>NC_069792.1:60317546-61567546 GCF_027406575.1 Nycticebus coucang | reverse complement strand
TTGTAATCCAAAAACTTTGGGCGGCTGAGAAGGAGGGTCATTTGAGGCAAGGAATTTGAAAGCAGCCTGAGGAACAGTGAGACCTCTCCACAAAAAAATAGAAAAATTAGCCAGGCACAGTGGTGCACACCTGTAATCCCAGATACTAGGGAGGCAAGAGAAGCACTTGAGTCCAGGCGTCTGAGGCTGCAATGAGCCATGAGGCCCTAGTACTCTGGCCTGGGCAACAGAGTAAGACCTGTCTGTATAAAAAAAAATTTTTTTAAGACATAATTTTTTTCAGAGGCAGGGTCATGCTATTTTACTCAGTCTGGTCTCAAACTCCTGAACCCAAACCTCTTACCTCAGCCTCCCAAAGTGCTAGGCTCATAGGCATAAGCCATCCTGCCTGGTCTGTGTTTTTATATACGTACAAAATACTTGATTAAAAAACTAATCAACTAGGCAGGGCACAATAGCTCATGCCTATAATCCTAGCACTTTGGGAGGCTAAGGTGGGAGGATCACTTGAGTCCAGGATTTTTATATTGCAGTGACCACTGCACTCTAGCTTGGCCAACAGAACAAGACCCTGTCTAAAATTAAAATTTACAGCAATATTTCTCAAGTTTACATCACTCTTTGAAAAATTTAAATCCTACTTTTTCCAAGAAGGCACTTACAGGATTTTAACTATCTTAATTATTCACAATAAATGTTAAAGAAACATACTGTAGGAGCTATCTTAAGGATCTTTTCATTCTATTTTGCAAGGCTAATAATAGATAAGAGGTATAGTGGACTGAATGGTGGCCATATCCTAATCCCCAGAACCTATGAATACTGGCTTATATGGGTAAAAGACTGAATATTACCTTTTAAGGCAAAGTATATGATCCATCATGCCCACCCTGTGATTAAGAATTTTAAGAAAAATGTTATCCTGAATATTCCTGGTGGACCCTAAATCCAATGACTAGTGTCCTTTTTTCTTTTTCTTTTTTTTTGAGACAGAGCCTCAAGCTGTTGCCCTGGGTAGAGTGCCATGGCATCACAGCTCACAGCAGCCTCCAACTCCTGGTCTCAACCAATTCTCCTGCCTCCGCCTCCCAAGTAGCTGGGACTATAGGTGCCCGGCTGTTTTTAGGTTGCAGCTGTCATTGTTGTTTGGCAGGCTGGGCTGGATTCGAACCTGCCAGCTCAGGTGTATGTGGCTAGCGCCTTAGCTGCTTGAGCTACAAGCGCTGAGCTTTTTTTTTTTTGAGACAGAGTCTCACTATGTCACTCTCAGTAGAGTGCTGTAGTATCATAGCTCACAGCAACCTCAAACTGTTGGGCTTAAGCGATTCTCTTGCCTCCTCCTCCCAAGTAGCTGGGACTACAGGCACCGCCACAATGCCAGCTATTTTTGTTGTTGTTGTTATTGCAGTTGCCATTGTTGTTTTAGCTGGCCCAGGCCAGGTTCGAACCCGCCAGCCTCGGTGTATGTGGCCAGTGCCTTACTCAGTGACAAGTGTCCTTATAAGCAGACAGCAAAGGAAGATAACACAGGAGAAGGCAACACAAACATGAAGGAGTAATATAGCCGAAAGACAAGAATGCTAAGATCTACCAGAAGCTGGAAGAAAAAAACAGATATTCTCCCCTAGAGCTTCTACACATGGTATGGCCCTGCTGACACTGATTTGGGACTTAGGAACTGTAAAAGAATAAACTTCCGTCGTTCAAGCCAATACTTTATATTATTATAAAGTATTCCTAATCCAAAAATCCAATAATTACGATTATTTCCCAGTTTGTAATAATTTGTTACAGCAGCTATAGGAAACTAACACAAAAGGTCACATTGGCAGGCGAAATATCCTTCATATAACATGAAGGTTAAGACTAAGCTAGCAGAAGAATAAGAGTTAAGATTCTTATCTTGGTTGACCAAAACACCTAAAGCGAAAATCCAATGGGACTCTTGGAAACCCAATGCATTCCTTTTACAGGGAAAATCTGGAGATATCTCCAGGAGGTCAGAATTTTACAAAAAGAAAAAACAAAGTTGAAATATTTCTTTATTTGGGGTGAACCAAATATTTTAGGAAGAAAACTTGAGAAAAATAGATTTGGTATAATAAGCGTTAAAGGAAATCTAGGTCAGCTGCCTGGTTGGGGGATGAAGACTAAATGCTTCTTTCCCAAGTCAGCAAAATCAGAAACATCTTTAAAATCTTTTTCTATATGAGTTTCCTTATTAGTGGCTGTATTTTTAAAATATGTCCACAAATTCTTTTATAAGACCCCCATTACAAGGTGGAGCCTAATTCTCCTCCCTCTGCATTTAGATTGTTTTAGTGACTGACTTCAAACAAATACAATGTAGCAGAAGTGACAATGTGTAACTTCAAAATTAGTACATAAAGGGCTTAGTGGCTTCCTCTTTTTTCTTTCACTTGGATTATTCCTTCTGGGAGAAGCCAGCTGCCTTGTTACAAGAATACTCAAGCTGTACTATGAAAAGTCACATGGGCTGGGCACTGTGGCTCTTGCAATTAACTCTAGCACTCTGGAAGGCCTCACTTGAGCTCAGGAGTTTGAGAGCAGCCTAAGCAAGAACAAGACCCACTCTCTACAAAAAAATAGAAAAATTAGCTAGGTGTGATAGCATGTAGTCCCAGCTTCTCAGAAAGCTGAGACAAGAGGATTGATTGCTCAAGCCCAAGAGTTTGAGATTGCAACAAGCTATGATGATGCCACTGCACTCTAGCTGCAGTGGCAGAGCAAGACCCTGATGCAAAAAAAGAAAAGAGAAAGGCTGGACATGGTGGCTCATGCCTATAATCCTAGCACTCTGGGAGCCCAAGTCTAATGATGGCCTGAGCTCAGGAGTTTAAGACCAGCCTAAGTCAAAGCAAGACCCCATTTCTAAAAACTAGCAGCACGTTGTACTGGGCATCTATAGTCCCAGCTACTCAGGAGCACTTGAATCCAAGAGTTTGAGGTTGCTGCGAGCTATGAAGGCATGGCACTCTACCCAGGGTGACAAAGTGAGACTCTGTCTTAAAAAATGAAAAAAGTCTCATAATGCCAAACTGAGCCCCACTGCCCGCAACAGCAAGCCAGTCCCACAACTTGGCCTTTCTGTCCATAGTCAGCTTTAAGTTGACTGTAGTTCTGACTGACATGCTGATTCAACCTCCTGAGAGATCCTGAGCCAGAATCCCCAGGTAAGCTGTTCTTAAATTCCTGAACCACAACAGAAATTACGAGATAATAAATATTTATCATATTAATTTACTCGATTTCAGGTAATTTCTTTTTTTTTTTTTGAGAAATCAAATGACTGGCATTTATTCATTAACCACCATTTGTTTACTTTCCTAAAACTTCTATTTGCACTCTGCAGCCAAAGCAAAGAGGCTACTAGTGATGAGCAAGAAAAGTCTGAGGTATTTATTTCCCTGGCTCCTTTGCTATTTGACAAAAGTTAACAGGGGCTCCACTTCTCACCTGAAGTCTCTTACTCCTCCATGCCAGTAACCTTTCCTTTTGTTTTTTTTTTTTTTTTGGCCGGGGCTAGGTTTGAACCCGCCACCTCCGGCATATGGGACCGGCGCCCTACTCCTTGAGCCACAGGCGCCGCCCTCCTTTTGCCCTATCTTCAGGCCCAGTGGTGGTAGGGGCTCCCCACTGACTAGTTTTGGGGGACTTTATTTTGACTATTTAATTTCCTTTAATCCTGCTCACAAACTTGCCAGTATTTTCCTCATTAAGCTCTTCTCAATTTTCTCACTAGAATATACCATCTATGTTCTGTGCTGACCACGGGGTGAGTCCTATTTTTTCATTCTTCTTTTTTTTTTTTTTTTTAATTTGGCCGGGGCTGGGTTTGAACCCGCCACCTCTGGCATATGGGACCGGCGCCCTACCCGCTGAGCCACAGGCGCCACCCCCTATTTTTTCATTCTTATGATTTAACAAAGAGATTTTTTTTTTTTTAATTCATAGCTGTGTACATTTCAGGTAATTTCTAATACAATTAGATAATTAATTCACTGATGCACCTTCCAAATAAAGTACAATTTTTATTCAAGAGACCTTAGCATAACAAATATGCCAATCACTGAAAGCTATCTGTAATAAATGATTCTTGACATTAATATTAGTTATAATAGTGTAGTACTTGATATGTACTATGCATGTTACTGACATGAAAACATAGCCTTTGAATATCAGTCTTAATATATAGCTATTAAGCAGAGTGGCCAACATTTTAATCCATATCCCTCTGATTACAAGTCATATGCTCTTTATTAACCTATTACATTTTTAAAAAAAATTTTTTTTTTTGAGACAGTTTTACTCTGTCACACCAGGCTAGAGTGCCATGGTGTCATAGCTCACAGCAACCTCAAACTCGTGGGCTCAAGCAATCCTCTGCCTCACCCTCCCAAGTAGCTGGGACTACAGGTGTCTGCCATAATGCCCAGCTACTTTTTCTAGTTTGAGTAGAGATGGAGTCTTGCTCTTAGGCTGGAACTCCTGAACTCAAGCAATCCATCCACTTCAGCCTCCCAGAGTGCTAGGATTACAGATATGAGCCACCACACCCAGCCTGGCCTTTAAATTTTTGAAAATTGTTATCTCCTTTGAGTCTTTTTTTTCTGCACCAAGCCACATACCTTCAGTTTTTCCTAATCTACTTCCTCAGAATGCATTTATGTTTGACAATGTGCCATTTAACATTTACTCCCAGAATTAAAAATAATTTTATAAAATTACAATAAAATTATTTCTTTTCTTCTTTTTTTATTAAATCATAGCTGTGTACATGAATGCAATCATGGGGCACCATACACTGGTTTTATAGACCATTTGACATATTTTCATCACACTGGTTAACATAGCTTTCCTGGTATTTTCTTAGTTACTGTGTTAAGACATTTATATTCTACATTTACAAAGTTTCACATGTAACCTTGTAAGATGCACCGTAGGTGTAATCCCACCAATCACCCTCCCTCTGTCCATCCTCCCCCCTCCCTAGACTCCCTATCCCTCTCCCCCATATTCTTAGGTTATAACTGGGTTATAGCTTGCATATGAAAGCCATAAATTAGTTTCATAGTAGGGCTGAGTACATTGGATACTTTTTCTTTCATTCTTGAGATACTTTACTAAGAAGAATATGTTCCACCTCCATCCATGTAAACATGAAAGAGATAAATTCTACATTTTCTTTAAGGCTGCATAATATTCATGGGGTTTATACCACAATTTATTAATCCATTCGTGGATCAATGGGCACTAGGGCTTTTTCCATGACTTAGCAATTATGAATTGGGCTGCAATAAATATTCTGGTACAAATATCTTTGTTATAATGTGATTTTTTGGTCTTCTGGGTATATACCTAATACAGGAATTATAGGATTGAATGGCATATCTATTTTTAGATCTCTACGTGTTCTCCAAACATCTTTCCAAAAGGAATGTATTAATTTGCATTCCCACCAGCAGTGGAGAACTATTCCCTTTGCTCCACATCCACACCAACATCTCTGGTCTTGGGATTTTGTGATATGGGCTAATCTTATGGAGTTAGATGATATCTCAAAGTAGTTTTGACTTGAATTTCTCTGATGATTAAGGATGATGAGCATTTTTCATATGTCTGTAGGCCATGTGCCTGTCTTCTTCAGAGAAGTTTCTCTTCAAGTCCCTTGCCCAGCCTGCATTGGGATCACTTGTTCTTTTCTTGCTTATACGTTTGAGTTCTCTGTGGATTCTGGTTATTAAACTTTTGTCGGAGACATAACCTGCAAATATCTTCTCCCATTCTGAGGGCTGTCTGCTTGCTTTACTCTCTGTGTTCTTGGCTGTGCAGAAGCTTTTTAGTTTGATCAGGTCCCAGTAGTGTATTTTTGAAGCTGCTTCAATTGCCTGGGGGGGTCTCCTCATAAAATACTCGCCCAGACCAATTTCTTCAAGAGTTTTTCCTATACTCTCTTCTAGTATTTTTATAGTTTCATTCTTAAGTTTAAATCTTTAATCCAGTGAGTCTATCTTAGTTAATGGTGAAAGGTGTGGGTCCAGTTTCAGTCTTCTACAGGTCGCCAGCCAGTACATCCACCACTGTTTGTTAAATAGGGAATCTTTTCCCCCACTGAATGTTTTTACTTGGCTTGTCAAAGATCAAATAATGATAAGTAGCTGGGTTAATCTCTTGGTTCTCTATTCTATTCCATACATCTACCTCTCTGGTTTTGTGCCAGTACCATGCTGTTTTGATCACTATTGATTTATAGTATACTCTGAGGTCCAGTAGCATGATTCCTCCTGCTCTGTTTTTATTTCTGAGTAATGTCGTGGTTATTCGAGTTTTTTCTGATTCCATATAAAACTAAGTATTATTTTTTCAAGATCTTTAAAGTATGACAGTGGAGCTTTAATAGGGATTGCATTAAAATTGTATATTTCTTTGGGTAATATGGACATTTTAACAAAGTTGATTGTTCCCAGCCATGAGCATGGTATGTTATTCCATTTGTTAACATTTTCAGCTATTTCTTTTCTTAGAGTTTCATAGTTCTCTTTATAGAGATCTTTCAAGTCATTCGTTAGATAAACTCCCAAATATTTCATCTTCTTTGGCACTACTGTGAAAAGAATAGAGCCCTTAACTGTTTTTTCAGCTTGACTATTGTTGGTATATATAAAAGCTACCGATTTATGAATGTTAGTTTTGTAACCTGAGACACTGCTGTATTCCTTGATCACTTCTAAGAGTTTTGTAGTAGAATCCCTGGTGTTAACCAGATATACTATCATATCATCTGCAAAGAGCGAAAGTTTGATCTCTTCTGATCCTATGTGGATACCCTTAATCGCCTTTTCTTCTCTAATTGCGATGGCTAAAACTCCCATTACAATGTTAAAGAGCAATGGAGACAATGGCAATCTTGTCTGTTTCCTGATCTGAGTGGAAATGATTTAAATTTAACTCCATTCAATACCATATTGGTTGTGGGTTTGCAGTAGATGGCTTCTATCAGTTTAAGAAATGTCCCTTCTATACCAATTTTCTTAAGTGTTGTGATCATGAAGGGATGCTGGATATTATCAGAAGCTTTTTCTGCATCAATTAAGAGAATCATATGGTCTTTGTTTTTTAATTTGTTTATGTGGTGAATTATATTTATAGATTTACATATATTGAACCAGCATTCGGACCCTGGGATAAAACCAACTTGGTCATGATGTATAATTTGTTTGATGTGTCTCTGGAATCTGTTTTAGGATCTTGTTGAATATTTTTACATCTATATTCATTAATGATATTGGTCTGTAATTTTCTTTTCTTGTTCAGTCTTTTCCTGGTTTGGGGATCAGAGTGATGTTTGCTTCATAGAATGTAAAGGGTAGTCTTCCTTCTTTTTCTACCTTTTGGAACAGGTTGAGTAATATAGGTACTAGTTACTCTTTAAAGGTTTGGTAGAATTCTGACATGAAGCCATCTGGTCATGGGCTTTTCTTTTTAGGGAGATTTTGTATGGTTGATGCTATTTCAGAACTTGATATAGGCCTATTCAACATTTCCACTTGATTCTGGCTAAGTCTTGGAAGGTGACGTGCTTCCAAGTATTTGTCACTTTCCTCCAGATTTTCATATTTCTGAGAATAAAGTTTCTTGTAATATTCATTAAGGATTTTTTGAATTTCTGAGGAGTCTGTTGTCATTTCATCTTTGTCATTTCTCATTGATGACATTAGAGATTTTACTCTTTTTTTCCTGGTAAGGTTAACCAAAGGTTTATCTATTTTATCGACCTTTTCAAAAACCAACTTTTTGATTTATTGATCTGTTGCATAATTCTTTTGTTTTCAATTTCATTTAATTCTGCTCTAATTTTCGTTATTTCTTTTCTTCTACTGGGTTTGGGGTTGGAATGTTCTTCCTTTTCCAGTTGCTTGAAATGTCCCATTAACTTGTTAACTTCCTCTCTTTCCGTTCTCTTGAGGAAGTTTTGCAGTGCTATAAATTTCCCTGTTAGGACTGCCTTTGCGGTATCCCAGAGGTTCTGATAATTCATGTCTTCATTGTCACTATGTTCCAAAAATTTGGCAATTTCCTTCTTAATCTCATCTCTGACCCAGCTATCATTCAGCATAAGGTTATTTAACTTCCATGTTTTTGTATGTGTATGCAGATTCCTACTGTTACTGAGTTCAAATTTTATTCCGTGATGGTCCAAGAAGATGCAAGGAATAATTTCTATTCCTTTAAATTTACTGAGGTTAGACTTGTGACCTAAGATGTGACCAATTTTGGAGTATGTTCTGTGGGCTGATGAGAAGTATGTGTATTCAGTTTTGTTGGGATGAAATGTTCTGTAGATGTCTGCTAAATCCAAATGTTGGATGATTAGGTTTAAATCTAAAATTTCTTTGCTCAGCTTCTTATTGGAGGATCTATCCAACACTGCCAAAGGATTGTTAAAATCTCCAACTATTATGGAGATGGAGGAAAATAAGTTCCTCATGTCTGTTAGAGTTTGTCTTTTAAATTGAGGTGCATTCTGGTTGGGTGCATAAATATTAATAATTGAAATCTCATCATATTGAGTATTACCCATAACAAATATGAAGTGACCATTCTTATTCTTCCTTACTTTTGTTGATTTAAAGCCTATTGAATCTGCAAATGGAATTGCAACACCTGCTTTTTTCTGATTACCATTTGCCTGAAATATGGACGACCATCCTTTCACCCTGAGCGTATATTTATCTTTTAAGGTAAGATGTAATTCTTGTATGCAGCAAATATCTGGCCTGAGTTTTTGTATCCAGTCAGCCAACCGGTACGCCTTTAGAGGACAGTTCAAGCCATTCACGTTAATGGAGAATATAGATAAATCTGGTAAAATTTTGAGTATCGAGTTCTTCAAAAGTCCAGTGGATATTTTTAATCCGTTCACCGATATGGAAGTTGGAGTTTGATAAAAAGTTTCTGGGTGAGTTTGCTTTTGTGGTAGAGGATTGGGCTGGTCATTATGGAGGATAGATCTGAGACTATCCTGAAGAGCTGGTTTGGGTTATGGCAAATTTCTTCAACATGTGAATGTCATTAAAGTATTTAATTTCTCCATCATAAATGAGACTCAGTTTAGCTGGATACAGGATCCCAGGTTAGCTGGGTTGAAAGTTATTTTGTTTTAGGGGATTAAAAGTTGATGACCACCCTCTTCTGGCTTGAAAAGTTTCAGCAGAGACATGTGCAGTCGTTCTCATATTCTTCCTTTTGTAGGTAATGGACTTCTTACATCTAGCTGCTTTCAGAATTTTCTTCTTCATATTAACTTTAGTGAAGTTAATTATGATGTGCCTGGGGGATGTCTTATTCAGGTTGAGTCAGGCTGGGGTTCTGAAACTGTCTGCTATCAGAATTTTAGAATCTCTTGGCATGTCTGAAAAGTTCTCTTTCATAATTTCATGGAGAAGGGCCTCTGTGCCTTGTGAAGCTACTTCATCACTTTCAGGGATTCCAATGAGGCAGATATTAACCTTCTTTAAATTATCCCAGAGTCTGAGAGAGTGATCCATTTTTGCTCTCCATTTCTCTTCCTCTTTGAGAGTTTGGGAGCGTTCAAAAGCTTTGTCTTCAATGTCAGAAATCCTTTCTTCTGTTTGCTCCACTCTGTAACTGAGGGATTCTACTGTATTTTTCAGATCTTTGAGGGCTGCAAATTCTTGCTTCAATGTGTCAAAATCTTTGGTGGTTTTGTCTTTAAATTCATTGAATTCTTGAGACAGCTTTTTAATATCTTTTTTTTATTGTTAAATTATAGGTGTGTACATTAGTGCAATCAAGGGGTACAATGTGCTGGTTTCACATACAATCTGAAATGTTCTCATCAAACTGTTCAACGTAGCCTTCATGGCATTTTCTTAGTTATTGTCTGTAGACATTTCTATTCTGCATTTAGTAGGTTTCGCCTGTACACATTCTAAGATGCACCGTAAGTGTGGCCCCACCCATTACCCTCCCTCCACCCTATCCTCCCCCCTCCCTTCCAATTCCTTGGCCCTTTCCCCATATTCTTGTGCTATAGTTGGGTTATACCCTTCATGTGAAAGCTATAAATTAGCTTCATAGTAGGGCTGAGTACATTGGATACTTTTTCTTCCATTCCTGAGATATTTTGCTAAGAAGAATATATTCCAGCTCTATCCATGTAAACATGAAAGTGGTAAAGTCTCCATCTTTCTTTAAGGCTGCATAATATTCCATGGTATACATGTACCACAATTTGCTAGTCCATTCGTGGGTTGATGGGCACTTGGGCTTCTTCCATGACTTAGCAATTATGAATTGGGCTGCAATAAACATTCTGGTACAGATGTCTTTGTTATATTGTGATTTTTGGTCTTCTGGGTATAAACCTAGTAAAGGAATTATAGGATCGAATGGCAGGTCTATTTTTAGGTCCCTAAGTATTCTCCAACATCCTTCCAGAAGGAACGTATTAGTGTGCATTCCCACACTAATGTGTAGAAGTGTGCCCTTCCCTTCACATCCACGCCAACATCTCTGGTTTTGGGATTTTGTTATGTGGGCTACTCTTACTGGGGTTAGGTGATATCTCAAAGTAGTTTTGACTTGCATTTCCCTGATGATTAAGGATGATGAGCTTTTTTTCATGTGTTTGTAGATCATGCATGTGTCTTCTTTAGAGATATTTCTCTTCAAGTACCTTGCCCACCCTGAGATGGGATCACTTGTTCTTTTCTGTGGATTCTGGTTATTAAACCTTTTTCAGAGGTGTAACCCGCAAATATTTTCTCCCATTCTGAGGGCTGTCTGGTTGCTTTATTTACTTTGTTCTTGGCTGTGCAGAAGCTTTTTAGTTTGATCAGGTCCCAGTAATGTATTTTTGATACTGCTTCAATTGCCTGGGGAGTCCTCCTCAAAATATTCACCCTGGCCAATTCCTTCAATAGTTTTCCTTGCACTTTCTTCAAGTATTTTTATAGTTTTGTGTCTTATGTTTAAATCTTTTATCCAGTGAGAGTCTATCTTAGTTAATGGTGAAAGGTGTGGGTCCAGTTTCAGTCTTCTACAGGTTGCCAGCCAGTTCACCCAGCACCCTTTGTTAAATAGGGAATCTTTTCCCCACTGAATGTTTTTACTTGGCTTGTCAAAGATCAAATAATGGTAAGTAGCCAGATTCATCTCTTGGTTCTCTATTCTGTTCCAGACATCTACTTCTCTGTTTTTGTGCCAGTGCCATACTGTTTTGATCACTATCGATTTATAGTACAGTCTGGGATCTGGTAGCATGATTCTTCCTGCTTTGTTTTTATTGTTGAGTAATGTTTTGGCTATTTGAGGTTTTTTTCTGATTCCATATAAAATGAAGAATTATTTTTTCAAGATCTTTACAATATGACAATGGAGCTGTAATAGGAATTGCATTAAAATTATATATTGCTTTGGGTAGTATAGACATATTAACAATGTTGATTCTTCCCAGCCATGAGCATGGTATGTTTTTCCATCTGTTAACATCTTCAGCTATTTCTTTTCTTAATGTTTCATAGTTCTCTTTGTAGAGATCTTTCGTGTCCTTTGTTAGGTATACTCCCAAATATTTCATCTTCTTTGGCACTACTGTGAAAGGAATAGAGTCCTTGACTGTTTTTTCAGCTTGGTTATTGTTGGTATATGTAAAGGCTATAGATTTATGGGTGTTGATTTTGTAGCCTGAGACATTTCTGTATTCCTTGATCACTTCTAAAAGTTTTGTAGTAGAATCCTTAGTGTTTTCCAGATATACGATCATATCATCTGCATAGAGTGAAAGTTTTATCTCTTGTGACCCTATGTGGATACCCTTGATCACCCTTTCTTCCCTAATTGCAATGGCTAGAACTTCCATTACAATGTTAAAGAACAATGGAGACAAGGGGCAACCTTGCCTGATTCCTGATCTAAGTGGAAATGATTTCAATTTAACTCCATTCAGTGCGATATTGGCTGTGGGTTTGCTGTAGATGGCCTCTATTAGTTTAAGAAATGTCCCTTCTTTACCAATTTTCTTAAGTGTTCTGATCATTAAGGGATGCTGGATATTATCAAAAGCTTTTTCTGTGTCAATTGAGAGAATCATATGGTCTTTAGTTTGTTTATGTGCTGAATTACATTTATAGATTTACGTATATTGAACCAGCCTTGAGACCCTGAGATGAATCCCACTTGGTCATGATGTATAATTTTTTTGATGTCTTGTTGGATTCTGTACATTAGGATCTTATTGAGTATGTTTGCATCAATACTCATTAGTGATATTGGTCTATAATTTTCCTTTCTTGTTATGTCTTTCCCTGGTTTGGGGATCAAGGTGATGTTTGCTTCGTAGAATGTATAGGGTAATATTCCTTATTTTTCTGTATTTTGGAAGAGGTTTAGTAATATAGATCCTAGTTCTTCTTTAAAAGTTTGGTAGAATTCTGACATAAAGCCATCTGGTCCTGGGCTTTTCTTTTTAGGGAGATTTTATACAGATGATTCTATTTCAGAACTTGATATAGGCCTGTTCAACATTTCCACTTAATTCTGGCTAAGTTTTGGTAGGTGGCATACTTCCAGGTATTGGTTGATTTCTTTCAGATTTTCATATTTCTTAGAGTAGAGTTTCTTGTAGTATTCGTTAAGGATTTTTTTAATTTCTGAGGGGTCTGTTGTTATTTCATCGTTATCATTTCTGACTGATGAAATTAGAGATTTTACTCTTTTTTCTGGTTAGGTTGGCCAAAGGTTTATCTGTTTTATTGATCTTTTCAAAAAACAAACTTTTGGATTTATTGATCTGTTGTATAATTCTTTTGTTTTCAATTTCATTTAATTCTGCTCTGATTTTGGTTATTTCTTTTCTTCTGCTGGGTTTGGGGTTGGAATGTTCTTCCTTTTCCAGTTGCTTGACATGTCCTATTAAGTTATTAACTTCCTCTCTTTCTGTTTTCTTGAGGAAGTTTTGCAGTGCTATAAATTTCCCTCTTAGGACTGCCTTTGCAGTATCCCAAGGTTCTGATAATTCGTGTCTTCATTGTTGTTTTGTTCCAAAAATTTAGTGATTTCCTTCTTAATCTTGTCTATAACCCATCTATCCTTCAGCATAAGGTTGTTTAGCTTCCATGTTTTTATATGGGTATGCAGGTTCCTGTTGTTAATGAGTTCAACTTTTGTTCCATGATGTTCTGATAAGATGCAAGAAATAATTTCTATTTTTTTTAATTTGCTGAGTTTAGATTTGTGGCCTAGGATGTGGTCGATTTTGGAGTCAACTTTTGAATTTCTCCTCGAATTCCTAATTCCAACTATTGAATTGGTCCTCGAATTTTTAATTCAAAATTTTCCTCCATTCTATTAATCTTGTTTGCAATCCAAATTCTGAATTTGATTTCTGACATCTTGGCTAGCTGTTTATGAATGGGATCTTCAGTTACATCTGCCATATCTTTCCTTGGGGGGGTTGATCTACTCTGGTTATTCATGTTACCAGAGTTTTTCTGCTGATTCTGCCACATGATTATTTTATACCCTTTGACTTTTCCCCTGGAGCTTTGCCAAGGACCCATACAGTGCTACGGCCTGAGAAACTGGGGACCTGTTTCGTGTGTTGAGGCCAAGTGACTCTGTCTTGTTTTCAGCTGGTCTCTGCAGTTAAGTCACCCCGCCCCCCACATGCAACAATTGGAAAAGGAAAATCAAACCTCCTACAACCACACACCCAGAGCACCACTTGGATAGTCCTCAGGTGATTAGCTCAGTTCAAAAGGTCCAAATCAATTGTCTCAGTCAGCACCTGTCTCAGGTGGAAGAATTTAAAAGGTCTCTGGCAACTAGACTGCAGGGGTCTGCTGACAACTCAAATATGACTTGCTCCGGTGCTCCGTGAGGTCAGGAGGATCTACTCAGCAAATAGATTAGTCTGGGAAGGTTGATGCACCTCTGTCATACCTCACCTTACACCTCTGTCACACCCAGTCACTGATAACCCCGCAGGGCTGTGACCCAGTTGCCTCCAATAAGTAGATACTCCAGGGGTTTGCACCTGCCTGAATCAAAAGGAAATTTATGTCTCCTCAGCCAGGCTGCTGCTCTCTGCCTCTATCTGGCAGGGGGAGGTGAGGCCTGACAACCTCGGGGGCTGGGAGGGTGTTCACTCAGTTCCAGCCCCACCCCTGATTGATGTTACTGACCAAACAGAACAACTTTACGGAATTTGTTTCTGTCCCAGCTAAATTCTCCTGCAGAAGAGAAGCTGTTTTGAGTTCACAGAACCTGCACCTCAGGCCCTGTCTTTGCTTCTACAGGTTTGTATTTGCAGCATGGTTAGCTATCAGTTCTAGCCTCCTGCCCTCCTTTGTCTAGGTTGATGATCCCCTGGGGGCTGGGTGTGTCTTAGGCTCAGTAAAGTGGTCCTCTGGGTCAGCCCTGCCCTGGAAGTCTGCCAGGACTGCACATGCATTTTCTAATCCCCACGCTCCACCCCGGCCAGTATCAATCACCTCAGGCAAACCCTTTACTCACGGGGCCTGCGTTTCTGTCCCAGATCTGTTCCACCAGTGGTTGCCACCTGAGAAGATGCCCAGCCTCATCTGGTTGCCCAGAGAGACAGGGGATGTGACTCTGGAATATCCAGCAGTGAGCCCTATTGTTGCCAAAACGGCTGCTGCTCTGCGCCTGGGGGCATGGCCAGTCCCGCGTGGTTTCCTCTCAGCCGACCGTCCTCTCCTCAGTCCCGTGCTACAGAATCAGCACTGACCAGCTGCAGTCCAGGCCCTGTCCACACCCCTTGAGAAATCACCCAAGAATCTGGACTCCGGGGGGGACAGGCCTCCAGACCTCAGAGTGAGAGTGGAGGAGAGTGGTGGGAGCTCAGAATTGCAGGTAGTGGATATATACAATTTTACACAGTTTTATGCCTGGCAGGAGAGTGTCATGGCACCCTAGTAGGGGAAGTAGGTCCAGTTTTTAGAGGGTCTCTCCCATGGAGTATAATGGGAGGTCTTTTGAACTCTGCTCATTTGTTTATGGTGTACTCTGAGCCATTCTCATGGGGCAAGGGATCCCATCTGCTTAGTGATGGATTTTGTACCTTTTGTTTGTATCTTTGGGGTCGCAGTTCGCCTCAGCAGGGTTGATGTGCGTTCTTCAACCTTCTCTCTTGTAGCAGCTCTAATCTGCCAGGTTACTTGCTAAATTTCTGTCCTTTAACTCTCCTTCTGGATGGGAGCCTCTGTGGAAAGCTGGCTTCAGTCAGCCATCTTGTCTCCTCTCGGTAAAATTATTTCTTATCATTATGTATATATTATCTACTTGGAAATGAAGACTGGGTTTATTAGCTACATCACACCCTTAACTCATATTAAGACCATGGTCAACTAAAATTTCTAAGTCTTCCATGTGAATGTGGTCATACGAAGGTTTCCTTTTTCTACATGCAGGCCTTTATTTTAATAAAGACAGTGCTAAGAAAATGAAAAGCAATCCACAAACTGAAATATTTCTAAACATATATCCAACAGAGTATTTATCTATCTCTAGAATATATTGAGAACTCATCTCTCTGTCAATAATTTTGACAAAAATAGGTGATAGGCAAGAGATTTGAACATACATTTTACCAATGAAGATACATAGCTAGAAAAATCATATGAAAAGATGCTCAACATCATTAATCATTACTAAAATTAATAAAAAACCACAATGAGATATCAGTATACACCCACTACAATGATGAAAATAAAAAAAAACACTAACCATACCAAATATTGGCAAGTATGTAGAGCAATTGCTCTCTCACACACTGCTCGTAAGAATGTAAAATGACACAAGAGGTTCTCTACTGTTGTTGGAATAGCCATTGTCTTTAATTGTTGGAAGCAGTTTGGTAGTTAGCAAAATAGTTAACATACACCTACCATACATCTCAGCCATTTTTCTCCTTTGTATTTATCAAAAAGTGAAAGCACAAATACATACAATTATGGGTACAAAAATGGTCAAACAGGATCATTTGTAATAGCCAAAATGTTATAAACAACCCAAATGGACATTCAACAGGTGAATGGATAAATCAGAGGTGGGTAAACTGCAGCCTTAAGGCCACATGTATCCTTTTAGTTCCTTAAGTAAAGCCTTTTGACTATATCCAAATTCTTAGAACAAATTCTTTAATTTTTATTAATACATATTTGTTCATTAATGATATTTTTATTTTACTTTTTAAGTAAACTTATTTAAAATACCAAAGAATAAACTAAATTGCAATAAAATAATCCTTCCAGATTAACCAGCACAATTTTGACATTCGTCAGCCATAAGGGTTAAATCGATGGCTATTATGCTCTTATTTAGTTCTAACTTCCCTTGCCTGTCTGGGTCCATTACCACACAAGAATGGCTGGCGAGAGTTTATGGGGGTCAAGTATGCTGGTCTGTTATAAGCTTTTGACAACAGTACACTGTTTCTGTTTTAAGTGGAATTTGAATAGTTGCACAGCTAAACAGTATTTTAAAATTCTGTCTGCTTAATAACCCATCATGCTGTAGAAGACCGTGCTGAAGGAAGAAAGCAGATTTTTAAATGAGGGTTGAGAATTGCATTATTATTTTGTTTCTACTAAAGCTAACATTAAATAAACTCAAAGTTCATCAGCATTATAACACTCATAAGAACCACAGATATTTTAAATTAGAGGAAGAGGCACTAAATGTTGTATTCTATAAATTAAAAGATTAAAAGCAAAAGCACATGTATATCTTTTTGACTCTTAGGTGGATAATCACTTGGGATGACTAATTATTAAGGAATAAATTTATTTACTTAAGTATATTCAAATACAATTCCTTTAAGTTCCTGGAAGAAACACATTTTATAACATTGTCATAAACTGTTTGATGTAGAGGAAATTTAATACTGCAGCATGTGAAATAAAATAATTTTTACCTTCATTGCTTTCAAAAAGACACAATAAAGCAAAAACCTAATTAAAATATTTTTAAAAAAAAATAAAAGCAAAGACAATTTTTTAAGCAGCATTAAGACCTGGAAATATCACTGCAGCAATTTACAAAGTAACTTATATACTCAGGGAAAAAATGGGAAGCCATTTAGTGATGTAGAAACTATGAAAAAGGCTCAGCACCTGTAGCTCAAGCGGCTAAGGCGCCAACCACACACACAGGAGCTAGGGGGGTTCCAATCCAGCCTGGGCCACCAAACAACAATGACAACTATAACCAAAAAAAATAATAATAACCGGGCATTGTGGCGGGCGCCTGTAGTCCCAGCTCCTTGGGAGTCTGAGGCAAGAGAATCGCTTACAACCAAGAGTTCAAGGTTGCTGTGAGCTGTGACACCACAGCACTCTACCCAGGGTGACAGCTTGAGGAAAAAAAGAAACTGTGAAAGAATGCACTGAAGTGGTAGGATGCTTAGACTCCCAATAACATTTCAAAATACAAACAACTGCCTCTGGCAAGGAGAACCATAACTGATCAGCAGCATAAATTAGCCTTCAACTTAACAGAACTTCATGCAATACTTCAAAAGGAAAATAGATATTCTTCAATGGATTTGGATGAATCAACTGATAATATGACTCACTTGGCACAGGTTTTATACTTCATTGGAGTCAAAAAGAGCACCCTTGTGGATGGAACATAGAGAATATCTTCAACAACTTTCAAAATAGGGCAGCGCCTGTGGCTCAGTGTGTAGGGCGCCAGCCCCATATACTGGAGGTGGTGGCAGGTACAAACCTGGCCCCAGCCAAAAACTTCTAAAAAAGAAAGAAAGAAAAGAAAACTTTCAAAATAAATGTCATAAAGTTGGACTGAATTTAGTAAATTTAGTGAGTATATATAAGATGGTGCCCCTTCCGTGACAGGAAAATCTGAAGGATTTATTGCATAGCTAAAAAAAACAAAAAAAAGTATTAACAGATGCAAATGCTCTCATTTCTTTCTTTTTTTTTTTTTTGAGGCAGAGTTTCACTATGTCACCTTCAGTAGAGTGCCATGTGCCATGGCATCACAGCTCACAGCAACTTCAAACTCTTGGTTGTAAGCGATTCTCTTGCCTCAGTCTCCCAAGTAGCTGGAACTACAGGCGCCCACCACAATGCCTGGCTATTTTTTACTGCAGTTTTCATTGTTGTTTAGCTGGCCCAGGCCGGATTCAAACTTGCCAGCCTTGGTGTATGTGGCTGGTGCTATAACCACTGTGATAGAGGTACCGAGCCTCTCATTTCTTTTTACTGTATCTTGCATCAGCAAAATCTCTGTGGGGAAGCTACTGTTTTAAGTGACACTTCTCAGTAAGTTATAAGTGTTAACTATATTCTTGGCCAGGCATGGTGGCTCACACCTGTAATCCTAGCTCTCTGGAAGGCAAAGGCAGGTGAATTGCCTGAGCTCTCCAGTTAGAGACCAGTGTGAGCAAGAGCAAAACCTCGCTTCTAAAAATAGCCGGGCATTGTGGTGGGCACCTGTAGTCCCAGCTACTCAGGAGGCTGAGGCAAGTGAATTGCTTGAGCCCAAGAGTTAGAGGTTGCTGTGAGCTATGATGCCACAGCACTCTACTGAGGGTGACAAAGTGAGACTCTGTCTCAAAAAAGAAAGAAAGAAAAGAAATACATATTCTTGCCAAGGCAACATGGCATCATCAGTTTAGCAATATGCTGAAGTTAAATGATGAGGTAGGTATTCAGTGTGAATTTAATGTATCATTCTAAAGTGTGTTGGCTATCATAGGGACAGGTATTAGCCAAATTATATTTCCGTGAGAACAGTTAAATTTTATGATTCTCTGTGAGAACAGATAGTTAAATTTAATGATGAATAGAATCAGAGGCTCGCTATCTGTAGCTCAGTGGCTAGGGCACCAGCCACATACACCAAGACTGGCAAGTTCAAACCTGGTTCCTGCCTGCCAAACAAGAATGACAACTACAACAACAAAAAAAAAAAATAGCTGGGTGTTGTGGTGGGTGCCTGTCGTCCCAGATACTTGGGAGACTGAGGCAAGAGAATCGCTTAAGCCCAAGAGTTTGAGGTTGCTATAAGCTGTGACACCACGGCACTCTACCAAGAGCGACATACCAAGACTCTATCTCAAAGAAAAGAAAAAGAATAGAATCAGCAATATGAAAATTTGAAAAAATATTTCTGTAGGAATGCAGCATTTCTATGTGATAGGATGTCAAATGAAAACAACTTGAAGAAGTAGGGCGCCAGCCCCATGTACCAGAGGTGGGGGGTTCAAACCCAGTCCTGGCCAAAAAAGAAAACAACTTGAATATTTCTTTGCAAGGTTAAACTAGGTCTACATATGATATATAGCAAAAAATCCAAACATTTCAAAAAAAGCTATCTTCTTTCAATACAAAAGGAAAATTTGGATGAACATTTTCCCTAGTTAGCAAAGGTCACTGATGAGCAGGATAATATGTGCAAATTATTTGAAGAATATGCAGCTGTATAAACCAATTAATTGGAGAATACAATGAAAAGTTCATTGACTTTGAGAATCACACCCAAATTAGTATTTCAACCTCACCTAGTTAACACCACAGCAATTCTTTTAGTTTGTTTGTTTTTTTTGCAGTTTTTGGCCAGGGCTGGGTTTGAACCCGCTGCCGGCATTACTCCTTTGACCCACAGGCGCCACCCACACCAAGGAAATTCTAAAGAACTACAAGTGGAATTGATTGCACTTTCAGTAACTGACATTTTTTTTTAACGTAATATTCCTTAAATGTATAAAAACTCATACTTAGCAATGAGTTCTGGGTTGCAAAAGAGGATTTTTTTTTTTTTTGCACTTGTCTCTAAGTCAGTAACTGACATTTTAAAGTCATTGTTTGATGTTGAGAAAGATCCAATTGAAACATGGAAAAATGCAGTAGAATATTCATGCCTTTGGTACATATGCCTGAAAAATGCTTTCCAACTAAATTCAGACACAACAAAGTCATTAAAACATTTATTAACCTTAAAATTAACAAAATAGGCCAGGCATGGTGGCTGATGCCTGTAATCCTAGCACTCTGGGAGGCCAAGGCGGGTAGATCCCTTAGCTCAGGAGTTTGAGACAACCCTGAGCAAGAGTGAGACCCTATCTCTACTAAAAATAGAGAAATTAGCCAGGTGCTGTGGCAGGCACTGGTAGTCCTAGCTATTTGGGAGACTAAGGCAAGAGAATCTCTTGAACCCAAAAGTTTGAGATTGGTGTGAACTATGATGATGCCATGGCCTTCTTCCCAGAGCAACAGAGTGAAATTTTGTCTCAAAAATAAATAAATAAATAAATAAATAAGCCAGGTGTGGTGGTGGCTCATGCCTGTAATCCTAGCACGTTGGGAGGTGGAGGCAGGTAGATAGCCTCAGCTCAAGAGTTAGAGACCAGCCTGAGCAACAGTAAGACCCTATCTCTAAAAAAAAAAAAAGAGAAAAAAAATCCTGATGTTGTGACAGGCACCTGTGGTTCCAGCTTCTTGGGAGACTGAGGCAAGAGGATCTCTTGAGCCCAAGAGTTTGAGGTTGCTGTGAGCTATCATGCCATGACACTCTATCGAGGGCAAGAAAGTGAGATTCTTGCCTCACTAAATAAATAAATAAATAAAATTAACAAAATAGTTTTCATTTTTTGAAATTAATTAAGTACATAATAGTTTCTTGAATACAGCCTTTTTTGATTACAGCTAAATTAATGCAGCCTTCCAAAAAGGCTAAAAGATTGGCTACCCCTGGGATAAATTTTGAAACAGACATGTAATGGAATAGTACTCAGGAATAAAAGAAGAAACTGTTAATATATACAACATATTCATTTTTGGAATAAAATCCAAATAATTGTTCTGAGTGAAACAAACCCAAATAAAAGAACGACATTGTGTAATTCCACTAATATAAAATTCTAGAAAACGCATACTAATGCTTAGTGACAGAGAGCAGATTAGCAGATACAGGCAAACAGAATTGTAGGGTTGTATGGGATTACAAAGGAGCATGAGAAAACTTTTGAGGGTGGCAAAAATGTTATCTTAATAGTGATAGTTTCATAGATATACATATTTCAAAATTTAAATTATAAAATTAAAATCTGCACAATTCATTGTACATCGATTATATCTCAATAAATCTTTTTAAAGTAGGAGTAAGGCTTGGCACCTGTGGCTCAAGCGGCTAGAGCGCCAACCACATATATTGGAGCTGGCAGGTTTAAATCCAGCCTGGGCTCACCAAACAGCTACAACCCAAAAATAGCCGGGCATTGTGGCAGGCGCTTGTGGTCCCAGCTACTTTGGAGGCTAAGGCAAAAGCCTGGCTTAAACCTAAGAATTTGAGGCTGCTGTGAGCTATGACGCCATGGCACTCTACCCAGGGCAACATAATGAGACTCTGTCTCAAAAACAAATAAAAAATAAAGTAGGAGTAAATTAGATACACACACGCGCACACACACACACCTAAAAAAGAGTCCACAATGTCACAGTAGCATATTTCATAAGAACTAAAAAGTAGAAACAATCTAAATGTCTTTCAGCCGATGAATAGATAAATAAAATTAGGCATATCCGTATAATGGCTTACTATTTGGCAATACAAAGTAATGAAATAATGATACATGCAACATATGCCTGGGGATCAGAAAAACCTGGAGGGACCTTAAGCATATACCTCTTTGATGGCTAACGCAGAATTCTAGGTGTCCTGTCTAAGCATTGAAGGAGTGCCTTAGCTCAGAGTCAATCTGCAAAAAGAAGGAGAATATATATTTTTTTTCATTTTTGGGTCCAGGTCTTTAAGGTGATCTGTGTCAGCTCACTGACTGACTGCTGGGATAATACACCAGTCTTAAGTGAATACACACACAAGGAATAAACTCTTTGCAAAAATAATATGGAAAAGTCCCTAGACAAACAGATAACTGCAGTCCTCAACTAACAATAGCCAGTCAGGATGGCTCATGCTTCTAATCCTAGCATTCTGGGAGGCCAAAGCAGGAAGATTGCTCGAGGCCAGGAGTTCAAATCTGGCCTGAGTAAGAACAAGACCCCATCTATACAAAAAATGGAAAAGTTACCTGAGTGTGGTGGAGCACACCAGCAATCCCAACTACTTGGGAGGCTGAGACAGAAGGATCACTTGAACCCAGGAGTTTGGGGTTGCTGTGAGCTAAGCCGAGGCCACTGCATTCTAGCCTGGACAACAGAGTAAGACTGTTCTCAAAAAAAAAAAAAAAAAGCAACAGCCGTAAACCTTAGAGAAGGGAGAGTTACATTATAATATTCAAAATGTCCAGTTTTTGACCCCTCCCCAAAAAATCACAAGACATACCAAAAAACAGAAAAATATTGCCCATTCATAGGAAAAAAAGTGAAACAAAACATCCCTAAGGAAGCCCAAACATTGGACTTACTAGACAAAGACTTGAAGTCAATTATTTTAAATATGCTCAACTAAAGGAAACTCTGGAGAAATAATGTTTTTAAAGCAGGCGAACAATTTATGAAGAAACAAATCAATAAAGACAGAAATCATCAAAAGAAAACAAACTCCATTGTTGAAAACTGCAATTGCTGAAATACATTTGCCACAAGGAACAGCAGATTAGGAACAAGCCCAATATCAGCAGACTTAAAGATAGGACAACTTAAATTATCCAGGCTGAGGAACAGAAAGAAAACATAATATTATGCAGCCTTAAAGAAAGATAGAGACTTTACCTCTGTCATGTTTACATGGATGGAGCTGGAACATATTCTTCTTAGTAAAGTGTCTCAAGAATGGAAGAAAAAGTACCCAATGTACTCACCCTTATCATGAAACTAATGTAGGACCTTCACATGAAAGCTATAACCCAGTTACAACCTAAGAATAGGGAGAAGGAGGAAAGGGAGGGGAGGGAGGGGGGAGGTAGGTGGAGGGAGGGGGATTAATGGGATTACGCCTGCAGTGCATCTTACAAGGGTATATGTGAATCTTAGTAATTGTAGAATGTAAAGGTCTTAGCAAAATAACTAAGAAAATGCCAGGAAAGCTATGTTAACTAGTGTGATGAAAATGTGTCAAACGGTCTATGAACCAAGTGTATGATGCCCCATGATCATACTAATGTACACAGCTATGATTTAATAAAAAAATAAATAAATAAAAGAAAGAAAACATAATGAAAAAAACTGATTTTAATAAATGATTGAATAAATTAATGAAGGGAAAGAGACAAGTCAACTCACAAGAACTTATACATATATTCCATGCTCAAGATGTTGGAGCTACTTCTCCACTATTCCTCATACCTTATATGTGGGATGCACATAGTGACCTCCTTCCAAAGACCACAGTAGGAAGAGTTGAAAAGGGAAATGAGTAGAAAAACCTGACAAACACTATCAAGGGATCAAGGGATCAACAGTAATGAGTCATGTTGATAGTTATATACTTTTGATAGAAGTGATAAAAATGGCATTTTACTCTGTGGTGGTCTTCTCCAAAACTCATTAACAGTCTAATCATCAGAAAAACATCAAACAAATCCCAAATAATGAACATTCTACAAAACATTGGAACAGTATTCAAAACGATCAAGGTCATTGAAAACAAGGAAACTAGAGAAATTCTCACCGTCAAGAACATAAGGAGATGTGACAACTCAATGTAATATAGTATCTAGGATGGGCTCCTTTTGCAGAAAAAGGACAATAAGAAAAAGGTAAGGAAATGTGAATAAAGCATGAACTTTAGCTAATAATAGATCAATATTGATTTATTGATCATTACAAAGGTACCATACACTTGTATAGGCATGAGCCACCGTGCCCATCCAGAACATGAAAACTTCTTCAAAATGTCTATTAAACCAGGTGAGGTGGCTCACACCTATAATCCTAGCCCTCTGAGAGGCCGAGGTGGGTAGATCACTTGAGCTCATGAGTTTGAGACCAGCCTAAGCCAGAGCAAGACCTCATCTCTAAAAATAGCTCAGCAGTGTGGTGGGCACATGTAGTCCCAGTCTCTCAGGAGGCTCAGGCAAAAGGATCGCTTGAGCCCAAGAGTTTGAGGTTGCTGTGAGCTGTGACGCTATAGCACTCGACCAAGGGCAATAAAGTGAAACTCTGTTTCAAAAAAAAAAAATCACTATGCAACAGCATTGATTTTATTTAAACTTATATCATACCATATTGACATACCATTTTATATGTTGAAGGTTCATTTTTTTCCCTATTATTTTAAAGACCTAAAATATAGTGTTTAGCTCCAGATGTTAGAATTATTTGAGCCTCTACATTAATAGTGGTATTCACTAAATAAATGGTCCTGACTTTTCTAAAAAGAAAATCAAAACTTTTTTTAAATTTAACATTTCATAAAAACTGTTCACATTTATGTGAATCTTGTAAATGTAAAGTTTATTGAGAACAATAAATAATTCTAGGGTAATTTTTTGTAAGAGCTAAGAGCATCTTCCATAGTCATTGCATGCTTATAATCATACCATAAACATCAGAAAATTTTAAGGGGAAATTGTTTGTCTATGCCAAATCTAATTTAATTTTTTACAATAACAATTAAATAATCTATGGAAGTTCATTCTCAGGCCAGATATCTGTGATAAATTTGACCTTATGAGATAGCCGTAGGGTATACGCTAGATTAAAATGTTTAATTGTTTCTCCACTTTGATAGTAATATAATCTAAAACAAGACTCTGAGGCTTACTTTGGCCAGAAAGTTCAAGGTTATAACAACTCTATAATCTTCAGAGTATAATAATATTTACCAGAGTGTTTTTTTACTTTTTATGTAAAAAGTAGGCACAAAATGTCTTTCTCATATTTGAAACTGCTTTATTTAATAAAGGAAAATAACAAAATAATCAAGGCTAACTATAAGTTTTATATACAATTATAAAAACTTTTATTACTAAAAATTTTTAGCATAGAAAAAGCATCATAAATAATACTATATTAAATACTCTTGGGAAAAAAAGAAACATCATATTCTACTGCTTAGCACATGACCAAAAAAATTCTTCAACTTCCAATACTATGAAGTACAAATCTCAAAGCACTTCTCACTCATATGAATGAAAGTTTAAAAGTTATTATATCCATTTAGATTAAAAGTTCTTAGTATAGGAAATGCATTTTGTCTTTTCTATATGCTTCTACATTTAAAATATTATTGTTTTGCTAGATTTTTTCCTGAGAAACTAATTTCACTTAGCAGCTTCCAAAATGTGAACACTTTCATTTTAACATTTTTTTAACATTTTCATGGTAATATCAAAATTTAAGAAAATCTTTTCACATCAAGAAGGAATTTTGATAACACTTGTTTTGTTAGGATTACAAACTTTTCTTCATATCATTTGCTGTTACATCTTCTACCTGCTATTTCCTTTTGTTTTAGTGCATTTTAAATTTTTTCAAAATGGTCAAATAAAAGAAATGTGGTTATACTCTATATCGTTAAGTATTCATTTCCTGGGTGGCACCTGTAGCTCAAGCCGGTAAGGCGCCAGCCACACACCAGAGCTGGCAGGTTCAAATTCGGCCCAGGCCTGCCAAACAATGACAACTACAACCAAAAAATAGCTGGGCACTGTGGCGGGTGCCTGTACTCCCAGCTCTTCAGGAGGCTGAGGCAGGAGAATCACTTAAGCCCAGGAGTGTTGAAGGTTGCTGTGAGCTGTGATGCTACAGCACTCTATCCAAGGCAATAGTAGAGGTTCTGTCTCAAAAAAAGTATTCATTTCCTTAATTTACTAAGGTGAACTTTTGTCAAGGCATTGTATCGTAATAAGATATTACACAGAAAAAATAGTAGGAGAACATTAATATCTGACACCCTTCAAATGCACTTTGAATTTTGTTGATCTAGTGTCAGTTATTGGCTCGGTGCCATAGGATAGTGGTTACAGCACCGGCCACATACACCAGAGCTGGAGGGTTCAAACCCAGCCCAGGCCTGCCAAACAACAATGACAACTACAACCAAAAAATAGCCGGGCGTTGTGGTGGGTGCCTGAAATCCCAGCTACTTGGGAGGCTAACAAGAGAATCACTGAAGCCCAAGAGTTGGAGTTTACTGTGAGCTGTGATGCCATAGCACTCTACCCAGAGCAACATAGGAAGACTCTGCAAAAAAAAAAAAAAAAATAGTGTCAGTTATTGATTGCTTGAATTGGAGAAAACCCTGCTCATCTCAGTAACAGCCAGTCAAGATTATATAGTACCTTTAACATCAAAAACACACCATATGAATCACTGTCATCAGGTATTGATAGAGAGGAAGAGTACACAGTGAGATGATGTCTTCATTAGAAAGGTATGTTTGGTGAAAAGAAAACAAAAATAATAAATGTTAAGTCAATAGTAAATCCAAAAGCCATTGCTTTCAAGGAAAGTTTAAAACTGTGTTTCTTACTTTCAGGATTCTTTCATCATTGCAGGAGTTATTATTTTCTGGTTCAGAAATCTTTTTTACCTCCTTTTAAAAGTTATTCTTTAAAACATTAGGCTAGATGAGCTAATTTCAAGTGGCTTATTTACCTGCTCATGGATTTATATGCCACCTGATTTTGCTTCTTCTACAGATGCAAAGTCAACCTCTGGGGCAAAATTCCACCTTTCTCCTTCTGCCACACAAGTGGTAAATAACATGACCCAATAAATTCTAGCATTTCCCCTAAAGTGTAGGACACAAAAAATGTATTCATTCGTGTGAGATATAAAAATGTACACTCACACTTCTGAAATCAACAGCCAGCCATTTCACACTTGGGCCGAAGGCAAACAAACATAATTCTCACTGGCAGCTGGACAACATTCCAAGCTGCCACCACATTAATTAACTCACCTCAATCAGATTCCACTTCAACTTGCACAGCTTGCTGCCAAGATGCCTAGCAATAAATTGTTAGGTTAAATACTGAACAAGGTAGGGAAATACCATAGGGGATGTTGTTATAGAGGGTGGGATTTTCTTGTTTAACACTAGTAGCAGGGTTTTCCATTTACTTTTTATTGTTGTCTCTTGGTGATTTGAGGAAAAAATAAGAACTTGTATATCTTACTGCGAAGGGAATGAATGGTAACAAGATAACAAAATACCTTTGTCCTCAAGCTTCTATAGTTGATGTTTCCTACAGCTGATGTTTGAAAACAACATTTTAGCAAATACTGAGGACTCACTTATGGTAAATTATTGGTATTAAATATTTGGGAAATGTCAAGGAACAAAGAACTCAAATCCCCTTTTCACTGAGGTCTATTGGAAATACAAACTATTCAAGTAAATACAAACTATTATAGTTGAAAAAAATACTAGTCTGGGAGTCAAGATTTGATCTGAGTCTCGTTTCTTCTGACTGGCTGTGCCACTTTTGCCAAATCACTTGACTCATACTATATCCTCATCTCTCATATGAAGGAGTCTGAATAGTTGAGTGGTTCCCAAACCTTAATGAATATATCAACTTAAGAAGCTTGTTTAAAAAGCAAGTTCTTGGGCGGGGTGTGGTTGCTCACACCTATAATCCTAAGACTCTGGGAGACCGAGGCAGGTGGATCGCCTGAGCTCAGAAGTTGGAGACCAACCTGAGTAATAACAGACCCCATCTCTACTAAAAATGGAAAAACTAGCCAAGCGTTGTGGTGGGTGCCTGTAGTCCCAGCACTCAGGAGGCTGAAGCAGGAGGATCTCTTGAGCCCAAGAGTTTGAGTTACTGTGAGCTAGGATACCATCGCACTTTACCCAGGGCAACAGAGTGAGGCTGCATCTCAAAAATTAATAAATAAATAAAAATAAAATAGTTAAGTAAAAAACAGATTCTTAGAGATTGTAATTGATTAGTTTTGATGTGGAGCCCAGTAGTCTGAATTTGTAATGAGGAAGAAACTGTTTTGCAGAGATGGACCTACACTTGAGAAATACTGGACTACATGACATAGAGGATCTCTTTACCTCTGAGACTTTATGATTCTAATTACCAGTCCATGTTGTTGTTTCCATTACTTTTGGTTTGATTCCGGAAGGCAGTATAATTGGGAGCGTTAATCTGCATTAGGCAGTTCAAAAGCCTAGCAAAAAGACTGAGAACAATAGAATACAACTACCCAAATCCATGTGACCATTTTCCTGGGGTTGAGGGATGGGTGATAGCTGCCTGACTGCTCCTCCTAAAAATCTTACCTGTACATATAGGAAGATTACAAATCCAAAGAAAAACATTGAAAGCCATCCTTCAGATCAATATTATTCATATTCTTTTTTTTTTTTTTTTTTTTTTGAGACAGCCTCAAGATGTCACCCTGGGTAGAGTTCTATGGCATCACAGCTCACAGCAACCTCTAACTCTTGGGCTTAAGCAATTCTCTTGCCTTAGCCTCCCAAGTAGCTGGGACTACAGGTGCTCACAACAATGCCTGGCTATTTTTTGTTTGTAGTTGTCATTGTTGTTTGGAAGACCTAGGCTGGAATCTAACCTGCCAGCTCTGGTGTATGTGGCTGGTGCCTTAGCTGCTTGAGCCACAGGCACCAAGCCGTTATTCATATTCTTGATCACTCAACAAGCAGAGATCTGTCTTTCCTTGTTGTTATCAATGCTCATTTCATTTCTTTTGCTTCTTTTATATCTGCTTCTTTGTTAAATTCTAGAAATTAAGAAAACATTTTATACTTGTTGCAAGACTATAAAACAGTAGGAACTTTTTTATTATTATTATTTTAATCTATTTTATTTATTTATTTATTTTTTATTGCCCTCAGTAGAGTGCCGTGGCATCACACAGCTCACAGCAACCTCCATCTCCTGGGCTTAGGTGATTCTCTTGCTTCAGCCTCCCAAGTAGCTGGGACTACAGGCACCCACCACAACACCCGGCTATTTTGTTGTTGCAATTTGGCCAGGGCTGGGTTTGAACCCATCATCCTCGGTATATGGAGCCGGTGCCCTACCCACTGAGCCACAGGTGCCGCCCACTAGGAACTTTTTATTTTTATTTTTATTTATTTTCTTTTTTATTGTTAAATCATAGCTGTGTACATTAGTGCGATCAAGGGGTACAATGTGCTGGTTTCAATCTTCTAGGACATGATTCGATAAAGAAAGAAAATGGCTCTAGGGCAGCGCCTGTGGCTCAGCGGGTAGGGCGCTGGCCCCATATGCCAAGGGTGGCGGGTTCAAACCCAGCCCCGGCCAAACTGCAACAAAAAACAAAATAGCCGGGCGTTGTGGCGGGCGCCTGTAGTCCCAGCTACTCAGGAGGCTGAGGCAAGAGAACAGCCTAAGCCCAGGGATTTGGAGGTCACTGTGAGCTGTGTGACGCCACCGTACTCTACTGAGGGCGATCAGGTGAGACTCTGTCTCTACCAAAAAAAAAAAAAGAAAGAAAGAAAGAAAATGGCTCTAAATAGTATACACTTTATTCAAATAGGTGCTTAATGGTATTACTCTAATCCATGCATTTTCTTCCATCTGATCCCTCTTATTAGTAGCACAGAACCATCTCATAAGATTGTTGTCTGGGGATAGCTTAAATTAGGAAAAGAGCAACTTCAAAATGGTGTGCAACACAGGCTTTTCTCATCGTGTTACAAACTGAACAGATTTGAAGTTTCTGAAACAAACATCATTAGTTCACTTCTTAAAACTGTGAGATCACCTTTGTTCCTAGTATCTATCAGTGGAGGCTATAAAAAGGCAATGCAGGAGTTGCTTTACTATTTAATCTGCAAAAAAAGAAGCCTGATTCTCTTAGATTTAATCAGTTCTTTCCAAGCTAATCATCACAAACATCCCCAAATTCTAATAATAGTCCTTAGATTATTAGTGAATGGTCTCTCGTTGTTCTTTTTATCTCCTCAACTACTAAACTCAGGCTCTTTACCTAGTGGATGTTCAATAAACGAAAGTTGGATTGAAGATATTCTGGCAGAAAAGGAAATTTGAATCCTGATGCAGACTTCCTCATCCCCTGCAGGTGGTGCTGGGAGATAGGTTCTCTATTTATCTACTTAATCATAATTAGTTGGGCTAGTAAAGGTGTTCTCAGAAGTTGGTTTAAAGATATTGTAATTACCTAAATTTCTGCCTCCCTTTCACTCTAGTTCCCGAGTCACAGAAAAGAACAACCAAAAACTGAAAAAGGTGACCCAAGTGAAGAAAATGGAGACATTAAGGTAACCAATGGTGTTTCCCAGGCCCAGCAGTACAAAGATACTATTTGGCTTTAAGGTAAAGAGATTTTGTACACTTGTACTTTCAAAATAGAATATATATTCAGGAAATTTTTTCCTTAGTACTATGTGACCAGCTTCCCATATCAACTGTGTTAACTCTAGAACTGTATCTGTCATTCTTATACTTGTAGTATTTTTCACTATGTTCAATTTTTGGTTTGTTGGTATTTGAGACTTCAAACTTTAAGGACTTCCTGCCCAACTCACAAACTCCACCCCACCTCCCAGAAAGTTTAGCAGCCCTCTCCTCTGTATGCTTCCAAATTAATAAGCGTGTCCTTATCTTTTCAATATCTGCATCTCCCACTCACTTGGGAGTTCCTAGAAGATAAACATTGTGTCTTTATCACCCTTTATCTCTCGCACTTACCTTGTTTCTTGGAATGCAGTAAACACTAAATAAAGTGAATGAATAAAGCAATCAACAAATCAGTAAGAATACTGCCAGCCATGTAACATTAGAATTTCCTGAGACCAAACATGAATTTCTCTTCTATTTCTCCTGCCCTGAAACTTTCTGATGGCAAAAACAGAGGTCAGTGAAGACATATGTCAGTCAAGTAAGGGGGCTAGTACTTTTTAAATTGATGATTAATTGATTAATTGATAACTCCCTCCCCAGAACCTGTTTCTGGCCATATCACTTCCACCTCCTCCCACCTGAATCTTTCACAACTACCAGATTCTCTGTCCACTCTCTCCAACATGGCTTGAGATTTCCTGCCTCTGAGATTATACAATCCCTCTGTTTTGCCCTCAGTCTCATTATTTATTTATTTTCTCAGTCTCTTTTAATCAGTGGTTCTCAAGGCAGGTCTCAGGGGCCCGGGATTCATAATAATACTAAGAAGCTATTTGGTTTTTCACTTTCATTCCTTTAAAAGTATACAGGGGACTTTTCCAGAGGTTGCATGATGTGTGATACCACAACAGAAGCAATATGAGAATCCAGCTCTCTTCCATTAAAATGCAAAATATAAAACCAGACCACTCTCCTAATAAACTGTCTTTGTTTGGGGAACTATAGTTATTTTCATAAAAATATTTGTGTTAACATGTAATTTATTTTAAAATAAATCAATAAATATTTTAAAATTCTCTCAGTTCTAATTTTCAATATGGTAACTACAGATAGATATAACCCACATAAACAAAAGTTCTTCAGGGTCTCTGATAATTTTGAAGAGCATTATAAAGGGGTCCTAAGATCAAAGACAATGCTGATCCAAATCTTCTATGTCCTTTAAATTCCAGTTCAAAGCCTTACTCCTTGAGAAGCTCTTTGACCCCTGCAACTGGAGAGAATTTCCCTCTCTGCCTACTCTGAATACTAAGCCATACTTAAGATTCTTTTGTACCATTCACCTAGTAAATAGTTTGTGCCAGAAAAGAATTAACATTATTATATGAGTTAAGAATGATAATTAGGGCGGCACCTGTGGCTCAAAGGAGTAGGGCACCAGCCTCATATGCCAGAGGTGGTGGGTTCAAACCCAGCCCTGGCCAAAAACTGCAAAAAAAAAAAGAAGATAATTAAAGACCTATATGTTTGATGGTGAATTGTACATAGTCCTTTTACTTTCCAGTCTCCGATTATAGTCTTCCAAGTCTGAAGGGTAAAAAAAAAATTTTTCCTGACTTTCAACCTACCCTTTTTGTAAGGAAAATGACAATAATAATAAAGTTTAATAAAGAGAGATACATAAATGATATTTGTTATGTATTCTTTATTTTAAATCTTATAAATGTTCATTGAAAAAAAGAAACAAAAACATGAGAAAATAAAAAAACTAAATTCACCCACATGCCATTCCTGCTAACATTTGGTGTATATAATTCTAATATTCTCCTATCCATGTATTTTTTCACTGTATTTAAGTTATACCAAATATACTATAATCTTTTTAAACACTATCTTTGAAGATACTTTTTAGTTTCTTTCACTTATTGTCATATGGTGTCACATGGTATTTAAAGAAACAGGTAATGTTATAACTTCATAATAAATGAGTTCAAAATAAATGAATTTTTAAATATAAGACAAACATTTTTCTATGTCATTAAGCACTCATTATCTTAATTAACTCTGTAACAGTTTATTATATTATACATATATAAAAATATATGAGGATTTATTTAACCTGTATTTAACACTACTATTAGACATTAAAATTATTCTAAATTTCAATACTACAAATGATGCTTGAATTTTCTTCTTTGTATGTAGATCTTGTATACAACTCTGATAATTTCTTTAGAATAAATTCTTAGAAGGGGAATTGGGAGGCCAGGATAGATAAAAAATTTTAAGACATTTAGTCCAAACATGCGATCATCTTTTGATGCCATTTCATCTTTTTTAGTAGAGGAAAAACAAAACTGTTGTTTAGGAGAAAAGGAAAGAATTTTGAGAAGTAGTGGGGGAAAGCTGGGAAAGCAAACAGAAAGAAGAAAACTCAGAAAAAATTGCTGCCAAAGAAGAGAGAAGGGGAAGAAGAACAGGAAGCATAAATAGAGTTAAAGAAACACCTAGAAAGAGACAAACAGGCAAAGTTGAAGAGAGAAGGTTTTAGAGTCAGGCAGATGTGGACTTAAAACACAAGGCATGTATTAATTATCAAGGTGACGTTCAGCCAGTTACATAACTTCTCTCTTCATTAAACTGTTTTTAAAATCGGAAACAGAGTAAATCAGCTTTAATAGTTCTTATTTTGACCTCCCTTGAACCCTGAGGCTTATACTTTATATCACTGTTCCTTGCATGCACACACACATGCAAACACTTTATCTTTCTATCAAGCAAAGAAGCAGGTAGCAACACCCTTTTACCACTCAGCTGTCACTTAACCTCTGCTCTTTGGTTTCTCTTCCACAAACTGAGGATGATACTAGGAGTTAAGAACCTCCTATTTCTTAAAATAGCTGGACAAGAAACTTTGAGAAAACAGGTTGTCTTTTTTTTGGGATATTTTAGGGCACATTATGCTTCCTAGCATGCCAAGAATGTCTTGAGACATTTCATTTATCTTTCACACTTGAAAATCTAAATAAAACCTCCTGTCTGAGAGGTGCGGCACATCACCAAAAATTTAACATGAATGAAAAGAGGAAATTAATCAAATCTTTAACACGTTGTGTTTAAATTAATAATAAAGATGAATCTGTTTTTATTTACTCTGAAATAATGCATTCCCACTGTTTTTAATGGCTTAGATCCAGATTGGTAGAGGTATCACCTCTATGAGTGTTGGAAAATTAGCTGTAATTGATTTCTTATTTGATTCCTTGTTATCCAGAGGGTGCTACAGATCAGGGTGATAGTGACTCTTCACACAGCAAAAAAATTTTTAGGCTCAGTGCCCATAGCTCAGTGGCTAGGGAGCCAGCCACATGCACTGGGGCTGGTGGGTTCGAACCCAGCTTGGGCCTGGTAAACAACAATGACAATAACAAAAAAGAAAAATGGTCAGGCATTGTAGCGGGTGCCTGTAGTCCCAGCTACTTGGGAGGCTGAGGTAAGAGAATCCCTTAAGCCCAAGAGTTTGAGGTTGCTGTGAGCTGTGACTCCACAGCATTTTACCAAGGATGACATAGTGAAGACTCTGTCTCAAAAAAAGAATTTTTTCTTTTAGCTGCCCATTAAGAAACATTAAAATATCACATGGCAAACATTTCATATTCTTTAGTTGTGGACAGGAGTTTACAAAGACAACAAAGAACCAGCTGAAATAAAGATGGGTGACAAAGGTGATTTTAATTTCAATCTAAGAGAAGCACTAAGCGGGGTTAGGCCAGACCACACTTCTGATTTATTCTGGACAATTCAGGCTACCCATTAATCTCATCTCCTCCCACTCAGCAACTTTATCTTCCATGCAGTTTTTCCTTGTCTTCTCTTCACTTTCGTAACATCCATCTTCCTGGAATGCCGAAATAGCTGGGGATCACAACTAAGCCTCGTTAAATGTCTGTGCACACATTCTAGTTAATTTCCTAAATCACATTAGCTATATTAACCTCATTCCTTCCTTACCCCTGCCCTTTAACTTCCTCCCTTTCATAATACCCTCCACCATTAACCCCCAATACAGACTTCAATTTAACAAAATAGTTTGATTACATCCTTACAGTGGCGAAATTCTTAGATCGTGATTATGTAATATCTAAAATTTCTGGCTCTCAGTTTTCAAAAAAATGCTAGTCATGTCTCAGAGATTCTTAGCAAAGATAATGAAAGATTCTTAGAAAAGGTATCAGTTAGTCTATACTAAAATTCTTTTTTTTTTTCTTTTCCAGAAACAGGGTGCAGCCTGCCATCTAGGCTGCAGTACAGTGGCCCAATCATAGCTCACTATAACCTTGAACTCCTAGGCTCAAGAGATCCTTCTGCCTTGGTCTCCCAAAATGCTGGGATTACAGGCATAAGCTAGTGGACCTAGGTAGCACTAAAATTCTTAATACAGCACTGACACCATTCATCATCTTTTCTGTACCTGCATTATAGAGCCCTTGAAAACAATAATAGTATGATTTTAAGATATCCAGTTCTCTTAAAAATATCGAACACAGGCTCAATGCCAGTAGCCCAGTGGTTATGGCGCTAGCCACATACACCCAGGGTGGTGGGTTCGAATCCGATCCAGGCCAGCAAAAACAACTGCAACCAAAACATAGCCAGGAGTTGTGGCAGGCGCCTATAGTCCCAGCTTTTTGGGAGGCTGAGGCAAGAGAATCGCTTAAGCCCAAAAGTTTGAGGTAGCTGTAAGCCGTGACACCAGGGCATTCTACCAAGGGTGACAGTGAGACTCTGTCTCAAAAAAAAAAAAAAAAAAAAATATATATATATATATCAAATACATTGAATTTTTCAGGCCATGAAGATATTTTTCATACAAAAACTTAAAGATCTCTAATAGTAAGACATAATTAGAATTTGAGATTATTAACATTAACAATTATTAATACTTTCCTTACACTCAAGTGCTTTAATTTAACAATTTCTTTTTTGAGACAGGGTCTTGCTTTCTTGCCCAGGCTAGAGCAAGTGTCTCATTCACAGCTTACTGTAACCTCAAACTCCCGAACTTACACAAGTGATCCTCCTGCCTCAGCCTCCTAAGTGACAAGGATTACAGACACATGCAAGCATGCTGGGCTAATTTATTTTTTATAGAGACAGATTCCCTATTTTGTCCAGGCTGCTCACAAACTCCTGGCCTCAAGCGATTCTATTGCCTCAGACTCCCAAAGTAACGGGATAACAGGCATGCACCATGGCACCTGGCTTTAACAATTTTTGTAAAAATTTTGTCAATGATATTGTACAGCCTAGATCTATATTTGCCACATTTATACTTGCCACAAAATAACATATGGTTATTTAGATTTAAATTTTCATTAATTAAAATGAAATAAAATTATAAATTTTGTTCCTCAGTCATTCTAGTCAACATTCAAATGCTTAAAAGCCACATATAGCTGTTGGCTACCCAATTATCCAACATAGCAGTAGTCTAGTTATCTAGATATAGTATCAGTTAATCAGTATAATTATTAGCCAGTCATAAATAAAAGTTAACTATATCTCAGAAGGTGATTATTTCTCTACCTTTTGTAATGAAGTGACAAAATGACTTTAATATACTCCTCATGAAATAGCTGATAAAAGCAGTTATTGAACAATTTAGCAAAAATCCTAAGCACTATATGTGTAATATTTCTTTCACTATTCTTACAAGTGCATGTGTACCCTCATTACTGTATATGAGCCTTACGACTATTTTAAAATGCTTACTCCCCATGAATTGTAGGGAAAATCATCTCCCAGACATATGAGTATATGCAGAATGAGTCAAATTCAATGAGAATGGGTAGAAACAGATTAGCATTAATAGACTTCTTTAAATGGTTTTAAAATTCAGTTATCTTTTAAAGATTGTGTGAGACGTTAAACTTTAGTGTATTATAGAAATGTAGAGAACAGGCTAGATGGAAGCAACTTGTTCCTATCGCCATGTTTCCAAGAATGTGGACAGAGTATTCCAATAGATCTCTTGCCAGGAGTTTTGGAAAAAAGCTCCAGACTGAAGTTGTTCAGGAGCTGGAATCAGTTAACTGTATTTTTCTGTTGGCGGCATACACTAGGAAATACACCTGCTACACAAACTACATCATTTCTAAAATGATCTAAGAGTTTATTAGTCTTGCCAAAAACTATCTAAATCAGAAGATTTAGAAGATTTCAGAAGATTTCACAAAAGAAAACAGAAAATTCACTTAATTCAGAATTTTCAGAGTGTAATGTTATGGCTCACTTCCTCATCGTAAATGGATCCTGAATAGGACAAATTAAAAGTTTAGGTTATTAAATCAGTTGCTTTCTATCAAGAAAGCTGTCAGAAACCTATAATGTGTTTTTTGTTTTCTTTTGTTTTGTTTTTTTGAGACAGAGTCTCACTATGTCTCCCTCAGTACAGTGCAGCAACCTCAAACTCTTAGGCTTAAGCAATTCTCTTGCCTCAGCCTCCCAAGTAACTGGGACTACAGGCACCTGCCATAACACCTGGCTATTTTTTGTTATAGTTGTCATTGTTGTTTAGCTGGCCCAGGCCAGGTTCGAACCCATCAGCCCCCGGGTATGTGGCCAGCGCCCTAACTACTGAGCTAAAGGCGCCGAACCAATATAATGTGGTTTTGTATTCAGTATAGTTTTCCCTTTTATCAGCACCCTTCATAGCACATACAACTTTTTTCTCATAGACCTAAGAAAAATTCACTTCAATAAATTTTTTTACAATACTTTGTCACTTTTTTTTTTTTAGAAAACAAATAGATAAACAGATAAGTCCTATGATAAGATTTAAGCAAAGCCTACAACCGAAAATCAAAGGAGACAGGGTCACATAACCAGCAGCATTTCCTGGAAATAATGTTATCTAAGCAGGGTCTTAAAAAAACAGTAGTTAGCCAGGCAAGGTAAGGGTGAGAAAGGCTTAAGATTTTAGGCAAGAAAGAACATGAACCAAGGTTGGAAACAGTGTAGTAAATTGTTGGAATTACAGGCAGTCCCACATTGCCAAAATAAGTATCAGGGAGGTAAGCAGGAGCTAGATCATTGATTCTTTTTTTTTCTGTAGATGATGGGGAGTTATTAAATGGTTTTAAAGAAGTAGTGATCTATTCACATTTGTACTTTAGATGAATCACTTTGTTAAACCCTAGAAATCATGCTGATTCTGATATGGAAGGGGCAGATTTCAGAAGAGAAAAGTGAAGATGATTCCAACATTTTTGGCTTATTTGCTATGTGCCAGATAACTGAGATGTGGAATACAAGAGAACAGGTTTGGGGGGAAATTAATTTGATTTTGGTTTTGCTAAAAATGAGGTGATTTTTGTGCCTTCTAAATGGATATATCCAGCTAGCAACTTGAGTACAACACATGAGTCTTGAAGTAGAGGAAAAGCTGGGACCAGAGACTCCTGAAGGTGAGGCCTAAGGATATGAAAGTGGGAGAGATCTATGCGGCAAGGATGGAAATGAAGCTGGGGAGGGAGATTAAGAGCTGGAGGGTGAAAAGAGAAGGAAGGACTGGGAATTCTAACCTCTTAGGAAAATTACAGGGAACATAGATCTGGTGAAAATACTTAGGAGAAATGATAACAAGGTAGAAGGAAATCCATAATAAAATGGAAGAAAGTCCGTATGTTCTATTCTTAGGAAAACAAAATCTTTGAAGGAATTCAAAGAACAACAAAACTACCATAACCCATCTTTCATTTAACCCGATGCCAGACAGCCTTCCTGGGAGGATTAGTCCAGAGTGTCATCGCCTTTTCAACAATAGACTTGGAATTCCTTTCCCCCATGTCAGTGAGGCCAACATTAATTTATGCTGCAAGGTTTCCACAGAGAGGAGAATATTGAATTCAGTTGTTCATATACTTAGGTAATATATGGTAATGTGACTTCTGTTTACTTGTGAAAAAATAAAAACTTTGTAGAGAAAAGCGGTGTATAATCAGGTTTAATGGACCACCAAAAAACTGGAAGAGGACTGATAGAGAATCTAAGACAATGTCAACCAAGTAATGGTTGTCCCAAAGAGAATTTTATTTATTTATTTGTTTGTTTATTTATTTCAGTTTTTGGCTGGGTTGGAAACCACCATCTCCAGCATGTTGGGCCAGTGCCCTTTTCCTTGAGCCACAGGCGCCACCCAAGAATTTTATTTTTATCTGTATTACCAGGCTTGGATGCCAAGGCAATTTTGATTCATTGAAGACCTCAAGTTTTCATTTCATTTTGGATCTTTCTATAGACAGAATCTCACTCTAGACCCTGGGTAGAGTGCTGTGGTGTCAAAAGCTCACAGAAACCTCAAACTCTTGGGTTGAGCAATCCTCTTGCCTCAGCCTCCTGAGTAACTGGGACAACAGCTACGGCCTAGCTATTCATTTTGGATCTTTACCACCTCTCTGCCAAAGGCTTTTTGAAGATGAACTGATAAGTAAAATTTCTAGAGGAAGAAACTAGACTACCAGACTCTAAGTAATTTTTGAGAGGAGTAATAATTGAGGAATGAAATAAAAAAGTAACTAAATATGAAGAGTCAAGATTTCAGGAAGGCAGGTAGGGTTTGTTTGGTTTGATATAGTTGATGTGTTGGTTTTTATTAGAAACTCTATGAAAGATAAAATAACTAGAGAACAGAAATAGGAAAACACAATATAAAATTTTTAGGAAAGAAACATTACACAAAAATAAATAAAGGACTGAAAGTATAGTCAGCAAAATCCTGGTTTTGAATCTGAGCAAACCAAAACTCAAGTATTAACTTGTACCAAGGAAACCCAACACACAGTTAAAGATCTTTATTAATGATATAGAGCTGAGGAGCAGACAGCGATTCTCCTGGCTAAGGAGATGATGCAATTATACTGAAGGAAAAAATAACACATTTTTAAGAAGTCAGCAATTAGGTAAGTGAAAACATAGGTTAACTCCAAATTAAGCTAGATCTCTAGGTCTCCAAGAACTGTGGTATTCAAACCTCAGTATACTAGAAGACAGGTTTGGTTTTTTTTCTTCCTATAAATGAATGTCATAAAAGCTCTGCCAGTCAGGTACTTTAAAGAGTAGGGAAAAAAATGTATTTGACTTAAAAATCAATAGAATTTCTTAAAATAGGATTGTATGGTTTCCTGCCTTCAAAATATTCATACACCATCTGAATCCTGAAGGTTTGGACAAGCATTTTTATTACTTTTGCAGACACTCCAACAAAATACCACATATACACACAAAAATCTTTCAAAACTGTTTTAATTAGCCTTCCAAAATAAACAGATTAATGACCAAAAGAATGAAAGTAATGTGGTGCTATATAGGAAATCTAACCAACCAATAAAAAAAAATAATAATGTGCAGGAACTAGAAGCAAAACCTTTTCTTGTTCATGTGCAAATACAGCCAAAAAAACTTAAGCTGATGTTGGATTATTGTGTATAAACAGTTCCTGTCTCATTCACCAAGTGAAACAAAAGTTGTAAATGTTTTTCTATCCCTCTTCTGACATTTTGGGAAAGGTTCCTGGGAGGAAAAGAAATAATAATTTTATTAAATCACACATGCACACTTTTTTTCCTTTTTAGGAAAAATTAAACCATTAGAATAATAACTCCACTTATATGATTTGGAATTGCAAAAGCTTTAATTATTGATGTTTTAAGTAAGCAGGCTCTAATCTTTATAATGAAATCACTTTTTTTGGTAGGAAAACAAAAAAACAAATAATAGTTTGAGTAAAAACATAAAAAAAAAAGAAAAAATATATAAAGCAAGCCCTAACAATCTTATAAGTAATATATAATTACCTGAGTCTTAAGTTGTTAATTTTTTTTTTACTTTTTAAAAATTTCAACTGGCTAAAATTTTCCCTTGTGAGTAAAGTATCTGTTTATAAAAAACCATGCAATGTAAATTTTACTTATCTAAGATAAAACATAATAGTCAAAATTGTATAATTCAAAGAAATTGCTATTACTCAATTAAATGTCTTACTACATGATTTAATATTGAATAATCCAAATTATCACAATTCAAAATATTCAACACTATAGAATAACTGTCAAATTAATTACTTCAATTTTTATTTATTTTCAATTACCCAATTATAAATTTTAACAATTTTATATGCAAAAATGTATTATAAAATAAGTATAAGAAATAAAACAATACAGCAGATTTGTGGGGAAGGGGTATCCAGTTAAGAGAGCCACAGAAAATGAGAAATTTTAAAAATAGATTTACAAAAAAATTAATATTATCAGACATTTTATTAAATTAAAAATGTGAAATATAAAATGATTATAATTTAACTTGCATATATATTAAATATAATTAACAGCATATTAAACAATATTAACAGTAGCCACTTTTATTAAGTGCTCACCCTGTGTCAAACACTGTGCTAAATATTTTATACATATATAATATAATTTCACTAACTAGTATAATACAACCAGGCATGAAAGGCCTCACTGAACATTTATACTGATAGAGTACTTTTAAATTGTCAAAGAACATTCTTATAATTATCTCATACTATCTTCACATTATGCTATGAAATACACAAATAGAAAAAAAAAAACAAAAGCAAATTATTAGCCAAAGTAAATTACAGACAAGAACATGGAAAGACATAGAGATTAAAATCACTGAGTTAATAAAAATATTTTTTTTAAATAGAATTACAGACTTAGTTTTCTAACTTCTAATCTCAATTCATTGTCCACTAGATAACATTAAAATCAGAGGCTTGGTTGATCCGAAATTGTAAAGGAAATAACTTAGCTGAAGCAAGCATTCTATGACTTTCTAAATTGTGTGAAGCACAGAAGTATTTGCGTGGTGGGGGTGGGGGGAAGGAGAAAAGAAAGGAAAAATTGGAAACAGAAAGGAAAAGAAGATTGCATTGAAGATCTTAGTATGTGCCTGAGAAGAAAATATTAATTTTTAGAATAATCATAAAATATCATTCAGTTCTAATTAACACTTGTGAAAAGTACCTGAGGTAATTTAACATTACTCAATTCTGATGGTATTAAATTCTGTATCTTTTATTTATTTGAATTAATCAAATCCCAGAAAAATTTTTTTGAACTAACTTAATTCTTTGGTTAAACAGAAACCCTATTATACAAATAATTGCTACAAAGAAAAAGGTCAATAGCTAAAGAAAAATGGGCACCTGTTTGAGAAATTTTTGGTCTCAAATATTTGTTAATAATAGAATTTTACTTGAGTTAATTTTTTTTATTTTTTATTTTTTACTTGAGTTAAATTTATAAGATGCCAAAATACTTATCAAAATACCCCCCCCAAAAAAATTATTAATAGGGATAGATGAAATGCTTAAATTAATTACCATACTTAAGATATATGTTAAGCAAACATTACCATAGGAGAGAAAGAAAAAACCTTGTAATACTGGAAGTCAAAAAAGAAAAATATGTACAATCTAGGCACAAATAGTATTTGGCTCAGAATAGTATTGTTTGAAGAATGGTAATAAAGAAAAAGTTAAATAAAAATGAGAAGATATAGATATTATTTCTTAGAAAATCTAATACCTAATCAAAATGAAGCTTCTCACATACATACTTATATCCATTAAAAAAGCAGTCAGTCAGCCATTATTCTAAGTGAAGTGATTCAGAAATAGGAAATCAAATACCATATGGTCTCACTTACCAGAGCTAAGTTTTGGTTATGCATGGTCACATAGAGTTTAATAATAGAAATTGAGGATCAAAATTACCTGTTGTGTACAATGTATACTATTTGGTATTGGGTACACTAAAAGCCCATACCTCACCACTATATATCCATGTACAAAACTCCACTTCTATCCTCAAATCTATTAAAGTAAAATTGAGCTGAATTTTTTAAAAGGGGGGGGAAGCAATTAAAGTCACTGTGTGGTTGTGAGGTAATAGTTTCAAGATAAAATTATTAGAAGAATCAATTTATTCTGTTAAATCAATAATCCTTGTTTTAAAATGGTGGCCTCAAAAAATAATAACAACATAAAATAGTGGCCTCCAAAAAGACACAAGTCAGTACTTGATTCTGTAACTGCTTATAGAGCACCAACACAGTTACTGTGTTATTCTTAAGTTATAAGGACTTTCACTGTTTTATTGAAACATTTAAATGTTTCACCTTCATCTTCTAATTACCAACAATTTTCTTTTAATCTCTTTCAACAACTTCCTACAACCTCTATAGATAAACCTTATTGACATAGTAACGTTTTGAAACTAGATCAAAGACAATTAAAGAATCCAACCAACATTATTTGAATACTACCCATGTACTAAGCACACACCTAGGCAGTAGGGAATAAAAGGTAAATACTATGCAGTGACTGCTCTCAAAAAGAATTAACCTCAAACTTTTCAAACAGATTATGAGCCTTTAGAAAGTTAAGAATCAGGGGTGGCGCCTGTGGCTCAACAGAGTAGGGCACCTGCCCCATATGCTGGAGGTGGTGGGTTCAAACCCAGCCCTGGCCAAAAACTGCAAAAAAAAAAAAAATAAATAAATAAAATAAAAATCAGTTTAATGGGTTTCTGACCGATTTTGAAAGAATAAAATAAAATAGAGCAGCATTTAAAAGCTCTTGTATATCACACATAGTAAGTTAACTAGTGTTTCATGGAAGTTTTGTTTCAGTTACCTATATTCTGTATGTGTCCTGGACCACAATGCAAAATTTATTTCATTTTGTGAGTCACAGTCAAAAATTCGAAAAAAAAAAAAAAAAGAAAAACTTGTTTAGGAAAGTTCCTCCAAGAAATGTCCACAATATGGTTCTTTCTGCAAAGATTGTCACAAACTAGTAACTTCAAATGTCCTAATCTAAATTGAATGACAAGACTGGATAAATGTCTTACTGAACAGGTAGCCAAGCACCAGCCATGTCTTTCTTTTGAAAAATGTTATCTTTATTTAGATTTCCATAATGTTCACAAGTCAATCACAGTGCTATGCAGGTCCAACCAAATATTTTTACCACTAGTTAATACAACATAAAATGAACTGAACATGACACTCTAACATGCTTGAGTGTCCAACGAGGGAGACTGGGAACATAGCTATATTAACTCTGCTGATATTCAATTAGAAATATTATACTCTTGAGTTGATTTGCAAAGGTTACAAGTTTTTTAACTGATGGAAAACCACTTTCATATTAATCAAGGAGTGCATAGTATCAAAATATTTGCCTTATGAAATGCTAAGTAATTTAAACAGTCCCAATGAAAGGTTGAATAGCCAGTCATACCACACTTTTAGAGGCTGATTCATTTCAGCTAAACAAATCTGAGCTCCATAGAGCTTGTTATGTTTACTTACTTTTTTAACTATTTAAAGTAAACTCTTACTAAATTCCAAACAACTTGAGAGCAGAGAACATACCTTATTTAATGCTCTGCATACACACAATGAACGCTAAATAATTATTGACTATACTGGCAGTATTAATTTATTCTGCATTTTCTTTTATTATTATTATTATTAAATCATAGCTGTGTACATTAATGTGATCATGGAGCAACATACACTGGTTTTATTTTTTTTGCAGTTTTTGGCCGGGGCTGGGTTTGAACCCAACATCTCCAGCACATGGAGCCGGTGCCCTACTCCTTTGAGCCACAGGCGCGGCCCAATACACTGGTTTTATAGAGCATTTGACATATTTTCATCACACTGGTTAACATAGCCTTCCTGGCATTTTCTTAGTTATTGTGTTAAGACATTTATATTCTACATTTACTAAATTTCACATGTACCCTTGTGTATTTTAATTTTACCAAAATATTACAATCTATATTATAAATACATTCAGATAAATATCCCTACAGGGGGACATTTATTCCTTAGAAATTCTAAATCCATATGACCTATGTAATCCTTAAAGAATTAAAACCATGGCTTGGCACCATAGCACATTGGTTACAGCACCAGCCACATATACTAAGGGTGGCGGGTTTCAAACTGACCCAGGGCAGCTAGAACAACAATGTCAACTGCAACAACAACAACAACAAAAATAGCCGGGTGTCGGGCGGCGCCTGTGGCTCAGTCGGTAGGGCGCCGGCCCCATATACCGAGGGTGGCGGGTTCAAGCCCAGCCCCGGCCAAACTGCAACCAAAAAAAAAAAGCAGGGCATTGTGGCGGGCGCCTGTGGTCCCAGCTACTTGGGAGGCTGAGGCAAGAGAATCGCTTAGGCCCAGGAGTTGGAGGTTGCTGTGAGCTGTGTGAGGCCACGGCACTCTACCGAGGGCCATAAAGTGAGACTCTGTCTCTACAAAAAAAAAAAAAAAAAAAAAATAGCCGGGTGTTGTGGCAGACACCGGTAGTCCCAGCTACTTGGGAGCTGAGGCAAGAGAATCACTTAAGCCCAAAAGTTGGAGGTTGCTGTGAAATGTGACGCCATGGCACTCTACCCAGGGTGACAAAGTGAGACTATCTCAAAAACAAAAACAAAAATCAGTGAGAGAGGCGGAGCAAGATGGCAGCCGAGTAACAGCTTCCTTGCATCTGGGCACCGTGAGTCTGGGGAGATAAGACTCCAGGCATCTCTGGCTGGTGGGATCTGCCTATCATCACCCCTGAGAGGATACAGGGAATCAGCGAGAGACTTCTGGACCCCAAGAGGAGGACTAAAACAGTGGAAAATCGGCAAGTGGTCGCGTGTGTTCAATCCGTCTAAACCCGCCCACAACTTCCACAGGCAGGAGAACTTAAAGAGCAAGAGGAAGTGAAAGGAAAATTAGGGCAAGGAAACAGATAAAAGAAATCACTCATGAGGAACAATCAGCAGAAAACTCCAGGCAACATGAAGAACAAGTCCAGAACAAACCCGCCAAGGGACCATGAGGTAGCTACTGCAGAGGATTCCACCTATAAAGAAAGGTTAGGAATGACAGAAAGGGAATTTAGAATACACATGTTGAAAACAATGAAAGAAATGATGGAAACAATGAAGGAAACTGCTAATAAAGTGGAAAATAAACAAAAGGAAATCCAAAAACAGAATCAAATAAGAGATGAACAATATGAAGAATATAAAAAGGATATAGCAGAGCTGAAGGAAATGAAACAGTCAATCAGGGAACTTAAAGATGCAATGGAAAGTACCAGCAACAGGTTAGACCATGCAGAAGAAAGAATTTAAGAGGTCGAAGACAAAGTTTTTGAGATAACTCAGATAATAAAAGAGGCAGAAAAGAAGAGAGAGAAAGCAGAACGTTCACTGTCAGAATTATGGGACTTTATGAAGCGTTCCAACATACGAGTTATAGGAATTCCAGAAGGGGAAGAAGAATGCCCCAGAGGAATGGAAGCCATACTAGAGAATATTATAAAAGAAAATTTCCCAAATATCACCAAAGATTCTGACACACTGCTTTCAGAGGGCTATCGGACCCCAGGTCACCTCAACTCTAACCGTGCTTCTCCAAGACACATTGTGATGAACTTGTCCAAAGTCAAGACAAAAGAAAAGATTCTGCAAGCTGCCAGGAGTAAGCGCCAGTTGACCTACAGGGGCAAATCCATCAGAGTGACTGCAGACTTCTCTAATGAAACTTTCCAAGCAAGAAGACAATGGTCATCTACTTTTAATCTACTTAAACAGAACAATTTCCAGCCCAGAATTCTGTACCCTGCTAAGCTAAGCTTCAAAATTGACGGAGAAATCAAATCATTTACAGATATACAAACATTGAGGAAATTCGCCACAACAAGACCAGCTCTACAGGAAATACTTCAACCTGTTCTGCACACTGACCACCACAATGGATCAGCAGCAAAGTAAGAACTCAGAAATTAAAGGACAGAACCTAACCTCCACACTGATGCAAAAGATAAAACTAAGCAATGGACTCTCACAAAATAAGACGCATAGAATACTACCACACTTATCAATTATCTCAATAAATGTTAATGGCTTGAATTCCCCACTGAAGAGACATAGATTGGTTGACTGGATTAAAAAACACAAGCCATCCATTTGCTGTCTGCAAGAAACACACCTGGCTTCAAAAGACAAATTAAAGCTCCGAGTCAAGGGTTGGAAGACAATTTTTCAGGCAAATGGAATTCAGAAGAAAAGAGGAGTTGCAATCTTATTTTCAGATACATGTGGATTTAAAGCAACTAAAGTCAAAAAAGACAAAGATGGTCACTTTATATTGGAGGGAAAAATACAAGAAGACGACATTTCAATTCTAAATATTTATGCACCCAATTTAAATGCTCCCAGATTCTTGAAACAGATCTTACTCAGTCTGAGCAATATGATATCTGATAATACCATAATAACAGGGGACCTTAACACTCCTCTTACAGAGCTGGACAGATCCTCTAAACAGAAATTAAACAAGGATATAAGAGATTTAAATGAGACCCTAGAACAACTGTGCTTGATTGACGCATATAGAACACTCCATCCCAAAGATAAAGAATATACATTCTTCTCATCACCCCATGGAACATTCTCCAAAATTGATCATATCCTGGGACACAAAACAAATATCAACAGAATCAAAAGAATTGAAATTTTACCTTGTACCTTCTCTGACCATAAGGCACTAAAGGTGGAACTCAACTCTAACAAAAATGCTCGACCCCATCCAAAGACATGGAAACTAAACAATCTTCTGTTGAATAACAGATGGGTGAAGGAAGAAATAAAACAGGAAATCATTAACTTCCTTGAACATAACAACAATGAAGACACAAGCTACCAAAACCTGTGAGATACTGCAAAAGCAGTTTTGAGAGGAAAATTCATTGCTTTAGATGCCTACATTCGAAAAACAGAAAGAGAGCACATCAACAATTTCACAAGAGATCTTATGGAATTGGAAAAAGAAGAACAATCTAAGCCTAAACTCAGTAGAAGAAAAGAAATATCCAAAATCAAATCAGAGATCAATGAAATTGAAAACAAAAGAATCATTCAAAAAATTAATGAAACAAGGAGTTGGTTTTTTGAAAAAATAAATAAAATAGATAAACCATTGGCCAGACTAACGAGGAATAGAAAAGTAAAATCTCTAGTAACCTCAATCAGAAATGATAAAGGGGAAATAACAACTGATCCCACAGAGATACAAGAGATCATCTCTGAATACTACCAGAAACTCTATGCCCAGAAATTTGACAATGTGAAGGAAATGGATCAATATTTGGAATCACACCCTCTCCCTAGACTTAGCCAGGAAGAAATAGACCTCCTGAACAGACCAATTTCAAGCACTGAGATCAAAGAAACAATAAAAAATCTTCCAACCAAAAAATGCCCTGGTCCAGATGGCTTCACTCCAGAATTCTATCAAACCTTCAAGGAAGAGCTTATTCCTGTACTGCAGAAATTATTCCAAAAAATTGAGGAAGAAGGAATCTTCCCCCAACACATTCTATGAAGCAAACATCACCCTGATACCAAAACCAGGAAAAGACCCAACCAAAAAGGAGAATTTCAGACCAATCTCACTCATGAATATAGATGCAAAAATTCTCAAAAAAATCCTAGCCAATAGATTACAGCTTATCATCAAAAAAGTCATTCATCATGATCAAGTAGGCTTCATCCCAGGGATGCAAGGCTGGTTTAACATACGCAAGTCTATAAATGTTATCCACCATATTAACAGAGGCAAAAATAAAGATCACATGATCCTCTCAATAGATGCAGAAAAAGCATTTGATAAAATCCAGCATCCTTTTCTAATTAGAACACTGAAGAGTATAGGCATAGGTGGCACATTTCTAAAACTGATTGAAGCTATCTATGACAAACCCACAGCCAATATTTTACTGAATGGAGTAAAACTCAAAGCTTTTCCTCTTAGAACTGGAACCAGACAAGGTTGTCCTCTGTCACCTTTACTATTCAACGCAGTGCTGGAAGTTCTAGCCAATACAATTAGGGAAGACAAGGAAATAAAGGGAATCCAAATGGGAGCAGAGGAGGTCAAACTCTCCCTCTTTGCTGATGACATGATCTTATACTTAGAGAACCCCAAAGACTCAACCACAAGACTCCTAGAAGTCATCAAAAAATACAGTAATGTTTCAGGATATAAAATCAATGTCCACAAGTCAGTAGCCTTTGTGTACACCAATAACAGTCAAGATGAGAAGCTAATTAAGGACACAACTCCCTTCACCATAGTTTCAAAGAAAATGAAATACCTAGGAATATACCTAACGAAGGAGGTGAAGGACCTCTATAAAGAAAACTATGAAATCCTCAGAAAGGAAATAGCAGAGGATATTAACAAATGGAAGAACATACCATGCTCATGGATGGGAAGAATCAACATTGTTAAAATGTCTATACTTCCCAAAGCTATCTACCTATTCAATGCCATTCCTATCAAAATACCAACATCGTACTTTCAAGATTTGGAAAAAGTGATTCTGCGTTTTGTACGGAACTGGAAAAAACCCCGTATAGCTAAGGCAGTTCTCTATAACAAAAACAAAGCTGGGGGCATCAGCATACCAGATTTTAGTCTGTACTACAAAGCCATAGTGCTCAAGACAGCATGGTACTGGCACAAAAACAGAGACACAGACACTTGGAATCGAATTGAAAACCAAGAAATGAAACTAACATTTTGCAACCACCTAATCTTTGATAAACCAAACAAGAACATACCTTGGGGGAAAGACTCCCTATTCAATAAATGGTGTTGGGAGAACTGGATGTCTACAAGTAAAAGACTGAAACTGGACCCACACCTTTCCTCACTCACAAAAATTGATTCAAGATGGATAAAGGACTTAAATTTAAGGCATGAAACAATAAAAATCCTCCAAGAAAGCATAGGAAAAACACTGGAAGATATTGGCCTGGGGAAAGACTTCATGAAGAAGACTGCCATGGCAATTGCAACAACAAAAATAAACAAATGGGACTTCATTAAACTGAAAAGCTTCTGTACAGCTAAGGAGACAATAACCAAAGCAAAGAGACAACCTACGCAATGGGAAAGGATATTTGCATATTTTCAATCAGACAAAAGCTTGATAACTAGGATCTATAGAGAACTCAAATTAATCCACTTGAAAAAAGCCAACAATCCCATATATCAATGGGCAAGAGACATGAAGAGAACTTTCTCTAAAGACGACAGACGAATGGCTAACAAACACATGAAAAAATGTTCATCATCTCTATATATTAGAGAAATGCAAATCAAAACAACCCTGAGATATCATCTAACCCCAGTGAGAATGGCCCACATCACAAAATCTCAAAACTGCAGATGCTGGTGTGGATGTGGAGAGAAGGGAACACTTTTACACTGCTGGTGGGACTGCAAACTAGTACAACCTTTCTGGAAGGAAGTATGGAGAAACCTCAAAGCACTCAAGCTAGACCTCCCATTTGATCCTGCAATCCCATTACTGGGCATCTACCCAGAAGGAAAGAAATCCTTTTATCATAAGGACACTTGTACTAGACTGTTTATTGCAGCTCAATTTACAATCGCCAAAATGTGGAAACAGCCTAAATGCCCACCAACCCAGGAATGGATTAACAAGCTGTGGTATATGTATACCATGGAATACTATTCAGCCATTAAAAAAAAATGGAGACTTTACATCCTTCGTATTAACCTGGATGGACGTGGAAGACATTATTCTTAGTAAAGCATCACAAGAATGGAGAAGCATGAATCCTATGTACTCAATTTTGATATGAGGACAATTAATGACAATTATGGTTATGGGGGAGAAACAGAAAGAGGGACGGAGGGAGGGGGGTGGGGCCTTGGTGTGTGTCACACTTTATGGGGGCAAGACATGATTGCAAGAGGGACTTTACCTAACAATTGCAATCAGTGTAACCTGGCTTATTGTACCCTCAATGAATCCCCAACAATAAAAAAAAAAAACAGTGAGTATTAATGACAATTGTTTTGTCCTAGTAAATACACAGATCTAAATCACAGAATAAGAGAGTTTAAAGGTTACCTGACCCTATCTTCTTTAAAGATAAAAATTAAAATCCAGAGAGATTCAGTGATTTGCTTAAGACTGTCCGAGATAATCTGTGTAGGGCTAGAACTGGAACTCAGATCTTAGGATGACCAATGGTATTCTTTCCAGTACAATCAATACACACCTACTTTTCATCTGCCTCCACTTCAAGCTCTTTTTTTTTTTCATTCCATACAACGTGCAAAACACTACCTAGGTAATCAGGGATTACAAAATTAAAATTATCCTTATTATATCCTGAGATAAAACATAGGGAGGACAAAAAAGGACTGTCATTGGCATCAACATACTTAATATGGGGAAATGTACACAAAAATGCATTCAGAGATTTATGGGGAATTAGGTTTTTCAAATTACTATAGTCACAATTTATTTATTTATTTATTCATTCATTCAGTCAGTCAGTCATTCATGTATTTTTGAGACAAAGTCTCACTTTGCCTCCCTTAGTAGAGTGCCGTGGCACCATGGCTTACAACAACCTCAACTCTTGGGCTCAAGCAATCCTCTTCCTCACACTCCCAAGTCTCTGGGAGTATAGGCCCCAGCCACGATGCCCAGCTATTTTTAGAAATAGGGTCTCACTCTTGCTCAAGCTGGTCTTGAACTCCTGAGCTTTAAGCAATCCACCCACCTCGGCCTCCCAGAATGCATGAGCCACTGCGTCCAGCCTTATATTCAGCAATTTAAATCTCATATTCTCTCAACTATAACTTGAACTTTACCTTAAAAATGAAATGCCAAGGGTGGCGGTTCGGACCCAGCCCTGGCCAAACTGCAACAGAAAAATAGCCGGGTGTTGTGGTGGGCACCTGTAGTCCCAGCTGCTCGGGAGGCTGAGGCAAGAGAATCGCTTAAGCCCAAGAGTTAGAGGTTGCTGTGAGCTGTGTGACGCCCCAGCACTCTACTCGAGGGTGGTACCGTGAGACTCTGTCTCTAAAAAAAAAAAAAAAAAATGAAAACAATGTAACCTAAACATGTGTATCCTCATATTTATCTGAAATTAAAAAACAAAACAAAACTCATATTCTCTGCAAAGTCATTTCTGACCACTCCACATAGCAATACTCTCTCCCAATTGTAGTAGAAGAGGGTTATATAAACAACATGAAACATAGATTGGTGTGTGGCTTAACCACTAAGTAGATGTTGGAAAAATAATTATTGAACTTAAAGTTACTCATTTGTAAACTAGGGAGGAGGTACAAGGGTAAATAATCCCTAAAGGCCCCCTCTGGATCTAAGGTCCTAGCACTGTCTATAGCAGTCCATTCCAACTCTTCACTTCACAGCAGACCTATCCACTTATACACCACAGATTGTAGATTACCCTTGTTTGTGGCAACTGTCCTGAACTTTCATCTTACCTATAATTCCTCTTTCTTTTCCAGATTTCCTTGGTTCCTATTTGAAGCCATCTTAATGACTAAACTCAGTTTCCCTGGTTTTGACCCTTAGTCTGGTTTGTACAGACATTTTGTCTCTTCTTATGCCTGGATACATGGGAAAATATCTCTATTTCCTCTGGCTCTGGCCCCTGGAACCTATAAATACCTACCTATTTTCAGAGTTACCCAACAGAAACACTCTGACTCAAATACTGGCAATTTTTCAAGTATTGATGTTGGATATTTCTATTACAATATCGGTTGTTATTTAAATATCATTTAACTTTTGTATGTTACACAGAGCCACAATTCCTAAAACTCTTGAGGTCAGATGTATTTTGGAATTCAGAAATTTTTGGATTTCAAAAGGTAGTATAGCACATATATCATATAAAATATAACATTATAATCAAAGCATTATTATTTCTGTATTACTATTTTCTGAAACATATGAATATTCTTCTTAAGTAGAATAAATGAAGACTATAAACTGCTTCACCTCATTTAGTCAAGTTTTTCTGCCATATGAGTTAATCTCAGGTTATATTTTACTGCCAAACACATTATCAAAAACAAATTTTCAAAGACTTTCTGACTTAAGAATTACACAGAAGGATTGTAGATCTAATAAATGATATGGATCTTAGTATGATTGTCTTATGGCTAGACTGCATATATCAGGGGCAGAGACTAAGCATTTTCATTCTTCCTGTCTCTAGAAACCCAGCCCTGGCCAAAAACTGCAAAACTGCAAAAAAAAAAAAAAAAAAAAAGTACCTTGCACAACACTCAACAACAACAAAAAATGAAAGTTGGTATTTATTTGAAGAATTCTTCACTGAGTGAGTACCACATGCCAAAACTATACTCAAGAGTTGTGGGGCAATAAAAAAATCTTATAATACATAGAACTTGACCCCAGGGGCATTACAGTCTCAAGGGGAACAAAACATAAAACAAATGTTAAAATACAAGTCTGTGATTAAGTGCCAAAATTAGTAATTCAGGCAATAAGGATGTCAGAATGGGAGTAGTAAGTTTAAATGTGAAAGCTGTAATTTAGTTTAACAGTCAGAAGCTGCCAATATCTCACAAATGTCAAAGTTGACATAATGATTTATAGTCTGGAGAAGGAGTAGTGTGCAATTTGGTAAGAGAATTCATAAAAGTCATAGTCATAAAAGGTGATTCTGAAAATTCCTATAATTTTTGCTTTAGATATATGGTTTTTCAGGCAGAATTTCATCCATATTGATTCCAGAAATGGACTTCATAGGGATGACTGCAAACTTCAAAATGAAGGAGGGTAACACTGTGGAGAATCAGGACTATTCCACCCCACAGAGCTGCCTAGATGAGACCATCCAATTCTGTGCAAAGAGGAAATTGTTTCTGACAAAATGAAGTTTCAGTTTAACTTGTTTTTTGTCAGTTGGGCCTACTTTGAAATAAATGGTAGGTTCTGGTAAAAGTTAGTATCTTCTTGAGCCAAGAACAAATCAGAGAGGAATGAAGCACGTTTATTCAGATCACACATTATTTGTAAATCACTAAGCAACTTTAAGATACAAGTGATCTAATGATTTGTTGTAAATATTAAATTTATTTTTGTGATAGAACTCATCTGGCATCTCTTAAATCAGTATGTTAAATATTCATTAAATGTGATAAATATGATTATGCCTGTTTTATAAATGAAAACATTGAACCTCATAATATTGAATGGCTAAAGGTCAATTAGATAATTACTACAATATAATAGGTTTTATATATAAGAGTCTTAACTCCAAAGTCACTAAATTAACCACTAACTACCAGTAACCAAACCTAAACAAAGCAATTTGAAAATTCAGTGAACTTTCTCCCCAATAAATATGTATAACTACCTTTAAGCAGTCAACGAAGTCAAAATAATCACATTGATTTGGCCACAAAAGCACTTCTCGGGCCTTACTTGTCGAAGCTTTAAATTTCTGGAACATAAAGAGGAGCCAATAATAAACAAGTTATCGGATAAGGGGTAAAGTCTATTCTGTTCTTTCCCATAATATTCTTACATAGTCTTAAAGCAGTAATATTCCAGTATGGATTTATGAGCCAAATAAAACTGTTGATTATAACAAAGAAAAGTTGTCTTTGCATTATGATCCTCTTAAGGAAGTTACTATGGTTTGCATGTTTGTCCCCTCCAAAACTCAGGTTGAATTTAACTGCCAATGTAACCACAGTATTGGGAGGTTGGGCTTTTAAGAGGTGATTAGGCTATATGAGTGCTTTGTCCTCAAGAATGGGTTTTATGCTTTTTTAAAAAGGGCTTTCAGGAAGAGGTTCTCTCTTGCTCTCACACTCCCTCATCCTTCACCTTCCATATGGGATGATGCAGCACGAAGGCCCCTCACCAGATGTGGACTTGCCAGTCCTGACCTTGGACTTCCCAGTCTCCAGAACTGTAAGAAATGATTTTCTTTTCTTTTTAAATTTTCCATCCCATGATATTCTGTTACAGCAACACAAATCAAAGTAAGACAGGAAACTGGTACCAAGAAGTGGGACTGCTGCTATAACAAATATCCTGAAAAAGTGGAAGCAGTTTTGGAATTGGGTAATGAGTAGAGACTGGAAGAATCTGGAGAACAGGCTAGAAAAAGGCCAGATTGCTATGAAGGCAGCATCAAGGGTAACTCTCTAGCAGGGGTCCTCAAACTTTTTAAACAGGGGACCAGTTCACTGTCCCTCAGACTGTTGATGGGCCGGACTATAGTTAAAAAAAAAAAAAACTATGAATAAATTCCTATGCACACTGCACATATCTTATTTTGAAGTAAAAAAACAAAACGGAAACAAATACAATCACATCACCTCATGTGGCCCGCGGGCCGTAGTTTGAGGACCCCTGCAAGGGCTCAGAAAAAGCAAAGAGAGCAAAGAGCTCTAGAGAAACCTGGAACTTCTTAAAAATTACTTGAATGGTCATAATCAGAACGTTGGTAGAAATATGGACAGGAATGGTTATTCTGACAAGATCTCAGATGGAAATGAGGACAAGGTATTGGAAAATGGATTAAAGGACATCCTTATTATATAGTTGCAAAGACTTGGCTGAATGGAGTCCATGCCCAAAAGTTTTATGGAAGGCAGTATTTAAGAGCAACAAACTACAATACTTAGTTTGTAGCAAAAGAAATACCTAAGCTGGTGGCGCCTGTGGCTCAAAGGAATAGGGCGCCGGCCCCATATGCTGGAGGTGGTGAGTTCAAACCCAGCCCTGGCCAGAAACTGCAAAAAAAAAAAACCCCCAAAAAATGAAAAAACATAAGCAACAAACATTCAGACCATAGTAGGACTACTTTTCTTTTTTTCTTTTCTTTTTTCTTTTTCTTTCTTTCTTTTTTTTTTGAGACAGGGTCTCTGTCATCCAGGCCTAACTGCAGCCTTGAATTCCTGGGCTCAAAAAATTTGAGCCACTTCAGCCTTTCAAGCAGTTAGGACTATAGCTGCACCACCACACCCCACAAATGTTTTTAGAGATGGGGTCTCACTATGTTGTCCAGGCCGATCTCAAACTGCTGAGTCAGGTGATCCTCCCATCTATGTTTCCCAAACTGCTGAGAATATAAGTGTTAGCTACTGTGCCTGGCCTCTATGGCTATATTTAACCACATATGATAAGATGTGAGAAGCCAGAAATGACTTAAAGATAGAATTCCTAATTAAAAGGAAATTGAGAAAAAGCTTTGAGAAATTCACAGCCTGGCCATATGAACAATAAAAGAGTGCTTGGGAGAAAATATGAAAGATAAGGCCAAGCAACTGTTTGCTAAAGAGATTACGACAGAAGAAAGTCATGTGCTAGGTGCTGTTCATCAAGACAATGGGAAAGACCTTTAAGGCATTTCAAAGATCTTTAAGACTGCCCAGGCCATCACAGACCCAGAGCTACAGGAGAGCAGGATGGTTTCAGATGAGCCCAGAGCTCACTGCCCAGGGCCACTTTGGGATTCTGCTTCCTGCATTCCAGTGCAATGCCCCTTTGGAATTGGGTAATGAGTAGAGACTGGAAGAATCTGGAGATTGTGCCTCAGTTGTGCCTCAGTTGTGCCTCAAGCAGGACCAGGCATGGCTCAGGCCACCACTTCAGAGGGTACAAGTGTTAAACTTTGGCAGCATTCATGTAGTGTTAAGTCTGCAGGCTGGCAGAATGGAAAAGCTATGGGGACATGGCCACCTCCACCTAGATTTCAAAGGATGTTGCAGACAGCTAGGTCTCAGGCAGAAACTTGTCACAGGGTGTAGTTGCTGCAATGCTTAGTGACGCCATGGGCGTAGGGCAGCTACCAAGACCCCAGAACTATAGGGCCCTACTCTAGACTGAGAAAACTGAAGGCACAAGACTCCAACATGTGAGAACTTATAGGTACACTGAGCCCAGCAAAGCCAGCAGGGCAGGGCTGCCTGAGGTTTTAGGGGCCTAATCCCCAGGATACAGGACGTGGAGTCAAAGGAGATCACTCTCCAACTTTAAGATTTAATGTTGTTTTCCATGTTGGGACTTAAATGCAACCAGTTACCCCTTTCTTCTTGCCTATGCCTACCTTTTGGAAAGGGAATGTCATCTATCCTCTGCCTGTCCCACCATTGTACTTTGGAAGTAGACAATTCATTTTCATTTCACAAGTGCATAGTTAATGGAAATTTGCCTCAGAATGAATCACACCTTTAGTTTCACCCATTTAGATGAGACCTTGAATTTTTGAGTTGGCACTAGAACAAGTTAAGACTTTGGGGGCTATTGAATGCAATGAACATATTTTACATGTAACAAGGCATGAGTTTGGGGGAGCAGGGACAAAATGCTATGGTTTGAATGTTTGTCCCCTGCAAAACTTACATTAAAATTTAATGCCAGGGAAACAGTGTTGGAAAGGGGTTCTTTTTTTTTTTGTTGGGGATTCATTGATTGAGGGTACAATAAGCCAGGTTACACTGATTGCAATTGTTAGGTAAAGTCCCTCTTGCAATCATGTCTTGCCCCCATAAAGTGTGACACACACCAAGGCTCCACCCCCCCTCCCTCCGTCCCTCTTTCTGCTTCCCCCCCATAACCATAATTGTCATTAATTGTCCTCATATCAAAATTGAGTACATAGGATTCATGCTTCTCCATTCTCGTGATGCTTTACTAAGAATAATGTCTTCCACTTCCATCCAGGTTAATACGAAGGATGTAAAGTCTCCATTTTTTTTAATGGCTGAATAGTAGTCCAGCTTCTGTACAGCTAAGGAGACAATAACCAAAGCAAAGAGACAACCTACACAATGGGAAAGGATATTTGCATATTTTCAATCAGACAAAAGCTTGATAACTAGGATCTATAGAGAACTCAAATTAATCCACTTGAAAAAAGCCAACAATCCCATATATCAATGGGCAAGAGACATGAAGAGAACTTTCTCTAAAGACGACAGACGAATGGCTAACAAACACATGAAAAAGTGTTCATCATCTCTATATATTAGAGAAATGCAAATCAAAACATCCCTGAGATATCATCTAATCCCAGTGAGAATGGCCCACATCACAAAATCTCAAAACTGCAGATGCTGGTGTGGATGTGGAGAGAAGGGAACACTTTTACACTGCTGGTGGGACTGCAAACTAGTACAACCTTTCTGGAAGGAAGTATGGAGAAACCTCAAAGCACTCAAGCTAGACCTCCCATTTGATCCTGCAATCCCATTACTGGGCATCTACCCAGAAGGAAAAAAATCCTTTTATCATAAGGACACTTGTACTAGACTGTTTATTGCAGCTCAATTTACAATCGCCAAAATGTGGAAACAGCCTAAATGCCCACCAACCCAGGAATGGAAAGGGGTTCTTTAAGAGGTGATTAGGCCATGTGGGTTCGATTCTTATGGGAAGGTTTAATATCTTTAAGAAAAGGACTTTGGGGCCAGGTGCTATGGCTCATGCCTATAATCCTAGCACTCTGGGAGGCTGAGCGGGGTGGACTGCCTCAGCTCAGGAGTTGGAGACCAGGCAGAGCTAGAGCAAGACCCTGTCTCTAAAAGAAATACACAGGTGTTATGGTGGGCGCCTGTAGTCCTGGCTACTCAAGAGGCTGAGACAACAGGATGGCTTGAGCCCAAGAGTTTGACATTGCTATGAGCTATGTTGCCACGCACTCTACTAAGGATGACAAAGTGAGACTGTCTCAAAAAAAAAAGAAAAAGAAAAAGAAAAGGACTTTGGGGAGCAAGTTCTCTTTTGTTCTCTGCCCTTCTGCCTTCTATTATGGGATGACATAGCACTGAGGCCCTCACCAGATGCAGCCCCTCAACCTTGGATTTCCCAGATCCAGAGATGTAAGAAATAAATTTCTTTTCTTATCAATTACTCAGCCTGTGGTATTCTGGTATAGCAATACAAAATGGACTAAGACAGAAGCTAAATTCATTATCTGATATCATATTCAAATGAATTATGAAGTATTTTTAGAAGAATTTTTTGCTATCAATTGAAAAAAGAAAGGGAAACATTCTAGCTGTCTAAATGAAAAGAAAAACCTGGCAAAGACTATTACTGGCAAAAATGAAAGGATGCCTATAAGTGATATCAGATGACATCATCTATGGGGTTATTTTAGTGGGGATATCATCTGACATCTTCTATAAGGTTATTTGGGTGAGTGTGAAATTTTCTTAATGAGAAGATTAGGAAGTTGCCCTAAGACAGCCTTATATAATGTATAAGGCCAAGGAACATATGGATAAAAGTGTAGCTGGAGAAGTGTAAATATGACTCTTGAAGTAGTAAATGAAGGTTAAACATAAACAGCTGGTCTAGGAGAAGTGAGGGGGGAAAGTAAGCTGTCTGTTTTAGACTGGTGTTTCACTAACCAGTAAGTCATCTTTATCTGTTTTCTATTTCAAGTCACCCGGCTAAAATATACTGTCTTTTGAAGTTTAAGGAAATAGACTTTTAAAAGTTGCTTTAATTTAGTTGAATAAACCAAAGAAGACATTCTAAGATTGTGACTTTAAATTTCAAGTTGTATAAGTTTGTTTTTTAAGAAAGCAGAAACATTCTAGCTATAACCCTATCACGCTATGGATTTTTAAAGACATGCAATTTTTACTTTTATATATTAAATGTTAAACTAGAAATAGCATCTTTACTATGCATCTTCTACTTCAAAATTATTGTCATAACTTTGCTTCAGCATTGTGTAGCTCAAATCCTTTTATTTGGTTCAGGGACACCAAGTCTTCTACACAACTTGAAAAGCAAGATATTACTGGTTGCTAGTTACTCCAGTTTCACAGCAGAGTTAATTAAATGTAAGAATCAAATGTCCCAACAAACTTGCTATTGAATACTATTCCGAAGAGCCCATATGTAGTGCTTAAGAATAAGGGGATAAAATAAATAAATCTACTAATCTAGATTGAATAATTTGACAGAAATTGTGATTAGGAACTTTAAAAACACATGTTTAACATATACCCCTTACAAGATAAATATATTAGCCATGAGGGTGGCACACATCTGTAATCCCAGCTACTCTGAAGGCTGAGAGGAGGATCTCTTGAACCCAGGAGTTGGAGGCTGCAGTGAGCTATGATCTCACCACTACACTTCAGCCTGGGTGACAGAGCAAGACCTTGTCTCAAGAAACAAAAGATATAAATATATAAAAGAAAAAATTTCTACCCATATCTGGGGTTTGAAGCCTAGCTTCATCACAAACTAGCTACAAGAACTTGAGGCTGGCACCATGAGCCTCAGTTTCCCCACTGAGGGGAAAACAAACTTATGGATATCTACTTCAGAATGTTTATTGTGAGAATTACATGAGATAAATGCATAATGCTGCATAAATGTAAGGTAATGTGGTTATTATATATTTAACTTCCCATATAATTTCACTCAATAAAACAATCAATCTAAACCACCTACCAAACTCAATCCTTAACAAATAATAGAACTATTCTATTTAACCAAGATTTATTTTATACATACTTTGGAGGTAACCAGTTCAAAGGAGAGGTGGAATTCTACTATTAGAAACTCGCACATCTGATTGAAGCATTTTATTTTGTCAAAACTGAGGAGGACTGCCTAATGAGACAACAATTAGCATCTGCTTAAATCATAACTATTCACTTCCTGGGAAATTTGTGCAGAGTCTCCATGTAATCTCCTCAGGTCCTGAATTACCTGTTAGCTAGAATGGCATCAATTTCAAATCACACTACCATAAAACGTATGGCAATCTTTTTTTGAGACAGAAGCTTTGTTTGGAAATTAGTTCTTTCACATATATTAGACTGAATATGCAGTGCAAAAGGTCTCTTTTCATCATTTATAATCACTGCTGAATAATTTTCTGAAATAACATTAATCACTTTTGAAAACCAAAGTCCTCAGTGCCAAATGCTATGGTGAGGCCCATCTCCCTGAGACTGAGACTGCAGAAGATTGAAAATTCCATTTAAGCCCTTCATAGCCCCATCATTTACACAGAATTCAAGGGTCTAAATTGGCCGCATGTACAGTGGGTTCAGGGATTTCCTTTAATTTCTAACTAGATTTTCAGATTACTTACTGGTATAATTTGGTCCTACACTTGAGCATAACAAAAAATTAAATAATACATTTCAGTTTGGCATAACTGCTCTAATCCCAGTGGATGCATTAACGATTCACAGACCACTGTGTATCCACAGATCGCAGAATTTAATGGTTTGATAAAGGCCATCATAATACAATTATATGTATATTACATATATACAATTATTATAACTATATTGGAATTTTAATTGTATGTGGAAGTACAAATATAATTGTACCTCTTGTTCCTCTTACTGATGTGTTATCTCTCAGATAGTAATAAATACATAAACCTGTATTTCAACAAAAGAATTAGAACCAAACTTTACCAATAAGCCTGTCTTATTAAAGTGTTTAAAAGGCCTTCGGATCTTTAACAAATGGCAATAATAGCTGAGCCCTGCATAAGTAGTCAAGAATTCGAATTTCTTCTTTACATGGTCCTTTTAAAATGCTAGGTCAGCAAATCTAACCCTGGGTTAGATTTGAGTCAGAGCCTCAAGCTGTCGCCCTGGGTAAAGTGCCGTGGGGTCACAGCTCACAGCAACCTCCAACTCCTGGGCTTAAACGACTCTCTTTCCTCAGCCTCCCAAGTAGCTGGGACTACAGGTGCCCGCCACAACGCCCGACTATTGTTCGTTGTTGTTGTTGTCTGTTGTTGTTGTTGCAGTCATTGTTGTTTAGCAGGCCCCGGCCGGGTTCGTACCCGCCAGCCTCGGGTGTACGTGGACGGCGCCCTACCCACTGAGCTACGGGCGCAGCCAGCAAATCTTAAATTTTTAATTTCTACTTTTCAATCTCTTTGGCTGAGATCATCCGACTATTCCAACACACACACACACACACTCACACACACACACAGCCCACATGTATTTTTAAAGAGGAGGTGAAGAAGACACCAATGACCCGAAAGTTTGAATTGGGTCATTTAACTGCAAGCGTAGGGTCCAGTGGCTGGACGTGAAAACACCGCCCCTAGAATCTTTCTCCTCAGTTCGGCCCCGCAGCGCCTCCTGCCGGTCGCTCCGGGGCGCCTGGCAGAGCTGCCGCCCGGGATCCGCCGCCCCGACGCTGCTCGCCCCTCCGCCCGCGGAGCAGCCGGGCCCGCGCGAACCCTGGGGCGGTGCGAGCGGGGCGGGGAAACGCCAGGGCCTGGGCGCCGGCCACCCAGTGCTGCGAGCAGACGTCCGATTTGGGGCCCCGAGGCTAGTCTTCCACCTGGAGAAGAAGCAGGGACCCTAAACTGCCGTCCGGCCCCCAGCTTTCCCGGCTGGTCTCCGCTCGGACTCGGGCGCGAATCCAAGCTGCAGCGGCCTTGGGGTGCCCTCAACTGCGCCCACCAGTCAGGCCCGTCGCCCAGGGCCGTTCCTGCCCAATTCACAGCAAACGCCTCACCAAGGACGCTCGGCCGACTGCCCGCTACTGCTGGCCGCCGCGTCCGGCCCACGCTCGGACCAGCCCTGCGTCCCTGCCCCCGGCCGGGCGCCCCGCGCTCCCGCTGCACTCGCTGCCTGGGCGTGCTGTGCGGCCCACCGCCTGCTTCCAGCGCAGACAGCGGCGAGCAGGTCACCTTCCTGACCTTAACGCAACTTCCCTGGGCCACTGCAGGTCCCCCAGCCTTCTGGATCCGCTAGTGCTCTTATCAACGAGTAAACAAACAGAAGTTGCTCTAATAGGTGTTAATTCCCCGGCCCCTCCCGCCAGGCAAGTGCGCAAGGTTGGAGCACCTCTCCAAGATCTGGGGCTGCGCCTTCTGTCATCGAAGGAGCTTCCTTTCCTCGCAGAGCCGGCAGCTGGGGCCACGGACCCCACTGAGGCGCCGGCGTCCGAGGGCACAGGCGTTCTCGCGGACCCGCAGGCTTCGCTCGGGTCGTGCGCGCGCGCAGAGGGCCGTCGAGGAAGGCAGAGCGCGTTAGGCACCGGCTGGGAGTCCGCGGGGCCTGCCCAGGGGCGAGGGCTGGGGAGCGGGAAGTGCGCGCCGCGGGGTCGCCAGGCCGTCGAGAGAAGGTCGGTCACCGTGCTGCGAGCGATGCCGGGAGAGCCTCCGAGGTCGTACTGGAGGGCTGTGAGTCTTGTCCCAGGGAAGCGGCTTACAGGAGTGGCCTCCTGGACACAAACTAGGCCTCTCCCTCGCCTTCTCAATCACCGCCTACGGTCCCCACCGGTCTCCTCTCCCCTCTTTGTCCTACCCCCACCGCACCCCACTCCCGCCCAGTTTACTGTCTTTCATCTCCCTTCTCCTTCCTCACACTTATCCCCCCAAATCTCCTCCCTCCTCGCTACCATCTAACCCCCACCGCGCTCCCGCCCCACCCCTCCTCTCCCGCCCCCTCTCCCTTTCTCTGCGGGCTCTCTCACTCTCTCCCTCCAGGCTTTCTCTACTTAGATTTGCTCGAGCTCTCACCATCTTCTGGCCTAATTGCTTCTTAGTTTATGTAGTACTAAGGTGGTCCCAGATATAACGCTCATTTCATCTTTTTTATGCACAGGGCAATACACAGTTTCTGGTAGTACACAAGGGTCGCCGCATAAATATCGAATAAACTCTCAAAAGTAAAGGAAATCAATGTCCATGCTAAGAAGTTTTCCTCCATTGGTTAAGCCGAAGGTCCACATTCGCAACTGGCGAAACAGGAAAAGATTTCTACGTTGGTAGAAGAGAAGACCATCCTTTAGCCTGGAGATTCAAAGAAAGGGCAGGGGTAGCTCTTATAAACTGCACGTGGGGCTGTGAGCACCTGGCGACAGCGGTCGAAACTCTTAAAATGCCCCATGACTAGCAGGCGGCGGCTCGGTCTGTCCTGGGCATACAAGGGGCGCTGCATAAATATCCACTGCGGAATGCAGGCAAACGCCGGGGGCCTCCTCCCTGAGCCCGGAGCCCTGAAAGATCCCCGAATTTGTGGCCCAACATTGTGAGCTGGCACCTGAACATGAGACTCTCCAGATGTTGTGAGGTGGCTCCTGGAAGTGAGACTCTGCAAACTAAACCTTCTAACCAGTTCCTGGAACTTGTCTGTACCAGGCACATGGGGTGCTCAGCCCGTCTGCAACCCGCGAAGATGCGCCCTTGACTTTCCCTCTAGGTCCTAGAGAAACAGTGGCTCTGTCCAGCCCCAGGCCTGGGGTCCTTTGGCAACTTTTCCTACTCTCCCAGGGGCAAAATATATATAGAACCATTCCTGAGACCTGACCATCGACCACACGGCCTCTTTCAGCTCTTGTTAAGTGTATTAATCATATTTCTTTTTAAAAAAATTTAATATAATATACATTACATGTCATAAATATACTTTTGCCAATTACCTGGGCTTACACAAACAGACTGTTAGCTGTGGGCACAAGTAGAGTGTCTCCCAAGAAAAAGAGATTGCAGAGACTGGAAATTAGGTGATTTGCAATACACAATTCTTGCTCTCTGCTGGTTAAGTGGTTTGGGACCAGTCACTAAGCCCCTTTTCCCTTTCATTTCATCATTAACTGAATAAAGTTGTTGGGTAAGCGATATGATTCCTAAGGTATTTTCCAATTCAGAGACTCTTCCCCCCCTTCCAAGTAGGCTTTTAAACAACTTGATTAGCTTTTGAATTAGTTGGTTTTGCTTTTCTTCTTTTTAACTCTTTTGATCTGCATTACATTCAGAGAGATGTGGGAAGCAAGTTGAAAAGGAGAAAACATTCAGAAGTTTGAAAAAAAATGGAAAGAAAGTGAACAGAGTAGCTAAGGTAATAAAAATGTTTCCAGCTTCCCTAGAGAAAATAAAACCAAACAGAGCCTTTTAGAGCACAGCCTCTGGTTCAGGTTCATGCAGGAATACTGACTCTCAAGTTTGTGGAGGGCAGGATGTGTATTCACTTGGTCCCAATCAAACTGTCTTAATCTCCCTGTGCTGGCAAATGTATGTCTAAAACCTGTTGTGTCTTAATGTTCCTGCAGTGAGTGGTAGAACCTGGCCATAAGTGAAATGGAGAAGAAAGGACTGTGGAAGAGAGAAATGAGCTTTAAGGAATCTCTAGTAATGTGCCACCTTAATTCACACCCTTGTCTTTTCCCTAGCTTTGTAGATTGACGAATACCCTCTTACTGAATTCACTCTTTCATTAACCAGTAGGCATGACAGGTTAGTGCTGGTGATAATAAATAATAAACTTTGGGGTCCAGTTTACAAGCTAGTGAGAGAGATGGTTAGTATGAAAAGTGCTGTCACAAAGAAAGTCATGGGTGTCATGGGTGCCCTGAAGAGAAACACCAGAGTCAGGGTCAAGGAAACCTCTCCAGAGGAATGCCCCTTGAGCTGAGCTTTAAAGAAATAGTTGAGAGGGGCCGGATGAGGGGTATGGGTAGGCACCCAAGGACATGCATGAAGTCTCAAGGATAGAAATAGCTTCCTTTGGAGAAGTTCAAGTAATCCTTAAAAGCAGAAACAAACAGCACAAATGAAGAAAAAGAAAAAAAAGAAGTAGTGAAAATACAGTTAAAGAAACAAGAAGGGACTATTATCATGAAGGGCCTCCTGGGTACCCTCAATTTCCTGAAACCTATGGGAAGCTCTTGAAGGATTTTAAGTGTTAAATACATGATATACTTTGCTACTTTAGAAAGATCATTTTGACAGTAATATTACGGTAATATTGAGGACAGAGATCAGAGGGTTAGGTAGATTGTAAGGAAACTACTTGGGAAACTATTGCAATAATGCCTGAGAAAAGTGATATGAGTCTGAATTTAGGCAGTGATAGTGGCTGTGGAAATGAAACTGAGGAAAGATAGAGAGGGAGGGACTGATACAAAAGATAAGAAGGGAGACTTGAGAGATCATGATGACTAATTGAGTGTGGAGGATGAGGGAGAATGAGGAGTAGGAAGATTGCCAGGCTTCTGGCTTAGGAAATTCGATGATGCCACTTACTGAGAGGCCAGGAGAGAAACAGAAAGATGACATGTGCAGTTTGGGACATTCTGAGTCTGATATATATGTGAAACATCCAAGTAGAGCTATCGAGTGAATAGATAGCTGGGTCTGGAGCTCAGTCACCATCTGGGCTGAAGGTTCAGACTTAGAAGGCACCACCATAAAAATAGTAGCTGAAGCCCTGGGTTTGGATGAATTCACTTAAGGAGGGTGTTCAAAGGAAAAAGTTAAGAGACACCAATCCAAAAGGCCATCTGAGAAAGAGGAACCCTTTAAGAATATTAAGAATGACTAGAAAGGCAGAAGGGAACATAACTATAAGCATTATTTGGGAGCTATCTATTATCTGCTAGCCAATGGCCCAGAGTCTTTATATACATTATTTCATTGAATCCCTACAGCAACCCTAGAAGGTAGATAGTTTCAAATAAAAAAACTTAAGTTCTGAGAAGGTAAGTAGCTTGACTGGAGTATGTTCAGACCCTGGAGAAGATGAAACCTAAGTTCAAATCCCATCTCCAGTAGTACTAGGATGTATGCAAATACTTAATTTCTCTGAGTCTTAGTTTCCTCGTCTGCAAAATGGGGCTGATACACATAAAACCTACCTCTGAGGATTGTTGTGAAGATTAGATGACATAGCATAATAAAATGCCTGTCACAGAGGATATAATAGATGGTATTATCCTTGGTAATAACTATAACCACATATCACTATGTTCATTTGAGTGTTCCTGTCTCTTTGTTAGTCCTTTGGCCCAAACATGGACTCCAAATTCTCACTTATGTTTCTTTTTTCATTTATTTATTTATTTATTTATTTATTTTTTGAGACAGAGTCTCACTGTATCACCCTCGCTAGAATGCTATGGCGTCACAGCTCACAGCAACCTCAAACTCTTGGGCTTAAGGGATCCTCTTGCCTCAGCCTCCCCAGTAGCTGAAACTACAGGCGCATGCCACAATGCCTGGATATTTTTAGAGATGGGGTCTCACTCTTGCTCTGGCTGGTCTCAAACTCCTGAGCTCCGGCAGTCTGCCAACCTCGTCATCCCAGAGTGCTAGGATTACAAGTGTGAGCCACCATGCCTGACCTCTCACCTATGTTTCTTAGTGCACAACTTAAGCTAGGCTACAGTGTGTGATAAACCTTTGCTAAAGGTTTGGACATAGCCAGATGAGAACAAAACATATAGAGAAAGATAAAGCTAGATAATCTGAAAATTTATCACTTTAGTTCAGGATCCCCTACAGGAGTTTTGCCTTCCTGAATAACCGCTGTAGGGCACCATCCTTCTCATACCACCAGGGAACATCCCCCAAAGAGTCTAGCTATCTGGAAGTCCAACAAGAGAGTGATCCTGAGGGAATGATGAGTTCTTGCTCAGGTCCAAGACCCACCTTCCAAGATCCTATTACCTGTCTGAGGACCTATCCCTTCCAGACAAGTGTATGGGAAATGTGTATTTTCTTCAGAGAGGGTCCTATCTACCTCTAAGGGTGAGGCTTTACACTATGGCCTCAACAAGAGAGCCTTATTAGAACACACAATAAACCCAGCATTTGTATAAGCATTATACACTTTTCATTATTCCTAGAAAAGATAAGACTGAACTCTTCTTGATCTTTCATGACACTTAGTTCTTCTTTTATTCAAAAAGTCATCAAGAAAAGTGGGTTTGGATAAAGCCAGAAACTGACTACAGTCCAAGAACGACAATAGGATATTATAGCAAAAGGAACCTACCAGACTGAAAGTAAAAGAAAGATTTTTGTCAGTATAATCAAGGGGAAAAAACCACAATATTTATGTTATCAAAATTAAAAGGTCTAAGAAGATATGGAAATGCATAAATTATTGGTAAGTATTCACTCATATGTTTTTAATCCTCTAACATGATTAGGTTTTTCAAAGTATAGAGACTTTTGATCATGGCTTTAGTACAATTCATAATGGCAGTTCTTTAAATTTTTTCTTCACACTTGTTTCAAGGAATGTAGAGACATATTCTGCCGTAGGGCTTTGGTCTGTTCACCTTTGAGGTGATGAGTATTCTATGCAGATTTTCTGATAGACTGGCACAGAGCTGTAGTGAGCAAGAAACTCCCAAGTTATGGCCTATTTTGTCCATTCTAAAAGCCATTTTCATTAACCATATTTTTAGTTAACTGTGAAACATGGAAAAGCTAAAACATGTTGTTAAGGGTTTGTTTCATTGACCCAGAGCATCCATTTTTCATGGGGAATTACCCTCTTTAGTTAAGAATTAAAGTGGCATCTGTCAGAATGGCAATAGGTCCCACCCCTCCACACCCCCGTGCCCCTCCCATCCCCTATACCCCCACCCCTCCTCCCAACAGCAAACAGACTTATGATCAGGGCAGTATGGGAAATCCTGGGTTATGCTTTGTTTATCAGGTTTCTTTACTACCAGACTTCTCAGAGACATTAGTTGTTAATATACAGAGACATTAGTTGTTAATGAAGTTTCAGATACATTTGACTATAAAATCCTTTTTTCTCAGAGTGTCTAAAGAGACTTTTGTGTCATGGATTATATAAGCTTTAAAGAAAACTGCTATTTACCATTACTATCTGCTTATTACCAGGATAGCATAGTTCCACCGAAGAAAGTCATTTGAATTCTGTCTCATCATTATAATAAATCACATTCACCTTCTCCAGTCAATTCTCCTTATTCCTTCCTTTCCCTCCCTCACTAACAGGGAACCTTCTGCATACTTCCATAGAAGCCTACATATACCGTATCACAGCATATATATTTCTTTATTCATCTTTTTTTCTTTATTTGCCTCCTATTCTAAACCAATACAGTGCCTAACACATGGAGATACCCAAATATTTGTTGAATGGATATCGAATAATGAGTACTGAAAATATATATATAAATTCAATCAAAGAAACTTCCTAATTACAGAGATGTATTAGAATTCTTCATAGGAAACCAAATTGTAGAAAGATAAAAAAGACATCCCACCCCTGTTTGACACACCCATTAGGCAAACACCTATTTCATATTCTTTTGTCTGGGCAACCTTAATCATTACCAAGAGCTCCTGTGAGTGGAACCATAGCTGTATAATTCCATGGGATTGTTTCCATAAGGTTTTAGCTTAAGAGAGAAAACATGACTAGGGAAAAGGAATCCTTAATTACATCTTAAAAATATGATCAAAAGCAACATTTAAGAAAAGTGTTTCCAGGGAAGAGCTAAGGATGACACCCGGTTGATAATAATTCATTTTTGCAAACCTCAGAGCATGTGATCAAAGCTGATACACATTATCTTAGTCTTTGCTACCTGAGTGACTTATTATTTTTCTTACTTTTTTTGAAGTTATTATTTGGATGAATAAATAGATTAGAATGTGCCAAATCAGGGCCAGCCAGGTGTAGACACTAAGAGTCCTGCGGCGTAATCTGTAGTCAATTCTTTTTTCTTTTTTTTTTTTAATAAAGAAGCTGTGGCCTTTGGCAGCTTGAGATATTATCATGCAATTCAGGCCCTTTTGAATCAAGATGGGAACCTAGCATGTTAGAACTTGCAAAAGGAGGACAATGGAACCTCCTCATTAGAGGTGGAGGAGTTTGCAATCAGATTAGTTGTTAGGCAAATCAATGTGGTACATGTACTGTTGACAACCTGTGTGCTCAACACTGGGATCATTTAGTTAATCTGGGCCAGGGATTTAAGAGATTCATACCTAGTAAGGTCTCAGCTCAAACCAGTTAATCCTCCTTCCTACCATACCACCAAAGGAGGAAATAAAACTGTGAAGTTTCTAATTCCTTCTCTCTCCTCCCATAAGGTGTGCTAATGTAGATTTGTTGGTAATTGTTGGTAGCTCTCCCAGGAAGATTGAAAATTTGCTAAATTCACTGGCATATTTGGATGAAAGAAATGAAATCTTTCTAGTCTAGAATTTAAATAAAGAAGGAATAAACAGTGTATGTTTCTGAGGACCTGGTGGTGTGATGACACCATTCCTAAACGATTCTAAACTTTTTACAAAGTTCAACTCAAACATCTTCCCATTTCCTGTTTATATAAGAGGGCTTCTACTCCTATTTCCCCAAGTTTATGATTTAGAGAAAGTAGAGGGCAGGATTGGGACCAATCACTGGAAGGTGCCATGAGGTGGATTTTTTGACTGAGCATAAGATTTTTCTAGTGTTCAGAGTTATCTAACAATGGGGGCAGCACCTGTGGCTCAAGAAGTAGGGTGCCAGCCCAATATACCAGAGGTGGCGGGTTTAAACCCGGCCCTGGCCAAAAACTAAACAGAGTTATCTAACAATGGTACCTACAGCTTAAACTAGTAAGTGCTCCTACCATTAGTAATACTATGTGAGAGATAGACAAAGACATTTCTAAGGTTCCTTGCAATCCAAAGACATTGCTATTCTTGAAGTATAATAAAGATCACAAATGTGAAAATGTGCTAGCTGTCCTGACTAGCAAACCTGTGATCCATCAGCTCTGCACTTAACCTTCTTTGATCAGTAATGCTTCCTTCTTCCTTGGTTCTGAGAACAAGAGAGGGAGGTGGGATTGAATTGTAGAAGAAACAAAGCACCTCTCGAGTAATGAAAACATCTTGAACTACATATTCATCACTGCATAGTTCTAATAGAAAATTTAGAAGTTGCTCTCTCTGTTTCCAAAAGCAAGAACCATGTTGAGATAAATATTCCTTGGTTACCAAAATTGTGAGATCCCCATAATAAATAGAAAGTTGATTGGAAATCATCATATTGCCCCACAAACCAATTTTCAATTACTGCTTAGTAACAGTCCTTTAAGAAGGGCCTAAGAAGGGGCAGCACCATGTGGCTCAAAAGGGTAGGGCACCGGCACCATATGCCGGAGGTGGTGGGTTCAAACCCAGCCCTGGCCAAAAAAATACAAAAAAAAAAAAAATTGGGGTGGCGGCTATGGCTCAAGGAGTGGGGTACCAGCCCCATATACCAGAGGTGGCAGGTTCAAATCCGGCCCCAGCCAAAAAACAAAAGGGCCTAAGAAGTGAGTTTTTAATCGATTTTTCAACCCTATTACTTGAATAATAGCATATGTTATTTCTAATATCAAAAAATAAGGATTTTTTAAACTTTAATTTGCTCCTACTTTAGGCATAGGCCGTATGTCCTCTTAGTCTTTAAATCTTACACTAATATACATGACTTGACTCAATCAATTGCTGCTTTAACTTTTTTGTTTTTAGCACTTATTTGACACCTATTATGCCAGCATTGAGCTAGAAGCTTTTGCATAATTTGTATTTGGATAAATAGTTCTAGGACAAAGAATTAGCAGACAGGATTAAATTATTAGTTTATAGGAAGGTGTCAGAGAATTTGTAAAACTAAACAGTGCATGTTGGGTGGCGCCTGTGGCTCAGTGGGAAGGGCACCAGCCCCATATACTGAGGCTGATGGGTTCAAACCCAGCCCCAGACAAATTGCAACAAAAAAATAGCCGCACATTGTGGTCTGTAGTCCCAGCTACTTGGGAGGCTGAGGCAAGAGGATCGCCTAAGCCCAAGAGTTAGAAGTTGCTGTGAGCTGTGACGCAACGGCACTCTACCAAGGATGACAAAGTGAGACTTTGTCTCAAAAAAATAAAAAATAAATAAACAGTGCGTGTAATGGTGATTATAATACTGATAATTAGCTAGGGTCTATATTGCCATTTCTTTTTTTTTTAATTAATTAATTTATTTTTCATATTGCAATTTCTATCTTCAAAACACTTTCATGTAAATTCCTTTACTTTATTCTTTTTATGTTCGCTGTCCTATTTTTTAAATAATAGATTTATTAAGGTATAATTCATATACCCTAACCTTTACTGATTCTTAACCTTATTTAAATAGTGAGACAAACTGATGTTAAAGAACAACAACAACAATAAAAACCCTTAACTGTATAAAACAAATTAACAACTCCATGTTTCACTAATATTTAAATATGTTTTTAAGAAGAGAGTAAAAAGAAGAAAGTATTTTGAGGCAAAGTTAGAGAGAAAGACTTAGTTTAAGGAGAAATATACCATCTGGAAAAGAATATAAAAAAGTTGATGACATGCAGTATATGTATTAAGGAGCCGGGGAAGTGTGAAGCCTGGAACTAAATTTGGTTTGGTAAATAACAAGAGGGTAGATCAGGGTTTTTGAGAGAGCATGGGAAAGATTAGTAGACTAGCCAAGTTAATTTGGAAGCAAGCCAGGTTCACATATAATAAGCAAAAGATCTGTCTGAGAGGATAGGTAATTCAAGAAGGTGCCCAAGGAAGCCTTGCTGCCCAAGGAGCAAAGATAAAACAAAGTAGACCGATGTCTGAGTAAGCTAAGAAAAAGAATAACCTGGGCACGTTCCTGTGATACAAAGCAAAGATATATCCTGTGATACAAAGCAAATAGCCTCCTGATCAAAGATTCATTCTGTACTTTGATTCCAATCTAAAGTGGATGATTCATGAGGAAAACTGCATTGAAAAACTGTCGTTAGTTCCATATATAGCAAATAATCTAGCATAAGCTAAAACAACACTCTTTAAAATCATATGCAGAGAAGAAACAACATGTTATATTTTCATTTAAAATATGACCTCTTGTAGGCCGGGCACAGTGACTCATGCCTGTAATCCCAGTACTCTGGGAGGCCAAGGTGGGTGGGTTGCCTAAGCTCACAAGTTTGAGACCAGCCTGAGCAAGATCAAGACCCTCATCTCTAAAAATAGACGGCATAGTGGCGGGCACATGTAGTCCCAGTTACTGAGGCAAGAGAATCACTTGAGCCCAAGAGTCTGAGGTTGCTGAGAACTATGATGCCACGGCACTCTACCAGGGGTGACAAAGCGAAACTCTGTCTAAAAAAAAAAAAAAAAAGACCTTTTAAATTTACTAAATGTTCCAAGTATAAATGGAACTAGAATCAGTGTAATGGTGATCAGATCATTTGGTATTCACTTAAAATGTTACAAAACTTACAAATGACCAGTGGCTTTTTCACATTAGAATTTATTTCACTTATGGTTCTTTACAAAATGAAATTGCTGTTTTTACTCAGAGTGGATTTGAGTCACAATATAAATTTATTCTTGCTAACTTTACTATAATTAGAACATAATTGACTAAACAAATAGAAAACTTCTTAATATTACTAAATGTGATAGAAAATTTTCAAGCTGCTTTGTTTTTAACTGCTTTTTACCATCAGCAGGCATATTTTCACTTTTCAACCAAATTGTTCTTTTTATGTTATTTATTCCAAATATCCAGTCAGGTTATTTTTGTTAAGCCTGGCTAGATCAGAGAGTGTATCCAGGTAAATTTAATCATAATGGAAATTTCACAAAATTACCAAAATTCTGGTCATTTGTTAATATTTAAAAATTAGTATACCTTACTAGCATTTTAAAATTCATGTACATTTGTGTACTCTGAATAAAAAGAGAAATTTAAAACTCTTGTTTATTCAGATACTTTGAAAATTTTAAGGTAGCTAAATAAGTAAGAAAAGAAACCAACATTTTAAAACCTTTTTTGAAACACAGATGTCCCCAAAAATCTGATGAAAGCTACAGCTTCCTCTCCCCAGGTAAAAAAAAATACACATGTGTATCTGCCCATAAAATTTTGCTTACTATTTCACAGAGTTTATGGACTCTCTGAAGTCTACCTATGGACTCACTAAAGGTCCATGAACTCTGGGTTAAGAACCTCTGCAATAAACCCACACTTTGTTTTGGCAAGATAGAAAACTCACTATTATAAAGTATGACTGTTTTAGCTTTCATACTTTAGTGGCATGTATCTGAAAGGAATAATTTTTTAAAAATCTCCTACTTGCTAAAAACCTTTGGCTCAGTTATCCCTCCTGTTTAGCTTTAAAATGAGGACCAATTTCCTTTGGGTCAAACCCCAAACTCTTAGTGTCTTGACTTTCTAAATGCTTGACAACTATAGACACTTTAATGAAATCCAAATGGGTGAAATTCAACACTTCATTCTGATGCTCTTCACAGATGTTCTTAATAAGGACACTGAGGAAGTCCTTAGAAGCCTAGCTTCGCACATCAGCCAAGGGAAGAAAGAATTCATTGGAAAATGAAGATAATAAGTAATTCTGGAGTGTTCCTATACCAGTCAATATTGGGCACTTACTACATAAACCTATAATCAGCTTTGTAGGAAAGTAGGTGGTGCACAGGGGCAAAGTCTGCTGATGGAGCCCTGGGTAGCACTAGTGTTAGACCATAGTGCCTTCTGACACTGGATATTTAAATTCTGCTCAGAATAATTTTTCCCTATGAAGAGTTCATTTCTACAAGTGATCATTTCTTTTTTAATAAACTCAGGAAGAAAAAGCTGAAACAATCACCTTTAGCTATAATATTAAAACAATAATTTTAATAGAAATGAAGGCTATTGCTTTGATAGAAACTTTATGAATGCTAGGATTTTATAAGCAGAATGAATGTCATAACACCATCTAGGTAGATTAGGTCACCATAATCATTTTGTTCTTCTACTTCCTTTACTTTCCAACAGTGTATAAAAGCTCACCTGGTATCTGTCTTCAAGTTTCTGAATAGAACAGTTGTGTCTGGAAAATGATTTCTCAAACATTCTTTGAACCATCTGGACAGAAGAGTTTGCACATTTAAATAGACACAAAAGTTTAAGTAAAACACTTTTTGCCAATGAATTTGTGATTTGAAAGTGAAAAAAACCCCTCAATTTATCTGCTGAGATATTAGTGGTAAAGGCTCTTTTCTGACAATTTTCAAAAGAGCAGGACTGGTTCTACAGAAATATGGGGAAGTGAGGCATGGTAACCTGAAAGGGAAGACCAGAAAAAAAGATATTCAAGATTTTGCATCAGATTAGTCAGAGTTCTGAATTCTGGTCCGGAACTTGTCACTCTTATTTCCTGCAGAGCCTTAGGCAATTTTCTTCACCCCACTTTACTCCCCCATTTGTTTCTTTCTTCACCATGAAACAGAGGTAACAAGAAGGTTGTGTAAATTTAATGTAATGTTCAAAATATTCCAATAATTGAAAGTTATTTTATTTAAATTTTTGCATTTGAGAAATTTGCATCTATGCCTTGTATCTTTGAGCTGACTAAAAATGTGGCACTATCAATGTGCTTAATACTATCAATAATTACAATAACATTAAGTTAGAGAGTTACCAGAGGAAAACAGAAGTATGTAGAAAGACCGAGAGAGAAAGCTTGTAACTTGGGGAAATCACTTAAATTTTTTGTACCTCAGTTTACTCATCCTCAAATGAAATGAAATCCTGTGTGATCCTTATTAATATCCTGTCTATTTTTAAATTTGGTCTCTTTCTTGTAGATGTAAGCTCCAAGGCTGTAAAGACTTTGTCTCTCTAGGGCACCAGAGTATCTCTAACATCACAAAGTAGCTGCTTATTAAAAATCTGATATCCCTTTCAGCTTTTATATCTGATTTTTTGTGTGCGGAAAAAAAGTTAATTATGAACATTTCCAAGCATATAGAAAAGTACAGAGACTAAAATAATAAATAATATCATATCCATCACTCAGTTTTGTTAAGTCTTAATTTCTATATTTTCTTGAGATTTCTTTAAAAAATAAAATACTGGCCAGGCATGGTAGCTCACGTCTGTAATTGTAGCATTTTGGGCAACCGAAGTGGGAGGATCCCTGGAGGGGAGAAATTTGAGACCAGCTTGGCAATATAGCAAGAGTGCATTGCTACAGAAAATAAAAAATAGCCAGGTGTGGATGGTACCTGTAGTTCTAGCTTTTGGGGAGGCTGAGACAAGAGGATTGCTTGGGCCTAGGAGTTTGAAGATGCAGTAAGCTCTAATTATGCCACTGCACTCCAGCTTGGGTGACAGAGCAAGACCCTATCTCAGGAAGAAAATAACAATAACCTGATGCCCCATGATCATATCAATGTACACACCTATGATTTAATAAAAAAAAATTTTTTTTAAAAAATAAATAAATAAAAAGAAAATAACAATAACCCTGTTTAAAAAAGAAAAAAGGAGTAAAATATCAAAAATACAATTGAAGTCCCCCCCCTCAATGTGTACTGGTCTCTAATTTCTTTCCTCTTTCTCCCTAAAGGTAACCACTATCCAGACTTTGGTGTTTATCATTTCTAAGAATATTTCATATTTTTACTATATAAATTACATACCATATGTTCAAACTTCCCATGAACGATAGATACTTATTCTGCAGCCGACTTTTTTTCCACAGAGCATTACATTGTGTGCTTGAAATTAATCCATGCTGATACATGTGGTGCTATTTGGTCATTTTAACTACTATATGGTATTCCTCTAAATACATATTTATGATTTATATATCCATTCTTGTCCTAGTGGACTTTTATGTTCCTTTGAGCTTTTCAAGAGAATATCTCAGAGAATGTTCTTGTCATGTTTCTTTCTGCAGATGTGCTTGAGTTCCTTTAGTGGAATTGCTGGGTCAAAGGGATATGCATTGTATGTCTTCAATTTCACTAGGGTAGGTCATAATATCTGAATCAATTGCCTATATTCTTATTGAGATGGTTGATTAATTTATTTTTTTTTCTTTTGGCCTGGGCAGGAAATGAAATGTTAATTAAGTTGACAGGAACATCATCTTTTCATTTCTAACTTTGTCTGTCTCTAAACAGATAGAAATGGAGCAGAGTCCTTAAAGCAGTAAAGAAGACTAACATAAAATAAAGAACTTTCAGGAAGCTCTAGATCAGAACCACATAAAATCATGGCCATGTCCTGTCATCACATTATGATATTTACAACACAGCACTGTCAATATGTAATGTTGCAAAAGCACAGTGCCACATGGTAAATATTGCAGAGGTCTGTGAGTAAGTCCCTGTGAAAGCTATGACTCTTTATGACCCTGTTCACAAATCAAAAACTTTTTAGGATAGAAAAGTACTGACTTTTTACACTAGGATAATGAGAAATGTTAAATTGGGACCCATAATACCAATTGAACTACTGTTTGAATCCTGCCTTAGACAAGCAAAATGTCTATTAGTTTAACTTGGTGTTCCAAATGCTGGATCTTGTGCAATTCATTCAGCCTTGTATTTAAGATAATCTACTTGGAAAGGTAGGTTATGGGAAAAATTTCTCAGTCTTAGTCTCTGCAATTAACATCTACTGTTTCCTCATTCAGTAAATATTAAAATATAATAAAGAACATGAGAACATTAGTATTATCTACTTCATGTAGTTTTTTTTCCCCTACATTAATTCTCTTATTTGGATAAAAATGTGGAGCGTGAAGAGTGCAGTTTCACTGGGAAGTTTACCTTGGTAAAAAGACAGGAGCTATTACATTCTATCTTGTCAATGATCCATGTATAATGGGTCACCAAGGGATTTAAGAACTGTATCTTTCAGTTCTTGCCAGCGAGATATATCAGTGTGCACTGATGTGAACCATAATATGACACACCTTGCAGAATCCTCAAAAACCCTTCAGGCACTCTCTCAGCTGCCTTTATGAACATAGGGGACTAAAGTTTGTCAGATAAGGATGGCGTTTTGTAAATAATTTCAGTAACAGAATTATTTTCCTATTTCTCCATGTTAAATTCTAATGAATAAGAAATAGTTCTCAGGCTTAAAAGTCCTTAGTTTTGTTTTGTTTCTTCCACTACATTAGAGGCAGATTTATTTGTATTGATAGGGTAAAATAGACCCAATTTATATGTTGTCTTATTGTTAAGTTGAGGGGAAAAAAGCAAGTTGCAAAATAGTATTACAGTATAATCCTATTGTATGTGTTTTTATGTACACATTACATCTGGATACCTATAGTAAGATGCCAAAAAAGATATACCAAAAAATTTAATAGTGGCTACCTCTGGGGGCGGCGCCTATGGCTCAGTCGGTAAGGCGCCGGCCCCATATACGGAGGGTGGTGGGTTCAAACCCGGCCCCGGCCAAACTGCAACAAAAAAATAGCCGGGCGTTGTGGCGGGCGCCTGTAGTCCCAGCTGCTCGGGAGGCTGAGGCAAGAGACTCGCTTAAGCCCAGGAGTTGGAGGTTGCTGTGAGCTGTGTGAGGCCACAGCACTCTACAGAGGGCCATAAAGTGAGACTCTGTCTCTACAAAAAAAAAAAAAAAAGAATTCATTAGTTGGGGGCTGGAGTGCATCATAAGAGACTTACTTTATGCGCTCTTCACTGTTTTCGAATTTTTTTACAATAAACGCAATGGTTTTTCTTTTCTTCTTCTTCTTCTTTTTTTTTTAACATTTATTTATTTTATTTTATTTTATTGTTTTGCAGTTTTTGGCAGGGGCCAGATTTGAACCCACCACTTTTGGTATATGGGGTCGGCACCCTACTCCTTTGAGCCACAGGCACAGGCCCCAGTTTTTATTTTCTGAAAAAAAAATAATAAAGTATTATTTTTAATTTTTTTTATTTTTATTAAACCATAGCTGTGTACATTAGTATGATCGTGGGGCACCATACACTTGGTTCATAGATCGTTTGACACATTTTCATCACATTAGTTAACATAACAAAAATAAATAAATAAAAATAAAGTAGATCTACTTTTCAGCATAAAAGCATTACTTTCAACCAACAAACTCTGTAGAATCTTAAAAACTTTAATAGTTTTAAGAAAACAAATGATATGATAGTTTCAAGGAGAAATTATACGTATTTTTATTGAGTTAATTAAAACTTTATGGGACATGGGCGGCACCTGTGGCTCAAAGGAGTAGGCGCTGGCCCTATATACCAGAGGTGGCAGATTCAAACCCAGCCCTGGCCAAAAACTGCAAAAAAAAAAAAAAAAAAAACAAACTTTATGGAACAGAGTAATGTGATTGCTTGATATTTTCTAGCTTCTGTGAAATCAACAATACTTTTCTAAAAATGAATTTATGCATTCCTCAATGAGAACCATAAATCTTACAAGCTAGAGAGGACTTTTTAAATTGTGTAGTACAAATTCTCATTTCACAGATGAGAAACTGAGTCTCAGAGAGGTTAAATGTCTTATCCATAAACAATTGCAGAGCTTTAAAAAAATTAAATCCATCTTCTGACTTCACATTCACAACTTTTATCACAAAATGGCCTCCTGCTCTGAAACTTCAGTGCAGTGAGAATATAAAGAATATAAAGTCTATTTAGCTTAACTCTGATCTTAAAACCAGCATGTACCCATACCTCAATACACAAGGCATTACTGTAGCAAATTAATGTCCTTTACATAGAAGCCGAAGTAAGAAGTCATTGGGCGACAGCATTTCATTCAACAAATTGAAAAACAAATTATTTTTACTCTTTGTGATTTTCTCTTTTTAATTAGTTATATTCTCTGTCTTCTTTAGCCTCTTTAGTGAGCAGGTTAAGAAAACAAACAAGAACAAAGAAATAAAATATCAAAGCCAAAAGGGTCTATTAATTTTAAAAAGGAAAATTTTAAATTAGGGACAGCAACAAAAGAAAAGCAGATGGAAGAGGCCATGGAAGAGCAGTAAGCATCAAAGCAGAGGAAAATTTGACAACTTCAAGAACAGTAAGTAAATAAAGTGCGTTGAGATTCGTTTATGTTTCTTACAGTAGGCACATAGTAAATGGCTGATGGATAAGATAAAGGAACTCACGGTGTCAAAGGCTAAAGCAGAAGTTCTCAGTCTCTAATACACATAAGATCTACCTGAAGTGTTTGTTTAAAAATACAGAGTACTTAGTCTTTATCATCAGAAATTCTAAGTCACCCACCAGATTAGAAATAAGTACCTTGGGTAATTCTAATGCTCAGACCTGAAGAACACAGGCCTAAAATTATTGCAGCTCTAAAAAGGGAGAAAACACATAGCCAAAATAAGAGAAGAGAAAAGATAGGAAAAGGAGATCTGAATAGAAATCAGGAAGGAAAGAACGAGAAACTAGAAAGTTAAGATATAAGTAAGAGGAATGGTTTTGAATCATGAGGTATTATGTGGCGGTGTGAAAAGAGACTAGCAAAGACTGGTCAGAGGTAATAAATCAAGATAAAAAATTTAAAATATTGATGAAACTGGAGCTTTATCTTAGATTTTAAAGTGATGTTTATCATCTTTTTCCTTTGAAAAAGTAGCATGTACTCATTGTGGAAGAGTTGAAAAATTTTAAGAGAAGAAAAATATACCCTTAGTTTGTCAATCACAAATAGCTGCTAGTAACATTTTGGTATATTTTCTGCTAGTCTTATTTCTGCTTAGTTTTTGGAAGGTCTTGCTTGTTTTAGATAGCTGACATAATACTGTGTTTGACTCTGAATATCCTGCATCTAAGATCAGCATCTCCTAACATAAGGCTGTTAATAGAAACTTCATTTTTAACTTCTCCCTAGTGTTAACAATAGCCAGTTCTCCTTTATTCCCTGATAACAGAACTCAGGTAATCAAGGGCTTGAGGGAAGGCTATCTGCATTTCCATGCACAGAAGGTAATTTTTATTTAGTCTAAGGCAATCATGTTATAAATCTATTCCCTTGTCAGTGATTGGCTGAGGAAGGAGCAAGTGACTTAATTCTGGCCAGTACAGTAAAAGTCAAGTCTATAGGTTAGATTTGTGGGAGAGATTCTTAGTTCTTAAAAAGTAATATAATAAAGAAATAGTCCCAGGCAGTGCCTTTGGCTCAAAGGAGTAGGGCACCAGCCCCATATGCTGGAGGTGGTGGGTTCAAACCCAACCCCAGCCAAAAACTGCCAAAAAAAAAAAAAAAGAAAGAAAGAAAGAAAAGAAAGAAATAGTCCCCCTTTCTGCTATGGAACGTGTGTGAGGAGGAAGAACTGAAGCTGGTACTTGGAGCTGTTCCAGCCATCTCATGGCCCAAGAGAGCCCAGTTGAAACACTAATGATAGAAGCAGGAAGAACTGGGCCCGAGATGATTCTGTCATTCTGATTAATTATACATCCTTGGACTTTACCTTGAGACTTCTTGTTACATGAAAAGATAAATTCTCTGTTATCCAAGACCATTTTAGGTGGGTTTTCCGTTTTGTATAATACAATAGAAAGTATCCTAGCAGATACAGCAATTATAATTTATGTAATAATTTTCTTCTTAAGGGCTATTTAGGTTATGTACAGTTTTTCTGTATCAATTTTGCCTTGGATAGCTTCAAGAAAAAAAGTTACATAGCTTAGATAATAAAGTAATTTGTGTTGGGGGGGAACCAACAAGCAATTAAAAAAAAAGAAACAAGAATGAACTTGAAATATCTCAAATCATCAAAGCAGGATCATTCTGAATCCCCACGCCCTTCATTGCTCATTGCTGTCAGGAGAGGTAGCTGTAAGTGGCAAGTTATATTTTAGAAGGAAAAATTGGGAAATACATTCTCAATATATAACATGCTAATAAAGGTGAGCACAAATAAACCTTTAAAATACAAAAGTTATTCCTATTTGCAATATGCTATATGGTTTCATCAATTTTTCTCTTTTATTATAATAATATTAAAGTTACTTCAGTAAAAATAAAGGCAACCAATTATGCTAATACTCTTCTTGTATTAAAATTTGCTGTGGAGTTTACACTATTTAATCCAAATGTATCTAGTCTGTAGTGTTGACAATCTCCAAGAACTAATGTTTCCTAACTGCTTTCCAGGCTGCCCCTCTACAATTAAAGTTGGGGGCCTGATAAATACTGTTTACGTAAAGAGGTCCTAATGTCTATGCTAACATCTCGCAAATGAACACAAGAAATTCCCAGTAACTACCTCTGATTTTATCATTAGTGGTAGTTGCACCTATTTATAACTTAGGATTTTGGATTTGTTGACTTTTTTTTTTGAGACAGACTTTTTTTTTTTTTTTTTTTGCCCTGGGTAGAGTGCTGTAGCATCACAGCTCACAGCAACCTCCAACTCCTGGGCTTAAGCGATTCTCTTGCCTCAGCCTCCCAAGTAGCTGGGACTACAGGCACCTGCCACAATGCCCTGCCATTTTTTGGTTGTAGTTGTCATTGTTGTTTGGCAAGCCTGGGCTGGATTCGAACCTGCCAGCTCTGCTGTATGTAGCTGGCACCTTAGCCACTTTAGCTACAGGCACCAAGCCATGATTTGTTGACTTTTTAAATATTTAATTGTCCTACATTTAAATTTTAGAAAATCTTCCTCCTGTAAACAAGGATGTGGCTGTGCAAAATAGCATATTTAATTGCTACAATTACACAGCACTAGTCCTATAATGACCTACATATCAATATTAGCATCAGTGAGAACACCTAGCACATATTCATAATTTTATATTAACTATTTTTCACAATGTAGTTCATCTTTAGAAATTGTTTTTTAAATATCACACATAGGTTACAAGATGAGATTATAGTCACAGGTCAAGAGTAATGCTTAACTATTGTTCATGAAGTTCTGTAGCATTACGGTTATGACTCGACTATGGTAGAGGGATTAAGGAAAACACAGGCCAATCTGAAACTCAAAGAATAGCCGGGTGTGGTAGTTCACGCCCATAATCCTAGCATTTTTGAGGCTGAGATGGGTGGATTGCTTGGAAGAGACTGACCAAGAGCAAGAAACCTTCTCTACTAAAAATAGAAAAAGTAACCAGGCATTGTGACAGGTGCATATAGTCCCAGCTACTTGGGAGGCTGAGACAAGAGGATCTCTTGAGTCCAAGAGTTTGAGGTTGTTGTGAGCTATGATGCCAAGGCACTCTACCCAGGATGACAGACTGAGACTCTGTCTAAACAAACAAACAACAACAACAACAAAACACAACGAAAACACCCCAACAACCTTAAAGAATTATTGTTCTCTGAACAAAAAAGCCCAACAGATAAATGCCCTAAGATACATTTTTTCCCTAGGATGTCTCATAAATTTGTCCTGCATAAGATTCACTTCCTGTATATTTGGACAGTCTAAAGAAGAAGAAAACAATCCTCAGAATTTGGAGAGGAACCACTGTTAAAAAGTTCAGCTGGGACTATGAAAGATGTGTGGAAGAGTCTATTCTGATGGAAGCTGGGTCCTTTCTGAGCCTAGGTGGATGCTAGATATAAGTCTAGATTGAGGGACACTGTTAAACCCAATTGTAGATTTTTAAATTATCTAAGTAGTCAAGATTCCAAAAATGTGTGACAAATTCTAGAAAGGCAGAAACTGATCATGAAAAGCAATAGAACCTAGCTTAGAGCTTGGCACATAATAAGGCTTTATTAAATTAATTAATTCATTGTAAATAATTAATCCTAATTTTTGAAACAGTATGTGTATGTTCTTACCACTTTCTCCTCTGTTCTTCCTGTTTCCCTTCTGATTTCCATTTTTTCCCTAACTAAAATAAATCCAGAGGAACAATATTCTGGTTGCACCTATCTCTGTATCTCTGTGTAGGGGACTTCAAGGACATGCCTTCAGCCTGATAGAGAGCAAGGGTCATTCTTTGATAATTTGACTGAACCCTGTGTGATGGAGCTGTGACACTTGTAGTCAGTAGGGGAGGGGTGGGGCTGTGAGACTATATGAAAAAAGCCTGTAGGATTAGGGGGCTCTAGGGACAGTCAATGTGTAACCCTGCCCTAAAGTATTCAAATCTCCTAAGCCAAAGGGAGCAGGATCTTGAGAGAGGAGGGATAGGGAGGTCACTGAGTTAATTCTGTACAAACAAAAGAAAACAAACAACTGTTTCATTCCTCTAACTACCACACACATGCACTCCATAATCCATCCCTGCCCCTTCTCAGGAAGCCTTTGGGTGTATCCCATGCTGAGGGATACATTAGACACAGAGGCTGGTAAGTGGACTCTTCGTTTCAGAGGACTGACTTCTGGCCCACTCCCCTGAGTACAGGCTAATCAGTGAGCTGGGAACACTTTTTGAAATCTAGTAGTAAATTGTATTAAACAAGGTAGTCATAAAAAAATTTGACGGAGTCCTCAAATCCCTACCTACCTTTCTGGAGGATTCTAAGGTATAAACATAGGACATGTTGCCCTTAAAGTGAAATATACGCTCCTCACACAAATATACTATTTTTTAAAAATCTGAGAATGGCTTATTCATCCTGTTGGATGTTCCTCCTTTCAGTTCATTTTCCTTTTAGTCTCCACATTACTGCTTGTCTATATCCAAAGCCTTCCACCCATATACTACACATCAGGGTTATCATCCAACTGATGTCACGTATTCCTCAGGAACTATTTGGGAAAGGTTGAAATGCTTCAGAAAGTGATTACATATTTGCCACAAGTTCTATACATGGAGTAAACTGCCCTTCTGGCCTTTTCCCAGGGACAAAAGGCCAACCAGTGATGGAAATCTTGTTAGTAACCTAACTCAGTTTGTTTTGCAGAGAAATCCTAACCTTCTAGAAGAAAGGATCTCCACCCTAAAAGAAATGCTTTGTGCAAACATAGCTAAGTAGTTTCCCCTTTTTCTCTTGTTCATTATGTACAAAGACCCACAACATTATGTACAAGAAGGTTTCTCCACCTTCTTGCGTGATTTTAGACTTCTCTCCTGAAGGCAGGATAAAGTCTCTGTCTACAGTGATAAATTATAGTGTTCAAAGTCTATACTGGTAAGAGTTGCCCATCATAAACTGGAACAACAGGCCAAGGACTATTAAAAAATAAAGTGGTGAGCTCTGGTCTCTGCTTTATGCTTCTCACCAGGTGCTTTACAGTAGGGCAACCATTGAAAGTTGCTTGTTATTAATGATGTTGAATATATTGCTTTTATCTAAGTAATACACAAGGAATTGGAATAAATAAAAGGGGGGCAAAACTTCAGGGATATCAATTTTAATGTCTTTGAAAAGTCAAGAGACAGCCCAATTGTCCAATTCCAAAATGCCATAGTACAAAAAGGGAAGGGCCGAAGTTCCAGGAAGAGAATTCTAAGAAGTCCTATTTTTTTAAACCTTGGCATAAAGAATGACAGTATTGAATCATTTAGAGGCAGCCCACTTTTCTAAAATTTAGAGAAAAACAGAAGTTAAATAGCAAGACACTTTTGCAGAAGTGTTGAAACAAACAAGAAAATGTTTTATTTTGAAAATACAGTCTTTAAAGATAAATTTGGCTTCCATTTTCCATAGCTAGGTGTGTCCAACAAGATATAAAAACAAAACAACAAGACAAAGACCCACAACATTATGTACAGAGCTCTAAAATGAGCTGTGAATATCTACAAGAAACTAGTATATGCTCTTTGTGAAGGGATGGAGTGTGTGCCTTTCTACAGTTCTCAGTCCTGGAGAAGAGTTAACTCCCTGGAGCTACAGGTGTGGCTGCAGCCAGGGAAGATCTGGGGTCAGGGAAGGGTTGGGGGTGGGACCCTCTCCCCCAGAAGGAGTCGTGGAGAGGTGTCTGGGGAGGGAGCAGCGGCGGCACCGGGCAGATCCTGGGCTTCTCTAGAAGTCCTGCCGCGGGGTGTGAGTCAGGCTGTGCCGCCGCAGATCACAGTTTCGCCTGAACACTTTGCCGCACTGCTCGCAGCTGTAGGGCTTGATGTCTGTATGGGTGAGAAGGTGAGTTTTCAGATTACTTCTCTGATTAAAGGTTCTTCCACATGTGGGACATTTGTGTGGAGATTCCTGTTCAGATGTGAAGCAAGCAAAGGATTAATCCTTCACACCACCACTACACCCTTCTCAATAGTTTCTGTCTTATCGGTATCACAAGCGTTAACATAACACTCCATGACAACAAAAGAGGGGACTTGTAGGAACAAATCTTTGTTCCTAATCCTCCAATCACGAAAACACACGTGCAGGCACACACAGAGGCCCGATTACACTGATAGCTGGGGAGGCAGAGCCGCGGCCACCATGGGGGGCTTTGTAATTTCTAGCTCTTCACATTTCATCACCATGTCACAGGCAGGAAAGGAGGGAAGGGAAAACTGTAATCCTCTCTCAAGGAACGACATTCTCCCGCGTAATAAGGCTCCTCTTTGCTGGAAAATTAAACTATTCCTCAATGTTCTGAAAGCTACAAATTATGAGGCCCCTGGGAAAGACAGCGTATGGGATTTCACCATGCCTCCATTATCAAAATTACCTTTATTTCCTCCCAAACACGAAAGTTTTAAATACAGGGCAGATTGGATGAAAAAAATTCTAAAATTAGCAATTACAATAAACCGAGTGGCCTGTTCTTTAAGAAAAATATAAAAACGCATTATGTTAATAAGATTTTTATGTGTTAAAAAATCAAGAGTGCTGCTTTCCCCCATCTAGAGAACTAATCTAAATAGGCCCTTTTAAGAGAAACACCTTGTCTTTTGAACACTTTTTGTAAAGGAATAATGATAAAATGAACTAGTCAGTTTTTAAACAAACAAACAAACAAACAAAAAAACAAAAAAAACAAACTTACCTGCATATGTAAGGTTTTGTGAACTGCTAGAGTTCTAGACTGACAAAATCCTTTCCCACATTCCTGACATTTGAAGGGTTTTTCTTTGGAATGGATATACCTGAAAATCAATAAAAATGGCTTTACCCTGACGGTGAAGAGTTTCTTTTGACAATTACTCAAAACGAAGTCGTGGAAGAACAAAAGAAACATGATTTCTATAATTTATGTTTTTAGATTATTTTTCCATGTAATTGTTCTAATGGCTAACTTCAACTAACAAATTTTTCCAACATTCACCGGCGGGCAAAGGCTTTCTCTACACTTGATCGCCCTCTCTGGCGTATTCTGGAGCTCGAAATCTTGCCGAAGGAGCCCTTCTTGGCCTCCACGGTTTTCTCTGGGATTTAAACTGGCCAAGTCAGATTCAAGGCAAGGCTGAGTAGGCGCGGGCTGATTTTTAGCGAATCCCTAACAGCCCGGGGCGTGGGTACGTAAGTCCCAGCTCAGAGAACAGCAGGTAGAGTCCGGGAAAGATAACCCCACCCCCACTCCTTTTACCGGACAAAAGCATATAACGTTATAGTATTTCTTTTATTGCCATTTATTAATGCACAGTTTAAGATCGTAGAGGGGAGGTGGGAGCTGTTTCTAAATTTGGTGACCTCAAGACCCCCCACAAATACCGCTTAAAAGGGTCTCGGTGACAGCCTCTGGGGTGCACCTGGGGAGTGGGGTGGGGACTAGCAGGGAGGAAACCCAGTGGAGGAAGCCCTAGCACTAGATTTCCAGAAATGGTCCAACCGCAGCCAGGAGTGCCATCCACCACAGGCAAGACTCTAGGGTCTCTCCTTTTTTTTTTTTTTCCTGCCCCCTTCCTCAAGGTAATCGATCTACCAGGGGGAAACAGGAAAACCCACAGATTTTTCTTGCCCAGGGTTGAGGAAAGACCCTCCTTCCCTCTCCCATCCCAATCAAGAAGCAGCAGGGCCTGCTGGCGGGGCGGTTGAGAGGGGAAGGTAGATTTGGGGGATTAGCTATTAGGCTGAAGCGGGCAGGGGAAGGATATAAGGAGACTCCAGAGACACTTGGAGTGTCTATTAGGACTCAGTATCCAAGACAAATTCACTTTCTCTCTCCCCGCTAATCTTTTCCTCCACCTCACCTGTGATCCCGCAGGTGATCTTGCCTCCGGAAAGCCTTGTGGCAGATGTCACACGTGTACGGCCTCTCGTCTGTGTGGGTTCTCTCATGGATGAGCAAATTGTAGGATTTGGTAAAGTGTCTGCCGCAAAACTTGCAGATAAACTCTTTTTTCGTTTTGGAAGGCAACCTCCCTCGGGAGGGCTTTCTGTCCGGAGTCAATTTACTGAGGCCTGAGATGGGATTACCCAAACCCGGGCTTAGCTTTGTCAGGTCTCCTATCTTAGGGGGATCCTCTTGTGTGGCGGCCACTGCCAAGTTGGCAAAGTCAAAACGCGGCCGGTCCTTGTGCAGGGCTGGGAGCACGTGAGCAATGGCCCCCTGCTTGGGGTGGAATAGGTGGGTGGTAAAGGGCAGAGCCGGGAAGGGGAAGCGAGCGTCCACTAGGCCCTGGGCCGCCGCCATCTCGGTGATGGTGGAGCGGGTGATCTCGTGCACGTTGGGATAGCCCAGCGTCCAGTGGTTCATGTGCATGGTCTGCACAGCGCTGAGACCGTACAGGCCCTGCAGGTGGTCCACGGCAGCCGGGAAGGTGTTCACCGCCTGCAGGAAGGAGTAATTGGTGAGCTGCAGTGACGGATGTAGCGGGATGGGTGCTGGCAGGGCCTTGCTCCCCATTTTCCGGGATCCTGGGAGGCGGAGGGGGCCGCCCCTTTCTTCCAAGACTCCGATGGGGCTCTGATGAAAACCCAGTGAGACAACAGCTCGTAGACAAGGCCCTAAAAATGGCAGAGGAAGAGAGGGAGAAACCGTGACTATTATCCAAGCCGGCTCAGTCTGCCCTTGGCGCCCCTGAGTTACCACACCTTCCTTCTAAGTCTCTCTCCCCACCCTACTTACTCTAAGACCACCCAATAGAGGCCAAGAGAGGATGGCAAAGCACCTGCCCAACAAATTCTCACGGACTGGAGATGGAGCAGGACCTGGCACCCGGCGAGGGGCCTGAGATGGGGTTCCCCAAACCCGGGGAAACCCGCTTTGTCAGGTCTCCTATCTTAGGGGGATCCTCTTGTGTGGCGGCCACTGCCAAGGCCTCAGGCCTTTCTGAACACCCGCAGGAAGGTCTCATTCTGGGCACCCACGGAGCGGAAGAAAGTCGGGTGAGCTGGGGGAAGGGGTCCAGCCGGGACAGCACTTAGCCTAGCCCACCCACCCTGTCAAGCGAAGCTCAGTCAACCAAGTTGGCTCACAGAGTCCCCCCCGGGTGGGCGGGGGGGGGGGCTAGTGTTGGGTCTGGTTTTGGTTAGGGCCGCAGCTTCTCTAGGGGCAAGTAGCACTCGCCGCCCCGCCCTGCGGCCACCTTTCCCGCGCCTATCCCGGCCACACCCGACATGCGGGAAAGCAGCCCTAGTGCGCTTCATCCTCCTGGGCCAGAGAGCCCTCGGAGGGGCCCGCCTAGCCCCGCGCTGACCTCCGAGGTTTTATTTTTCCTTCCTCTGCCTCAGTCCCATTTATCAGCGGTGACGGGCCGCAGGAAAGAAAAGTGACACCTCAGGGACTGGATTCGGCCTAGAATCGCTCCCTCCTCCTTCCCTGGGGCTGCCCTCCCTCACCCCCCACCAAGATCCCTTCCAGATGGTTCGGGTTCCCGGGGGGAGGGGGTTGGAGGCGGAGAACGTCCCGGAGGCCGGAACCCCCTTTCCTAGACACAGCGCCAAGCTCTCGGGAGGCCGGAGTTGCTTCCCGGCCTGGCACCAGGAACGTTCCCTGCACGCTCGAGGCCCCTGGAGAGAGCGGAGGAGAGAGAAGCACTCCCTGGGGAGGAAAAGGGTCGGAGGCAGGATAGCAGCGGTGGGCTGAGTACAGTGCAGTCCTGCGGATCCGCAGGAATCTTGTTTATCGGCCTAGAGGTGTGTGCGTCTGTGCTCTCAGCACCAAGAAGATGAGCCTGGGGTCTGTGGCCTGGGACTAAGCAGGGAGCTCCCCTCTCTCTACGCCCCCAGAGGCAACACGGAGACGCAGAGGCCTGATCGCAGACCCGAGTTCCTGGGAGCACCTCGCTGCATTCTCTGGCCCACTGTCTCCCACTGCCATGCCCTTTGTAAAAGTGGGTTGTGCGTGTTCGGCGGACACTGGCCTTCCCTCGGAAGGCAGCTCCAAGGGCTCTTGCCCGACAAAGGCCAGGCAGGCTATGGTGCATGGCCAACCACCACGCCTAGAGTTTGACCCTAGCTAGAAGGTAGGAGAGTCTGGACAGCTTTTTCTCTCCACCCACCCCTTTCTGCGCCTGAATTTTCTTCTCTCAAGCGTAGTTAAGTATTGCCTGTGGCTCTGTCTGGGGGCAACGCTACAGACAGCACTGGGGCTAGGCAGAATCTGGCTGCCTCCGTGGGGCCCGCAACTTCGTCCTCTGTAAGGGCTCAGAGACAGAAATTTATTAATGAATCACTTCTACTTGGTGGTAAGCAGTCTGGGAGTTCAGGCTGGGAGTTAATGAGAGGTGTGCAACAGTCAGAGGGGCTCAGTCAGACCATTCAACCGAAACTGTAAACTCCCATTAGTAATAAACTTTCCCACCACAAATTACGATTCGTTTTTTGTTCAGCACCAACACTCAAGACCGCTGCTAGGGAGGTAGGAAAAAAGGATTCTACTAACATCTCTGCTAATCTATCTGATTATTTCCCTTTCAATTAAAAATTATAAATTACACCTTTATTTCCTTCTCTTTGCCGATTTTCCAGAGATTCAAAACATTATCCCCTCCCCCAGTATTGAAAAACAGCCTCTCCCCCGTAGAAACAAATAAATATGGGAGGCAAAGCATAATTCCTACCTACGGTGTGGGGAGAGGGAAGTGGTGAATTGTCTACTGAAGGACTATCATGATCTGTGATTTCCATTCCAAATGCACAAAGTGAACTCTGCCATAAAGGTTACACACGTTAATTCTGCCACAGAAAGTTGAGTGCCATCTTTACCCCTTTTCTCCAAATAGCTTATACCAGAGAAATTAATGGCTCTATTATAACTCAGGTTCATGTTGGCACAAAAAGGCTATTCTATAGCATGTATTTGTATTAATTTGCCGGTCAGATAAATTCTTTGAAACCCTTTTACAAACAGAACAACCCTAAATATCAACCAAACACTTTTGCCATAAATAATTAGTACATTTAGGTTTCCACACTCTCCTTTAGTTTCTGGAAATGTGTGTCAAAAAAAAATTTAAGTCAATGCAGAGATTCAAAATACTTTCGTTTTGTCTAGAACTGTGCCATGAAGTTCCCACACTCCCTTTCAGGCAATAACAGAGTGACCCCTGTCTCCTGTCATTTCTCTGCCATCTCAGACCATTGGTTACTTCTAATTTTGCAAGGAAAAAAACTTAAACCAATGAAAAGGCATAAATATTTTGATGGCGCTAAGACTACTTTTCTTTCATCCTTCTTCTTCACAGGAATTTCCAGGCATGTACAGAAGTTTTGTAAAATTTAGTTTACTGTCAACAACGGAGATGTGTCCGTACTTAGTTCACTGAAGCTTTAAAAACATGGGAGGAAAAAATATAAGGTAATTTGATAAGCAGTCTCGCTCTTTGGTAATAGTATTATTATACAGAATTATCTAAAAATAATATAGTATTCATCTGCTAAAACTTGGTATCTGAGGGAAATGACTGATAGGCTCACTGATTTCCATCCAAACCACAATAGAATTTTACAGAAATCAGAGAGCTGTGGTCTAAGTGGATCTAAGATCATGAAAAAAAAAAAAAAAAAAAGGCCAGACTGTATCAGGTGAACAGAGAAAAAAAACGGCCGCGAAGTTCCCGTCCCTCCGCAGCGCCTCTGTCTTCCCAAGGAGTTAATTAAATTAAGATGCCTTCCGCATAATCTGGGTTCTGTTTCTCTCTGCTCCCTCGCTCCCCCTGCATGAGTAATTTTCTGGTTCTGCTCTGGACTGCAGTTTGTTTAGCAGAGAAAGTATCTGCGCGGTTTCGCTCTGGGAAACGCCAACCCTCTTTTGTTCTCTGCTACCAGGTAGAGAGACAGATCCAGAGCTCCCTCCATAAACACCTTTCCCACCCTCCTTCTTCGTACGACCGCAACTCCTTCCTCGGTTGCTATTTCTCGAGAATCCAAGCGTTTAAGTCCCTGGGGACTTTGCCTTCTGCCCCCTCTGCCAGCACTGGAGAGTGAGGGGAAAAGCAAAAGGCCGGCACAAGGTTGGAGAATTACCTAGGGCTGAACTACTTCCCTCCTGAGACGCGCTTTCAGCGTCGCTGGCTGGGCAAGCACTGTGTCACGGCCCTCTGTGCCGCGCTGCCACGGCTGCTCCGGGATAGGTCGACCCGGGCTTCCTAGGGCAAGAGCGGAAACACGATGGGGTAGTGGGGTTTGATCTCAGCGTACGTCGATCAGCTTTTATAAGAAGTCTTGCTGAATGCTTAAACGCCCCCCACAAAACTAAGAAGAAATAGTACATTCAAATGTGAGTGTGTTTATGTGTGTGTGGTTGGTTGTTAGCCCGAGATCCAAGAAGTGAGAAACATAACGCCCCAGGATTCTATCCATATGATTTCTTTTCACAATATCTGGACCGTGGCACGCCAGACTGAGAATCTGAGCGCCTACTGAACCTCCAAACCCTTTCTTCTTAGGGCAGCTACAGCCCCTTCCCAGAGCGTACACTCACCTCCGGCAGAAAGGTCTGCCTGGGCAGCGCCGCTCAGACCTGGTCCAGGCAGCGAGGAGCGCAGCTTGGAAAGGTCATTGGGTCCAAGCCTGGCAAACTTCTTTTTCTGCGCGTAGTGGCAGGGGTCGCGGGCATGATCTGGAAGACTGCAAGCAACGAAAGCGAGAGCTGATCCTCCTTTTCGTCAGAGTCGGTGGACGCGGAATGTGTAAAGAACAGGGTTGCTTGGGGCTGGTGATCAGCGCTCACCCAGAACCATGCGCCTGGGCGAGTCTCTCGCCGCGGACCCCGAGCTAGGTCGGAGCCAGCAGCCTCGCAGGGCCATCACCCTCAGGCAGCAAGCGCGCAGAGCTCAGTCCCCGCCCGCGTACCTCCCTAGGCTGCTCTGGGCCCAGAGTCTAGGGCTTTAGTAGCAGCCCCGCCTCCCCTTCGGGCGGGCAACGCGCCGCAGAACTGGGCCCCGGGCTCCCTGACTCCGCCTCCGCGACCGGCGCCTGCTAATGGTCCACTCTGTTTACTTGTGTTTGGATAGCAACTGAGTCTTAAAGGCACAGGTTTCCAGAGAGCCGAAGGTGACTCAGTTCAAAACTCACACACAAACACTACCGCCCACCCTCTTCCTTCTCCGTACTACTTTTCCTCATTCTGTTAGAAAATCGGCAACTTGTTCTCTGTCTCTCCAAGACCCCGCAGAGAAACTCAAGGGGAATTTGTAGTATTAATTAGTGCGCTCCCGGGCTTAATTTTTACCTCTTAACACCTCTTAACTATCTTCTTCGTAAAATTTCAGCTCTAGATCATATTCTCCAGCATATATCACTCTTACCCCAATTTTAAATACCTTTGTACATACTTTTGGTTAATTATGTCTATAAGTGTAGTCTGCTTTCGCCTACTATTTTAAAAACAAAATTTGTGTATAGAGGGACAATTGACTAATTTCGTAATTACTGCAAGATGAGTGGAATCCCAGGAGAAATTTCTTCCATTAGTTAAGTTTTAATCAGCCAATATACATTTCATACGCAGTTAACTAACTTGGTTAAAAGGGTGGCATCTGCAACCCATTGGCAAACAATAAAGAATCCATCTGGAATGGGTGAAGAGTCATTTTAAAAATTCAGAAAATACTATTTTAGCTTCTGAAATCATGTACATCTTCACTCCCAGCAAAAAAATTGAATTCATTGTTCAGTCGCCAGGACAATTAACTGAATTCGAAGTGTAGTGATAACATTTTTCAGGTTCTTCTGAAGGTTTGGTCTTGTATAAGTGTAATTGCAGAAATGCACTTCAGGCATTTTGGGTATAGGGTGGGTGACAGAAAGGGAATCATACACACCCATTTTCAGCGGCTTCTTTTCGGATGAGATTTAAGTGATCAACTGTAAGCAAAACGCCCTTCGTCCAAGACGAGTCTCCAGAGGGGATTTGCATTAGTTCTCGGCAAGTTCGCGCTTTGAAAGGTATAGACCATCCAGCCAAGTGGAGGTGCAATTCAAAAGTGTTCCGTCAAAGGGTAGTTTTGAGTGAGTCTCCTCAAAGGACAATTAAAATAACCTCAATCGTGCGCATAACTGGCCAAATATAAGCAGAAAGATAAAAACTGTCAAAAAGTTAAGCTGATTGGGGAGCTAGGCAGAAGGTACAACCTATTACTTTATTAGACTAAAACTATTTTATGTCGAGGTGGATAGAATTTTTCGTTCCTTTGGTGAAACATAATTCAGGGGTAGCCGATCTTTTATCCCTCTTTCCAATTTTAAGCTCGCAAAGATTAAAACGTGAGCCTGGAATGGAGAGCCAAGTGTTTAATATCCTGCAGTACTTCACTGCTTCAAGGTAGATTTGACAAACAGCAAGCGTTCAGAATTAAAACAAAACAAAACTTTTTTCCCTAGTGGGTTCCATTGGGGTGCTTTCATTTTAGCGCTCAGTCCTGAGCTTCAACTGCGGGATGTCTGCGGTTCCCTCTCCCCATCCGCCTCATTCCTTCTGCAGCTTTTCTCAATTTGGGAGATTCGGAGAGAGCTTTCTCTTTTTTCAGAACCCCCAGGACTCACACTCTCCGGGTGGTGACCAAGAGTGTTCCTAAGCTTCATATTTTCTTTTCACCAAAGTTGAGGCAATTCTCCAGCGGCCGGCTTCACACCTTCCCGCCCTAAGTGTGTACGTTGGGTGCTGAACCGCCTGCTTTTACCGCGGGGTAGACAGAATTTCCAACCACCCACAAGCTGCGCCCTCTTTCCACAAACCTCCTGAGCCCGGGTTTTTCCATACACGTGTTTATTTCGTCCACCCCAGCCCCCAGAGTTACAAAATGGAGGCTGGGCCAACCCCGGCACGAGCACCGCGGGCTTGAAAGGTAGGGAGAGTCGGCGAACTCCGGTTTTGGGGGATGTCGCGTGGCCCCGCAGCGCCTCGGTAGCCACCTGGACCGGTCACCTGGTCCGGCAGGTGCGCGCGAGGCTCGGGGAATGTGCCCGTAGGCTGAGCGCCGCGCGGCACAGAGCGCCGGTTCCCCTGGGCCGCCTACGCGCCCACCCCGGGCGGGCCCTTGCGCTTCCCTCTGAGCAGACCCGCAAAGCCCAGGCCTCGTCCTGGCCCGCGTTTAGGGCGCCGGCTTTGCGGGAGCCCGCCCACGATCAGCTCACCAGCCAGAGTTCCCCCACACCAACGCCCGGCTCAGAAGATAGGCCCCAGAGCCACGCGCTATCCGTGGGGTTCGGTGTGAGGAGTGGGAAGTCCTGGAGTCTGTAGAGGCCCGGCTGTACCGTGGGGACCTAGTCTCCGCCTAGCCCTTCCTCTGCGCCCCCAACAGCCGAGCCTGTGGGAGCTGTGCTGCGGGTTCACTCTGAAATCTCCGCCGTCCGGGTCATCTGCTGTCCTCCGGTTTCTGAGCTTTCGACACCAAGGACGCTTTCCAGGGAAATGGCTAACAGACAGAAGTGGGGCGCACATGCTTTTGCCTCTGAACCCCTACGATTGCCCGGTAGGCAAGGATGAGGACCGGCAAGGAGAAGCGGAGGAGATGGGGGCGGGGGCGCGCCGCGCAGGTCCCTTCCCCCGTCCCACCCAAGAGGGTCGGCCAGTTAAGCAGAGAGCAGGTGTCAGACACAAACTTCCCTGAAGTTGACTCACGTTGACCGCGCGCTACGGACATCCTAAAAACCTTTAAAACAGCAAAACACAAAATATGGAAAACTTATCTTTTTCCAGGGATCCCAGCCACTACCTCTGGGGACTCGCCTCCCTCCTCCCAGCCTTCCACTGCCACTGCGGGGCGGGGACCTTTTGCATTTGAACTTCCCGCAGTTTTCTGGCTTTCGCCTGAGTTGGAAGTTCAGCTCTGCTCAGGGTGCGTGCACGCCATTTCCGAGGTAGGGAGGTTGCTCGGAGAACAGAGGAGGATTGCATCCACTAGGCTTAGAGTTGGGGGTGCGGAGGAAGGACCTAAAAGACTAAGAATTTTATCTTTTAAAAGAGCGCTTGCGAGCCTACGCTACAAACAGAGTGACGTGGGAAAGCGCAGCCGCGGGCTGTAGCTCCGGGCCCGCGGGAAGAACCGCAGCGCCCCCTGGAGGCACAGGCCGAGCACTGCGTGGCTCGGGCTAAGGGGCGGCCACTCGGGCGTCAGTCTTGGGTGTGAATCCGTGGCCACAAACTGCGCTGTGTGCTCTCGCTTCCCTTCACCCGCACCCTTTTGCGGCAGAGGCGCTGGGGAGAGGGCCTGGGCCTGGTATCTGGGCCAGTAAGCCACTCTACCGCCACCGTTGGGGTTTTCGGGGGGGGCCTTAGGCGGTGGTCCCCCAACGATTTTTCTCCTGGCAGTTTTCTAACATGGATTTTCAGGCCCCGACGCCGCTCCCGAGAACCCTAGGACAGGGGAAAGACCCGAGTTCTGACCCCAGCGTAGTTCTCAGGCGGCCTGGCTGTGGTCCAAGGCCCAGGACACTGTCCTGGCGGGAGATGCAGGAGGGGCTTTTCGGGATGCCTCATTCGGAAAGACTGCTCCACTCCCCGCCACTTACCCGGCCTCCACCCCAGCATCTAAACCTGTCGCGAACGGCGCGAGGCCGGCGAATCGCGCGGGAGCCTCGCTGTGTCCGGGGGCGCCAGGACCGCTCGCGCTGCAGCCCTCCAGGACAAGCCTTGCCCCATCCACTGCCCCCCTCGGGGAGAGGCGGAGGAGGGCGTTTGGGGCCCACAGGCGCTGTGCTGGTGGCCGCGCCCGCGCTCAGCTGGGTTCCGCGGCAGGCGGCGGGCGCCGCTCAGTTACCAGCCCTTGAGCTGAGACCCAGGAGCGGGAAGCTCGGTGGGAAGAGCGAACTCGGAGTCGCAGGGAAGATGCATGGCCATCGCTGGGGTGGGCAAGCCTGCGGCAGACTCTTCCTTGAGCCCCGCTCCAGTCCAGGAGCAATGAAGCCCATTCGAGGCCACCCTGGAGGCCTGTCAGTCTCTGGCGAGTCTCGAGATGCGTCAGCGGCCCGGGAGGCTGAGAAAGGCCCAGCGCCTTCACCCCGCCCGAGGTCTCAGGGGGCAGGAGCGCGCGGACAGGCGGGCTGGCTCCCGCACGTGCTGGCGGAGTCCCTTGGGCGGTGTCCAGGCCCGCACCGCACCGCGCGCTGACCGTACCCGCGTCAGCTCCCCGGGGGCCGAGGGACAGGGAGTGCCCTCGCCTCTAGTGACCGCACGGCTGAGGCTGTCCTGCAGTTTTGCCTCCTGGAGAGGGCCGCGTCAGCTCCTAAGCTCCAGCGTCAAAGAGTAGCTTGATTCAGGGCACTTTTCGAACTGAGCCCATCAGTGTTGTCATCTGCCAGCGGATGGCAAGACCCAGGAACATCTCAGCTCGGCGGATGGTGCCCCACCTGCCCCATGTGGAACTGGCCTGGCTATTGCGCTCACCCTAGACCGATGACAAACGGTAGAAAAAATCATCCTCAGATCTAGGGCAAACCTGTATTTTTATTAGGCTTTCATGTTGTATGTGTCTATGTTTGCGTATGTGTTTACACGTACTTGTCACTTAACATTAGGAAACATTAGGAAACACTTAAACATTAGGAAAATTCAAAAAGAAATCTTGATTCACAGCACAGCAGTGAGTTGGCTGTTGCTGAGCAGCTCTGCTCTTCAGTCTCTGAGGTCTGGAGTTTGGGGGGGTTTTTAAGGTCTGTTTTTACATGTCAGATTGAAGATTGTCTTGGAGTTTACAGTTCCTGCTGCAGACTAGGTTTCTCGGGGACCCTAGGATGGGTTCAGTGTTACCTTCTAGAAGAGAGGTTCTCAAAAGTGTGGTCCAACATCATCAGCATCATCTGGAACTTGTTAGAAATGCAAATTCTCTAGCCCCACCTACTGAGGCAGAAACTGGAAATGGAGCCTGGCAACCTCTGGTTGAACAAGCCCTCCAGGTGGTTCTAATGCCCAATATAGTTTGAGAGCCACTGACCTAGATCAAATTGACGTTTGGGGGCAATCACAGGCTTTTGAGATTTATCTTTTGGGTTCCCCTTCTCCCTTCCTCTTCCTTCACCTTTCCCAGGCAGAAGGTATCAGCAAGTGTATGGTTCAGGGTGACTTATTCATTCACCTATTTGTTCATTACCTCATCTAATTTTCCAGAGGCACTTCCCAAGTCCTTGGAAACTTGCTGAGGGAACCCAGGGGAACCAGGCCTGAGCTCCTCCCCCTACCAGGAGTTGGGACCAGATGTATGGGGGAAGAGTAGGAGGAGAGAGTATTACAATCTAATATGAGATTTAATCTGGTTCAGAAAATGTTAAACCTCGTTTTACAGTTTCTAACCTTTGGGGACACTAGCCTTCTCCCTCTTCTGCCACACTGATGTCATTCTCTCATTTTCATCACATCCTAGGTATTCTCTGTGTCTGCTGCATGCACTTCCACGTGCACCTTGACACACACTGCCCACACCCTGCCTATCCTCTCTGTATTGGGTCAGAGTGTGTGGCGCCAGGGGTGAGAGAGTGTCATAACCAGCAGGGATTTCCTGGACCCAGGCTTGAAGATTCTGTGCCCCTGGGTTACACAGAGGCTGCACAGGATGTTCTAAGGACTGCTGGAACTGACTCACACGTTCTATAATCCGCCTCTGCTGCCCTGGCTCCCACACACTCCCATTCTATGTCTAGCTGCCCCCAAACTGCCTCCCTCTCCTCAGTGGTCAGGTGTATCTTGGAGTTAAAATCCTGACCCTCAACCTGCTGATTTGTCATCTTCCAGGGGTAGGGAACCTGTTGTCCTTTGATTTTAAGATTGTCCTCTTTAAGCACCAAAGGAAGCAAGAAAAGCTTCATCTTTCCCAGCTGCACCCCTTTTAAACAAAGAATTTGTTTTGTAAAATTTAGATTCAGTCAAAAGGTCACACTTAAATACTAGCAAGTCCATGAGTTTCCTTAAGGCCATAGGTTCCCCACCCCTACTGGGGTTAAAAATAATATCTCCTCTCCACCCACTAACTAAAAATCCAAATGAAATTCACATTTTCTAGTTGTCTTCTGCCAAATCAACCTCCCTTAACTTTTCACTTTGCATTTTCTAGGACCTTGAGTGGAATTTTTGTCATCAGCCAGCCAAAGAGCCACCTCTACTGAACCATTTGCTTCCCTCTGCGATTTTCTGGTTGTGAGCAATGAGAACTGTAGAAGGCATTTTGCCTACCAGACAATGTCAAGTCCCTCAAAAATCTGGTCTAACTGGAAGGCTTTTGCCATCATCTGGGTTTTTTGTTTTTGTTTTGTTTTGTTTTTAAGAAAAAAAATAGCTTTCCTTTCAGTGAATCAGTGTAGGGAAGCCACTTAAAAGGCATACAAAGAAAAATGAATTTTCTTTTTTTCTTTTTTCTGAATTCAGGGAACTTTATTGATGTTACATGACAAGGTGGGGCTCCTTAGGCCCCTCTTGTTCTTGAGGGGGTCTGGTGTGGAAACTGTCGAGGGGAGATTCTCAGTGAGGTTGGGAACTGAGTAGGCAGGGGCACCCCAGCAGCTAAGGGCCTTTCTCTTCCTCTCGTGCTCTGGCTGGGGCTTGTGGTCTGGGGGTTCTTACTCCTTGGAGGCCACGTGGGCCATAAGATCCACCACCCTGTTGCTGTAGCCAAATTCATTATCATACCAGGCAATGAGTTTGACAAAGTGGTCGTTGAGAGCAATGCCAGCCGCAGCATCAAAGGTGGAAGAATGGGTGTCACCGTTGAAGTCAGAGGAGACGACCTGGTGCTCGGTGTAACCCAGGATGCCCTTGAGGGGGCCCTCTGATGCCTGCTTCACTACCTTCTTGATATCAGCGTATTTGGCAGCCTTCTCTAGACGGCAGGTGAGATCCACGACCGACACTTTGGCAGTGGGTACCCGGAAGGCCATGCCAGTAAGTTTCCCATTCAGCTCAGGGATGACCTTGCCCACAGCCTTGGCTGCGCCAGTTGAGGCAGGGATGATGTTCTGGAGAGCCCCGCGACCATCACGCCACAACTTCCCAGAGGGGCCATCCGCAGTCTTCTGGGTGGCAGTGATGGCATGGACTATGGTCATGAGTCCCTCCACAATGCCGAAGTTGTCATGGATGACCTTAGCCAAGGGGGCTAAGCAGTTGGTGGTGCAGGAGGCATTGCTGACAATGCAGAGGCTGTTTTCGTACTTCTCATGGTTCACACCCATCACAAACCTGGGGGCATCAGCAGAAGGGGCAGAGATGACGACCCTTTTGGCACCCCCCGTAGGTGAGCCCCAGCCTTCTCCATGGTGGTGAAGACACCAGTGGACTCCACAACATACTCTGCACCTGCCTCACCCCATTTGATTTTGGTGGGATCTCACTCCTGGAAGATGGTTATGGGATTTCCATTGATGACAACCTTCCCGTTCTCAGCCTTGACTGTGCCATGGAATTTGCCATGGGTGGAATCATACTGGAACATGTAGACCATGTAGTTGAGGTCAATGAAGGGGTCATTGAGCGCGACAATATCCACTTTGCCAGAGTTAAAAGCAGCCCTGGTGACCAGGCGCCCAATACAACCAAAACCGTTTATTCCGACCTTCACTTTCACCATGGTGCCTCGGGGATGCGGCTGGTGCTGCACTAGAAGAAGTGGCTGTCTGATGAACGGGAGGATCAGAGAGCCACAAAAATGAATTTTCATACTGAACAGTCATAAATTGTACAGAAGTACTCAGCTCCACTTTGACAAAGAGTAGCTATTTTCAGATGACTTTTTTTTTGAGACAGAGCCTCAAGCTCTTGCCCTGGGTAGAGTGCTGTAGCATCACAGCTCACAGCAACCTCCAACTCCTGGGCTTAAGTGATTGTCCTGCCTCAGCCTCTCAAGTAGCTGGGACCATAGGCACCCACCACAACACCCGGCTTTTTTTTTTTTTTTTTGGTTGTAGATGTTATTGTTGTTTGGCAGGCCTGGGCTGGATTCGAACCTGCCAGCTCAAGTGTATGTGGCTGGTGCCTCAGCTGCTTGAGCTACAGGTGCCAAGCCAACCTTTTTTTTTTTTGTTTATTTGTTTTGAAACTCTGTCCTGGGTAGAGTGCCAGGGCATCATAGCCCACAACAACCTTAAACTCTTGGCCTCAAGCGATTCTCTTGCCCCAGCCTAAGTAGCTGAGACTACAGGTGCCCGCCTCAACATCTGGCTAGTTTTTCTACCTTTGGTAGAGACAGGGTCTCACTCTTGTTCAGGCTGGTCTTGAACTCCTGAGCTCCAGCAATCCACCTGCCTCAGCCTCCCAGACTGCTAGGATTATAGGCGTGAGCCACCACACCCAGACCAAATGATCTTTTATTATAGGGATTTTCAAAATATAAAATGTATAGTGGTCAGGAACATGATAATCTCTTTACAACCAGTGATCATATTTCTTAACAGGATTTGCTTTTCAGTGCAGATGGTTTGACATAGTAACATTCAAAGCAGCCAGCACTTAGGAAATGCCAAGGCCAATATTTGTTTTTTGTTTATTTATTTTATTATTAAATCATAGCTGTGTACATTAATGCGATCATTGGGCACCATACACTGGTTTTATAGACCGTTTGACACATTTTCATCACACTGGTTAACATAGCCTTCCTGGCATTTTCTTAGTTATTGTGTTAAGACATTTACATAGTAAAGGTAGAATGTAAATGTCTTAACACAAGGCCAATATTTGAATGCAGATACAAGTTTTAACATAGGAAACTGTAGAAAATCCTTGCCTGTGAATATTCCCCAAAGCATTAGTATACTATTCTTGAATCCAATCCAAATCAGCAAACTCTAAAAGGTCTGTGAAGTACCACCTCCTAAGTCACATGCAATTTGTTTTCAACAAATATGTTTGAGTGTCTACTGTGTACCAGGAACCAGGATTGTGTTACTGTTTGAAACTCTGAACTTCCATCCTCATTGGGTGTGGGGGTGAGGGCAAGGAAGGTGGGATTTTAAGTTTGGTTTCCTTTGGGTTTGTTAAATTGTTACTTAACAGCAATCATTAAAACATTTATTGAACTCTCTCTCTCACATTTTTTAGTTATTTTTGTAAGTCAAGGAGAGAAAGTTAGTGTTCAAGCCAGCTCATTTATTGGCAAGGGAATGCCAACATAGGCTTAACTTTTGGCTTTCCAACTGGAAGACAACATTTTATAATAATGTTATTTCACATCATGCCAGGTAATAATTTAGCTATAGATTCCTGTAGTAAACATAGCTCACTCAAACCTATTCTTACCTCCAGCTCTGTAAAAAGCCACAGAGAGAAAACTAATCCTTCTTCCTCTGGCACCCTTGTTGGAGGGAAGAATAAACCAAGTGGCAGATGGCTAGATTGGCCCCATCTTCCCAGTTCCTTGCGAGAACTAGGAGTGGAATTAGCTCAGATTGAAGCTTAAGAGACTCGAGGTGTTTTAAGAAGTGATAAGCTCTGCTATCTTTGCCTCTAAGCCCCAAACACAGACAACTGCAGTGGATCTGGAGACATACCAGTATGAGAGGCTGAGAGGCCCCATTCCAATCTTACCCCCTGTACTGAAACACAATGCCTAGTCACACTGCATGTCTTAGCCACATACTCCATTTATAGTCACCTAACTTCACTTCCCACGTCCTTTCCCCCTACACCCTCCTTGGTAAATGGACTTGCCTCCAGGAATCAGACTGGGTGGATGCTATGATGTCAGGACTGCAGGCAGCAGTGTTTCTAATGTGTTAGACCTTTTCCTGGAAAACTACACTAAGTGCAAGTTGTCTCCCAGGCTGAGGCACATGTCCAAATCCCTATGTGCTGGGCCCACCCAGGCCCGGGAGAGTGTGGAGGGGAATACCAGTGTGTCACATGGATGTGTTCACTAGTCCTGTGCCCCTCTGTCTCATCCCTGACTATATTCTCTTGACAAGCCATATGGTCTGGGAGTGACCTGGAATGTATTAGGAGCATTAGGTTGTAGAACTCTTTCTGAGGAAGAGACCAATGGCAGAGTGGGATTTTAGACTTGTTAATTCATTATCATGGATTTATTTGGGTGTTTGGTATGATATGGTAGGTATTGGGGATACAACAGTAAATTAGGTCTTGTGGAGAGATGGACAAAGAACTGGGCAATTATACAGTCTGCATCAGAAAATGTGGAAGTCTTTAGTTAATATCTCTATTATGTTGGGCAAGTCATGTTATTTATTGAACTCCCCGTTTCTAAATCTGCAAATCCAGAAGGATATTCTGAGGGTTAAAAAATATGTATGTATATCAATGCTCTTAGTAGTTATGATTTTTTTTCTTACTCATTAATAGGAACTGGCCTTGTCAGCAAAAAATTATTCCTCTTACCATGTAAGGACTTTGAGAGGAGACCAAAGGGAAAGACATTTGATTCAGTGCCTATTATCTAGTTATCAAGAGTATATAAACTAAGTCATTGCAACAAATGTTAGGCAAAAAGTCAGTCATCTGCTTTGACAATACTACTTTTATCAAGAGGAAATATCTACATTTAAATTATTTACTGTAAGGCCAGGCATGGTGGCTCATGCCTGTAATCCTAGCACTCTGGAAGGCCGAGGCGGATGGATTGCCTGAGCTCATGAGTTCAAGATCAGCCTGAGCCAGAGCAAGACCTCATCTCTAAAAATAGCTGGATGCTGTGGCAGGCACCTGTAGTCCCAGCTACTTGGGAGGCAAAGGCAAGAGAATCACTTGAGCCCAAGAATTTGAGGTTGCTGTGAGTTGTGACACCATGGCACTCTACCAAGGGTGACAAAGTGATACTCTGTCAGAAAAACATTTTTTTTTTACTGTAAATTAGGAATATTGTAGTGTGCATTATATTTTATTGTAATCTTGTTTTATTACAATTAGAGAATACACAGAGTGAATCTATAATGAATAGATTTTTTTTTAGACTTCTAGTTTAGATTTTTTAGACTATTTTGGATGCTACTCGCTAATAAAACAATAATAAAATTAATTTGGGGATGTTATTGACATGTGAGTATTTTTAAGCTCACTTTTTAATTTTTGTGATTTGAATTTTCTTTTTTCATACTTTTATTGTATTGTTATAAGCAAAATTTATTATATTTATATATAACAAAAATAATTTCTAAAAGAAAGCTCCGATATCATAAAACCATGGAATTACTAAAATATCCTTTCTTGGAGGAACCTTCACCATTTTGGAGGATGAGAAACCTGAGGCTCAGAGAGTAAAGTTGCCCACCAAAGTAAAACAGGCCTTCAGCAGCACTTCTGGAAGTAGTTTGAAAGAAGACAAAAACAAAAAGGGCTTGTGCTAGGGCCTTATTAGCCACCTGAAAAGCAGTTGAAAACCCCAAGAGATTTTGTCATTTATATGAATATCATTTGTGTGGCTGTCTTACAGACTGGTATATCAAGTAATATTTTGGGTAATAATTTTTAAAAATGACTGCAATTCTGAGCAAAAAGCTGGGTTTTAACATTGTCTTACCCATATTCAGAAAATTTAGGCATAACTTTTTTCTTTTTTGAGACATAGTATTGTCACCCTGGGGTTGACTTCCATGGGATCATAACTCACAGCAACCTCAAACTCTTGGGCTTAAGCTATTCTCTTGCCTCAGCCACATGAGTAGTTGGGACAACAGGCACCTGTCACAATGCCCGGCTATATGGGGTCTCATTCTTGCTCGGGCTGGTCTTAAACTCCTGAGCTCAGGCTATCCACCTGCCTCTGCCTCCCAGAGTGCTAGGATTACAGGTGTGAGCCACCACACCCAACCTTTGCATGACTTTGTTTAAAGCACTACTTTATCAATTGTTTGATTTGTTTTATTTTTTTATTTTTTTGAGACAGAGTCTCACTCTATTGCCCTTGGTAGAATGCCATGGCATCATAGCTCCCAGCAACCTCAAACTCTTGGGCTCAAGCAATGTTCTTGCCTCAGTTTTTTTTTTTTTTTTTTTTTTCCATTTTTAGTAGAGATGGTGTCTCACTCTTGTTCAGGCTGGTCTCAAACTTGTGAGCTCAAGTGATTCACCCGACTCAGCCTCCCAGAGTGCTAGGATTATAGGCATGAGCCCACTGTGCCCAGCCTGATTTGTTTTATTAATTGACAACTGTCCCTTTCCCCTTACCTTCTTTCGTCCTTTCCTTTCCTTTCCTCTCCTGTCCTCTCCTCTCCTCTCCTTTCCTTTTCTTTTCTTCCTCTCTCTCTTTAGCCCTCCCTTCCTCCTTCCCTTATTCCTTCAGAATATTATAGGGTCAAGCCGGTAGGAAGGAGGAGGGAAGGAGGGTATGGGCAACTCATTAGGCTTTAGAGAAGGAAATTGTATTAGAATACAGTTGAGCTGTGTGTATCAGAAAATCCAAAATAACATGGGTTTAAACAACCGAAACACTGACTTCTCTCACAGAAATATAGATAAGCGAGAGTCAATATAGTAGGTAACTCCTTGATTATCATGTACTTGGGCTTATTCTGTTATGTTGTTTCACCAGCTGCAAGATAGACTTTTACTTTATGGTCTAAATTAGCTGCATTCTGGCCAGCAGCAAGAAGGGAGGTATGAAGGAGGGCAAGCCCCCTCTTTTAAGGAGAATAACCCAGACCTAGTCACTAGGCAGATCCAGCTGCAAGATATGCTAGAATAGGAAGTCTTTAGTCTGGGTAGCCAGCTAAAATTCAGACTTCTGTTACTAAAAAAAGAAGAAAAAGAGAGGGGATGAGTACTGGGGAACAACCGACAGTCTCAGCCGTAAGATGAGGTCTTGAGCTTTTATGTATGTTATCTTAACATGTGTTGGCACCTCAAGCACCACCATTAGTTCTGGATATCTCTTGTGCTGCTTTTATGAGTGTTAAGCATTATATGCATTGGCAGGATTCTATTTTGGAATCCCTGAGCATATTGTCACTACTTGCCCCTTTCTTGTTCACTCTTAATTGTGGCTGCTGGTATGCAAGTTTCTGCTTAGAGTAGGGAGTTGTGAAAAAAGAAGGTAGATCAGGTTTGGAAGGAAGCTTGGCTGGGGAGGATCTTGTGGATTGTCAGGAAAGGCCCCTTGTACCACATGGCAGCATTCCCTTTGTCAGGTGGGTCTCCTGCAAAAGCCCGTGATTTTTTTCCTTGGAAGATGGGATGAGAAATGAGACAAGACAGTACTTAATAGTGGGGAAAGTCCTTGTCTTGAAGCCCAGAATTCTTCCTTGCCCTGTGGCCATTTGAGCAGACTTGGGGGAGTGGGGAAACTGCAAAAGCCAGGAATGGCCTTTTTACGGCTTCTGGAGTCAGAGGCTACAGGAAAAACATGCAGCTCAGGTTCCCCAGAGGAGCAGAGTCAAAACTACAAACAGACCCCACACACAGCAAGGAGGGCCCTGCTCAGTTAGAGCCCAAGGACAATCTCCAAAGATAAGTGTGGAGAGACTTAATTACCATTTAAAGTTGTCCTGGCCTGACCTCTCTGGCTGGTGGGTTAACTTTGCTTCTGAGCCTTGTCCAGTGTTAATACTTAGAGGCCCTATTCTACCCTCCAAGCCTAAAGGGATATTTAGTAACATGATTTTCCAGGTATAGAGGGAGGGTGGTGGGAAGGGCCTCTGCCCTCCCCAGGCTCACCTGGAGTCACCCGTCAAGATGCTGCTTGACTTGGAGCAAGTCTGAGTATAGAGGTTACATTCAGGGTAGTGATGCCAATGCATGTGGAAGGAAATCCTTTTCCTACAGAAACATCTGGAGTGACACTGAGCACGAACTTATAACATTGACACGAGCCCCAGGGGATTCTCCTGAGAGAACTGGCTAGATAGTTCCTATTACACATTTATTTCCTTAAAGGAGCTATTTTATATTCTACCCTATAATTCAACTCTTCTGGCTCCCCACTCTGTTAAGAAGGAAAAGAACATACAGTCCAAACAATTTTTAAAACCAGGTTCTTTTCCCTTTCCAAATAGTAAATGTGCACAATTTGTACAGATTTGCACACATCTGTAAGCTATGACTTGTTTATACCAGCCCTTGCAATATTTTAAAAATAAAGTATAATGTTTTTCAGTCTGTATACAATAACATTTTCTCTTATCAACCCCCCACATACAAATGCATTTACCCCTTTTAGGGGCATAATTACATGTCTAAATAGTAACGTATACAATTGATACATAGGAAGGACATGTAGTTTTTATAGCAAACATACCAAAACATAGAAAATATTCATCCTGACTCTTTCAAATACACTTCCTAATAACCCACAGAGTTAGAAAAGGCCACCTAAGTTGGTGTGATGCTATTCTGTGTCATTGGGGTTAGAGATTTAGGATTATGGAATGCAAGTATTTTAGAGACATTATAATCCATTTTTCTCATTTTACCTTTGTGACCACAGAGGCTTAGGTGGAAAATAATTTTCTGAGGCTGGCTAACTTTTCCACGGCACAGACCTGGGACTTCTCATCACAAATGAGGGCTCTTCTATAGCTTACACTTTCATCTAGACTGAAGCTAGAATTTGACTGCAGAAAAAGATGTCAAATTGATCCTAGCAGAGTATTATACTATATCAAGAGCCTCTGAATACCAGAATTCCAACCTCAGCTGTCTTCCAGGGCTTAGCTTTTCAAAGTATGGTTGAAAGACCAGCAGGACTGGCCTCACCTGGCTGGGCAGCAATGCAACCAGACATACCTAATAAGAATCTGCATTTTAACAACATAGGTCCCTATGTGTTTTGCCTATAGATTAAGTTGGGAAAGAACTACTCCAGGCCAATGTACCTCTACTGCCAGATAATTTCCTTAAAAACCTTTTAAATAATTTTCTCCTGGTACATTAAAAATCTATAGTGGCTTCCCATTGCTTGTCTGTTCATATCCAAATGTAGAAAGCCCAGTCTCAATCTACCTACTAAATCTGAGAAGTGCTATTTCCCTGGTCATATACTAGACTTGCTTTGGGATTGTATCTGGAATCTTTTTTTTTTTTTTTTTTTGAGACAGGGTCTCACTTTGTCACCCTGGTAGAATGCCATGGCGTCCCTGCTCACAGCAACCTCAAATTCTTGGGCTCAAGAGATTCTCTTGCCTCAGCCTCCCAAGTAGCTGGGACTACAGGTGCCCGACACAACACTGGATAATTTTAGAGATGGGGGTCTCACTTTGGCTAAGGCTTGTCTCAAACTTGTGAGCTCAGGCAATCCACCTGCCTCGGCCTCCCAGAGTGCTAGGATTACAGGCATGAGCCACCGTGCCTGGCCTTGTATCTGGGAATCTAACTATTTAAAGATATCTCAGGTGTCTAGACTTCATGGGTCCCTAATACTCACATAGCAATTGAGGGGATCAGAAACCAATTATTTTTGCATGCCACTGACAACCCCTCATTGGTATGCAACTATAATTGGCTCTTTGAGAATTATTGATCTAAAATATTGCTTAGGAATAGGAATAGGTAAATCTTAGAAAACAGCAAGCACTATTCCTGGCTACCTTGTTTTTGTCAGATGCCAAATCATAAAAGCTGTTTTCCTACTGAGTATATTTTATCTCATTTTCTCCCCTTTCTTTGGTTTCTCAATAGTTTCCAATTTGAGAGACTAGATTCTGCACGATTCCCAAATTACCTCTTCCACTCACCCCTGCTAATTATTATTACTATCAGAAGTAAATTACCTTACAAGGGTACATGTGAAACTTAGTAAATGTAGAATATAATTGTCTTAACACAATAACTAAGAAATAACATGCCAGGAAGGCTATGTTAACCAGTGTGATGAAAATGTGTCAAACTGTTTATAAAACCAGCGTATGGTGCCCCATGATCGCATTGATGTACACAGCTATGATTTAATATTAATAAAAAAAGAAGTAAGGGGCGGTGCCTGTGGCTCAAGGAGTAGGGTGCCAGTCCCATATGCCAGAGGTGGCGGGTTCAAACCCAGCCCTGGCCAATAACAAAAAAAAAAAAAAAAAGAAGAAGTAAATTACCCTAAACCTATTTATATCAACTGGAGATTCATGCATTCAGTTGATCTGGCTTTGATATCTGATATACAGGATTGATTTGGCTAATCTGGTTTGCTAAGTACAAGCCTTCATCCTTCCATTAAAATTTCTCCTCAAATTGTGCTTTGGTCAAAGGGAACAACATTTCCAGAGCGAGAGAGACCATTCGCTAGTTAAGACTAAATCTATTAAGGAACACCATTTTTTTATTGTGTAAAAGAAATGTAGTTCCCAGTCTTAACTTGTGCTATGAGATCCAGGAAAGGAGATTGTCGTGTATACCAGAGTAATCTAGTTCAGCATGATTGTTTTTGTTCTGACAAGGCTCCTCTCTTAAGAGCCAGTGATTTAGGGCAGGCCAGTTAGCAAAGATTTTTGTACATGTTAAAAAGGCTGTTACCCAAAGCCAGTGCCTATCCTGGCTGTTCACTGTTATCTCATTACAACAGTGATGCTGTCTGCTGAGTATCTGGGTTTACCACTGACCACAGCAGAGGCCGGGATGTTATTTGCTCAAATGATATTCTCTTCCCTTTTTTTAAAAAAAAAATTAAATATGTACAAGATGGATCAGGCTGGAGCAGGCAGGGTGGGAAAGGGGGTAGTTATTCCACTGAGTACAATGTGTACTTTTTCAGCATTGTACTGCTTCCATAAAGTACATTTTATGAGCTGTATGCTTGCATTTTTGTTTTCTGACTTATTATTCTCTATCCTACAATTGTTCTATTAATTTGATAGTATATGGTTTCAGCCAAACATTTGTTCCAAATTCTGCCAGATTAAGGGGAAGTTTCCAGGCAAAACCTTGCCCAGGGGCCTTTATAAACAAGCAGAACTTCTTCAATTCATCCTCTGGCCACTGCACTATCTTCTTAAGGATCTTTGGGAGCTGAATGGGGTCAATAGCTGGATCTGAGCTCAACTTATTTCAAGGATCCCTCATCTCTTCATGGCAAGGCAAATTTGGGACATCCTCAGGGGCAGAAATATGGGTCAACAGAAGCAGCGGGTTAGGAACTTTATCTGAGTGTTGAGAAGTGAAGCACAGAAGCTTAGAGGGTCAGCTCCATCTTTCTTGGGCTCAGGGTTTTCCTGTAGACACTGTGCAGACCTATTCCCCCAGAATTACATTCACATTCCACTCAAGTAGTCTTCTTTATAATTCCTTGGGGATTTTCATGAGTATAGAGGTCATTGTCTCTGACAATTAAGGTTTAAAGTTAATTCCCAAGATAAATAGAGCAAATTGACACCACTTTGGATGTAATTTTTCTTGCTTCAGATTCTAGAAGACAACAGTGAACCAGCTGCCAGAGTCAGTTCCTGGAAATTCAAGAAACATAGGCATTTTATTTTTTACCTTTCTAAATGAGGCAATTTAAGGCTGTCAGAAACAATGAAACCCATGTAAACGTCTTAATTCTACAATTTTGCTTGCATTTCTAAGAGGACAGAGAATCATTGTTTTCACTTTTTAAAAATCTACATAAGTAGTGGTTTCTTTCAAAACCGGAATGATAGAGGGTTGTAATCTTTTTAATTCAGACCTCGCAGCAGAAAGGCTGGGTTTACTTGTGAATTGTATTATTCAGTAACACACTCTACATGGAACAGGGAAAGTAAATAACTGAACACATACTTTATAATTACACGTGGAGCAGGATTCAAAGCTGCAGTGCAGGGAATAGAGTTTGGGGGTCTGGGATGGCAGCTACAGTTTCTGGCTTCTTCCTTACATGCTGAGGGCATGAGAGAGAACAGGAACCTGGAGGTCCCAGAAGGCCCCAGAAGGCCCCCCTCTTCCCCTATCCCGAGTGTTGAGGGAATTGAGGTGAAAGATTTGTCACTATAGGCCTCAGCTAGCAGGAACATAATTAGGATTTACAGAATAAAATGCAAGCCCAGGCAGAGACTCTAGAGATCTACTACACCATTTCTTAGACAGTGTTCAGGACACCTCAAGATTTTAGTAATTTTGCTCAGCAAAAAAGATTCCATTGTTAAGTAAGTTAGAGAAAGATTATAATAGATTCCCTATTGGAGAATCAAAGCAGTTGTTAGCACAGCAAAGGCTGAGAAGTCCTACAGTAAAGACATCGGTTTAATCCAGTCTTCCTCACTTTAATTTGATTTCTTTCTTTTTTTTTTTTTTATATAGAGACAGAGTCTCACTTTACTGCCTTCAGTAGAATGCCATGATGTCACAGGACTCACAGCAACCTCTAGCTCTTGGGCTTCAGCGATTCTCCTGCCTCAGCCTCCCGAGCAGCTGGGACTACAGGCACCTGCCACAATGCCCGGCTATTTTTTGGTTGCAGTTCAGCCGGAGCTAGGGTTTGAACCTGCCACCCTCGGTATATGGGGCCGGTGCCCTACTCACTGAGCCACAGGTGCCACTCTGTTCTTTTCAGGTACAAAGTTCTGAAGGTTCTTGTTCACCAAGCACCTTCTGCTTTTCAAGCTAGTTCATTTGATGACAGAGAAAACTGTCGTAATTAATTCAGATTTTACGAATGGGATTATAACACTCTTAAAAATAAAATGTAATTATTCTCATTGTCAGTACAGACCAAGAGGCTGGCAGAATTTAATTTTACCAACCTGATATTTAATTGTAACACCAATACCCAACAGGTGTGTGACCCTCGGCATTCACTTGCCTCAATTTCTCCAGTTTTGACCATTGAATTAAAAATCTTTTCCTGCTGTCCATGTGTGGGAATATTGATGAAGATTCTTCTCCCAATAGTGTATATTATTTTTAAATCCCTCCTCTTTCATTTTCACCACAGAATCTATGACTAGATTAGGAATCGCCTTCTGGTCCATAAAGCTGGTTTTGTGGGCAAGTATATCCTAGTAAAGAATTTGTGCTTCTTCTTGAGTCATCAATTTATTTTACATATGTATATGATATATATACTAATATATGTACTATATATATGGCATATATAGCATGTATAGCTATACATATATACACTTATACATGATATACACTTTTAATGGAAAAGTTAACTAGTATCGCAGAATCTTTGGAAAGCCAAGAAGAGAAGAATGGTGTGTAGTTAATGAGCACTTGCTAACTACGTGCCAGACGCTGTTCTATAAGCTTCGCTTGTATTAACCCCAAGGCTAAGCCACACAAAGGCCCTCTGCTCTGCAGCCCAGGGATCTAGAAAGGACTCTTAACTAGTCAAAGATGGAACAAACATTAAATCTATCTAGCTCTTCCTAAGATACTAATCAACTAATCAGCCAATTCTCCAATCTTTTTTTTTTATTGCAGTTTTTGGCCAGGGCCAGGTTTGAACCTGCAACCTCTGGAATATGGGGCCAACGCCCTACTCCTTTGAGCCACAGGCGCTGCCCCTTCTCCCCAACCTTTGAAAGGAGGCATGGAGGCGTATTTCTAAACATTAGCTTTGCAATTATCTTGCTTTTCACAGTTTCAAAGGTGTGGCCTTTATTCAACCAGCATTCTACAAGTTATTTGCAGTGTGCTATAAACCCAGGCATTGATAAGACAGATCAAACATTTTCTTCTGATGAGGTGATAGCCCTGTACAGGTATTGCTTTAACTTTCGACTTCTCTCGAGGGGCCAGGGGCCTGTGTCTGTGGAGGGACAGTCTGTTTACAGACTGTCAACTGAAGCAGGGCACAATGATAATATAAGGACAACCAGAGCTATGGAATGCCACAACAATTGTACTCAAGCCATGGGACACCAACCTGTTTTTAACACATCTTAACTCATTTCTTTGGTTCTCGTCTTCCCCAGTCCCCTCAGTGCTTATTGAATTACTGTACAGAAGCCTGTATTAGTCAAGACTCTTTTGTTTGTAAGTGACAAAAATTCAGCTCTTAACTAGTTGAGTTTACTGGTGCATGTAGCTGAGAAGTCCACTGGTTGAATAGCTTCAGGCACACGTAGATCCAGGAACTCAAACCATATGGTGAGTGTCTCTTTCTCTCCCCTTTTCATAACATGTGGGCTCTTTCTTCTCTACTGCAGACAATTCCCATTCTGTGGCCTGGGAATATGGCCAGCTTATATTTCTTTTTTTTTTTTTATTTATTTTATTTTTTTGTAGAGACAGGGTCTCACTTTATGGCCCTCAGTAGAGTGCCGTGGCTTCACACAACTCACAGCAACCTCCAACTCCTGGGCTTAAGCGATTCTCTTGCCTCAGCCTCCCGAGTAGCTGGGACTACAGGCGCCCGCCACAACGCCCGGCTATTTTTTGGTTGCAGTTTGGCCGGGGCCGGGTTTGAACCCGTCACCCTCGGTATGTGGGGTCGGCACCCTACCAACTGAGCCACAGGCGCCGCCCCAGCTTATATTTCTTTATGCAATCCCAAAGCAGGTAAGCGTGTCTTTCCTTGCGTGTTAATAGCACAGGCTCTGGGACAAGGCTGCCTAGTTATACAGTCTGTCATTACCATCTAGTTGTGTGGTCCTAGACAAGTTACTCTGTCTTTAAGGTTCCACCATCTATAAAGAGGAAATGATAATAGCATTACCTTATCAAATTATATGGGGATTAAGTGGGGAAATGCACCTGAAGCATTTAGGGCAGTTCATAGCACATGGTAAACAATAAATTCTTGAAGTTGGAGAAGACTTCAGTGGAAGAGTTGGCTCAGCTTGCACTGTATGTCTATCTCTGGATAAATCACTATTGGAGGGGAACACAAAGTAATCTGGCCATATCTGAGTCACATTCCCACCCTATTGCATTGGAAGGACAACTCTCAAATGATGCTGAATCACAGAGAAGCTATTCTCAAAGGACGGAGTGTTGGGGACAACACTTCAGGGCCAATACCTGGTTCAATCCTGACCATGACAGCAGAGAGACAGGTAGCTCAGCCCTGCCTTCAGTGTGATCTGGGACAAGGTTGGATTGCCAGCATGATCTCACATTCAGAGGTTGAGCCATGGGCTTTAAAGCTGAAACATTATTGCCCTCATTCTTTCTGGATTAGGCCCACGTAGATGTCTTGTTTCCAGCTTGCTACCTGCATGGTTAGCCATCACTTAGAACTCCTGGCTCTGCATGTAGCCCGGACACATTATAAATTTCATTTTGCCTGGCTGTGGCCCTTACACAGCCTGCTCTGGATTCTGGGCCCATGACCTCTTCAGTTCTAATTGACACCCACTCTACCACCCACCACTGCTGACTGGAACCTCTCAGCACCTTGTCTTGTCTCCTGGTTTGGACTGGCCGGTACTGCACCACACCTAAGCTTGCTGTGCCCTAACATACCATGCCTTGGATATCCTGGGTTCCCTTTCCTCATGATTTCACCTCTGCCTTGCAATAACTTCTTCCTTTCTTCCCCAAATCCCAACATGTGTCGGCCCCATTTTAAAACATCAGGCTATGCCTTATTTCTCAATGGACTTACTTTTACAACTATATTTACATGCTGTCTTTTCTCTGCTGGTCTTTCTTTTAGGACGTTGGTTCTTATTCAAGAATAACCTCTTCCCAGCTGGGTGTGGTGGCTCATGCTTGCAATCCTCGCACTCTGGGAGGCTGAGGTGGGTGGATTGCCTGAGTTCACAGGTTCAAATCAGCCTGATCTAGAGTGAAAACCCATCTCTAAAAAAAGCCAGGTGTTGTGGCGGGCGTCTATAGTCCCAGCTACTCAGGAGGCTGAAACAAGAGAACTGCTCGAGCCCAAGAGTTTGAGGTTGCTATGAGCTATGATCTCACGGAATTCTAGCAGGGGCAAGAAAGTGAGACTCTGTCTCAAAAAAAAAGAAAAGAAAAAAAGAATAACTTCTTCCCATCCGTATTTCCCATGTATATTGAGTTCTGTGTGTGTGTGTGTGTGTGTGTATAAATACATATATGTATGTATTTTGAAGAGAGTATTATTTTCAGTGTCTTAGCCCAGGGCACTAACATAGGAGCATCATGAGAGTGGGTAATAAATGAGTCTCTACAAAGGACATATTGGGTAGAGTGGAAAGTTCCAGATTCCATATATACTCATTAATAAGCAACCAGTTCTGTAGCTAGCTAATAAATTACATTTCCAGGTCAGTGAGTAGGTTTTTATTTTACAACAAATGATTCTCCAAATACAAGGACTTCTAAAGAGCAGATAAAAGCAGCTGCAAATGTGATCTAGCAATAAATATGAAGAGAGGAAACCCAAGCAGACTGCAGAGTTCCAGCTGCTCTCCCCTCAGTGCTTATCAGCCTTCTAATGGTCAGGCCCATTTTGAAGTTGGAAGGCACATTTCCAACAGCTTTTGTCCTTATACGTGGTTCTTGAAATATTGCAGACATTCTGGTTCCTATCAAAATAGTAGTCACTGTCACCAAAATTATTCACTTCCTTCTCATCCTCTGCTCTCCCTCTGGCCCCTTTGGCATCTGTGTCATACATCCTGATGCTCAAGATGACAAATCTTCATTATGGAGAGGCTCTGACACTACATACTTTACTATGAGCTGAGTGGAGCCAAAGTTAGGCTGTGATTTATTTGATCATTCTACTCACTGGGGCAAGCAAGGCTCTCTTAATCCCATACCTTTAATCCTTGCCTCCTCCAAACCACATTTCCATCTTATTGTTGCAGCTGCAACGAGTTCTTTTAAACTGCAGTTTTCCAGGGATAGTAATTCCATCTTCCTGAGCTGATTCAAAGATTAAACAGAGTGCTTTAGAGATTGCATTCTCAGCAAGCAGCAAGAGCAATCACAAAGTGGTGCTGGGGCCAACAACAATACAAATTTCAGATGGAAGGAGGAGCTGAAAAAATGTCTTTAAAATTAGAGGCATTTGAATGAGTTTTTATTCATAACATTGAAGGCTTGTAAGGCTGCCTTCTATACAAGAAAGTGCTAAAGATTTTGTATCACTGTCACGTCAAAACCTGGGTCCCTCAGATAAATGGGTGAGTGGGGAATACAGTATAGAAAACAGTTTCTGTCAATTTTTACTGCCGGTCTGCTCCTTAATCGTGGGAGAGTTATTGAACATTTTGCAGAATAATCATGTACCTCTCTTTACATTTTTCAATAACTGTCTTATCTTGCCTTGTGAGGCTTGAGACTGGATGCCTTATTTTCTAGTACTAAATCAGGAGGTAAACATCCACTATCAGTAAACTAGGCCAAAAAAAATTATTGAGCCAAAAGAAGGATCAAAAATTTCTTATGTATTGTCAGGAGAGCTATGTCCCAGTACATAAAGAGAGGTGGCAATTAGAGTCTGATGAATGACTTTTGGAGCAGATGAGGCCCAGAGCACCACCCTGTTTGGTCAATCTGAACTTCTCGTTGCTACCCTGAAAAAGGTTTGAACTTTGACAACATCAGTCCATCACAGGATAACATTTCAGATGAAATATGGCTTTGATAATTGGTGTGAGTAATTTCCTTTGTCCTTCACAATTTCAAAGTAGAGGATTTTGTCCTCTTCTTTCTGATGGGTACCACACTGTGTCACACACCAGCAACAGTCCTGAGGCATTTTATAGCAGAGTGCCAGATTCCGCTCTCCTATGCAAAGAAGAAGCTGAGTTCACCCCCCTCCCATTCCTCTGAGCTCTCACAGCCAACTACTTTCTACAGACCAAGTTTCTAATACTGACTTTTCCTCTTTTTAGTTGTTTGACCTTGAGCCAGTTTACTGAGTAAACTAAACTGTTCTTCAGTTTTATTCCTTACTTCTGGTTTTCTACAAGGACACTTGCCATTCCCACATATGAACCCTAATCCATACCCAAAATTCAGTCTATAAGTGATTAATTCCATGTTCTATGCCCTTTCTGGCGGTCTTTTTAAAAACTTAAATAGTCCTAGGAAGAAATCCATCGTTCTCTTAATAGGTTGATGCAAGATGAAAATAGTGGCTTCGTGAGTCATCTGGGCCTTTGGAAGAAGGAAAGTGCACAAAGCAGCAGCAAGATCCCCCAGAAAGAAACCGGACTGACTTCACAGCCCTGCTCGGGGCTGCCTGCTTACACAATCTTGTCATTTCTTTCTTCCTTTGTACATAAAGCCTTTAAATAACACGGTGGGGTAAGCAGAAACTCAATTTAGCAGAGAAACAGAAGCAGATAATGTTTGTTTATTGACAAGAGAAGCAATCAGCCTTTGTTCACAAACTTATTAAACAGACAAGGTTCTCCCTGCTGTCCAAACTGCAGTCTGAAAAGACAAGAGAGTGGAGGGCTGCCAAGGGGGGGAGAACAGTCTCCACGAAGTTTTCATGGGTAGAAACAGGATCCTTGTCTTCTTGCTTTTCTGCTTTCTTGACATGGGCTCTTTGAACTTTGAAACCTCCACGAGCCCCTTAAGAAGGCCTGACATCTCTTTCGAGGTACCATGGATAGTTTTAGTGGTAGCATTTTTCTTTTTTCTTTATCATGAATCTAAACAACTTCCACAGGAAAAAAAATAAAAAGAATTGGCTGGCTGAACATAAAAACATCTACGTGCTTCCAAATTCTCTCCCTTCACACGCACACACACATACACACACATCTTTGCAAAGCTGTAATCTGTGTGTTCGCATAGTTTTATGTTTTCCTTTTTTCACTTTTTTGTCATGTACACACTTTCATGACTTGGCTGGTACCCATGAGTTCAAAATTTTTAATGGAGATGAGAGTATTCCATCTTGTTGCTAAATCTCCAGCTGCATGACTATTCATCCTCCTGCTCTGGCCTGTAGCTTGTTCCAGCCTATGGAGAATCCGCCTGTCTGTGCTTAAGTTGCACACCCATGCGATCAGGCACTGGCCCCACCAAAGGGATTTTTTTGTACATCTCTTTAAGTGGGACAATGGAACATGGGAAAACAAACCAGGGGTGGGATCTGTCCCTGACTGCTCCCCCTACTGGTTTGCAATTATTTTAAGGTAATGCTCTGCCAAGGGTGGGGAACCTGTGGCCTTCTGATTTTAAGATCATTCTTTTTTTAAGCACCAAAGGAGGCAAGAAAGTCTTTATCTTTCTCTCCTTTTTTTTTTTTTTTTTTGAGACAGAGTCTCACTCTATCGCCCTTGGTAGAGTGCCGTGGCATCACAGCTCACAGCAACCTCCCACTCCTGGGTCCAAGTGATTCTCCTGCCTCTGCCTCCACCTCCCAAGTAGCTGGGACTACAGGCGCCTGCCACAATGCCCGGCTATTATTTGGCCGAGGTCGGGTTCGAACCCGCCACCCTTGGTATATGGGGCCAGTGCCCTACCCACTGAGCCACAGATGCTGCCCATTTTTCTCTCCTTTTAATAAAAAAGATTTGTTACTTACAATTTGAAAAGCTCTCACTTAAGGATCAGGAAAGCTACAAATTTCTTTAAGGCTACAGGTTCCCCATACCTGGTAGTGCAAGATTTTAGATTTGTTTGTTTTTATGATTTCTCTGTCACAGTTTTCATTTTAAAGATAAAATGAGATGACTATGTTATTTCTGAATCTGGTTGCTTAAAAAAAAATATGGTATTTCTTTACCAGCTATCAGTGCATTTCTTCTGAAATGCAATCAAGACCCTCTTTAAAAAGCAAACTATGCAAGTGTTGCCACCTGTTGATAGAAAATGTATTGCTCTTGTTTCACTCAGGCCCTGATGAAAAACAACATGAAAAGAAAAGAGAAATTTTGTTATAATTCCCACAAACTAGTCCCCAGCTTTATTAACATAACATTTGCATTATTGCTATTCTTTTTGTTATTTCAGACTTTCTTTAACATGGGTCATTGACTATAAGCTAGTATAAATTTTGCTTCATTACAATTTGCATTAGATATATTTAAAGCCTGTCCATCTGATCAAGGCCCCACATTTTTTTTTTAATTTAAAAGTTCCAAACATCAAACATTTTGAAAACCCAAGCATAGTACATATCCTGGTGCTCTAAATGAGATGATGTCAGCAAACAGCCAGAGTCTCACAATCCTCAGTGGAACAATTTTAGCTAATTTCAAAGAAGAAAAATAGTTTCCATATTTCACAGAAAGCGTTCTGCTAATAAACATAATAGAGGAACAGTTACTTTTTTCAGACTTCAAGAATGAGTATGTGTACGTTAAGAAAATAAGCAAACAGCATACACTTTAATAAACCATAATTTATATAAATCAAAAAGCAAGAACAAAGAATTACAATAGTTTGGTAACCAATGCCTTATAAATACTCGTTCTAAAATAGTCAACGAAATAGTAAGAACAGCCCTCACTCAGCAACTGGTAGTGTTCTGTATGTAATAGAGGCTCAATAAATAAACTTTTGAATCCCTTGTTACTCATTCCCTGTTTGTTCACTCATTTAATAATATTTGAGCTCTAACTATGTTCTAGGATCTGAGCTAGGTGCTTGGTAATAAAAAAAAAAATTGAATGAAACAGTGTCTGTCCTGTGTATCTAATATGGAATTAAGGGCAGCGCCTGTGGCTCAGTGAGTAGGGCACTGGCCCCATATACCAATATTGGCGGGTTTAAACCCAGCCCTGGCCAAACTGCAACAAAAAAATATCCGGGCGTTGTGGCAGGCGTCTGTAGTCCCAGCTGCTCGGGAGGCTGAGGCAAGAGAATCGGGTAAGCCCAAGAGCTGGAGGTTGCTGTGAGCTGTGACATCATAGCACTCTACGGAGGGCGGTACAGTAAGACTCTGTCTCTACAAAAAAAAAAAAATAATAATAATAATATGGAAGTAAGAAGAGTATTAGTTATTAAGTATTTGAATGCAGGTAACAGAAAATAGAATGAGACTAATTGTGACTCAGACATTCCAGATGTTTATATTGTCTCACTTAACAACAAGGCAAGATGTAAGTGGTTCCAGGGATGATTCAGTGACTCATTGAAGCCCAAAGACTCAGGTTATTTTTATATTTCTGCTTGGAAATCTTTAGGTGTTGCATTTTCCTCCTCATGCTTGTCACCATTGGTTGTGAGATGACTATGATAGTGTCTGGCTTTATAGTCCATATTCACAACAATGAGAAGGAAGAAAGGGCAACACCAGAAAGTTCTCTTCTTTTGTCTAAACTTTTTTTAAAATTCTGAAACAAAATATCTTTCCCAGAAATACTGCAGCATACTTCCTCTTATACTTCACTGGCTAGAACTGGCTACCCTTAGCTTCAAGAGGATTTTCCAACCCCTGTAGTGGGAGGGAGAAAGAAAAGAGTTGGAAATGGCTCTGGCTATCCAGCTAACAAAGGCTACCCCAAGGAGTTAGTGCACTATGAAATACTTCTGGGGCCGTAAGTTGCTGTCGCAACCTGAAGATTAAAAATCTAACCTATCAGGCCAGGCGTGGTGGCTCGCACCTGTAATCCTAGCACTCTGGGAGGCCAAAGCGGGTGGATTGCCTGAGCTCATGAGTTCAAGACCAGCCTGAGCAAGAGTGAGACCCCATCTCTACTAAAAATAGAAAAACTGAGGCAAGAGGATCGTTTGAGCCCAAGAGTTGGAGGTTGCTGTGAACTATGACGCCATGGCCTTCTACCAAGGGCAACAGCTTGAGACTCTGTCTCAAAAAAAAAAAAAAAAATTTTTTTTTTAACATATTCATTCATTCATTCAATAAGATTTATTTGAGGGCTTTCTCTGGGCCAGATCCTGAAGACAGAGCAATGAATAAGACAGATACAACTCTTACCCTTGAAGAACTAGAAAAGGGAAAATAGGCAGTAAGCAAATAATTATACTAAAATATGATAAGCTTACAACCCAAAAGTCCAGTTGCACTAGGTTTCTCTGCAGCTTAGAAACCCAGGAAGGACCTTATCAACTAGATATAGGCATACTTTTAACTTGACACCAATCCACTCAACCAACCAACCAACCAACTAACCAACGTATTTCAAGGATGGATTTCAGACACAGATATTACAATGAGGCTCTTTTGCAGTTTCAGAGGTATGCCTTTGGTGGGTAATTTTTGTGTTCCTCTGCCAGCTCCCAGCTGTTTGCATTGTATTAGGAACCTAGACACTGACAAGGCAGATCAAACAATTTCTCAGAGTGAGGTTGTAACCCTCTGCTGTTCTAACTTCAGCCTCTTGCCCTGCCTCTCCAGGGGTGGGAAGATGTGGCCAGACAGTGAGCATGGCTGTAGGCCAGCACAGGAGCCTGGGGAACTTGCTCAGCGTACATGGGTAATGTTTGGACAAACTGGAGCTTCTGGAACATTCAGAAAGCAAAGCCCCAGCACTGAGAAAAACCTACAATGGACTCTGCTAGGTCGAAAAAACGGCTGGGCCACTTGTGGCAACATAAAAGGCCAACATCCCGGCCATGAGTAATGTGCTCTTGGCAGCTGTTAAAAGGGGCCTAAAACCCTACTGGCTCCCAGACCCAGCCGGACGGCCAGGTGCAAGCTGACAGGAGAGCTGTGTTGACTCTAAAGGCCAGAGATGTTATTTTGAGGTTTGACTGTTTATGTCTCATTACTGCTAATTTCCATGAGTCTGCAGGCCTCCTTCTGTCAACCCCATGCCCGGCGGAGAAATCCATCTAACATGAAGGCTATTCACTAACCTACCCCCACCCCAATTTTGTGTTTGATGAGAATCACTTCTGGGAATACAACAATCTTCATGTGGAAGTTTCTTAGGCAATTTTAGTTTGGGTTTGTGGGTCCTTCGCCTCTGAAGTCTCTCACTTGGTATAAGCAGGGCTGGCCTGGGACATATTTAAACAAAGTTTTCACCTTTTAATTTTTCTCCCCCTAGAATGCTTATAACTGTTAAGACAGTGGCTTGTACAAATATATACAAGCATGAGCTTTCTTTTACACAGAAAACTAAATAGAAAAAGATCCAATTTATAAGTAAAAAGAATCTGTAACACGTAGGATTAAATTTGGCCAGAAATGTGCAGGAGACAAAGGGCTGTCCTCCCCCGGCCTGTTAGTCAATTCCCCATGGAGCCCTTTACACAGGCTCTTCTAGCCCGTAATCCTGTCTTCCTCTGCCCCTACCAAAGACTTTTCTTACAATGGGAAATTCCAAACATAAATCAAATAGTATAAACGATCTCTCATGTACCTATGAGACACGTCCTGCCATTCTCAATGATCTATACCTCTACTCTCCCTCCAATTCCATTGTTATTTTTCTTACAGTTTTTTAAGATAAAATTTACATGCATTGAAATTCACAGCTCTTAAGTGTACACGTTTGACAAATGGATACAGCATCCCGACGTTTTACACCTCATCACAATATAGATTCCCCCTTCCCTTGAAAGTTCCCTCATATTTCTTTCCAGTCAATCCCTCCAGGCAACCATTGTTCTTTTTTTTTAAATGTCAAAAAATTTTTCTTTTGGCCCGTTTTAGAATTGACAAAGATTTTTCTGATTGATTTGTGAACTATCTCTGAACTCTACTCTTAGTTTCCTAACATAAAATCTGGCTTATCTACCGAGACAATACACTTTCAACTCCTAGTAGATGCTAATGGATAGATATATTACTCATCTCAAGTCAAAATCTGGCATTTCACAGAGGTCTTTGGAGATAATGGGCATTAAAATCAAAAGGTTCCTCTTACAACCTGAGGCCTTGTGGCAAAGTAGGGTAAGGGAGACATTTGAGGGACCTTTCCACCTTTATCCCCCGGGCCTGTTGTATATGGTACCAGCCAGGGGAGCAGGTAGGCTTTGTGCTCTGATACATAGGCAGATCTTACTTGAGAAATCTTGGCTTATGGATACTCTCTGCTTCCTTGCCTCATTATCAGGCTTAGTCTCACTATTTTGGGCCTGTGTGCAGCTCCCCTAACCCTTTCTTCTGCTTGGCTGTGACACTGCTACTGCCTCTTGCTCTGAGGCCAGTCCTGACGTGGCTGACAGAGGCGCCAGGCCTCCTCCTCATGTTGTGATTGTTCACCTCCCTGTTGAAAGCGTGGGTTTGAATATTAGAAAATGCCTCCTTACACAAGGGTTTAAATTATATTGTGGACAGCTAATATTAAGTTGTCGTCTCAAGGTAGGACAGCTACCTTTGAATGTAGCTCCAAGTATTGGCAGAGAGGACGGTTTATTTGTTGGCCACCTATTATGACCGGGTTCTTAATAAGTCTCTAGAATAAGCTAGCTGCAAAACGTACCCCCAAAACTGGCTACTACAAGTCAGGGCTTTGACCCTTCAGATAAAGTAGGCTTCGGCTTTACTAAGGGACATCTGATAATATCATCCTCATTGTGGCTATAATATGTTGGGCACCCACCGATGGAAAAGACACTTTATATACATTGCCTCTTCTAATGCTTTTGAAGGCAGCCATTTTAGTCTTCAGGTAAAAAGGGGGAGGGAACAAATATTTACTGTGTATCGATTTACAACTGACATCCCTGCTTATGAAGTAGGCACTATTATGTCCCTTCTTAAAGATTAAATGAGTTAATGTATGTGAAGTCTTTAGAACAGTGTCTGGCCTAAGAAAGCACTACATAAACATTTACTTTAATTATTAGGTAATTTACTTGCTTGAGGTTGCATGGTCTTGAGCTGGTGGTCTTTCCCCCATGATACACGCCCAGAATGCTGTCTGATTCTCAGATCTAGGAGACATGGCGCTAACCGTAGGCTTAATTATTGGTGCTTGGCAGGGGGATGGTGGAGTCTGGAATCTACATTGTGATAGGAGAGGTTTCTTAGTACATTTTCCTGCTATAATAGAATACTATTGACTGTGTAGCTTATAAAAAAACACAAATTAATTTTCTCATAGTTCTAGAGGCTAGAATGTTCACGATTACGAGGTCAGTCTGCTCAAAGTCCCCTTCCTCGTAGTGTCTTCACAAAGCAATAGAGTTGATGGAGGTTTCTGGGGTTCCCCAAGCGCACTAGTCCCATTCATAAGGGACTACCACCCCCAACACCTAATCACCTCCCAAAGGGTCCATCTCCAAATTCCAGTATATTGGGGACTAGGATTTCAAGATAAGAATGTGGGGGGACATTCAGTCCATAACAGATGGGACACTGCTGGAGCTTGCTCCCTGGAATGCAACCTGCGTTGCTGTCCTTTTTCAAAAGGCTGTGCTGGTACAGCTGCCGGTTACTCAGAGCCCTAGTCAATTAGATGGCTGTTAGATCACAGATTTATTCAAGGTATTATGTCTGTAAGAATGTAATATGAATGAATCTAAATATTTGTTAAGTGCCTATTGTGTGTTGAGGCAATTAAACAGGAGCATGCACATTTCAGCAGGTGTCTGGAATAATCCTTACTATGACCTACAAGCCCTGGCTATTTCCTGACTTCATCTTCTGTCTTCTCCCCTTTGCTCACTGTCTCCAGCCACACTGGCCATCTTCCTAGTCCACACCCAACGAATGCCCATCTTAGGACCTGCATGGAGAAGTACATACGCTCTTCTCAGCCCAGAATGGTCCTTGCCCAGATCTGTTCATGGCCGGCTCCTTCCCATCACTCAGGCCTCAGTTTCCAAAACCCCTTCTTCAGAGAGGCTTACCTAACTCCCATCTCCATTCTGCTTTTGTTTGTTTATTTGTTTTTAATTACATTGCTCTGTTTACTTCCCACTTAGTACTAATCCCCAACTAAAATTATCTTATAGTTACTTAGGAAGCTATATGAGGGCCAGACATCTTTGTCTGATTATTTAATGCTATTTTCCCAAACCCTAGAACAATGATCTGGATATTTGCTGAATGCATGATGGTTAATAATAAATAATAATAAGTGGATAATGCTTTGCTGCCACTCATGGTCATGAGGGCCTCCCAATAGGTAGGGGAGGCAGGGAGGGCAATTATCCATATATTGCAAAAAGAGAAACTGAGTTTCAGTTGTGAAGACTGAGTCTAGACACAATGCTTCTTCCTATTTTACTAAAAAGGAATTTTTTTTTATTTTTTCATTGTTCATTGCATGTTTGGCTGTAATCTGGAGGCGGAGGCGGAAGGGGGTGGGCTTAGTCTCCCTTTATTCTGAGGAAGGGTTCACAGGCTCATGCCACAGCAGGAAAACAAAAATGCGTCTGAAACAGTGACTGAAGGCTCCTTGCAGAGACTCCAGCAGAAGGTGGGGAATCTGCTGCTGCTTTGTGGGTCTTTAAAACAGGAGAAATTTTCTTTCACTTTTTATATTTCTGGAAAAGCAATCCTAAAGTAGAAGATGAATAAAACGACCCTTTTATTTCTTATTTTATTAAGGAAGTATGAGATAACCATGTTGGTATAGAAGGGCAGGGGGGCCTGCTCCCTGGATAAGAACTGGATGTGTGGGGTGGTTGTGGGGAGGGGTGGATGTTTTCTCTGACTGTGGTAGGTGCCCTGTGTGATGGAATGATAGATATGTCCTACCCGAGGACAATTTTTATAGGACTCAGTTTTTAAAATCATACACACATACACGCACACACACAATCAGTGTTATTATTTGCAGTTCAAAAAGATTGCTCAAATGGTAAAATAATTATTTTAATATCCAAATAAATTTTGAGTATATCAGGCACATTTACATACATATTAGGCACATTTACATGCAGTTTCTCAGTTTTTTATTCCATCTTTACAACCACCTGCTCCTTTTTTTTTTTTTAGGCCAGTTCTCACTCAGTCACCCAGCTACAGTGCAGTGGCATCATCATAGCTCACAGTAACCTCAAATTCTTGGGCTTAAGTGACCCTCCTGCCTCAGTCATCAAGTAGCTGGGACTACAGATTTGTGCACCACACACACCCAGCTAGTCTATTTTTTGTTGAGATGGGCTCTCACTCTTGCTCAGGCTTGAACTTCTGGCTTCAAGCAATCCTCCCCCAAACCTCAGCCTCCCAGAGTGCTAGAATTATAGGTGAGAGCCACCACACCTGGCCTACCCTTTCCTTTGAGATGTTTTAGCCACAGTTTGCAGAGAGAAACTAAAGCTCAGACAATCAGTTAAAGGACCTTGCTCAAAGTTGCACAAGAAGTGGCAGAAATAAATTTGGAGTTAGATCCAGTGTTCTTTTAAAATGTAGTTCTAAATAGGGAATTGTCCTACAACACATAAAATATGATTCTGTTTAATGAAAGAGTTGTCTTCATTTTTTTAGGCATTTTTCCTTCAATCAACCACCATTTATTGTTCTTATGTCACATCCATCTTTCAGGCACATAGTCAGCGTATCAGCACGTTTAAGCTCTTACATGCCCCCAAGCGCATGGCTCTGGCTCCACCATCCTGTTTTGAGGACCCATGTTTAGAAATCCATTCTGTTTAAAGAGAGATGAGGACAGTTTGAAAGGATGAAAAACAACCTGGTACAATTAACATGTCAATAGCGGCAACATGAAACCCAAAGTTGAGCAATTTGGGCCTGTGTGAACAAACAATTGAAATAATTTCAAGCCTCTAGCTTTGAGTGGAGTGTGTGTGAGTATGAGTGTGTGAGAGTGTATGTGTGTGTAGGCACATGCTTGCACACGAGCCTAATTTACAGATTCTTAAAAATTGGTTTTAAAGGAGTAATCAATTGTGGAAATAATTTTCACCTTAGTTTATTGGATTACCATAAGAATGTTTGGATAGAGAGAAACTGAAGAATCATAGAATGTCCAGGCCTGATAAATCCAGCCTCTGTATTTTTGAGATAAGGAAATAGAGGCTGAAAGAAGCTCAGGGGCTCAAGGTCTCCCAGTTTAAAAAGAGATCCCAGCTACCTCAGCCTGTGGCTGTCAGGAACAATTGCTTTGTTCCACCCCTGGACTTCTGCTTGTTCTTAAGCCGAGACATTCATTTGTGTCTGATATGGACGATTCTTTTCCTCAGGTTTGGTCACATTGCAGTGCGGAAAGGGATTTGGTTTAATGCCCGAGTGGGCTAATGTGGTGCAAGAGGTTTATACACTGAAATACCTCTGTGAAAACATCCTCACCTGGCAGGTCCTGGGCAGCAGTCAGGCGCATGTGGACACCTTGTCCCAAGGAGGCTGGATGAAGGCCAAGAGTCTTGCACAGCAAGTGTGGGTGTTGAATCAACATTGCTGGTTATGACTCTCAAGGGACTCTTCTTTGAAGATTATGAAACTCCAGCTAAGAGGATGGGCTTTCCTTACCAGCTTTACACACTGGATTAACGTTTTAAAAACAAACAGCAGCTTCTCTACTTCTCCTTTAGAGAAGTTTTTATTTCTCTGTTTCTGGCTAAGTAGTGTTTAGGGAAGGGGGAAGAGAATCCTATTAGACGTAACAATATTTGTCTATTTTTGATTTAATTTGCAAGACATTTGTAATTTGTGGGATATGAAAGAAGCATAAATTGAGTGAATATGTTATTGCACGTTTTAAAAAGAAAGCTCTTGTTTTTTTAAAACGCAAGAGATCCCTCTCTGTCTGATGATTGTTTTTTGGCATTTACTTGATAACAATGTTTTAAAAATATCAATTTAGTTTTAAAACCAGTCAAAACTGTTTCTTAGGGTCACGTAGCCCTGGTTGTCTAACTGAAGTATTTTTTTTTACCATTTATTATTGTTTCAGGTAGGACAGGATTCTTCTTTTTCCCTGCTCTCATAGTTTGCTTAGAAGACTTTCTGTAAAGTAACATTCCCAGTCTTTCTCTGATTTGTGTGTGGACGTAAGAACTGGGCATGTGTGGCTCAGTCTTTTGAACTCAACTTCCCTTCTTCCCTTCACCTCAGCTGCCTGCAGAGAGCACATTCTCTGTTCTGTCCTCCATGTCATGTTGTTAGTGAGGCATGTTTCATCCCAGTGAGAAAAGAAAGCCTTTGGTTTTTCCTGTGACTAAGCAGGTAAGTTTAATTTGGGGACAAAATATTAGTCACAGATCTAAAGCCACATTCTCCAATCCAGCCTTCCCAGCAATCAAGATAAAGTTTTGATCTTCAATTTTCTGACATGTGTCTATCTCTCAGTTGATCTTAAACTCAGGAGGAGAAAGCAGATTCTCTAAAATCTCAGGAGAACAGTAGCCCTCTCTGCATAGGTAGCAGGACCTGTGGGAGGAGATGCCAGGGAACTGGGTGGTGCCGCTGGTGCCTCTCCTGTGTCTCACCCACCCTACAGCAGCCTCTAGCATCCAGGAGGCTCCTGGCAATGAGGAGTCACCTTTTGCTTTTCTCCCCTCTCTGTCTTCCTGGCAGCTTCCTCCCGCTGTTTCCAGAGGATTGCCACCCAGGCAAGGTTAGCCTGGGCTTGCTCTGTCTTCACAGCTAACAGCATTTTCACATGATGCTCTTTTGCTTTTTTTTTGAGACAGAGTTTCACTTTGTCACCTTCAGTAGAGTGCCATAATATCACAGCTCACAGTACCTCAAACTCTTGGGCTCAAGCGATTCTCTTGCCTCAGCCTCTTGAGAGCTGGGACTACAGGCAGGGGCCACAATGCCTATGTTCTTGCTCTGGCTCAGGCCGGTCTAGAACCTGTGAGCTCAGGCAATCCACCCACCTCAACTCCCAGAGTGCTAGGATTAGAGGCATGAGTCACAGCGCCCAGCCCTCTTTAGCTTTTTGCATCTCAATTTCTTTGTTCATTCTCTCCTGGAAAGCCCCTTTGGCCTGTCCTGATCCAGGTGCATGAGCTTTGTGCTCCTCTCTGCCACACAGGTGGGGTTCTTACGTTGGTTTTGTGCTTTTTGCTAGTAGTCATCTTCTTCATCCTCCCTGTCATCTGAGTCCAGACATTTCTTCTCTTTTTTAAGGGCACCTGAAGCCCCATCTCCACCTTCTCCTTGTTCTTTTTCCCTGGCCTTTGCTTTTCTGAGCTGTGCATTTATTTCAGGGCTCCTGTACTTTTGGCTCCCTTTCTCTCTTTATGCATTGCAGCGCCAGTGGCCTCAGTGGCCTCATTCTGAGTGAATGGTTTTCTATGTGTAGAAAACCCATTTTTTTGGAGCGGGAATAATCTTTTTGGTCAAAATCTCGAGGATGGAAAGTGCTACTATGAGCTGTCACAAATCTGAATCATTTAGGATTGAATTGTTCTTATTAATGAAAATTTTATTAATTTTTATTAAAAATTTAAAAATACATGCCCATTAAGTATAATTTGAAAAACAGGAAAAAGTAGGATAAATACTCCTATAAGATCACCACTCAAAATATCACTGTTTTGGTATATTTCCTTTAAAAACATTTTCCATGAGTCCTTCTAGCTGCTTTAGGAATTTTGGAGGGGAGGCTGCTGATGTATTATTGATCACATTAGGAGCAGAATCTTGACTTAATAATTAATTATGGTCTACCTAATTTATCTATACCTAGAGTGCTTTTTCAACTTAGAACCTCAGAAAGACCATAAGGTACTTTGTTAAGAATAACCAAACCCATTCCTTATAAAGAGAACTAGGTTTACTTACAAGATTATATGTAACAAACAAAAAACCCCCAAAATGAACAGTAACATATAACTCTAGTCCCTAGTTCTTCCTCACAAAGAACTGGTGATAACCTTTCCAGCAGTCTGAGAAATAATGGCTGCTTGCGGCTGCTTCAGCTTTCTGTTTCCTTTGCTTAGTGCAGTGGCTGACTACTAAGCTCCCTCCAAGAGACTATTTGCCTGTGCTCTCCGGGGGCCTGCAGTCTCTCTGCCCAGTTGTTTTTCTCTTGGACTCTGCAACCTTGGGAGGTTCATCTTCAATACCTTTCTCTGGAAAGATTCATTGCTTCTGGAATCTAAGTTAAAGAAAGATATTCTCATAGGCTATGTGAAACACTTCCTGTGTGATGTCATCTAACACTGCAGTCTCCTACCACCTAGCAGCAACTCAGAGGAACTAATGTTGCATAATCATCTAATAATGTGGGCTACATAGATATAGGGATTTATTTTAAAATACAGTTGTAAATTATATAATATACTACACATATCTAATTAAAGACAGGGTTTTCCTAAAGGTAATCTTCAGAAAAGAGTCACCATATGTTCAAGTTCACACAAAGTCTATCATATTATAGAAAGCTCTTTCTCAATTATTTTGTTTTGAATAACAACATAAGTATTAAGGGAAGACACATAAGCTTGAGAAAAACTTCAGTCAATGCTAGTTTTTCATGTTTTTTGAGGTCATCTGCTGGAATCTTTAAAAGTTAGTGAAAAAAATTTGATATGGAGTCAATAATTCATTCCTGAGGTTATGACCACATAATCGTAAGTGCTGGTTACACTTGCAAAGAAAGTTTTTAAAAGATTACTTTAAAAAGCATAGTGATTATATTAATGAATATTCCAAATTCTTACCCATGTGGCAGATTTGGAAAATCATCCATCCTACAACTCAATAACAAAAATATTCAATTAAAAATGAGCAAAAGACCCGAATAGACATTTCTCCAAGGAAGATATACAAAAGACAGACACATGAAAAGATGATCAGCATCCTTAGTCAGGGAAGTACAAATCAAAACTACAATGAGATGCTATTTCATACCCACTAGGTAGCTAGAATCAAAAAGTCAGATAACAGCAAATGTTGGTGAGGATTTGGAGACATCAGAATTCTTATACCCTGTTAACAGGAATATAAAATAGCATAGCTACTTTGGAAAAAAGTCTGGAAGTTTCTCAAATGATTAAAGTTAGTAATTACCATATGACCCAGCAATTCTATTCCAGGTATATGCCCAAGCAAAATGAAAACTCAAGTCCATATACAAACTTGTACTTCAATGTTTATAGCAGCTTTATTCATAATAGCCAAAAGGTGGAAACAACCCAAATGTCCATCAACTGGTAAAGGGATAAACAAGATATTGTATATTCATACCATGGAATGTTCTTTGGCTACAGAAAGGAATGAAGTACTGATACATGCTACAGCATGAATGAGCCTTGAAAATGTCATGCTAAGTTCAAGAAGCCCATCACGAAGGACTGAATAATGAATGATTCCATTTGTATGAAAATCCCAGACAGAGAAATCTATAGAGCAGAAAGTTGATTAGCAGTTGCTTAGGGCTTGAAGAGAGGATGAGGAGATGAAGAAGTTAAAGGGTATGAGGGTTTCTTTTTGAGATGATAAAGATGTTTTAAGATTGACTGTGGTGGCTCGGTGCCTGTGGCTCAAGTGGCTATGGTGCCAGTCACATACACCTGAGCCAGCGGGTTCGAATCCAGCCCAGGCTACCAAACAACGACAGCTACAACCAAAAAATAACTGGTGTTGTGGCGGGCGCCTGTAGTCTCAGCTACTTGGGAGGCAGAGGCAGGAGAATCGCTTGAGCCCAAGAGTTGGAGGTTGATGTGTGAGCTGTGATGCCACAGCACTCTACCCAGGGTAGAGGCTCTGTCTCAAAAAAAAAAAAAGAAAGAAAAAAGAAAAAAAGATTGATTGTGGTCACAGTTGCATAAAAATATACTAAAAACCACTGGATTGTATACTTTAAACTGGGGAATTGCATGATATGTGACTTCTATCTCAAAAATCCAACGTCTCTCACTAAAATATGGTTATCTGCTGAAAAAAAGGCCAACTATCCTAATACTTTACCGTTGGTTGGTTGGTTGTGGCTTAAAATTGTGGCAATAAAAATTCTAGGGCCAGAAAAAAAAAAAAAATTCTAGGGCCAGGAACCTAAATAAAATTTCAAAAGTAGTATGTCACAAAGAAGAGAAAACAAAAGTAAAACTAAGAAACACACACATTATGTCATTGTTTATGTTAAGGAACCAGCACATTATTGTGAAAACTGATAAATAAAGAGAAGGAATCAAGCATATATCCTGCCTTTCCTGAATTCCAGCTAATTAATGAAAAAGGAATGACAAAATATCATCATTTTGCATCCCTTTTGAAACAGTGAATCTAGGAAATGATGACCAATGGTTATAATAACAAAAAAAGAAAAACCACAAAGCATTACTTGCTTCCTGATGAAAGTACTAAATGCCACCTATAAAATAATCTTGCCAAACAGATATAATGTGACTGTGATAAAGTCTCCACAGCTAACTACTAGGTCCCAGGAGATGAAGGGAAGCAGAGGAACATATTAAATGATACCACAGGGATGCAATAAACAAAACTCTAGGTAGGGGAAACTCTAAAGGGCAAACCACTGAAGCCAGAAAACACAAGACACGTACAGATTAAAAGATAATTAAAAAAAATATTAACTAAATAAATGTAAGGTATGGAATTAGTCTGGATCCAAATTTAAACAATTTTATGAGACAACTGGGGAAATTTGAACACTTACTAAATATTTGATGATGTGAAAGAATTATTAATTTTTTAGGTGCTATACTGGTATTGTTTTTTGTTTAAAAGACCTTTATCTTAGAGTTACATATTGAAAAATTTTTGGATGAAATGATATGATGTATTAGGTTTGTTTAAAAACATTTCAGGAAGGAGGGCAGGGTATGAAGATTATAAACAAAGTATTGGCCACGAATTGATGAGTGTTAATAATTCTTTTTCTTTTCTTTCTTCCTCCCTCCCTCCTTTTTCTTTTCTTTTCTCTTTTCTCCTTTCCCCTTCTTTTCTTTTGAGACAGGACCTCATTCTATCACCCAGTCTGGAGTGTAGTGAAATCATCATAGCTCACTGCAATCTTGAACTCCTGGTCTAAGCCATCCTCTGCCTTGACCTCTCAAAGTGCTGGGATTACAGGCGTGTCCACTCTACCTGGTTAAGACTTCTGGGTACCTCTGTTTATGTTTGAGATTTTTAAAGAGTAAAGTATTATGCTGCAAATAATTTGTACAGAAGTGAAGATAAGGTGACTTGGAAAATTGGTAGATATCATCTCTTTTGAGATGATGAAAGATACTTATGTCCTAACTCAAGCTGCTAAGGCGCCAGCCACATACACCAGAGCTGGCAGGTTCAAATCTGGCCCGGGCCTGCCAAACATTGACAACTACAACCAAAAAGTAGCCAGGCATTGTGGTGGGTGCTTATAGTCCCAGCTACTCGGGAAGCTGAGGCAAGAGAATCGCTTGATTCCAGGAGTTGGAGGTTGCTGAGCTATGACCCTGCGGCACTCTTCCCAGGGTGAAAGCTTGAGGCTCTGTCTCAAAAAAAAAAAAAAGATACTGATGTAAAATATGTCTGTGAAGAGTTTGAATAAAACTTGTCCATGAAATGTGGAATGCAATTTTTAAACATAGCTTATTTTTTATAGATGTGATTGTATAAAAAATCTGGGACCATGTTCCTGATCACCCTCGTCTACTGCAGTCACATTCCTGCCTTGCAGTGGATAGAGGCTGAGGCTGTGGACTCTGTGAAGAGCCACTACCTAGCATGTCCTTCCTGACTGCCCTTGAGGCCACAGAGGCAGACAACACTTCCAAGCTATGCCCCCACAGATTTGTTGTAGCCCAGCTCAAACACCTCAGTGCCATCAAGAAATAATGCTGACTTTGAGCCATGACCTTTCACTATTACAGATCATGGTGCTGCTCTTTCTTTACCTGGTTCTGGAACTGAAAAACTGTACCTTCTATAAAAATGTGAGCCTTTGAACTAGAGTCTTAATAAAACAAACATGAGCATAGTGATGTGCGTATGGAGTATCGAGGGTCTCAACTCACTAACATTTAAAAGAATAATCACCATCCTATTGTGTTTCTTTAGCTTGATAGGAAGATATCAGGGCTTTTCTGAGTCACATGTGATATAATGACGGCTGCATTAAAGCTATAAACTATGCTCTGAGGTCTTTATCATACAACATTAGTTTGTGTACCTTCTGTTATGAATGATTGCCTAAAGTTAAATGGAAATATGAGCTTCTTCAGTTAAACATGCTCTTAATAATCTGGAATTTGACTATTAAAAGTAGACATTTAAATGAAATAAAAGGTATTTATCAGGAAAAAAGTTCATCTTCATTGTTACGAGTTCATATATTCCAGTTTTCCATCATCTGCCCCTACAAACCCAATTACTTTAAAGTTCTTGTTAGGATAATCAAAGTTGCCTCATATGCAGGGATATACGATACAAGCAATCATCTATTTTATTCAATGCATTCAATGTCATACACAAGCCATTTTCCCATGTTGTCATGAAGTTGTGGTAAACATAATTTTAAACTCTGCATAATACAGTGATTATGCTCGAGTTTACCTTTTTAAGATGTTAGGACATAGTTATTGGAACAGAAATGTATAAATAAGAACCAAAAGACAACTGTGAAAATACTTAATATCTGAAATGTCATTTTTCTTAATTCATCTACTTAATTTATATTCATGACCTATGAAATGTTCTGTATTTTTATGCTATAACTTTGTCCCATGTATTGAACCAAGCAGAAAAGATTTTAGGTTTGAGCACAAAGTTATTTTCTCTAAATATTTTTGTTAATAAAAGTTCATTTGTCAGGGCAGCGCCTGTGGCTCAAGGAGTAGGGCACCGGCCCCATATACCAAGGGTGGTGAGTTCGAAACCAGCCCTGGCCAAACTGCAAAAAAATAGTCGGGTGTGTGGTAGGCACCTGTAGTCCCAGCTACTTGGGAGGCCTAAGCCCAAGAGCTGGAGATTGCTGTGAGCTGTGATGCCACAGCACTCTACCGAGGGTGACAAAGTGAGACTCTGTCTCTAAAAAAAAAAAAAAAGTTTGTCACATTCAGGAAAAACTGGAGCCAGTAATTCCCAGATTTATCAGAGAACAGATACTCAGGAAGTCTTGATCATCATTAATTGAATTTGCCAAAGCAAAAGATGGGCACAATGGCTTCCCCAGCTGGGGAATTGGTCATTCTTCTGAGTGATGATAGAACAGAAGGGGAACAATAACCTATTGAGTTCCTTGGGAGAGAACTGATGCACTGGAGATAACAGACATATCCATAATTTAGGAATGTGGGATTTGCAAGATAAGATAGGCAAATGAGACATCTCTTTGCCCTTTACATTGTTCAGCCATGGCCCTCTCTCTCCTCCACCAGGTACTCCTCTGGCCTCCAACTGCTTTCACGAATAGCTTGGTTATGGAGTGTGTTCTGCTTACAAGGGGTTTTTATATAGAAGGCTCCCTCCTCCTACCTTATTCAGCTTCTGTTTATCTCCCTTAATTCGCTCAGAACTTGATTTTAATTATGGCATAAATTAAATTTTTACTGAAGACATAAACAGAATGCCATAAACCGGCTCAGTGGCTAGGGTGCCAGCCACATACACCGGAGCTGGCAGGGCCCAGGCCTGCCAAACAACAATGACATCTACAACCAAAAAATAGCCAGGCGTTGTGGCAGGTGCCTGTAGTCCCAGCTACTTGGGAGGCTGAGGCAAGAGACTCTCTTGAGCCCAGGAGTTGGAGGTTGCTATGAGCTGGGATGCCATGGCACTCTACCGAGGGTGCCATAGTGAGACGCTGTCTCAAAAAAAAAAAAAAAATTAAGATTCTTGATACTTGTCAAATTATTGTTGATAAATTTTCTTTTTTTCACTAATTAATACTTTCACAATCAAAACATAAAAGAGCCAATTTCACCATCAGCATTAATAAATTTTATTTAATTTTTTCATTTTGGTTATTAAAATAGGCAATAAAGTATATCTCTTTATTTTTTCAGTTTATCTAACTATTTAAAAAGTAGAAAATCTCCCCATTTATTTATTTGCTTTATTCCAATTTTTTATTGCCATTTGGTAATATTTACCTATTTAGTGGAGAGTATAGTATTTTTCTTGTTGATGTACATTAATTGCTTATCCCATAAAGATAAATATGTTTATTTAACTAAAGTTAATTAAGCATCTATTACTATGCTTAGCTCAGGAGATATGGTAATGAGTAAAGTAATCATGATCTCTGCTCTCATGAGCAGCAAGATGATGAAGGAAGTGATGCTGGGGAGGTGGGCAGCAGGGTCTTTTGGGCTATGTTAAAGAGTTTGGATTTCATTTTAAGTGAAAGACAGGATAGCAGTGATGGAAAGGACTTAGGTTTTGGAGTTAGATGGACTTAGTTCAAATCCTAACTCATTTGGAGTTACACTGACTTAGTTCAAATCCTAACTCATTATGTAGTTCTGTTGTTTTGGGAAAATTACTTAATCTTTCCAAGCCTCAGATTCCCTATTTATAAAATAGATCACAGGATTGTAAAGATTTATTGAGATTATGCATCTTGAGTTCTTCACACAATATCTGATATATTGGCTATTATTATGTGCAACGGGAAGCCACTGAAGTGTTTTTGTGTAGAATGTCACACAAACCCATTTATTATGTCTTTAAATGATCCCTGGAGGGCTCAGGGATCTTAGATAGCTGGCAATCAGAAGAGAAGGCTTGGACCAGCATGGTGACAGTAAGTGGGAAAATGTAAGAATATTATAGAGAAGAAAGTGAGAAAAATTTGTGATAAATTGGATGGGTGTGGTGAGGGAAGAGGAAAAGTCAAAGGTGACTGCTGGGTCTCAGGGATGCATGAACTCCTAAGCAGATGGGACTTACAGAGATTTTTTGAGAGAGGAGCACTGGATGAAGGGACAATTGGGGGGAGTATATATTGGGGTGTTAAGCCCAAGAGTTTTGGACATATTAAGTTACTGAAGATTTCTGAGATGTCCAGATGGAGATGTATATATCCATGGTATTGAATGAATAGGTCTGGAGCTCAGAAAGGTCTAAGCTGGAGATATTAATAATTTAGGAGTGGCTGAGATTTAAAATCATGGAAATGGATGAGGCCACCTAGGGAGAGGGAAAGTTCAAAAAAAGGACAAGGTTTGGAGCCAACAGACACTTAGAGGTCAAGTAGAGGGGAAGTGTCAGACAAAGGGAGGTGAGCTGGAACATCCAGAGAAGAAGAAAGCTCAGGAGAGGAGGGTGTCATGGAAACCAAGAGAATAGGATGTTTCAAGAACCAGGGGGTGCTCGATCTTGTAGAAGGTTTCTGTAGCCTTCCTGGAGCAGTAGAAAGCATCTTGTGGTTGCAGGCAACCGAAGTAAGGAAGCAGAGAGCACATGTGAAGTCAATCCTCTTGAGAAGGACTAGGATTGACTTTTTGTCTTCTTTACTGCCCATTCTTTCCCAGCTTGCCTATTAATGATTTATTTGACTCACAGCAGTTTCACATTTCTGTGTAGGGATCAGCCCTACTTTGAAGGCTGAGGATTTCAGACAACTGAGAAGCCCTCACAGAACACAGAAAGCTGCCCTGACCTCCCCAGCTGCCTGTATCCCTGGCCACAGCAGCTTCAGTCATCCCAAGGGAGCCAGTGTGGAATGAAGCTGCCGAGGGAGCAGGTGGGTACAGCCCGCACATCCCGGCAGTGACCAGATCTGCCCTGTGAGCTACCTGGGAATGGAATTTCAGCCTGGGATTCCCTGCTGCTCCTGCAGTTGCAAGAGTTGCAAGAAAAGAGCTGAGGCCCACAGTTAGAGAATCTGGTGGGGCTTCCCAGCTCCCTAGCTTTCTCCTCTCCCTTTCTCCTCTTCCTCTCTTAAACCAATGCAATCTCTAAGCATATTTCTGTAAAGCCATTGAACTGAAAATGTGAAGTAACGCTGTTTGGATGGGGAAGAAGTAGCTTGCTGTTAAGAATAGCTGGAGTTCATAAAAGCTTATAGTGAATAATAAAAGCATACGGGCATTATATGTATTATTTCACTTAATCTTCACAGTAATCCTATGATGTAGGAACATCATCCCTATTTCACAAATAAACAAACAGTGGCTTAGAGAATTAAGAACTTTCCTATAGTGACTTGGTGATAGACTGGAGCTGAGGAGTCTATTCTAGGTTTCCCTCCCATAGGATCCAAACTTTTCATCACCATAGTGGAGAAAAAAATATTCCAGGATAGTGCATCTATTTAAATTAAAGATGATAATTATGAATAATATGTCACATTATGACATATTCATAATATTTATGGCAATGTTAGGTAAAAAATGCAGAATATAAAACTATACATAATAAAAGCACATGAAAAAACAGCCGAAGAAATATCCAAAAAAACTATGTGTACTATATACATACACATATCAATACATATGGCAAATATATATAATTTTTAATTGTCACATATACTTCAATAAAGCTGGGGGAACTAGGTGTGTGATAGAATTTGGGTGATTTTATAGTCTACATTTTGCATTTGTGGTAATGTTACATTGGACATTTTTTTTTTTTAAATACAAAGAAAGAAGGGCACAGCAAACTGGAAATCGAGGAAACCAGTTCTGGGGCAGCAGGTCTTCTTGTGACTTAACTCACTGGCTTTCAGTTTTTCACGAGTAAATTTATATTCCTAGCCAGCAATTACTAAGCAACTACCATATTCTAGGCATGTTTACAAATGAAGCAAAATTTGAGTCTCCCTACAGTTCTCCAAGGGACGTTTATTATAGCCATTCTACAGATGAGGACAGGAAGGTGTGGAGAGGATGAATAGGAAGGGCAGAGGAGAGCTTCGGACCTGGCTTTGAATTGTGTCTTCCCTCTTGGAAGTTAATTGCTGTGGGAAAGTTACTATCTCAGAGTCTCAAGAATTTCTACCTTCTGGTGTCATTATAAAGAGTAAATGTGACTATGCTTATCATGCCCCTAGCACAGAATGAAGTATAGTCATCCCTTGGTATCTAGCAGTTGCAGGATGCCCTGTGGACACCAAAATCTGAGGTTGCCCAAGTCCCTGCTATAAAATGGTGTAGTATTTGCATTTAACCGATGCACATCCTCTCATATACTTTAAATCATCTCTGGATTACGTACAACACCTAAGACAAGGTAAGTAGTTGTTATCCTGAATTGTTTAGTCGGTACATGTTCAGTATAGATAAATTTTTTTCCTTAATATTTTCAATCTGAAGTCAGTTGAATCCACTGGTGCCAAACCCATGGATACAGAGAGCCAACTTGATGAATGGTAAGTGGTACTAATATTGAGCGCCTCACAAAAAGTTTTACAAACTGGGACAAGGAAAAATAGAATTTAATCCTAGGGTTGTATGAGAGCAAAGTCGAGGCTCCTTTCCCCATGAGGTGCTGCCTGAATGATCCTGTCTTCCAGATATTACAGCTGATGATCTTAAGACTTTCAGCTCTGCTTTTGAAATGATGATAGAAAAACAGAATCACATGTTCTGTTTGTTTCTTTTTCTCTATTTATAAAAAGGAGTGCATTGCCAAAGGCCTTGGAGTCAAGGGCCAGCCCCTCGTTCTCTGCAAAAGTGAGATGTGTGAGTAAGCACACTTCAACCTCTTCTGGAAAGCACCCTTGTGTGTGGACTGAGGACCAATCCATAGGCTGGAGATTTTGTTATTAGATGTGGCTAAGCATGTACCAGGCAAGCTGTGTTTTAATTAGTTACATGTCAGAAGGTTATAAAATGCTTGTACCTTCCGTGTCCTCTTAAAAATGTCTTTTTTTTTTCCTTTTTAAGCAGTGAAGGAATACTAGATTATGTTTAAGGCCTTTGGACCCCAGGCAGCCTTTTGGGGATTTTATGCATCTATATATTTGCCTCTTTTCTAGGTCTACTTCCTGTGTGCTTTTCTACTGTGCAGAAAGATTAAGTTACTGCTAAGGGAATAATATAATCTTTCATTCATGATGCATATTTCTTAATGCTTTTTGATTGGCCATGTTTGGTTAAATCACAAAATTTTGAAAGGGAGAGAGGAGAATTTATGGAGTGCTAGGTTTGTAACACACCCGTGACCCCCTTTCTTAAGAACAGTGGCCCAAACCAGTTCTTTTCCTACATAAAGTTGCTCAAGTATTCCCTGAGTGAAATTGACCCTGCATCTTGGCCTCAGCTGACTAGAACAGGAATTGAACTAGCTCAATCACATGGAAGCTGGGTATACATGGGGTTAAAGCCTCTGATGGAGTCTGTTGTGAAACTGCCCGACCAGCAGAGTCTGTTAGACAGGAATAAACTGACAACGAGTTCACGCAGAGAAGGGTAGTTATGCTCTGTGTTAGGAACTGTTGTGCTAGTTTTCCCTGAGGCCCAGCATATGGCCACAGCTTGGAAGTCCAGGAACCCAGAGTATGGCCTGAGACAAGGAGTACGCACTCTGCTCCCACGGCCAAACTGGCAAGCTGCTTCTGCCAGTGAACTTGAAATATGTCCCTAATATCGACCCTCAGAAATAATTTAGGCAAGTCCTTCTTACAGATGAGGAAAACTGAGGCCCAGGAGATAAAATGGTCACTTGGTTAATTAGTAGTGCTCCTGGGGGAAAGGAGCTCAGATTTCTTGATTCCTAATGTCATTCTTTTTTTTTTTGGAGACAGAGCCTCAAGCTGTCGCCCTGGGTAGAGTGCTGTGGCATCACAGCTCATAGCAACCTCCAACTCCTGGGCTTAAGCGATTCTCTTGCATAATGTCATTCCTGAAGCTGTAATGCTTCTTGTGTTTTAATATGCTGTAGTGGATACATAAGCATGCTTTAGAAAACACAGAGTATTATTTTTCTTCATCTGCCCTGTGTGTATTTATCTAATACCTGCTGAATGGCTATCAATGAACTAAGAATTAAGGAGAAAGAAGAAGAAAATAAAAGCCTTGCCCTCCAGTCCTGTATAATGTACCAGGAACAACATGCATCAAACTACTTCATAATTAAGTGATCATGCGAGTCAATAGGATGAGGACTGTATTTAATGAAGAGAATAAAAGACATTTCTCTTGAGTACCAAATAATTGGATTGATAGTGGCTGACTGAGGAGAGGCACAGAAAAGGACTGTGGAGCTACCAGACTCAGAAAGAAAAATGCCCAGGGGCTGGAGACCAATGGGTAATGCCTGCTCTGTGGGTGCTGGAGCACATGCACTGTGGGTTGTCAGGTTACTAGCATGGATGGACCAGTTTTGTGTAGATACAGAGGTGGACACACAGCATTCCTGATGCAAGAAATAGCCTGAGTGAAGACTTAAGAATGCGTGTGTATGTTTAAAGAACAGCAGGGAGACTAACCTGGCTGAATGAAAAATGGGAGCAGGTAATAGAATGACAGGTGGAAGTGTTTGCTTTCACCCCGTGACAGGGTCAACATTTGTGAAACTGTGGGAAATGAAGGCACTGGTTGAGCTTCACCTTTCTTCAGGGGTGGGGTATGTTGGAGGTTGAAGCAGAGGTGTGATGGGGTAGGGCAGATAAGTCTCTGGCTCTCCCTGGTACGTCTACAGCAGAACACTAGTTTATCTATTTTATGTGCTGCATCTTTGTATAAAGACATCTTCTGTCTTTAAAGAAATAGTTTCTTGCTTTAATAAAACAAGCTTGAAAATCACTACTAAAAGCAAGGGAAGGTCTTCAGAGATTTTCATTTCATGAACTGGGTGATTTAGGAACCTTGATGGAGTACTAGTTTTTAGATTGGATCTGACAGAGACATTAGGGTGCTGTTGCAATTTTCAAGTGTGAGGAGACAAAGATCTATTTAAGATTAGGCAGATGTACTGTGGCACAGATGATTAATAAGAACCCTTTCAGAGGAACCAGAGGGAGGGAAGAGTCATCCCCATCCAGGGACACAAACAATAAATAAAATGAAATTTTGTTCATTTCAAAAAATTTGTATTCTATAAAATTAATTTATATTCTAGACTATAAATTTTATGAGGGTAGTGAATTATGTCTTTCTTGTTTATCTGGTGCCTGGGACATAGTTACAGTCAATAAATATTTGTTCCCTATAAATAAACAAACAAGTCATGTGCAAGCTGGGTGCAGTGGCTCACATCTGTAATCCTAGCACTTTTGGGAGGCTGAGGCAGGTGGATTGCTTGAGCTCACAAGTTGGGGACCAGCCTGAGCAAAAATGAGACCCCATGTCTCCTAAAAATGGAAAAAAAAAAAAAAAACTAGCCAGGTATTGTGATAGGTCCCTATAGTCCCAGCTACTTAGGAGGCTGAGGCAAGAAGATCACTTGAGCCCGAGGATCACTTGAGCCCGAATTTGAGATTGCTATGAGCTATGATGCTATGGCACTCTACCCAGGGTGACAGAGTGAGACTCTGTCTTAAAAAAAAAATGTTATATGCAACCATTAGGATGATTTCTGCTGTGATTAAGAGAAGTCTTGACCTCAAATTGGCTTGAACAACAAGAACATTTATTATTTCACATAACTGGAAGATCAAAGGTAGAGCAAGTTCCAGACTCAGCATGATTAGCTGCTGAGTGACATCACCAAGCACCCAGGTTCTCTCACTATCTCCGCTCAACGCCCTTGGCATTGCCAAGGCTTCATGTCAAGACTGATGAAGCAGAATGGCTGTCTGTAGTGATCAAACTACATGCTCCCTTGTTTTAGGACAATAGATGGGAAAGAGAAACCTTTTCCCTAAATCTAGACCACAAATCCTTGGTTCCCATTTCCATTCTCACTCAGTAATCAGCCAAAAGAGAGCCTTGGGGCCGCATCTGTGGCTCAGTGAGTAGGGCGCTGGCCCTGTATACCGAGGGTGACGGGTTCAAACCCAGCCCTGGCCAAACTGCAAAAAAAAAAAAAAAAGCCGGGCATTGTGGCAGGTGCCTTTAGTCCAACCTGCTCCGGAGGCTGAGGCATGAGAATCGCCTAAGCCCAAGAGCTAGAGGTTGCTGTGAGCTGTGATGCCACTGCACTCTACCAAGGGCAACAAAGTGAGACTCTATATCGTAAAGAAAAAAAAAAAAAAAAAAGAAGACAGCCTTGTACTGATTGGCTTTGAGCTCAAAGCCAGTGTAACCCTGGAGCTGGGCTGGGACTACTTTAATCTCATTAAGGCTCTTTGCCTGGCAAGTAAACAGAGCAACAGCTATGTCTTCAAGACCCAGGAGTGAGGAATTAACTTCAGTTCCATGGCTCCTGAGCTCCCTTGCCATTTTGTTTCTACGTAGTATTTCTATCATATATCCTCATCCAATTGTATTATATTTAGTTGTTTAAATTAACTTAGAACCCCAAGCACCTTGCTAAAAGGTACTCAATAAGTTACTATTCACTCACTCATTTATCCAACAGATTTTTATTGAACACCTGTGATACTTGATACCATTCTACATTCTGGGCACATAATAGCGAACAAATCAGACAAAGCCCTCTACTCCGTGGAGCTTATATACTAGCCAAAGCACATTACCTGTTATATATACTTCCCTATATATAATGAATTAATGAATTAATTCATATAATCAATGAATTAATTCAACAAATATTTATTGTACCTGCTATACGTCAAGCCCTGTTCTAGGCACTAAGATGACATCAGTGAACAGAAACAGATGTACTAGTGCTTATGTTCCAGTTCTCCCCGGGGGCTGGGGAGACACTGATAAATAATAAATAGATAAGTCAATTATGTAGTATAACCAATAAATGCTAAGGAATAAACAGAGCAGTTTAATGGGGAGTCAAGAATGCTAGGACCATGGAATTGCAATTGTAAGTGGGCTTCATTGAAAAGGTGATAATTTATATTCTAGCAGGAGGAATGAAATTTTCTTTGTTTTTTTTTTTTTTTTAGTTAGTTTGTTTGTTTTTGTTTTTTGAAGCAGAGTTCCACTCTGTTGCCCTAGGCTGAACTGCAGTAGTGTCATCGTAGCTCACTGTAACCTAGAACCCCTGGACTCAAGTGATCCTCCTGCCTCCCAGGTAGCTGAGACTATAGGTACATGCCACCATGCCTGGCTAATCACCCCCCCCCCTTTTTGTAGAGATGGGTGTTTTGCCATGTTGCCCAGGCTGGTCTTGAACTCCTGGCCTCAAGTGATCCTCTTGCCTCAGCGTCCGTCCCAAAGTGCTGGAATTACAGGCATGAGCCAACTCACCCAGCCTGGGTGGGAAGGAAGTTTCCTGACATGACTAGAAGAATGATGATGGAAAAGTAAGGATGTTGCAGCTCTTGTTTCATTATTTTCTTTTTCTTTCTTTCTTCCTTCCTTCCTTCCTTCCTTCCTTTCTTTCTTTCTTTCTTTCTCTCTTTCTTTCTTTTTTTGAAGAAGGAAAGATTATGAGTTAATTTGGGTTTGTTAAGTTGGAGCACTTGGCGAGATAGTCAAAGGAAGATGTCCTATAGATGATGAAAAATGTGGGCCTAAGTGTGCTTATGAGGTCAGGGTTGATATATTAGACTTAGGCATTATTAATATGGTGCTAAATCTTAAACAGTGAGGGCCATGGTGTAGAAATTGTTCACCAAGGAAAGAATTCAGAGAGAAGACATTCAGGAGCTCCTGTCTGAGCCTTGAAGAATGCCTTTAATTATGGGGTGGAAGGAAGAAGATATTTTTGCCTTGCCAGAAACATCACTGAGTGATTGATTGAGGTCAGTAATAAAACAAACAAACAAACAAACAAACGAATTTTACATATTACCCTTCCTCTTTACTGTTGATAGATAAAAGAGTACATTTGGGGAGGGAAATAGATGAAGTATGGGCTGCCGAGATTTTAGTACTTTTATGAAAAGCTGTGATAAGCAAGAATTAGTCACAGTCATCTGTGTCTAGACAAGTTCAGTCAAATTGGACAGGATAAAACAGTCTGTCCTTTTCCTTAAAGCTGATCATGACATAGGCCTAGTAAGAAGGCACAGCTTCCAAGCCAAGTGCAATACTGAGTAACCCAAGCAGTGGAACCAACCTTTCATGGTGGTGGCCTCAGGAATAAAACTCAGAATTTGGTTGCTATTGTTTTTATCCATGAACGGCCCTCTGACCTCTCCCAATAACACCTTCCTTCCAAGTGCCTTTCTCTCTTGGCTAACCATTACCTGTCCCCTGGTATTCTAGAGGCAATTCTGTCTTTATTTCATTAACTACCACCCCCAAATGTATCCTCAGAGAGCTGTAGTAAGAAAAATTACCAAGATTGGTATTTTGATGAAAAATAAGACATTTAGTGGAATGTACATGCTCATCTTTTCACATTTATTGAGTGACTATTATATGACAAGCACTGGGCTAGGTCCTAGAAATATAGTAATGAATAAATGACAGTTCTGGGCATTCATGAAATTCATGGTTTAATTGGGAAAAAATTAATCAAATGGATAAGGTTTACATAGTAAGACAATGCTAAAAGAGGGATACATGTAAGGTTATGTAGTCTTTGGGGACATGGGTAGAAAAGGGAAAAGAATTTTCTGAGTAAAAGGGATAATGTGTACTAAGGCTTGGAAGCAAGAATGAGGGAGTAAGGAAAAGTGAGTGCACTGAGAGAGAGGCAGTGGCAAGAGAGGGGCCTGCAGTGATCAGCAATGGCTTGTAAACCCTGGGAAGGAATCTGGACTTCATTCTGAGGGCCATGAGGAGCCAGCTAATGGCTTTAAGCTGAGGATTGTCATAATCAGCTCTGCATCTTAGAGAGATCACATTCGTTGCAGTTGCAGGGTGAAGAGCAGAGTGCAGCACAGAGAGACAAGTCAGGAGGTAACTACAGTCATCCTGGCAGGAGTCTACGGTGACCTGAACTGTCCTGTTGTCAGGAGGAATGAAGATAAAGGGACAGAGTCAAGAGGTATGAAGGAGGAATCTGTGAGTGATTGAATGGGGTCAGAGAAGGAGAGAGAGGAGTCAAGGATGATTCCAAAGTCTCTGACTTGGATGGAAATACTCCCTAATGGTAGAATTGCAGGCATCCGTGACCTGGGTCTGTAGCATAGATTTTTTTGGGTGGAGTGCGTGCTTGTCACACTTAAAATCACATTATGCAAACAGCTGCCTACCCCAAATATTTACCTTTAAGGATAGCTCTGGCACTTATTTTTACTTACTGGCATAGGGAGGTCTTTTGTCATGCTAGGACTGGGAGTGTTCTTGGCTTAGTACTTTCAAAGTCTAATGATGGGCCACAGAATATTTCTTAGAGTTATTTAGGTTATTGGCAATTTTCACATAAATGATGACTTGAGTCCAGCTCCGGGCCCTCACATTATAACATTTCACCTTTTTGCAATCTCTTTTCCCTCTGGATCCCATTCTTCCCACCTCCTGTTTATAGTGGAAGCAGTTGACAGCTGGGAGTCTTAACAGTGTGACATACTGAATTGGATCAGCTTTCTTTTACTACTGTTTATATCTGAGCATTATGTATTACACACAACACACACACACACACACAAACACAGAGCTTTATTTAAAAATAAGGTATGCATGGCTTACAAAACTTTTAACAAAATTCTAGGCAACCTACATTGCAATCCCTGCTATATGTATATCAGGAGTGCTATACCATAGGTATTTAGATGTTATACATCTAAAAGAATCTACCTAGAAATCATAAATTCATTAAACATGTTTTATAAGTTCTCATTATAACTTATAATGCAACAAAGGATGGTTAATGTTGCACATGAAGAGTATTAGAGCCATAAATGAGACTACTTGACAAAGCAATGAGCTCTAAAAAGAAAATAAATACACCTGGTCTGCCTTAAATGCTTTTTAAAAGACTCTTTCAGGCAAGTTTCTGTAAGTGAATTAAGTCTGTTTCCCCCTGGGGGATGCCAGCACTTTCTTTGGCCAATACAACAGCTGCACCATGCGGTGCTGAGCTGCAAAAGACAGAGCACCGTGGCTGTGGTTGCTGCCCCAGGCCTGGCAGACTGACCTGCAGAGATTCTCAGCTTGGCACATTTAAGAACTGCTAGGAAGTCAGATTTTTCACTTGTGCAACAGTGTTTAAACACATTTGCCTTCTGCGGTCCATGTTAACTCAATAAAAGGCATTTGTAAGTTGGATAGCATGGCCATCTTTTAACTTGGGCCTCTCAGTTACTGGCATTGATAACTGTGCTCAAGGCTAAGACAATAAAATGGGATCGTTCTTCAATTCAAGGACAAACACAATGCCGATCTGAGTGGTGTTTTAGAAGACGAATCTTTACCAAAATAATCATTTATCTGTATATCTGTGTTTTCAGATAATGGATTATTGTGAACCCTGGCCTAAATTCCTAAAGGGTTTCATGTCTCTGGAATTAGAAAAAGACTAATTTTATAGGTGTTTTCTTTTCTTCTTCAAGGGATTCTAGTTGCTGAATTATGTGTTGTACCAAGGCCTGTGGTGGAAGAGGGTAGGTTTGTGAATTAGAAAGGTCCAGTGAAAACCTCTATTTATGTGACCTCTAGTGGCTGGTGGGAGGGATTGGTATGCCCAAATAAGTTTTCTTAAGGGCTGATTTCCATCTAATCACAGAATAGCAGATTGATGCAAAGGGTCTGGTTGGTGTTTCCTAAGATTCATTGTTGCTTGCTGTCACTTAGACAAGAGAGATAGAAAAATAAATAAATAGGTCTATATTCACTAATGTATTCCCCTGATATTGTAATTTAAGGCTGTTGTGGCTATTTGGCTGCCTAATTTTGAACTGTCAATCTTAGGCTACAAGGGTACTAAAAAAAGAAAGGGGAGAAACTCCTGGGTTGGGGGTCTGGGCAGAGGAATGATTATACCTTTGCCAAGGCAGAGGAAACGACAAGGTAGAAGCCAGTGGAGAGATCAGTATGACTCAGAATATGTTGTTTTCCATTCCTTGCCAAGCTCACGTGCCCATTTTACTCCAGCAGTAGCAAGAGCACCTGAGTGGGAGCCAGGACATCTGGGTACTTTGTTGCAGTACAACCATAGACTCACTGGGAGACTTTGCACAAATTGATTCTAAGCTAAATTTCCTCGCTGGAGCCATGAGAGTGTTGGACCAGACAGTGCCGGTTTCTGGAAGTACTTGCTTTGCTTTTTACCCTTCCCAACACTGCTAGAGAAGGTCAGGGCAGCCTTTGTACAGACACTGCTAGTTCAGAGCTTGTAGAAATCAGTAACTGTGTGCCTGCTTCCCCCACAGATTTGAAATTGGTCATGTAGATAATTTCCATTAGTGGTTCTTAAAGTATGATCCAGAACCAGTTGAACTTGTTAGAAATGCATATTCTTTGGACCCCCTTAAGACCCACTGAATCAGAGATTGTGGAGGTGGGGGACCAGCAATCCGTTTTAACAAGTCTCTCAGGTGATCCCCAGCGGGGCTGATATCTGAGAATCCCTGGTCTAGATCTCCATTGAGTATGAAACGCCTTAGACTCCTTTTTTAATGTTTTGCTGATCCCAGCACAGTCTAGCAGTTTGGTGTTCTTATCTTTAAAAACAAGCCCAAGGGCACTGCTGATAAGATAAAATTTGAAATGAGCTGAGTCGACTGTGTATGTCAAAATGTTTGTCACATTTAAACATTTCTGTTTTGGAGGGGACAATTACAGAGTGGTTTAAAACATAGCCCTAGGCCCGAGGAGGAGAATTCTGGGAAATGTAGTTTATTTATTTATTATAAGAGTGCTTTGTAAAGAGGAGAAGGATTTTTGGGAACTGCCTCCCTGGAGAGGTATGAAGTTTCCCAGGGCACCCCAGACTTGGCTGAAAGAAAGCCATTTCTGCTGTTGCTGGCAGTGGCTCTCGGTAAAGCCCACTGCATTTTATCTTTGCGTGCTTGTTTGTTCTGCTTGTTGAACACTGGCTTTCATACCATCTTGTTTTGTAATTCAAAACTGACTTTTTAATTAGGTCTGAAAAGGAATGGTTCCCAGGCAATTCCTTTATGAAACTGGTAAAGACAGTTGTATTCGCTTTGACTTGTTTTGATGTAATTTGTCTGAGAGGGCTGCAGGGTCGCTCTGTTTTAAGTTATACTGGGCTGGCCTCTCCCCTGTGTGTTTGTAGTAGGAAAAGCTGAAGGCTCAATTCTGCTCTTGCGGAGTTTGTGTGGACCAGCAGAAGATGCTGGCAGACTTTCCTCTTTCATCTTCTGACAGTAAACTCTGAATTGGTTTGTGCATATAAGCCCACCTGGCTCAAGTTTAGCTGTTTGGCCGGAGGAAAAGGTTTAACCAGCTAAATTATAGGGGCCATGGGGACTGCGCAGAGAGCAGGTTGAAAATGATCAGTGGTGTGCTAATTCAAAGCTTCCCTTTTTCAAATTCCATGTAACGGAGCTCTGAGACATTCTAGCTAATTTACTTAAAAATTAGGACTAAAACCTAACATCTCAATTGAGAAAATTATTACTGCATTTTTAAATTCGTTTTTGCTTCAACATCTGGATGTGGGACCACCTGGGAGTCAGGATGCAGGCCCAATCTTGTCACCTCTGGCTGCCACCAGAACAACTCTACTTTGCTTTGGTCATTTACACTTGTTTTCTTTTTTTTTTTTGAGACAGAGTCTTACTATGTCAACCTAGGTAGAGTGCTGTGGTATCACAGCTCACAGCAACCTCAAACTCTTGGGCTTAAGCAATTCTCTTGCCTCAGCCTCCCAAGTAGCTGGAACTACAGTTGCCTACCACAACGCCTGGCTATTTTTCAGTTGTAGTTGTCATTGTTGTTTGGCAGGCCTGAGCTGGATTCGAACCCATGAGCTCAGGTGTATGTGGCTGGTGCTCTAGCTGCTGAGCTACAAGCGATGAGCCTACACTTTAAGATTTCCTTTGGAGAAAATGTTCCACTGCTTTAAAAAGTTTGAAAACCACTGATTTAGATTAGAGGTATCCAGCCCAACCTTTGCCCCATAAGTCAGGTTAGTCTGCCTGCAAGTCCACAAAACAAGCCTCAGACACCAGAGGCACTGGGGACCACCCTTCCTCGGCTCTGTGATTGCGGCTTGCTTCTGCCTAATAGTTCAAGCGTTAAGTCTGTCTCTAGCCCCAGAATCAGCCATCCCTCTGATTCCTCCCAGAGTGTGGATGCCCAATTTTCCTGCCCTGTTAAAGGCTTCACCTGCTTCACCTCATTCTGGTCTCCAAACACCTGCTCCAAAGACAGAGTGGGTCCCGGGCACCTCTTGAGCGGTATATCCCCTGTAGCTTCTTAGCTGTGTGGTAGTTTGTCCAGACCTACGTAATATGGTCTCCTCAGTGCCCTTGTTCAGAATGGAGTCATCCTGATTGCTCTTGGCCCTGAAGTCATCTCTACTACTACAATTTCAGAGAAGCTAGCTATAAATAATTCTTTCTTTTCATCTGCTTTCCAGTTTCCAAATTTTTATAGCCATCTTTTGATTTCTGTAGTATCTTATACTGGACAGAGAGAAAGCTTTTATATTCATAACTTTTTGTTCCTTTGCTCCATTTTGTGAGATCTCAGAAGGAAGTGAAGGTAAACATGTATGCTGAATCTATTAGAACTCACTTGTATTGTTTTTTAAAACAATTTTTTTTTTTTTTTTTTTTTGAGTCACAGCCTCAAGCTGTCGCCCTGAGTAGACTACCATGGCATCACAGCTCACAGCAACCTCCAACTCCTGGGCTCAAGTGATTCTCCTGCCTCCGCCTCCCAAGTAGCTGGGACTACAGGTGCCCGCCACAACGCCCGGCTATTTTTTGGTTGCAGCCGTCATTGTCGTTTGGCAGGCCCAGGTTGGATTCGAACCCGCCAGCTCAAGTGTATGTGGCTGGTGCCTTAGCCACTTGAGCCACAGACACTGAGCCAAAACAATTTTCTTTTTAAATTTTGAAGTCATTATAGACTTTTTTGACTAGAAGTTAGACATTGATTAGTATAGACATTGACTAGAAGTTATAAACATATAGGCTGAGTTCTCTTATCCAAAATGCTTGAGATCAGGGGTGTTTTTGATTTTGGATTTTGCTTTTTGTCTGTTTGTTTTTTTGATTTTTGATTTTGGAATATTGCATTATACTTACTGGTTGAACATACCTAATCTGAAAATCTGAAATCCAAAATGTTCCAATCAATAGCGTGTTGGCACTTAGAAAGTTTAACATTTTGAGCTGGGCATAATGACTCACGCCTGTAATCATAGCACTTTGGGAGGCTGAGGCAGGTAGATTGCTTGAGCTCAGGAGTTGGTGACCAGCCTGGGAAAGAGTGAGACCCTGTCTCTTCTAAAAATGGAAACAAACAAACTAGCCAAGCATTGTGGCTGGTGCCTATAGTCCCAGCTACTTGGGAGGCTGAGGCAAGAGGATATCTTGAGCCCAAAAGTTTGAGGTTGCTGTGAGCTATGATGCCATGTCACTTTTCCCAGGGGACAGAGTGAGGCTCGCTCTCAAATAAAAAAAAAATTGCACATTTTGTAGCATTTTTGATTTGGGGGTTAAGGATACATAACCTGTAGTAGAGAGGTTTCAAGTATATTCCACCCAGTCTCCCCCAGTGATAAAATCTTACCTATCAGACTAGAGTATAATATCAAAATTAGGAAACTGATGTTAGTACAATCCAAAATTAGGAAATTGACGTTAGTACAATCCAAAGACCTTTTTCGGATTTCACCAGTTTTACATGTCATAGTGCATGAGTATGTGAGCATAGTTCTATGTAATTTATCACGTGTAGATTTGTGTCAACACAATCACAATCTAGATACAGACCTGTTCTTCCATACAGATCCCTATGCGACCCCTTATAGTCATGCCATTCCGCCTCCTTACTCCCAACTTCTAGAAGTCATGAATCTATTTGCTATTTCTATAATTTTCTCATTTTGAGAATGTTACATAAATGGTATCACACAGTATGTAACCTTTTGATACTGGCTTTTTTCTCACTCAGCATGATTCCCTTGACATGCATCTGAGTTGTGTACATCAGTAACTTTTACCATTTGCCCAACTGAAGGATATTTGAATTGTTTCCAATTTTGGGCTGTTACAAATAAATAGATAAAGTATCATAGTATGCTATTTACATAGCATTTACTTTGTATTAGGTATTATAAGTAATCTAGAGATGATTTAAAGTATGTGGGAGGATGTTTATAGGTAATATGCAAATACCACATCATTTTGTATCAGGGCTTTGAGCATCCTCAGGTTTTGGTATCTAAGGAAAGTCTTGGAACCAAACCCACATGGATACCAAAGGAAAACTGAGTTATTTAATGAGCATTGGTGGCCCTTTTAGTAGATTTCCCAGATACAGAGAAATTCCACATACAAAGTGACTCTTGTGACTAATAAATCCTTTTGTAAATTAGCGGGTTTCTAATTCTATGCTTTCTTTCTGAAAGAGGACCTGACCGAGTTGTCAGCTGATAGATCAAAAACATCATTTTTGATGATGCATAAGATTTTTGAAATATAATTTAGAACCTATTCAAAACTTGATTGACAATCCAATAACACAATTCCTCTAAGCCTATCTACCCACAATATTTCTAAGTGTTTACATTTATTTAAAAATAACAAAGAATAGAAGAGATAGAAAACCCTGACTTATTGTTGCAATAACAAATGTTAATCCATGGAAAAATGAAGTAAGTGGGAAAAAAAGCCCAATTAATTCCAGTAAGAAAAGAACATTTCTATTAAAAATTTGTTATGTTTACTGATATTTAATCAAATATTACAATATTTTGTTATATTTAATAAGAATTATGATAAATCAGCAGAATAGTTTTAAGACCTAGAAAATAATAGTCACAGAAAAGAGAAAATTTAAAAATTTTATTTATATTAATCTTTATTTTTGTTGCAGAGAAATATGATAGAGTGACTAATAAAAGACATTTGAATAAGAAATAAAAGACTGTACCAGGATAAAATTCTCTGGAAGAATTAGGAATAAAAGGAAAGATGTAAAATTTTCAAATGTTAAAGAAGGGATTGTTCAGGCTTTTGTTTTTGTTCTCAATATATGATGTATGATGACAAACAATCATGGTATTTACATTATTTTAGACACCATTAAATTTGATGTAACCATTTTATTTTAGAAAGTCTATAATGTCAAACTGTACCTATTTCAACTATGTAAACTTATGATTAAAATTTATCTTGGGTGTTGTTAGCAGAAAATCTTTGAATATCATTGTTCTCGGTGATTCTAATATGGAAGACCTTAGGCTGGGTCTTGGGTCAGCTCTACCCATCTCTGAAGTATTCTAAGATGACCCACTCTAATTAGATTCCCTTTGCCTTAGTTGATATACTCAGGGATTAGACCTTCGGGTTTACTTATTATAGGATCAAAGTTTATTATTTCCTTAATTATATTATGTAAACCCTATAACAGTTAGAGTAAGAAGAGTGTGCTTACATAAATATACCAATTTATAGTAGCCATCTTTCTAAAAGAATTCTCTATTAATAGACTTTTTTTTGCAGCAAATTTGGTTGTGATTTAGTAACACTAGATTGAGCTGATCAGTTCACCCAGATCTCTGGCCTAATTTCCCCTTATCTGTAAAGTTAGAGAATTAATTTTTTCTCTCAGGTTCCTTCAAGCACTACAATTCTTTGTTTTATTATTATTTTAAAAGTATCTGGAAAACATTTTTTAAAAATACTATGTGGCAATTATTTCAGTATTTTTTCAAGTTATTTTTCACAAAATATGGAATTACTGAAATTTCTTTTTTTTTTTTTTTTTTTTTGTAGTTTTTGACGGGGGCTGGGTTTGAACCCGCCACCTCTGGCATATGAGGCTGGTGCCTACTCCTCTGAACCACAGGCGCTGTCCTGAATTACTGAAATTTCTTAACGATACTCTGTATAAGTGCTGATTTTTTTCTTAAGTCTAAGAATGAAAAGTCTAAAAACTCAGTTGAAGACTTTTTAAAAATTTGTTTTTATTTTTTAAATTTAATTTTTATTAAATCATAACTGTAGGGCAGCACCTGTGGCTCAGTGAGTAGGGCGCCGGCCCCATATACCAAGGGTGGCGGGTTCAAACCCAGCCCCGGCCAAACTGCAACAAAAAAGTAGCCAGGCATTGTGGCGGGCACCTGTAGTCCCAGCTGCTCAGGAGGCTGAGGCAAGAGAATCACGTAAACCCAAGAGTTAGAGGTTGCTGTGAGCCATTTGATGTCATGGCACTCTACCCGAGGGCGGTACAGTGAGACTCTGTCTCTACAAAAAAAAAAATCATAACTGTATACATTTGTGGGGTACAATGTGATGATTTGATATACAATGTGGAATGCTTAAATCAAACTGATCAGCATAACCATCACCTCACTTATTCTCTTTTGGTAAGACATTTATAATATACTTAGTTGTTTTGAAATGCACCCTTGCTTTGTGCACATTAGGTGAGATCCTACCAAATACCTGCCTTCCCCTCACCCTCTTCCTTCCCCTCCTTTCCCCTACTTCTTTCTGGACTATATTTGTGTTTTATCATTTGTATGAATGTATAAGTGATTATATATTGGTTTCATAATATTGAGTACACTGGATACTTTTTTTTTTTCCATTCTTGAGATACTTTTCTAAAAAAGAATATGTTCCATAGCCGGGCGTTGTGGCAGGCGCCTGTAGTCCCAGCTACTCGGGAGGCTGAGGCAAGAGAATCACCTGAGGCTGAGGCAAGCCCAGGATTTGGAGGTTGCTGTGAGCTGTGATGCCACAGCACTCTACCCACAGTGACAAAGTGAGACTCTGTCTAAAAAAAAAAGAATATGTTCCAGCTTCATCCAGGTAAACATAAAAGATGTAAAATCTCCATCTTTTTTTATGGCTGCATAGATTCCATGGTATACATATACCACAATTTGCTAATCCATTCATGGGTTGATGGGCATTTGGGCTGCTTCCACGACTTGGCAATTATGAATTGGGCTTCAGTAAACATTCTGATGCAAATGTCTTTTTTGTAAAATGATTTTTGTTCATCTGGGTAGATACCTGGTAATGGAATTACAGGATCAAGTTTTAGTTCCTTGAGTATTCACCATACTTCTTTCCAAAAAGATTGTACTAGTTTGCAATCCTACCACAGTGTAGAAGTGTTCCCTTCTCTCCACATCCACACCAGCATCTGCAGTTTTGGGATTTTGTGATGTGGGCTAATCTTACTGGAGTTAGGTGATATCTCAAAATGGTTTTGATTTGCATTTTTCTGTTGTTAAAGATGATGAGCAGTTTTTCATGTGTTGGCCATTTGCCTGTCATTTTCAGAGACTTTTCTGTTCAAATCTCATGCCCACAAAGAAATGGGTTGTTTGTTCTTTTCTTATTGATTGATTTGAGTTCTCTGTAGATTCTAGTTGTCAGACCTTTGTTGGAATCATAACCTACAAAAATCTTCTCCCATTCTCTCTCTGTCTGTTTACTTTACTTGTAGTGCCCTCAGCTGTGCAGAAGCTTTATATACATACATATATATATATATATATATATACATTTTTTTTTTGAGACAGGGTCTCACTTTATCACCCTCGGTAGAGTGCGACGGCATCATAACTCACAGCAACCTCAAACTCTTGGGCTCAAGCGATTCTCTTGCCTCAGCCTCCCAAGCAGCTGAGACTACAGGACTCAAGGAATAAAAGTTTCCTTTATCTTTTCTGCAAGGAGTTGGCAATTTACTCAAGGGCATTCCTAACTGTGCTGCCTGCCACAGTACCTGGCTATTTTTAGAGATGAGATTTTGCTCTGACTCAGGCTGGTCTTAAACCTGTGAGCTCAGGCAATCCTCTCTCCTCGGCCTCCCAGAAAGCAAGGATTATAGGCGTGAGCCACTGCGCCCGTCCTGGTACCATGCTGTTTTGATCACTATAGATTTATAGAATAACCTGAATTCTGGCAACCTCATGCCTCCTGATTTGTTTTTATTTCTAAGTAATATATTGGCTATTGTTCTAACATTTTAAGCTTAGGCATTTGAGAAGTAGATTGTACAGTTTCCTGGAGGTAGAACACAGACAATATGAAGGATTTTGGCTTGCCTATTACTTTAAATTCCAGACTCATAGTTGATAGAATTATATAAGGGCTGACCCAATACTGCTTTATCAAAATACCCCTTCGCATATAACTATGGGCAGCATAGCCTTTACATAGCCTATAAACCTTAAAAGGCTTATTTATTTTGAACTTCTAATAATAATATATGGTAATGCATGTCATTTCAAAAACCTTTTGAAATAAATGTTAATTCTAAATCACGTTGTCTAACTAATTAGAGTCATTCTAGTGAACAAAGCTTACAAATGTGTAACAAAACTCTTAGATAACACTGCAAAACTATGTTAGAGTTTTAACTGAACAGCCAAGATCTTTTTGTTCTGGGCAGAATAAAAATTTCTTTTATCTTTTCTGCAAGAAGTTGGCAGTTTACTCAAGGGCATTCCTAACTTTGCAAAATGCAAATTTATAAGCGTGTAGCCTACATTAAAAAATACATACATTTCTCTTTTTTGATTTGCAAAACAGTTTTCAGCAACTTACAGGGTGGTGTTGCTGTTAGTCACATTCTAGAGAAGAAGCTGAGACACAGAGAGACTGGGGCTTTCTCCCATGCACACACCTTCTCAGGGACACTTAAGCAACAAACTTAACGGAATCCTGCTAGGAGCAACCCAGGCCTGGAAATTATATATTCTTGCCTCAGGAGATCTTCCTCTAGCCCCAGGCAGGAGAACAAAGCTTCGTGTGGAGCCCCAGGGTTCTGAGAGTGTTCCTATGGTCCTTCCCAACCATGAGTGCAGCTCTGTCTCTCTTGCCTGTACCTTTGGTCTATTACTGACATTCCTGGGCAGTACATGGCTTGACAGCTTTGCTTATGGCAGCCAGCAATCAGTGATTTCTGACTTTGGTGCAGACTCCAAAGTCTGCATTTTAGGGGCATTTCTCCTATACCTATGACAATGAGGTAGTTAGAGCCACTAAGAGATTAATTAATTAATTAATTTTTTTGAGGCAGAGTCTCACTTTGTTGCCCTTGGTATAGTACTGTGGCGTCACAGCTCACAGCAACCTAACTCTTGGTCTTAAGTGATTCTCTTGCCTCAGTCTCCCAAGTAGCTGGGATTACTGGCACCCGCCATAACGCCTGGCTATTTTTAGAGACGGGGTCTTGCTCTTGCTTAGGCTGGTCTGGAACCTGTGAACTCAGGCAATCCACCCACCTCAGCCTCCCAGAGTGTTAGGATTACAGGCGTGAGCCACTGTGCCCGGCCCAGAGATTAATTTCTATTACATTTCTTACAGTAAGAAAACATAAAAATAATAGTGGTAATTTCCCCCTCTTGGTCCTTGACCCACTCTTCCAGACAGCCAAGGGACCCTCAGCGGTGGTCCTGCTTTTGTTCCGTTATGGAGTGAAAAGCCTTTTTCTTACTGGACCCTGCAAACCCTAGGCTCCTGGAGGTTCTATGTTGTCCAAGCAGCAGGGGGCCCCAAAGGCTGATAGGACCTAAGTAGACAAGTTGCTCCCGTGTTGGGCCCTGGATTTTTGATGGGGATGAAGAGCAGTGTTGTTGGGAGAACCAGACTGAGCACTGGGAACGATTGCCTTTGGTGCCACAGTGTAAGTTTCCCATGACTCTGCTTGGCATTGAGGGTAATGGAGGAAATAGGGTCTTTGCCTTTGAATAGACCTTGCAGGCTTGGTCAATGAGCATCTGCTACAGTGATGGCCTAAGGAATAAAGGCTGTTCTACCATTTTCTGCCCCATCACTACTCTTGGACTGTCCATAGGTGGTCAAGAAAATTTGTACCCATCACATCAATGATGAAATCTACCATCCATAAGGATTTACTATTTGCCTGTCACAGCACTTAGCAGGACAATTTATGAAAAATTTCATGTGGCAGAATAACTTGCTAACAAAATTAACTGTATCTTATGTTCAAGGCTGTAGACACATCTGCAAGGAATTACAGGAATTTTTCCATATCTCTTCCAACAAAGGAGCCCAAGTGTTGTGTTCTAAAGCTTTTACCCTCCAGGAAAAATGAAATGGCCTTTGTTTGTAAAGGTCTAAATCACAAGTGGAAACCTAAAATTCTGAGCTTGTTTATTTTGCCTGAAAAATGTTTTAAGAAATTTTGAATTGTATGCTTGCATTTAAAAAACAGGAATTTTTAAAACACTACATTTCTAGTGTCTCTTTAAGAATCAGATTTGTTAACATTCTGCCTTACTTCTCTGTGATAACAGTCGGGGCAGAGTTGGAGCTCCGACTTGAGACAAGGATGTTCTTCCCAACTTGCCATGGTACCAAACAGGCTGGAATGTCTTTTGTGGTACCCTGTTTATTGCGGAATATTTTTGCCTGAGGGTTTGATTTCCGGTCTGGGTCTATTGGTAGGAAAAGAACTGAATATTTTTACATTATTGAGGGAGATTTGCCCAATCCCAGAAGTAAATTCCTCAAATTTGAGTAAGAGGATGGGATCTAGGGTCTATCCAGTGGTTCATATATAGTTTAAAGCCTAATTCTTTATTCAGAAAATATGTAAAGTAAATGCTCATTGGGCAATGGATAGTTGTCATATATTGATTTAAAATAAAAATTAGATTGCATTGTTTACAACTTGTATTTTTTATTTATTGAATATATTAAAAAACCATTAAGATCTTGATGGATAGTGCAGACATACTTGTGGGTTACACAGGAAACAATGAAGCAAGACTGTACATTTGAGTTGGCCAATCTTGGTCTATTAATTTCTTGTGCTGTAACAAATTACCACAACTTTGGTGGCTTAAAATAGAAGTTTCTTTTTTTTCTTCTTCTTTAGAGACAAGGTCTGTCAGCCAGGCTAGAGTGCAACGGTGTGATCATAGCTCACTGCAGCCTCTAACTCCTGGGCTCAAGGGATCCTCCTGCCTCAGCCTCCGGAGTTGCTAGACTGCACATGCACAACACCACACCTGACTGATTTTTATTTTTTGTAAAGACAGGGTCTTATTATGTTGCACCCAGGCTGGTCACAGTCTCACAAGTTTATTCTTTTACAGTTCTGGAGTCAGAAGTTTGAAATGAAAGTGTCAACAGGGGCCATCCTCACTCTGGGGGCTCTATGGGAAAATCTTCCCTTGCCTCTTCCACCTCCTGGTGGCTTTGGGCACTCCTTAACTATGGCTGCATAACTCCAGTTTCTACTTCTGTTGTCACCTGGCCTTCTTCTCTGTATATCTCAAATCTCCTTCTGCCGTTTTCTTATAAGAATACCTGTCATTGAATTTAAGTCCCACCTGGACTATTCAGGATGGTCTCATCTTGAGTGAGATCCTTAATTTAATTACATCAGAAAAGACTTTATTTCCAAAGATGTTCACATTTGCAGGTTCCTTTTTGGAGGCCTCCATTTAACACACTACACTTGGTTAAATAATTTTCTTCTTAAAAACTGGTTTTTAGGTTTGGCACCCATAGCACAGTGGTTACAGCACCAGCCACATACACCGAAGTTGGCAGGTTCGAACCTGGCCCAGGCCAGCTAACCAACAATGACAACTGCAACAAAAAAATAGCCAGGCGTTGTGGGAGGTGCCTGTAGTCCCAGATACTTGGGAGGCTGAGGCAAGAGAATCCCTTGAGCCTAAGACTTTGAGGTTGCTGTGAGCTGTGATGTCATAGCACTCTACTGAGGGTGACATAGTGAGACTCTGTCTCAAAAAAAACCTGGTTTTTAAAAGGGTAGTTGATATAAATTTCTCAGTCTTTTTTGCATTTAGCTATATGGCAGAATTGAGCCTTGGCAGCACTCAGTTTGAGTCACTGAGTGCTCTGGCAAGGGCTGGGGGAGTATGTGGTAACAAAATACTGGCCACACACCTAAGAAACACACACTGAGGTTTAGCTCCAAGGTGTGCTATCCAGAGGAAGTGGTGGTGACATTGCAGCAATAGGTTTAATGATCTTTCTCCTCAGGCTGTGGGATTTGGATTACAAAACTCAACTGAGGCTTCTTGGGAACTTGAACAGCCTCCACTCAAGCACTGTCCAAGATTTCTAAAAAAGCTGACTTCAGTAAAAGGTATTTTGTTTGGCAGATAATAAGAAGCCATTTTAACAGTTCACTTTTATTTATTCTGCCTCCAGCATTTGCATTGAAGGTTTAGGTGTGGTTGGCGCTTAGTTCCCTTTTGGATTTCTGGAATTACCCTGACCATGCTGGGGTGGAAAACCTGAGACCTCAAGGCTGCTTGTGGCCTTCTAGTTCCTTTAGTGTGGCCTTTTGATTGAATCCAAATTTTACAGAACAAATCCTTTTATTTAAAGGGATACAGCAGAGAAAGGTAAAGCTTTTCTTGCATCCTGTGATACTGAAAAAAGAACCATCTTGAAATCATAAGGCTACATGTTTCTGCCTACTGAGGTATTGCACACCTGTAGTCCCCACTACTGGGGAGGGGGAGGCTAAGGCCAGAGGATGGCTTGAGCCCAGGAGTTTGAGGCTGCAGCATGCTGTGACCACATCACTGTACTGTAGTCTGAAAGAGCAAGACTCTGTCTCCATTCACACACACACATACACACAATATATATATACAGAGAGAGATAAATATAGATATAGACATATATAAAATAAGTGGGAATGTTATAACAGTAGCTGACATTTACCAGGAGCTTCTTTTTTTTTTTTTTTTGTAGAGACAGAGTTTTACTTTATGGCCCTCGGTAGAGTGCCGTGGTGTCACACAGCTCACAGCAACCTCCAACTCCTGGGCTTAGGCGATACTCTTGGCTCAGCCTCCGGAGTAGCTGGGACTACAGCTACCCGCCATAACGCCCGGCTATTTTTTTGTTGCAGTTTGGCCGGGGCTGGGTTTGAACCCGCCACCTTCGGTATATGGGGCCAGTGCCCTGCTCACTGTACCACAGGCACCGCCCTACCAGGAGCTTCTTAAGGCTGAATCAGCGCTAGACCCTAATATACACTGCATTTACTGTTTCATCTAAACTTTACAATAGCCTTATGGGGCATATACAATTATTACTTCCATTTCATAATGAGGAAACTAAAAGAGAGTTTAAATTCTTGCCCAAGGTTGGTAAGCAGTGAAACTGAGATTCAAACCAGTTAGGGTAGCTCCAGAGACTTTGCTCTTCACCCCACTTTGTTATCTACATCTCCTAATTCGTTTCTGACAAAATTGTGATGTGGGTGAGGTTGTCTCCAGCATTCCTCCGTCCTCTCCCTCCTCTGCTGCTTCCTTTCTGAGGAAGGGTGGTGTAGTACTAAGAAAGCATACAGATTTGTTAGTCTGCCTGGCTGTGTAAGCTAGCCGGGTTAGATAACCTCCCTGAGCCTCAGTTTCCTCATTTTTCAATGGTGGTTATAATTGCTACTTCATAGGATTGTTGGGTGGATTAAATAATAAAACGTGGTAGATGCTGTGGTGTGCTGCCCAAACCACCCTTCAGGACCAAGGTGCTTTTCCCTTCCCTCCCCTGCTTCCAGGAGCATCGTCTGTTGACAGCTCACAGCTGAACCTCTTCCAGAAATTGCCTTCAGCTGAAGGGAGTCAGTCATCTAAAATTATGCCCCCTCTCCAGGGGCAGCCAGCATCCATTATATGGGAGGAGGGCACCAAAGGCTAAGCCCCTTTCTTCAATTTAGGGAAACTCTGAAGGATCACTCCAGCTCCAGAGCTGTCGTGTGGGAAGATCGGCTAAGGCCTCTATTTGTAACTGCATCATTATTCCACCTTTTCCTCTGCCTGATCCTCCTTCCTTCAGCCCTCTCAGGTGTTGGTGCTGTGATCACTTCTCAGTGGTCCTCTACTCTCAGAGCTCCATCCCCAGAGTCTGTTTCCTGGGGAAGCCAAAGTACAACAGTTTCTGTATACATGTATACAGTGTCTAACACAGAGTATACATTCAATACTTTCCAGAGTTTCTCTCAACTCATGCTTTCCAGAGTTTCTACTCAACTCATATACTTCTTACTGCAATGCTTCACTACTCTCCAGAGCTCACTGTGACTTGCCTAGCTGTGTCTCGTCAAAACTTAGCAGTCCCACTTGGGCCTGGTGGCTCAAGCCTATAATCCTAGCACTTTGGGAGGCTGAGGCAGGAGCATCTCTTAAGGCCAGGAGTTTAAGACCAACCCGGGCAATAGCAAGACAAAAAAGAAAAAAATTAGCTGAGCTTGTTGGTGCATAACTATAATCCCAGCTACTTGGTAAGGCTAAAGCAGGAGGATCACTTGAGCCCAGGAGTTCCAGGTTATGGTGAGCTATTATCACCTCATTTTACTTCAGCCTGAGTGACAGTGCAAGACACTATCTCAAACAAACAAACAAAACCAAACAAACAAACAAACAAAAAACAAACAAGGTGAGAGGGTTGAGCTCAGGAGTTTGAGACAAGCCTAAGCAAGAGTGAGATCCCATCTCTACTAAAAATAGAAAAACTACCTGGAGGCCGGGTGCAGTGGCTTATGCCTATAATCCTAGTACTCTGGGAGGCAGAGGCAAGTGGATTGCATGAGCTCACAAGTTTGAGACCGGCCTGAGCAAGAGCAAGACCTGCTCTCTAAAAATTAGCTGGATGTTGTGGCGGGCACCCAGCTACTTGAGAGGCTGAGGCAAGAGGATCACTTGAGCCCAAGAGTATGAGGTTTCTGTGAGCTACGATGATTCCAGGGCACTCTACCCAGGGAGGCAGAATGAGACTCTGTCTTAAAAGAAAAGAAAAGAAAAGAAAAACTTGTTGCGTATTGGAGCAGGTGCCTGTAGTCCCAGCTACTCAGGAGAGTGAGGCAAGAGGATCACTTGAGCTCAAGAATTTGAGGTTGCTGGCTCTCTGGTCCTCCTGTTTGTCAGATAGCTGCTTCTTCTAGTGCGGCACCAGCTGCATCCCTGAGGCACCATGGTGAAAGTGACTCTTTGCAGATGGTATGATTGTATATCTGGAAAACACCAGGGATTCTACTACAAAACTCTTAGAAGTGATCAAGGAATATAGCAGCGTCTCAGGTTACAAAATCAACACTCATAGATCGGTAGCCTTTATATATACCAACAATAGTCAAGCTGAAAAAACAGTTAAGGACTCTATTCCATTCACAGTAGTGCCAAAGAAGATGAAATATTTGGGAATTTATCTAACAAAGGACATGAAAGATCTCTATAAAGAGAACTATGAAACTCTAAGAAAAGAAATAGCTGAAAATATTAACAAATGGAAAAACATACCATGCTCATGGCTGGGAATAATCAACATTGTTAAAATGTCCATACTACCCAGCAATATACAATTTTAATGCAATCCCTATTAAAGCTTCATTGTCATACTTTAAAGATCTCGAAAAAATAATACTTCGTTTTATATGGAATCAGAAAAAACCTTGAATAGCCAAGACATTACTCAGAAATAAAAACAAAGCAGGAGGAATCACACTACCAGACCTCAGACTATACTGTAAATCAACAGTGATCAAAATAGCATGGTACTGGCACAAAAACAGAGAGGTAGATGTATGGAACAGAATAGAGAACCAAGAGATGAATCCAGCTACTTACCATTATTTGATCTTTGACAAGCCAATGAAAAACATTCAGTGGGGGAAAGATTCCCTATTTAACTAATGGTGCTGGGTGAACTGGCTGGCGACCTGTAGAAGACTGAAACTGGACCCACACTTTTCACCATTAACTAAGATAGACTCTCACTGGACTAAAGATTTAAACTTAAGACATGAAAGTATAAAAATACTAGAAGAAAGTCCAGGGAAAACCCTTGAAGAAATCGGCCTGGGCGAATATTTTATGAGGAGGACCCCCTGGGCAATTGAAGCAGCATCAAAAATACACTACTGGGCCCTGATCAAACTAAAAAGCTTCTGCACAGCCAAGAACACGGTAAGTAAAGCAAGCAGACAGCCCTCAGAATGGGAGAAGGTATTTTCAGGTTATGTCTCAGACAAAGGTTTAATAACCAGAATCCACAGAGAACTCAAATGTATTAGCAAGAAAAGAACAAGTGATCCCATCTCAGGCTGGGCAAGGGACTTGAAGAGAAACTTCTCTGAAGAAGACAGGCACACGGCCTACAGACATATGAAAAAATGCTCATCATCCTTAATCATCAGAGAAATGCAAATCAAAACTACTTTGAGATATCATCTAACTCCAATAAGATTAGCCCATATCACAAAATCCCAAGACCAGAGATGTTGGTGTGGATGTGGAGAAAAGGGAACATTTCTACACTGCTGATTGGAGTGCAAGCTAATACGTTCGTTTTGGAAAGATGTTTGGAGAACACTTAGAGGTCTAAAAATAGACCTGCCATTCAATCCTATAATTCCTCTACTAGGTATATACCCAGAAGACCAAAAATCACATCATAACAAAGATATTTGTACCAAATTGTTTATTGCAGCCCAATTCATAATTTCTAAGTCATGGAAAAAGCCCAAGTGCCCATTGATCCACAAATGGATTAATAAATTGTGGTATATATACACCATGGAATATTATGCAGCCTTAAAGGATGATGGAGACTTCACCTCTTTCATGTTTACATGAATGGAGCTGGAACATATTCTTCTTAGTAAAGTATCTCAAGAATAGAAGAAAAAGTATCCAATGTATTCAGCCCTACTATGAAACTAATTTATAGCTTTCATATGAAAGCTATAACCCAATTATAACCTAAGAATATGGGAAAAGGGGGAAGGGGGAGATGGGCGGAGGGAGGGTAATTGGTGGGACCACACCTACAGTGCATCTTACAAGGGTACATGTGAAACTTAGTAAATGTAGAATATAAACGTCTTAACACAATAACTAAGAAAATGCCAGGAATGCTATATTAACCAGTGTGATGAAAATTTGTCAAATGGTATATAAAACCAGTGTATGATGCCCCACAATTGCATTAATGTACACAGCTATGATTTAATAATAAATAAATAAAGAATTTGAGGTTGCTGTGAGCTGTGATGATGCCATGGCACTCTAACCAGGGAGGCAGCATGAGATTCTGTCTCCAAAAAAAAAAAAAAAACTATGTTAGCTATTGTAGCTTGTTAATGTTTCTGTTCATCTGGGTGGGGGACTAATAAGCTCCTAGACTACATTAAGTGGTCATAGTGTCAGAGTCTGGTTGTAGAGGAGACTCAATAGTACCATGTAGGTAGCTGCCCACAGGCCTAGACATAACAGGCTTTCAGTAAATGTTTTTTGTTGATAATGTAAGCCACTGACCCTGAAAAATGAACACTCCATTTTCAGTTTCTGAACAGGCAGAATTCAAAAACTAGGCCCAGATACTCTCTCAACAGTAAGTGCTTTGAAAACTTCACAAAATTCAGATTTTCTGCACTGTCAGCAACATGCCAGAGGACTCTGAGCACCATGGTCTGAAAGCTATAGGGGCTAGATGGAGCAGGGCATGGTAACTGTGCACACAGGCAGCAACACAACGCAAGTAGGATGGCTCCTACACCCTGGGAACAAGGTCTGCAGAGCCTGTGTGCCCAGTCCAGGCTAGGGGACTGCATGGCCAGGAGGGAGAAACAGCTAGGAAAGCCCCGGACATTGTGGGGCTCCAGGCCTTGTGGGCAAGCAAGCAGGATATTCCACACAGTGGTCACTGCAGGGCAGTAACAGGGCTACAATGGGCCTCAAACTCCATGAATGGAGGTCATATGGTGATGGTCTTTGATGTCCAGAATGATACTCTATAGCCAATGGCATTGATCTGCTGCTATTTTAAAGACATTGTGGGGCCTGGTGTGACTTACGCCTCTAATCCTAGCACTCTGGGAGGCCAAGACAGGTGGATTGCTTGAGCTCAGCAGTTTGAGACCAGCCTGAGCAAGAGCAAGACCCCATCTTTACTAAAAATAGAAAATCATAGTAGTGGGAGCCTATAGTCCTAGCTACTCGGGAGGCTGAGGCAGGAGGATTACTTGAGCCCAGGAGTTTGAGGTTGCTGTGAGCTAGGCTGACACCACTAGTCTGGGCAACAGAGTGAGACTCTGTCTGAAAAAAAAGAAACAATAAAGAACTTGAGACCTGAATCCAGCCATGCTAGAAACTAGCTACAACCAAGAGAGTCTTGAATGATGCAAAACTTATAATAGTAAGTTAGGAGACTGACATTAATAATACCTATCTATTTCCAAAGAGTCTAATATGTGTTGGAGTTTCTATTTCGCTGCCTGTAAATGAAGAGAATGACATCTACTTCTCAAAGCTCTTGTGAAGATGAAATTAGATAATGTGTAAAATTTCTTTGTTGTTCAAGAAATGTCAGTTACCCTGCCTTGGATGTAGTAACCTTCTACCAGATTTATATGGCTATTTGATGTCAGACAGATGTTTCCAACTTTGAAGAAAATATCTACTGTCATCTTTAATTCCTGGTTAGCCACTGAGGCAAATTTGCTTAGCAAATATTTTCCTCAGAACTGTTGAATAAATTGGTTTCAGTGTAGAAAGGACCAATCTCATCCCAAGGCAAGGCAGCAACCTCCTAAATATTTCTTTAATTGATGTTCCTACAATCTTTCTTTATCTAATGGCTGGTGATTGGAATTTTACTGTCAGAGCTTCATATGATTTTTTAAAAACTTGATGAAATATGTATATGCAGCAATGTAAACATATCATAAACACATGATTCAATGAATGTCCACAAACTAAATATACCCTGTGATCATCACCAAAATTAAGAAATAGGAAATTACCAGCATCCCAGAAGACTCTCTCCTGTCTCCCACCCCCAATCAATATGCCTCCAACAGTAACCACTGTTCAGTTTTCTAATAGCATGGATATTTTGCCTGTTTTTTGTTCTTTATATAAATGGGATCACACAGGGTGTGCTCATTAGTGTCTGGCTTCTGTTGCTCAACATTACATTTGTGAAATCATCCATGTTGTTGAGTTAGTTATAGTTTGTCCATTGTCATTGCTGCATAGTATTCTTCCCCATGATTATCCATTCTACAGCTAATGAGCATGTAGGTCTTTTTTATTTGAGAACTATTTGAAATAGTGTTGTCATGAATATGACTTTTACCTGAACATACTCATACATTTCTGTTGCATATAAACTCAAAAGTGGATTGCTGGGTCATGAGGTATGTATTTGTTCAGTTGTTGTAGATACTATTCAACATTTTCCATGATGTTTCACACTTTTAACTTAAGACTTTCTTGCTCTTAGAAGTTATTAGAGGAACCAGGATGGCATTACAAAGAGCAGTGCTTCCAAATTCTGGGAGACAATTATTTTCAACATAGATTTTAATACTAGAAAAACTATCACTGAAATGTGAATATAGAAGATGTACATTTTCAGACAAGTAAAGCGTGGCAAGGATTATTCTCCCAGGAGCCCTGCTTTTCTTCTGTAGTGATATATGCTGTGTGGCTTCTGCAGGTCACCCTGCAAAAGATCTTATTTCCTATCCTTGGCAGTTGGGTGTGACCATGAACTAGGTTCTGGCAAGTGGGATGAGAGCTGAAGTGATGAGGCAACTTCTGGGTCATGTCCTAAAGAGAAAGGAGCTCCTTTTCCTTCCTCTTCTTTCCTTCCTCCTGGTTGAAATGTAGCCGTAATGGAAGGAGCTGAAGCAGCCAATCTGATCCACTGAAAATTGCTTGTTGAGCATGAAGTAGTGAGAGAATAAATCAGAGTATATTAGCCTGGGACTGCTTATGCTTAAACTTCTATGCATGCTGCTATTATTGTGACCTTTTATGTAGCAGCTAAACCAGTATTTTACCTAAAATCCAAAAATCTCAGAAAGCTTGCCTGTAATGTTCTTTTCTCATGAAATTACCTATGATGTGCTCCACTAACACAAGAGAATCAACCAAGAAAGAGGAAACCGTGAGGTCTGGGAAACAGAGGATTCAATACAGAGACAATGAAAATACTCAGGAATTTCATTTAGTTATAGGAAATAGAAATTCTAAATGGCTAATGGCTTCAACAAGAAGGATATTTCTCTCACTAAAGGAGAGGTCTAGAAAACAGTAGTTCAAGCCTCATATGACTGTTCTAGGATGTGTATATCCATACATAGGTATATGAATTCCAGAAAGTAAAATCCCTGAGGTAGGTGCTACTGTTATCTTCATTATATGTGGGGAAACTGAGGCATGGAGACTGCCTAATTCACCCATTTAGCAAGCAGGACAGCCCATGTGTAAACCTAGGCAATCTATCTGACAGTCTGCCTTTGGCCTCAAGGAAGTATTGTCTTTTCTGAAAGGAAATCAGAAAGAAAAAGAAACCAAATGCTGGTTCAGCACCCATAGCAGAGTGGTTATGATACTGGCCACATGCACTGAGGCTGGAGGTTTCGAACCCAGCCCGGGCCAGCTAAACAACAATGACAACGGCAACCAAAAAAATAGCCCGGCACTGTGGCAGGCACCTGTAATCCCAGCTACTTGGGAGGCTAAGACAAAAGAATTGCTGAAGCCCAAGAGTTAGAAGTTGCTGTGAGCTGTGATGCCACAGCACTCTACCAAGGGTGACATAGTAAGACTTTGTCTCAAAAAGAAAAAAAAATAGAAAGCAAATGCTGCTAACATCAATGACAAAATCATTCTCACTATTTTCACAAAGACAAGAGCTGCAACTCCAACACCCTTCCCATTATCATGATGTTCTGTGTGTCAGGTGAGATCCCTGGCTGGGGGCCTCCTGCACACACCACAAGAAAGGAACCATATCCTCCTAACTGTGTCCCCACCCAGAGGGCAGTAGGCTTGGGCGCTGCTCACTTTAAAATACTTTTGACATCCTTGGCAGCCCTGGCCATCATCAGCACCACTTAACATATTTCCAAGGAGTCTGGTATGTTTGGGAGTGCCACCTCGCCTCAGACTAAATTGGCCAGTCCACAGGGTGAGTGCCTGAATCTCTGCTAGGCTGGTTTGAACCTGTTTTGTATACATAAGAATGAAAAATATTAGACATCTGTCACTTTATCCCATTAAGTCCTACATTGAGTTTATTAATAGAACTACGGGCCTGACTCCTGACTTCTTCTTCAGTAGATGCCATTTCAATGCATTTTGTGGTCCTTCTGATACCAGTATCCTCATTTCTGCCTTCTCATTTCTTTAAATGACTGCATTAACTAAAATCACATGAGCTTGAAATTGCATGGACTGTGACTGGTGACATTTGAGAGTTCCAATGCCTCCAAAAAGCCCTGTGGAATCTGGCGTTGAGCCATCTCCAAATGAAAAACCCATCTTCCTGGCAAGAAACAATTGACATGAACGTAGACTAACATGGTCTTAAGGAGGCCTGTGAATTTACATAGCTAAAGATTGTTTGCTAGAATCTCAGGTCAGGCAGTGTAAAAATGTTTTCCCTCATTGAATATATTATAGGTTCATTTCAGCTTAACTTGGTTTAAATTCTGGCAAGTGGGGCTAGTGGTTCTTATGTTTGGATTTTGTTATCAAAATCCTGGCAATAAATGATTTTAGCCTTATTATATTTTAACACCCTTGAAACCGATGTCTACGTTAGCTTCCTGCATTAAGAAGAGAGAAAATGTGTTACTCCAGGACTTCCATAGTTTCTCTATCAGAATCCTTTTTGGCATGAAGCTAAATTTCATTTTTCACACATCTTCCCTCCGCTCCTTGTCTCCCGGGTACCAGCTCCTCCCAGTCCCAGCGACCTCACCTTCTTGCTGCACTTTCTCTTCAGGTCTGTGGACTCCCCATTCTCCACCCAGACTGGGCCCCCATGAACACCCAGCCATGCCCCCTGCATTTGGACCACAGGCTTGAGTGAGCAAACAAACAAATAAAAAAGACCACTGAACATTTACTGAGTGTGGCAGGAAGTGTCACTTAAATTATCTGATTAAATCTCTGCAACAAATATCTTAGGCTAACTTTTTTTTTTTTTTAAAGACAGAGTCTAACTCAGAGTGCCATGGAGTGACAGCTCACAGAAACCTCAAATTCTTGGGCTTAAGCAATTCTCTTGCCTCAGCCTCCCAAGAAGCTGGGACTACAGGCAGCCGCCACAATACCCGGCTATTTTTTTTGTTGCAGTTGTCATTGTTGTTTAGCAGGCCAGGGCTGGATTCAAACTCACCAGCCTTGGTGCATATGGCCAGCACCATAACCACTGTGCTAAGGGTGCAGAGCCTAGGCTGACATTCTTTCAGATGAGGAAACTGGGACTCCAAATAATTAATTTTCTCTAGGTCTCCCATTGAAGCATATCCATGAACATTGTACCTGCTCAGAAGGCCCTCTCTGCTGCCTCCTTAGAACTATCTCTTACTCTGTTTGATTCCATGCAAGTGCCTCTTTACTATCCCTTGCCTTGGTATAAAGAAGGAAGAACTATAATCAAATCTACAGATTCATACCAAGGTCCTGCCATTCTCTCTTAACAAAGATGAGCTATCCAAAAAAATGAAGCACTAATACCCTGTGATGTGACAAAAGCTCTTCCATCTTTCTGCAGCAGACTCCTCATGAGCAACTGTCAGGTCAGATGCCACCTCTCTGAGAGACTTTTTCTGATGCCATATAAAGAAGCCACCAATATCTAGCCACTTCTTCACATGTGTTTGTTTTGTTTGCTTTCTAGCGCTTATCTATCTGATGTTATCAGTTTTATTTCGTTCCCTTAAAAAAATCTGTCTTAATTCCATGAAAACAGGGACCTTGTTTTGTTCACTGCTACTTCCCAGCAACTAGAACAGTGCTGGTACATGGTAAACGGTAAATAATATTGATGTAATACACAAATGAATATTAGTACTCTATAAATGTTAGTTGAATAAGTGAATCACAGAGTTTGGTTTCCCTTCTTCTGAACACCCACGACCACACCTCTCATATAGCATAATTCCTAGCTCCCCTGTTACAATTTTCTTAATTCTCAGAGTATACTTGGAGTCCAAGTAGGCAGGGAAAGTGTCTTACTTATCTGCATTCCTCCATAAGCTCAGTAGAGTGCCTCTCCCGTTGTAGCTTCCCAGTAGATGTTTGAGTCATTCCTTCCACTTTTTGCTATTTAACGGAGTCCAAGAAATGTCATTTGGATTCTTACCAATGATGCATCCAACCCACGTTATCTTTCTGAATAAGCAGGCTCACGCTGTGTGATATGATTCGTGGGGTAGAAAAGCTTGCCCTGCATGGACAGCTCCTTCTGTTCACAATTCCAAGTCTCAGAACCAAATGCACTGAGAGAAATCACAACAGTGTTGTTCATGATAGAAAAATTGACAATGTCAGTTGTCTTATTTCCAAGAGCTTTGTACTGATTTTTTGAACTTCACTAGCACATCAAGCCATTTTTAAAAAATAGTCCTGATGGTGTCTAGATCCCTGTGTCCCACTGTGTCTGAACTTGGATGATTTCCCCACTAATGTGTTTGTTAACTTATACTCGAGCCAAAATTCTGCTTTTTTTGCTGTATGTAGTTTATCCCTGTCATTTTGATATCTTGCTCCTTATAAAAATTTTCAAATTTATAGAGATTTTACTGATACTCTTTTTCAAACCATTAGATCAGATTGACCTAGAATTGATTCTTCAGGAAATGCCACAGTTTACACTTCTCCATTTGATAATATTCCTGCCCCACTAACTACCTTGATGTTAATTCTTTATTTGTAATAAAACCCTCTGCCTGATCTTAGGACAATTCAGTTAGGAAATAGCTATTGGTGTTAGAAATTTTCAAAGATTTTTTTCATGAATAAAATACATTCATAATTTTCCCTTTCTCCACAAATTTATTTTCCTTCCAATAGAAGAGTCAAGTGTGATTTATTCTTATAGAAGCTGAGTTGGCTTTCTTGTACTTGAGAAATATGCAGTAATCTTTCTTTTTATTCACATTTCCACTAATGTGCAGGCTTGATACCCTCCCACTGTACCTCCAACCTGGGCATATAATGATTACGTTTAGAACCCCAATTTTCTAACTAAATTTCTTTGCTTTCTTGGTTAAACATAGGAAACAGGCACAAGAGGGCATTTAAAAGCATTACCATGTCTAGCTTATTATTTTTATTTTTATTTGTTTATTTATTTTGAGACAGATTCTCACTTTGTCACCCTCCCTTGGTAGAGTGCCATGGTATCATAGCTTGCAGCAACCTCAAACTCTTGGGCTTGAACAATCATCTTGCCTCAGCCTCCCAAGTCACTGGGATTATAGGCACCTGCCACAACTCCCGGCTCATTTTTGAGACAGAGTCTCACTCTTACTCAGGCTGGTTTTGAACTCTGAGCTAAAGCAATCTACTTGCCTCAGCCTCTGAGAGTGCTAGGATTACAGGCATGAGCCATTGCATCCAGCCTAGCTTATTATTTTTAAACCCCGTTTCTAAAACTAGCCGGGCATTGTGGTGAGTGCCTGTAGTCCCAGCTACTTGGGAAGCTGAGGCAAGAGGACCGCTTGTACCCAAGAGCTTGAGGTTACTGTGAGCTATACCACAGCACTCTACCCAGGGCAGCAAAGTGAGACTCAGTCTCCACAAAAAAATAATAAATATAAAAAACTACAACTATTTTATTACATGATAAAGATTGTTGTCCATTTGTACACCCAGCCATTGGTAAATATATGAGAAAATTAGTAAAAAGTGACCTGATCAAAATTATCAAAAGCTGTAACATTTAGTTAAATATTTCACATATGCTTTTCCTTTTCTCCTTTCTTCACTTTTGCCTCCTATTAGAAAAATCAACAATGTCAGCTGTCTTATTACCAATAGCCTTGTGCTGACTTTCTGAAGTTCAATAGCATATCAGGATATCTTTAAAACATAGCCTCACTGAGCTGGTATCTTCTTATCTAGATATTGTTAGAGCTCCTTCCTCAGGATTTGTATTTTTCTTTTGTTTTTATCCCAACTAAATAACTCTGTATTTAATTTCATTGCTTACAGTCAGTAGTTGGTCTAGTAATTAATTTGAACTTGAAATACTCATTCAGCTTCTACTTCATGGTCATTAATGTCACTCTTAGAAGTTCTAAATGGATTTAAATGCATTATCCCTTTTTTAAGAACTTGGAATGCTAGAAACTTCCTTAAGAGTTACTCACTAGCATACTTCTCTAAACAAGGAGCAAATAAACCATTTAATCTTTTTTCTTTATTCTGCTCTCTTGATAGAGACGTACTACTCTTGATTTGTTAATAAGGCAAATAAATTCTCCTTTGAAAGATGTGACAGGTGCTGTTCTTGTGCTTAGAATCATAAGTAGAATTTTAAGTTCCCCGGTAACAACTTTTAAGAATGCTCCTTTAACCTTCGTTAATTGCAAAGTAAACAGATCCATGAAGCTAAACCTTCAGGAATCTGTACTAGATGTTCAAAGCTTCATAAAATTTTGAGAAGTCATCAAACCCTTGGGTGCATTTGGTTTTTGTTTGTTTTTAACAGCTTTATTGAGACGTAATTTACCTGCCATACAATTCATCCTTTAAAGTGAAAAATTCAGGTTTTTTTTTTTTTTTTTTTTTGAGACAGAGCCTCACTTTGTCACCCTTAGTAGAGTGCCATGCATCATAGCTCACAGCAACCTCAAAATCCTGGGCTGAATCCTTGCTTCAACCCCCGTAGCTGGGACTACCGGTGCCCCCAACAACACCCGGCTATTTTTGAAGATGAGGTCTTGCTCGGGCTCAGGCTGGTCTCAAACGTGTGAGCTCAGGCAATCCATCCACCTCGGCCTCCCAAGTGCTGGGATTAAGGCGTGAGCCACCACGCCGGGACAATATTTTTATTATATTCATAAATATGCAACCATTATCATAATTTTAGGACATTCTCATCATCTCGAGAAGCCGCCCCTGTATTTTAGCTGACCCTTTTCTCACCCTTCATCCCTTCTTCCCCCCTGCCCTAAGCAGCCACTAATCTACTTTTTTCTTTATGGATTTCTCTATTCTGGACTTTCCCTATAAGTGGAATCATACAAGTGGTCTGTTGAAAGAAAGTGGTCTGCTTTCTTTCACTTACTATAATGTTTTCAAAGTGCATCTATGTTATAGCAATGTATCAATACAGTACTTTGTTACTTTTTATGGCCCAATAATATTCCGTTACATGAACATGCAACATTTTGTTTATCCAGGAAATTTGGTTTGTTTCCACCTTTTGGCTCTTATGTAATAATAACACTGCTATAAACATTTGGGTACAAGTGCCTGTGTAGACCTATGTTTTTATTTCTCTTGGGCATATACTGAGGCGTGGAATTGCTAGGTCACATGATGTTCTGTTTATTTTATTTTATTTTATTTTTATAGATATATTTTTTAATTAATTATTTTTTATTAAAGCATAGCTTTGTACATTGATGCATTTATGGGGTTCAGGGTACTGCTTTGATATACAGTGTGAAATGTTTACATTGAACTAACACATCCATCACAATTATACTCATTTCTTAATAGTTTTGAAATGTACCATTGCATCATGCACATTAGGTGAGGTCCCCACACATACCCTTCCTCCTCTCCTATCCCCCCCTCCTCTTCCTTTCTACTTTCTGGACTATAGTTATGTTTTACCATTTGTATGAGTGTGTAGGTGATTATATATTGATTTCATAGTAGTATTGAGTACATTGGATACTTTCCCCCCCATTCTTGAGCTACTTTACTAAGAAGAATATGTTCCAGTTCCATCCAGGTAAACATAAAAGATGTGAAGTCTCCATCTTTTTATGGCTGCATAGTATTCCATGATGTACATATACCACGATTTGTTAATCCATTCATGGGTCGATGGGCACTTGGGCTGTTTCCATGTGTTGGCTATTATGAATTGGGCTGCAGTAAACATCCTGGTTCAAATGTCTTTGTTGTAAAATAATTTTTGATCATCTGGGTATATACCTAGTAAAGGAATTGCAGGATCAAACGGTAGGTCTACTTTTAGTTCCTTGAAAGTTCTCCAAACTTCTTTCCAAAAAGGTTGTATTAGCTTGCATTCCCACCAGCAGTGTAGATGCATTCCCTTTTCTCCATATCCACGCCAACATCTATAGTTTTGGGATTTTGTGATGTGGGTTAATCTTACTGGAGTTAGATGATATCTCAAAGTAGTTTTGATTTGCATTTCTCTGATGATTAAGGATGATGAGCATTTTTTCACGTGTTTGTAGGCCATGCACCTGTCTTCATCAGAGAAGTTTCTGTTCAAGTCTCTTGCCCACATAGTAATGGTGTTATTTCTCTGTTCTCCAGAATCTCTGGCCTTCTGAAAATAAAGTGTGTTTGGACCTAAAAAAAAAAAAAAGAAATGGGGTTATTTATTCTTTTCTTATTGATTAGTTTGAGTTCTCTGTAGATTCTAGTTATCAGACCTTTGTCAGAAGCATAACCTGCAAAAATCTTCTCCCATTCGGAAGGTTGTCTGTTTGCTTTACTAACTGTGTTTGATCAGATTTTTTTTTTGATGAGATTTTTAGTTTGATCAGATCCCAGTAATGGATTTTTGGTTTTGCTTCAATTGCCCGGGGGTCCTCCTCATAAAATATTCTCCCAGGCCAATTTCTTCAAGTGTTTTCCCTGTCTCTCTTCTAGTATTTTTATAGTTTCATGTCTTAAGTTTAAATCTTTTATCCAGTGAGAATTAATTGTTGTTAATGGTGAAAGGTGGGGGGTCCAGTTTCAATCTTCTGTAGGTCTCCAGCCAGTTCACCCAGCACCATTTGTTAAATAGGGAGTCTTTCCCCCACTAAATATTTTTAATAGACTTGTCAAACATCAAATGATGATAAACAGCTGGGTTCATATCTTGGTTCTCTATTTCGTTCCATAAATCTATGGCTGTGTTTTTGTGCCAGTACCATGCTGTTTTGATCACTATGGATTTATAGTATAGCCTGAAGTCTGGTAATGTGATATTTCCTGACTTGTTCTTATTTCTGAGTAATGTATTTGCTATTCGAGGCTTTTTCTGATTCCATATAAAATGAAGTACTATTTTTTTCAAGTGCTTTAATGTATGACAATGGTGCTTTCATAGGATTGCATTAAATCTGTAGATTGCTTTGGGTAGTATGGACTTTTAACAATGTTGATTCTAACCAGCCATGAGCATGATATGTTTTTCCATTAACATCTTCAGCTATTTCTTTTCTCAGAGTTTCATAGTTTTTTTTTTTTTGGTTTTTGGCCAGGGCTGGGTTTGAACCTGCCACCTCCGGCATATGGGACTGGCGCCCTACTCCTTGAGCCACAGGCGCTGCCTCATAGTTCTCTTTATAGAGATCTTTCACGTCCTTTGTTAGGTAGATTCCCAGATATTTCATCTTCTTTAACACTATTGTAAAAGGAATAGAGTCCTTCATTGTTTTTTCAGCTTGACTATTGTTGGCATATATAAAAGCTACTGTCTTGCAAGTACTGATTTTTTATCTCAAGCAGTACTTGAGACACTGCTGTATTCCTTGATCACTTCTAAGAGTTTTGAAGTTGAGTCCCTGGGATTTTCCAGGTATAGGATCATGTCATCAGAGAAGAGTGAGAGTTTGCTCTCCTCTGACTCTATTTGGATACACTTGATTGCCTTCTCTTGCCTGATTGCGATAGCTAAGACTTCCATTAATATGTTAAATAGTAGTGGAGACAGTGGGCATCCTTGCCTTGTTCCTGATCTGAGTGGAAATGTTTTACACCATTCAATATGATATTGGCTGTGGGTTTGCTATAAACGGTCTCTATTAGTTTAAGAAATGTCCCTTCCATGCCTATTTTCTTAAGAATTCTGATCATGAAAGGATGCTGGATATTATCAAAGGCTTTTTCTGCGTCAATTAAGAGAATCTTATGGTCTTGTTTTTTTTGTTTGTTTGTTTTTTTTTGTAGAGACAGAGTCTCACGGTACCGCCCTCCGGTAGAGTGCCGTGGCGTCGCACGGCTCACAGCAACCTCTAACTCTTGGGCTTACGCGATTCTCCTGCCTCAGCCTCCCGAGCAGCTGGGACTACAGGTGCCCGCCGCAACACCCGGCTATTTTTCTGTTGCAGTTTGGCCAGGGCTGGGTTTGAACCCACCACCCTTGGCATATGGGGCCGGCGCCCTACTCACTGAGCCACAGGCGCCGCCCCATGGTCTTGTTTTTTATTTTATTGATGTGATGTATTATATTTATAGATTTGCATATGTTGAATCAACCCTGTAACCCTGGGAATAAAACCAACTTGATCATGGTGTATAATTTTTTTGATGTGTTGTTAAATCCTGTTTGCTAAGATCTTATTGAAAATTTTTAGATCGATATTCATTAATGATATTGGTGTATAATTTTCTTTCTTTGTTGGATCCTTTCCTGATTTGGGTATCAGGGTGATATTTGCTTCATAGAATGTGTTGGGAAGTATTCCTTCTTTTTCTATGCTTTGGAAAATGTTGAATAATATAGATACTAGTTCCTCTTGAAAGGTTTGATAGAATTCGGATGTGAAGCCATCTGATCCTAGACTTTTCTTTTTAGGGAGATTTCATATTGATGATGCTATTTCAATGGTTGCTATAGGTCTATTCAAGTTTTCTAATTCTTTCTGGTTGAGTCTAGGAAGGTGGCGTGCGTCCAGGTATTGGTCCATTTCCTTCAGATTTTCATATTTCTGGGAAGAGAGATTTTTGTAGTAATCATTGAGGATTTTTTTAATTTCTGAAGTATCTGTTGTTATTTCTCCTTTATCATTTCTGATAGACTATATTAGAGATTTTACTTTTCTATTTCTGGTTAGGTTGGCCAAAGGTTTATCAATTTTGTTAATTTTTTCAAAAACCCAGCTTTTTGTTTCATTGATCTTCTGAATGATCCTTTTGTTTTCAATTTCATTTAATTCTGCCCTAATTATGGTTATTTCTTTTCTTCTGCTGGGTTTGAGGTTGGAATGTTCTTCCTTTTCCAGTTGCTTAAGATGATCCATTAAGTTATTGGCTTCCTCTCTTTCTGTTTTCTTAATGAAGGCTTCCAATGCTATAAATTTCCCTCTTAGGACTGCCTTTGCAGTATCACACAGGTTTTGATAATTTGTGTCTTTGTTATCATTTAGTTCCAAAAATTTGATGATTTCCTTCTTAATCTCATCTTTGATCCAGCTATAAGTCAGCCAAAGATTATTTAGCTTCCATGACTTTGTTTGAGTATGGAGATTCCCATTGCTGTTGAGTTCAACTTTTATTCCATGGTGGTCCGAGAAGATACAAGGAATAATTTCTATACTTTTAAATTTGCTGAAGTTAGACTTGTTTTGTAGGATATGATCTATTTTGGAGGATGACCTTGGGGCTGATAAGAAGAATATATATTCAGTTTTATTAGGGTGAAATGTTCTGTAGAGGTCTGTAAAGTCCATTTGTTCTAGGGTCAGGTTTAAGTCTAATATTTCTTTGTTTAGTTTCTTCTTGGAGGATCTATCCAAAACTGTCAAAGGGGTGTTAAAATCTCTAACTATTATAGTGCAGGAAGATATCAAGTTGTTCATATCCATTAGGGTCTGCTTTATGAATTGAGGAGCATTCTGGTAGGATGCATAAATGTTAATTATTGAAATCTCTTCATGTTGTGTGTTTCCCTTGACAAATATGTAGTGGCCTTCCTTATCTTTCTTTATCTTTGTTGGTTTAAAGCTAATTGTTTCTGCTACTAAAATTGCAACCCCTGCTTTTTTTCTGGTTTCCATTTGCCTGTATTATACAAGTCCATCCCTTCACGCTGAGTCTATTTTTATCCTTTAAGGTAAGATGAGATTCTTGTATACAACAGATATCTGTTCTGAGTTTATGTATCTAGTCAGCCAGCCTGTGCCTCTTTAGAGGACAATTTAAACTGTTCACATTAATTGAGAGAATTGATAAGCCTGGTTGTGTTTTGGGTGTCATGATTTTTGGATGTCCAGTGACAATTTTAATACTTTCACCACTGTGGAAGTTGGGTTTTCTTCAAAAAATTTCTGGGTGAGTTTACTTTGGAGGTAGAGCATGGTGCTGGTCGTTGTGGAGGATGGGTCTGAGAATATCCAGGAGAGCTGGTTTAGTTATGACAAATTCCTTCAACACATCTATGTCATTAAAGTATTTGATTTCTCCATCACAAATGAAACTCAGTTTAGCTGGATAGAGGATCCTGGACTGGAAGTTGTTTTGTTTTAAGAGATTGAAGGTTAATGACCATCTTCTTCTGGCTTGAAACGTTTCAGCTGAGAGATCTGCAGTTATTCAGATATTTCTCCCTTTGTAGGTGATGCTTTTCTTACGTCTGGCTGCTTGTAGAATTTTCTCCTTCATCTTAACTTTGGCAAAGTTAATCACAATGTGTCTAGGAGATGCTTTATTTGGATTGAGTCTTGCTGGGGTTCTGAAACTATCTGCTATATGAAGTTCTGTATCTCTTGCAATGTTTGAGAAATTCTCCTCCAAAATCTCTTGGAGTAGAGAATCTGTACCTTCAGGAACATCCTCTTCTCCTTCAGGAATTCCTATAAGATGAATATTTGATCTTTTGGAGTGATCCCACAACTCTCTCAGGGAATGATCAGTTTTTGCTCTCCATTTGTCTGCCTCTTTGAGTGTTTGGGAATGTTCAAAAGCTTTTTCCTCAGTTTCAGAGATCCTTTCTTCTGTCTGGTTAACTCTATTACTGAGGGATTCTACTGTATTTTGGAGCTCCTCAACTTTTTCATTTCCTTGAGCTCTGTTATCTCTTTTCTCATTATGTCCATATCTTTGGTGACTTGGACTTTGAATTCATTAATTTCTTGAGACAACTTTAGAACTACTCTTTGGAATTCAATTTCCATCTTTTCTTCCATTCTGTTTATCTTATTTGCAATCCATATTCTGAATTCAGTTTCTGACATTGCTGCCATTTGTCCATGCATGACATCTTCAGTTGTATCTCCTTTGTCATTTCGTGGGGCGGGGGGTGATCTACTCTGGTTATTCATGTTGCCAGAGTTCTTCTACTGGGTCTGCACCATATTTATTTTCCACTGTTTGGTTATTAGAACTGGTAGGGTGAGATTGAATTGGGGTTCCTGGGTAATAGAGATAGCCCCTTACCAAAGCTCTAGGCTTTGTAATTGTGGCTTATGTCCTACAACCTTACAAAGGCCCCTTTCAGAGTTTTAACCAGAAACTCTGAGGACCTACTTGGTGAGATAGTGCAAGCTAGCTCTGTTTTTATATCAGCCAACTACCCTATCCTAAGAAACCACACTATTAGATTTAAATCTTGACTGTGAGGAGATACAAACAGCTGCAGCACCCAGCCCCCACCCTTCAGTTCTTTTTGGCTACAGAACTTCAAAGGTCAACCTCAGAATGTTTTAGAATGGACAGCCTCAGACACGGTTTCCAACCAAATTGTCTCTGGCAGTGCAAACCCTGCCCAACAGAGGGATTCAAGGATAATTCAAAGCAAAGGATTCAAAGCACAATAGGAGCCAGATATCCACACTTCTACCAGCCAGACTCAGTCCACACTATTGTCTGCTTCTCTGCTCACAAACCAAGCTGGAGCCAGGGGCAATGCCCCTGCCCACAGATCTCAGTCCACACACAGCTAGCCTTTGGAGTAGGGTCTGGAGTAGTGCTTGCCAGACCAGTTGGAGTCAGGGGACCAGCCCCCCCGCCAGTCTCAGTCCACTGCCAGGCAAGCCTCTGTTTGCAGGCTCTGTTGGAGTCAGGGCACTAGGCCCTGCCCTCAGGTCTCTGTCCACAAACAGCTACCCTCTGCTTGTCAGACCAGTTGGGGTCAGGGGACCACGCTCCCACCTGCCAGTCTTAGTCCACTGCCTGGCAAGCCTCTGTTCACAGGCTCTGTTAGAGTCAGGGCACCACACTCCACCCCCAGGTCTCAGTTCTCACCTGGTAATTCTCTGCTCACCAGCCTGGCTGGAGGCAGTGGAGCATGCCCTAGCCCTCAAGTCTTGGTTCACACCTAGTAAGCCACTGCTTGAGGGTTCTGTTGGAACCAGGAGACCACACCCTTGCTCTCAGGTTGCAGTCCAGGCCTATCAAGCCTCTGCTCGCAGGCCCAGCAAGGACCAGCCCTGTCTGCCAAACTCAGTCCACATGGGGAAACCACTCTCCTGCTGTGGGTGCTGTCAGAGCCAGGGGTTCTGCACCTCTTCCCACCAGATACAGCCCAAACCAAGGATCAACACTACCACTGGCCGGGCATAGTCATAACCAGGGGACTGCTCCTCCTCCCACCGAATGTCCCTTTCTTCCCACACCCTCTTTCTTCCCCGTTAGTCACAGATTCCATCCTGATGGTTGGCGGTCCACACTATGCCCAGGTCTCTCAGGACAAGACCAAACACTCTATGCTCTGCAGGGGGCAGAACTTCAGACCGCCATGTGAGGGGGAAAGGGTGGATTGGGAGTTTGGACTTGTGGGGAAAAGTATCTGTTCAATTTTATGCCTGGCAGAGTGGTGTCTGGGTTCATAAGTGGGACCTCCCTGGAGAAAGAGACCTGGAGCTTAGCAGCTCTCTCCAGCCAGGTAAAATGAGAGGTCTTTTGTTCCCTGCTCATTCGCAGATAACCTGAAGCAGGCCTCCTGCTTGGGGAAGGGGTCTCCCATCCTCTAGTCAATAGGCTTTGTACCTGTGATTTGTTTTCTTGAATGCTCTTCCTTGGAGTTACAGCTTGCCGAACTTCTTTCTTGGCTCAACTCCCTGTCTTTGGCTTCATAGATTCTGATTCTGTTGAGCTTTTCTTCCTTTGCTCAGGAGCCTCTGACCAGGGTTGCTACCAGTCGGCCATCTTCCCAGAATTCCATGATGTTCCGTATAATAGTTTGAGGAACTCCCAGACTATTTTCCTAAGTGGCTGTGCCATTTTAAATCTCCACTAGCTGGGTTTGAGAGTTCTAATTTTTCCCACATTCACTCCAACCAACACTTGTTATCTAACTTTTTTTTTTTTCTTTTGGGGGACAGAGCCTCAAGCTGTCACCCTGGGTAGAGTGCTACAGCATCATAGCTCACAGCAACCTCCAGCTCTCTGGGCTGAAGCGATTCTCTTGCCTCTGCCTCCCAAGTAGCTGGGACTACAGGCGCCTGCCACAACGCCCGGCTATTTTTTGGTTACAGCCATCATTATTGTTTGGTGGGCCTGGGCTGGATTTGAACCCGCCAGCTCAGGTGAATATGAGGTGGCAACTGGCTGGCACCTTAGCCAGTTGAGCCACAGGAGCCAAGCCTGTTATCTGACTTTTTAATTCCAGCCATCCTAGTGGATATAAAATGGTATCTCACTGTGGCTTTGCTTTTTTTGCTTATTTCTTTTCTTTCTTTCTTTTTTTTTTGAGACAGTGTCACTGTGTTGCCCTTGGTAGAGTGCTGTAGCGTCACAGCTCACAGCAACCTCCAACTCTTGGGCTTAAGTGATTCTCTTGCCTCAGCCTCCCAAGTATCTGGGACTATAGGTGCTTGCCACAATGCCCAGTTATTTTTTTTTTGTTGCAGTTGTGATTGTTGTTTAGCTGGCCCAGGCTGGGTTCTATCCTGCCAGCCTTGGTGCATATGGCTGACTCTGTAACCACTGTGCTATGGGCGCTGAGCCCTTATCTTTTTTTCTTAATGAATGAAACTAAGTAACACTGTGGCTTTGATTTGCATCTTCATGGCTAATGATGTCAAGCATCTTTTCATGGGCTTATTAGCTTTTTTTTTTGCAGTTTCTGGCTGAGGCTGGGTTTGAACCTGCCACCTCCAGCATATGGGGCCTGCACCCTACTCCTTTGAGCCACGGGCACTGCCCGCTTATTAGCTTTTTATATCTCTTCCTTAGATAAAAAATGACTATTTGGTCACTGGTTCTTTCTTTCTCTTTTCTTTTCTTTTCTTTTTTTTTTTTTTTTTGAGAGAGGATTCACTCTGTCACTCAGGCTAGTGTAGTGGTGTCATAGTAGCTCACTGCAACCTCAGACTCGTCAATCAGTCATCCCACCTTAGCCTCTTGAGTAGCTGGGACCACATGGGCATGACACTGTACCTGGCTAAATTTTTAACTTTTTGGCTAACTTAAAAAATTAATTTTTGACCAATTTTAAGTTAGTTTTTTATATGATGTGAGAAAGGGATTCAATTTCATTCTTTTGCATGTGGTTATCTAGTCGTCTCAGCACCATTTGTTGAAAAGACTATTCTTTCTCCATTGAATGGTTTTGGTTCACTTGTCAAAAATCAGTTTCTCTAAGGAAAAGCATAGATTTGTTAGCAAAAAAGAATCAGGTGAGCGTAAATGTATTGCTTTATTTCTCAACTCCTGATTTTATTCTGTTGATGTACATGTTATATGTCTATACATGCCAGTACCATGCTGTCTTTTTTTTTTTTTTTTCTTTTTTTGAGCCAGGATCTCTCTCTGTCACCCAGGTTGGAGTGCAGTGGTATGATCATAACTAACTGAAATCCTGAACTTTTGGGCTTACAATCTCCATATCTGAGACTGCAGGCATGCACTATCATGCCTGGCTAATTTTTTTATTTTTATTTTTGTAGAGACAGGGTCTCACTATATTGCCCAGGCTGGTCTCATGGGATCCTCTTATCATGGCCTTCAAAAGTGCTGGGATTACAGATGTGGGCTACTGTGCCCAGCCACCACATTATCTTGATTACTTTTGCTTTGTAAGTAAGTAAGTTTCAAAACTGAGAAGTTTATTCTTTTTCTTTTCAAAATTATTTTGGCTACTCTGGGTCCCTTGCAATTCAGTTCATCGTTTGTACAAAATATTCATCTAAAACAACACTAGAATTTGACTGAATCTATAGATCAGTTTAAAGAGTATTAATACTGTATCTCAGTGGTTAGAGTGCCAGTTATGTACACAGAGGCAGGCAGATTTGAACCCAGCCTGGGCCTGATAAACAATAACAACTGCAATAAAAAAATAGCCTGGAATTGTGGCAGGTGCCTATATTCCCAGACAATTGGGATGCTGAGGCAAGAGAATTCCTTAAGTCTAAGAGTTAGAGGTTGCTGTGAACTATAATGTCACGGCACTCTACCAAGGGCAACATAATGAGACTGTCTCAAAAAAAAGGAATATTAATATCTTAACAATGCTAAGTATTTTGATACATAAACAGGATGTTTTTCTATTTATTGAGATCCTTAATTTCTTTACAGAATGTTTTTAATTTTTAGGGTATAAGTTTTACACTTCTTTTGTTAAATTCTTCTTAAAGTTTTTTTTGGATACTATTGTAAATAGCTTATTTTCTTAATTTTGTTTTTGGATTGATCATTACAAGTATATAGAAATAGGATCAATTTTTGTAGGTTAGTCTTATATCCTGCAGTCTTGTTGAATTTAATTATTAATTATACTTTTTTTTGGATTTTTTTTTTTTAATTTAAGGCGAGCATGGAACAAAGTTTGTTGAGGAAGAGAAAAGTAGGTTTACAGAGTAAGAGCAAGGGATAGGCTTACAGAGCAAGATACATTCATTCCCCATAGACAGCAAACAGGGCTTCACTGCCAGCAAAGAGGACTTTTGGCAGATTCTTAAGGATTTCCTATATATAAGATTATGCCATATTTGAAAATAGTTTGACTTCTTTTCCCATCTTGATGGCTTTTATTACTTTCTGTTGCCTGGTTGTATCCTTATTCATAAGAGATACTGGTCTAAAGTTTTCTTGTGATACATTTGCGTGGTTTGAGTATCTAGGTAATACCTACCTCACAGAACGATTTGGGAAGTGTTCCCTCCTCTTCTATTTTTTTTTTTTTTAGAAGATTTTGTGATTGATATTAATTCTTTATTGAGTATTTTGTAGAATTCATTGGTGATTACATCTGGACCCAAGTTTTTCTTCATGAGAATTAAAAAAAAAAACCCACTAATCCAGTCTCCTTAGTTATTATCATTCTATTCAGATTTTCTATTTCTTCTTAGTTGGTTTAAGTAGTTTGTGTCTTTCTCTTGGTTTCTGATTCTGTCTGGGGTCCCTACTTGATTACTGCTAAGTGTTGGCAACAGATGTGATGAATCTGCACCAAGACTGTGGACCACAAGTGTGTGGCTGGATGCAAGACTTGGAAGGATTAAAAAGCAGTCAAAGTCAGCAACCTGTGGAGCAATAGAAGCCAGTGGAGAAAGTCTTAGTGGAGAAATCAGGACTAGCCATGGAAGATAAGAACCAGGAGGTGTGCAAATTTGGTAAGGGAAAACAGCAATAGAAGAAAAAAGCAGACCAGGGCTTAAGCAGAAAGACCAGAGACCAGCAATAGAAACAGAGCTTACTGCCTATTACTGAACTCTGCCTCAACCAGGACCTTTTATGAAGCTCAGGATCCACTCCCTGAGATTAGAGCTATGGGATTCAAAGATACAGACACACAGGACTATCTGACAATGTTAGGGAGTGAGAGAGAGTTGAAATGTGAGAATACTAAAGGGATCTATCTACACAACCTGCTCAACACATACCCTGAAGGGAACCCTTGAAGTGTGACTGAAATATCCCAAGAAAAATTAATTTAATATTAGCGTACATAATTTAAAATCCATTCTTAATTTTGATTTGAGCCACATATGACTATACCAAACAATGCCCACTTAAAGTGACATTTTATACATTCCAGAAACAAGAAATTATTTTCTCATATTTTGGAATATAAAAGAGCTGAGCTTTTATTCCAAATTAATTCTTTTCCAAAAAGAACGGGTAACATGAATCCATTAAATAAATAAAAGAAGTAAAATGGAAAATATTTTTGATCACATATTTGATTAAAATATTTAGTATTATGCATATCTGGAAAAAGATGGTCCCTTGAGGAATATGAATTCCAAGTAAGATGGGGTTTATTTTAAAGGGAGAAAGCCACAGCTATGCTAATAATCCCTTTTAAGATTCTGTGGATAACTTGAGACCCCACAGTAGTATCTAACATAAACATGTAAGGAAATTTAGAGAAACACAACAAAAATAAACTGTGAAAATCACCCCTGCAAAGTTTTTTCCACCCTCCAGCTTTTTTAAAAGCTCAAGGACAGGAGAGCTGAAAAGATAAAGGAAAAAAATCAGAAAAGTGAATTTGTGAACAATGTTCTTAAAGAACATATTAATAGATAGAGGTAGAGATAGACTGATCATTAGATTTTATATTAACTGGGTCAGGACTTTTTCAGTTGAAGTCCTCCAAACCAATATAAATTAATGTAGCTCCAAAAGTAACTTGTTGATTTACTTAATTGCAGAGTCTAAGAGATGAGATGTACCTGGATGCCGCCCATCCTTCTCTTTCTAAATCTTGACTCCAATTTCTTCTTCCTTCTTCTCTTCGTTCTGTTTTCCTATCCTTCTTAATTTCTGCCACCCCCACCTTTTTCTACCCTATGTTGCTTCATTCTTCTAAAGGATTCTTCCATGTATCTAGAGAATATATCCTCTGACAAAAGTAGGGTTTCATGCTCCTTAGAGCTAATTGTTCATTAAAGAACTAGAGAACACTCTTCAGGCCAGTAGAGCAGTAGTAACATGGAAGGCAAAATAAGGGGCCCAGAAAATGGCCATTCCTGAAGATCCCACTAACCATGACCTCACCACAAACAGCCTTTCTTTCCACTGGCCTAGGCTTGAGGGACTTGTGCACATTGCCTAACTATGAGAATGGCTTTAATTCATTCAACACTCATCCACTAAACGTATGTTCCTAAGCTCCTACTGTGTGTGGGCTCTGGAATACTGAAGTCAATAAGATAGATGACATCCTCGTCCTCATGGATATTATATTTGCATTGGTGTGTTAGGGGTGTTGCTTCCTTAGGTAAGGTGGTCAGTGAAGGCCTCTCTGTGAATGGGACACCTGAGCCACTACCTTAAAGGTAAGGAGGCTTTCACCATATAAACATCATTTAAAACATTTTTAAAAATATATATATATATTTGTTTTCACTTCATCTCCTCAAATAAAAAGTTCAAAATCAACTTTAAGAAGCTGGGAGGAGGGGGAAAGTAAGGGGGAGAAGGTAATGCTGCTTGTTCCCTCCAATCTAGGAAACTCTGGGGATCCGGGGGGATGACAAGGCAGGGTAGGTGGTCCCAGACACCAGCCCAATGCACAGCACAGCTACTCAGGAGCCCCCCATTTCCCTAGCTGGCTCCCTGAGGGGCAGGTACAGTGCTCTTTTGACCCAGACTGTGGCAGATACAAGACTAACCTGGTGTCAGCAAGGAGGCAAGGGAGAGGGCCACAACTGCTTCCTCAGGACAGGACACGGTGCCCAGCCTTGCAGAGGTATGTGTGTGGGAAGGTGGGGCCCGGTCCCACGGGGTAAGCTAATATTATGGCAAACATTGAGCCAAGCTGGCAAGAGGAGTCTGAGGAGGGAGGACATTTCAACTGAAATGGGAGGTAGAGCTGGAAAGAGGGGAGGGTGAGGGAAGATGGATAGAGGGCAGGCCCATTTCTTTGGCTGGAGTGAGAGGGCTCAATCCTATGGCTGCCTGCTCCTCCTCCCTGCCTCCCTCCTAGGGCTCTGTCAGTGTGTGTGTAAAGAAAATGTGAGAAGACAACAATAACTAAGTGGTGCCGTTCATTGGGCCATCTGCCCAGGATGGCAGGTGGATCACTCACTCTTTGTGCTGTGGGTGGCATCAAGGTTCACCAGCTGTAACTTAGAGAGGTTACCGCTGCTCCCAGCCTGCTGCCCTAACACAGCCATCTGGTGACGCTCAAATGCAGAAACAAGGATCTGCACTGTCCCAGATGGCGCTGTCAGGAACACTTGGGGGATGCCACCTTGCTCCTGGACCTGGCTGTGGGACACCTGCATGGTGGATGGCATCTAAGAGAAGGCATTCAGAATAGTGAGGCTGCCATCAGCCAGGCCTGAGGTGGGGGCATATCACCGTGTTGGGGATATGGACACCCACAGTTGTGGGCATGGATGACATCGTGATGGTCCGGTTCTGGCAGAGCCTGGGCCCAGGGCCGTGGCGGCCCCAGATGGGCTCGGTGACAGGGTGCTCAGCGCAGGAGGACAGACAAGCGGTCCACGAGGACCTGGAGCCTCCGCCGCCGCCAGGTAGTTGGTGGCCCCCCTGGCTGTTCCAGTGCTGCTATTGCCGCGGAGGTCGCTGCCAACCGGGACTCCCGCACGCAGGGGCCAACCTGGGCCCTCACTTTCCTGTCTCTGTGGCCTGGGTTGCCCCAGCTGAAAATCACTTTCTAGCTGCTAGATGGTTGGACAAAATCTCCGAACGGGTGCCAGCTGAACTCTGACCTATCACGAGAAGGAGCTGGGCATGTGCAGGCCCTCACCATCCTTTGCCACTGTGGCTGCAGTAACCTCTTGAACAATCTTCTTGCACTCTGAAGGGCCCTCTCTACACTACCACCAGAGTTGCCTTTTGAAAATGCAACTCCAACCATGTTACCCTCCTGTTTATATCTTTCCACGCCTCAGGGTAAAACCCAAGCCCCCAGGCACACAGCTGCAGCGTCATTTAGGAGCTGTTCCCTAGGCACCTCACCAGCCTCCGTCTTGCTGCTCACTATGCCCTGCATGTAGCGGTACCACTGAACTAATCCGTCTTCTTTCATAACATGCCCTTTTACATCTTCGTGCCTCTGTACATACTGCTCTGTGAACTGAAATTCCTTTCCTTCTTTGGTCCCCATTCCTTGGGTAATAAATATGCATTCTTGATAGACGCCATCTCCTTTAGGAAGCCTCTGAGTCTTACCATGCTTGGTTGGAGGCCTGGGCTGTGCACTTCTCAGCACCCTGAGCTTGCATTAATTAAGTCATTTTATTGTAATTTTCTGTTTATTTGCTTCCTCATTTATTAGACAGTAATCTGTCTTAAGATAGGGTCCTTATCCTAGCATAATATCTAGAGCAGAATAGACTCATAATAAACATTTAAATACATAGATTAAAGCCAGGTGCATTGGGATGTGCCTGTAGTCCCAACTATTCAGGAGACTGTGGTGGGAGGATCACTTGAGCCCACAAGTTTGAGGCTATAGTGTGCTATGATTGTGTCTATGAATAGATACTGCACTCCAGCCTGGACAACAGCATAGTGAGACCCTATCCCTAAATAAATAAACAAACAAATAATTAAAAATACACAAGTTATATTTTAAAACCTATGTAGAGACCAATGTGTAGGAGGCAAATTATAGACTAAATCTTTCAAAAACCAGAATAAATGATGCACAGGGAAAATTTGAGAAACATTCTATAAGAAAGAGAGAAAAATGATAAAAAGATAAAAATGAAAATGATGAGATTGAATATAATAGATTTGGAAAGCATTGGACAGTTTATTCCTTTTTCTTTTATAGCTGTGTTTTCCTACAAAACCTACAGTAATCTCTCTTCCCACACCTAGGGTGGATATCAATCATTTGACCCCACCATTCTTGCCATAGGAACGGCCATGTAACCCAGGATGAGCACCCAATTCCCTGGAAGTTGGATCAGGGGGAAGAATACCACCATCCCTTGCAAGCAGGGCCAATTAGCATTTTATGAGATGACTGATATGGATCTCTTTTGGTATCTTGAATCATGAGCTTCTAAGAGCACTTTTGCTGCTGTGCGGAGTAAGCCTGCCTGAGAATTAAGCTAAAACAGAGAAAGGATTGCTAAAAAGTAGAGAGCTGGTATCTGCCGCTGCTCAGCTTTTGAACCTTTGCACTCTGCTGTATCTGAAGTCAGATCTCAAAGGTATGTGAGATTTAACTTCTCTGTTCACTTGCAATCATAAGATAAATATTGGTAACTGAAAGTAGAATATGGGAAACGTCAGGCCCCAGCATGCAGAATTGGTTGAGTTGAGATATGATAAGTGGTAATGAGGATTATTCTGTCCCCATCTGAAAACTGAACACCTGGGTTATAGAGTAACCACAAATTAGTCTGTCACCTGGTATATTGTGAAAATCTAATTATGTTCCTTCTATGGCTAATGCTTTAGTGAGTTGAGAAAAATGTCAAGATATTGGAATAAGTTTATTATTTTTTGATGTTTTTAGTAATGTTAGGAAGAACACAGCCTTCATCAAAGCAGTTAATCATAGAGTTAGCAAATGGTTCAACAATTCTACTCCTGGATATTCCAAAAGAAATGAAAACATCTGTCTACATAAAAAATTTGTGCATGACAATTTATAGCAACACTACTTATAATAACCAAGAGTGGGAAACAACCAAATGTAGTATATCCATACAAGGGACTATTATTCAGCAGTAAAATGAGATGAAGTTCTGATACTTGTTATAACACGAATGAACCTTGAAAACATTATGCTAAGTGAAAGAATCCAGTCACAAAGGACCGCATATTACATGATTCCATGTGTATTAAATGTCCAGAATAGGGAAATCTATACAGACAGAGAGTAGATTAGTAGTTGTCAGGGCCTAGGAGGGATGGAGGGGATTGGTGAGGTGAGTGCTTAGGGAAAAGGTTTCTTTGGAGTAATGAAAATGTTCTAAATTGTTTATGTTGATGAATGCACAACTACATGAATATACCAAAAAGTCACTCAACTGTGTACTTTAAATGGAATGGAAATTATATCTCAACAAAACTGTTTTTTAAAAGAGAAGGCTTTAGCCTAAACAGGAAGCAGAAAAAGAATGGCATATATCTTTGCTCCTTCCTGCCCGTAACTAGCAAGATGCCTGAGATGTCCGTAAGATACCTGAGAATCAGCTAGTCATGTGCATTCGGAAAATTGTAAGAATGGTATCTTGGTCTGTTTTGTGTTGCTATATAAAGGAATACCTGAGACTGGAAATTTTAAAGAAAATAAGTTTATTTAGCTTATGCTTCTGCAAGCTTTACAAGAGACATGGTGCCAGCATCTGGTTCTGGTCAGGGCCTCAGGCTGCCTCCACTCAGGTGGAAGGAGAAGAGGAACGTGTGTGTGTGTGTGTGTGTGTGTGTGTGTTTGTGTGTGTGTGTGTGTATGTAGAGATCACATGGTGAGAGATAAGCAAGAAGAAAAGAGAGGGACAATGCCAGGCTCCTTATAATAACTAACAAAGCAAAACCTCCTTCACTTACTGCCCTCCAAGGAGGGCATTCATCTATTCATGAGGGATCCTCCCCCACCACCTAAATACCTACCGTTAGGCCCCACTTCCAACATTGGGGATCAAATCTCAGCATGAAGTTTGAAGGAGACAAATATCCAAACTGTAGCAAATGGTATTCTCCACTTGAACCTGAAGCTAAATTTAGTGAGAATAAAGGTATGGAGGTGGCAAAAGCAGATAAGACTGACAGGGGTAGAAGCTTAACTCCAAGTCCTCACTCAGACACCTCCTGCTGTCACTTTTCTGCTGGGCAAAGGCAAGAATAATTCTGCTAACAAAAGACAACCACCAGGACATGGGCCAAAGAAAAACTATTGAGTCTTGGGTTGCTGGGTTGTACTTAGAGGCAGAGGCTGGCAGGAGTTAAACCAAGGGCCAGGGAGTAGTCTGTGACAAAGAGAAAAAACCACAGAGCTGGCTCAGCGCCTGTGGCTCAAGCAGCTAAGATGCCAGCCACATACGCCTGAGCCGGTGGGTTCAAATCCAGCCCGGGCCCCCCAAACAATGACAGCTGCAACCAAAAAACCTGCGTTGCGGCAGGTGCCTAAGGTCCTAGCTACTTGGGAGGCAGAGGCAGGAGAATCGCTTGAGCCCAGGAGATGGAGGTTGCTGTGAGCTGTGATGCTATGGCACTCTACCCAGGGCGACAGCTTGAGGCTCTGTCTCAAAAAAAAAAAAAAAAAAGCCACAGAGCTGTGAGTTTAGGTTCAAAAATGAGGACCTGGCTCAGTGCCCATAGCACAGTGGTTATGGCCCCAGCCACATACACCGAAGTTGGCAGGTTAGAACCTGGCCAGCTAAGCAACCATGATAACTGCAACAAAAAAATATCTGGGTATGGGCAGCGCCTGTGGCTCAAAGGAGTAGGGCACTGGCCCCATATACTTGAAGTGGCGGGTTCAAACCCAGCCCCAGCCAAAAACTACAAAAGAAAAAAAAAATACCTGGGTGTTGTGGCGGGCGCCTGTAGTCTAGCTACTTGGGAGGCTGAGGCAAGAGAATTGCTTAAGCCCCCAAATTTGAGGTTGCTGTGAGCTGTGACACCACAGCACTCAATCGAGGGTGGCATAGTGGGATTCTGTCTCAAAAAAAAAAAAAAAAAAAACCCAAAAAACAAACAAATGAGGACCTGGTAGATCTCTGGCTTCAGTTACCAGCCCATGGAGTGGATAATGCAAATAAACTCAGTCTGCTGCCAGGGAAGGCTTCTTGCTCTCTCTTCTAGCAGCATAGGCAGATACTGTAGAGTACGGTCCACTGGAAGCTGACTTCCAGTTTTCAAAAGAGTTTCTGTTGTGGTTTCCTGTTTTACCTCATGTACTACAATATTGAATATGTCTGGTATATTAATATTTCTTATTTATCCATAGGTTGTTAGATGGTGAGGCGTCATATTTGGAATCCCAGAGACTTGATGGCACATGGTGACTTGGTGAGTTTGGGAATTTCGTCTTTTGGAGAGGAAGGGAATGTTTTTTCATTTGTGGAAAAGAAATTTGCATTGTCATAGGGAGGAATACATTTTTAAATACATATGGAAATGTGTGTGGCATATTTGTGTGTAGGACCTGGAAAGTTTAAGAATGGAATGTAATAGACATCAACTCTGTTGTTTCAGCACCTTTTCTATTTGGGAACAGGCTCTCCAACATCTGGTGGACATATGGTACATGCCCCTCAATACTCTGATTAGTCTTGGGTGCATCACATAATAAAACCAATTAGAATATTTTCATTGCGTGGTATTTATATGGATTCCAGGATAGGAAAGCCCTTACTCCTTGCACTAAGTAACCTATAAGCTTCAGCTCCCAGGAGCTATTTTTAATGCCATTTTCAGGGAGCCTACCAGAGAACAAAGCTAATGCAAAACAAAGTAAACAGCAAGGAGGCAAAGATTTATGTGTGTCCTGTTCGTTATGGCATCTTATAGTACTTAAAACAGTGTCTGGAACATAGTAGGTGCTTACTAAATGTTAGCTATGTGAATAAAATTTAAGAACTGATAAATGGAAAGAAAGCTAGTGATACGGCTTGAATTTCTGATTCTGGCTATATCTAGAGCCAGCTCTACCCCTTGGAATTCCCAGATCCATGAGTCAATACATTTCCTTTATTCTTCTCATTAGTGTGCAGATGCGGCCCTCTCAGTACCTCTTCAACTTTGTAGTAATATGGCTTTGTGTACACCAGAGGCTGGAAAACTGAAGTCTGTGTTCCCACAGCCTTTTCAGTGAGGATTTCTGCATGTGATGTAGCATCCACCAAATAGTTGGATCTGAATGAGACTGGGAAGGGGCAGAGGCCCTAGGAGGTGGTTCTCCTGGCAGCACAGTAACCAGGAGTCATTTAGGTTCTTTATTGAAGCAGTTCTGTCACAATCTCTAACGTCTAGTCAGTTCTTTTCTACAGGTCACCAGCAGTAACGGCAACAACTTCCTACACTGACAGCTTTCTTGACGGTGGCTTGAACACAGCATGGTCCTTAAGTTAGTAGTGGTGCCCAGCAGCAGCAGCAACTTTGCTGAGACACTTAGATAGAGCTCCAGGAATTATTACTGAAAGTCCAGCCTCCTGCTCCATGTCTTCCCATCATTCTGTAGCAAGTTCATACACTTTAGTAGGCATCACTCTGTTTAAACTGGCTTGAGTGAATTTTTTATCTTCAATTGAACTCTAACCGATATAATTTAAATTGATGTTCTGTCAACAGCAACTGTAAGAGTTGTAAGACTGACTTTGTAGAACTTCTGAAGGTAAAAACAAGTGAAGCAGAAATAATAACAAAACTTATGAGAAAATTTCCAAGAGTATGAACACAAAAAATGGGTATTTTCAGTGAGAAAATATCAGATTGGCCTTAACCTTCTGTGCAACAAAAAATACCATAAAATCATAAAGAAATATCCATGGAAACGTGAGGGTAGGAATGCTGCAATGATGTGTGATGTCAAAAAGAACATCGTTCTCAGACATAAAAGGTGTCAGAATTAGACTATCTGTGGTATTCTACCTGGAAAATTTCTTAAAGATGAGCTTTATTACATTGAGAGATTTGTCAAAATTAAAGCATTAAAGAATTGGAAAGTTGTTATATAAAAGAACTGCTGAACAGGAAACAAAATCAAGTAGGCACATAAAACTAAAATTCATAATATATTAAATAATTGAATGCAAAACAAAAGACACGTGAAAGAAATGTGTGGGTTTTTCTTTTAAGTAGGAGAAGATATCTATTAGAGTTCTTCCAAAATAGAAACGAACTTTAAGTATCTAGAACAAAAAGAGAAATTTTTGAGAGGGCTATGGAGCCACAGAATCAAAATAAAAACTATAGCTCATTGGCTCAGTGCCTGTAGCTCAGCAGCTAGGGCACCAGCCACATAACACCGGAGCAGGTGGGTTCGAACCCAGCCCGGGCCAGCTAAACAACAATGACAACTGCAACAAAAAAATCACCCGGCATTGTGGGGGGGCGCCTGTAGTCCCAGCTACTTGGGAGGCTGAGGTGACATAGTGAGACTCAGTCTCAAAAAACAAAACAACCCTCCCCACCCCAAAAAAACAAACTATAGCTCATGGCTGGGAAGAATTGACATTGTTAAAATGTTTATACTACCTAAAGCCATCTATAGATTTAATGCGATCCCCATTAGAGCACCAACATCATACTCAAAGAACTTGAAAGAATAGTCCTTCATTTAGTATGGAACCATAAAAAAAAAAAAACCTAAATAGCCACTGCAAGCCTAAGAAGTAAAAACAAATCTGGAGGCATCACATTATCAGACTTAAAGTTATACTACAAGTCTGTGGTGATCAAAATAGCATGGAACTGCCATAAAAATAGAGACATAGATGTATGAAACAGTATAGAGAACTTAGAGGTGAAACCAACCTCATATTATCATCTTATCTTTGATAAAACAAAAGCATAGACTGTGGAAGAGAATCCCTATTTAGCAGATGGTACAGGGAGAACTGGGTAACCACATGTAAAAGACTGAAACTGGACCTGTACCTCTCTCCACTTACAAAAATTAACTCATAGCCAAGAGCACAGTAAGTAAAGCAAGCAAACAGCCCTCAGAATGGGAGAAGATATTTGCAGGTATGTCTCCAACAAAGGTTTAATAACCAGAATCCACAGAGAACTCAAATGTATTAGCAAGAAAAGAACAAGTGATCCCATCGCAGGCTGGGCAAGGGACTTGAAGAGAAACTTCTCTGAAGAAGACAGGCGCACAGCCTACAGACATGAAAAAATGCTCATCATCTTTAATCATCAGAGAAATGCAAATCAAAACTACTTTGAGACATCATCTAACTCCAGTAAGATTAGCCCATATCACAAAATCCCAAGACCAGAGATGTTGGTGCGCATGTGGAGAAAAGGGAACACTTTTGCACTGCTGGTGGGAATGCAAATTAATACATTCCTTTTGGAAAGATGTTTGGAGAACACTTAGAGATCTAAAAATAGACCTGCCATTCAATCCTATAATTCCTTTACTAGGCATATACCCAGAAGACCAAAAATCACATCATAACAAAGATATTTGTACCAGAATGTTTATTGCAGCCCAATTCATAATTGCTAATTCATGGAAAAAGCCCAAGTACCCATCGATCCACGAATGGATTAATAAATTGTGGTATATGTACACCATGGAATATTATGCAGCCTTAAAGAAAGATGGAGACTTACCTCTTTCATGTTTACATGAATGGAGCTGGAACATATTCTTCTTAGTAAAGTATCTCAAGAATGGAAGAAAAAGTATCCAATGTACTCAGCCCTACTATGAAACTAATTTATGGCTTTCTCATGAAAGCTATAACCCAGTTATAACCTAAGAATGGGGGAAGGGGAAAAGGGAGGGGAAGGAGTGGGGAGGTGAAGGGAGGGAGGGTGATTGGTGGGATTACACCTGTGGTGCATCTTACAATGGTATATGTGAAACTTAGTAAATGTAGAATGTAAATGTCTTAACGCAATAACTAAGAAAATGCCAGGAAGGCTATGTTAACCAGTGTGATGAAAATGTGTCAAATGGTCTATAAAACTAGTGTATGGTGCCCCATGATTGTATTAATGTACACAGCTATGATTTAATAATAATAAAAAACAAAAACAAAAATTAACTCATGATGAGACATGTCTTGGCTGTGTCATGCATGTGAGCCCCATAGGGCCAGCTGCCACGGGGGCAGAGGCCCAGGCCACAGCTTGAGTGAGGCCCTGGCCCCTCTGCACCTGTGTCTGGCAGAGCCCATGTGAGACAAGACAATCCTTCCCTGTCACCTGGATAATCAAGAGTTTTGGCTGGACCCTTGAGCATACACCAGGATAGTGAGGAGCCAGACAAAAAGCACAGACTATGGCACTGAAGCGGATTAATAAAGAATTTAGCAATTGAACCCATGACCCTCCAGCACGATCGATGTTCTGCAGGTCCAGTTGGGGATGATGTTTCATTGGCAAGCCACAATTATAGGACCTAATGACAGCCCACGTCAAGGTGGTGTACTCTTTTTGACAATTCATTTTCCTATAGACTACCCCTTCAAACCACCTAAGGTTGCATTTACAACAAGAATTTATCATCCTAATATTAACAGTAATGGCAGCATTTGTCTTGATGTTCTAAGATCACAGTGGTCTTCTGCTTTAACTATTTCTAACGTTCTTTTATCCATTTGTTCACTGTTATGTGATCCAAACCCAGATGATGCCCTAGCACCAGAGACTGCGTGGATCTATAAAACAGAGATAAGAACAACAGAATATCTGGGGAATGGACTCAGAATTATGCCATGGGATGCCACCTTATTGTCAGAATAACCTGAATTATAGCTGGAATAAACTTTAAATTCCTGTTTCTTTTTTGATTTTCTTATCTGGTTGCTCCCCTCTCAGACGTCATCATTTTTAATTTTATTTTTTATTTACCTCCCTCCATTCATTCATATGCTCATCAGAGAAGATCTAAGTTTTTCCAGGTTTGGACAATAACTGCTCTTAGAAACTGTAAAGTAGTTACAAGAGAACAGTAACTAAGAGAACAGTTGCCTAAGACTCAGAATTTTTTTAAAAATGGAGCATGTATATTAAGTGGTCCATGTCTTTCCTCTAATTTGGTTATGAGACTAAAACCATTCCTCACTGCTCTAACATGCTGAAGAAATCACCTGAGGGGAGGGAGATGGATGTTCAGTTGTCACATCAAAGGAAGCAGCACTATTCAGGCAGCATCCATTCTTGTTTAAGCCTCCACTGTGAGAGATTTGAGGTTACATGATATACTTTATGCTCATAACTGATATGGCTGGATAATTGGTATTGAATTTATACCATTAGCAGAACAGAAAATGTGATGTATTTTATGTATGTCAATAAAGGAATGACCTGTTCTTGTTCTACAGAGAATGGAAATTGGAAGTCAAACATCCTTTGTATTCCAAGTAGGGGTCTCAAACACTTTGTAATTTTCATTTAAATTGTCAGGAGGCTTAGAGCTATTAGTTAATCTATCTTCCAATACACTGTTTAATAAATGTAGCACTGAATAAATGATGTAAGCTGTCAATGTATGAGTGATCCGCTAATAGCTCTGCTAGTAATTGATTTATTTTTCTTCAATAAAATTTCATAAACCATTGAGTTAGTTGCCTGGATTCATTAATATGGGAAAAAATCTTTTGTAAATGCAAAGTTGTTTTTTGTATATACTGTTGGGATTTACTTCATTGTTTGACATCAAATGATTTAAAGTTCAAAAGAGTGAATATTTTGCCATATTCAGTTAAAGTGCACAGTCTGCTACAGGTTGACACATTGTTTGACCTGATTTATGCAGAATTAATAAGCTATTTGGATAGTGTAGCTTTAATGCATTGCACATCATACTGGCAGCCCTGGAGTTCATAGATGAACTTAGAACCCAGAAGTTTTGAAATGTGTATGTGGAGTTTAAGAAGTTTATTTTAGGGCTGCATCTTTGGCTCAGTGGGTAGGGCACTGCCCCCATATACTGAGGATGGTGGGTTTGAACCTGGCCCCAGCCAAACTGCAACAACAACAACAAAAACAAAATAGCCGGGTGTTGTGGAGGACACCTGTAGTCCTAGCTACTCAGGAGGCTGAGGCAAGAGAATCTCCTAAGCCAAGGAGTTGGAGGTTGCTGTGAGCTGTGATGCCACAGAACTCTACTGAGGGTGCAAGGAAGATAAAGTGAGACTCTGCCTCTAGATAAAAAAAAAAAAAAAAGAAGTTTAATTTCCAGTTGCAGCCCCAATCTTAAAATTTTTCTTCACCTTGTGCACTTGACAGCTGAAAGAAAGTAACACGGGTAAGAATGGGTCAAAATTTACAAAATAAAGTACTGTTTTGGTGTAGGGGAAAAAATTAACTCATGGTGGAGAAAAGATTTAAATTTAAGACATGAAACAATAAAAGCTCTAGAAGAAAGTATAGGAAAAAGTATAAAAAAGTATAAAAAGTATATCGATATTGGATGGGGGGAAGATTTTATGAAGAAGATCTCATTGGCAATTGCAGCAACAACAAAAATAAATAAATGGGACCTAATCAAGCTTCTGCACAGCTAAGGACACAATCAATAAAGCAAATAGACAGCCTTCTGAATGGGAGAAGATACTCCCATGTTATGAATCTGAGAAAGGGCTAAAAGTCAGAATCGACGAAGAACTCAAGCAAATCAACAAGAAAAGAGAAAATGATCCCATTAACCACTGGGGAAGAGACATGATCAGAACCTTCTGCCAGGTTCATCTCCCAGACAGATGAATGGCTAAAAACACATGAAAAAATGTTCATCATCTCCAATCATCAGAGAAACACAAATCAAAACCACCCCGCAATATCACCTAACCCCATTGAGAATAGTTCACATCACAAAGACCCAAAGCTGCAGCTGCTGGCATGAGTATGGAGATAAGGGAACACTTACACACTGTTGGTGGGATTGCAAACTAATACCACCTCTTTGGAAAGAAATATGCAGAATCCTCAAAAAACTAAATGTAGAACTTCCAGTTTTATCTAGCAATCCCCTTACTAGCTATCCACCCAGAAGAAAAAAATCATTCTACTACAAGGACGTATGCACTAGAATGTTTATTACAGCTCAATTCACAATCACCAAGTTGTGGCATCAACCCAACTGCCCATCAACCCATGAATAGATTAATAAACTGTGGTATATGTATGCCATGGAATACTATTCATCTATAAAAAGATGAAGAATTTACATCTTTTGTGTTACCTTGGTGGTGTCAAAGAACATTCTCCTTGGCAAAGTATCTCAAGAATGGAAAAGCAAGGATTCCATGTTCTCAATACTAATTTTAAACTAGCAGATTAACAACCATAGCCCCACACAAGAGAAAAACACAAATAAATTTGGGAAGGGAATGTGAGGGGTGTGGTTTATTGGGCTCCCACCTGTCAGGTACAATGTAGGGGTATAGGGCCCATCTCCTAGGTGAAGGGCTCAACTATGACTGTGACTATACCTTACAAATACAACCAAGGGATCCTAATCTTAATGTACCCTTATGTTAATCCAAAATAAATAAACAAACAAAAAATATATATATATAAACTCATAAAATCAAGTCTTAGAAAGGATAAGAATCAGGCAGGGTGTGATGGCTTGCACCTATAATCCTAGCATTCTGGTAGGCCAAGGCAGGAGGATTGCTTGAGCTCAGGAGTTCAAGACCAGCCTGAGCAAAACCAAGCCCCATCTCCATTAAAAATAAAAAAATTAGCTGGGAATGGTTCACATGCCTGTAGTCCCAACTACTCAGGAGGCTGAAGATTGCATGAGCCTAGGAATTTGAGGTTGTAGTGAGCTGTGATGACACCATTGCATCCTGCCCGGGGCAACAGAGTGAGACTCTATCTCAAAAAAAGAAAGAAAAAAGACAGGAAGGAACTAAGGAATGATTGATGATCTCAAGTCATGGCCTTGGGATGTTCTGATCCAACTGTTGTTGGTCCTTGTCAGTGAAAAGAAAGTGCTTCTGGTGTACTCTGCTTATTAGAAAGTAGAAAAGAATATTTCCTAGCTCCATGGCTGTATACCAGCTGGCTGAGGCTGTGGGATTTTGCTCAATACATATCTAACATAGCAGCTGCAATTAGAACCACAATCTGATCATGCTAGCAATAATCCATTGTCATTCTTTAAGACTATATTGAGATACAGTCAGCCCCCAGAAGGATTTCTTCTTATCTCATTGGCCAAAAAGACTTCGTACTCCTATTCCTGAACCAATTAATGCAAGAAGAGTGGAAATCTTTAGATTTGGGCTTAGTCGAATTAAGATTTGCTCTCATGTATTGGAAAGTTCAGTGTCCATGGTTGTTTTATAAGTTTAAAATAAAAAAGGCATGTTGTTTAGCAAGTAAAAACATCTGTTGAGTAGGCCACAAACTGTGGCATTAATATCTGAAATTGTCCCAGGGATATAGCACTGCCTTTGATTTACTATTTTTAATAGACAGAGGGAACTCCAGGGTCTTTCATTCATTTATCACAATAATTCTTCATAGGCAGAGAAAAAAATCTGGAGATTTTTGCCAGTTGTTGAGAATGTTTTATCCAACACAGGAACTGAAAAAAACTTCATAGAATGAATGAGTTTAAAGTATGACCCTGTCAAAGTGACCAGGTATGTCCTCATTGTTGGTGGATTTCTGTGTGCCACAAATTGCTATTAGCTCGAAGTATCTAAGAGTTTCTAAAAAGCCTTAATTATTCTGTATCCTAGTACATAGTTATCTTATTAAATGGTCTTAGGAATATCTAGGAGTAGAGAATACACAGAGAATGAACCTTTGCCATTATAACATGGTACTTAGTCTCCCTTTCAAGCAAGGTGCTGTGAATTTGTGAATTCAGCTCTGGAAATTGTATTACAGATCATGAACCTCTATTGTCTTGCCTCAGGATACACCAGGGGTATTTTATACAAAGTAAGTAAGACTTTAGTAGGAACCTGTGTTCAAATAGACATAGAAAACTCTGAAGGTGAGATCATTTTGAGCACTAAGCTGGTCTTCCAGCCTATTGCTGTAATCATGCACACTTGCCTATGATTGTTCAGAGGCTCTAATCTTACCTCTATAACCTCAAGATTCTCCTATCCAAATTAAAACTAGAGAGCACATTTCAATTTTGGCATTTCCCACCAACAATTTCCAACATTTGGAAAATAGGTAATGCAGTTCCCTTTTTTCTGAAACATTCTGGAATTTCCTTCAACAGAGCAAGAAGAGATAGTCATTCTAGTCCTTCTCAGGGACAGCAATTATGGGTGTGCAAGTGGGACACTCACCATGAATCTGTTCCAGCATTCCTATCTCAAAGAGCTTTAATTTCTTTCCCACACACATGCCAATAGATTTTTGGCATCCCCACTTCCTTTAATGAGGGCCAGTGTGGAGCCTGATTCGCCTCATCCATTTAAACACCCAGCTGCTGGAGCCAGCACTTTGGACGCAGCACATCTGCTAAGTGCATCCATATTCACAAATTCAGCCCAATCTAAAATTAAGTTTTGCTCTTCTTGGTTGAGTGCCTTAAAATATATTCCCACAAAGATTCCACCAATAGTTTGTTTATTTAAAGTAGTAAATCCCTGCAACCATTGCAGTGTCAAAATCTTCTCTCAGGAAAGGACAGCTCTGGCCAAATATCCCAGGCAGATGTAATTGCCTGTTCTTGTTCTTCATGTCGGCAGTTCCCAAGTCCTGGGCCATGGACCAGGACCAGCCTGTGGCCCGTTAGGAACTGGGCTGCACAGCACACCACCTGAGCTCTGCCTCCTGCCCCATCTCCCTCCCTTCCACTCCTGCCTAATTCGAGGCAAAATTGTTTTCCATGAAACAAGTCACTGGTGCCAAAAAGGTTGGGTACTGCCACATTATGTTCACACTGCAGCGTAGCGAGTGGGAAGACCTACAGTGTATTTAAGGTGCCAGAAATTGTGGGGCAATATGTGACAAGAGCATCCCCCCCAAAACCATTTCCAGGTAATTTTCAAAAGGGTTAAGAATGGGAAGTATCAGTATCACTTGAGGGTCCTTTGCAAATTATATATATCAGCCCCACAGACATATCAGAATCGTTGTGGAGATTAGGGTAGTTGAGATCATGCTGGCTGGAAAAGCTCTCTAGAGTTTCCATAGGCACTGTCCCATACTCACAACTCTTTCCCCTTAGAACCACTACTTATCACATATCTTCATCATGATTATAGTATAAGAAAGGGGATAAAGTTGCTGCTAAAATCAATTATAAGGAGGGTGAGTTTTCTTACATTGTAATAAGTTATGTTAATTTCCACCTGGCCTCTTCCCTATAAAAGGAGAGATGAAGTTTGCTTTCCCTCCTCATATGGGATAGCCGTGTAACTTGGGTCAATGAAAGATAAAAGGAAGGGACAGTGTGTCTGTTCTGAGCAGAAGCTTTATGAGGCATTGTGTGTTTCTGCCCACTCCTTTGCCTTTCCTTTTGCCGTGGGAATGGCATGTTTCTAACAATCTAGTTCCTAGGATGAGAAGACCCCTGGAACAGAGTTGTAGCTACTGACAAGTCCCCTGAGCAAGAAATAAGTGCTGATAGAGATTTTTTTTTGTATAGAGATTTTGAATGGTTTGGGAAGATTTGAAATTGTTTTTGAGTAGTTACTATGGCAAAACTTACTAAGGTATATAAAATGATCATGTATTTATTTTTTGCCAAGCACCTTGATGGGTTTAAGTAGATACAGAATATGATACCAAAGTTTGAATTTAGGGGTGTGAACTAAAGAAAGTTAAATTTCTCTGTATAAGAAAAGTGGTAGGCTGGGCACAATGGCTCAGACTGGTAATCTCAGCATTCTGGAAGGCAAAAGCAGGAGGATTGTTTGAGTTCAGGAGTTCAAGACCAGCCTGAGCAAGAGCAAGACCCCATCTCTATTAAAAACAGAAAATTATCTGGATGTGCTGGTGCATGCCTGTAGCTCTAGCTACTTGGGAGGCTGAGGCAGAAGGATTGTTTCGGCTCAGGAGTTTGAAGTTGCAGTGAGTTATGATGACACCATTGTACCTGGGGTTACTGACAGCAAGACTCTGTCTCAAAAAAAAAAAAAAGTGGTAACGCTCCCTGTTTTCTGGTAGAAGGCAAATTAGCCAGGGAAATAAAATGGAGGAAGCTGAAATCTAAGCAATGAAACAGTGGACTAGCAGTACAAAAATTGTAAGGACTTTTCAGTCCAGATATTTTTTACATGGTAACTTGGATTTTACATTGTTTCTACTTTAGCTAAGTACACTGTGTTTTTGATGGAAATCTAAGAAAAAGTCTGAGTTCCTATCCAGAAAAGAAGGAGCAAGAAAAACAGTATGACAATTTCATCCATCAGCTGCTGCAATTGGGTGAAAGCAGGAGCTTGGCGTTTGAGGAGGACATGGGAGTGTAAACCTCTCTGGGAGGCTGTAGACGTTATAAGGAGGGTTTTACTTCCACAAACCATTTAGTGAGCATTCAAAACAATATTTTCTGGTTTTTTAAAGCCTTGGAATAAACCAATTAATATCTAGGTTTTATACAAATTTGAGAATTTTAAGTAGCAGCAGTTCTAACTATACACCAAAATAATAATCCACAGTGACCAAGTATATTTGTCCCAGAAATCTATTTTAAGTGTTTTAATACTAGAAAGTTATTAGGATGCCTTAAGTATAATAAGGAAAAAACCACTTAATGATTGTTGAATGACATCTGCTAAATTAAATACAAATGTATTTAAGGAAAAAACCCTCTTTAAAAAGTATAAAAGAAGACACGCTACTGTGATTCAAAAAACATCTTTTAAACCATCATAATAGTTTTGGATAAGAAAACCTCCAATAACTTTCTATTGGAAATGTTATCCAACACAAAAAGGCAGAAGAAAAAAGAAATAAGAATTGTAAATGTTAGAAAGTGACAAGATTATTAATTTTTATAGATAAAATGATTGAATACTTAAGAGAGCCAAAAAGATTGTGAATAACATTAATAAGATAGGCTCATATAAGTTAAATTGATCGCGATAGACATACCATATTCCTTTCAGAGCAAACAAACCATTTTAAAGATGTAAGCACTTCCCAAGTTAATTTATAGGCTTATTTCCAGTTTGTTTTTTTGCTATTAGTTTAGTTTGCTATTAGTTTGTTTTTGTACTTGTTTGAGTTCTGAGAATTTGGCAAAATGATTCTAAAATTCATTTGCAATAATAAACACACTATAATAGCAAAGAAAAAGATTTAAAAAGTAGAGTAATGAGGGATAATTTATTCTACCAGAATTTAACAGAGTAAAAATACTAAAGTGCTTAGTGGTTAGATTTACAAAACAGGCTTGGAGCCAATAGATTTAAGCTTGAATTCCTGGCTCTGACACATAGTAGCGTGTCCTCTTAGACAATTAATTTGCTATATTTAAGCAAAGTGTGTATTATAGACCCTAATTTCCAACCCTTCTGCACTACCCCTATTTACATCCTTGCCATGGCCTCATCGTTGGCATACTTTCCTGTCTCTTGGCTTTGGGCTTGGCAGACGTAACTGTGTTTCAGTTCCGACCCTAGGCCTTAAGATAACTGCACAGTTCTGTTTGCCCTCCTGCCCCTCTGCTGTCATTGTGAAAAGAGCTTCCTCTAGTGAGCTGCTGCCCTTTCCTTCTGGAGCCTAGGGTGAAAACATGTGGAGCACAGCTGCTCCAGCTGCCCACAGATCCATGAGAATAAATAATTACCATTTAGGCAATTGAAATTGGTCAATAAAACATATCACTTATTTTCTTTTTTTTTTTTTTTTTTTGTAGAGACAGAGTCTCACTGTACCGCCCTCGGTAGAGTGCCGTGGCGTCACACAGCTCACAGCAACCTCTAACTCTTGGGCTTACGTGATTCTCTTGCCTCAGCCTCCTGAGCAGCTGGGACTACAGGCGCCCGCCACAACGCCCGGCTATTTTTTTGTTGCAGTTTGGCCAGGGCCGGGTTTGAACCCGCCACCCTCGGTATATGGGGCCGGCGCCCTACTCACTGAGCCACAGGCACCGCCCATATATCACTTATTTTCTTAAGGAAGATTCTCAGCATTGCCTCAAATACTTAATTTATTCTTCATTGACCAGAATTTAGTCACATGGCTAATTCCTTTTCTTTTTCTTTTTTAATTTCAGTTTAATATGAGGGTACAAATGTTTAGGTTGCATTGTTTTCAATTCTAAGGTAAAGTGCACATTGTAGTTGAGCCCTTCACCAGGGGGCGTACTGAACACCCTCACATTGTGCACATTACGTGAGATCCCTCCAATCGCCCTCCCATCTCCCCTGGCCCTTCTCCCTCTTCCTTCCTCTCCCTTGCTAGACTATATATATATATATATATTTTTTTTTTTTTTTTTTTTTTTGCAGTTTTTGGCTAGGGCTGGGTTTGAACCCCCCACCTCCAGCATATGGAGCCGGCACCCTACTCCTTTGAGCCACAGGCACCGCCCCATTAGACTACATTTTTTTCCATTCTTGAGATACTTTAGTAAAAAGAATGTATTTCAACTCTATCCAGGTAAACACAAAAGATGTAAAGTCTCTATCTTTTCTCATGGCCTGAATAGTTTTTAGGGTATACATATACCACATTTTTTTTGTTTTTTTTTGAGACACTCTCACTAAAGGAGTCTCACTCCTCAGTAGACTACCATGGCGTTACAGCTCACAGCAACCTCAAATTCTTGGGCTTAAGTGATTCTCTTGCCTCAGCCTCCCAAGTAGTTGGTACTACAGGTGCCTGCCACATGCCCGGCTATTTTTTTTTTTTTTTTAGTTGCAGTTGTCATTGTTGTTTAGCAGGCCCGGGCTGGGTTTGAACCTGCCATCCTCGGTGTATGTGCCAGCACCCTAACCACTGAGCTATGGGCGCCAAGCCATACCACAATTTGTTAGTCCATTATGGGTTGACGGGCGCTTGGATTGCTTCCACAGTCAGACAATTGTGCATTGAGCTGCGGTAAATATTCTGTGCAAATGTCCTTGCAGTAAAATGATTTTTTTTCATCTGGGTAAATACCTACTAATGGGATTATGGGATCAAATGGAAGACCAACTTTTAGTTCTTTGAGAATTCTCCATATTTCTTTCCGTAAAGGTTTTATTAGTTTCCAACCCCACCAGCAGGTCCAAAAGTGTATACTTCTCTCAACATCTATGTCAGCATCTGCAGATTCAGGACTTTTTGATATGGGATAATCTCACTGTGGTTTTGATTTTCATTTCTCTGATGATTAGGGATGATGAGCCCTTTTTATTTTTCATGTTTATTTTTTTATTGTTGGGGATTCATTGAGGGTACAATAAGCCAGGTTACACTAATTGCATTTGTTAGGTAAAGTCCCTTTTGTAATCGTGTCTTGCCCCCAAAAGGTGTGGCACACACCAAGGCCCCACCCGCCTCCCTCCTTCCCTCTCTCTGCTCTCCCCTTCCCCCACCCCCATCATGACCTTAATTGTTGTTAATTGTCCTCATATCAAAATTGAGTACATAGGATTCATGCTTCTCCATTCTTGTGATGCTTTACTAAGAATAATGTCTTCCACTTCCATCCAGGTTAATTTGAAGGATGTAAAGTCTCCATTTTTTTTAATGGCTGAATAGTATTCCATGGTATATATATACCACAGCTTGTTAATCCATTCCTGGGTTGGTGGGCATTTACGCTGTTTCCATATTTTGGCGATTGTAAATTGAGCTGCAATAAACAGTCTAGTAAAAGTGTCCTTATGATAAAAGGATTTTTTTCCTTCTGGGTAGATGCCCAGTAATGGGATTGCAGGATCAAATGGGAGGTCTAGCTTGAGTGCTTTGAGGTTTCTCCATACTTCCTTCCAGAAAGGTTGTACTAGCTTGCAGTCCCACCAGCAGTGTAAAAGTGTTCTCTTCTCTCCACATCCATGCCAGCATCTGCAGTTGTGAGATTTTGTGATGTGGGCCATTCTCGCTGGGGTTAGATGGTATCTCAGGGTGGTTTCGATTTGCATTTCTCTAATAGATAGGGATGATGAACATTTTTTCATGTTTGTTAACCATTTGTCTGTCTTCTTTAGAGAAGGTTCTATTCATTTCTCTTGCCCATTGATATAAGGGATTGTTGGCTTTTTTCATGTGGATTAATTTGAGTCCTCTATAGATCCTAGTTATCAAGCTTTTGTCTGATTCAAAATATGCAAATATCCTTTCCCATTTTGTAGGTTGTCTCTTTGCTTTGGTTGTTGTCTCCTTAGCTGTACAGAAGCTTTTCAGTTTAATGAAGTCCCATTTGTTTATTTTTTTTATTTTTTATTTTTTTGTAGAGACAGAGTCTCACTGTACCGCCCTTGGGTAGAGTGCCGTGGCGTCACATGGCTCACAGCAACCTCTAACTCTTGGGCTTACGCGATTCTCTTGCCTCAGGCTCCCGAGCAGCTGGGACTACAGGCGCCTGCCACAACGCCCGGCTATTTTTTTTTGTTGTTGTTGTTGCAGTTTGGCCGGGGCTGGGTTTGAACCCGTCACCCTCGGCATATGGGGCCGGCGCCCTACTCACTGAGCCACAGGCACCGCCCCCATTTGTTTATTTTTGTTGTTGTTGCAATTGCCACGGGAGTCTTCTTCATGAAGTCTTTCCCCAGGCCAACATCTTCCAGTGTTTTTCCTATGGTTTCTTTGAGGATTTTTATTGTTTTGTGCCTTAAATTTAAATCCTTTATCCATCTTGAATCAATTTTTGTGAGTGGGGAAAGGTGTGGGTCCAGTTTCAGTCTTTTACATGTGGATATCCAGTTCTCCCAACACCATTTATTGAATAGGGGGTCTTTCCCCCAAGGTATGTTCTTGTTTGGTTTATCAAAGATTAGGTGGTTATAAGATGTTAGTTTCATTTCCTGGTTTTCTACTCAATTCCAAGTGTCTATGTCTCTATTTTTGTGCCAGTACCATGCTGTCTTGACCACTATGGGTTTGTAGTACAGCCTAAAATCTGGTATGGTGATGCCCCCAGCTTTATTTTTGTTACTAAGAACTGCCTTAGTGATACGGGTTTTTTTCTGATGAGCCCCTTTTTCATATGTTTTTTGGCCATTCATCTGTCAACTTCAGAGATATTTTTGTTCAAGTCTCTTGCCCACTTATAAATGGGGTTGTTTGCTCTTTCCTTGTTGATTAATTTGAGTTTTCTGTAGATTCAGATTATGAGCCCTTTATCAGATTCATAGCATGCAAGTATCTTCTTCCATTCTAAAAGCTGTCTGTTTGCTTTAGATGTGGTACCCTTAGCTGTGTAGAAGCTTTTTAGTTTATCATGTCTCATGTATTTATTTTTGGTGTTGCTGGAGTTGCCAAGAGGGTCTCTATAAAATCTTTTCCTGGGCCAATTTTGTCAAGTGTTTTTCCCACACTCTAGAATAAAAATTCTAGAATTTTTATTGTTTCATATCTTAACTTTAACTCTTTTATCCAGTGAGAGTCAATTTTGTCAATGGTGAGAGGTATGGGTCCAGTTTCAGTCTTCTACATGTGGCTAACAAGTTCTCCCAGCACCATTTATTAAATAGTGATTCTTTTCCACAGTGCATGCTTTTGTGTTATCAAAGATCAGATGGCAATATGTGGCTGGTTCATCTCTAGATTCTCTATTTTATTCCACAGATCTATATCTCTATTTTTGGCCAGTACCATGGTGTTTAGATCACTATAGACTTGTAGTATAACCCAAAGTCCAATAACAAGATGCCTCCAGATCTGTTTTTATTTCTAAAAATTTTATTGGCTGTTCAGAGTTTTTTCTAGTTTCATATGAAATGAAGTTATTTTGTTCAAGTTCTTCAAAGTATGACATGAATGCTTTGATTGGGATTGCATTAAATCTGTAGATTGCTTTGGATTGTACGGACCTTTTTACAATGTTGATTCTTCCCAGCCACGTGCGTGGTATATTCTTCCATTCGTTAATGTCTTCTGCTCTTTATTTTCTCAGTGTTTCATAGTTTTGTTTATAGAGATCCGTCACATCTTTTGTTAGATATATCCCCAAATATTTCTTTTTCTTTGGAACTATTATAAAAGTATTGTATCTTTGATTTTATTCTAAACTTGACTGTTATTGGCATTTGTGAAGGCTACTGATTTGTGGACATTTTGTATCCTGAGATGTTACTGTATTTCTGGATCACTTCTAAGAACTTTGTAGTTGAGTCCCTGGGGTTTTCCAGGTATAAGATCATGTCATCCACAAAGAGCAAGAGTTTGACTTCCTTTGTCCCAATTTGGACATCCTTGATATCCTTCTCTGGCCTGATTACAATGGCTAGGACTTCTAGTGTTATGTTGAATAGCAGTGGTGATAGTGGGCATCCTTGTCTAGTTCCAGTTCTAAATAGAAATGCTTTTAGTTTTAGTCCGTTCAATAAGATATTGGTTGTGGGTTTGTTGCAGATGGCCTCTATCAGTTTAAGAAATGTCCTACCTCTGCCTATTTTCTAAGTGTTCTTGTCAGAAAAGGATGCTAGATTTTGTCAAAAGCCTTTACTGCATCAATTGAGAGGATCCTATGGTCTTTGTTTTTGATTGTATTTATGTGGTGAATTATATTTACAGATTTACATATGTTGAACCATCCTTACATCCCAAGGATAAAACCCACTTGGTCATGATGTGTAATTGTTTTAATGTGTTGCTATATTCTTTTTGAATCATAGATGGATTGTGTAGTGGTGAAGTCAGGACTTTTAATGTACCTACCACTGGAATAGTATACATTGTACCAGATAGGGAGTTTTTAAACCTTCATCCTCATCCCCTTCTGAGTGTCCAAAGTCTATTATTCTATTCTATATGACCACATGTATCCATCACTTAGTTCCCACTTACAAGTGAGTACATTTTGTACTTGTTTATCCATTCCTGAGATATTTTGGTTAGGATAATAGTTTTCAGTTCTACCCAAATTGCTGCAAAAAGACATTATATATATTTATATATATACCCCCTACACCATTTTTTAAATCCACTCATAGGTTCATGGGAATTTGGTTGATTCTTTATATTTGCAACTGTGAATTGTACCGAGACTAACATGTGAGTGCATGTCTCTTTCATCTAATAACTTCTTTTCCTTTGGATGGATACCTAGTAGAGGGATTGCAGGATTGAATGAATGGTAGGTCTTCTTTTAATTCTTTGAGGACTCTCTATACTGTTTTCCAAAGAGGTTGTACTAATTTACATTCCCTCCAACAACATGTAATGCATTCCCTTTTCACCACATCCACACCAACATCTATTGTTTTTTGAGTGTTTAATAATGGCCATTCTGACAGTCATTTTAATTTTCAATTCTCTGATGATTATGGATGGTGAACATTTTTTTCATGTTTCCTGGCCATTTGTATATCTTCTTTTGAAAAACATCTGTGTATGCATTTTACCTACTTTTCAATGGGGGTTGTTTGTTTTCTTGCTAATTTGCTTAAAGTTCCTTGTAAATTCTGGATATTAGTCCTTTGTTAGATGTATAGTTTATGAATATTTTCTCCCATTCTGTAGGTTGTCTGTTTACTGTGTTGACTATTTCTTTTGCTGTGCAGAAACTTTTTAGCTTAATTAAGTGCCATTTATTTTTGTTTAGTTATATTTGCTTTTGGGGTCATAAATTCTTTGCCTAGGTCAATGTCCACAGGAGTTTTTCTTAAGTTTTCTTCTAGAATTTGTATGATGTTAGGTCTTATATTTAAGTCTTTTATCCACCTCCAGTTAATTTTTCTGTATGGTGAGAGATGGGGATCCAGATTCATTCTTCTTCATGTAGAGTTCCAATTTTTCCAACACTGTTTATTGAAAAGGGCATCCTTTCCCCAGTATATGCTGTTGTCTACTTTGTCAAAGATCAGTTGGGTGCAGGTGTATGGTTTTATTTCTGGGTTCTCTATTCTGTTCCATTGGTCTATGTGTCTACTTTTCTACCAGTATCATGCTGTTTTGACAACTATAGGTTTATAGTATAATTTAAAGTCAGGTAATGTTTCGTTCATTTCTTTTTTGCTTGGGATTACTTTGTCTACTTAGGTTTTTTTTTTATTCCATTTGATACCTAGGATTGTTCTTTTTTTTTTTTTTTTTTTTTGAGACAGAGCCTCAAGCTGTCGCCCTGAGTAGAGTGCTGTAGCATCACAGCTCACAGGAACCTCCACCTCCTGTGCTCAAGTGATTCTCCTGCCTCTGCCTCCCAAGTAGCTGGGACTACAGGCACATGCCACAATGCCTGGCTATTTTTTGGTTGCAGCTGTCATTGTTGTTTGGTGGGCACAGGCTGGATTCGAACCCGCCAGCTCAGGTGTATGTGGCTAGCACCTTTAGCTGCTTGAGCCACAGGCACCGAGCCTAGGATTGTTTTCTTAAATCTCTGAAAAAATTATGTGGTATTTTGATGGAAATTTTACTGAATCTGTAAATCATTTTGGGAAGAATGGACATTTTAACAATATTGATTCTTCCAGTCCGTGATCATGGGAGTTTTTCCTATTTGTGTCACCAACAAGTTCTTTCATCAGTATTTTGTAGTTCTCCTTGTAGAGATCTTTCTCCTCCTTGCTTAAGTATATTTCTAAGTATTTTGTGTTTTTTGCAGCTATTGTAAATGGTATTGAGTTCTTGATTTGATTCTCAGGTTGGCTGTTATTACTGTATAGAAAAATGCTACTGATTTGGGTACATTACTTTTGTAATGTGAAACTTTACTGAATTTATTTATAAATTCTAGAAGTCTTTTGGAGAAGTCTTTATGGTTTTCCAGATATAAGATCATATGATCAGCAAACAGGGATAACAGAGATAGTTAAACCTCTTCTTTCCAATTTGAAAGCCCTTTATTTCTTTCTCTTGCCTGATTGCTCTGGCCAGGACTTCCAGTACTATGTTGAATAGAAGTGGTAAAAGTGGGCATTATTATTATTTTTTTCCAGTTCTTAGAGGAAATACTTTTAACTTTATCCAATTCAGTATGATGATGGCTGCAAGTTTGTCGCATATGGCTTTTACTTTGTTGAGATATGTTCATTCTATACCTAGTTTGTCAAGGACTTTTATCATGAAGGGGTACCGAATTTTATCAAATGCTTTTTTCCCCTGCATCTATTTTGTGATCATATGGTTTTGTATTTAATTCTGTTTATGCAGTGAGTGACATTTATTGATTTGTTTATGTCCAACAATTCTTGAATCCTTGTGATGAACCCCACTTGATCATGGTAAATTATTTTTTCTTTTCTTTTTCTTCTTTCTTTCTTTCCTTTTTTCTTTCTTTCTTTTTTCTATTTTTTTTGAGACAGGGCCTCACTTTGTTGGGGCTCAAGTGATTCTCTTGCCTCAGCATTCTGAGTAGCTGGGTCTACAGGTACCCACCACAACACCAAGCTAATTTTTTCTCTTTTTAGTTGGGATAGGGTCTCACTCTTGCTCAGGCTACTCTTGTACTCCTGAGCTCAAGCAATCTACCCACCTCGGCATCCCAGAGTGATTACAGGCATGAGCCACTGCACCTGGTCTTAAATTATTTTTTCAATGTGCTATTGGATTCAATTTGCTAGCATTTTGTTGAGGATTTTTGCAGATCAGCATCCCCTATGAACAATGCCATACCTCAGGTAATTAGAAAAATAAGAACTAACCAAATACAAAGCTAAAAGAAGACAAGAAATAATAATGATCAGAGAATAACTCAATGAAATCGAACCCCCTCCCCCCAAATAAAAAAAGAGTACAAAAGATCAGTGAAACAAAAAGTAGGTTCTTTGCAAAGATTAACAAAATCAACAGACCACTGGCTAGGCTAGCCATGAAAAGAAGAGAGAGGATTTTTTCTAACTCATGAAGGATATTGATCTGTAATTTTTTTTCTTTCCTTTTGTTTTCCTGGTTTTGGTATCAGGGTGATAACTGGCTTCATAGAATATGTTAGGGAGGATTCCTTCCTGTTTACTCCCGGAACAGTTTTAGTAGGATAGATAGCAGTTCTTCTTCGTAGGTCTGATGGAATTCAGCTGTGAATCTGTTTGGTCCTGAGCTTTACCCTGTTGGGAGTTTTACAAAATTTCTGTTTCAATCTTGCTGCTTATTGTTAGTCTCTTTGGGATTTCTATTTCTTCCTGATTTAAACTTAAGAGATTATGTGTTTACAAAAATGTATACATTTTCTAGTTTGTGTGCACAGAGGTGTTACTAGTAGTTTCAGATGAGCTCTTGTATTTCTGAGATATCAGTTGTAATGTCTTCTGTTTCATTTCTGATTGAGTTTATTTGAATCTTGGTTAGCTTATAGTCTCTTCAATAAATGGTGCTGGGAAAACTGGATATCCACATGCAGAAGAATGAAACTACTAGACCTCTATCTCTTGGCATATACAAAAATAAAATCAAAATAAATTAAAGAGGGCGGCGCCTGTGGCTCAGTCAGTAGGGCGCTGGCCCCATATACCAAGGGTGGCGGGTTCAAACCCGGCCCCGGCCAAACTGCAACCAAAAAATAGCCGGGTGTTGTGGTGGGCACCTGTAGTCCCAGCTACTCGGGAGGCTGAGGCAAGAGAATCACTTAAGGCCAGGAGTTGGAGGTTACTGTGAGCTGTGTGAGGCCACGGCACTCTACCGAGGGCCATAAAGTGAGACTCTGTCTCTAAAAAAAATAAAAATAAAAATAAATTAAAGACAAATCTAAGGCCTGAAACTATGCAACTATTAAAAGAAAACATTGAAGAAACACTTCAGGATGCTGGGCTGGGTAAGGACTTCCTGCGTAATACCCTCATAGCACAGGCACCCAAAGCAAAATTGTGCAAATGGGATTATATCATGCTAAAAAAACTTCCACATCACTGGGTGGTGGCTCACACCTGTAATCCTAGCACTCGGGGAGGCTAGGTGAGTGGATTGCCTGAGCTCACAGGTTCAACACCAGCGTAATTAGAATACATAAGAAGCTCCAAGAACTCAATAAGAAAGAAATCAATCTGATGTTAAAAATGGGCAAAGGATATGTATAAATAGGCATATCTCAAAAGAAGACATACAAATAGCCAACAGGTAAATGAAAAAAAAATCACTATCATTAGTCATCAGAAAAATGCAAATCAAAATTATAGTGAGATATAATTTTACCCCAGTTAAATGGCTCTTTTCAAAAAGACAGGCAATCATGAATGCTGGCAAGGATGTGGAGAACCCGTGTACATTGTTGGTTGGATTGTAAATTAGTGCGACCGCTATAAAGAACAGCACAGAGGTTCCTCAAAAATATAAAAATAGAACTACCATATGACCCAGCAATCCCACTTCTGAGTATATATCCAAAAGAAAGGAAATCAGTATGTGGAAAAGGTATCGGTTCTTCCATGTTTATTGCAGCACTATTCACAATAGCAATGAAATGGAATTAACCTATGTGTCTATCAACGGATGAATAGATAAAGAAATTGTGGTGCATCTATACAGTGAAATATTATAATATTTATAGCCACAAAAAAGAATGAAGTTCAGCCATTTGCAGCAAGGTGAATGGGAGAACACTATGTTAAGTGAATCAAACCAAGCACACAAAGGCAAATCTCACATGCTCTTACTCGTATGTGGGAACTAAATACTAAAACCAATTGATCTCATGGACACAGAGAGTAGAATTATGGTTACCAGAGGCAGGGAAGGATTGTGGGAGGAAGGGATAAAGTGAGAGGGATAATGTAAAGATAAATATAATTAGTTATAGAATGAACAATATTTGATAGCACAATAAAGTGACTACAATCAACAGTGAGTTAGGGTATACTTCAAAACAACTAAAAGAGTGAAAGAAAGAAATGATAAATGCCTGAGATTATGGATATCCCAATTATCCTGATTTAATTAATTCACATTGTATTCCTGTAACACAACATCACATATACCCTATAGAGATTTGCAACTATTATGTACCTATAATAATTAAAAATACAGGGCAGTGCCTGTGGCTCAAGTGGGTAGGGCGCTGGCCCCATATGCTGAGGGTGGCAAGTTCAAACCTGGCCACGGCCAAACTGCAACAAAAAACAGCTGGGTGTTTTTTTGACTACTGGACTTCTAGTAGTGCCAGCTGAGGCAAGAGAATTGCCTAAGTCCAGGAGTTTGCTGTGAGCTGTGATACCACAGCACTCTACTGAGGGTGATAAAGTGAGACAGAGTTAAATAATAATAATATTATATTAAATTATTAAAATATATTAATATTTTATTATTTATAATAATAAAAATAATAATTAAAAATATGAAAATAAAAATAATAATTCTAATCTTAAAATAAATTCTATACAAATGTATGCATTTTAACATTATATGTAATATAAAAGAGATATAAAATAAATTTTAAAAATAGAGCATTAAATTCTTATAAAGCACTGTGCAGCAATTAACATAATGACTATAAAGACTGTTCAGCATCATGGAAATGGTGTGTGCTATAATATTAATTGAAAATAGTAAGATTTAATTAAAAATTCAATAAAAATATTTTAAAATTATGTTTTGAATGTATACCTAGTGATACTACATTCAGTCACTTGCAAGGTTTTCTTGAATGAAGATATCTTAGTTTATTCTGGCTGCTATGACAAAATATCACAAACTAGAGAAATTTATTGCTCACAGTTCTGGAGACAGGGAAGTCTAAGATCAAGCAGACTCTGTGTCTCATGAGGGTCCACTTTCTAGTTCATCTATGGTGCCTTCCAGCTGTGTTCTCACATAGTGAAGGCAGGAAGAGGACTCTTCTATAAAGGCATTAATGCTATTCATGAGAGCTCCACCCCATGACTTAATAAATTCCCAAAGGCACCACCTAATACCATCTCCAGGAGGGTGAGGATTTCAACATATGAATTAGGGGCAGACACAAACTTTCAGACCATAATATAAGATTATACTTTTCTAATAAAAAGCAAATAATCATAGCATTTAGGAAAATGTTCTGTCCTTGTGAAATATTCAATAGATTTTTTGATGACTATCCCTGAGGCATTCTATAAAAAGGAGTCACTTGAAAATAAAATATAATAAACATCTCGGGCACATTCTGTTGTGAGTCATACATACAGTTCTCATCTTAAGCAAAATTTTAAGGAAAATTTGTTTTTGTTTCCCCTCTTTCATTTTGTTTTCCCTTCCCTTTAACCCAGGGATGGTGTATATTCTGTGTTCTGTTCCCAAAGGATTTTGCTTCTTGATCACCCCTACCATGTAAACCAGTAATGGCATCCAGAGTTATTTGCATCAGACACTGAATAATGAGAAAATGTACATAATGTTCTTAGCACAGAATAAGGAATCACTAGGTATTGTTGATGATATTATGGTGGTGATAAGGATTATGATACTGACTATAGAGAAGAAGTCTTTAAGATTAACATGGGAGTTTGAGGAGAAAAGTGATTATTCTCCAATATGACAATTACAAAATATTTAGAGTAAGTATGCCTGGAATTTTCTTCTCCTTAAAGAAAAAACTTCATGATGGATCCATAATCCTTTGATATTATTAGAGATAACTATAATGATAACAATACTTAAGTTCTTCTGAAATATGTTTATAATTTCTTTTTTTTTTGGCCAGGGCTGGGTTTGAACCTGCCACCTCCGGCATATGGGACCGGCGCCCTACTCCTTGAGCCACAGGTGCCGCCCAATATGTTTATAATTTCAACGTATATGGTGCATGGATTAGTAATTGCTACTATAAAACATCAATACTTTCTTTTAGAAACATTAATATTATTTCTTTGAAACTTGAAGACATATTCTCTTTTGCTAGTATTAAATCAACTCATGGGTGGCGCCTGTGACTCAGTGGGTAGGGCACCAGCCCCATATACCAAGGGTAGTGGGTTCAAACCCGGCCCCAGCCAAACTTCAACAACAACAAATAGCCAGGTATGGTGGCAGGTGCCTGTAGCTACTTGGGAGACTGAGGCAAGAGAATCGCCTAAACCCAGGAGTTGGAGGTTGCTGTGAGCTGTGATGCCACAGCACTCTACCGAGGGCAACAAAGTGAGACTCTGTCTCTTAAAAAAAAAAATTAAAGAAAGAAACAAATTTAAATCAACCCAGTCCATGTATGATGCTTGTTGTGACTTTATAAGTTAAGACATATGATGCTATTTCCTTGTAGGCATTGTGCTTGAAATGGCTGATCTTGGACATGACTGCACGCCAAAGGGAAGGCTTCCTAAGCCTTACTAAGGCTTACAGCCTATACTTTTCCACAACTATATTTTGTTCCATAAAAATAATCACTTCCCAAACTTAGAATAAAATATTAGTCACTAATTTCCAGCGTTAAATTTTTGAGAATAGATAAAATTTAACACAAGTTGAAGAATATGCCTAGCCATAAGGCCATTTAATGTCTCCCTGAATATACTTCTGGCATGGCAGTCAAATCTAATTTGTTTCTATTATGCTTCTTCACTAATTCTCTCTCTAGGGCCCAAAACACTGGGAACCTGTACTGTATACATTTACCATTCTGACTCAAGCTCTCTTCATCTGTTTACATATTCCTTCACTATAAAGCAAAGCTTTGGGTGCCACATTCTGAACCAAAAAAGCTTATCAAGATATTTTCCAAAAAAGGTAGTAATAGTTTTTATTTTACTTCACTAAGTTCTGTATTAGGCTTTGCAGCATAGTTTATAGCTGATCTTTCTTAAGCTTCCAAAGGTCTTGAAATAGATATACAGTTTTTAATCTTAGACTTTTCAAAGTTGCTCCTGATGTCAACTATATAACTCCCTCTACTGCCATTTTTCTTCTCCTCCCCTCTGCTCCTGCCTACCTGTCCCCTCCCCATAATGATTTAAAAACATTGCTGTTGCTTTTATTTGCATTTTGGTGAGGTTGAGTATCTTGTCATGTTTACTAATCATTTGTTGTTCCCCTGTAAATTTGTCAGTTTCTTCAGTTTATATTCTTTGACCATTTGTCTGTTTAGACTGTCTTTTCCTAATTATTTTGAAATCATTTTATGCATTTCTTTTCTTTTACAACTTATTTTTGCTTCATTCTGCTAGGAATCTAGTAAGATTGGTTATTATCTGTTATAGATAACCAATTATCTATTATTTGGTTATTATCTTTCCTCTTGTGGAAGTTTTCAATTTTTACATAGCCAAATTCTGTTCAACTTTTCCTTTCTGCTTTCTGAGCTTTACCTTTTTAAAAAAATCAATTTCCTTTATTTGTAATTAAATCATAACACTGAAGCATATATGGGGCACAATGTGCTGATTTTATATACATTCTGGAATGCTTACATCAAACTGGTTAATAAAGCCTTCACCTCGCTTACTTAATTATTGTGTTAAGATATTTATACTCTACACTTAGTAGATTTGACATATACCCTTGCAATATGCACCATAGGTGTGGTTCCATCGTTTCCCCTCCCTCCATCCACCCTTCCCCTCCCCTCATATGTATTTTATCTTACATATGAAAGTGTGGGTGATTATAAATTGGTTTCGCAATAGTACTGAGTACATTGCATACTTTTTCTTCCATTCTTGAGATACTCTACTAAGAATATGTTCCAGCTCCATCCCTGTAAACACAAAGAGGTAAAGTCTCTTACCTTTTTTAAGGCTGCATAGTATTCCATGGTATACATATGCCACAGTTTATTAATCCATTCATGGGTCAATGGGCACTTGGCCTTCTTCCATGACTTGGCAATTATGAATTGAGCTGCAATAAACAATCTGTTGTAAATATCTTTGTTGTAAAGTGATTTCTTATCTTTTGGATATATATCTAGAAGAGGAATTGCAGGATCAAACAGCAGGTCTACTATTAAATCCCTTCTTTCCAAACTTCTTTCCAAATGAGTATATTAGCTTGCATTCCCACCAGCAGTGCAGAAGTGTTCCCTTTCCTCCACATCCATACCAACATCTATAGTTTTGGTATTTTGTTATGTGGGCTATTCTTATAGGAGTTACATGATATCTCAAAGTGGTTTTGATTTGCATTTCTCTGATGATTAAAGATGATGAGCATTTTTTCATGTGGCTGTAGGTCATGCGCCTGGTCTTCTTCAGAGAAGCTTCTGTTCAAGTCCCTTGTCCACATGTAATGGGATCACTTATTCTTTTCTTATTAATAAGTTTGAGTTCTCTGTGGATTCTGGTTATCATACCTTTGTCAGAAACATAACCTGAAAATATCTTCTCCCATTCTGAGGGCTGTCTATTTGCTTTACTTATTGTGTTCTTGGTTGTGCAGAAGCTTTTTAGTTTGTTCAGATCCCAGTAGTGTAGTTTTGATGTTGCTTCAATTGCTCAGGGGGTCATCCTCATAAAGTATTCTCCCAGGCCAATTTCTTCAAGTGTTTCTTTCCTCTGCACTCTTTCTAAGTATCTTTATAGTTCCATAACTTAAGTTTAAATCTTTTATCCAGTGAGAGTCAATTTTTGTTAATGGTGAAAGGTGTGGGTCAAGTTTCAGTCTTCTACAAGTCGCCATCCAGTTCAACCAGCACCATTTATTAAGTAGGGAATCTTTTCTAAAAAACGTTTTTGTTAGGCTTATCAAAGATCAAATGACAATATGTGGCTGGGTTCATCTCTAGATTCTCTATTCTGTTCCATACATCTACCTCTCTATTTCTGTGTCATTACCATGGTGTTTTGATCACTATCAATTAATAGTATAGTTTGAAGTCTGGTAGCATGATTCTTCCTGATTTGTTTTATTTCTGAGTAATGGCTTGGCTATTCGAGATTTTTTTTTTCTGATACCATATAAAATGAAGTACTCACTCGATGCTCATAGCACAGTGGTTACAGAGCAGGCCACATACACTAAGGGTGGCAGGTTTGAACCCAGCCCTGACTGCTAAACAACAACAACTGTAACAAAAAAATAGCTTCATGTTGTGGCAGGCACCTGTACGCCCAGCTACTTGGGAGGCTAAGGCAAGAGAATTGCTTAAGCCCAAGAATTTGTTTGAGGTTTCTGTGAGCTGCACTCTACCGAGGGTGACATAGTGAGACTCTGTCTCAAAAAAAAAAAAGTACTATTTTTTCCAGATCTTTAAAGTATGACAGAGGTGCTTTAATAGAGATTGCATTAAATGTGTATATTGCTTTGGGTAGTATGAACATTTTAATAATATTGATTCTTCTCAGCCATGAGCGTGGTATGTTTTTCTGTTTGTTAACATATTCAGCTATTTCTTTTCTTAGAGTTTCATAGTTCTCTTTATAGAGATTTTTCACGTCCTTTGTTAGGTAAATTCCCAAATATTTCATCTTCTTTGGCACTACTATAAAAGGAACAGAGTTCTTGACTGTTTTTTCAGCTGTTGGAATTTATAAAAGCTACTGATTTGTGAGTATTGATTTTGTATCCTTAGATATTGCTGTATTCTTGATCACTTCTAAGAGCTTTGAAGTTGAGTCCCTGGGGTTTTCCAGCTATAAAATTATATCATCTGCGAAGAGTGAACGTTTGATCTCCTCTGACATGTTTGGATACCCTTGATTGCCTTCCTTTGTCTGATTGAGATGGCTAAGACTTACGTTATGATGTTAAAAAGCAGTGGAGACAATGGGCAACCTTGCCTGCTTCCTGATCTGAGTGGAAATGATTCCAATTTAACTCCATTCAATACCATATTGGCTGTGAGTTTGCTGTAGATGGCCTCTATCAGTTTAAGAAATGTCCCTTCTATACCAATTTTCTTAAGTGTTCTGATCATGAAAGGATCTGGATATTATCAAAAGCTTTTTCTGCATCAATTGAGAGAATCATATGGTCTTTGTTTTTTATTTTGTTTATATGATGAATTATATTTATAGATTTACGTATATTGAACCAGCCTTGAGACCCTGGGATAAACCTACTTTGTAATGGTGTATAGCTTATTTGATGTGTTGCTGGATTCTGTTCACTAAGACCTTGTTGAATATTTTTGCATCAATATTCATTAGAGATATTGGTCTATAATTTTATTTTCTTATTGGGTCTTTTCTTGGCTTGGGCATCAAGGTGATGTTTGCTTCATAGAATGTGTTCTTCTTTTTCTGTATTTTGGAAAAGGTTAAGTAATATAGATACTAGATCCTCCTTAAAGGTTTGGTAGAATTCTGATGTGAAGCCATCTCATCCCGGGCTTTTCTTTTTAGGGAGATTTTGTATAGTTGATGGTATTTCAGAAGTTGATATAGGTCTGTTCAACATTTCCACTTGATTCTGGCTAAGTCCAGGAAGGTGACATGCTTCCAAGTATTGGTTGATTTCCTTTAAATTTTCGTATTTCTGAGAATATAGTTTCTTATAATATTCATTAAGAATTTTTTGAATTTCTGAGGGTCTGTTGTTATTTCATCTTTGCCATTTCTAATGGAAGAAATTAGAGATTTTACTCTTTTTTTTCCTGGTTAGGTTAGCCAAAAGTTTATCTATTTTATTGACCTTTTCAAAAAACCAACTTTTTAATTTATTGATCTGTTGTATAATTCTTTTGTTTTTAATTTCATTTAATACTGCTCTAATTTTGGTTATTTCTTTTCTTCTGCTGGGTTTGGGATTAGAATGTTCTTCCTTTTCTAGTTGTTTCAGATGTCCCATTAAGTTGTCAACTTGCTCTATTTCTGTTCTCTTGAGGAAGGCTTGCAGTGCTATAAATATCCCTCTTAGGACTGCCTTTGTGGTATCCCAGAGGTTCTGGTAATTCATGTCTTAATTATCATTTTGTTCTAGAAATTTGGTAATTTCTTTCTTAATCTCTTCTATGACCCACTTATTGTTCAGCATAAGGTTACTTAGTTTCCATGTTTTTGTATGAGTATGCAGTTTCCAGTTGTTACTGTTGTTACTGAGTTCAACTTTTATTCCATGATGGCCCGAGAAGATGCAAGGCATAATTTCTATTCTTTTAAATTTGCTGAGGTTAGACTTGCAACCTAAGATGTGATCAATTTTGGAGGATATTCCATGGGTTGTTGAGAAGAATGTGTATTCAATTTCGTTAGGATGAAATGTTCTCTAGATGTATGTTAAATCCAATTGTTGATAGATTAAGTTTAAGTATAAAATTTCTTTGCTGAGTTTCTCCCCCCCACCCACCCCCCATGGTAAGATAGGACTTTTATTAGAATTTAGAAAGGAATACAGAAGAAGCAAAAAGTACCAGAACTTCTGGAAGGGGGAAAGAACAGAAGAACTCCTTCAGGAGTCTCCACATGGGCTCTTTTATACAGGGGTCTTAAGTCTAGACAACTGCCAACATGGCTGGCAGTTGGTCCTTTACAATCTTTGTCCCTGAGAAGGGATTAGGGTGTGTGCTCCTAACCAAGGTAGAACCACCCCAAAAATCATCACAGGCTGCTTTGTTCATGATCTTATCAGAGCCCAGAGGATGTGTACCAAAGAAGTCAGCCTGCTTGTGCCTGGAAATGGGGGTCTGACCTCTGAGATCACCTGGGCCTAGAGAATGGGGGGACTCCCTGTCTACCCTTGAGTGGTGGAATCCTGTATCAATCCTCCCTCTCCAAGCAGAAGCTCTAACTGCTGTTAGGGAAAAGAGGCACTGACTGCTCAAAACTGCTTCCTACTGAAGATGGATGGTGATATGCGGAAGCAGTTAGAGGTTCTTCAGAGGAGGTTAATCCAGGCTTCACAGTAAATGGAAATTTAGGTTGATTCTTCTAGCTTGTGGTAAAATGTTAGTGTATTCTCTTGATGAAATTGCCCAGGCCCAGAAAACTGGGGTCTCCTGTTCAGGCTGGAATGAGGGAATCCTATATCAACAGAAGGGAATAGTTAGGGTCTCTTCAGGTGAGTGGTGATCCAGGAGTCTGGAATGAAGTCAGGTCTGGGCTGGAACCCTTTTCACTGTTTGTGGTTTGATAATATTATCTCTGAAAGACATAAATCTGATTAGTACATTAAAAGGCAAGGTTAGAACAGTGAGAGGAGGGGGTTGATTTTCTTTGCTGAGTTTCTTATTGGAGGATCTATCCCACACTGCCAAAGTGTTAAAACCTCCAACTATTATGGTGCTGGAGGATATCAAGTTGCTCATGTCTGTTAGAGTCTCTCTTATAAATTGCAGTGCATTCTGGTTTGGTGCATAATTGTTAATAAATGAAATCACATCATGGTGAGTGTTACCCTTAACAAACATGAAGTGACCATCCATATCTTTCCTTATTTTTGTTGGTTTAAAGCCTATTGTATCTGTGGATAAAATTGCAACACCTGCTTTTTTCTGATTTCCATTTGCCTGAAATATAGATGACTGTTCCTTCACCCTGAGTTTATATTTATCTTTTAAGGTGAGATGAGATTCTTGTATGCAGCAGATATCCAGCCTGAGTTTTTGTATCCAGTCAGCCAACCTGTGCCTTTTTAGAGGACAATTTAAACAATTCACATTGATTGAGAATATTGATAAGCCTGGTAAAATTTTGGGTATCAAGTTTTTCAAAAGTCCAGTGGACATTTTTAATCCTTTCACCACTGTGGAAGTTAGAATTTGATCAAAAGTTTCTGAGTGAGTTTACTTTTGTGGTGGAGGATTGAGCTGGTCATTATGAAGAATAGGTCTGAGAATATCCTGGAGAGCTGGTTTAGTTATGGCAAATTTCTTCAACATGTGAATGTCATTAAAGTATTTAATTTCTCCATCATAAATGAGACTCAGTTTAGCTGGATACAGGATCCTGGGTTGAAAATTATTTTGTTTTAGGAGATTAAAAGTCGATGACCACCCTCTTCTGTCTTGAAAGGTTTCAGCAGAGAGATCTGCACTCATTCTAATATTCTTCCCCTTGTAGGTAATGGTTTTCATATGTCTGGCTGCTTGCAGAATTTTCTCCTCATATTAACTTTTAGCGAAGTTAATTATAATGTGCCTAGGAAATGTCTTATTCAGGTTGAGTGATGCTGGGGTTCTGAAACTGCTATCTGAATTTCAGAATCTTTTGGCATGTCTGGAAAGTTATCCTTCATTAGCTCATGAAATAGAGCATCTGTGCCTTTCGAAGCAACTTCCTCACCTTCAGGAATTCCTACAAGGCAAATATTAGTTTTCTTCAAATTATCCCAGAGCTCTCTGAGAGAATGATCCATTTTTGCTCTCCACTTCTCTTCCACTTTGAGCAGTTGGGAGCATTCAAAAGCTTTGTCTTCAATGTCAGAAATCCTTTCTTCTGCCTGCTCCATTCTGTTATTGAGGGATTCTACTGTATTTCTCAGATCTTTGAGGGCTGCAAGTTCTTGCCTCTATGTGTCAAAGTCTTTGGTGATTTTGTCTTTATATTCATTGAATTCTTGAGACAACTTTTGAAATGTTCCTTGAATTTCTAATTACAAAGCTACTTCTGCTCTATTAATCTTGTTTGCAATCCAAATTCTGAATTCGATTTCTGACATCTTGGCCATTTGTTTATGAATTGGACCTTCTGGTGTGTCTGCCATGTTATTCCTTGGGGGTGTTGATATACTCTGATTATTCACGTTGCAGAGTTTTCCCACTGATTCCACCCCATAATTATTTTGCACCATTTTGCTAGATGAGCAGATAAGGTGAAGTTGGGTTGGGGGCTCCTGGTTTAGAGATTAACCAGCCCTTTGTCCAGGAGCTCGGATTGGTGTCTGAACCTTTTCCCCTAGAGCTTTGCAAAGGACCCGTACAGCCTGAGATAATGGGAACCTGCTTGGTGTGGTGGGGCTAAGTGGCTCTGTCTTGTATTCAGCTGGTCTCTGTCCTATCCTAGTGAATCAGTTACTCTGGGTTGAAGACTCAGCTGTGGAGAAATACCAGCAATTAATTTACCCAGCTGCACATGGGCAACAACTGGAAAAGGAAAATCAGACCTTTCCACAATCACACACCTAGGGTACCACTTTGGATAGTCCTCACATGATTGGCCCATTTCTAGAGGTCAAAATCAATTGCCCAGTCAGCACCAGTCTCAGGTGGGAGAGTTCAAAAGGTCTCCAGCAACTAGAGAGCAGGGGTCTGCTGGCAGCTCAAGTATGACTCACTCCAGTGCTCCGTGAGGTCAGAAGGACACACCCAGCAAATAGATTAGTCTGGGAAGGTTGATGCCTCCTTCCCCATCTTGCACCTCTGTCACACCCAGTCACTGGTAACCCCACAGGGCTGTGACCCAGTTGCCTCCAATGAGCAGATGCTCCAGGGGTTTGCACCTGCCTGAGTCACAGGGACATCTATGTCTCCTCAGCCAGACCACCACACTCTGCCACCAGTCGGCAGGGGGAGCTGAAGCCTGACAAACTCGAGTGCTTAATGGAAGCTGGGGTGTTTCACTCAGTTCCAGTCCTGACCCAGATTGATGTTGCTGCCACTTATATTCTCACAGAATTTGCGTTTCTGTCCCAGCTATATTCCCTTGCAGGCCAGGCACTGTTTGAGTTCCCAGAAACTGCAACTCAGCTCCGCTCTGTGCCACTGCTGTTGTGCTAGTTCTCACGGAGCTGGTGTCTCTGTCTCTGCTGAACTCTGTGTTGGGTCAGGCACAGTGAGAGCTCACACTCAGCTCTCAGTTCCTGCCTCTCACTGGGCTGGTGCTGTTGCTCTGCCTGCTTTTGTCTCAGCTAGGTTCCCCTGGGGGCCAGGTGCTTCTTAGGCTCACTAACGCAGCACTTCTGACTCAGTCCCACCCTGGGAGTATGCTGTCCCTGTAAGCATATTCTGGTCTCCAGCCCTGCCATGCCCAACTGGGCAGTTACCACATCAGGCATACCCTTTACTCATGGGGCCTGCATTTTCGTCCCTGATCTGTTCCACCAGTGGCTACCACTGAACTAGTAGCCTGTCTTTCTCTGCTTGCCAAAAGAGGCAGGGAGTGTCTCTCCAAAATACTCCCAGATGTGCGATCCCTATTGTTCCCACTGCTGCCACTGCTGCTCTGTGCCACGGGGCACCACTTCTCCCTCTCCTGTATGGTTCCCTTAGTCCACAGTCCCCTCTTTCCACCCATGCCACAGAATCAGCACAGACCTTCAACAGCCCATGCCTTGTCCACACTTCTCAAGAAAATGCCCAAGAATCTAGACTCCATGGGGGACAGGCTTCCAGACCTCAGGGTGAGAGTGGAGGGGAGTCCTGGGAGTTCAGAATTGCAGGTGGAGAATATATACAGTTTTATACCTGGCAGAAGAGTGCCATGGCAGACTAGTGGGTCCTCTCTGGGGAAGGAGTTCTGGTTTTTAGAGGGTCTCTCCTGTTGAATAATACAGGAGGAGATCTGAACTCTGCTTGCTTGTTTGTAGAAAGTAGAAAGTATACTGTGAGCTATTCTCATGGGGGAGAGGACTCCTGTCTGCTTGGCGATGGATTTTGTACCTATTGTTTGTTTCCTTGAGGTCGCTTGCCTTAGCAGGATTGACATATGTTCCTCAACCTTCTCTCTTGGCTCAGCTCCAAACCATCAGCTTACTTGCTAAACTTCTGTTTCCTTTAATTCTCCTTTTGGATGGGAGCCTCCACCATCTTCTTGGCCATCTTGCCTCCACCGCTCCAACAGTTTTCACTTTAAAGAACCTCAATTTTGCACACAGAATAACACTTTATTATTTATTTATTTATTTATTTTGAGACAGAGTTTCAAGCTATCACCCTGGGTAGAGTACCATGGTGTCACAGCTCACAGCAACCTCAAACTCTTGGGCTCAAGCAATTCTCTTGCCTCAGCCTCCCAAGTATCTGGGACAGGAGGAGACTGCCACAGTGCCTGGCTATTTTTTGTTGTTGTTGTCGCAGTTATCATTGTTTTACCTGGCCCAGGCCGGGTTCAAACCCTCCAACTTTGGTGTATGTGGTTGGTGCCCTACCCACTGAGCTACAGGCATCACCCAACATTTTATTTTATTTTTTGTTTGTTTGTTTGAAACAGAGCCTCATCCTGTCACCCTGGGTAGAGTGCCGTGGCAGCACAGCTCACAGCAACCTCCAACTCCTGGGCTCAAGTGATTCTCCTGCCTCTGCCTCCCAAGTAGCTGGGACTACAGGAGCCTGCCAAAATGCCTGGCTATTTTTTGGTTCCAGCCATCATTGTTGTTTGGTGGGCCCAGGCTGGATTTGAGCCCACAAGCTCAGGTGTATCTGTCTGGCGCCTTAGCCACTTGAGGCACAGACGCCAAGCCAACCAATATTTTATTTTTGAAACAGCTTTATTAATATATAATTGATAGGGTGGTGCCTGTGGCTCAAGGAGTAAGGCGCCAGTCCCATACACAGAGGTGGTGGGTTCAAACCCAGCCCTGGCCAAAAACTGCAAAAAAAATAAATAAATAAATAAAAAATATATATATATAATTGATAGACAATAAGCTACACATATTTAAATTGTGCCATTTGATAAGTATCGTCATACATAAACACTTTTGAAACCCATCATTACAATCAAAACAATGAACATATCCATCACCCCAAAGTGTTATCTCCTGTTATTCAAGCCCTGTGTAATTGTCTCCCCTTGAGTGCAGTCTAGAACTAGTGATTTGCTTCTAATAGAACATAGAAAATATGATAGGAGACCACTTTTGTGGCATTAGATTACAAACTATTGACTTCCATCTTGGTATCTCTTTTACTTTCTCTCCCTTGTCTACTTTCATGAAGGCAGCGTCCACGCTGTGATTTACTCTCTGGAGAGGGCTACATGGCAGGGACGTGCTGGACAACTGCTAATAAGGACCAGAGGTTCTGAGTCCAACTACCCATGAGGAAATGAATCTTGCCAGCAACAACTGAATGAATTGGTTTTGTTTTTTTGTTACTTTTCATGAGACAGAGTCTCACTATGTTGTCCTCAGTAGGTGCCATGGCATCACAGCTCACAGCAACCTCAAACTCTTGGGCTTAAGCAATTCTCATGCCTCAGCCACTCAAGTGCCTATGACTACAGGAACCCACCACAATGCCTGGCTATTTTGTTGTTGTTGTTGTTGTTGTTGTTGTTGTCATTGTTGTTTAGCAGGCCCAGGCCAGGTTTGAACCCACCAGCCTCAGTGCATGTGGCTGGCACTCTAAACACTGAACTGTGGGTGCTGAGCCAACAGAGTGAATTTAGAAGTGGCTCTTGTCGCAGTTAAACATATATATATATTTTTTCTTTTTTTTTTTTTAAGATAGGCTTCCTGGCTTTTTCTTGGTTATTGTGTTAAGATGTTTATATTCTACATTTAGTAAGTTTCACATGTACCCTTGTAAGATGCACTATAGATGTGGTCCACCCAATTACCCTCCCTCTGCCCATCCTGCCCCCTCCTCTCCCTTTCCCCATATTATTAGGTTATAGTTGGGTTATAGCTTTCATATCAAAGCTATAAATTAGTTTCATAGTAGGGCTAAGTACATTGGATACTTCTTCAATACTTGAGATACTTTACTAAGAAGAATATGTTCCAGCTCCATCCATGTAAACATGAAAGAGGTAAAGTCTCCATTTTTCTTTAAGGCTGCATAATATTCCCTGGTGTACATATATCACAATTTATTAATCCATTCGTGGATGATGGGCACTTGGGCTTTTTCCATGACTTAGCAATTACGAATTGGGCTGCAATAAACATTCTGGTACAAATATCTTTGTTATAATGTGATTTTTGGTCTTCTGGATATATACCTAGTAGAGGAATTGTAGGATTGTATGACAGGTCTATTTTTAGATCTCTAAGTGTTCTCTAAACATCTTTCCAAAAGGAACGTATTAGTTTGCATTCCTACCAGCAGTATAGAAGTGTTCCCTTTTCTCCACATCCACGCCAACATCTCTGGTCTTGGGATTTTGTGATACGGGCTAATCTTACTGGAGTTAGATGATATCTCAAAGTAGTTTTGATTTGCATTTCTCTGATGATTAAGGATGATGCGCATTTTTTCATATGTCTGTAGGCCGTGCACCTGTCTTCTTCAGAGAAGTTTCTCTTCAAGTCCCTTGCTCAGCCTGAGATAGGATCACTTGTTCTTTTCTTGCTAATACATTTGAGTTCTCTGTGGATTCTGGTTATTAAACCTTTGTCGGAGACATAACCTGCAAATATCTTCACCCAGAGGGCTGTCTGCTTGCTTTACTTACTGTGTTCTTGGCTGTGCAGAAGGTTTTTAGTTTGATCAGGTCCCAGTAGTGTATTTTTGAAGCTTCTTCAATTGCCCAGGGGATCCTCCTCATAAAATATTCACCCAGGCCGATTTCTTCAAGAGTTTCCCCTGCACTTTCTTCTAGTATTTTTATAGTTTCATGTCTTAAGTTTAAATCTTTAATCCAGTGAGAGTCTATCTCAGTTAACGGTGAAATGTGTGGGTCCAGTTTCAGTCTTCTACAGATTGCCAGCCAGTTCATCTAGCACCATTTATTAAATAGGGAATCTTTTCCCCACTGAATGTTTTCAATTGGCTTGTCAAAGATCAAATAACAGTAAGTAGCTGGGTTCATCTCTTGGTTCTCTATTCTGTTCCATACATTCACCTCACTGTTTTTGTGCCAGTATCATACTGTTCTGATCACTATCGACTTATAGTATAGTCTGAGGTCTGGTAGCGTGATTCCTCCTGCTAGGTTTTTATTTCTGAGTTATGTCTTGGCTATTCAAAGTTTTTTCTGATTCCATCTAAAACGATGTATTTTTTTTTTAGATGTTTAAAGTATGACAGTGGAGCTTTAATAGGGATTGCATTAAAATTGTATATTGCTTTGGGTAGTATGGACATTTTAACAATGTTGATTCTTCCCAGCCATGAGCATGGTATGTTTTTCCATTTGTTAACATTTTCAACTATTTCTTTTCTTAGAGTTTCATAGTTCTCTTTATAGAGATCTTTCACGTCCTTTGTTAGATAAACTCCCAAATATTGCATCTTCTTTGGCACTACTGTGAATGGGATAGAGTCCTTAACTGTTTTTTCAACTTGACTATTGTTGGTATATATAAAGGCTACCAATTTATGAATGTTGATTTTGTAAACTGAGACGCTGTTGTATTCCTTGATCACTTCTAAGAGTTTTGTAGTAGAATCCCTGGTGTTTTCCAGATATACAATCATATCATCTGCGAAGAATGAAAGTTTGATGTCTTCTGATCCTATATGGATACCCTTGATCACCTTTTCTTCCCTAATTGCAATGGCTAAAACTTCCCATTACAATGTTAAAGAGCAGTGGAGGCAATGGGCAACCTTGCCTGGTTCCTGATCTGAGTGGAAATGATTTCAATTTAACTCCATTGAATAGGATATTGGCTGTGGGTTTGCTGTAGATGGCCTTTGTCAGTTTTAGAAATGTCCCTTCTATACCAATTTTCTTAAGTGTTCTGATCATGAAGGGATGCTGGATATTATCAAAAGCTTTTTCTGCATCAATTGAGAGAATCATATGGTCTTTGTTTTTTAATTTGTTTATGTACTAAATTATACTTATAGATTTACGTGTATTGAACCAGCCTTGAGACACTGGGATAAAACCGACTTGGTCATGATGTATAATTTGTTTAATGTGTTGCTGGATTCTGTTTGTTAGGATCTTGTTGAATATTTTTGCATCAATATTCATTAGTAATATTGGTCTATAATTTTCATTTTTTGTTGGGTCTTTTCCTGGTTTGGGGATCAGGGAGATATTTGCTTCACAGACATGTTGGGTAGTATTCCTTCTTTTTCTATATTTGGAAAAGGTTCAGTAACATAGGTACTTGTTCCTCTTTAAAGGTTTGGTAGAATTTTGATGTGAAGCCATCTGGTCCCTGGATTTTTTTTTAGGGAGATTTTGTATGGTTGATGCTATTTCAGAACTTGATTTAGGCCTGTTCAACATTTCCACTTGATTCTGGCTAAGTCTTGGAAGGTGATGTGCTTCCAAGTATTGGTCAAATTCCTTCAGATTTTCATATATCTGAGAATAAAGTTTCTTATAATATTCACTAAGAATTTTTTAAATTTCTGAGGAGTCTGTTATTTTGTCTTTGTCATTTGTGATTGATGAAATTAGAGGGTTTACTCTTTTTTTCCTGGGTATGTTAGCCAAAGGTTTATCTATTTTATTGATCTATTAAAAAAAACCAACTTTTAGATTTATTGATCTGTTGTATAACCCTTTTGTTTTTAATTTCATTTAATTGTGCTTTAATTTTGGTTATTCTTTTCTTCTACTGGGTTTGGGGTTGGATTGTTCTTCCTTTTCCAGTTGCTTGAGATGTCCCCTTAAGTTGTTAACTTCTTTCCATTGTCTTGAGGAAGCCTTGAAGTGCTATAAATTTCCCTCTTAGGGTTGCCTTTGCGGTATCCCAGAGGTTCTGTTAATTCGTGTCTTCATTGTTGTTTTGTTCCAAAAATTAGGTAATTTCCTTCTTAATCTCATCTATGACCCAGCTTTCATTCAGTATAAGGTTATTCAACTTTCATGTTTTTGTATGAGTATGCAGATTCCTGTTGTTACTGAGTTCTACTTTTATTCCAAGGTTGTTCGAGAAGATGCAAGGAATAATTTCTATTCCTTTAAATTTACTGAGTTTAGACTTGTGACCTAAGATGTGATCGATTTTGGAGTATGTTTCGTGGGCTGATGAGAAGAATGTGTATTCAGTTTTCTTGGGGTGGAACGTTCTATAGATGTCTGTTAAATCTAAATGTTGGATGGGTAGGTTTAAATCTAAAATTTCTTTGCTCAGCTTCTTATTGGAGGATCGATCCAACGCTGCCAAAGGAATGTTAAAATCTCTGAGTATTATGGAGATGGAGGAAATAAAATTCCTCATGTCTGTTAGTTTCTCTTATAAACTGAGGTGCATTCTGGTTGGGTACACAGATATTAATAATTGAAATCTCATCATATTGAGTTTTACCCTTAACAAATATGAAGTGACCATTCTTATCCTTCCTTACTTTTGTTGGTTTAAAGCCTATTGTATCTGCAAATAGAATTGCAACACCTGCTTTTTTCTGGTTTCCATTTGCCTGACATATGGATGACTATCCTTTTACCCTGAGTGTATATTTATATATTAAGGTAAGATGAGATTCTTGTATTCAGCAGATATCTGTTTTGAGTTTTTGTATCCAGTCAGCCAACCTGTGCCTCTTTAGAGGGCAGTTTAAACCATTCACATTAATGGTGAATATTGATAAGCCTGGTAAAATTTTGGGTATCGAGTTTTTCGAAAGTCCAGTGGACATTTTTAATCCTTCTGCCACTGTGGAAGTTAGAATTTGATCAAAAATATCTGAGTGAGTTTACTTTTGTGGTGGAGGATTGCATTGGTCATTATGAAAGGTCTGAGAATATCCTGAAGAGCTGGTTTAGTTATGGCAAATTTCTTCAACATGTGAATGTCATTAAAGTATTTAATTTCTCCATCATAAATGAAACTCAGTGTAGCTGGATACAGGATCCTGGGTTGAAAGTCATTTTATTTTGGGAGATTAAAATTCAATGACCACCCTCTTCTGGCTTGAAAGGTTTCAGCAGAGAGATCTGCAGTCATTCTAATATTCCTCCCTTTGTAGGTTATGGTTTTCTTATGTCCAACTGCTTGCAGAATTTTCTCCTTCATATTAACTTTAGTGAAGTCAATTATAATATGCCTGGGGGTGTCTTATTTGTATTGAGTCGTGCTGGGGTTCTGAAACTGTCTGCTATCTGAATTTCAGAATCTCTTGGCATGTCTGGAAAATTCTCTTTCATAATTTCATGGAGAAGAGCCTCTGTATTTTCCGAATCCACTTCATCGCTTTCAGGGATTCCTATGAGGTGGATAATAGTCTTCTTTGAATTATCCCAGAGCTCTCTGAGAGAATGATCTGTTTTTGCTCTCCATTTCTCTTTCTCTTTGAGAGTTTGGGCACATTCTAAAGCTTTGTCTTCAATGTCAGAAATCCTTTCTTCTGCTTGCTCCACTCTGTTACTGAGGGATTCTACTGTATTTTTCAGATCTTTGAGGGCTGCAAATTTTTGCCTCAATGTGTCAAAATCTTTGGTGATGTTCTCTTTAAATTTGTTGAATTCTTGAGACTTTTGAATTGCTCCTTAAATTTCTAATTACAACTTCTCCTCCATTCTGTTAATCTTGTTTGCAATCCAAATCCTGAATTCAATTTATAACATCTCAGTCATCTGTTTATGAATGGGATCTTCAGTTACATCTGTCATATCTTTCCTTGGGGGTTTGATCTACTCTGGTTATTCATGTTACCAGAGTTTTCCTGCTGAGTGCACCCTATGATTATTTTACACTGTTTGACTAGATGAGTGGATAAAGAAAAGTTGGGTTTGGTGCTCCAGGAGTAATGATTAACCAGCTCTTTGCCCAAAAGCTGGGACTGGTGTCTGTACCTTTTCCCCTGGAGCCTTGCCAAGGACCCGTATAGTGCTATGGCCTGAACAACTGGGTACCTGCTTGGTGTGGTGGGGCTAAGTGGCTCTGTCTTGTTTTCAGCTGGTCTCTGTCTGACCCTAGTGAATTAGTTACTCTGGGTTGAAGTCTCAGCTGTGGAGAAATACCAGCAATTAAGTCACCCTGCTCCCCAGAGGCAAAACTGGAAAAGGAAAATCAAACCTTCCCACAACTACACACCCAGGGCACCACTTGGTATATGGGGCCGGCCCACTACTCCTTGAGCCACAATTGCCTCCCTAGGGTACCACTTGGATAGTCCTCAGGTGATTGGCCCAGTTCAAGAGGTCTAAATCAGTTGTCTCAGTCAGCACCTGTCTCAGGTCAAAGAGTTTAAAAGGTCTCTGGTAACTAGATCACAGGTGTCTGCTGACAACTCAAATATGACTTGCTCTGTTGCTCCGTGAGGTCAGGAGGACCCACCCAGCAAATAGATTAGTCTGGGAAGGTTGATACCTTCTTCTCCACCTTGCACCTCTGTCACACCCAGTCACTGATAACCCCGCAGGGCTGTGACCCAGGTGCCGCCAACGAGCAGTACTCTAGGGATTTGCACCTACCTGATCACAGGGAGATCTATGTCTCCTCAGCCAGGCTACTGCTGTCACTATCCAGCAGGGGAAGGTGAGGCCTGACAACCTTGGGTGCTTAATGGAGGCTGGGGCTGTTCACTCAGATCCAGCCCTGCCCCTGATTGATGTTACCAACAAAACATAACAACTTTGTGGAATTTGTTTCTGTCCTGGCTAAATTCCCTGGCAGAAGAGAAGCTGTTTTGAGTTCATAGAACCTGTGCCTCAGGCCCTGTCTGTGCTGCTACCTGATCTCAGCTGTAGTCTGTATTTGCAGCATGGTTAGTTATCATTTCCAGCCTCTGTCTGCCCTCCTTTTTCTCAGCTAATGATTCCCTGAGGGCCGGTACATCCCAGGCTCAGTAAAGCGGTCCTCTTGGTCAGCCCCCACCCTGGGAATCTGCCAGCTCTGTGCGTGCGTATTCTAGTCCCCTGCTCTGCCCAGGCTGGTAGCACCTAAGGCAAATCCTTTACTCACAGGGCCTGTGTTTTTGTCCCAGATCTGTTCCACCAGTGGCTGCCACTGGAGAAGATGCCCAGCCTCCTCTGGTTGCCCAGAGAGACAGGAGGTGTGACTCCGGGATATCCAGGGGTGAGCCCTATTCTTGCTGAAGGGGCTGCTATTCTGTGCCTCGGGGCACTGCTGTTCCTGTAGGGTTCAGCTGACCATCCTCTCCTCACTTCCATGCCACAGAATCAGCACTGACCAGCTGCAGTCCATGCCCTGTCCACACCTCTTGAGAAAATACCCAAGTATCTGGACTCCTGGGGGATAGGCTTCCAGACCTCAGAGAGAGTGGAGGGGAATGCTGGGAGTTCAGAATTACAGGTAGAGAATATGTACAGTTTTACACAGTTTTATGCCTGGTGGGAGAGCGCCATGGCACCCTAGTAGGAGAAGTAGGTCCAGTTTTTAGAGGATCTCCCCCGTGGGATATAATAATGGGACTTTTGGACTCTGCTCACTTGTTTGTATGGAGTACTCTGAGCCGTTCTCATGGGGGAGGGGATTTCCAGGGTGGGGCTGACCCAGAGGACTGCTTTACTGAGCCTGGGATGTACCAGCCCTCAGGGGATCATTAGCTGAGACCAAGGAGGGCAGGCAGAGGCTGGGACTGACAGCTCACCATGCTGCAAATACAAACTATAGCCAAGACCGGGCAGCAGCACAGACAGGGCCTGAGGCACAGGTTCTGTGAACTCAAAATAGCGTCCCTTCTGCAGGGGAATTTAGCTGGGACAGAAACAAGCCCAGTAGTAGGTGTTTCTAGGTTTGGAAATTTCCTCCATTTACTTCCATTTCCTGCTATGCTAGCAGGATGGCCTCAAATAATCTCCCTTCTTTCAAAGGTCCAAGATGGCCACAAATGTTCTAGACTTCATGTGGAAACATAACAATGACCAGCAACAGAGGAGAATAATTTATTTATTAAGATGGTGGAAAGCCGGGCGGCGCCTGTGGCTCAGTGAGTAGGGTGCCGGCCCCATATGCCGAGGGTGCTGAGTTCAAACCCAGCCCCAGACAAACTGCAACAACAACAACAACAAAAAATAGCCGGGCGTTGTGGTGGGCGCCTGTAGTCCCAGCTGCTTGGGAGGCTGAGGCAAGAGAATCACATAAGCCCGATTGCTAGAGGTTGCTGTGAGCTGTGTGTTGCCACGGCACTCTACTGAGGGCAGTAAAGTGAGACTCTGTCTCTACAAAAAAAAAAAAAAAAGATGGTGGAAAGCCCTATTCCGGGAGCCCCTCTGTAGACTACCTTCATTTCCTATTGGCCAGAAATATGTCACAAACCCATCACTGACAAAGAAAAGGGAATCACCAAAACTGTTTTGACCAATTGTAATTCATTCCATGGAGCAGGTCTTGGTCTTTAGCCTTCCCTAAAGCTTATGGCAAGCAGGAGCTTACAGACTAGAACAAAATTGGGATTCTGTTATTATGAAAAAATGAGGGAATTATTATTAAGCAACATCCTACTATGTCCGCTAAACATAAATATCTGCAGGCTCTGAATAAACGTTTGCTGAATAAATGAATAGATTTCCACATGAAGAAAACATAAAGAATTTTAAGACACAATAATTCATAAACTATAGGGAAAGTAAGTGTGCCATTTTTAATTTTATTTCTTCTCAAGTCAAAATTCATTCTTCATCACCTGCTGTTAAAACGGAGCTAGACCCTTTAAATATTTTTCTTTACCAGATGGCAGGATGTTAAACTGTCAAAAGAGAACACTGAGGAAACATTGTACAAGAACAGGATTTTCCTTTTTCCCTCCATGTAAAAGAGAATGATATTCCCTTCACAGTCTCCTGCACTCAAGGTTTCTTCTCAGGGTTCTATGGCCTGAGCAACTTCAACAGTGCCCACCTCCTGCAACATGTGCAGCTTCACCAGCACTTGGCTCCTTCAGTGCAGAGGGGCAACAGCACTCAGTAGCCAACAGTTTCTCTCCTCCCACATCTCGCCCCCTTCTCAGAAAGTTTTGCTGCAGGTTACCCCCAGCTAAAAGACACTTCGCCATGAACAGCTTTCCCCAGCAACCTAAGGGTAGGATTTCTGGAAAGTTCCAAATGACAGATTTCCAGCAAGTTCTGCCAGCATGGCACCACAGGAACTGCTCTACCATTTAATGAGGCACAACTGTACCCTCTCCAACAAGGTCTGGATCTCAATCCTGGGGCCTTTCCTTGGGTACTCTATCTCAGCCCCATTGGGAGTATTGCTCCTACTATCTGCTATTCCTTATTATCTTAGTTGATTCGGCTGCTACAGCAAAATGCCATAAAGAATAGAATTTCAGGACGGCGCCTGTGGCTCAGTGAGTAGGGCGCCGCCCCATATGCTGAGGATGGTGGGTTCGGACCCAGCCCCCGCCAAACTGCAACAGAAAAATAGCCGGGTGTTGTGGCGGGCACCTGTAGTCCCAGCTGCTCGGGAGGCTGAGGCAAGAGAATCGCGTAAGCCCAAGAGCTAGAGGTTGCTGTGAGCCGTGTGACGTCACGGCACTCCACCCGAGGGCGGTACAGTGAGACTCTGTCTCTACAAAAAAAAAAAAAAAAAGAATAGAATTTCACTCCTTACAGTTCTGGAGGCGAGGAAGTGCAAGATCAAGGCACTGGAAGATTCAATATTTGGTGAAGGCCCATTTTTGGATTCCTAGATAGCCATTTTTTCTCTATGCTTCACATGGAGGGAAAGGTGAACAGCTTCCTCAGACCTCTTTTTTCAAAGGTGCTAATCTATTCCTACAGCCCTTAATGATTTAGTCATCTCTCACAGGCACCACCTCAGGGTTTAGGATCCGAACTAGGTGATAGGAACATGAACATTCAGACCATAGCACCTATATTGTTTGCTTGCTTGCTTGCTTTCATTTATATTTTGATAGATCTAAGGGTACAAGTGGGTTTTCGTTACATGGATGAACTGTATAGTTGTGATGTCTCGGTTTGTAGTGCACCCATCACCTGAACAGTGTACATTTCACCTGATAAGTTTTTCTCCCCTCCTCCCCTTAGACTCCCCCTTCTTATTCTCCAATTTCCACTCTACTACTCTGTGTGCCCCTACACACCCATAGCTTAGTTCCCACTTGTAAGTAAAAACGTGTAGGATTTGGTTTTCTTTTTGGCTTTTTTATTTTATTTCGTTGCTTATTTTTTATTTCTTTACTTTTTTTTTGTTTGTTTTTTGTTGAGACAGGGTCCCACCCTATGCCCCTGAGCAGAGTGCAGTGGGCGTGGTAGCTCACCACAACCTCAGACTTGGGCTGCGGGCACCCCTCTGCCTCAGCCTCCGGAAGCCGCTGGGATTACACACGCTCGCTGCGGCGCCCGGCTGGGTTTTTACATTTTTTTCATGAGTCGGGATCTCACTGTCACTCAGGCAAGTCTCGAACTCCTGAGCTCAAGTGATTCTCCCTCCTCAGCCTCCCACAGTGCTGGGATTACAGGCATGAGCCACGGTGCCCAGCAGGATTTGGTTTTCTATTCTTGAATTCCTTAACTTAGGTTAATGTCTTCCAGTTCCATTAAAGTTACTGCAAAAAACATTATTTCATCCTTTTTGATGGCTTAGTAGTACTCTATGGTGTATACATATCACATTTTCTTTATCCACTACTCAGTTGATGGGCACTTAGGTTTATTCCATGCCTTTGCAATTGTGAATTAGCATCTATATTCTTTAGAATTCTCTTTGCTTCTTACTAGCCAATCCCTTAATACTCTAATCCTCAGTTATAGTTAATAATTCTTTAAACTTTCCCTGCCCAAATAACTGTTTGGTCTTTATTTCTTGTGGTTTCAGTATCAGATAGAATATTGACTGATGTGGAGAATAATAGCAAAGAATCCCAGCCCCCATTATAAATTCAGAAAAATGACTGATAAAATCAGTCACGGTAAGATTTAACCGTGACGGGGGTGGGGGGCAGAGTCAAAATGGCTGACTGAAGCCAGCTTTGCACAGAGGCTCCCATCCAGAAGGAGAGTTAAAAGACAGAAATTTAGCAAGTAACCTGGTGGATTAGAGCTGTGCCAAGGGAGAAGATTGTTTTAGAAATCACTTTGAACTGTGTTGTAGTTAACAGATATGCTAGACTCTTGAGATGACAAATAAAAATAAGATACTGTTCTTATTCCCAGGAGGCTCACAGTCTGGTCAGAGAAACGAAGAAGTGAAATTAAATTTTAAGATTGCTATGATAAAGGGAGATAGTGCTTGAATTCAAATGCAACATGCTGGTTTCAGGCTAATTCTAAAATTGAATTAGAAAAGGAACTGATCAAGAGAATATTTTGAAAAGTTTTCTCTTGAAATAAAACATTTCCACATTTCACTGCAAATAAAAAACTACATAATTGATCAGAGATTTCTCTCTTCCTGGTAATAGTAGAAGAGATTAACCTTTGTTAATTGATATTATTTTTTAAACATGTATAAAAATGAGGAGAAAGAGAAATATGAAGTTGTAGTTTTTTTTTTTTTCTTTTTTTTTGAGACAGAGTCTCACTCTGTAACCTTGGCTAGAGTGTCAAGGAGTCATCATAGCTCACAGCAACCTCAAACGCTTGGGCTTGAGCAATTCTATTGCCTTAGCCTCCTGAGTAGCTGGGACTTGAGGTGTGTGCCACTGTGCCTGGCTAGTTTTTCTATTTTTAGTAAAGATGGGTTCTTGCTCAGGCTGGTCTTGAACTCCTGAGCTCAGACAATCTCACTTTGGCCTCCCAGAGTTCTAGGATTATAGTCATGAGCCACCATGCCAGCTAAAGTTGTAGTTTCAATGAATAGCAGCAACAAGTATAACAAGGAAAAACATTTTTATCATAATAGCTTTCCATAAAACATGGAAACATGGCAGTGTATGTATTCACTTACAAAGAATGTGCTGAATTAGTCAAAGGAATTGGTTCTCAAATTGCAGATTTCTCTCACATTTCTTTTAGAGCCTTCAATTGAAAATCATAATTGCTAGTATAATTAAAGTGCAAAGTTAATCTTGATACCAAGTGGAACAGCTGGAAACAGAAACAGATTACCTTTCACAGTTAGTGAAGCTGAGTGATCCTTATCTGTATTTCAAATTTTCTTACAGCTTTCATTTGGTCATGAATGCTGCTGCCTCTTATTTGCAGGTTGAATGATGATTTATATGTTTTCCTTGGAATCTTTAGGTTGGCTTTCCACAGACAAATAAAAACAGAAGCTTACGGAATTTTTTTTCCTGAGTAATTCAGAAGAAAAACGACTTCTTTTATTTAGTAATAGAGAACACACCAGGAACACTCCTGCCTTAGGGCCTTACCAATATTCCCTTGGTCTCACATTTTCTTCCTATAGTTATCTGAGGTATCTTCTATAGGAAGTGGAGTGGCTCTGCACTTCACTGCCTTAGTCACCCTCTCATTAAGTCCTTCCTTGGCCATCCTATCTTAATTTCCTCCCTTCCCCTTTACTTTGTTTTATTTATTTTTAATTTTTGTAGATACGGGGGTCTTGCGATGTTGCCCAGCCTGGTCTCAAACTCCTGGCTTCAAATGACCCTCTTACCTTGGGTCCAAAAGTGCTGGAATTATAGACATGAGCCACTTTTCATGCCCCCCCCCCACTTTGTATTCTCCTTTTTGTTTTCTTCCTTACTAGTTTTCAATGTCTAACATTACTAACTAGGTACTCATTATATCTTAATTATGTTTCCCCAACCAGATTGTAAACGCCTGAGGGCAGGATTTTTATCTATTTGTCTCTTTTCTATACTGATGAATTCCTAGCACCTAAAACAGTGCCTAGCATTCTTAGGTGCTTAATAATTATTTGTTGACTGACTTATAGTAGAAAGAGGCCAAAGAGTCATAAGGCCTGGATTAGAATATAGACATTATTTTTGGCCTTCATTCTTCTGAACCTCAGTTATCTCATTTATAAAGTGGAAATAATAAGTACTTCATGAAATAGTTTGAAGGGTTTAATGAGAAAATGGAGGCTGATCTCTTTGGAGTCATACAATAATTATTAGCCCTCTCTCTTTTCAAATTGAGAAAGATTTCAGAGATTTATTTTCTGATATTATTCCTCCTTCCACAATTCTTCTTTATGAGTGTATCAGTCAGGGGCCCAGTAGGAAAACTTTTAAAGGTATACTCAAATTAGGATCAATTAAAGAGAGTTTAATTTACAAAGCATCATTTGACGAGGATTGAGGTAGAGGGGAACATAGCAGAGAAAGAAGGCATTAAGGGAATAGCAGAGGAGTCACAATCCCTAGGCCCAAAGAGTCAAAGGGAAGGAGGAGCAGTTGGGTAGAGCAGTTTGTCTTCCAAGGGGCAGTGACTCTTAGGAACACACCTAGTCCAAAGGGACATCACAGGAAGGAAACAGGGGAACAAATACATGCTAGTTTGACCTCATACTCTTCTCTCCCTCAGGTGATCTTCTGCTAAGTCTCCTATCATCAGACCTAACCATAAGCCAGAGGGCTTAAGATGTCAGCTATAAAGGTTAAACCCCAGGGCAGAGAGCAGATGGAGAGGGAACAGTGAATCTGTGGAACCAAAAGGAAGCTATCCAGCCCAGTGACCTTACTCTTTGTCAGAACACTTGCTACAGAGGGATAGAGAATAAAGACATGGTCCAACTCTCAACTGATTTATAGTTGGGATGGGATGACAGTCCAATAGACAGAACTTCAATGCAGTGCAAGAAGTGTCATACAAAAGGCAGCTATCTCTTTCATAACTGAAATGTATGAGGCAGTGGGTGCTGGTGCTGGTGCTGGTGATTTGACTGGGAAAGGCTCAGTGGAGATGAAAGTCGGCAAGACAACTTAGAGCCCATTTAAAAGTATGATAATTTTAAAAAAGGTGAAATTAAGTTCTCCTTAAGAACCTTTTCTGAGTAAACACAAAAACACGGGAGTGGGGCATGGAAGTAAGGATGAGAGTGAGGGGTAGAAAGGAATAATTTCAAGGGTTCTTTCTAGCTTTAACATTTTAATGATTCTGTTTTGTTTTGTTACTCTGGCCAGTTAGACACATCTTTAGTAACTGCAAACTTTAAATTTAGGGGGAGATATAGTGGCTTGAAAATAAATCACATAAACTTATTACACAGTGAAACCTAAAATAATCCACAAAAAGGATGAAACTATTATAAACGGCTAAAGACAAGTTTAATTTGGGTTAATAATTGCATTATTTAAACTTCTCTTCATATTATTTCCTTTGTTCGTCATTCTAACCTTCAAGAAAAACCTCTATGATTCTAGTCTTGAAAATTTCTACCCCAAACAAGCAAAATCATTATCTAGCAGCTATATATTGTATATGTAATAAAGATATCCATATGTAATTTAAGGTTAAACAGTGTACACACAATACGGATGCGTGAAGGGGTCAAATTATAGCGCGATGTGGGTTGTTGGGAGGAGGTTGAGAGAGAGAACCAGAGAGGGAAGGAAACCAACTATCTTGAGTTCTCTTTTAGGCACAATAATTTGTGCTAGGCTTGCCGGGTTATCCAGTTGGACAGCCTTGCAAGACTCCGATGCACTGAATCTGGCGCACTGAGAGATCTCATTGAAGTAAATATTTTCTCTGTAATGAGATGTAATTATTGTGAAATGTAGTGAGGAGCTTGTCCACATTCAAAACAAACTAGAATTTCCAGAAGTATCCTTAGTACTGTAGCTACAAATGTCAAATGGCTGGGGGAAAACATAACCAGTAATTATAAACAGAACTAAAGAGGGAAGCGTGGGAATTTAGTAATACTTCAAACGGCTTCACAAGTTGTTTGCGATGTATCGCTGGGAAACCCAGATTAATGAGTCAAATGGGATCCGGCAAACTTAGCGAAGGCAAGCGAGCAGCGGAGCTGTTAGGCCTCACCCTCCCGCCCTTCCAGAACCTCCTTTCCACCCTCCCGGCTCCGCGATCAGCCCCGCCCTCCGTCTCGGCTCCGCCCCCTCGCTGGTAGCAGCCGGCTCCACCCTCTCCGCGCGCCGGGCTCCGCCTATCCTCTGGGGTCCGCCGGCGGCGGCGGGGGGCGGGGCGGGAGGAGCCGTGCTCAGGCTCGGGTTGGGGATCCGCCGCGGAGTTACGAGAAAGTTGGTCCGAGTTGCTGGAGTTTCCTTCTGTGGATCTTCGGGTTCGGCCAGACGGTGCCCCGCTCCTTTCCTCCCTCTGGCTTTCACCGTCCATCAGTTCCCTCTTTCTGCCCCCGGCAGCCATGGAGCAGCCGCCGGCGCCTAAGAGGTAACGAACGCGGGGAGTGAGGAGAAGGAGGGAAGCGGCGCCGGCCGGGCGGGGGCGACTAGGCCAGGCCCTACCGCGACCCTCTGCCCTCCCGGCCGGCCGGGCTGGGCACGCAGAGGGCCGGGAAACAGGTCCGAACGCCCGGCCGCCTCTGTCCGCGAGGCCCGGGCCCTGAGGGGAGGCCGGGCATCGCTTCCCCCGCGGCCGGCGGGTCCCGGCGCGAGTGGAGGGCTGAGTGGGCAGCGCCCGGCTCCCCGCGGCCTGACTTCCTGGGGCGGGTAGAGTTTTCCCTCGTGGCAAGTTCGCGAAGCCTGGGAGACCTAAGACTAGGAAATTACGCTTTCTTGTGAAATGTTCCTCATAGTATTGCCTTTTTTTTGATGAGGTGGGCTGTTTATTTACAATTTAAAGAATTAAATATTAATAGCTACACGGTCCGTGAAACTTAACTGTTTGCATATGCTGCACTGACAGGTGTATCATCCCCCTTGCCAAGTTCAAAAGTATTTATGGATGCAAGACTGTAGGAATCTTAAATTAGAACCTCCCCCCCCCCCAAATAGTTTTGCTTGTAAAAATAATACTATGGTATGGTGTTGTTAGTTTATGTTTATATTTGATATATGTACTGGAAATGTATGCTTTGTAATGATTTTAGGAAGCTAAATCAAAGTTGTCCACTGATATAAGTTGATAATGTGTATTTTATCCTCAAGAATGAATCAAATAATTATTTGATGTCGGATAAAACATTTAACCTCGTTCTTACATTTAAATGTATAAAATAAGGGTACTAATCTCTCTCCCAGATAATGCTATTGTGAAGATTAAAGAGTTCATGTTACCTAGAGATCTTTAGATGAAAGGTGGTATATTCAAGAACATGGGATAATTGAAAAGATAGGAACTTTGGTAGCTATTGTGGATTGTGTGACTAGACATGTGAGCCTTAAGGTCTGGAAGCCATCTGTTCAGGTGAAAAAAGGGAGGAGGGCTTGGAGGAGTTTTCAAAAGGGAACTGCTATCAGAGACCTTGAAGCAAGTCAATTGATTTTTTTCTGCATCTTGTCAGATCTGTATTGTACTCACTGGGCAGCCAGTTTTAATTCTATAGAAGAGAATCAGGGACCCTTTTTCTTTTCTCTTATGGAAGGACTGGAAGGGGGTACCTCTGAAACAATGCCATAGGCCAACTTGAACAACTCTGAAGTACCAGCTCTCTATTGATTAGTTCTGCTGTAAGTTATCAGAGTTTTCATTACAGGTGTTCAGGAATCCCTGCCCTTGCAGAGACTTAAGAGAATCTAGAGGAGTCAGGGTAGGTGTGGGTGGTAATTCCATGCTGATTTATACTTTTCAAAGTGGTTGTTGCACATTTAAAAGACTTATTTTAAGCTTTCTTCAGAGAGATTTATTTTGAAGTAATGAGCAAGAGCAAATGGTATGTGATATTAATCCCTTATATTTGAATATCTCAAAATTTTTTCATAATGTTTTCATACTCTTAGTACTTAATTCTTACAGCAACCTTATGAAGTAGGTTCAGTTGTAGGCATTGATTATTGATCTTAGAGGTGAGGATGCTAAGAGAGTATGCCACATGGAAGGCTGTGCCAGGAATTACTGGCTGTTTCTGTTGCCCTTGTGGATCATTATCTTCTAATATATAGTTACCATTTTAGAGGTCATACTGTCAGCCAGGAAATTATATATACATTTCTTTATTTAATCATCCTAAGACATAGTATTCCTGGCTGCCACTTACTGTGCTTATTCTAAACTTAAATTTCTTCATCTGTAAAATGTATTGTGGGGATTAAATGAGGTCATATGTAAAGCATTTAGGACGGTGTTCCATAATGTGTTCACTAATGTTATTGTTATTTTGTGTTTTCCCTACAAAATGAAGCTCAGAGAGGTTAAATAACTTGTGTCAGGTGGAGCAGGTATGAGAGCTCTGGATATGATTGGCTACAGAGGCTTTGGACTCTCATTGTGTACAGTGATGCCCCATTTGAAACTCTTTCTTAGCATTCCATGATGTAATGGTCATTCTTTTCTACGATCTCTTGGTCCCCTTTGTTCATTTTCTTCTTAATCCCTGCAAGAATGCCATTTTGCTTTTCTGCCTTGTGTAATAAATACTTCCTTAGTGCTCATATACTTTTAGATGGCCGTATCACTGGGCTTGGTAGCTCACAACTGTTATCCTCATACTCCGGGAGGCTGAGGCAAGAGGATCTCTTGAGGTCAGGAGTTTAAGACTCGCTGGAGCAAGAGTGAGATCCCCATCTCTACTAAAAAAGAAAAATTAGCTGGGTGTGGTGTCACATGCCTGTAGTCCCAGCTAGCCCAGGAATTTTGTTGCAGTGAACTATGATCACAACACTGCACTGTAGCTGGGGTGATAGAGCAGGACTGTGTCTCAAAAAAAGAAGAAAAAATATGGCCTTATCTGTATTGCTAATGTTAAGTCTGAATGACCAGCAGTTGCTGCTCAGTTGGGATTTTTTATTTTTTCATGTAGGTTTTCTCTTTCGTTATCCCATCTAGTTTGTCGCTAGATGTGATCAGATTTTTCTATTGAGAAGTCTCTGGATTAATTTTCTCTCCTTCCATTTCCAAGCATTACTGCCCCATTCCAGGGTTTTATGACCCTCACACTTGACTTGCATCAGTACCATCTAAGTGGGCACTTTAGTCTAATGGTTTTCAAAAATGCTTTAATAGCTGAAACTTTTTTTGTTTGTTTTTGTTTTGTTTTGTTTTCATTGAGGCATTTCATTTGTTCAGTATGTATTGCATCCCTAGAAAAAGAATCGCAGGATTTTCCCTCCTGTGTGTTTTCTTCTTGCTTCTTCGTGGTCCATGATGCCAGCTGAAGTTGTCAGTACAGTGAAACCAAACCAGCGGGATGGGAGCAGACAATTCTGTCATCTTTCTAGAGTTGCACAGCAAACCTGGGGCTGATCGCTCCACACTCGTTTAACCTGTCTGTGAGGTTCTCAACGATTTTCCCAGCTCTGCGATCATCGAGGATTTCAAATTCACCAATGTAACCATGCTTCATCATCACAGCGGACAATGGGGTGGCGCCTGTGGCTCATCACAGCAACCTCCAAGTCTTGGGCTTAAGTGATTCTCTTGCCTCAGCTTCCCAAGTAACTGGGCCTACTACGGCACCCGTCACAACACCCGACAATTTTTGGTTGTAGTCAGCATTGTTGTCTGGCGGGGCCCGTGCTGGATTCGTACCCGCCAGGTCCGATCCACGTGGGTGGCCAATAGCTGAAACATTTTAACAACAGAAGGGATCTGTTGGGAGAAGGGTCAGGGTACTAGGACCTAGTTTCTACTCCCTTTCCCTTTTTGCTATCCTACAGAACTTCCTAATGCTCCATAGAACACAGTTGCTTTAGTTCATCCTGCACATAGCTTTTGATTTATTAGGTAAAACATCACTTTAATCATGCTGCTCTTTATTTTATTTATTTGTTTTTTTGAGACAGAGTCTCACTATGTCACCCTCAGTAGAGTTTTGTGGCATCACAGCTCACAGCAACCTCCAACTCTTGGGCCTAAGTGATTCTCTTGCCTCAGCCTCCCAAGTAGCTGAGACTACAGGCTCCCGCCACAATGCCTGGCTATTTTTTTAAGAGATGGGGGTCTCACTTTTGCTCAGATTGGTCCATGGTACTCTTTAAAAAAAATTTTTTTTTTAAATTAGGAGCACACTTGTTTATGTAATATCCAAAGCCTCTTTGTCTCAGTCTTAACCCCTACCCTTCAGTAAAAAATTTTGAGATATTTAAATATAAGGGGTTAATATCACATGAATGTGTCCTCATGAAGTTTCCCTGTTGTTCTTTATTTAGGTTGTAAGCTGTGGGTACTCCCAGCTTTGCCTTTGTTCATGCTTTTCCTTTAGGAAAGTTTGTGTTTTTTTTGTTTGTTTGTTTTTATGCCTGAAGAATAATTTGCTTTTTCTTTTTTTGTAGAGACAGAGTCTCACTGTACCGCCCTCAGGTAGAGTGCCGTGGCGTCACACAGCTCACAGCAACCTCTGACTCTTGGGCTTACGCGATTCTCTTGCCTCAGCCTCCTGAGCAGCTGGGGCTACAGGCGCGCGCCACAACGCCCGGCTATTTTTCTCTTGCAGTTTGGCCGGGGCTGGGTCCGAACCCGCCACCCTCGGCATATGGGGCTGGCGCCCTACTCACTGAGCCACAGGCGCCGCCCCAGAATAATTTGCTTTATTCTTCCTTCAAGGCCTGGCTCAAAGTATCTTCCCTAAGTACTTTCTAGTCTGAGATATTTCTCTGTATTCCTAATATGATATGCATTTGGTTATATGCCATCTTCCTATTCTTCCTTTTTGTTACAAAATTTTAGAGATCCAAAAGATAATGGGGGCTGGTACAGTGTCTTATGTCTGTAATCTCAGCACTTTGGGAGCTGAAGTAAGGATTACTTGAGGCTAGGAGTCCTAGACCAGCGTGGATAACATAGTGAGACCCTATCTGTATAAAAAATTTTAAAATATCAACTTTTTTCATTTGGTGGCACATGCCTGTAGTCCTGGGTCCTTGGAGGTGGAGGTAGGGAAGATCACTTGAGCCCATTGGTTGGAGGTTACAGTGACTGTGTCTCCAAAAACAACAAAAAAGATAATGGAAACTAATTTCATAAATACTTATGTATCACCACCCAGCTGAAGTAGTTAAATATTACCAATACGTTTGAATCCCCATGTGTGTATCTCCTCAATTGCATTCCTTTCCTATCTTCCAAAGGGTAATCACTGTCCAGAATTGAACGTTTGTCCTCATATGTCTTTGTATTTTTAGTATGTTGTTTATATTCATATATACACACATTTCCATACATGTATATGATACACATCCTAATGTACTGTTTGGCCTGGTGTTAGGCCCAGCCTTGTCACTGTTGTTGAAATTTGCTTCTTTGGGTATCATTCTTTTCTTCTGGAAGTTGGAGAGTCCATTGTATAGACATGTTAAAGAATGATGACTCAGAGTCCTAGATGAAATAGAAGGCACCTCTTACCCTCATGTTCATTAATTTGGTCTATTTTACTGTCCCTGAAAAGGCTTATGTTAAACATAGGCAATAGTTGTGGTCACCCATGTTACTGACCTGAGGTACCGGAATGGTTTCTAGATTCCCCATATTTCCCTAATAGACCCTATCATAGAGGTCTTCAGAAGTTCTTATTAAAAAGATTTCTCTCTGAAAGGAAATCCTTTAAATGGTTATTAATTATTAGCATTTTGGTGGGTTGAGTTTATCAGATTTCTTCATAGGGGAACTGCTAGCTGAGAGAAAAATGACTGCAAAATAGGTAAGCTTTGATAGGTAGACAGGGAAATGGTCAGAACATGGGTTCTTCACCAAGTAGAACATTCATAGAAGGGAGGTGGGGCTCAGGGATGACAGGGGACAGCATGAGAACTCTGTTGGAGGGTAGGTTGCTATATTCAGTGCTTATCAGAGAGAGGATGGACTGTCATTGCTGGAGAGAGGTACTTTACCAGATAGGTCCTGTTCTCAATAAAATTATAGGATTAATATTTACTTAAAATTTAAAATTCATTGATTAAGGTATAGTTGGCAGAAAAGTTAGTGTTGAACAATGAAAACACTGGAAGTATAATAAGAACGTAAGCTACTAAAGCATACTTTCTCACAGGTTGGGGAGAGTTCTTTGATTTAAGCTGTCGTGGGATTCTGTGGCAAAAACATTTTTTAAAGTAGTGTGAAAGGTTAGTTTGAGTGCAGTAAAATTGAATGTTGAAATCAGAAAATTACTATTACAAAGTACATTTATTTATACAAATGAAAAATGGAGGTAAGAAAACAGTTATTTCACTTGAGGACAGATATTACTATGAATGGGTAAATCATCAGAAGACAGATTATTATGGGAAGACAGATTATTATGGAATGAAAAAGCAAAGGTAGAGTGATAAAGGTTTAGGAGAGTAAAGTAGCAAGTATTCATGTATTCAGCTTGAAGAGTCCCCCAGACTGAAACATCTATTGCCCTGACCTCAGTCCAGGAATTAGAAGTGGAGATTTTATGGGAGGGAACTGTTGGTTCTCAAGAATTGAACTGGGTGGAGCTTAACAACAGCCCAGTTAAAGAAGTAGTAGGACATCAGGAATGTCATGAAGACGTTGCCTTGAGAAGAGGGTGTAATTCATTTTATTCCTAATTTATGTGTCCTCAGAATGTTGGAAGATAAAATTTTTATGTACATTATTATCAGATTCAGTAAGTGGAAAGCTAGAGTTGTCTTTGAAAAGATGAACTCTAAGAACTCTTTAAAACAAAACAAAACAAAAATAAAACAAAGACAGCAGCCTCAGTGTAGAGACCCTAGGGGAAGTTTCCAATTTTAGAGACAGGCAAGTGGACAAAATGTTCAAAGTATTTAGTCGAAGGAGAAAAAACTTGAGCAAACAGGAGCATCTATTTAAATAACAGCTTGGTCCCTAAAGCTTATACTGTCTTCCCTTTGGCTTTTCTTGATAAATTTAGGATGGCATCAGCTTCGTTAGCATTGGTTTAGGCCTTGTAATGGGAACAGTTACTTGGCTATTCTTTATTGGTGAGAGAAATATGACAATAAAATCTGGTAAGCAGACTTTGGTTGCATTTTAATACAGTTGAAAAACTAGCTGGGTGTAGTGGCACGCACCTGTAGTCTCAACTGCTGGTTGAGGCTGAGGCAGGAGGATCACTTCATCTCAGGAGTACAAGGCTGGCATGGCTGGAGTGAGTTATGATTGTCCACTGCCCTCCAGCCTGGGTGACGGAGGGAGGCTGTCTTTTAAAAAACAAAACAAAAACAAGACAATAGAATAACTAAATCTTTAGTTGATTTTAGGCAACGATAAAAATAACTTACTGTTTTTAAGGAGCTGAAATATAGAATATACTGGTGTTAAGGTTAGAAATACTAAAAAAGGGTACATATACATGAAACACAAACTGGGTTGAAATTTGCTTTTCTAAAGTATTCTAAGTGCTTTTTCCAGAAGTGTGTATCAGTAAATCCTCAATAATAAAAGGTTTAAATTGAACACTTCTTTTTGGATTATAAGGGAAAAAAAATAAGTGCTTAGAATTTGCAAAGTATTTGAATTTTGGTTTCAAACACTTATATATGTTGAACTAGAGGCACTACTGCTTCAGTCCATCATATGTAGTATTTTATTTGCTTTCAAAAAAATTCTTCTTTATCTTTGGTATTGAGACTCAGTAGCAGACCCATATATATAAAACCAAAGGAAGTTTCAGAAAATATGCTATGTGTTATGTTTTCTGATATTTTAACATTTTCTGTTCTGTTTTTATTTCCTTAAAACATGATGCTCGTGGTTTACAAAATTATTTTCATGATCTACTAATGGGTTGTGTTTTGTAGTTTGAAAAAACATTGTTGGTGTTTAATATTGCCAGGAAACTGATGGCATTTCTATCTCTGTACTAATAACTTAGATCATTAATGCAGAGTGATGTTACTGTGACAACCAATATACATCTTTAAAATTCTAGAAAAGAATTTTTTTTTTTTTTTTTTTTGAGACAGAGTCTCACTGTGTTATCTTTGGTAGAATACCGTGGTGTCATAGTTCATAGCAACCTCAAACTCTTGGGCTTAAGTGATTCTCTTGCCTCAGCCTCCCAAGTAGCTGGGACTACAAACACCTGCCACAACACCTGGCTATTTTTTGTTGTTGTTGTGTCGTTGTTCTCCACCAGCCCAGGTGCATGTGGTCAGAGCCCTAACCACTGAGCACTGTGCGCCAAGCCTCTAGAAGAGAATCTTAAGAGATGAGGAGAAAGGAAACTAATACTTAAGAATGACTATATTTTAAACTTTATATATATCCCAATTAAAGTGTGGGAAAATGCAAAATGATTTTCTGTGATGTTTGACAGTTTACAAAGGAAAATGTAATACTATGTATGAAGGCTGCTATGAGGCAGTCTTGCTTGCCTTCTGGTAGAGACTGACCCTGTGCATTGGAAACATTCAACTATAATTATAATGACCTCAGTTTCTGACTCCCTATCTGCTCTACCCACTGTAACTATCAAAGGTCTTTACATTTTTCTTCTAGAAGAGAAAATTTATGCTAATTTAACAGAAACCTTTTTCTTAAAGTTTTTCCTCAAGCTTCATTTCTGTTGTTTTTTTTTTGAATCGCTTCATGTGTGTTTGGATTGTTCTAATTTCAAGAAGCTTTTAGCTCTAAGAAAAATTCTATATTTGAAATGTTTTATGACAACTTTTTTTTACATAGGGTCTCAGGTTGAATAAATGAAAGTAGTAAATATGTAAACAGACATATATTAAGAATATTAAAAATATGTTTGGGCAGATTATGGTGGTTTAGGCCTGTAATCTTAGCACTTTTGGAGGCTAAGGCAGGAATATCACTTCAGGGCAGACCAGCCTGAGCAACATAGCGAGATCCTCATCTTTACAAAAAAAATAAAAAATATTAGCCAAGTGTGGTGGCATAAATGCATAGTCCCAGCTACTCAGGAGGCCAAAGCAGGAGGATCACTTGAGCTAGGAGTTTGAGGTTGCAGTGAGCGATGATGGCACCATGGTACACATATGCCATCAGGCAACAGAGTGAGATCCTTTCTCAAAAAAAAAAAAAAAAGTTTATTGTTTGTATACCGTGACTGTTAATGTGAAAATTACCTTGAATTTCTGAATATACATCAAAGAACATATCTTGAGAAATGACTTCATAGCAAAATGAGAATTACAGAGAGTTGTTAACAATTATGATTAGTGTAAGTAGTATTGTATTTGGTTCTGAATTAGTCTATAGATTTATATAATTCTTATTTATATAATATGAGACTTTTCAGATGTTTCAGCTATCTTAATCTATCATATCTCAGATTCTTGATATACATATTTATATAATTTGAGAAATTGTTGAACATTTAGAATATTCTTCTTTTTCCGGATCATCTTTTCATTTTTAGGTTTTCTGAAATCATGAGAATTAGAGTGCTATAATTGGAAAGGATTGCCAGTTAAACTTCTTTTTGTTATTTAGGTCAACTTTTTATATGTTTCAGGAAAGTATAAACTGAAGATGATAGGTAGCTAACTTCCTTGACCTCTCTTGAGTCACACAGTCTCATGTCTCTGTTAATGTTGTACTGCTCTCCTGTTTTTTTTTCTGAAAATTGGCTTTCTTTACTTACTGATGGTTGCTTGTGGTAGAAATTGGCTGTGAGCCTTGAGTTCATTCATTTGCTCATTTATTCATACATTCAGTAATTATTAATTGACTGCCTTCCAAATTCCAGGTGCTGAGTGCATTGGTGAATGAAACAGATGGGCTCTTTCTTTGCCTTAGGTTGGAGCTGAAGCTATGAAAAATAGAAGTAGCATGTATTGATAGAAAAAATGGTGGTGGAACCTGCTTAATAGGGCAGTTGGAGGAGGCTTCTCTGAGGAGGTAATATTTAAGCTATAGACTGACAATTGAGAAGTTATCCATGTGAATAGCAGAGGAAAAGGATTCCTGGCAGATGGAAAAGCTATGAGAGGGCCTGGAGGTGGGAAAGAACTTAGTTTATGGGAGGAATTGAAATGAGGCCATTGTGGCTGGCTTATAGAATGGGAGAAAGTGGCTAGAGATGAGGTCAGAGAGATGGGCAGTAATTCAATAATGCCATGAAGCCATGGAAAGGAATTTGGATTTAAGTCGCAATGCCATGTACTGTCATTAAAAGAGTTTTAAGCAAGATTTTAAGCAATTTATGTTTTTAAAAGATTATTCTTACTGCCTTGGCTAGAGTGGATTTTAGAGGGTTAACAATAGAAGCAGAGAAACAAGTTGGGAGGTTATTTCAGTAGTTTGTGGTTAGAGATGATGGAATCAGTGGCAATGGAGAGAAGTAGGGAGATTTGAGTTCTATTTTGGAGTTAAACATGAAGGACTGACTGTAGACTAGATGTGGGGAATGAGGAAGAAAGAAGAATCACAATCTTGGCTCTTGTTTTGTGTTTGAGTAACTTGGCGGCTGGGGGAAGACTGGGAGTGGAACAGGATTAGGTATCTATAGTCTCTTTCTTAGAAGTCCATCCTCTCAGGAAAGTGAATCTGATTGGCCCCAAATGTGATATTCGTGGTTTCCCTAGAAGAGGAAATAGGGAGAAAATGATGGGAGCTGACTTTTATTTTTAACTTCTTGTTTTCACCAGATTAGAGAATGAGAACATATGTAGCTTTTTTTTTAGATGTTTAAATGTTTAGGTGTGCTGGTAAGTTGCTATTTTTTAAAGACATCTTTTTAGGCAGTGCCCTGTACCTCAGTGGGTAGGGTGCCAGGCACATACACCGAGGCTGGCGGGTAGCCGGGTGTTGTGGCATGTGCCTATAGTTTCAGCTACTTGGGAGGCTGAGGCTTGAGAATCGCTTAAGCCCAAGAGTTTGAGGTTGCTGTGAGCTGTGATGCCACAGTACTCTACCCAGGGTGACAGCTTGAGACTCTGTCTCAAAAAAAAAAAAAAAATCTTTTTATTGCAAAATAAAACATCAGTGCAAAACAGATAATGGCTTGGTAAATTATTATAAGGCAGATACCTTTATAGAATATCAGTGGTCCTTGTCCGTAAGTTAACAGGTAAACAGATAATGGCAGTGAATTATTGTAAGGCAGATACCTTTATAGATATTAGTAGTCCTTTCCCATAAGTAACCATTATCCTGGCTTTTATAGTAATAATCTAAATGTGCATTGCTAGATACTCTAGGAATGCATATTCAGCTTATTTGGTATGAGTTGACTTTTTCTTTCTTTCTTTTCCTTTTTTTTTTTTTTAAAATTTTTGAGAGAGAATCTCAAGCTGCTGCCCTAGGTAGAGTGCTGTGGTGTCATAGCTCACAACAACCTCCAACTCTTGGGCTCAAGCGATCCTCTTGTCTCATTTTTTTCTATTTTTAGTAGAGATGTGTTCTCGTTTTTGCTCAGGCTGGTCTTGAACTTGTGAGTGCAAGCTATCCACCCCATGAGTTGACATTTTCAATCTTTGCTACCCCTTCATCCTTTTCTTTTCCTTTTCCTGTTGAAGAACCCAGGCTATTTCTAGTGTTCCAGAGTCTGGATTTTACTGATTGATTTTCAAGGTGAAGTTCAACATGTTTTCTTTGCTCTTTCTATTTCTTGTAGGGCAGCTCCATACAGAGATGCAGATTCAACTTCAGTCCCTTAGGCGTTATTATTATAGGTGGGGTTTGGCAAGATTATAGGGATCTCTTAATGTCTGATTGTCTTTTTTGTGGTGTTCACAGCTGTTGATGATCAGTGCTTATTTTTGTTAATTCATTGGGTATTACAAAATAGCAAAATTCTAAATACTTAATTTTGTTTGCACTTATTAGTGGGAATAGTTTTATAAAGAGTCACTTCCCCTCATCTTCTGTTTGGTTACCCAGGATATCCTTTATAGAGGAAAGACAGGATAAATGTTCGATTTATTACCTTAATTTGATATTTTTCAAGATAATGCATTAGATCTCCCATTTTCCTCCAAAGCTGACCAATTCTTATATTTTTTATCTTAAATGTCATAATTAGCTGATGGATTGAAACTGATTTGGTGAATTTTAGTCCATTGCAGTAACTGTCTTTAAAGCACAAATTGTCCTACATTTGGCCAGCAAGAGCCTCTCCCGGAGACATCATGTCCCTAGTGGTTTTGACAGCGTCCTTGTTCTCTGCTGTGATAAGATTCTTGGGATTCATCTTGTGTATTTCCTGTCCCAGACCTGGAAACAACCATCTCTCCTAAGAAGCTTTGCCTTCTTATAGTGGAAAAAAAAAAAAAAAGTATCTCAAAATCCTAATCTGGGTACTCATATCCTATTATTTTTAATAATGTCTTATTCAGAGGTCAATGAAATGATTTATTCTTTTGAAATATGGTATAGTCAAAAAATGTGATAGCGCTGATAGGTTTGAGCTCCTGTCTCTGGATATCTCTGTCACACATTTTCTAAGTTTAAGTCAGAAATTGGGCATGTAGAGACTCAAATTTTGTGGTAGAGATTATATCATATAGAGTAGACTTTTATCTTTTATGTTCTACCTATTTACGCTGGTTATCCTTTGAAGTACTATTATGTTCATACCCACTCTCAGGTTTCACCTGTAAATGTTTTAGGTGACCTAGTGTCTTTGTTTTCTTAATGAAAAAGATAGAGAATAAAGGAATCCAAGACAAATAACACAACTGTTGATAGAATCAGATTTTAGGCTTTATTTTTAGGTAGAACTTTTAGTCTGCCTTGTGTTGGTTTACAAAAAATGAAATTTCAAGGGCAACTTAAGGCTGCCTTATAAATATAACTTTATAGTTATAACTTTATATAACTATAGTATGATGAATTGCAAAATGAAACTCATCTCCATATATTAAATGTCATGTTATTCCTTTCTAGTTTTGATTTTAGCTCCTCTTGTTAAGTTTTATTGTGCTTTGAATAAATAAAATGAGGTATTTATCTCAGCCACACAGTTGATAATTTGTGTTTGTAACCTTGTCACATAACTTTAGGAAGAATTAGTTTTAGTATACTTATTCACTGTATTAAGAAGTATCAGATTGTATTTATAAGTGGATATGTGAATTAGCTTGTTATCTTGTAATCATGTAGCAGTCAATAACAATTTTCCAGTAGTCATCTTTGCAGACTTTCCCTAATAATCAGTGAAATTTAAATTGTAGAAAGAGAAAGATTCAACCACAAGACTCCTGGAAGTCATCAAAAAATACAGTAATGTCTCAGGATATAAAATCAGTGCCCACAATTCAGTAGCATTTGTATATGCTAATACAGCCACTAAAAAAAAAAGGAGACTTTACAGCATTTATATTAGCCTGGATGGAAGTGGAACACATTATTCTTAGTAAAGCATCACAAGAATGGAGAAGCACGAATCCTATGCATTCAATTTTGATATGAGGACAATTAATGACAGTTAACGTCACGGTGGCGGGTGGCAAAAGGGGAAAGCAGAGAGAGAAAGGGGGGAAGGAAGAGCAGAGAGAGGGAAAGAGGGGGGAGTGGGTGGGGTCTCAGTGTCTCACATCTTGTACCCTCAATGAATCCCTAACAACAACAAAAAATTCTAGAAAAAGATTGGAAAGAAATGATTGCTCTGAATAAAATTTATAGTTCATGTAACTTCTAATACTAGAAATACTAGAAGCAAGAGTCACATTAAGCCTTGGGATTCCATAAAATTCTAGTGGAAATTAAAAATAAATGTAAATAAATAAATAATAAATTAACTAATGAGAAGAAAATAATTTTTATGGAATAAATAATAAATAATATTTATTAAATAAATAAAATATTTAAAATAAAATATTTATTTAATAAATAATATTTATTAAATAAAATATTTAAAATAAAATATATTAAAGAATATTAAATAAATAAAATAATATTGAATAAAATAAAATATTTATTTAAATATATTTAATTAAAAATAAAATTATAAAAATAATATTCTATTCCTGGCAGATTGAGTTTTCTGTGTGTTTATATATTTCCTATTTTTTTCTTCTATAAAAAAGAGAATAAAAGCACTAGGCCAGTGGGTGAATCCCCCCCCCCTTTACTGACTAGGAGCACTTGATTAATCTTGACTAATCTGTTAATATTAATGAAAAAAATAATGTGATGTGAAGGAGTCTGCCAAGATAGTGATTCGAGATACCTTTAAACATAGTAAGCATTGGGCTGGACGTGGTTGATCACACCTGTAATCCTAGCACTTTGGGAGGCCAAGGCAGAGCTCAGGAGTTATAGACCAGCCTGAGCAGCAGTGAGACGCCATCTCTAAAAATAGCTGGGTGTGATGGTAGGTGCCTGTAGTTCCAGCTACTTGGGAGGCTGCAACAAGGGGATTGCTTGAGTCTAAGAGTTTGAGGTTGCTGTGAGCTATGATGGCATGGCACTCTACCAAGGGTAACAAAGTGTCTTTAATTTAAATCTTTTATCCATTGAGAGTCGATTTTTGTCAATGGTGAGAGGTATGGGCCAAGTTTCAGTCTTCTACATGTGGCTAACCAGTTCCCCCAGCACTATTTATTAAATAATGATTCTTTTCCACAGTGCATGCTTTTGTTTGTGTTATGGCAATATGTGGCCGGTTCATCTCTAGATTCTCTATTCTATTCCATAGATCTATGTCTCCATTTTTGGGCCAGTACCATGCTGTTTTGATCACTTTAGACTTGTAGTATAACCTGAAGTCTGGTAACAAGATGCCTCCAGATCTGTTTTTATTTCTAAAAATAGTATTGGCTGTTCAGAGTTTTTTCTGGTTCCATATGAAATGAAGTACTTCTTTCTTAAGTTCTTAGTATGACATCAGTGCTTTGATTGGGATTGCATTAAATCTGTAGATTGCTTTGGGTAGTATGGACATTTTAACGATGTTGATTCTTCCCAGCCATAAGCATGTTATGTTCTTTCATTTGTTATCTTATACTGTTTTCTCAGGGTTTCATAGTTCTTCTTATAGAGATCCTTCATGTCCTTTGTTAGATACATTGTAAAGCAGTATTAATGTCCATTACACCTCCAGCAGCAATGCTTTCCTTGGCCATGATGTGAGAGGGTGTATAGTGGGTATAAGCTGGATCTTTAAGGGATCTGAGCCTCTTAGCTATGCTATTCTACTCAGTGTCCAGAGGGAAAGAGCTATTTTTAATTTTTTTTTCTAGTTATACACTGAAACAGTCAAGTGTACTCTTGCCATTTGGTTTGAAACTTTGCTGCTGCATGTAGTTTTTTCTTCTAAAACTAGTCTTGTCTTTTTCTTTTTTTTTTTATTGTTAAATCATAGCTGTGTACATTAGTGCAATCGCCTGTACCCATTCTAAGATGCACCATAGATGTGGCCCCACCCATTACCCTCCCTCCACCAAAACCTCCCCCCTCCCTTCCCCTTCCTTGGCCCTTTCCCCATATTCTTGTGCTATAGTTGGGTTACAGTCTTCATGTGAAAGCTATAATTTAGCTTCATAGTAGGGCTGAGTACATTGGATACTTTTTCTTCCATTCCTGAGATACTTTGCTAAGAAGAATATGTTCCAGCTCCATCCATGTAAACATGAAAGAGGTAAAGTCTCCATCTTTCTTTAAGGCTGCATAGTATTCCATGGTATACATGTACCACAATTTGCTAGTCCATTCATGGGTCGATGGGCACTTGGGCTTCTTCCATGACTTGGCAATTATGAATTGGGCTGCAGTGAACGTTCTGGTACAGATGTCTTCGTTATATTGTGACTTTTGGTCTTCTGGGTATAAACCTAGTAAAGGAATTACAGGATCGAACGGCAGGTCTGTTTTTAGGTCTCTAAGTATTCTCCAAACATCCTTCCAGAAGGAACGTATTAGTGTGCATTCCCACCAGCAGTGTAGAAGTGTGCCCTTTCCTCCACATCCACGCCAACATTTCTGGTTTTGGGATTTTGTTATGTGGGCTACTCTTACTGGGGTTAGGTTTCACTGTTATCTGTCATTTCTCATTGCTATGTCTATCTAAACTGCTGTTTATATTAGAAATAATTACGTGATCTGACAATAGCTCTTCCTTTTCTGAGGTAAAGTACATATTCTTTGTGTCAGATTTTGCATTCTGGAGGCCTTTTTTGGTATGGATTCAGTTACATATTCCCTTTTTTTGTATGGGTTCAGTTACATCTTCAAAATAATCTTTCAACTAAGAACATCATTATGCAGTAAAGAAGGAGAGAAAAAATTATGCCATACTTATGTTTCTAAAACTTACATGAAAATAATCATATTTTTCTTCCCAACATTTTGTTTTGGGCTTGATGCCCCGTAGCGCAGTGGTTATAGCGCCAGCCACATACACCAAGGCTGGTGGATTTGAACCCGGTCTGGGCCTGCTAAAACAACAATGACAACTGCATCAAAAAATAGCCGGGCATTGTAGCAGGCCCCTATAGCCCCAGCTACTTGGGAGACTGAGACAAGAGAATTGCTTAAGCCCAAGAGTTGGAGGTTGCTATGAGCTGTGACGCAATGGCACTCTCCTGAGGGTGACATAGTGATGAGACTCTCTCTCGATATAAAAAAAGAAAAAAAATATTTTATTTTGAAAAGCCCACAAAATTCCCAAGGTTAGAAAAGTTATCTGTCATTTTGTAGAATTACTTAGATTTTTAAGGACTTAACGGTATATCTGAAGCTAATTGGAATTTCAGAGAGCATATCTGTACAAATATTATATTACATTTATAGTAGGTTGTTTTAAATTTTTATGGGTAACATATTTAGGCTATGTATCTTAGAATCTTTTTTTTATTGTCAGATACAATTGGGATTTTAAAATTTTATTTTTATTTTAGTTAGCAATGATCATACCTTGGATATGCCTCTTTAGCTGTAATATTGATTTTAATTTCCTTTTTTTTTTTTTTTTTGAGATGGGCATCCTACTTTGTCCCTCTGGCAGAGTGCAGTGCAATCATAGCTTCCTGTAGCCCCCAACTCCTGGGTGCAATATCCTCCTGTCACCTTTTCACAGAGTGTGGGGATTGTAGGCGACAATGATTTTCATTTCTATAAAAAACAAACAGATAAAAATAATACCAATTTAAAAAACCAAAAATTATTTATTTTATTTTTCTCCAAAAATTATTTTTACAAAGCACCAAAATCATGAATTATTCCTTAGTCTCCTCTCTTTAGTTTGTTTACAAAGAACAATAGTTAAATACTGAGAAATGACTTCGTATGTGCTGTTGCTGTGTAAATCAAATAGCACTGAAAAATCAAAGTAGTGTCCATCTGGGCAAACAGCCACCACTTCTACATCCCTTCTCTCATCTCTAGCCATAAGAACCTATAAAAATTAAGCAGACTTAAGAGTTTAAACTTTACTTGATGTTACAGTTTTGCTAATATGCTAATGTTTGAGATTAATACAATTAACTCTAGTATTCTGCTAGGGATAGGGTGGAAGCTGCCAGGGATAGGGAACCTGCAGCCTAAAGGCCACATGCGTCCACCCAGATACCCAAGTGTGGCCCCCTAGACTGAATTCAAACTTCACAAAACAGATCTCTTTATTAAAATAATTTGGTCTGTAAAATTTGGATTCAGTCAAAAGGCTGCACTTAAGGATCCAAAAGGCCACATACGGCACAAACACCATAGGTTCCCCATCCCTGTGAGGTTTAATGGAATAAATGTGGTAGAAAATGTATGAGCAAATTTAGCCTTTAAGTATAGCTATATTTTTGGCACAAATCATGGTGCATTTTCTATTATGGCAGGTATAGGTAGACCTTGGTAAATTTCATATAGATATTATCTTTATTATTATTTTTTTAAAGTCAAGATTTTGTTATCTTTCTTAGTTCTTAAAACCAAGTATGGTTGTTGAATGTACTTAAAATATTTGTAATGAACTGGATTAAAATTTGTGAGCCTTATAGTTATACATTTTTTAAATAAAATTATTTGAAATTTTAATAGGACATGAATATGTTAACAGCATTTTCAAATCTGTCTTGTCTATATTTTCTGGATTTGTACTTTTTGAAAAATTAGCTATTAAGAAAGTGAATACAGTAACAGTGTCTTTAGGGCTATGAGTATGTGCAGTGTTTAAGTTTGTACAGATTTGTTGTGGGAAATGAAGAGGAATCATGTAATTTTCCAGTTTAGGGTAAATGGAAAAAAATTCTAGGAAATAAAAACAAGAGTGTTTGCCAGGAAATTATAATTTAAGAGTACTTTGGGGCAAAAAGAAGCCAACCTTTTTGAGGAATTGAGAGAAATGGTATGATAGAGTTGAAAAACAAGACTTTCATTTAATTAAAAAAAAATTCTATCTATTGTAGAGCATTTACTTTCTTAGGTGGTTTTGGCTCATTATACTGCCAATAATTAACTAAACCCCTATAAACTTAATACTGTTTTATAAAATTAAATATACTATGATATCTTCAGATTATATCTATTTTACTATTAAAACAGTGATATTAGCTAAGTGAATAAGAGCCTGTGCTTTAGAATCAGGTAGACCTTGACTCTCATCTCAGCTGTACCATTTATTGCATTGCTGGTACTGGTTAGTGGCATGTTAGGAACTGGGCCACACAGTATCACTGCCTGAACTTCTGTTCTTTTCCTCCCTTTCCCCTATCCATGGAAAAAAACTGATAACCTTGTGCCAAAAAGGTTGGGGACTGCTGATCTAGAGGGCATGTACCAATTGTTCTTGACTAGAGAACTGGATTTGGCTTATAGAAAACCTTCCTTAGTGTCTCTCTTTAAAGTCTTTTGCCAAAATTTACAAGCAATCAAAATAAAAAGCACTAAAAGACTTGAAGAGATATTTTTCCAAAGAGATATATAAATGGTCAATAAGCACATGAAATGTTCGACAACAGTCTCATCAGGGAAATACAAATCAAAATGACAATGAAATACCATTTCATGGTCTTTAGAATGGCTGTTAATACACTTTACCCCCCAAATAAGTATTGGTGGGGATGTAGAGCAGTTGGATCCCTTATGCATTGCTGGTGGTGTTACAAAATAATGTACCCACTGGAATGGATAAAAAAAAATGTATATTCTGGATTATTGTTCAGCCTTAGAAAAAGAAATGAAATTGTGATACATGTTGCCACATAGATGAACCGTGAAATGGATTAATTTCTAAGACCTAGTTTCATAATTTAAAACCTTATTTAGAAACCTTATGAAACAAAAACACATAGAACCATCCCCCAAATCAAACTCTGTTGCTTTAAATCCTAAAACATTTATATGCAACAAATATTTGAGTTCCCATTATGTATCAGGCACAATTTTTTAGTGCTAGGGATAGTGAACAAAACGGTCTGCTGGTATTTTGGTGCATGTACACACATTATGTATATACAGATACATCGTGTTTAAAAGAATAAATGGAAAAGTTTAATTCTGTGTGCATTAGTTTTTATTATAACCTGCCTTTTTTTCTTAGAAATATATTGTGAACTTGTTTTATAATAAATAAGTTTTCTACAACCATGATTTTTAGTGACCAAGACTGCTTGGTATCTCATTGTATGAATATTTCATAATTAATTAATTTATGTTTAGATGTGTAATTTGCTTCTAGATTTGTTATAAGTAATTTACAATGAATGTGCATTTTGTGTCTAGTTATTTATAAGATCAGTTTAATTTGATTTAATTCCTACTAGTTAATTTTTAAAAAATCATCTTATTATGGAAAACTTCAAACTCCTTAGTAAAGTAGGGGGAGTGAAGCTCTGTGTACTCATCACTCAATCTCAACAATTATAATTCCTTGCCAATCTCGAATAATGTATGTTCCTATACATATACCCTATTCTTTCTTATTTTGAAATCTCAGATATCATATTTTTAACTATTTCATTATGCATCTCTAAATGATAAGAATATTAAACAATTTATCATTATAATACCATTATCTGTGGTCTAATTTTAAATGAAATGTAACTTATTTATGTATTTATTTTTGAGACAAGATCTTGCTCTGACTCATGGGCTAGAGTGCAGTGGCGTCATCATGGGCTAGATCTCAAACTTCTGGGCTTGAGCAATCCTCCTGCTTCAGTTTCCTAAGTGGCTGGGACTATAAGCATGTACTACCATGCCGATTTTTCTATGTTTCTTTGGCTGGTCTTGAACTCCTGGCCTCAAGTGATCTTCCTGTTTAAGCCTCCTAAAGTGCTAGGATTATAGGCTTGAGCCACTGTGCCTAGCCCTTTAACTTATTTTTGAAATATGAAATCTTAATAATTTGGAGAAAACTGAGACTAGTCTGTACAGAATCCTCCTCTCCCACCCCCTGAATAATCTAAGAAACCTTTGTGTTGAGATCTAGAAGAAAAGACAGACATTGTTACATAGAACAGGAAACAAGAAAGTCAGATTAAAGCAAGTTTATGGGTAATCCAACCCCGGTTCCTGTATCCAGCTAAACTGAGTTTCATTTATGATGGAGAAATTAAATACTTTAATGACATTCATATGTTGAAGAAATTTGCCGTAACCAAACCAGCTCTTCAGGATATTCTAGGACCTATCCTCCATAAATGACCAGCCCAATTCTCTACCACAAAAGTAAACTCACTCAGAAACTTTTGATCAAACTCAGGGAAATTTATAGCACTGCAAGCCTTCCTCAAGAGAACGGAAAGAGAGGAAGATAACAACTTAATGCGACATCTAAAGCAATTGGAAAAGGAAGAACATTCCAACCCCAAACCCAGTAGAAGAAAATAAATAACCAAAAGTAGAGCAGAATTAAATGAAATTGAAAACAAAAGAATTATACAACAGATCAATAAATCAAAAAGTTGGTTTTTTGAAAAGGTCAATAAAATAGATAAACCTTTGGCTAACGGGTGGAGGGAGGGTAATGGGTGAGGCCACTCCTATTGTGCGTCTAGGAATGGTACAGGTGAAACCTACTAAATGCAGAATATAAATGTCTACATACAATAACTAAGAAAATGCCCTGAAGGCTGTGTTGAACAGTTGATGAGGATATTTCAGATTGTATATGAAACCAGCACATTGTACCCCTTGATTGCACAAATGTATACAGCTATGATTTAATATTAAAAATAAATAAATAAAACAAACAAAAAAACCTTTGGCTAACTTAACCAGGAAAAAAAGAGTACAATCTCTAATCTCATCAATCAGAAACGACAAAGACAAAATAACAACAGACTCCTCAGAAATTCAAAAAATCGTTAATGAATATTACAAGAAACTTTATTCTCAGAAATATGAAAATCTGAAGGAAATTGACCAATACTTGGAAGCACGTCACCTTCCAAGACTTAGCCAGAATCAAGTGGCTAGTTGAACAGGTCAATATCAAGTTCTGAAATAGCATCAACCGTACAAAATCTCCCTAAAAAGAAAAGCCCAGGAGCAGAATTCTACCAAACCTTTAAAGAGGAACTAGTACCTATATTACTCAACCTGTTCCAAAATGTAGAAAAAGAAGGAAGACTACCCAACACGTTCTATGAAGCAAACATCACCCTGATCCCCAAACCAGGAAAAGACACAACAAGAAAAGAAAATTAGAGACCAATATCATTAATGAATATAGATGCAAAAATATTCAACAAGATCCTAACAAAAAGAATCCAGCAACACATCAAACAAACATACATCATGACCAAGCTGGGTTTATCCCAGGGTCTCAAGGCTGGTTCAATATACGTAAATCTATAAGTATAATTCAGCACATAAACAAATTAAAAACCAAAGACCATATGATTCTCTCAATTGATGCAGAAAAAGCTTTTGATAATATCCAGCATCCCTTCATGATCAGAACACTTAAGAAAATTTGTGTAGAAGGGACATTTCTTAAACTGATAGAGGCCATCTACAGCAAACCCACAGCCAATATCGTATTGAATGGCGTTAAATTGAAATCATTTCCACTCAGATCAGGAACGAGACAAGACTGCCCATTGTCTCCACTGCTCTTTAACATTGTAATGGAAGTTTTAGCCACCGCAATTAGGGAAGAAAAGGCAATCAATGGTATCCATATAGGGTCAGAAGAGATCAGATTTTTGCTCTTTGCAGACAATATGATTGTATATCTGGAAAACACCAGGGATTCTACTACAAAACTCTTAGAAGTGATCAAGGAATACAGCAGCGTCTCAGGTTACAAAATCAACCTTCATAAATCAGTAGCCTTTCTATATACCAACAATAGTCAAACTGAAAAAACAGTTAAGGACTCTATTCCGTTCACAGTAGTGCCAAAGAAGATGAAATATTTGGGAGTTTATCTAACAAAGGATGTGAAAGATCTCTATAAAGATAACTATGACAGTCTAAGAAAAGAAATAGCTGAAAATGTTAACAAATGGAAAAACATACCATGCTCATGGCTGGGAAGAATCAACATTGTTAAAATGTCCATACTGCCCAAAGCAATATACAATTTTAATGCAATCCCTATTAAAGCTCCACTGTTACACTTTAAAGATTTTGAAAAAATAATACTACGTTTTATATGAATCAGAAAAACCTCGAATAGCTAAGACATTACTCAAAAATAAAAAAGCAGGAGGAATCATGCTGCCGGACCTCAGACTATACTATAAATTGATAGTGATCAAACAGCATGGTACTGGCACAAAAACAGAGAGGTAGATGTCTGGAACAGAATAGATAACCAAAAGATGAATCCAGCTACTTACCGTTATTTGATCTTTGACAAGCCAATTAAAAACATTCAATGGGGGAAAGATTTCCTATTTAACAAATGGTGCTGGGTGAACTGGCTGGCAACCTGTAGAAGACTGAAACTGGACCCACACCTTTCACCATTAACTAAGATAGACTCTCACTGGATTAAAGATTTAAACTTAAGACACGAAACTATAAAAATACTAGAAGAGAGTGCAGGGAAAACCCTTGAAGAAATCGGTCTGGACGAGTATTTTTTTTTTTTTTTTTTTTGTAGAGACAGAATCTCACTTTATGGCCCTCGGTAGAGTGCCGTGGCCTCACACAGCTCACAGCAACCTCCAACTCCTGGGCTTAAGTGATTCTCTTGCCTCAGCCTCCCAAGTAGCTGGGACTACAGGCACCTGGACGAGTATTTTATGAGGAGGACTCCCGGGGCAATTGAAGCAGCATCAAAAATACACTACTAGGACCTGATAAAACTAAAAAGCTTCTGCATAGCTGAGAACACAGTAAGGAAAGGAAGGAAACAGCCCTCAGAATGGTAGAAGATATTTGCAGGTTATGTCTCCTACAAAGTTTTAATAACCAGAATCCACAGAGAACTCAAACGTATAAGCAAGAAAAGAACAAGTGATCCCATGGAAGGCTGGGCAAGGGACTTGAAGAGAAACTTCTCTGAAGAAGATAGGCGCACGGCCTATAGACATGAAAAAATGCTCATCATCTTTAATCATCAGAGACATGCAAATCAAAACTACTTTGAGATATCATCTAACTCCAGTAAGATTAGCCCATATCACAAAATCCCAAAACCATATATGTTGGTGTCGATGTGGAGAAAACGGACCACTTCCACACTGCCGGTGGGAATGGAAATTAATACGGTCCTTTTGGAAAGATGTTTGGAGAACACTTGGAGATCTAAAAATAGACCTGCCATTCAATCCTGTAATTCCTCTACTAGGTATATACTCAGAAAACCAAAAATCACATTATAACAAAGATATTTGTAGCCCAAGTGCCCATCGATCCACGAATGGATTAATAAATTGTGGTATATGTACACCATGGAATATTATGCAGCTTTAAAGAAAGATGGAGACTTTATCTCTTTCATGTTTACATGGATGGAGCTGGAACATATTCTTAGTAAAGTATCTCAAGAATGGAAGAAAAAGTATCCAATGTACTCAGCCCTACTATGAAACTAATTTTTGGCTTTCATATGAAAGCATAACCCAGTTATAACAAGAATATGGGGAAGGGGGAGAGGGAGTGGAGGGGGAGAAGGATGGGCAGAGGGAGGGTGATTGGTGGGATTACACCTGCGGTGCATCTTACAAGGGTACATCTGAAACTTAGTAAATGTAGAATATAAATGTCTTAACACAATAACTAGGAAAATGCCAGGAAGGCTATGTTAACCAGTGTAATGAAAATGTGTCAAACGGTGTATAAAACCAGTGTATGGTGCCGCATTATCACATTAATTTACACAGCTATGATTTAATAATATTAATAATAAAAAAACGAGTTTTTGGATGAGGGTATGGTTGGGCGTTTAAGTATTAGAGAGTTGAAATATTAGAGCATTTATATGTCACTCAAAATATTCTCGAGATTTCTAAAGTTTAAAAACAATTTGGGAGAAGACACCTTTTATCCTTTGATTCAGTATATTATCAATGGTAGTATAATACATTATGTTCTTCCTTTCTTGAGGAGGTTGTCAAATGATCAAAGTCTTGTCTGTTTGTGCTGCTACAACAAAATACTTTAGATGTAATTTAGAAAGAATAGGAAATTATTTTCTTACTGTTCTGGAGGCTGAGAAGTCCAAGATTGAGCCGGCATCTGGTTTGCTTGTCCAGTGAGGGTTGTTTTCTGCTTCTGAGATTTTGCCTTGTTGCTGTACCCTTCTGAGGGGAGGGACACTGTGTCTTCACATGGTGAAAGGTGGAAGGGTAAGCTTGAAATCTTTTCTAAGGGGTTAATTGCATTCATGAGTAGAAGCACGCTCATTATCTAATTCCCTTTTAAAGGTTCTACCTCTTAATATATCACATTGCCCATTTAGTTTCAACACCTGAATTTTGGAGAGGATACATTCAAAACCAGATTGTAGTAGCCACTTGTGTGTATGTATATATACATACATATATATATTTAAAAAGAAATTTTTTTTTTTTTTTTGCAGTTTTTGGCTGGTGCTGGGTTTGAACCCGCCACCTCTGGTATATGGGGCCTGCGCCCTACTCCTTTGAGTCACAGGCACTGCCTGCCACTTGTTTATTTTTAAAAGATAATTCTAGAGTATATCTGCCTAAGCACATAATAAATCCTCTTTCTCAGGTTCCATGGGAGAGATACCTGATGGGTGACTTGTTCTCCACAAAATTCCCTAACACTGTGAGAGGGTGTGCTCTAAAGGCACACATTAAGAACAGTTAACTGCTTTTGGATGTGTGATTTAAAAACATTACCTTTGTGATGAGATCCCAAGATGTTCAAATTCACAATATGTCAAGGACCAATCTGCCTATGTTTCTTATATTTTATTTGCCCATTTAGGAAAATAGAAAAAATGTGTGTATGTGTTATTTTAGATTGACTTTTAATTACAAATTTTTTAAAAACTGCCAGCGTTTTAAAAGTAGAAAATATAAACATTATTTAAAATTAAATCATAACTTAAAAGATTAATTTTCATTTAAAATACCAGAATAGGAAAGAGGAAATAAGACAAATGGCATAAACCATGAATTATTTAGCAAAAGAAGTTATGTGCTTTCATTTGATAAATGCCCCAGAGACTTTTTTTTTTTTTTGGCCTTAGTTAGATTAGTAGCATTTCAAGTTGTTCCACATATTGAGAAAATGAGATGTGAAGACTAATGGACAATTATCATTGTATTTACTGGATTCATTTGGGGGACATATAATCTGTTTGCTAAAATGAGCCAGATTATAAGTCTGCTTTGAAGCAAAGTTGTTCTTTTTGAGACAGAGCCTCAAGCTGTCACCCTGGGTAGAGTGCTGTGGCATCACAGCTCACAGGAACCTCCAACTCCTGGGCTCAAGAGATTCTCTTGCCTCCGCCTCCCAAGTAACTGGGACTACAGGTATCTGCCACAACACCCGGCTATTTTTTGGTTGCAACTGTTGTTGTTTGGTAGGCCCAGGCTGGATTAGAACCTGCCAGCTCAGGTGTATGTGGCTGGCACCCAGCCTTGAAGCAAAGTTTTTTAACTCTGAAGTACAGTATTTAGATTAGTTTTTTGCTTAATGTTAATCAGATTTGTTAATATAAGGCTGCCTGCATCACTGTATCATGTTCATGGTTCATTTTTAGCTACTTTTGTTTGCTTAGATGCATCTTTGATTTCTGAGGCTCAATTGTCAATTTTGTTTTTTTTGAAAATTTAAGCAACGGCTTCTTTTTACAATTTCTGTTTCATTCTTTCTGCCTTCTTATTAGCACTTTTATTATTTCTTTCTCTATAGGGTCTGTTTCTTCATCCTTTTTTGCCATTCTCTATAACTTTTATCATTGTTCTTCTAGGGCATCTTCTTGGAAAATGCTAAGTCTGTACAATTCTGCAGTCTGCCTTTTCCCTTGTCAACCTTCAGACTTCTGGGCTGTATTGAAGAAAATATGCAACTTCAAAGACTGCCAGCTTGTTGCTTTCAATATTAGAAAAATGTGCTGACATTTTTAAAAGATATGGTCATTGATATAAATTTGCATATATGGGATGCATGGTTGGTTTAACATCTGCCAATCTGTAAATGTAATTCACCACATAAATAGAAACAAAAACAAAGAGCATATCATCCTTTTTATAGATATAGAAAAAGCATTCAACAAAATTCAGCATCCTTTTCTTCATCCTTAAGAACGCTTAAGAAGATAGGCATAGATGACACATTCTTAAACAGACTGAAGCTGTCTGTGACAGACTCATAGCCAATATCATATTGAATGGAATAAAACTGAAAGCTTCCCCTCTTCGAACTGGAACCAGACAAGGATGTCCACTATTGTCACTACTATTCAACAGAGTTCTAGAAGTTTTAACCAATGTCATCAGGCAAGAGAAGGATATTTAAGGGCATCCAAATGGGGGCAGAGGAGGTCAAACTCTTGCTCTTTGCTGATGATATGATCTTGTATTTAGAAAATCCCTGAGACTCAACCACATGACTCCTGGAAGTGATCAAGAAATGTAGTAGGATGGGCACGCTGGATCATGCCTTTAATACTAGTACTCTGGGAAGCTGAGATGGGTAGATTGCCTGAGTTCAGGAGTTTGAGATCAGTGTGAGCAAGAGCAAGATCCCGTCCCTAAAAATAGCCAGGTGTTGTGGCAGGTGCATGTAGTTCCAGCTTCTCAGGAGGGTGAGGCAAGAGGATTACTCAAGCCCAAGAGTTTGAGGTTGCTGTGAGCTATGATTCATGGCACTCTACCAAGGGAGGGCAACTCTGTCTCAAAGAAAAAGAAATACAGTAACGTCTCAGGGTGTAAAATCAACGTCCACAAGTAAATAGCCTTTGTATACACCAGTAACAGTCAAGTTAAGAAGCAAATCAAGGATACAATACCCTTCGCAGTAGCTTCAAAGAAAATGAAATACCTGGGAATATACCTAACAAAGGAGGTGAAGAACCTTTACAAGGAGAATTATGAAGCCTTAAGAAATGAAATAGCAGAAGACACTAATAAATCAAAGAATATGCTCATGGCTGAGAGGAATCAACATGGCTCATGGCTGAGAGGAATGGCTCATGGATTAGAGGAATCAACATTGTTAAAATGGCAACACTACCCAAAGCAATCTACAGCTTTAATGCAGTCTCTATTGAAATACCCATCTCATACTTTGAAAAACTAGAAAAAATACTTCTTCATTTTGAAACCAGAAAAATCCCCATATAGTCCAGGCACTTTTGAGTAATAAAAACAAATTTGAAGACATCCCTCTATCAGACTTCAGGTTATATTACAAGTCCTAAGTGATCAAAACAACCTGGCATTGGCACAAAAATAGAGACATAGACATATGAAACAGAGTAGAAAACCTAGGGATGAAACCAATTTCTTATCACCATCTGATCTTTGATAAGCCAAACAAAAACATATACTGGGGAAAAGAATCTCTATTCAGGGGGTGGAGCAAGATGGTGGACCAGAAAGAGCTTTTCTAGTAAGAATGAGGAACGAAAGCAAGCCAGGCTGTGCCAGGTTGGGAGTTCTTGCCTGGAGCTGTGGCTCAGAGTACGCAGCGAGGTGGCAAGGGGCTGTATACAGTACATGAATCAGAGGGGTGGAGTTCTGACCCACTAGCTACAGTGCCTGTTGTCTGGGCAATATATTGTAGCACAAATACATTCCTACTAAAGTTGACCTTTCTGCCACATATATACTTTTATATATATGTATATATATAAAATTAAAAATTTTTTTAATCTGTTTTTTCTTTTCTTGTTAGAATTTTTTTTCTTTTGTCATTTTCCTTTGTTTATTAGTTCCTTAGATTGCTTATTTTTGGTTATTAGAGCTTTTTGTTAATTCGTATTGATGTATTTTGGTTCATGCTAATTTGGTTGGTTCGTTTCTGAACTTCCATTTTTACTTTTTATCAAGAGCAAGGGCTCTTGTATTTTTTGGTTACATTGCTCTACATTCTCTCCTTGGATAGAGACTCTTGTACCTTTCTTTCTCCCACATAAATTGCTTCTGCAATTGCTTCCCTTTTTTGTCTTTCTCCTAGTTTTCTTTATCCCTCTTCCCTCTCCTTTATTTGATACAACAGTATTTTTAATTTCTTCAATCTATTCTTATTTTATTCTTATTATTTCTTTTTTTGCTGAGAGCTGGGGTGACACAGGTATGGTCTGGCAGATAGGCCACAGCAGTGGTCTGGGTCAAGGTGGCTATGAGACCTTTCTGCCTTTGCCCTAGGAAAAAAGTTTTGGCATAATCACAGTGCAGAATTTTTCTAATTGATTTTCATTACTACATAATTTTTCCTTCTTGTTTTTCTCTTTTTCTTCTCTTCTTGTTTTTGGCAGAGGAAGAGTCTAGCTCCGCTCAGGCTGGTAAGGTGTGCCTGATTTCGAGGAACCCAAACCAGCCCCTCAAAATCCTTCAGTTACAAGTGTGGCCTTAGCACTGTGCTGATCAATACAATTTCTTTGATCACTCTCATCCTCTCTTCTTGACCTCCTTCTCTCCTGTTCTTCAGGTTTTTTTCTGTTACTCCCCCTCCCATTTTTTTCTTTTTCTTTTCATTTAATCTTTGCTTTATTGTGCATCTTTCTTTCTTCATGTTTCTCCCTGCTCACTGTTTACCTTTTTCCTTCTTTTGGCTCATACCAAAGGTCCTCTTCATCACCTAAACTCTGAGACAAGGTAATTTGAAGCAAAGGAGGAAGGGAGAAGGAAAAAGGAGCACAAGGAGGGGAACAGGAAGAAAGCACACATGAGGAAGAAGCAATACCGAAGAAATTTTCTGAGGAAAAATTCAGAAACCATGAAAAACCAAAATAGAGCCACTTCTCCAAGGGACCATGAGGCAGCTTTTACAGAAGACTCTTCCTATAAAGAATTAATGGATTTGACAGAAGGAGAGTTTAAGATATGAGTGATTAAGACAATAAAGGGAATGGATGAGAAAATGGAAAGACAGAACCAAAAGTCAGATGAGAGATATGTAGAATATAGAAAGGATATGGTGGAGCTTAAGGAAATGAAGGAGACAGTCAGGGAATGTAAAGATGTAGTAGAAAGTATCAAAAATAGATTAGACTATGGAGAATAAAGAACATCAGAGCTAGAGGATAAAGTGTTCAAATTAACCTAGGTAGCTATTGAGGCAGAGAAGAAGAGAGAGAAAGCAGAGGAGGTGCTTAGAGAATTACGAGACTCTATGAAGCATCCAAACATATAAATAATAGGGATCCCTGAAGGGGAAGAAGATTGTCCCAAAGGTATGGAAGCCCCACTGGAGACTATCATAAAGGAAAACTTCCCAAGTTTTACTAAAGATCCTGACACACTCCTTTCAGATGGGTATTGAACCCTGGGTCATCTCTAACAGCTTCTCTAAGACACATCATAATGAACTTGTCCAAAGTCAAGATGAAGGAGAAAATGTTGCAAGCAGCTAGGAGTAAGTGCCAATTGACCTACAGGGCCAGAGCCTTTAGGATGACAGCAGACTTTTCAGTTAAACCTTTCTAAGCCAGATGAGCATGATCATCCATTCTTAACATCCTTAAACAAAATAATTTTGAACCCAGAATTCTGTATCCTGATAAACTAAGCTTTAAAATTGGAGAAATAAAATCTTTTGTGGGTATACAAGCACTGAGGAAATCAGCCACAATAAGACCAGCTGTACAGGAAATACGTAGACCTATTCTCATCACTGAACACCACAATGGACCACCACCAAAGTAAACACCTAGAATCCAAAGGCCAAAACTTAGCTTCCACAATGGCGCAAAGGATAAAACTACATACCAGACTTTCTCACAATAAGATGAATAAAATTCTACCACACTTACTGATATTCTCAATAAACATCAATGGATTGAATTCCCCACTGAAGAGGCACCGGTTGGCTGAATGGTTAATAAAAGCACAAGTCATCCCATATGCTGTCTCCAGGAGACAGACCTAGCCCTGAAGGACAAATTAAAACTCAGTTCTAGGGGATGGTAAATAGTATTTCAAGCAAATGGAAGTCAGGAGAAAGGAGTTGCAATCTTATTCTCATATAAAAGCGGATTCAAAGCAACTTAAGAAAGACAAAGATGAGGCCAGGCACCTTGGCTGATGCCTGTAATTGCAGCACATGGGAGGCTGAGGCAGGTGGATTGCCTGAGCTCATGAGTTTGAAGCCAGCCTGAGCAAGAGCAAGACCCCATCTCTAAAAAATAGCTGGGCTTTGTGGCAGGTACCTGTAGTCACAGCTACAGGCTATGGCAAGAGGATCGCTTGAACCCCTAGAGTTTTGAGGCTGCTATGAGCTAAGATGTCAAAACACTCTACTGAGAGTGACTGAGACTCTGTGTCAAAAAGAAAAATGAAAGACAAGGATGGCCACTTCATACTGGTCAAAGGAACAGTATAACAAGAATATATGTAAATTTTGAATATTTATGCATCTAACTTAAATGCTTCCAGATTTATGAAACAGACCTTGAGGGGTCTGAGCAATTCGATATTCCATAACGTCATAATAGCTGGGGACTCTAACAACCCTCTGATGGAACTGGACAGATCCTGTAAACTGGAACTAAAGAAGGACAGAAATGACTTGAATGTGACCCTTGAACAAATGGGGTTGATAGTCATATACAGAACACACTATCCCAAAGTAAAAGAATATACTTTTTTTCTCGACAGCCCATAGCACATATTGCAAAATAGATCACATCCTAAGATAAAAATCAAACCTCAGCAAAATTAAAGGAATAGAAATTATACCTTGTCTCTTCTCAGACCACAAGGCAATGAAGGTGGAACTCCAACAAAAACCTGGATCCCCACACAAAGGCATGGAAATGAAAGAACCTTATGCTGAATACTTGTTGGGTTCTGGAAGAGATAAAAGAGGAAATCATTAAATTCCTCAAACATAACAACTGTGAAGACACAAGTTACCAAAACCTGTGGGATATAGCAAAAGCAGTCTTGAGAGGAAAATTTGTTGCACTAGATGCCTACATTTGAAAAAAAAAGTGAGCACATGAACATACCAACCAACTTATGAATTGGAAAAAGAAAAACAATCTAACCCTAAACCAAACAAAAGAAAAGAAATAACCAAAATTAAATCAGAAATTAATGAAATTGAAAACAAAATATCATCCAGAAAATTAATGAAAAAGAGGTTGATTTTTTGAAAAAATGAATAAAATAGATAAATCTTTAGCCAGACTAAATAGAAACAGAAAAATGAAGTCTCCAGTAACCTTAATCAGAAATGATAAAGGGGAAATAACAACAGATGCCACAGAGATACAAGAGATCATCTCTGAATACTACAAGAAATCCTATGCCCAGAAACTTGATAATGTGGAGGAAATGGATCAATACTTGGAATCACAGTCTCTTCCTAGAGTTAATCAAGAAGAAATAGATCTCCTGAGCAGACCAATTTCAGGCACTGAGATCAAAGAAACAATAAAAAAAATCCCATCAAAAAAATGCCCTGGTCTAGATGGCTTCACACCAGAATTGTATTAGACCTTCAAAGAAGAGCTTATACCCATACTATGGAAACTATTCCAAAATACTGAAAAGGAAGGAATCTTCCCCAACACATTCTATGAAGCAAATATCACCCTGATAACAAAACCAGGAAAAGACCCAACCAAAAAGGAAAATTTCGAACCAATTTAACTAATGAATATACATGCAAAAATTCTCAGTAAGATTCTAGCCAAGAGATTACAGCTTCTCATTAAAAAAGTCATACGTCATGACAAGTAGGTTTCATCCTAGGGAATGTAAGCCTGGTTTAACATATGCAAGTTCATAAATACAATTCACCATATCAACTGAAGCAAAAACAAAGACCATATGATCTTCTCAATAGATGCAGAAAAAACATCCGATAAAATTCAACATCCTTTTCTAATTAGAACTCTGAAGATTATAAGCACAGGTGGCACATTTTAAACTGATTAAACACATTAAACTGATTCAAGCCATCTACAACAAACCCACAGCTAATATTATAGTTTTAGCTTTTCCTAGACTAGACAAGGTTGTCCTCTATCACCACTACCATTCAACATAGTGCTGGAAGTTCTAGCCAATACAACCAGGCAAGAGGAGATAATAAAGTGCATCCAAATGGAAGCAGGGGAAATTAAGCTCTCCCTTTTTGCTGATGACATGATTTTATACTTAGAGAGCCCCAAAGGTTCAACCTCAAGACTCCTGGAAGTGATCGAAAATTCTAGTGATGTCTCAGTATATAAAATCAATGTCTACAAATCAAATCAGTGTCCACATATAAGTAGTTTTTATATATGCCAAGTCAGCCAAGATGAGAAGCTAATCAAAGACACAATTCCCTGTACAATAGCTTCAAAGAAAATGAAATACCTAGAAATGTACCTAATAAAAGAGGTGAGGGACCTCTATAAAGAGAACTAAGAAACATTAAGAAAAGAAATAGCAAATAGCAGAAGATATTAACAAATGGAAGAATACACCATACTCATGGCTGGGAAGAATCAACATTATTAAAATGTGTATACTTGCCAAAACAATCTATAGATTCAGTGCAGTCCCCATTAAAATGTCAATATCATAACTTTCAAGATTTGAAAAAAATAATTCTTTGTATAAAACCAGAAGAAACCCTATATAGTCAAGGCCATTCCTAGTAATAAAAACAAAGCCAGGGGTATCACCCTACCAGACTTTTGGCTATACTACAAGGCCATAGTGATCAAAATAGCATGGATTGGCAAAAGAATAGAGACATAGACATTTAGAACTGAATAGAAAACCATAAGATGAAATTAATATCTTATAGCCACCCGATCTTTGATAAACCAAACAAGAACATACACTTGGGGAAAGAATCCCTATTCAATAATTGGTGCTGTGAGAACTGAACTGGATAGCTATATGTAAAAGACTGAAACTGGATCTGCACCTTTGTCCACTCACTAAAATTGATTCAAGATGGATAAAAGATCTAAATCAAAGGCATGAAACAATAAAAATCCTCAAAGAAAGTATGGGGAAAACTTGAAGGTATCAGCCTGGGGAAAGACTTTATGAAGAAGACTCCATTGGCAATTGCTACAACAACAAAAATAAACAAATGGAACTTAATTAAACTGAATAATTTCTGTACAGGTAAGAAGACAACAACCAAAGCAAAGAGACAACCATCAGAATGGGAAAAGATAGGTGTATATTATCAATTGGACAAAAGCTTGATAACTAGAATCTACAGAGAACTCAGATTAAGCCACAAAAAAAAAGCCAACCATCCCTTATGTCAGTGGACAATTGAGATCAATAGAACCTTCTGTAAAGAAGACTGATGAATGGCTAACAAACATATGAAAAAATGCTCATCATCGCTAATTATCAGAGAAATGTAAATCACAACCACCCTGAGATAACACTTATCCCCAGTGAGAATGGCTCACATCATAAAGTCTCAAAACTGCAGATGCTTCGGTGAATGTGGAGAGAAGGGAACACTTTTATACTGCTGGTGGGAAAGCAAACTAATACAATCTTTTTGGAAGGAAGTATGGAGAATCCTTAAAGAACTCAAACTAAACCTCCCATTTGATCCTCCAATCCCATTACTTGGCATCTACCCAGAAGAAAAAAAATCATTTCATCATAAGGACATGTGCACTGGAGTGTTTATCGCAGCACAATTTACAGTTGCCAAACTGTGGAAACAACCTAAATGCCCACCAATCCAGGAATGGATTAACAAGCTATGTTATATGTATACCATGGAATACTATTCAGCCACTAAAAGAGATGGTGACTTTCTGTGTTTTATATTAATCTGGATGGAGTTGAAACACATTCTTCTTATAAAGCATCACATCAATGGAGAAATAAGAATCCAGTGTACTCAATTCTTATATGAGGACATTCGATGCTAGTACATGGTGGGGAGTTGGGGAATGGGGGAGTGGAGAGAGGGAAGGTGAAGGCGGGTCATGGTGTGTGCTACCTTTCTTGAGAGCAGGATACAATTATAAGGGGAGCTTTACCTAACAAATGCCAGCAGTGTATGGGTGGTGCTTGTAGCTCAGTGGGTAGGGTTCCAACCACATACACCGAGGCTGGTGAGTTTGAACCTGGCCCCGGCCTGCTAAAACAATGACAACTGCAACAAAAAAAAAGCTGGGCATTGTGGTGGGCACCTGTAGTCTCAGCTACTTGGGAGGCTGAGGCAAGAGAATCACGAGAGCCCAGGAGTTTGAGGTTGCTGTGAGTTGTGATGCCATGGCACTCTACCCAGGGTGACTGCTTGAGACTGTCTCAAACACCTCCCCCCCCCCAAACAAAACAAAACAAAACAGAAGAAACGAACAAAAAAACCCCAAATGCCAGCAGTGTAACCTTGTTCTTTATACCCTAAAAGATTCCCTAACAATAAAAAGTTAAAAAAAGAAGCTGTTCAACTGATCGTGCTGGAAGAACTGGATAACCACCTGTGAAAGACTGAAACTGGACCTGTAGCTTCACCACTTTGAAAAATTGGAGATGGATGAAAGATTCAGATCTAAGACATGAAATGATAAAAATTCTAAAAGAAAGCATGGGAAAATCTCTTGATGATGTTGGTCTGGGAAAGATTACATAAAGACGACTTCACTGGCAATGGTAACAATAATAAAAATTAAAAAAAATACGGAACTTAATTAAGCTGAAAAGCTAATACATGGCTAAGGACAGAAGAATTAAAGCAAATAGATAACTTTCAGAATGGGAAAAGATATTTGCATGTTGTGAATATGACAAAGGGTTGATAACTAGAATCTACAGAGAACTCAAATCAACAAGAAAAAAAAAGAGCAAACAATAACGTCTATCACTGGGCAAGAGACATGAGCAGAACTTTCTCTGAAGATACACAAATGGCAAAAAAACTTATGAAAAAATCATTGGAGAAATGCAAATAAAAACAATCTTGAGATACCACCTAACCCCAGTGAGAATAGCCCACATGACAAAGTCCCAAAGCTGCAGATGCTGGCATGGATGTGGAGAAAAGGGAACTCTTTTACACTGTTGGTGGGAATGCAAACTAATACAGTTTCTTTGGAAAGGAGAATGCAAAATCCTCAAAGAACTCAAAATAGACCATCCATTTGATTCACAATCTCATTACTACACATGTACCCAGAAGCAAAAACACTAGTTTATCTTAAGGACATTTTAGCTAGACTATTTGTCACAGCTCAATTTATAATTGCCAAGATATGGAAACAACCCAAGTGCCCATCAACCCATGAATGAATTAATAAACTGGTATTTGTATACCATGGAATGGTATTCATCCATAAAAAGATGGAGACTTTACATCTTTTGTATTAAGCTGGGTAGAGTTGAAACACATTCTTCTTAGTAAAGTATCACAAGAATGGAAAAGCAAATATCCAATGTACTCAATACTAATATGAAGCCAGTAGACAAACTGATCCATGTGTACACAGAGAAAAACTCAATATTCATATTCTCTATCTATCTATCTATCTATTTTTTTTCTTTTCAGTCTTAGACCTTGTATACTGGTCTCAAGAGACACATAATAGGAATGTTCATCTGCTTCTGGGGGAACTATAGGAAACATTTTCTTTCTGATCCCAGGCAGGAGAAAATTCACTTTCTGATGGGTACTTGGAGGCAAAAGCTGTCTGTTGTACCAGAGGTCTGGGAAACAACCCCTTAGCAGTAAGTGCTGATGTAGAAGCTACAGGAAGTTATCCAGAAGATCTATCTATTGTAATTGATGAAGGTGGGTGCACTAAACAAATTTTTAATGTACATGAAATGAACTTCAATAAGATGCTGTCATCTAGGATTTTCATAGCTAGAGAGGAGAGTCAATGCCTGGCTTTAAAGGAAAGGCTTACTCCGTTATTAGTGGCTAATGCAGCTGGTGACTATTAATTTGAAGCCAGTACTTGATTAGCATTCTGGAAATCCTAGGGCCCTCACAAATTATGGCAGATCTACTCTTCCCTGTGCTTTATAAATGGAACAACAAAACTCCAAAGATAGCACATCTGTTCCTAGAATGTTTTACTGAATGTTTTAAGCCCTAAATGTTGAGACCTACAGCTCAGAACAAAGATTCCTGTCAAAATTCCCCTGCTCAGGGTGGTGTCTGTAGCTTAGTGGGTAGGGCGCCGGCCACATACACCTAGGCTGGTGGGTTCAAACCCAGCCTGGTCCAGCTAGACAATGACAACTGCAACAACAGCAAAAGAAATAGCTGGGCTGGGTGTTGTGGCGGACACCTGTAGTCCCAGCTACTTGGGAGGCTGAGACAAGAGAATTGCTTAAGCCCAAAAGTTTGAGATTGGTGTGAGCTGTGACACTAGGGCACTCTACTGAGGGCAACATAGTGAGACTTTGTCTCAGAAAAAACCCAAAAAACAAAAAACCCCCTGCTCATTGACAATGCACCTGGTCACTCAAGAGCTCTAATAAAGATGTACAAGAAGATGAATGTTGTGTTCGATGCCTGTTGACACATCTATTCTGCAGTCCATGGGTCAAGGGATAATTTTGACTTTCAAGTCTTACTATTTAAGAAATAAATTGCATAAGGCTACAGTAGCTATTTGACTCCTGTGATGGATGTGGGCAAAGTAAATTAAAAACCTGGAAAGGATTGACTATTCTTGATGTCATTAAGAACACTGGTGATTGAGGGGAGGAGGTCAGAATATCCACATTAGTAGGAGTTTGGTAGATGTTGATTCTAGCCCTCATGGTTGGTTTGGAGGGATTGAAGACTTCAACGAAGGAGGAAATAACTGCAGATGTAAAGGAAATAGCAAGAGAACTAGATTTAGAAGTAGAGGCTGAAGATGTGACTGAATTGCTGTAATCTCAGGATGAAACTTGAATGGATGAGGCATTGCTTCTTATGGATAAGCAAAGAAAGCGGTTTTTGGAGATGGAATCTGTACCCAGTGAAGATTCTGTGAAATGCAGTGAAATGACAGTAGGATTTAGAATATTCCATGAACCTAGTTGGTAAAGTAGCGTCAGGGTTTGAGAGGATTAACTCCAGTTTTGAAAGAAGTTCTGTTGGAAAAGTGCTCTCAAGCAGCATCTGATGTTTCAGAGAAATCTTACATGAAATGAAGAGTCACTTGATGTGGCGGACTTCATTGTTGTCTTATTTTAAGAAATTGCCACAGCTACCCTGTCTTGATGAGTCAACAGCTAACAATCAACCTGAGGCCAGACCCTGGAGCAGTTAAGAGTGTAAACTTAACTTTTATATGAAGTGGGAAACCAATTTTTTGACACAGTTTATTATGACATTTACTTTATTTCTGTGGTCTGGAACTGGATTTGCAGTACCTCTGAGGTATGCCTGCATGTCTTTTCTGTGATGATTGCTAGTATTCTTTTTCTCACTGGTATTCAGCAATTTGATTATGATATAATCTCTCTCTCTCTCTCTGTGTCTCTCTCTTTCCACGTTTGTTGAATTTGATGTGTCTGTGGATTTATTTTTCTAAAATTTAGACAGTGTCTCTTTTAAAAAACATTTCTACTTCAAGTAACCTGTATATTCTGCTGTAGTATATAATCTGCTTTTGATCTTATTCAGTGAAAATTTCATTTTAGATATTTAATGTTTTGTCTCTTAAATTTCCATTTGTTTTTTTCTCCTCTCATCCATTTCCTTTTTGTGTGAGTACATAGCAGTATGTTCATAACAGCTTTTCTATAAGATGCTTGTTCATTTATTTCACCATCTCTTGCCATTTCTAGATGTTTTGCATTGATAGATTTTTCTCCTCTTTTTATGCCTTATTCCTGATTTCTCATATTCCAATTAATTTTGATTGATTTTTTCCCAGATCTTGTTAATGTTACATTTGTGTGTGCTAGATTTTATTGAGTTAAAGACTTGTTCTTGGTAGGCAGTTAAGTTACCTCCTGTATTGGCTTGATGTTTGAGCTTGGTCTTCCATTCCCCTAGGGAGAATCTGGAGTAGCCTTTATCTTTTGGTAATATAATCTCCTTTCTAAAACAAGGCCATTCTGGTTTCTCTACTGATTGACCTTTGTATCAAGTTCTTTCAACTTTGGCTGGTGAGAAATAGTCCCTGCATTATGAAATCCCAGGTAATTGTCCTTTATAGCGCCTGCTTTTATTTATTTTCCCGTAGGAAATTGGTTTAGTTGGGCTTTGAGGAGCATTTTGTAGTCATGCACAGAGTGGAATTTAGCCAGATACCCACAGAAACCCATAGACAGATAACTCTGCAATGCAAATTTTAGTTGTGTTGCTTTTTCTCCAAATTCCAGTCTGTGTTATTTCAATTCTGCAAAACTGCTTGACTCTGTTTGAGTTCTTCTTTTCCTGTGCTACAGTCTGACATAGCTTCTAGATCTAAAGCCTGGGTGATGGTAGGGATCATCTCATTTTGTTTCTCTTCTCTCAGAGATCTTAGTCCTGGAATGCCTGTTATCCAGTGTCTGAAAGTAGTTGTTTCCTATATTTTGTCGAGTTTTCTAGGTGTTTACTACTGACAGAAAATTTTGCATCCCATCACTCCTTCGTGGCCAGGATTAGAATTTCTGCAGTGAATACTTAAATGTTTAAGTTTTTTTTTTTTTTATCTTGGTAATTTTTGACATGGTCACATATTACCTCTTATTTTTTCTGACCTCATTTCTTTTCTTTTTTTTTTTTTCTTTTTTTTTGAGATGGGTTCTTGCTCTGTTGCCCAGGTTATAGTGCAGTGGTGAAATCATAGCTCACTGCAGCCTCCAGCTCCTGGGTTTGAGTGATCTTCCACTTTAGCCTCCTGAGCAGGTGAAGTACCACCTGAGTATCATCATACCCATCTAATTAAAACAAAATTTTTTATCGAGATGGAATTTTAGGGTTGGGTGTGGTGGGTCACGCCTGTAATCCCAGCACCCAGCACTCTGGGAGGCTGAGGCAGGTGGATTGCCTGGGTTTACAGGTCCGAGACCAGCCAGGGTGAGACCCTGCTTCTAAAAATAGCTGGGCATTGTGGTGGGTGCCTGTAGTCCCAGCTACTCAGGAGGCTGAGGCAAGAGGATCACTTAAGCCCAAGAGTTAGAGGTTGCTGTGAGTTACGATGCCAGGGCACTCTACTGAGGGCTACAAAGTGAGACCTGTGTCTCAAAAACAAAACAAAACAAAAAGAAATGAAATCTTGCTATGTTGTTCTGGCTGGTTTTGAACTCCTGGCATCAAGCCATTCCCTGCCTCACTCCTGAGTAGCTGGGATTACATGTGTTAGCCACTATACCTAGCTGTGATCTCAATTCTTAAATATTGGTGTTTCCTTAGCATCTGTTTTATCTCTGACTTTTAATTTTTTTTAGACATATTCTTGATGATTTTGTCTTTTCTCATAGCTTTAGGCTATTTGTTGATGACACCAAGAACTGTATTTCTAATTCAGATCTCTCCTGGGATTTATGTATTCAGTTGCTTACTTGAAATTTATATGTGGGTGACTAGAATTGAGCTTATCATATTCCTTTCCAAGTTGTTTTTTGTGGTGTTTGTAGCTTACAGTAAATGGCATTTGCTTAAGCTGAGGGATGAAGAGACAGATTCAGTTCCTCTTTCTTTCACTATCACATATTTGATGAAAAGACTTTCTGTTGATTCTGCCTCTTAATATCCCTAATAGCCAATTTTCTCCCCATTCTTACTGCTGTAGTACTATATTCCACAATGCCATATTTTTGAATCAGCTCTTACCTGGTTTCCCTTCCTTATCCTTGCTTACTTTAAGTCCTTTCTCTGCATTACAGGGGAAGTGGTCTTTTAAAAATAGGGCTTCTTAACATGGTTTCCGTGGTTGTGTTTTAGCTGACCCCACTTAACCTTTGAATGCTGATGGGTTTTACTGCATGCTTCATTTGAATTATTTTTCACCTGTCAAATATACCATGTATGGTCTCTCTCACTTCTTGTTTCCATTATCTGCGTGTGCCATATAGGTGAAAGATTAACTAAAGCAAAACAAAACATTACCTATTTTTGTTTGGCAAACAATCAAATAGACCACAAAACTGAAAACCCACAAGTGAAGTTAAAATACAAGTGAAAAATATATGTAACCTAAAAAAAAAAAGGCTAATTTTGCTTCTATATAGATAAGAAAAAGACCAAAAACACTGTAGAAAAATGAACAAAGATTATGAACAGTTTAATTTCATAATCTTATGAAAAGATTCTCAACTTAACTTCTAATAAGTTAAATCTACACCGAGTTAATACATTTTTATCTAACAGATTGGCCATAATCCAAATAATTTGATTAAATACTCTATTGGTAAAATTGTGGGATTAGAAGATCTGTCATATATTACTTGTAGGAGAATAAATTGGTACAAACCCTATGGAGCAGCTTGCCAAGATTAATGTACATATATAATTATATAACATGTAATTATAGTGATACCAAGATTTGCTGATAATTATATAGTTATGATAGTGATCTTTTGTTTGTTATATTACATTGTTAAAATATTATTATATGATTGTATTTAATATATACTTATTTGTCATAGTATCTTTGTAACATACACTTTTATATTTGTATATATATGTGTGTGATAGGTAGAGTATACCAAGATGTAATCAACAATTTTGATAATTACTATATAGTGATCATTTGTTATACTGCATCATTAAAATTATTATATTATTGTGCTTAATATATACTTATCTGTCGAAGTAGATATTTGTGGTATGTACTTATCTTTTATATTTGTGTACATGTGTATGTATGTTTTCTCTTGATGTCACAATTTTACTTCTGGTAATTTATCCCAGATATATGCTAGCACATGTGTGAATTGAATTGTATATAGAGTTGTTCATTGCAGCATTTGTTTATTAGAGGAAAAGAGAACTTAGTGTCCATTAAGTAAAGTTTGGGCTTGTAAGATATGTTACATTTTTGCAATAGAATAGGATGTAACTGTAAAAAAGAATGATAATGATTTGTCTGGGCTAAATATCCCTTATCCAAAATACTTGGGTGCAGAATTGTTTTAGATTTTGGATGTTTTGTATTTTGAAATATTTGCAGATACATAATGAGGTATCATGGGAATGGGACTTAAGTCAATCATGAAATTCATTTATGTTTCATACATACTTCATACACATAGCCTGAAGGTAATTTTATACAATATTTTAAGTAATTTTGTACATGAAACAAAAGTTTATGTACGTAAAACCATCAGAAAACAAAAGTGTCATTATTAGGTGTCATTATCCCAGCTGTTCATGTGGACAATATGTGGTTGTTTGGCATTGCCATTATTCACGACTGTGAATACATACGCTACTAATCAACAATATACTTACTCTTATTCATACACAAGTGCTTAACAGTAAAAAGTTTGGTATAGCATTAATATAGTGAAAAAAATAGTGTGTTCAGGGTAACTGAGCAGCATAGTAATATCACCCAATACCTGTATCAGTTGTTAAGCAACAACAAAAGGCAGGCTTAAAGTTTCTACCTATGATGCTGAGTTTGATTAGGTTACTGTACCTTTTAGATGAGAAGAAATATCAGAAGCAGCTCAAGAACCAGGAAGTGAATCCTTAGAGTTGAGTAGGCATTTTGCTTTTTAAAATGCTTTTTCCAGGGTCTTCTGCCCCAATAACAATTTTTGTTTTAGAAGTTGTCCTTTGATTTAAAAAATGGACATGATAGGCTCGGCGCCTGTGGCTCAAGCGGCTAAGGTGTCAGCCACATACACCTGATGGGTTCAAATCCAGCCCAGCCTGCCCAACAACAATGATGGCTGCAACCTAAAAATAGCTAGGCGCCTGTAGTTCCAGCTACTTGGGAGGCGGAGGTAGGAGAATCGCTTGAGCCCAGTAGTTGGAGGTTGCTGTGACCTGTGATGCCACGGCACTCTACCCAGGGTGACAGCTTGAGGCTCTGTCTCCAAAAAAGTAAATAAATAAAAAAAGGACATGATTTTTGTTATGTTACGAATGCATGCTGCTCTGGTCCTTCAGTAAGCCCATCATGTATTTTCCTCATGTCATCTTTATTTATTTATTTATTTTTTATTAAATCATAGCTGTGTACATTAGTTATGATCATGGGGCACCATACACTTGGTTCACAGACCGTTTGACACATTTTCATCACACTAGTTAACATAGCCTTCCTGGCATTTTCTTAGTTATTTTGCTAAGACCTTTACACTCCACATTTACTAAGATTCACATATACCCTTGTAAGATGCACTGCAGGTGTAATTCCATTAATCTCCCTCCCTCTTACCTCCCCCTTCCCTCCCCTCCCTTTCCCCCTTCTCCCTATTCTTAGGTTGTAACTGGGTTATAGCTTTCATGTGAAGGTCTTAGATTAGTTTCGTAAAAGTACATTGGGTACTTTTTCTTCCATTCTTGAGACACTTTACTAAGAAGAATATGTTCCAGCTACATCCATGTAAACATGAAAGAGGTAAGGTCTCCATCTTTCTTTAAGGCTGCATAGTATTCCATTATGTACATATACCACAATTTATTGATCCATTCGTGGATCAGTGGGCATTTGGGCTTATTCCATGACTTAGCAATTATGAATAGGGCTGCAATAAATATTCTGGTACAAATATCTTTATTATGATTTGATTTTTGGTCTTCTGGGTATATGCCCAGTAGAGGAATTACAGGATTGAATGGCAGGTCTATTTTTATATCTCTAAGTGTTCTCCATATATCTTTCCAAAAGGAATGTATTAATTTGCAATTCCACCAGCAGTGCAAAAGTGTTCCCTTTTCTCCACATCCACGCCAACATCTCTGGTCTTGGGATTTTATAGGCTAGTCTCACTGGAGTTAGATGATATCTCAAAGTAGTTTTGATTTGCATTTCTCTGGGATGATTAAAGATGATGAGCATTTTTTCATATGTCTGAAGGCTGTGCGCCTGTCTTCTTCAGAGAAGTTTCTCTTCAAGTCCCTTGCCCAGCCTGCGATGGGATCCCTTGTTCTTTTCTTGCTAATGCTTTTAAGTTCTCTGTGGATTCTTGTTAAACCTTTGTCGGAGACATAACCTGCAAATATCTTCTCCCATTCTGAGGGCTGTTTGCTTGCTTTACTTAGTGTGTTCTTGGCTGTGCAGAAGCTTTTTAGTTTGATCAGGTCCCAATAGTGTATTTTTGAAGCAGCTTCAATTGCCCGGGGGGTCCTTGTCATAAAAAACTCACCCAACCCAATTTCTTCAAGGGTTTTCCCTGCACTCTGTTCTAGTATTTTTATAGTTTCATGTCTTAGGTTTAAATCTTTAATCCAGTGAGAGTCTATCTTGGTTAATGGTGAAAGGTGTGGGTCCAGTTTCAGTCTTCTACAGGTTGCCAGCCAGTTCACCCAGCACCATTTGTTAAATAGGAAATCTTTTCCCCATTGAATGTTTTTTTTTTTTTGGCCAGGGCTGGGTTTGAACCCGCCACCTCCAGCATATGGGACCGGCGCCCTACTCCTTGAGCCACAGGCTCCGCCCCCCATTGAATGTTTTTAATTGGCTTGTCAAAGATTAAATAACGGTAAGTAGCTGGATTTATCTCTTGGTTCTCTATTCTGTTCCAGACATCTACTTCTCTGTTTTTATGCCAGTACCATGCTATTTTGATCACTATCGATTTGTAGTATAGTCTGAGGTCTGGTAGCGTGATTCCTCCTGCTTTGTTTTTATTTCTGAGTAATGTCTTGGCTATTCGAGGTTTTTTCTGATTCCATATAAAACGAAGTATTGTTTTTTCAAGATCTTTAAAGTATGACAGTGGAGCTTTAATGGGGATTGCGTTGAAATTATATATTGCTTTGGGTAGTATGGACATTTTAACAATGTTGATTCTTCCCAACCTTGAGCATGGTATATTTTTCCATTTGTTAACATTCTCAGCTATCTCTTTTCTTAGAGTTTCGTAGTTCTCTTTATATAGATCTTTCACGTCCTTTGTTAGATAAATTCCCAAATATTTCATCTTCTTTGGCACAAATGTGAATGGGATAGAGTCCTTAATTGTTTTTTCAACTTGACTATTGTTGGTATATATAAAGGCTACCGATTTATGAATGTTGATTTTGTAACCTGAGACGCTGCTGTATTCCTTGATTACTTCTAAGAGTTTTGTAGTAGAGTCCCTAGTGTTTTCCAGATATACAATCATATCATCTGCGAAGAGCAAAAGTTTGATCTCTTCTGACCCTATGTGGATACCCTTGATCGCCTTTTCTTCCCTAATTGCGGTGGCTAAAACTTCCATTACAATGTTAAAAAGCAATGGAGACAATGGGCAGCCTTGTCTGGTTCCTGATCTGAGTGGAAATGATTTAAATTTAACTCCATTCAATATGATATTGGCTATCGGTTTGTTGTAGATGGCCTCCATCAGTTTAAGAAATGTCCCTTCTATACCAATTTTCTTCAGTGTTCTGATCATGAAGGGATGGTGGATGTTATCAAAAGCTTTCTCTGCATCGATTTGCGAGAATCATATGGTCTTTGTTTTTTAATTTGTTTATGTGCTGAATTACTTTTATAGATTTACGTATATTGAACCAGCCTTGAGACCCTGGGATAAAACCGACTTGGTCATTATGTATGATTTGTTTGATATGTTGCTGGATTCTGTTTGTTAGGATCTTGTTGAATATTTTTGCATCTATATTCATTAATGATATTGGTCTATAATTTTCTTTTCTTGTTGGGTCTTTTCCTGGTTTGGGGATCAGGTGATTTTTGCTTCATAGAACGTGTTGGGCAGTCTTCCTTCTTTTTCTACCTTTTGGAACAGGTTGAGTAATATAGGTACTAATTCCTCTTTAAAGGTTTGGTAGAATTCTGACGTAAAACCATCTGGTCCCGGGCTTTTCTTTTTGGGGAGATTTTGTATGGTTGATGTTATTTCCGAACTTGATATTGGTCTGTTCAGCATTTCCACTTGATTCTGGCTAAGTCTTGGAAGGTGACGTGCTTCCAAGTATCAGTCAATTTCCTTCAGATTTTCATATTTCTGAGAGTAAAGTTTCTTATAATATTCATTAAGGATTTTTTGGATTTCTGAGGAGTCTGTTGTTATTTCGTCTTTGTCATTTCTGATTGATGAGATTAGAGATTTTACTCTTTTTTTCCTGATTAGGTTGGCCAAAGGTTTATCTATTTTGTTGACCTTTTCAAGAAACCAGCTTTTTGATTTATTTATCTGTTGTATTATTATTTTGTTTTCAATTTCATTTAATTCTGCTCTGATTTTGGTTATTTCTTTTCTTCTACTGGATTTGGGGTTGGAGTGTTCTTCCATTTCCAGTCTCTTGAGATGTCCCATTAAGTTGCTTACTTCCTCTCTTTCCATTCTCCTGAAGAAGGCTTGCAGTGCTATAAATTTCCCTCTTAGAACTGCCTTTGCAGTGTCCCAGAGGTTGTGATAGTTCATGTCTTCATTGTTGTTTTGTGCCAAAAATTTGGCATTTTCCTTTTTTTTTTTTTTTTTTTGTAGAGACAGAGTCTCACTGTACTGCCCTTGGGTAGAGTGCCGTGGCGTCACACTGCTCACAGCAACCTCTAACTCTTGGGCTTACGCAATTCTCTTGCCTCAGCCTCCCCAGCAGCTTGGACCACAGGCGCCCGCCACAACGCCTGGCTATTTTTTTGTTGCAGTTTGGCCGGGGATGGGTTTGATCCCGCCACCCTCGGCATATGGGGCCGGCACCCTACTCACTGAGCCACAGGCGCTGCCCGGCATTTTCCTTTTTGATCTCATCTCTGACCCAGCTATCATTCAGCATAAGTTTATTTAACTTCCATGTTTTTGTTTGAGTATGCAGATTCCTGTTGTACTCAGCTCAAGTTTTATTCCATGATGGACCGAGAAGATGCATGGAATAATTTCTATTCCTTTAAATTTACTGAGGTTAGACTTGTGACCTAAGATGTGATCGATTTTGGAGTAAGTTCCGTGGGCTGATGAGAAGTATGTGTATTCAGTTTTGTTGGGATGAAATGTTCTGTAGATGTCTGCTAAATCTAAATGCTGGATGGTTAGATTTAAATCTAGAATTTCTTTACTCAGCTTTTTGTTGGAGGATCGATCCATCAATGCCAAAGGAGAGTTACAATCTCCGACTATTATGGAGTTGGAGGAAATGAAGTTGCTCATGTCTGTTAGAGTTTCTTTTATAAAAGGTGCATTTTGAGGTGCATTGTGGTTGGGTGCATAGATATTAATAATTGAAATCTCATCATATTGAGTCTTAACAAATATGAAGTGACCATTTTTGTCCTTCCTTACTTTTGTTGGTTTAAAGCCTATTGTATCCGCAAATGAAATTGCAACGTCTGCTTTTTTCTGGTTACCATTTGCCTGAAATATGGATGACCATCCTTTCACCCTGAGTCTGTATTTGTCTTTTAAGTTAAGATGTGACTCTTGTATGCAACACATATGTGGCCTGAGTTTTCGTATCCAGTCAGCCAACCTATGTCTCTTTAGAGGGCAGTTTTAGCCATTCACATTAATGGAGAGTATAGATGCCATTCACATTAATGGAGAGTATTGACAAGTTTGGTGAAATTTTGGGTATCGAGTTTTTCAAAAGTCCAGTGGACATTTTTAATCCTTTCACCATTGTGAAAGTTGGAGTTTGATCAGAAGTTTCTGAGTGAGTTTACTTTTGTAGTAGAAGATTGGGTTGGTCATTATGGAGGATTGGTCTGAGAATATCCTGAAGAGCTGGTTTGGTTATGGCAAATTTCTTCAGCATATGAATGTCATTAAAGTACTTAATTTCTCCATTGTAAATGAAACTCAGTTTAGATGGATACAAGATCCGGGGTTGAAAGTTATTTTGCTTTAGGAGATTAAACGTTGATGACCACCCTCTTCTGGCTTGAAAAGTTTCAGCAGAGAGATCTGCAGTCATTCTAATGTTCTTCCCTTTGAAGGTAATAATTTTCTTTCGCCTGGCCGCTTTGAGAATTTTCTCCTTCATATTAACTTTAGTGAAGTTAATTATGATATGCCTGGGGGATGTCTTATTGGGGTTGAGTCATGCTGGGGTTCTGAAGCTATGTGCTATCTGAATTTCAGGTTCTCTAGGTATGTCTGGAAAATTCTCTTTCATAATTTCATGCAGAAGGGCCTCTGCACCCAGTGAGGCCACTTCATCTGTTTCAGTAATTCCTATGAGTCGGATATTTGCCTTCTTCAAGTTATCACAGAGGTCTCTGAGAGAATGATCCATTTTTGCTCTCCATTTCTCTTCCTCTTTGAGAGTTTGGGAGCATTCAAAGGCTTTATCTTCAGTGTCAGAAATCCTTTCTTCTGCTTGCTCCATTCTGTTGCTAAGGGATTCTACTGTATTTTTCATATCTTTGAGGGGTGCAAATTCTTGCTTCAGTGTGTCTAAGTCTTCAGTGGTTTTGTTTTTAAATTTGTTAAATTCTTGAGACAGCTTTTGAATTTCTCCTCGAATTCCTAGTTCCATTTTGTTAATCTTGTTTGCCATCCAAATTCTGAATTTGATTTCTGACATCTCAGCCACTTGTTTGTGAATGGGATCTTTAATTACATCTGTCATATCTTTCCTTGGGGGGGGGTTGATCTATTCTTGTTATTCATGTTACCAGAGTTTTTCCGCTTATTCTGTCCCATGATTGTTTTACTCCCTTTGGTTTCTCCCCTGGTGTTTTGTCGAGGACCCGTACAGTGTTGTGACCTGAGAAACTGGGGCTCTGTTTGGTGTGGTGGGGCTAAGTGGTTCTGCCTTGTTTTCAGCTGGTTTCTATTTGACCCCAGTGAAACAGTTACTCTGTGTTGAAGTCTCAGCTGTGGAGAAATACCAGCAATTAAGTCACCCCACCCACCACAGGCAACAAATGGAAAAGGAGAATCAAACCTTCCTACAACCACACACCCAGGGCACCACCTGGATAGTCCCCAGGTGAGTGGTTCAGTTCAAAAGGTCCAAATCAATTGTCTTAGTCAGCAGCTGTCACTGGATCACAAGGGTCTGGTGACTGGTCTAATATGGCTTGCTCCAGTGCTGCGTGGAGTCAGGATGAGCTACCCAGTAAATAGATCAATCTGGGAAGGTTGATGCCTTCTTCCCCACCTTGCAGCTCTGTCACACCCAGTCGCTGCTATCCCCACGGGGCTGTGACCCAGTCAGTTATCTGCAGTAAGCAGATACTCCAGAGGTTTGCACCTACCTAAGTCACAGGGTAGTCTGTGTCTTCTCATCTAGGCCGCTGCTTTCTGTCTTTATCCAGCAGGGAGTGGTGTGGCCTGCCAACCTCGGGCACTTGATGGAGGCTGGAGGTGTTCATTCAGTTCCAGCCCCACCCTTAGTTTATGTTACTGGGTGAACGGCACAACCCTGTGGGAGTTTGTTTCTGACCCTTCTAGATTCCTCTGCAGTGGAGAGGCTGATTTGAGTTCCCAGAACCTGTGCCTTAGGCCCTGTCTTTACTCCTGCGGGTTTGTATTCGCAGCACAATTAGTTGTCAGCTGTAGCCTCTTGGCCTCTTTTGTCTATAGGCTGGTGATTCCCTGAGGGTCAGGTGCGTCTTAGGCTCAGTAAAGCGGTCCTCTGGATCAGCCCCACCCTGGGAGTTTCCTGGCTCTGCGGGTGTGTTTTCTAGTCCCCGTGTTCCACCCAGGTCGGTACTGCCTCAGGCAAACCCTTTACTCACGGGGCCTGTGTTTCAGTCTCAGGTCTGTTCCGTGGTGGTTGCCGTCTGAGAAGATGCTCGGCCTCATCTGGTTACCCAGGGAGACAGGAGGAGAGGCTATGGGATATCTGGGGGTGGGCCTTGTTATTGCTGAAGATGGCTGTTGCTCTGCACCTTGGGGCACCACTGCTCCAGTGTGATTCCCTCTTAGCCGACCGTCGTCTTCTCACTTCTGTGCTGCAGAATCAGCACTGGCCAGCTGCAGTCCAGGTCCTGTCTATACCTCTCGAGAGTTCACTCAAGAATCTGGACTCCTGGGGGGACAGGTCTCCAGATCACGGAGTGAGAGTGGAGGGGAGTGCTGGGAGCTCAGAGTTGCAGGTCGTAACACCAAGCTCATTGAGACCAAATGAACAAATAAACAGATACAAAGGTTACCAGGCACACGGGCCCATAGATACAGAAATAGATGGAAACACATAGACAAACAGGCAACACCCACGACAGTAGCAATATAAAAAGAACTGCAATAAAAATAGTGATAATCATAAAATAATTGAAAGAAAGAAAAAAAAGAGAAAAAGTGGTGTTAGTAAAAATGTTAAAAGAGAGGAAAGAAGAAATTAAAATTAGAAAACACAGAAATAAAAAATATATCTATATAAAAAGTAATAATGAAAAATTATCGAAAGCTCCTCCAAGAAAATGGTGAGGAAAAAACAGAACAAAACAAAAAAAACCCTCCAAAAACCAAACCAAACAAAACAAAAAAAAGGCACCAACTACAAAAATATTCTTGCGTGTTGAAATATACCTATGTACATCTATATGTCTGCTGTAGGGATCAACTTTCGTAGTATATTCATATTGCAATATACTTTCTGGACACCAGGTGGCGCTGTGAGTGGTTCCAAGGCTCATACCTGATTTACAGTTTATACTGTTACTATGGTAACCACCTTCCATGGCTAATCGCCATTTTGGAATTTCTGTAAAATTTTGTTGCCTAAGAATTGTGTAACCTCGCCTGTTCTTTTCCAGACAGCACTTGTGATCGACCTTCCCACTCAGTGCAGGTGTCCTCGCTTCCTAAGTCCCTCCACTGTGTTCCCAGGTTCTCCTGCAAACTGGTGACTGCAGTCGGCTGTGGTGATAGTGCTGCTGGGTGTGCGGTCGCTGGTGGGTTTGTGGCTTTAGCGGCTGTAGCTGGTTCCCAGGGCTGAAGCCGGGTCTGCGGCTTCAGCGGCTGTAGCCGGTTCCCGTGGTTGGAGCGTTCGGGGACCTTATTCTGAGTTTTATGGTTCAGAATTTCCCTTTTGGATCGGCACCCGCCAGTTCACCACACAGCCTGAACTGCTAGCCCCCTCCAACACCTGGGGGAAAGGTGCCCGCCCTTTTGGTAGTTCAAAATGTCTGTTTCCCAGGCAGGATCCCTTCCCTTCAATTGTCCAACAGGTTGCCCAGCTCCCCGTGGTTTTGAGTGGTTCTCCTTTCAGATGCCTCCCTCAGTTCAGGAATAAATATTTGTCAGTTGGGTTTTGTCAGCATTTACAAGCTGCTCACCTCCGTAGAGGAGGGGCCTGCTGACCGGCACGGCTGAGCAGGGAAGAATCTCTACAACAGAGTCTGTGGTTTTAAATTACCCCTCATATATAGCAATCCGCCAGTTTGCTGAGAGTCTCCAGCTGTCTGTCCACTCCAATAATCCACACACAGGGAAGGTCCAGACCCCCTTTCCTCTCACCTGATGGCTTGGGAGAGGTGGGCTACACGTCCGTCCTGTCCGCCATCATGCTCCGCCTAGCTTCATGTCATCTTTAGGTACATTCTCTGCAGTGTTAACAATGTCATCTTCATCATCACTATTACTACAGTAACCTTGATTCAGAACCATTTCAGCTATTTCACCCTTGGTCAATGAATGAATAACTGGAGCCAGTTATCAGTGTTGAAAAAACTTCAATATCTACTTCTTTCAGCTTATTGATGGACTCTGAAGGTATATTTTTTTGCATAGATAAGGAGGTTAGAGATTGTATTTTTTTCTACTTCATATATGGAATCCTTCACAGTCACTAGCATGTTTGTCACTGTCATTGAAACATAGTGGTAGCCCAGAGGTTGTGTCAGGAAGATATAATTGAGTTTTGAAAGACTGTTTCAAGTATTGGCTGCAACAGGTCCAGCATTCTTCATGCTACACTCCTTTTGAAAACCCTCCATACCCATGCCTCTGTTCACTGCTACAAGCATGCTATTCAAGAAAGTGTGTGTGTGTGTGTTTTTAAGTGTTTTTATATTTACTCTTCATTGGTGTAAGGATAATACTGGTCACATGGCTGAATTTAACCATGTTCCCCCACTATGTTTGGGGGAAGTACATAGTGTAAACGTTTTAAAAAATTTATTTCCTTTTTGCTTGCCTGTTTCATTTTTCCTTCATAATATTTTTGATGAGAATTCAGCTGGTGGAAGAGCAGAACATTTATCAAGGAGTAACACTTCTGCAGTTCTCATTTAGCTTCTTGCAGTGAGCTCTAGCTGCTGGTGTAACTAGCTGGCTCTATGAGCAAATTTTGATAACCCCTATGTGTTTTTATAATCCTCTAATTCTCAGATTTTAGATTCTCAGGCCAGTAGGGCTTGATGACCAGAACCCTGTAACTTTTAACTACCTACTTGACCTTTCAGAGTTGGAAATGACAATTTCTGCAAGATAAAGGCATGAAGTTTCTGAAGGCCTCTGGGCAGACTTCCCATCACAAGACTCCTCATCCCTCACTAGTATGCCCAATGCTGATAGCCTCTTCTTAATTTCAACACATCCTGCCCCAAAGCAGGTAGCCCCTCCTAGGGGAGTCTTGTACTTTCCCTTAGAGAGATGGATTTGAGGTTGATTCTGAGTCCCTGTTCTCCAACAGTCATATGTCTTTCATATTAAAAATTTCTGTTTTCCTCAGCAATCTTCCTTGTCTCAAGACTGGCTCTTTGTGTATTGAGTAGCCAGACCTAGGCTGAAACCTACTTGTTTTGATCTCCTGGTACAAAATGTGAAACAGTTAGAAAAGATGTTGCTTTTTGTTAGCATAATAATGGACTGGTAAGAAATTCACTCTTTGAAGATAGTAAGGAGGAGGAAGATGGGAAGGAGGGAGGGAGAAGAAGAAGGGGAGAGGAGAATGCAAACTTTTGCCTGTCATAGCGCGTTTATACTTATGTTTGCTTTCTTCATTAGCTCGCCCTAGCATAGTTTTTCAGTCTTTGGCATTCTTAATTCTTGTAGGGGCTGTCCTGTTAGCCTGTTAGCTGTAGTCAGTATCTTTCTGGATCAGTAACGCCAAAACAGTGATGTTTCATCAGTATTCAGACTTGTTCTGGTGTCAGATTTTTATCAGCAATGACCTTGGCAAACACACCAATGAATTTCTCTGCTCCTTCATGATCAACCAAGGCTTTATTATGACAAATCTTATGAATTTAATATTGTCAAGCAATATTTGAATTGGTTTTGAATATTTATAATTCCTTTCAATTTTCAGTTCATCATGATCTTTGCTTGTTTCATGAAGTTAATGGAAAAAAATCCAAACTGCAAAATACACACACACACACTTTTTGTTAGAGTCTAAAGCTGTCACACTGGGTAGAGTGCTGTGGCATCATACCTTACAGCAACCTCCAACTCTTGGGCTTAAGTGATCTTGCCTCAGTTTTTCTATTTTTAGTAGAGACGAGGTTTCACTTTTTGCTCAGGCTGTTCTCAAACTCATGAGCCACCTTGCTTGGCCCAAAACTGCAAAATATTTTAAAGAGAATCTGAGTCTATTGGGTATGACCAGTGGCTTGGAATACATGGCCTCAAGAGGTCCTGGAAAATGTGCCTAAGGCAGCTGGGTTACAGTTTTGGTTTTATACATTCATGGAGACAGGAATGACATGTAAAGTCATAAAACAGCACGTGGAAGGTGTACATTGATTGGCCAGAAAAGCAGAACATCTGGGGGTGTGGGGGGTTGTAGCTTGAAGGGAGGTTTAAAGATTCTTTGATTTGTAATTGGTTAAAGAAATGAAGCTTTGTCTAAAGCCTTGAACCATTTTAAGTTTAAGATGTATGTTAGAGACAAACTACTAGACATCTGCCAAAACTTAAATTCTCTAGTAAGTAAATTGATGGCCTGCAGGTGTGGTATAAGCTTTGCTTAGGTGTTGTTAATGATTTAGTATCTTATTGTTACAAAGAGTATCTCCAAAAGGGAGAGGGCATGACCATATGTGTCTGACCACCCTTCTCCTCATAGCCAGTGATTTAGCTTTAGGGTTATTCTGGGGTCCTCTTGGCCAAGATGGGGACCTATAGTCAGCTGGGGGGAGGGGGGAGCTTACGAGTTTATTTTGGTTCACAGTGATTGGCATATTATTAAATGATACACATGAGTTCACTGTCATGCTGATGGATCCATTCTTTCAGTACACATTCAAGATCTTCATTTTTAGCTTTATCCAGTGTTTTTGTATTTTTCATTAACTTCTCTGCATCACTTTTAGCATAGAACTTCAACAGTTTATCCTTTTGTTTTTTCAGCTCATGTATAGTGGTCATTGTAACAGTTATTCTGTAAGATAACTGTTGCCCAGTTTCTCTAGCACCTTGACTTTCTGTGCTAGAGATGAACATAAGTGCTTTCTCTTTTATCACTGTTAACCTGTACTGGTGTCTGCAGCCCTTTTAGACATTTTCAGTAATATCATTATACCACTGAGCAGAGAATAAACAAAAAACACAGTAATACATATAAGCTGTTGGCCCCATGTGGAGCATTGTGAGGAGCCTGTTGTTGGTGTGTCTGGCATGCACATGTGCCATACTGTTATCCTTTGTGGTTGTGGTTACGTGGGGGAATCTGGGTGTGTGTGGAAAAGATAAATTGCAATTGAACAGTGTTGGGAAGTTCCTTTTTCCATTAGGGTAGCTGAATAAACTGTGTGTTGTGTGTCTGCGGTTTGACTATGACGTGTTACTTGAGGTCCAGTGTAGAATTTTTCACTCTGGAGTCATGTAAGTATGCAGAAAGTTTTGGATTTTAGAGCATTTTGGATTTCAAAGTTTCACATTAGGGATGATCAACCTGTATGTACTGATATAAAGATCTCCAGCATAGGTTTTATATGTATTGTTAAGTAAAAAGTACAAATAAGATATTAGTAAGTATGAAGAGTATAAAATGCTGTCTTATATATTAAAAAGGGGACGACTTAATATACAGGGGGGCCATAAAATTTGTCACGAACTTTGTGGCCACATTGTGTATTCATATTTGTATGAAGGTTTTGTAAGAGACTAATAAAAGTGGTTATTTGGGGGGGGATGTTGCTAGGCACATGAGGAACAGGGCTTGGAAAAAGAATGTTTACTGTATACTTTTTATATTGTTTGATTTTGGGGCCCTGAATGTATTGCTTATTAAAAATAAAATCTTAAATTTAAAAAATGCCTCAAAGAAAAAACTTTTTTTTTTTTTTTTTTTTTTGTCGTTAGTAAGCTAAAAAAGCTGAGTGAAGACAGTTTGACAAAGCAGCCTGAAGAAGTTTTTGATGTATTGGAGAAACTTGGAGAAGGGTAAGTACAAAAAATATGAAAGCATGGGAGGCCGAGGTGGGTGGATTGCCTGAGCTCATAGGTTTGAGACCAGCCTGAGCAAGAATGAGACCCTGTCTCTAAAAATAGTAGGGTGTTGTGGCTGGAACCTGCAGTCCCAGCTACTCAGGAGGCTGAGGCAAGAGAATCGCTTGAGCCCAAGAGTTAGAGGTTACTGTGAGCTATGATACCATGGCACTGTACCGAAGGTGACAAAGTGTGACTCTGTCTCAAAAAAAAAAAGAAAGCATTCAGATAGTAGTAAAACAATTAGAAAATACTATACGATGTTAATCTTGTAACTGGAGTATATTTGCTTAAATTGAATGTTTATAGTAATTAAATTGGCAGTTGGTATGGTATTTTAAAATTAGAATTTGCTAGATGTAGTAATGGTGTTTTTCAGAGAAGTTGGCCATGTTACATATATCAGGGAAAAGCAAGAAATGTGCTGTGAAATAATTTCCAGAAGGTTTGTTAGTTCATCATACGTGGCATTCTCATTGACACATTGACTGGCACACTAAAAATAATTTCCCTGGAGCCATGGTGTTTTATTAGGACAAGATAGGTCAGGAGATGTGTGAGTTACATATGCATCATGAGGCCCTGGGTTCAAAACTAGCATAAGTTATAGAGTTCACCTGGCAGTTAATTTAATAAGCCAAAAGATTTTGGTTTTCTTTTCTTTTCTTTTTTTTGCAGTTTTTAGGGCTGGGTTTGAGCCCGCCACCTCTGGCATATGGGGCTGGAGCCCTACTCCTTTGAGCCACAGGCACCACCCTTAGCTATGTGCTGTTTTATAAGAGAGCTATGTAAAACAAAAAGTGGAAATATAAGGATATTTTTTATAAAAAATTGAATAAGAAAGAGATAAACATACAAATAACAACAAAAAAACCACATCATGAGATAAAGTTAAAAGATCTCTGCTGAATAAAGAGGGATATTACATAATAATATAAAAGACATTGTATAACAGAATGTATGTCAGACAATATGGCAGCTTAGAGTTATGACAGAACAGCTGTTAGTAATTTCAGGAATCTAGTAAAAGTAGAATTGTATGGGAAATTGCAGTATATCTCTTTCAGAATTGGGCAGATGTAATAGAAAAAAGATAAGACATAGAGAGGGATTAAACATAAACTTGATTACAGATAAGTATTATGAAGTTTTTACATTTCTAAGTTATAAAAACATAACTATATATACATATATATATCTTTGTAGTCCTCCTCTTTTTTGAGGTATTTTCCTGGGCTAATGATAAAATAAAAAACTTCCAATTCTAAAAAAATAGAGATTTTTATAGGTCACAATTTCTGATTACACTCTCCCAAATTAGAAAAAAGTAATTACAATGGGAAAAAAACCTCACACTAGAAATTAGGAAACATAATCCAAAGTGACCAGTGGATTGAAGATAATATTACAAATTATTTAGAAAACAGTAAAAGGAAAACACATGGTACCAATATCTGTGGAATACAATAAAACTACAGAAAAAGTTTTAGTTTTTATATTCTTTCATTACTAAAGAAGAAAGGCAGAAAGTAAAACTTAGTACTTATTTAAAGTACTTAGGAAAATAATAAAATATACTAAAAGAAACTAGGATGAGAGAATTAAAGGAATGGCTGAAATGAATAAAATGGAAAATAAAAATATAGAAATGAAAGAATTAAAGCATCTGAACAAAATACTAAAATATTTTGTCTCTTCTGATGTTGATTAAGGAAAATAGAACAAAAATATAGAAGATTTGGAATAAGAAAAAACACAGAGTTACTGACAGAGAAACAATTTGAAGAATTGAGAAAGTACCATATGCTGCTCTGTGACAACTAATTTGAAAATCTAGAAGGAAAGATGATTCCCTAATAAAGTCTAAATTCTGTGAATTGACCCTCTAAGAAGTCAAAACTTAAGTAAATCACTTGCCACAGAAATGATTGAAAGGTGATTAAATACCTATTAGTTAAAAAGGGACCAGTTCATAGGGTCATTATTCAAAATAGCCAACACGTGGAAACAGCCCACATGTCTATTAGCTAATGAATGATTAAAAAAAATGTGTTATGTCCATACAGTGACAGTTTAGCCATAAAAAGGAATGAAGTATTGATACATGCTACAGGGTCGTTGGACCTCAAAAATATTATGCCAAGTGAAAGATGCCAAATACAAATGGTCATATATTATGATTTTGTTTATATGAAGTATGTAGAGTAGATAAATTTATAGAGACCAAAAGCAGATTCCGTATCTTTGGGAACTACATAGAGATATAAGTTATACATCACTGTGAACCATGCTATATGCTACTGAACTCTATACTTTAAAATGTTTAAAATAGTGAATTTTGTGTTGGGTATATTTTACCTCCTCACCAAAAAAGGTACCAGATATGTTTTATCTAGTACTTAAAACACAAACAATTGTGTTATTTTTCTGAAGCCAGCATAACTTTAGTATTAAAACCTAGATGTGGGTTCCTTGGATCTGGGCACCGTGAGTCTGGGGATATAGGATTCCAGGCATCTCTGGCTGGTGGGATCTGCCTATCATCACCCCTGAGAGGACACAGGGAGTCAGCGAGAGACTTCTGGACCCCAAGAGGAGGACTAAAACAGTGGAAAACCGGCAAGTGGTCGTGTGTGTTTAATCCATCTAAACCCGCCCGCAACTTCCACAGGCACGAAAACTTCAAGAGCAAGAGGAAGTGAAAGGAAAATTAGGGCAAGGAAACAGATAAAAGAAATCACCCATGAGGAAGAATCAGCAGAAAACTCCAGGCAACATGAAGAACCAGTCCAGAACAACCCCGCCAAGGGACCATGAGGTAGCTACTGCAGAGGATTCCACCTATACAGAAATGTTAGGAATGACAGAAAGGGAATTTAGAATACACATGTTGAAAACAATGAAAGAAATGATGGAAACAATGAAGGAAACTGCTAATAAAGTGGAAAATAACCAAAAGGAAATTCAAAAACAGAATCAAATAAGAGATGAACGATATGAAGAATATAAAAAGGATATAGCAGAGCTGAAGGAAATGAAACAGTCAATCAGGGAACTTAAAGATGCAATGGAAAGTATCAGCAACAGGTTAGACCATGCAGAAGAAAGAATTTCAGATGTCGAAGACAAAGTTTTTGAGATAACTCAGATAGTAAAAGAGGCAGAAAAGAAAAGAGAGAAAGCAGAACGTTCACTGCCAGAATTATGGGACTTTATGAAGCGTTCCAACATACGAGTTATAGGAATTCCAGAAGGGGAAGAAGAATGCCCCAGAGGAATGGAAGCCATACTAGAGAATATTATAAAAGAAAATTTCCCAAACATCACCAAAGATTCTGACACACTGCTTTCAGAGGGCTATCGGACCCCAGGTCGCCTCAGCTCTAACCGAGCTTCTCCAAGACACATTGTGATGAACCTGTCCAAAGTCAAGAGAAAAGAAAAGATTCTGCAAGCTGCCAGGAGTAAGCGCCAGTTGACCTACAGGGGCAAATCCATCAGATTGACCGCAGACTTCTCTAATGAAACTTTCCAAGCAAGAAGACAATGGTCATCTACCTTTAATCTACTTAAACAGAACAATTTCCAGCCCAGAATTCTGTATCCTGCTAAGCTAAGCTTCAGAATTGACGGAGAAATCAAATCATTTACGGATATACAAACATTGAGGAAATTCGCCACAACAAGACCAGCTCTACAGGAAATACTTCAACCTGTTCTGCACACTGACCACCACAATGGATCAGTAGCAAAGTAAGAACTCAGAAATTAAAGGACAGAACCAAACCTCCACACTGATGCAAAAGATAAAACTAAGCAATGGACTCTCACAAAATAAGACGAATAGAATACTACCACACTTATCAATTATCTCAATAAATGTTAATGGCTTGAATTCCCCACTGAAGAGACATAGATTGGTTGACTGGATTAAAAAACACAAGCCATCCATTTGGTGTCTGCAAGAAACACACCTGGCTTCAAAAGACAAATTAAAGCTCCTAGTCAAGGGTTGGAAGACAATTTTTCAGGCAAATGGAATTCAGAAGAAAAGAGGAGTTGCAATCTTATTTTCAGATACATGTGGATTTAAAGCAACTAAAGTCAAAAAAGACAAAGATGGTCACTTTATATTGGTCAAGGGAAAAATACAAGAAGAAGACATTTCAATTCTAAATATCTATGCACCCAATTTAAATGCTCCCAGATTCTTGAAACAGACCTTACTCAGTCTGAGCAATATGATATCTGATAATACCATAATAACAGGGGACCTTAACACTCCTCTTACAGAGCTGGACAGATCCTCTAAACAGAAATTAAACAAGGATATAAGAGACTTAAATGAGACCCTAGAACAACTGTGCTTTATAGACGCATATAGAACACTCCATCCCAAAGATAAAGAATATACATTCTTCTCATCACCCCATGGAACATTCTCCAAAATTGATCATATCCTGGGACACAAAACAAATATCAACAGAATCAAAAGAATCGAAATTTTACCTTGTATCTTCTCAGACCATAAGGCACTAAAGGTGGAACTCAACTCTTAACAAAAATGCTCGACCCCACCCAAAGGCATGGAAACTAAACAATCTTCTGTTGAATAACAGATGGGTGAAGGAAGAAATAAAACAGGAAATCATTAACTTCCTTGAGCATAACAACAATGAAGACACATTGTTACCAAACCTGTGGGATACTGCAAAAGCAGTTTTGAGAGGAAAATTCCTCGGTTTAGATGCCTACATTCGAAAAACAGAAAGAGAGCACATCAACAATCTCACAAGAGATCTTATGGAATTGGAAAAAGAAGAACAATCTAAGCCTAAACTCAGTAGAAGAAAAGAAATATCCAAAATCAAATCAGAGATCAATGAAATTGAAAACAAAAGAATCATTCAGAAAATTAATGAAACAAGGAGTTGGTTTTTTGAAAAAATAAATAAAATAGATAAACCATTGGCCAGACTAACGAGGAATAGAAAAGTAAAATCTCTAGTAACCTCAATCAGAAATGATAAAGGGGAAATAACAACTGATCCCACAGAGATACAAGAGATCATCTCTGAATACTACCAGAAACTCTATGCCCAGAAATTTGACAACGTGAAAGAAATGGATCAATATTTGGAATCACACCCTCTCCCTAGAGTCAGCCGGGAAGAAATAGAGCTCCTGAACAGACCAATTTCCAGCACTGAGATCAAAGAAACAATAAAAAATCTTCCAACCAAAAAATGCCCTGGTCCAGATGGCTTCACTCCAGAATTCTATCAAACCTTCAAGGAAGAGCTTATTCCTGTACTGCAGAAATTATTCCAAAAAATTGAGGAAGAAGGAATCTTCCCCAACACATTCTATGAAGCAACATCACCCTGATACCAAAACCAGGAAAAGACCCAAACAAAAAGGAGAATTTCAGACCAATCTCACTCATGAACATAGACGCAAAAATTCTCAACAAAATCCTAGCCAATGGATTTCAGCTTATCATCAAAAAAGTCATTCATCATGATCAAGTAGGCTTCATCCCAGGGATGCAAGGCTTGTTTAACATACGCAAGTCTATAAATGTTATCCACCATATTAACAGAGGCAAAAATAAAGATCACATCATCCTCTCAATAGATGCAGAAAAAGCATTTGATAAAATCCAGCATCCTTTTCTAATTAGAACACTGAAGAGTATAGGCATAGGTGGCACATTTCTAAAACTGATTGAAGCTATCTATGACAAACCCACAGCCAATATTTTACTGAATGGAGTAAAACTGAAAGCTTTTCCTCTTAGAACTGGAACCAGACAAGGTTGTCCTCTGTCACCTTTACTATTCAACGTAGTGCTGGAAGTTCTAGCCAATACAATTAGGCAAGACAAGGAAATAAAGGGAATCCAAATGGGAGCAGAGGAGGTCAAACTCTCCCTCTTTGCTGACGACATGATCTTATACTTAGAGAACCCCAAAGACTCAACCTCAATACTCCTAGAAGTCATCAAAAAATACAGTAATGTTTCAGGATATAAAATCAATGTCCGCAAGTCAGTAGCCTTTGTGTACACCAATAACAGTCAAGATGAGAAGCTAATTAAGGACACAACTCCCTTCACCATAGTCTCAAAGAAAATGAAATACCTAGGAATATACCTATCGAAGGAGGTGAAGGACCTCTATAAAGAAAACTATGAAATCCTCAGAAAGGAAATAGCAGAGGATATTAACAAATGGAAGAACATACCATGCTCATGGATGGGAAGAATCAACATTGTTAAAATGTCTATACTTCCCAAAGCAATCTACCTATTCAATGCCATTCCTATCAAAATACCAACATCATACTTTCAAGATTTGGAAAAAATGATTCTGCATTTTGTATGGAACGTGGAAAAAACCCCGTATAGCTAAGGCAGTTCTCTGTAACAAAAATAAAGCTGGGGGCATCAGCATACCAGATTTTAGTCTGTACTACAAAGCCATAGTGCTCATGACAGCATGGTACTGGCACAAGAACAGAGACATAGACACTTGAAATCGAATTGAAAACCAAGAAATGAAACTAACATTTTACAACCACCTAATCTTTGATAAACCAAACAAGAACATACCTTGGGGGAAAGACTCCCTATTCAATAAATGGCGTTGGGAGAACTGGATGTTTACATGTAAAAGACTGAAACTGGACCCACACCTTTCCCCACTCACAAAAATTGATTCAAGATGGATAAAGGACTTAAATTTAAGGCATGAAACAATAAAAATCCTCCAAGAAAGCATAGGAAAAACACTGGAAGATTTTGGCCTGGGGAAAGACTTCATGAAGAAGACTGCCATGGCAATTGCAACAACACCAAAAATAAACAAATGGGACTTCATTAAACTGAAAAGCTTCTGTACAGCTAAGGAGACAATAACCAAAGCAAAGAGACAACCTACACAATGGGAAAGGATATTTGCATATTTTCAATCAGACAAAAGCTTGATAACTAGGATCTATAGAGAACTCAAATTAATCCACTTGAAAAAAGCCAACAATCCCTTATATCAATGGGCAAGAGATATGAATAGAATTTTCTGTAAAGACGACAGACAAATGGCTAACAAACACATGAAAAAATGTTCATCATCTCTATATATTAGAGAAATGCAAATCAAAACAACCCTAAGATATCATCTAACCCCAGTGAGAATGGCCCACATCACAAAATCTCAAAACTGCAGATGCTGGCGTGGATGTGGAGAGAAGGGAACACTTTTACACTGCTGATGGGAATGCAAACTAGTACAACCTTTCTGGAAGGAAGTATGGAGAAACCTCAAAGCACTCAAGCTAGACCTCCCATTTGATCCTGCAATCCCATTACTGGGCATCTACCCAGAAGGAAAGAAATCCTTTTATCATAAGGACACTTGTACTAGACTGTTTATTGCAGCTCAATTTACAATCGCCAAAATGTGGAAACAGCCTAAATGCCCACCAACCCGGGAATGGATTAAGAAGCTGTGGTATATGTATACCATGGAATACTATTCAGCCATTAAAAAAATTGGAGACTTTACATCCTTCGTATTAACCTGGATGGACGTGGAAGACATTATTCTTAGTAAAGCATCGCAAGAATGGAGAAGCATGAATCCTATGTACTCAATTTTGATATGAGGACAATTAATGACAATTATGGTTATGGGGGGGAAGCAGAAAGAGGGAAGGAGGGAGGTGGGTGGGGCCTTGGTATGTGTCACACTTTATGGGGGCAAGACATGATTGCAAGAGGGTCTTTACCTAACAATTGCAATCAGTGTAACCTGGCTTATTGTACCCTCAATGAATCCCCAACAATAAAAAAAAAAAAAATAAATAAAAAAAAAAAACAACCTAGATGTGGAATTAAAAAGCACTGTAATTGAGCCTTGCTTTGCTACCCATTATGGTTAGCATACCTACCTTTTTTCAGGTGGTTACATGTTGCCATTTCCCTTGTCCCAGGAGAAGGACATTATCTATTAAATTCAGGGAGGCTAGGCCAGGCATGTAGGCTCAGGCCTGTAATCCTCGCTTTCTGGAAGGCCGAGCCGGTGGAGTGCTTGAGCTCATGAGTTTGAGACCAGCCTGAGCAAAAGCGAGACCCCATCTCTAAAAAAAGAAAAAAGAATAGCCTACAAAAAGAAAAAACAAAAAGAAACAAACGAATAGCTGGGCCAGCTAAAACAACAATGACAACTGCAACAAAAAATAGCTGGGCGTTGTGTCGGGTGTGCCTATAGTCCCAACTACTTGGAAGGCTGAGGCAAGAGGATCACTTGAGCCCGAAAGTTTGAAGTTGCTGTGAGCGCCCTGGCACTCTACCGAGGGTGACAAAGTATGACTCTGTCTCAAAAAGAAAAAAAAATTCAAGGAGTCAATTTCAGTGTTGGGTTTTCTGTTGTCTCTCTCTTGGGCTGTAGAGCTTTCACTGATGCTGGGTGTCCTCTGGACCTTTTCTGTAAACATATTTAGGAAGTGGATGAGCAAGTCACATATGCCCATTCTAGTATTTCATTGCCTTGAGCCTTTGATCTTCCTTCAATGTATATAAGGAGGATTGCTTGGCATCTTGCTTTATGTAGGCCTCTTTTGAGTCCAGGTTTCAGTTAACTAGCTGAGCAAACTGTTAGGGACACCCCTAACATGAACTAACACACTGTGTCTAGAATCTCTGGTCTTGTATCCTTATTATAAATTCCTATCTCCCTGGAAATCTTAGAATTCATTCCCACACATTATTTAGGGTTCTGCTGATAAAAAGTTCGCAAAAATCCTACAGCTTTTTTGATGAGAATATTATTTGCTTTGGAGTTAGATTTTCCAGTCATCCTTGATGTTTTTGGGGATTTGAGTGTAATTATGGGTCTAGAAACAATGAAAGGTAGTGGTGGAGTGTTCCAGAGGAGGATCCACATTCTCCTGAAAAATGATTGTCTAGGGGTGAGGTAGAGAGAATCTTTAGGCATTGAGAGGCTAATTTTCTCAGACTGGAGGGCAGGGTTGATTTTTGCTAGCAAAGGAGGCATGGTAGGATTTGGAGGTTTAGGTTACTTAGATGAATGATAATCTACCTAAATGTCCCAATACCAGTTTTCTGGGTACCTCTCTTTATTGTTAAATACCTTAACTTTTGACATATCAGACCTGGTGGTGTTGTGAATTCAGTTTGCTGTATAATCCAGCTTTCAGGAAGATTGCGTTTTCAGTTTAATTTTCAGAAATTTCAGTGCTGTGTCTATAAGGAATAAATTCTTTTGAGGCATTTAGAAGTTTTCTGGTTATTTCAGACTTGAGCTGGCCATTTAAGCCCTGAGCTTGTTATACATATGTATTTGTTCTATTTTAAAATTATTTGTCATCTATTAATGACTATAATAGTATTTTTTTTCATGTTTGTGATTTGATAATGTAAAAACTCCTAGCACAATATTTGGCTTACAGTAAGAACTCAAGTAGAAGGTTTTAACTTTGTTTCTTAAGTTCATACTAAAGTATAAGTGATTTCTTCCTTCATTGTTTTTGCTTTTGAAAACAAATAAATATTTGTTTTATTTTTAATATTGAACATGTAAATAAATATTAATTAGCTGAGTTTCAAGAGTTGCAGCAGAGATAGCTTTTTTGGTAAGTAATTATTGGATCTTGTTCCTAACTTCATGTACATGTGAGTGTTTAGTCTTTCTCTTGAGGAGGAGAAGATAGTAAAAGGAGTATTTGAAGAGACCTTGGATCTGTAACTCAGGTAGATCGAGATTCCTGGCTTCTCTGACTTAGTATTATGCAGTAGCCAGATGAAGATGAAGCTGGAGATTCCTGGCTTCCCTGACTTCAGTGTTAATGCAGTGGCCAGATGAAGTTTTTTTTTTTTTTGAGACAGAGCCTCACATTGTCACTCTGGGTAGAGTGTTGTGGCATCACAGCTCATAGCAACCTCCAACTCCTGGGCTCAGGTGGTTCTCCTGCCTCTGTCTCCCAAGTAGCTGAAACTACAGGCGCCTGCCACAACACCCAACTATTTTTTGGTTCTAGCCATCATTGTTGTTTGGTGAGCCCGGGCTAGATTCGAACCTGCCAGCTCAGGTGTATGTGGCTGGCGCCTTAGCTGCTTGAGCCACAGGCGCCAAGCCCCAGATGAAGTTTTTATCTGGGTCTGGGACTTTGATATTCTATGGCAGTGGTTTTCAAACCTTCCTAATGCCACGACCCTTTAATACAGTTCCTCATGTTGTGGTGACCCCAACCATAAAATTATTTTCGTTACGATTCATAATAGTGGCAAAATTACAGTTATGAAGTTGCAACGAAAATAATTAAGAAGGCCAAGAGCCACTGTTCTAGAGATTATTTTGTTTCTTTCCTCCTAATTTGGGAATTTGGCTATTTTTTAAAATTTATTTTTTTGTTTTCTTTACTCAATGGTTGCAAAGACGGGCTATTTTTAATTTTCTAAAAAAATTTTTATTTGCTTTTTTTTGTTGGTTTGTTTGTGAGACGGAGTCTTGCTCCATCGCCCTGGCTAGAGTACAGTGGCATGGTAATTGCTCACTGGAGCCTCAGAGCATCAAACTCCTGGGCTAAAGTTATCCTCTATCACAGCCTCCTAAGCAGCTGAAACTACAGGGATACACCATTGGATCAGTTAATTTTTCTATTTTTGGTGAAGACAGGGTCTTGCTCTTGCTGAGGCAGGTCTTGAACTCCTGACCTCAAGCAATCCTTCCACTTTGGCCTTTCAAAGTTCTAGGATTATAGGTGTGGACTGTACATGACCTTTGGCTGTTTTTTTTTTTTTTTTTTTTTTTGTAGAGACAGAGTCTCACCCTATGGCCCTCGGTAGAGTGTCATGGCATCACACAGCTCACAGCAACCTCCAGCTCCTGGGCTTAAGTGATTCTCCTGCCTCAGCCTCCCAAGTAGCTGGGACTATAGGCGCCCACCACAACGCCCAGCTATTTTTTGGTTGCAGTTCAGCCGGGGCCGGGTTTGAACCCGCCACCCTCGGTATATGGGGCCGGCGCCTTATCAACTGAGCCACAGGCGCCGCCCCCTTTGGCTGTTTTTAATTTCCATTTATATCTTCTCAATGCTGTGTTTGTTTGAGCTGGTAAACTATATGTCTGTCTCTTTCAGACATAAGAAAAATGGCATCTCATTATATATTAACTTGATTATTTTACGTCTGTAATGAAGCAGTTCAGATGTATTTCATTAACTTTCCTTATTTGTTTAATTTTTTTTTTTTTGTGGTGTGTCACTATGTCACCCTCAGTAGAGTGCTGCCACAACACTACTCACAGCAACCCCAAACTCTTGGCTTAAGCTATTCTCTTGCCTCAGCCTCCCAAGTAGCTGGGACTACAGGCACCCGTGACAATGCCTGGCTATTTTTTTTGTTGCAATTGTTGATTTTAGTTGACCTGGGCCGGGTTTGAATCCACCAGCCTCAGTGTGTGTGGCTGGTGCTCTACCCACTGAGCTATGGGCACCGCCTACTTTAATTTTTTAATGATTTAAATAATGTTTTAAATTGGAAAAGACAATGAATGAAAACTCATGGACTTTTTTTTATCTGGTAGTTATGATGTTTAATAGTAAAACAATAATGTCTTTTTTTTTTTTTTTAGGTCTTATGGAAGTGTATTTAAAGCAATACATAAGGAATCTGGTCAAGTTGTTGCAATTAAACAAGTACCTGTTGAGTCAGATCTTCAGGAAATAATCAAAGAAATTTCCATAATGCAGCAATGTGATAGGTATAAAGGAATCTTATTTTCTTTGTTTACCTTCATTTTGATGAGTTTTGCTAATAATGTATAATAAAACATATTCTCTGATTATCTGTTCAATTTTCTTTTCCATCTTCCCATTGGAAGAGAGACTAATCTTTTAGGGAAGGTGAGTATAGCTTTTTAGGGTTGTCTTTAGGACTTGCAGCTCTTTATAGCTTATCTGCTTAAAAGCAGAAGTGATGTTCTAAAAGAACAGATGGTGAAGAAAATGATCAAGTGTTTTTCTTATTTTCAGAAGTTGTATGGGTGAAAATGAGTTTTTGATATGAAGGGGGGTCATTTAACAATCTACAGTCGTGATTTATATAAATCTAATTCATTCAACCAACATTTACTGAGTATACTTAGTTGACTAGGATCTAAGAATATGAAAATGACTAAGATACTTTTTTCTTTTTGAGGGTCTGGTAGTCTAGTTGGGAAGACAAATATATAAACAAACAGCTCTGTTATAGCATAGTCCCTGTACTGACAGGTGCAAAGGGTGATGAGAGAACAAGAGGGCAGAGCATCTTCCTCAGCCTATGACTCAGGATATCTGGACTGCTGAAGGAATGGAGGGATGAGAAAGTAAAGAGAGTTACAGGTAGAAAGGTATGTGTAGAGTTACAGGTAGAAAAACAGCTTAATGGTATGTGCAGTGCTGACATCGAGTGGAAAGTATGGGACAGAAATTGGTATGAGATAAGGTTGGATAGGTTAAGGAGCTGAGGATAAAGGGTCTCGTATGCAATGTTAAGAGCCTGGACTTAATTCTGTAAGAGCTGCAGAGTGTATAAATTAGAACTGTTTTCAGCCTATAGTTGCTTAGCCACAGGCTAAGGCTTCTTTTCTTGTATTCCCTCATGCCTAATAGGGTCTTTGTCCACATGCTTATTAACTCTTGGCTATAAGAGGGCTGCTATAGCCCCAACCTTATGTTTACATTCCAGGCAGAAGGAAGAAAGGAAAGAGCAGGAAGAGGTGCTCCCAAGAACCCTCAGTCTAAGTCTTGTCAGAGTTGTCTCACATGGTAACTCTGGACACATTGTCACCCCTTATGAAATCACTACTATGTTAATAAGAGATTCATGGTAAACTTTTCTCCTGGCAGTATCTAAGATATGTATATGGCCAGGCATGGTGGTTTACATCTGTAATTAATTCCAGCACTTTGGGCGGCCAAGGTGGGAAGATCTCTGGCAGTTCCAGACCAGCCCGAGCAACGTGGTGAGACCCGTCTCTACAAAAAATAGAAAAATTAGCCCATATGGTGGGGCATGCCTATAGACCCAGCTACATGGGAAGCTGAGGCAGGAGGATACCTTGAGCTTAGGAGTTTGAGGTTGCAGCGAATTATGATTTTATCATTCTACTCGAGCTTGGGTGACAGAGTGAGACCCTATCTCCAAAAAGAAAAAAGAAAACCAAAACATTATAGAGTATGAGCTTTTTCAAAAGCTGATGAAGTGACCTAGTAATCCTAGAAGCACATCACTGCTTGGATATGTTCAGTTTTGCTTTTCTTTAGAGTATACTAAATATAAATATTTAGATTACATCACATAGTTTCTGTAAAGGCTATATAACTTGAAATTCAAGTGGTTATACAAGAAAAACAATACATTCCTCAATCTTCAGCTCAAAGTATATAATTGCAAAGGTATCCTAGACCTTGCTGTTGTTTAATCATTTTGTAACTTGATAAGAATGTGTTGCCTGTGCTCACTTCGGCAGCACATATACTAAAATTGGAATGATACAGAGAAGATTAGCATGGCCCCTGCGCAAGGATGACACTTAAATTTGTGAAGTGTTCCATATTTTTATCTGCCTCATTAGAATCCCTGAAAGTGATGAAGTGGCCTCGCAAGGCGCAGAGGCCATTCTCCATGAAATTATGAAAGAGAATTTTCCAGACATGCCAAGAGATTCTGAAATTCAGATAGCAGACAGTTTCAGAACCCCAGCACGACTCAGTCTGAATAAGACATCCCCCAGGCATATTGTAATTAACTTCACTAGTGTTAATGTGAAAGAGAAAATTCTGAAAACAGCCAGACGTAAGAAATCCATTACCTACAAAGGGAAGAATATTAGAATGACTGCAGATCTCTCTGCTGAAACTTTTCAAGCCAGAAGAGGGTGTCATCGACTTTTAATCTTCTAAAGCAAAATAACTTTCAACTCCAGATCCTGTATCCAGCTAAATTGAATTTCATTTATGATGGAGAAATTAAATATATATATATATTTTTTTTGTAGAGACAGAGTTTCACTTTATGGCCCTAGGTAGAGTGCCATGGCATCACATAGTTCAGCAACCTCCAAATCCTGGGCTTAAGTGATTCTCTTGCCTCAGCCTCCCAAGTAGCTGGGACTACAGGCGCCTGCCACAACACCCGGCTATTTTTTTGTTGCAGTTCGGCCGGGGCCAGGTTTGAACCCACCACCCTTGGTATACGGGGCCAGCGCCTTACCGACTGAGCCACAGGTGCCGCCTGAGAAATTAAATATTTTAATGACATTCACATGTTGAAGAAATTTGCCATAACCAAACCAGCTCTTTAGGATATTCTCAGACCTATCCTCCATAATGACCAGCCCAATCCTCTACCACAAAAATAAACTCACTTGGAAACTTTTGATCAAACTCCAACTTCCACAGTGGGGGAAGGATTAAAAATGTCCACTGGACTTTCGAAAAACTCAATACCCAAAATTTTACCAGACTTATCAATTTTCTCCATTAATGTGAACGGCTGAAACTGTCCTCTAAAGAGGCATAGATTAGCTGACTGGATACAAAAACTCAGGCCAGACATTTGCTGCATACAAGAGTCACATCTTACCTTAGAAGACAAATATAGACTCAGGGTGAAAGGATGGTTGTTCATATTTCAGGCAAATGGTAATCAGAAAAGAGCAGGTGTTGCAATTCTATTTGCAGACACAATGGGCTTTAAACCAACAAAAGTAAGGAAGGATAAGAATGGTCACTTCACATTTGTTAAGGGTAATACTCAATGTGATGAGATTTCAATTATGAATATTTAAGCACCCAACCAGAATGCGCCTCAATTTATAAGAGAAACTCTAACAGACATGAGCAACTTGATTTCCTCCAGCTCCAGAGTAGTCAGAGATTTCAACACTCCTTTGCCAGTGTTGGATAGATCCTCCAATAAGAAGCTGAGCAAAGACATTTTAGATTTAAACCTAACCATCCAACATTTGGATTTAGCAGACATCTACAGAACATTTCATCCCAACAACACTGAATACACATACTTCTCATCAGCCCATGGAACATACTCCAAAAGTGATCACATCTTAGGTCACAAGTCTAACCTCCGTAAATTTAAAGGAATAGAAATTATTCCTTGGCATCCTCTCGGACCACCATGGAATAAAAGTTGAACTCAATAACAACAGGAACCTGCATACGCATACAAAAACATGGAAGATAAATAACCTTATGCTGAATGATAGCTGGGTCAGAGATGAGATCAAGAAGGAAATTGCCAAATTTTTGGAACAAAACGACAATGAAGACATGAATTATCAGAACCTCTGGGATACTGCAAAAGCAGTCCTAAGAGGGAAATTTATAGCACTGCAAGCCTTCCTCAAGAGAACGGAAAGAGAGGAAGTTAACAACTTAGTGGAACATCTTAAGCAAGTGGAAAAGGAAGAACATTCCAACCCGAAACCCAGTACAAGAATAGAAATAACCAAAATTAGAGCAGAATTAAATGCAATTGAAAACAAAAGAAGTATACAACAGATCAATAAATCAAAAAGTTGGTTTTTTGAAAAGGTCAATAAAATAGATAAACCTTTGGCTAACCTAACCAGGAAAAAATGAGTAAAATCTCTAATTTCATCAATCGGAAACGACAAAGATGTTATAACAACAGACTCCTCAGAAATTCAATAAATCCTTAATGAATATTACAGGAAACTTTACTCTCAGAAATATGAAAACCTAAGGGAAATTGACGAATCTTTGGAAGCACGTCACCTTCTAAGATTTAGCCAGAATCATGTGGAAATGTTGAACAGGCCCATATCAAGTTTGAAATAGCATCAACAATACGAAATCTCCCTAAAAAGAAAAGCCTGGGACCAGATGGCTTCACGTCGGAATTCTATCAAACCTTTAAAGAGGAACTACTACCTATATTACTCAACCTGTTCCAAAATGTAGAAAAAGAAGGAAGACTACCCAACACGTTCTGTGAAGCAAACATCACCCTGATCCCCAAAACAGGAAAAGACCCAACAAGATAAGAAAATATAGCCCAATATCACTAATGAATATAGATGCAAAAATATTCAACAAGATGCTGACAAACAGAATCCAGCAACACATCAAACAAATTATACACCTGGACCAAGTCAGTTTTATCCCAGGGTCTCAAGGCTGGTTTAATATACATAAATCTATAAGTATAATTCAGCACATAAACAAATTAAAAAACAAAGACCATATGATTCTCTCAATTGATGCAGAAAAAGCTTTTGACAATATCCAGCATTCCTTCATGATCAGAACACTTAAGAAAATTGGTGTAGGGTGGTGCCTGTGGCTCAGTGAGTAGGGCGCCGGCCCCATATACCAAGGGTGGCTGGTTCAAACCCAGCCCCGGCTGAACTGCAACCAAAAAATAGCTGGGCGTTGTGGCGGGCGCCTGTAGTCCCAGCTGCTCGGGAGGCTGAGGCAGGAGAATCACGGAAGCCCAAGAGCTAGAGGGTGCTGTGAGTCCTGTGACATCATGGCACTCTACTGAAGGTGGTAAAGTGAGACTCTGTCTCTACCAAAAAAGAAAATTGGTATAGAAGGGACCTTTCTTAAACTGATAGGGGCCATCTATAGGAAACCCACAGCCAATATCGTATTGAACGGAGTTAAATTGAAATCATTTTCACTCAGATCAGGAACCAGACAAGGCTGCCCATTGTCTCCACTGCTCTTTAATATTGTAATGGAAGTTTTAGCAATCGCAATTAGGGAAGGAAAGGCGATCAAGGATATCCATATAGGGTCAGAAGAGGTCAAACTTTCACTGTTCACAGATGATATGATTGTATATCTGGAAAACACTAGGGATTCTACTACAAAACTCTTAGACGTGATCAAGGAATATAGCAGTGCCTCAGGTTACAAAATCAACATTCATAAATCGGTAGGCTTTATATATACCAACAATAGTCAAGGTGAAAAAACAGTTAAGGACTCTATTCCATTCACAATAGTACCAAAGATGATGAAATATTTGGGAGTTTATCTAACAAAGGACGTGAAGGATCTCTATAAAGAGAACTATGAAACTCTAAGAAAAGAAATAGCTGAAAACGTTAACAAATGGAAAAACATACCATGCTCATGGCTGGGAAGAATCAACATTGTTAAAATGTCCATACTACCCAAAGCAATGTACAATTTTAATGCAAACCCTATTAAAGCTCCATTTTCATACTTTAAAGATCTTGAAAAAACAATACTTCATTTTACATGGAGTCAGAAAAAACCTTGAATAGCCAAGACATTACTCAGAAATAAAAACAAAGCAGGAGGAATCACGCTATTAGACAGACCTCAGACTATACTATAAATCGATAGTGATCAAAACAGCATGGTACTGGCACAAAAACAGAGAGGTAGATATATGGAACAGAATAGAGAACCAAGAAATGAACTCAGCTACTTACTGTTATTTGATCTTTGACAAGCCAATTAAAAACATTCAGTGGGGAAAAGATTCCCTATTTAACAAATGGTGCTTGGTGAACTGGCTGGCAACCTGTAGAAGACTGAAACTGGACCCACACCTTTCACCATTAACTAAGATAGACTCTCACTGGATTAAAGATTTAAACTTAAGACATGAAACTATAAAAATACTAGAAGAGAGTGCAGGGAAAACCCTTGAAGAAATCGGTCTGGGCGAGTATTTTAACATTCTAAAACCAAATTTTTAATTTTTCCAAACAAGCCTTTCAAATTTCTATTGTGTGTTTTTTTAAATTCCTATTGTGTTAATGGCATCATTATCTACTTAGTCTTTCAACAACGAAACTGACATTCATTTCTTCTGTCTTTCTCTCATACTTCTGATGATACTAAGTCTTAATAGATTTTTCTTTTGAAGTATCTTCATTGTCTTTATTCTCTTATGTTTTGAAGGGAAGGATTTGTCAACACCTGTTACATTGCCTAGCACTGTGCCTTTGGTTGAGTGAATGAATAGATATGGTATGTATGTGAAGTATGGGGAAGAATATTATAGATTGGGGGAACCCTAGGGAAGTCAGATCCACGTTTAATGAGAAAGAAACATAAAGAATAAAATGGAAAGAAAATGTTCTTGTTACTGCTTTATAGAAGAATGCCTTGTATATAGTAGGTATTTCTCAAATGAAATAAATGATCAAATATTGATTAAAAATCGATTCTGCCTTGTAGGTTTCACTCTCAAATTCATATTGTAAGTATTAAAATTGTAAAGTATCAAAAAAATTGATGACTGAAAGATCCTAAAAATGCTAAAAGAAAGGACAAGTAAAAAATAAATTAGAAATTACAAGAACAAGTATATATTAACTACTAATTATTGGCATGAATTTCTTTTTTTTTTTAAGAGAGTATGTCTGGGGTTAGATGATATCTCAGGGTTGTTTTGATTTGCATTTCTCTAATATATAGAGATGATGAACATTTTTTCATGTGTTTGTTAGCCATTCGTCTGTCGTCTTTAGAGAAAGTTCTATTCATGTCTCTTGCCCATTGATATATGGGATTGTTGGCTTTTTTCCTGTGGATTAATTTGAGTTCTCTATAGATCCTAGTTATCAAGCTTTTGTCTGATTGAAAATATGCAAATATCCTTTCCCATTGTGTAGGTTGTCTCTTTGCTTTGGTTATTGTCTCCTTAGCTGTACAGAAGCTTTTCAGTTTAATGAAGTCCCATTTGTTTATTTTTGTTGTTGTTGCAATTACCATGGCAGTCTTCTTCATGAAGTCTTTCCCCAGGCCAATATCTTCCAGTGTTTTTCCTATGCTTTCTTTGAGGATTTTTATTGTTTCATGCCTTAAATTTAAGTCCTTTATCCATCTTGAATCAATTTTTGTGAGTGGGGAAAGGTGTGGGTCCAGTTTCAGTCTTTTACATGTAGACATCCAGTTCTCCCAATACCATTTATTGAATAGAATGGCCCACATCACAAAATCTCAAAACTGCAGATGCTGGTGTGGATGTGGAACACTTTTACACTGCTGGTGGGACTGCAAACTAGTACAACCTTTCTGGAAGGAAGTATGGAGAAACCTCAAAGCACTCAAGCTAGACTTCCCATTTGATCCTGCAATCCCATTACTGGGCATCTACCCAGAAGGAAAAAAATCCTTTTATCATAAGGACACTTATACTAGACTGTTTATTGCAGCTCAATTTACAATCGCCAAAATGTGGAAACAGCCTAAATGCCCACCAACCCAGGAATGGATTAACAAGCTGTGGTATATGTATACCATGGAATACTATTCAGCCATTAAAAAAAATGGAGACTTTACATCCTTCGTATTAACCTGGATGGACGTGGAAGACATTATTCTTAGTAAAGCATCACAAGAATGGAGAAGCCTGAATCCTATGTACTCAATTTTGATATGAGGACAATTAATGACAATTATGGTTATGGGGGGTGAACAGAAAGAGGGAAGGAGGGAGGTGGGTGGGGCCTTGGTATGTGTCACACTTTATGGGGGCAAGACATGATTGCAAGAGGGACTTTACCTAACAATTGCAATCAGTGTAACCTGGCTTATTGTACCCTCAATGAATCCCCAACAATAAAAATAATAATAATAATAATAATAATAATAATAATAATAATAAAAAATGGAGACTTTACATCCTTCGTATTAACCTGGATGGACGTGGAAGACATTATTCTTAGTAAAGCATCACAAGAATGGAGAAGCATGAATCCTATGTACTGAATTTTGATATGAGGACAATTATGGTTATGGGGGGGGGAACAGAAAGAGGGAAGGAGGGAGTGGGGTGGGGCCTTGGTGTGTGTCATACTTTATGGGGGCAAGACATGATTGCAAGAGGGACTTTACCTAACAATTGCAATCAGTGTAACCTGGCTTATTGTACCCTCAATGAATCCCCAACAATAAAAAAAAAAAAAAAAAGAGAGTATGTCTGGCTCTCTTGCCTACGCTGGAGACCAGTGGCACTATCACAGCTCATTGCAACTTCTGATTCCCACCTCAGCTTCCCAAATAGCTAGGATTACAGGCACATGCCACCATGCTTGGTTACTTTTTCCTTTTTTTAAAAAAATTTTTGGAGAAATAGTATTTCCTTATGTTGCCCAGGCTGGTGTTGAACTCCTGGCTTCAGGTGATCCTCCTGCCTCAGCCTGCCAGAGTGGTGGGATTACAGACATGCACCAGTGTGCCTGGCCCTGCTTACTTATATCAGTGTAGGTATGTTGTTGAGAAATTGGCATAAAAATAATTTGGAAGAAAATGGTACAATTTGAAAAATTGTTACATAAGATACTGATATTTTGGTTAGGGAAAATGTGATACATGTGTCAGAAATTTAACTATTCTGTCAATCTGTTTAGCTATTTGGGCATTTGGTAAATTGTCTTACTTTCTACACTCTTAATAAAAGGAACTAGGGGAGTATTTTAATCTTCATTTTAAGTGAGTATTAAGTAGTGTCCTGAATATTTAATTTTGGCATAAATATTTGAGGAATTCCACCTGCTTTGTTTATTGCTGTATCTTCATTGTCTTTTTCAGTACCTGGTACAGAGTAGGCACTTAAATATTTGTTGAATGTATAAATCATAGAATGTTAATGCTAGACCAGATCTTTGTAGGTAAGCTAGTTTAGTGTTTTCCAAATTGTACTCAGCTCTCAGGAGGTACTTTTAGGGGCATTTTCTTCAAACAGTGTAGAACTGAGTGGAATGAGGAACACCATTATTACTTTTATCTTTTTTTTTTTTTTTTTTTTTTTTTTGAGACAGAGTGTCAAACTGTTGCCCTGGGTAGCTGCTGTGGCGTTACAGCTCACAGCCACCTCAAACTCTTGGGCTTAAGCAATTCTCTTGCCTCAGCCTCCCAAGTACCTGGGACTACAGGCGCCCACCACAACACCCAGCTATTTTTTGGTTGTAGTTATCGTTGTTGGGCAGGCCTGGGCTGGATTTGAACCCGCCAGCTCCCATGTATGTGGCTGGCGCCCTAGCCATTGAGCTATAGGTGCTAAGCCTACTTTTATCTTTTTAATACATTGGGCCTCATTCTAAAATTTTATTTAAGAAAAAGGCTTTTAGTGCTAAAGCATATTTATAAACTATTTTACTGGTGACCGGAAAATGAGACCTCGATCTATGTGAATTTCCTAAAATCACATAGTTAGTAGCTGAGATGCAGCAGTAACCCACATTTTACCCCAGGGCCAGTGTCAAAGAAAAAGATCCCAACAGTTCAAAGTGAAGCACTCTCAGGGCCTTCCTAGTTTTAGAGGCAAGAGCTGGTCAATGATACTTATGTGACAGGTAATATGGATACAAAGCAACCACTATTGTACCACACAGTGATACTCTGTGCCAGGTGATACAAGGCAACCGCTATTGACATAGTCCCTACCATACTGGTGCTTATATTCTAGAGAAGGAGTTTTTCATATCTAAATGAAGAGAAATAGTTGTTATGAATCGGGGCACACAATTATTCACTTATTTACTCATTCATCTAATATATAGTGTGTACCTCTCCTAACTGTAGCTCTCATGTGCTGCGCACAAGGTGTTATGTAACAGTGGATGAATCTCAGCCTTTAGAGGAACCTTGGATCAGATGGAAGAGACAGAGCATGCTTATACTGTTTCAGGACAGTTTGGTAAGCTCTGTGATGGGTTAAATATGGGAGACTGTAAAGGTTCTAAGAGATACCTAATACCTCGCTTTTTGTGATTCAGGAAAAGCTTCTCTAGGAAGTAATACCCAAGTAGAATCCTGATAGAAGAGTTAGATTTGCTGGGGAAAGTGGAGAGGTGAACCATGTGGTGGGAGCTTCATTTTTCAGCTGGCTTGCTCAGAGTGTCACTGAGCACCCTTGCCAACTTCAATCAGAGCAGCTGGGTCTATTCTATTTTCTCATGTTTCTGGGTAAGAGTCCATTTGAAGAGATTCTAAAGCAAAAAAAAAAAAAAAAAAAAAAATTGAAAATCACCATATTAGAGGATTACTGATGAACTTTAGTAATTTATATTAGCTTATATGTATGTTTATTCAGTTGTGGGTAGCCAAGAAATAAATTGCCATGATTGAGATTGATTGGAAATAATTCTCATAGGAGAATATTCACACGGCCTTTGCACAAACACTATAGTATCCCTGATAAGTTGTAGAGTACTATTATGATTATAGTAGAATGTTGATGAAAATTATGTAATGAGAAAATGGCTGTTTCTTTAATATTTTAATTATTACATGTTCAAAATAGAGGGACTTTAAAAACTAGACCTTTAGCAATGCATGGTTCTTGCCAATTAAGATGAAATTCAGGTACATATTTAAAAAGTCACTTTTAATTGGTAAAAATAAACATTAGAATTTCTTTTTTTCTCCCACAGTTGTTAGTTTTTAATTATCTTCTGCAGCCTATTTGGACTTAAAGTTTTCAGCAGGAAAAAGCAAAAATTAGCAATATATTATATTATTGTAGATGGACTGAATCTGCTGTTTAACATATGCATTACATTGCATAGTTACCATTTTTGGGGTAGGAACACTTAACATCGGCTCCTAGCATTTTTGAAAAATACAGTGTATTTATTGTTATTTATTTATTTTTTTGAGTCAGAATCTCATTTTGCCATCTTTGATTAGAGTATCTTGGCATCATAGCTCACAGCAACCTCAAACTCTTGGGCTCAAGTGATCCTCCTGCCTCAGCCTCCTGCAGTGCCTGACTATTTTTAGACAGGAGGTCTGGCTCTTGCTCAAGCAGTCTACCCACCTTGGCCTCCCAAGTGCTGGAATTACAGGAGTAAGCCTCTGCGCCTGGCTCTGTATATTGTTATTAACTGTAGTCACCATATTGTACAATAGAGCTTTTGAAATTATTCCTCCTAACTGAAATTTTTTATCCTTTAACCAGTGTCTTTCTTCTGTCTCCCCCAAATATCCTAGCTCCTGGAATTACAATTCTACTTTTCAGTTTTAGAAGATTAATTTCTTTAGATTTCACATATGTGTGAGATCATGTGGTATTTGTCTTTCTGTGCTTGGTTGATATCACTTAACAAAATGTCCTCTAGGTGCATTTGTGTTGTAACAAATGGCAGGATTTCCTTCTTTTTCTAGCCGAATAGTATTTCATTGTGTTTATATATCATATTTTCTTTATCCATCCATGAGTGGATAGATGTTTAGGTTGATGCCATATTTTGACTATTGCAAATAGCATATTTGAATTTCTATAAGAAGCTTAAACATAGTGAGTCAGTCCATATAATTTTTTATTATGAGTAGTGTTAACATGAGGTACTAATGTTAAGAATTTGTACTGCTTATTCCATTTTCCCGTCTGGTTCCTCTTCTTTTTTACACTGTTTCTATGTTGAGTTGTGATAGTAGCTGAAGACCATTAGGATAAAGTATATAGGGGACCTGTGAAGTATAGACAATGGAATGGAAAGGATGTGATCATTAGGCATGAGAAGAGAGGAAGCCAAAAAAAAAAAAGAAAAAGAGAAAATGACATATTGTTTCATTGGGCTGAAGGTGGTAAATAGGGGAAGGCAAGCAAGTAATGGGAACAGGAGAAGGAAACTGAGGGAAGATGCACAGAAGAAAGGTACGGACCGTGGCTCAGGGATTGCCGCCCTAGTTATTAAAGCATCATGTTACTCCTCTGCCTCCTGGTGTAGTCTGTATTTTCAATTATATCTTTCTTGTTTCTCCACCCAGTGGAATATTCAAAGACATAGCTCCTTACTCCTATTTATAAGTGTCAAAAATATTGGCCCCCTGTATCCTGCATGTTCTATGCCCATGGATCCAACCAACCCCAGATTGAAAATATTCAGGAAAAAACCCAACACATAAATAGCAATTTAATAATAAAAAAACAATACTAATAATAAAAAACAATACAAATAATAAACTAATGCAGTGTAACCATTATTACATAGCATTTGCATTGTATTAGGCATTATAAGTAATCTGGAGTACACTGGAAGATATGCATAGGTTATATGCGAATAACACTATTTTATATCAGGGACATGAACATCTGTGGATTTTGATATGCACTGGGGTCCTGGAACCAATTCCCTGTAGATGCTGAGGGATAACTATACAGAGAATTGCTGGGTTCTGATACAACCTGCAAGTCCATACAATGGCTTAATCAAGATTTTTTACATTATGGCTGAATTAAAACTTTGTATTGCTTAAAATTTATGTTCAGGCACACTTCACTTTGTTGTGCTTTGCAGGTATTGAATATTTTTTATAAATTGAAGTTTCGTGGTAACCCTGTATCAAGCAAGCCTATTGGTGCCATTTTTCCAATAGTTTGTACTCACTTTTTGTCTCTGACTCATGTTTTGGTAATTCTCATAGTATTTCAGAATTTTTCATTGTAGTAGTATATGTTATCGTGATCTGCGATCAGTGATGTTACCATCGTAATAGTTTTGGGGCACCATGAACTGCGTCCACATCAGATGGCAAAATTAATAAATGTTGTGCATATTCAGACTTCTCTACTGTCTGGTCATTTCCTTGTCTTTATTCCCTGAAACACAATAATATTAAATATTAATAACCCTACAGTGGCCTCTAAATATGAAGTGAAAGGAGGAGTCACACAACTCTAATTTTAAATCAAAAGTTAGACATGATTACGCTTAACGGGGAAGGCATGTCAAAAACTGAGATAGACCAGAAGCTAGGCCACTTGTATCAAATTGCCAAGTTGGAAATGCAAAGGAAAAGTTCTTGAAGGGAAATTAAAAGTGCTATTCCAATATACACAGATAAAGCAAAATAGCCTTATTGCTGATATGGAGAAAGTATTAGTGGTTTGGATGGAAGATCAAACCAGTTACAACATTCCCATAATTCTGTGAAGGCTGAGAGAGGTGAGGAAGCTGCAGAAGAAAAACTTAAAAGCTAGCAGAATTTGGTTCATGATATTTAAAGAAAGAAGCCATCTCTGTAACATTAATGTGCAAAATGAAGCAACAAATGCTGGGTAGATTTTGCAGCAAGTTATCCAGAAGGTCAAGCTAAGTAAGATAAAAGATGAAAATGGTTGCACTGGACAACAGATCTTTTCAATGTAGATGAAATAGCCTTCCATTGGAAGAAGATTCTATCTAGGACTTCATAGCTAGAGAGGAGAGTCAGTGGCTGGCTTCGAAAGATAGGCTGACTCTGTGGTTAGGGGCTAATGTAGCTGGTGACTTTAATTTGAAGCCAGTGATCATTTATCATTATGGAAATGCTAGGGCCCTGAAAAATTATGCCACATCTACTCTGCCTGTGCTTTATAAATGGAAGAACAAAACACCAGTGATAGCACATTTGTTTATAGCATGTTTTACTGAATGTTTTAAGCCCACTACTTAACAAAGGAAAGATTCCTGTCAAAATATCTCTGCTCATTGACAACGCATATGGTCACTCAAGCGTTCTGATAAAGATGTACAAGGAGATGAATGTTGTTTTTATGCCTGTTGACAAAACATCTATTCTGCAGTCCATGAGTCAAGAGGTAATTTTGACTTTCAGGTCTTAACTATTTAAGAAATAAATTGTGTGAGGCTACAGTAGCTTTAGATTCCTCTGATGGATGTGGGCAAAGTAAGTTAACTTTCTGGAAAGGATTGATTATTCTTGATGTCATTAAGAACACTGATGATTGGCTGGGCACGGTAGCTCATGCCTATAATCCTAGCACTCTGGGAGGCCGAGGTGGGTGGATTGCATGAGCTCAGGAGTTCAAGACCAGTCTCTAAAAAAAAAAAAAGTAGCTAGGTGTTGTGGCGGGTACCTGTAGTCCCACTTACTTGGGAGGCTGAAGCAAGAGAATCTCTTGAGCTAAAGAGTTTGAGGTTGCTACGAGCTATGACACTTTGGCGCTCAACTGCTGGTGACTGAGACTCTTTCTCAAAAAACAAAACAAACAAAAAAAAATATTGGTGATTGAGAGGAGGAGGTCAGAATATCCACATTAGTAGGAGTTTGGTAGATGTTGATTCTAGCCCTCATGGTTGATTTGGAGGGATTGAAGACTTCAACGAAGGAGGAAATAACTGCAGATGTAAAGGAAATAGCAAGAGAACTAGATTTAGAAGTAGAGGCTGAAGATGTGACTGAATTGCTGTAATCTCAGGATGAAACTTGAATGGATGAGGCATTGCTTCTTATGGATAAGCAAAGAAAGCGGTTTTTGGAGATGGAATCTGTACCCAGTGAAGATTCTGTGAAATGCAGTGAAATGACAGTAGGATTTAGAATATTCCATGAACCTAGTTGGTAAAGTAGCGTCAGGGTTTGAGAGGATTAACTCCAGTTTTGAAAGAAGTTCTGTTGGAAAAGTGCTCTCAAGCAGCATCTGATGTTTCAGAGAAATCTTACATGAAATGAAGAGTCACTTGATGTGGCGGACTTCACTGTCTTATTTTAAGAAATTGCCACAGCTACCCTGTCCTTTAGCAACCACTGTGCTGATGAGTCAGCAGCTATCAATCAACCTGAGGCAAGACCCTCAACCAGCAAAAGGTTATAACTTGCTACAGGTTGGCATGATTAGCATTCTTTAGCAATAAAATATTTTTAAAGTATGGCTTGTACATTGATTTTTTTAGATATGATGCTCTTGCACACTTAATAGACTACAGGGTAGTGTAAAATTAACCTTTATGTGCATTGGGAAACTAAAAATTTGTGTGACATTTGCTTTTAGCATTGGAATGGAACCTAATCTGTAGTATCTTCAGAGTATATCTTTATCTAATATTAAACTAATGTTTTCAGCGAAACTCTCTTGTCTTCATCACTAGTCTTTACAATCAATGTCATGGTTAAAGAACAGATGTTAGAACATGTAAATTATTTTAGTTGTTTAACTTCCTAGCTAGAATTAACAGTGTCACCTTTGTTCCCTTATAATCCTGCATAGGATAATCTGCTTTAAATTCTAGTTTGGTTATGTTATTTCCATGCATATTTTTTTTCAGGGGTTCCTCATTGCCTGGATTGTCCTTTCTTATTTGCCAGTAGTCTAAAGTCTCTTCATTTTTCTCCTAGTATCTACCACTGGGTCATAGATATTATTCAGTTAATGTTTGTTGATTGAATTACTTTAAAAAATGTGTGACTGAATGTGAATGAACTCAGATGAATTGAATTCTGCGAGTCTATTGTTATCTGTTACTTTTCAGTGTTTTTAAATATAACAGTTTTAAAATTTATCTTTAGTTTGCCAGTCTTAAATGTATATTGTGTGTAATTGGAGGCATAGTGTATAAAACACAGAAGAAAGCTTGTTTCTATTAACTAGATCCCCAGTCTATATTATTACCAAGTTGTCTTGAGTGTACCTTGAGATCTATTGAATTTATTCTTTTCTGTTCCTCTTACCCTCACTCTAATCCAAGCTACCAACATCTCTATTTTAGAATGTATGAATTGTTATTCCCTTCCGTTGAGACCAATAGATAAAGAGACAACTGCTATAGAAACAACAAATTGTTATACTCGCAGATTCCAAAAGGGGTCACAGCATTTATAGGTGGCTATGGGGGGGAAGCATCAGGGTCAGTCAGAAAGTGGAAGGAGCGGGGGAGAAAAGTGAGCCAGAACCTTTACTGTGGTTTATGTGAGAAGGAACAGGTCAGCAGGGTAAAAAGGGTTTAGGATTGTTTTATTTTGAATGATTTCATTAGGTTCTAGAGCAGTAGTTTTCAACCTGTGGGTCGCGACCCCTTTTTAACATTAGGAAGGTTGAGAACCACTGTTCTAGAGCATAGCGTCTGTCCATGGTTGTCTGGTACCTGGCCCTGGGTGATTAGGCTGTGGAGGGTGGCGGGTAGTGACCATGGAGTATAACCTTGTAGACAGTTGGATTAAAGGCTCTCGATCAGGTGGTTGGCACATGAATGACATGGTCATAGAGTGGTTAGTTTTGCTAGTTAGCAAGGTCCTATATGTCAAAGCATCAAAAATATAGAAAATAAAAAGATGTGCATGTTCTACATGTATTGACTAACCTAACATTCTAACTGGTCTTCTTATGTTCACTTGTTTGCTTCCCTACAAGGTAGCTTTCATTAAGCAGCTAGAAGAACCCTATGAGTATAAATTACATCATGTTATTATTCTGCTTAAAATTCTTGTTCCTTGAAAAAATTCTCTGACTTTTTTTGTATCTCAAGTAATGCTCAGTTTCCTTACCTGGGTTATGAGGCCCTTCGTGGTCAGGCTTCTTTCTGCATACAGGTGCCTCTCCATTATGTTTTACTCTATGTTCTATTCCAGGTACACTAATCTTTCAGTGTTTTGAATATGATTTGTTCCTTGTCTCCTCAGGGCTTTTGCATGGGCATTTCTAAGTGCTTGGATGTTCTGTATCTGGCTACCTTTTTGGCAGTCTTTGCATCTTAGCTTAACTGTCACTCCCCTGGGGAGGCCTAAATTAGGTTCTCTGTGTTAATTTTTTATTATTTCTTTACTCATTGCTTTAGTTTGTGCATATAAGAAGGCAGCTGCTGGATGTACTGGAATTTGTAATTCAGTAGAACACAATGGAAAGTGGACATTTTATTGTAAAAGCTCACTCACATCTACTTTCAAAGTTTTTTCCATAAACTTGAACTGTTACCTGCCACATACTCCAGTGCTTCTCAAGTCAGTGGCTATTATAGAATAGGAATATATTCCATTCTTTCTGTTAACTAGGAACAGTTTTACTTGCAGAATGGTGAATGCAAAATAAAGTTACAGCTAGTTTATCTCATAATATCCTTCCTTCTTTTCTTGTCACAGTAATTATATTTATTTGTGGGTTTAATTCCCTAATACCTATGTATTTTATGCTGGTTTATGCTATATGTCGGTCACAATTGTGGACGTTTGATTCATCAGTGCTTACCAAACATCTTATCTAGTGCAGGGCCTAAGTGGATGGTCAGTGAATGAATTTGGCTGTTTAGTTCTACTTGCTTAAATACTTTTCTGTGTTAACATTACTGAGGGCATGTTTTATGAAATTGATATGCTGGACCTTGTTGATCCATCTACTTGATTGTGTGTTAGATGGGCCACAAATTGTTTTTTTGAAGAAATTTTACTTTTCCAAAGTGTTCTTTTGACTTATTCCTATGGACAGAGAGAGCTCCATTTTCAGGTAGCTGCCCAGGTTAGAATTCTAATTTTCTTTTTTTTTTCTTTCTGAGACAGTCTTACTTTGTAGTCCTCAATAGAGTGCTGTGCCGTCCAACTCCTGGGCTTAAGTGATTCTCTTGCCTCAGCCTCCCAAGTAGCTGGGACTCAGGCGCCTGGGGCAAGGCCTAGCAATTTTTCTTTTTCTTTTTTTTTTTTTTTGAGGCAGAGTTTTACTTTGTTGCTCTTGGTAGAGTGCTATGACATCATAGCTTACAGCAACCTCCACTCCTGGGCTTAGGCCATTCTCTTGCCTTAGCCTCCTGAGTAGCTGGAACTATAGGCTCCTGCCACAGTGCCTGGCTATGTTTTTGCAGTTTGGCTGGGGCTGGATTTGAACTCACCACCGTCTGTATATGGGGCCGGTGCCCTACTCACTGAGCCACAGGCACTGCCCAGGCCTGGCTAGGTCTCTTCTCTGACTCAGGCTGGTCTTGAACCTGTGAGCTCAGGCAGTCCACCCACCTTAGCCTCTCACAGTGCTAGGATTACGGGTGTGAGCCACCGTGCCAGGCCAGAATTTGTAATTTTCATAGCAGCTGTCCGTTTTACCCTTAGCATTGCTGATTACTTAGTGTATATGGCAAGATAAAATATGCATTTTTCTATGTGTTTTTCCTTGAACATAATCTTGAACTCACTGTTACTTAACATGATTGAAAATTTTGAATGAGAAAATTTATATTTGAAGAGATTTTTCTGAAGGATATGCAATCTATCTTCTGGAATTAAGCTGAACTCTGAGTCTGCCACCTGTAGAGCTTTTAAAAGACATTCTGAATTAGAACCTTAGAGGTGTGGGGCCTGGGTTACAGGTGGTTCTGGTGGTGGACAGCCGGGTCTAAGATTGTGTAAAGGTTTCCACACAGGTACCCAGACCACCAGGAAGTTTATGTAAAGAAAACTTAATGTTTCTCATATGGTGAAGTTCTAAATACCTGTGTTAGTTTCATTTGTTTGTAAACAAGCACTTTTCTTAAATGGCTTGGTGGGATTTTATGAACTTATAATAATGTACTTTCTATTCTCAACACCTAGCAAAGCTAAGTATGTCTGGAAATTTAAGCTGTGAGATGGGGAGTAATGGGAAGTATGGGTAATAAGGTAGACTTTGAAAAGTCTTATATGTCACATGAAGCAGGTAAGGCTTTTTTGTTTTGGTAGTAGAGAGTCATTAGAGCTTTTTTTTTTTTTTAATTAGGAGAACAGTATGATTAGCTTATTTTACTTTTGTTTTAAAGTAACGTAACATTGTTAACTGTATGTAGCATAGATTAGAATGGGGGAGAAAACTATTGACAAGGAGACCAGTTGGGAAACAAGTCTGTTCGAGAGGTAACAAGTATCGGTAGTGATAAAACAATTGAATTCTACTAGTGAGTTCCAACTTAAGTTCCAACTAACCTGCTCTACCTTTGACTTCAAGACTTGCTAGAATTGTAAAGGCTTTATTGAGAAGTCTTCTCTTAACTGCCTCTTTCAGTGGTTTCTCTTTGTATCATGCTTTCAATTTTTTATTGTTTCTTTTATTTGTTCTTATGTTTTATCTTACATTGGTGACTGGCAAAGTAATCGTAGCTACTATTTTTGATTTTAATTACTAGATAGAGTTACCTGCTAAACTAGTTGTCCCCTAAACATTACATACTTGTTTTTTCTCCTCTATTTGTATGTTTTGCTTATGGTCTTTGCATTTTATAGAATATTTTTGCCTATCTTCACCCATATTGTGGAACTTTAACTTTTTTCATAATCTCATTCAAATCTCACCCTTTCCACAAAGTTCTCTCTGATGGCAACATCATGGTCACTTCCTCTTTAGAGCTCTTGTAACATTTAAGTTGTATACTACTTCATTTATGTTACCTTGTATTTCCTGAATATGAATTCCCTGCCTCTTTAAATTAGGTAAGATTCCTTATTCATTAGCATATATAGCATACTGTTGGTAAATATTAATGGAGATGGTCATTTGTTTCGTTCTGAATCTTCCTGAAAATAACTTGGCTGTAAACATAGTTTATTCTGCTCTGGAAGATGTAAAACTTCAATTCAGAAATACTTAAACTTGTTAATAATTTTAATTAACTGAACTAACCAAAAAAAAAAATTATAATTATTTTTCTCCAGAACTTTCAAAGACCAAAATGAAAGAAAATTTAAAATAACTTTTTTGCCCCACTGAAATACAGAACATTTTAATGTTGAATGTTAATATTTGACTATAAAATCTTTTAGAAAATTTGTGTTTAAAATGTTAAGTAGTAAGTCCTTTGCCAAAATGAAGCCTTACTTTCTTCACTCAAAACATTTGGGCCTCTTCTCTAATCTTGTTAAATTTGTTTTATTAAAATCTTGTTAAATTTCATCCAGGAATTAAAGCTTAATTATATATAGTTGGTATTCTTTATATATAGGCAATTCTATATACAATAGAAATTTACTCATTTATGCTTACTTATCTGAACATTACAAAATGTTAAAAATAACTTTGTATTGGGATTAAGAAAGGATTTTCTTTGGGGACTAACTAAATTTAATTGTTGATGTATTTTTCTTTAGCCCATATGTTGTAAAATACTATGGCAGTTACTTTAAGAACACAGACCTCTGGATTGTTATGGAGTATTGTGGAGCTGGCTCTGTCTCGGACATAATTAGATTACGAAACAAGACAGTAAGTATTGACACTGTTTTGCTAATCACATTTCTAAATATTCATAATTTAGAATCTGACTAGACAGTATTTTCTTACAAAGAAAATGTTAGCATGGAAAAAATAGATTTTAAGTGGTCTAAAGGAATCTAGCAGGTGAGAACCAGCTATTGATCTTTCTATGGCGTATTTAGGAATCTCACAACTGTTTAATTTATTTATCAGTATAATTTTTGTAAGTCCTTGAGAAACTCTACTATAATGCTTCTTCATTTGGAACCTGTGTATGATATGTATTAGGTGAGTTCAATAAATCATAGCTAGAATTTTATTTAAAGTTCATAATAGTCATGGTATTTTCTTATCCTAAGTTATCTATATTACAATTTATGGCAGGTAACAGTTCAAGTTATATGTTTCTGAATTTTAAAAAAAATTGAAAAAATTTTACCTTTATTTTCCCAGTTTTGTCAGGATGTGTGAAAGTGATAGAGCTAAGTTTTATATCTATATTTAAAATTTTTAATTTTTGTGAGATGTCCGTTTTACCCTTAGCATTGCTGATTACTTAGTGTATATGGCAAGATAAAATATGCATTTTTCTATGTGTTTTTCCTTGAACATAATCTTGAACTCACTGTTACTTAACATGATTGAAAATTTTGAATGAGAAAATTTATATTTGAAGAGATTTTTCTGAAGGATATGCAATCTATCTTCTGGAATTAAGCTGAACTCTGAGTCTGCCACCTGTAGAGCTTTTAAAAGACATTCTGAATTAGAACCTTAGAGGTGTGGGGCCTGGGTTACAGGTGGTTCTGGTGGTGGACAGCCGGGTCTAAGATTGTGTAATGTGTTACTTAATAAAATCTTTTTATGATTATTATAATCCTAAGTAGAAGAGCTTTTTACAAAATTGTTTACTTTAGGCTAGCAGTACATCTAGTTTATTTGATTTGAAGTGTTTATAAGGACTAAAATGACCATTTTATCTGTGAATGAGTAAGAAGAATAATCAGTGAAATAATTTGTAATTCTTTAGCACAGCAACCCAATTATTACATGACATTATATGATTATATGTTGTCAGGAACATTTTAGTAAAACGCATTTAGAAAAAATACTCAATTACTTGAGTCAATTTGTGGTTAACCAGCATCATTTTAAAGTTTGATTAGGGAAATATGTTGTAAGTTTATTTTATTAATTTTTTTTTCTTCTTAGAAAAAATAAGTGTGGTCTGGCGCCTGTGGTACAGTGGTTACAGTGCCGGCCACATACACTGAAGGTGGCAGGTTCAAACCTGGCCAGGCCTAGCTAAACAACAATGACAACTGCAACAAAAAATAGCCGTGCTCAGTGGGGGTGCCTGTAGTCCCAGCTACTTGGGAGGCTGAGGCAAGAGAATCACTTAAGCCCAAGAGTTTGAGGTTGCTGTGTGCTGTGGCGCCATGACACTCTACCAAGAGTGACATAGTGAGATTCTGTCTCAACCAAAAAAAAAAAAGAACAAAAAAAAAGTGACTTTCTTTTAAGGGAAATGAAACAGAAGTTAAAATAATCCCTGTTTAGACAGAATGGATTAAGTGATCTGTGACATTCTAATTATATATTTTAGAATTTTTATGGCACTTAACTAGCATTTATGTAAATCAACTGACTCTTGAGTGGCAGAACAACGCTTTAATTGAAAATAATTATTCTAGTTTAAAGTGGAATCATTAAAGTTAAAATCATTTCAGGGCTAACCTCTGTACATTTTGTATTTAAAATGATCTAGTAGGAATATGATGTAAAAGTGGGTGAAATGGAAAATTTTAAAAATCTTCCTTTTCTTGGTTTTAAGTATTGTTACTATTTTGAGTAGATAGAAAGTACTTGAACCAAGTAGTTTATTGCTTGTTGCCAATAATTATGGACTGTGAAGGTATACAACAGTTCTTAAAGATAGGTATATATCAAGATCATTATCTTCATGAATCTCCTTTTATCCAGTTATCGAAATTGTACTTTGTTAAACAACAGGGTCCACTGAATATGCTGGGGAGAGGAAATCATACCTTTGGAATAGTTTAATTGTTATTCTATAGTTAATTGTTAATCCTACAGTTATCCTTGGTTCTGGAGTAGTGTGATAACTTTCATATATGAAAAAGAACCCAGTGCTGTGTAAGAGATTGACTGGGAGCCATAGGTATATTTCTGGGTGTTTGTTGCTGGATGACAGCTTCTCTTAAATCTTAACAATATTTGTATCTTTCTTTTCCATCAGGAGGACATTTTCCTCCATTTATTTATTTATTATCTGAAAAGAGTATCATTATGGTTAAGGTTAGCAATAGAAGCATATATATCATTCCATTTTTTAAAATGCCTAGACTTTGTAAATGTAAGTGTAAATATTTGATCATTTTATGGGAATGTTCACTGGGGTGATAATCTTGATTGTCTGAATTTAGAGGCATGGCTCTTAACGATCAGCTAGCTTTCAAACATGTAACAAGTGAAATAGTTGTCAGTGATCTGTTAAACAGATGTAAAATTCACTGTAATAGTTGTTTTCATAGTCAAAAAACAAGCTTCTCCTAAGAATATGGCAACTTTTATTTTATGGCTTATGTGTTCTTTTGTTTTTTGTTACATTTTTTGTGTTTTTTTTTAATTCTATATACATTTTAAGTAGCACAAGGAATTCTTACTACTGTTTTTATTGTCAGTGTTTATATTTACTCATATATTTGTGCTTTTTCTTCTTTATTCCTTTCTGCATTTCCCAGTTTCTTGAAGAATGTCCTTTAGTATTTCCTTATATGTGGGTATGATAATGACAAAGTCTCAATTTTTTTTTGCATGAAAATGTTATTTTACTTCGCTTTTGAACAAAATATTTGCTGGGTAAATAATTGTAGCTTGGCAGTTTCTTTTAGCATTTTGAATCTTTTCCATAAATCTTCCTTGTCCTTTATTTCCCAGAACATATTAATTATAATCTGATTTTATCTGATAATTTTATTATCTCCTGTGCATCTATTTCTATTATATATTATTTCTCTTGGTTTTTATTTTTTTTGTGTGTATCTGGTAATTTTCGATAAGAGTGCTAGATGTTATACACATAAGACATGGTAGAGATTATTTGAACTTCTGAATGGTGATGTTTTTCACCTAAGGTTTTATTTATTTTTGCCTTGTGTCTACATTTAGCAATCTTGGATCACCTCAATCCAATCAGGATTAAAAATAATTTGAATCTGGGCTTTAGTACAGTTATGTTGTGTATAATGATGTTTCAGTCAATGATGGACCGTATATATGTTGGAGGTTTCATGAGATTATAGTATCTTAGCTTTACTCTATCTTTTCTATGTTTAGATACACAAATACTTACCAGTGGGTTGCAGTTCCCTACAATATTCAGTATAGTAACGTAGTATACAGATTTGTAACCTAGGAGCAATTAGCTATAAAACGTCTAGGTTTGTATAAGTGCACTCTCATGCTCACATAATGATGAAATCAGCTAACAACCCGTTTCTTAGAGCATGTCCCTGTCAAGTGTAGCTTGACTGTACTTATGAGAGTTGATCCCTTTTACATCTATGGTATATTCCTTTGGTCTAAGGTTTCTCAAAGTTTTGGTAGATTTTGATTTCCAGTCTTTGCCTTGTCTTGTAAGTCACTCAAAAGCTCTACTCTGCTTCTTAGCCTCTTGGTCTCTGTGTAGTAATTGACAGATGCCTTGCAGAGAAAAGTGGCCTGTATTGCTAGGCTCACTTCTTTGGTTTTCTTTTCTACTATTTTGTTTTCAGACAAAAGACACTACTTTTGTGTCTTCATTAATTCTCATGTAGACTTTTAAATCTTTTTTGTTTAGGCATTTTAGTTCTTTAAGCAGAAGAGTTGTCTGATTTATCTTGTTCACTGTTACCACAAGTGGAACTCTTGGAACTCTTTCAAAACTTTAAATTTTATTATTATCAGTTAAATATTTAACTTAGTTGGAATTTACTTTAGTGTATGATGTGAGTTAGGGATGTACAGTATGTTTACTTTTTCCTGTGTGTAAATCTGTCAGAACAGTTATTCCTTTTTAACTGACTTTTAAGCCTATTCTGCTAAAGTTCCATATGTATTTGGATCTATATTTGGTTTCTGTTCCAGTGGAGATTTATTTGTCTGTGTTTGCAACAGAAAAATGCTCTTAATTATATGACATGTTTGATATTTGGGATGCAATTTCCTTAATTACTTTTGTTTTCTTGATATCTTGTGTGAGTTTTAGATTAAGTTGTCAAGTTCCACATTTATCTTATTTTTTTATCTTATTATTTTATTTTATTATTTTATATATTTTTAAAGATAGAGTCTCACTCTGTTGTCCAGGCTGGAATGCTAGGTGTCAGCCTAGCTCGCAGCAACCTCAAACTCTTGGGTTTAAGTGATTCTCCTGCCTCAGCCTTCTTAGTAGCTGGGACTATAGGAACCTACTACAATGCCCAGTTATTTTTTTTCAATTTTTAGTAGAGAGTGGGTTTTGGGGTCTTGCTCTTGCGCAGGTTGGTCTTGAACTCCTGAGCCCAAGGGATCTGCCTACCTCAGCCTCCCAGAATGTTAGGATTATAGGCATCAGTGACCGCATCTGGCCTACAAATGTAAATCTTGATAATTTTCAACTATAAGCTGTTTTTGGCTCATGAAAAAGAAAGCTTTTTTTTGTTATTTTTAGTGTAAATAGATGTACTTAATTATTTTTTGTGAGCAGATAACTATTACGTTTTAAAAAATAAAATTTCAAGGTTCCTTGTGAGGAAATTTTAAAAAAAGGTACTTTATTTTATATCAGATGCTATTTAATGTCTTGAAGCACTTATGCATTTCCAGTATTGTACACTGCAAAGTAGAAATGTATAACACTGAAATTGAAGCTTTTAAAAGATAGATAATATTTTTGATTAGAGGCTTTCAAAATGGTCTTTACGTAACTGTAAAGCCATGTCTTGACATACAGAGGAAACAGAGTCTATGTCTGAGATATTATTGTATAGTTGGAAACATTCTAAGAAAGTGCTAAAGGTTATTCTTTCTCAATTAGGTCAATTTTTTTATTTGACCATTTGTTTTAATTCAACCTAGTGTAGTAGAAATAGCATGAACCCAGGCTTTTGGCATTGTAGATTTTAGTGTTGATTCTTGTACAAATTAGTTTTATGGTCTAGGCAAATCAATTTAGTAAATGTAAATGTTGCTGTTTTGGGTTGTTCACACATTAGATGAAGTAATAGGTATGTAAAAACCTAAATTCTCTTGGCAAGAGAATCCATTAGCTGATTTTTGAAGAGTAATAGTCATTGACTATTAACTCCACAGTGGCAGGAATTTTGTGGGGACTTTTTGCTGTTGTTGTTCACGTTTATCTCCTGCTTTGAGAATAGATGATCAGACAAGAGAAGGCAAAGGGCTTCTTGGAAAAGGAAACAATGATAGTTAAAATTATATCTCCATCTCTAAATGTCCAGTATCATATACCTTACATGGGGATTTACTTTTCTCGGACTTAGTCAATTGCTCAAAATCATTGCCACAATTTAGGTTGATGGATCTATGTTAGGGTCATGTTGTTACATAATTCTTTATTTTTCCTGGAGTTTTTGTTATTTTAGTCCATGTTACGAAAAGTAGCATATGCATCTTTATCATTTTGTTAATGTCTTCTAGTTTCTAACTAATTTTCTCTCTTTCTTGGAATGTATGTGATTCTTTGAGAAGATTTTCTTTGGAGCTTCCTGATTTCTTCTTGTTCTAACATGGACTCATTGCTTTTTAGGTCTGCTGTACAGCTGCATCCTTGGAATTTCTTTTCACTGGACTCCTGGGTTAGTGCTACCATTTACTTATAAATTTCCTGTTTTTTTGGTTTTCACATTTGTTTTATAGTCTTCTTAAACTATCTTCTTTATGGTACAAGAATAAGAGGTCAACTGTTTGAGTCCTTGCATATCTGAAAATGTCTTTATTTTGGTTTTATATTTAGTTGGTAGTCAGCCTCTATAGAATTTTACAATGAAAATTTTCTCATAGAGCTTTTGAGATGTTCCCATGTTATCCAGGGTTGCATTTATTGTTGCTAATGCTTGTCAGAGTTGTATTTATTTGTAGGTTTTTCTTTCTCTGGCAAAGTTTGGGCTTTTTACATCTTGATGTTTCTGATATTCCACAAAGATGTTTTATTAGTTATGCCCAGCATTCAGTAGTTCCTTTTAACATGAACACCTGTCTTTCTTTAGCTTTAGAAAAATTTCTTTGATAGTCTCTCCTTCTATTTTCTTCACTTGATTGTATCTCTTGAATTTATTATTTTTTTCTTCTTAGATTTTTTTGTATTATTGTTTTTTTTTGAGGGGATGGAGGTTCTTTATTCTATTTTACTTTCTCTTGTAACTGAACTTTTTATATAGCAGTTATATTTTAATTTACAAAACTCTGTTTTGATTTTTTCTTTACTATAACTTTGATACTGATACATGGATACAAAAGCTTTTCCAATTGCTTTAAGAATGACACATTTTTTTTAAAAGTTATTTTCTGGCGGTGACCGTAGTACAGTGGGTAGGGCGCTGGCCACATACACTGAGGGTGGCAGGTTCGAACCTGCCCGACTGCTAAACAACAATGATAACTGCAACAACAACAACAACAACAACAACAACAACAACAACAGAAATAGCCAGGCGTTGTGATGGATGCCTGTAGTCCCAGCCACTTGGGAGGCTGAGGCAAGAGAATTGCTTGAGACCAAGAGTTTGAGGTTACTGTGAGTTATGATGCCACGGCATTCCACTGAAGGCGAAAAAATGAGTCTGGGTCTCCAAAAAAACAAAAAAATTATTTTCTGTTTCCTAAATTATCTCTATTTCCTTTGTTTTATTTATTCTGGTCTTGCCCTTGGGAAAGGAAGGCTGACCACCTCTTACTGCAAGCATTGGGACAATACTTTTTGATTGACAGGCATAATGTTAGGGTGAATGCACAGGGAACTGACTTTTAAAGGGAAAGGCCCACAAAGGGTATTTGTTCAGTTTCTTTAGAGAGGAGCAACCTCTTCTTTTGGTCTGGAGAAAATGCAGAATACATATAATGTGTATTTACGTGGGAGTAGGGACAGATGGGGAGGAAGCGCCAAGTGGTGTTCCATTGTTGTCTTATCAGATTCTGTGGAAAAGCTTTTCCTTCTGACTCTTGCTCTCCCTACCTTAAATGTTTCTAAGCTTGGAGCCCCTCTGGAGCTTACTTGGTATATATTCCTTTTGTTACAGATTCTTTTTTTGTCTGCTCTGGCTGTGACTTTCTCCATAGCAGCGCTTCCAAATTTATTGTGTGTATATAATAAATAATATATTTATTTTTATGATAAATATATTTATACATATATTTATGATTTTTTTGTTACTAGATTATTTTGTTTAAAAAAAAGTTGTATGATCAGTTTAGTGGAGTTTTAAGAGTAGAGAGGCAAATAGCTAAACAAATTAATGATAAATTCAGGTTCTTTTTTTTTTTTTTCGCTAAGAAAATTCAAGTTTTATCAGTGATGAACACATCGAATGGGAACAGATTAGTTCTTGAACCCAAATCAGTGCGGTACAACCCTTACTCCCCACGTTGCCTTATGTATATTGTATGTAATTTTATACTCTCAGGACTTTAAATTAGTACCACTACTTTCAGGAGTAATTTGATAATCTCTCATAGTTGAATATATACAGGGTAGACATAAAGTTTGTGTGCAGTTTACTATGTTAAAATATATACACACACACACACACACACTCTAGGATCCATCCAATGTTTTTCCTCCTCCTCCTATGCCTTTGAGAAATCTCAGTACACTGAGACTTATACAAATTGTTGTCATGACAGAAAATTAGAAACAAATTTAAATGTTGATCAGCACTAGTCTCTGGCCTTGAGGATTGATGTTGTTCTTTTAGTCTTTATACTTCGTAGCTCTTTGATGAAGCCCATCTCTGAGAGGAGGATCCCGGTTGAAGAGTACCCAGTACCTACCTGTACAGATGAGAATAACATTAAAATACCAAATAGAGTTTGTATCTTAAAACTTATACAGGTGAATGCGTCCGAGACAGACTTAGGAGATGAACGTGAGGAAGCGGGCACTGGGCCTCGGGGCCGAGGAGGGAGAGGCCAAACTCCTGCGACCAGCGTGAGCTGGGCCCTGCCTCCTGATACAAGTGTCCCAGAGCACGGCCCGCCACGTGGGCTGCTCCATGCAGGTAAAAATCAAGGTGACCCCAAGAAAATGGCTCTTTTCCCAAAGGAGGTAGAAGAAGACAGTGAAGATGAAGAAATGTCAGAAGATGAGGATGATGACGGCAGTGAGGAAGAGGTTATCGTCCCTCAGAAGAAAGGCAAGAAGGCTACTGCAACCCCAGCAAAGAAAGTGGTGGTTTCTCCAATAAAAAGGGTTGCAATTGCCACACCTGCCAAGAAAGCAGCTGTCACCCCAGGCAAAAAGGCAGCAGCCCCACAGACCAAGAAGATGGTTACTCCAGCCAAAGCAGTAGCAACACCTGGCAAAAAGGGAGGCACACCCGGCAAAGGGTTGGTAGCAACCCCTGGTAAGAAGGGAGCAGCCACTCCAGCCAAGGGGGCAAAGAACAGCAAGAATGCCAAGAAGGAAGACAGTGATGATGATGATGAGGACGAGGATGAAGATCAGGGAGAGGATGAATTTGAATCAGTAGTGATAAAAGCAGCAGCGGCTGCTCTTGCCTCAGAAGATGATAAAGATGAAGATGATGAGAATGAGGAGGATGACTCTGAGAAGAAGCTATGGAGACCACACCAGCTAAAGGAAAGAAAGTTTCTGCAAAAGTTGTTCCTGTGAAAGCTAAGATTGTGGCTGAGGAGGAAGATGAAGACGAGAAGGATGAGGATGAAGATGGTGATGAAGAGGAAGAGGAGGAAGAGCCTGTCAAAGAAGCACTTGGAAAACGAAAGAAGGAAATGATGAAACAGAAAGTGGAAGGAACAGAACTGACTACATCTTTCAATCTGTTTATTGGAAACCTGAATTCTAACAAATCTGGTCCCGAATTAAAAACTGGTATAAGTGATGTTTTTGCTAAAAACGATCTTGCTGTTGTGGTTGTCAGAATTGGTATGACTAGAAAGTTTGGCTGTGTGGATTTTGAATCTGCTGAATACCTGGACAAAGCCTTGAAGCTCACTGGTTTGGAAGTCTTTGGCAGTGAAATTAAACTAGAGAAACCAAAAGGGAAAGACAATAAGAAAGGTGGGTCTGCCCACATGCAAATACACCCACATACGAGTACCCGGCATGATGACATCATCGGGCCAACCCCACCACATACACCTTGTACAAATACAAGTGTATGTGACAGGATTGGCGTCATAATGTACTTATGCGGACCAGTCACACATGTACAGAGAAGCTACTGTGTAGAAAGCAGCTGCCGTGTTGAAGCAGCTACTGTGTTGAAAGCAGCAGTATTGGAGCAAACCATCCGATGACAATGGATCTGGATCGTGTAGAGAAGAATGTTAAGAAAAGAAAATATAGTGAGGATTTCTTATAGTATGGTTTTACCTCAATAATTACAGCAGGAATTGAGAATCCACAATGTGTTATTTGTTGTGAAGTTCTATCAGCAGAATCTATGAAACCGAAAAAACTAAAACACCATTTTGATAGCAAGCATCCGAACTTTGCTGACAAGGACACCAACTATTTTAGAAGCAAGGCTGATGGACTCAAGAAAGCCAGACTTGACACTGGTGGCAAGTACCACAAACAAAACATAGCAGCTGTTGAAGCTTCATATTTGGTGGCACTCAGAATCGCCAGAGCTATGAAACCTCATACCATTGCTAAGGACTTACTGTTGCCAGCAGCCAAAGACATTGTTCGAGTTACGATTTTGTTATGAAATTAAGTGCAATTTCCTTATTTAATGACACTGTCCGCAGAAGAATAGATGACATGTCTGCTGATATTCTTGATCAGGTAATCCAGGAAATTAGATCTGCTCCACTTCCACTATTTAGTATCCAGCTTGATGAGTCTACAGACGTTGCAGACTGTTCACAGTTACTGATTTACGTGAGGTATATTAATGATGGGGACTTTAAAGATGAGTTTCTTTTTTGCAAACCTCTTGAAATGACAAGTACTGCATGTGATGTATTTGACGCAGTTGATTCATTTCTGAAAGAGCATAAGATCTCTTGGGAAAAGGTTTGTGGTGTTTGCACAGATGGTATTCCAGCTATGCTATGATGTCAGTCTGGATTTCAACGTTTGGTACTAAATGAGTCACCAAAAGTCATTAGAACTCACTGTATGATTCATGGGCAAATATTAGCAGTGAAGACACTACCACAAGAGTTACAAGAAGTAATGAAAAGCGTCATAAGTTCTGTCAATTTTGTAAAGGCGAGCACTTTAAACAGTCGACTGTTTTCACAACTATGCAATGAGTTGGATGCGCCGAACAATGCTCTGCTATTTCACACTGAAATGAGATGGTTGTCGGGAGGAAAAGTTTTAAACGTGTTTTTGAGTTTTGTGATGAACTCAAAACGTTTTTTAATCAGAAAGCAAGACTGCAGTTCGAAGCACTTTTCAGCGATAAAAGTGAACTGCAGAAAATAGCTTACTTGGTTGACATCTTGAATGAGTTAAATTTATCACTGCAAAGACCAAATGCAACAAGCCTTGATTTGTCTGAAAAGATCCGATCATTCCAAATGAAACTTCAGCTTTGGCAAACAAAATTGGATGAAAATAAAATTTACATGTTTCCTACCTTATCTGCTTTCTTTGAGGAACATGACATTGAACTAGACAAAAGGATTACGATGATAATTTCTGTGAAAGAACACTTGTACCTGCTTGCAGACGAAATTTCATCCTACTTTCCAAATCTGCCTGACACCCCATTTGCACTTGCCAGAAGCCCATTCACAGTCAAAGTTGAAGATGTTCCTGAGATAGCACAAGAGGAGTTCATTGAGCTTATGAACAGCAATGCAGCGAGAAGTGATTTCTCTACAATGCCAATTACAAAACTCTGGATCAAGCGTTTGCAGTCATATCCTGTTCTGTCTGAGACTGTGTTACGCCTTCTTCTTCCATTTCCAACAACATATCTTTGTGAAACAGGGTTTTCCAGCTTGTTGGTTATCAAGTCTAAATACAGAAGTAGACTTGTTGTGGAAAATGATCTTTGTTGTGCTCTTGCAAAGGCTGCCCCGAGAATTTCTGATCTGGTGAGAAAGAAGCAATCTCAACCTTCGCATTGACATTGGCTTTTTACGCCTACTGTCACAAAATGTAGCAATGTAGTTTACTATTATTAAGACTGTTACCCATGCCACACCATGCTTCAAGACAAAATTTCATTTATTTGTAATTACAAGTAAATATTTGACAATATAAAAAAAAAAGACTTACATAAACATGCAGTTTGATATACAAGAGAAACTTTTAGTATCTACCTTTACTAGGATGAAATCTATTTTTGTGGTATTAGATGGGTAGGAGGGAACACAAAATAATGAAGAGGAAATTTCAGACTTGAAGAGAACAGCAACTCTTAAATGATTTGTATTTGTTTTCTTGAAGGATTGTGGTGGGTTTATTCTATAATGGAAATAATTGGGAAAATACAGTTTTCTTTAGTTACCTTAGAAAGGGAGGGGGAAGGAGGGAGATTAATGGGATTACACATGCGGTGCATCTTACAAGGGTATATGTGAATCCTAGTAAATGTGGAATGTAAAGGTCTTAGCAAAATAACTAAGAAAATGCTACAAAAGCTATGTTAACTAATGTGATGAAAATGTGTCAAACGATCTATGAACCAAGTGTATGGTGCCCCACAATCATACTAATGTACACAGCTATGGTTTAATAAAAATAAATAAATAAAAAAGAAGACCATTCTGCTTGGTAATTTCTTACTGATTATTAGTTTTAAATAATTATAATTAATATGTAATCATATAATATTGATTAATATAGAATTCTAATTCTACATTAACATTAACACATAATAAAATTAACATTAACACGTAATAAAGTAACAATATATACTGTTATATTAATATTATTACATTGTAATAATATTACAATAATTACATGTAATTAATTAATATGTAATATTAATTATATTAATGTAATATTAATATGTAATTCTCACTGATTCTCAACTTGAGTCAGGCATTTGATATATTACATATATACATTTATATATTAATATATGAATATAATATTAATTAATATATAATTAATTCTCACTGATTCTCAACTCCAGAGTCAGACATTTGATAGACATAATAAAAACAGACTTATACATAACTTGTTATATGCCAGATATTTTTAAAAAACACATTATATTTATTAGGCTGGGTGCAGTGGCTCATGCCTTTAAACCTAGCACACTGGGAGGCTGAGGTGGGTGGATTGTTTGAGCTCAGGAGTTCCAGACCAGCCTAACCAAGAGACCTTGTTCTAAAGTCCCAGCTACTTGGGAGGTTGAGGCAAGAGGATCACTTGAGCCCAAGAGATTGAGGTTGCTATGATGCCATGGCACTCTACCAAGAGTGACAAAATAAGACTCTGTCTCAAAACAAAACAACCCCCTCCCCCCCAAAAAAACAACCCTCCTCATTATATTTATTACTGCACTTAGTCCTCATGAGGATAAGAACCCCCTAAGGTAAGAACTATTACTGACCCATTTTCTAGGTGAGAAAATAGAACCATAGAGAGGTGAAGTAAATTACAGAGAATGAAAGAACATTCTGTATTCTTCTTGGTGAGAATACAGAATCTGTAGCCAACTGTCTGGATTTGAATCCTGTTCTGCTGCATACTACTTGTGTGAATGTGTACAATTTATTTATTTTTTTATTGTTGGGGATTCATTGAGGGTACAATAAGCCAGGTTACACTTATTGCATTTGGTAGGTAAAGTCCCTCTTGGAATCATGTCTTGCCCCCAGAAGGTGTGGCACACACCAAGGTTCTCTATGACTTAGTTTATCTAAGTGGAATAAGATTACCCTATTTCATTGAATTGTTCTGAAGATTACATGTATTTAATGTGTCAGAATAGCACCTGGCCTGTATTTGCTTTTGATATTGTCATCATTGTACTATTATCTTACTTAGATGAGAGTGTCTTTGCATTGTGAATGTTAGCTATCAGATATGTTTGAGTAGAAAAATACAGAGGACTGTGGAACCAAGGAAAGAATTCTACTATTCACCATCAGTTCTTTGAACTATTATTGTTAATGAAGGCAGTATACATTTCATAAGGTAAAACATAAAATTTTTAGGTATAGTGACAGTTTTTTAAAAAAGATTCAGGTAGTCACTATTTGAAATAGGCTGGGATATTTTATCCTAGTACCCTTAACATTAATACCCTGCACATCATAGCCTATATGGTAAACATTTGATTTATTATATTGAAAAAAATATTCTGTTTTGATGTTAATTGTAGGCTTCAAACAAATTCTTTTTTCTTTGTGAAGCTATATCGAATTTTTATTAAGATTTACTTAGAACTTAAAAGTTTGATGTTATATCATTGTTAATAATAGACATCTTATAGAAATTTTTTTGATATGTGAGGATTTCTATTCCATACAGTGCCTTTTGGGGTTTGTATTTGCCTCTGTTTTATTAAACTAATTCAAGTCTGACTTTCCTAATCACTTTGTTGCATGTTCCCCCTTTGTGTAATAGATACTAGTTCATACTGGATTTACAACTCCATATATATTGAGTGCTTTTCTGTTGTCTTCTGATCTCTTTTTCAGGAATCTTTTCATGTGGGAAAGGATTTTAAAATGTCTGCCCACTGACCATTTTCACAGTAGAGTATCAGTTCTCTTTCTGTGCAGATCAAGGGATTATAAGCAGCATTATATATGTATATTTACATATGGTGTAAGTAGTGAAAGCTTTCATTTTGAATCACTAGTTGTGGGATTTTGTGATAGATTATTAATCTTTCTTTTCTTGCCAGACATGTGCAATCCAGATTTCATGAAAGACAACCTCTCTCTGCTGTCTTGTATATAATAATAGTTAAAATATTCTAGTTATTTTTTCCTAATGTATATACTTTGCATTGAACAGAAGATTTGTTTTTCTACAAGAATAATTTTTTTTATTGTTTAAAACCTTGAGTATTTTACATTTTTAACTCTCTTCTTTTGGGTTGGATGAAATAGAGTGGCAAGGGGTTGAAGAGAGTTACTGAGTTGTTTTGCTGCTATCCCAAAGTGTTTCCCTCATCTTGAATACCTGAAAGCCCCATTAAATCCATGTTCTGTTTTCTTTTGTTGTGTTTTGTTCCCAAGGGGGGGGGGCAGAAAAGTTAGAATATGAGGCTTGATGAATGTTCAGGTAAAGTTTTACATGTAAATTAAGTATAACTTTTAATATTTCAGAGATTGATATATATTCCTTAAGTTTCTCTAAACCATTGATTTTTCAGTAAGGGATTTTGGTGATTGTTGTGTGTGATATCACTTGTGTCATAAAAACTAGTGGAAACAGACATTTGAGTAGTTCTATTAAGTTGCAACTCTAAATGCAATATTAATACAATTTGATATGAACATTTAGCTGGGGGAGGTGGTACTGGGAGAATGAAGGGGAAACGGAGACCAAAAAAATCTGTATATGTTGCTTTTAAAAGATTTGTTTATTCTACTTTTCCTCCCTCCTAGTCATTGTAATCCTTTTGTTTGGGGGCAGAAGACAGAAATCAGCTTCAGAGATTTCATGCTGTTATTAATGTATATCTGGAATACCTCTTGCATTTCTGGGGTTAGTGGTTTGTGCTTAATGCAAATCTATTTTCCAGGGACTTCCTTTCTTTTTGGTATTATCTTCAAGTTTACTACAACAATTTCAACTCTTGGTTAAAACAGAATACCTCGCGTAAGTTGGCTTAAGTCAAAGAAGGAATTTATTTGTTCACATAACTAAAAATCATTGCAGAGTTAATTTCCTGCATGACTTGATTTAAGATAAAAGGAATTACTTGAATTCATTTCTTTGTTCTGATACTTTTTTATTGATTTTACTCTTACACAGACTTTCCCCTCATAGTTACAATGTGACTGCTAACGGTTCCCTTTGTTATACCTTTCTTGCTGAAATCCTGAAGAAATCAGTGATAGTTTTGTGCTTCTGAATGAGTTATAAGCCTTTCTTTGAGCAAAACATTGTGGCCATTGGAATGTGATGTGGTAATTGGCTGAGACCTAGGTGATGTGTCCAACCTGAAGCTAGGATAGAGTTGACTATTTCAGAATTATTTCAGGATGGGGAATAAGTAATTTTTAAAAGTGAAATCAGAGTATGTTAGTAGAAGAGTGAATGAGCTCTTGAATGGCAAAAAATAACATGTTCCTGAGTACATTTATGTTTCCTAAATGTGAAAACAAAGCAAAACTCATCAGGCATAAAAAAGTAGTTTTAAAAAACCCTCTAAAATAGCCACAGAAATGCATCTAATGTTATAAATTTCCCTCTTAGGACTGCTTTTGAAGTATCTCACAGATTTTGGTAGCTCGTGGCTTCATTGTTGTTATGTTCAAGGAATTTAATAATTTCCTCCTTTATCTCTTTCTTGATCCAACTGTCATTTAGCATAAGTTTGTTTAGTTTCCATGCCTTTCTGTGAGGATAAAAGTCTTGGAGTTGCCTTGTGGTCTGAAAAGATACAAGGTATACTTTCAATTCTTTCCGTTTTGTTGAGGTTTGATTTGTGTCTTAGGATCTGATCTGTGTTGCAGAATGTTCTGTGGGCTGACAAGAAGAACACATGTTCTTTAGCTTTGGGATGGAGTATTCTGAATATGTCTATTAAGCCCAATTGTTTTAGGGTCACATTTAAGTCCTTTGTATCTCTGTTTAGTTTTTGTTTAGAGGATCTATCCGGTTCTGTCAGAGGGGTGTTAAAGTCCCCTGCTATTATGGTGTTATAGGATATCATATTACTCAGACCAGATAAGGTCTGTTTCATAAATCTGGGAGCATTTAGTTGGATACATAAATATTTAAAATTGCAATACTCTCTTGTTGTATTGTTCTTTGACCAATATGAAGTGTCCCTCTTCGTCTTTCTTAACTTTAGCTGCTTTAAATTCACTTGTATCTGAAAGTAAGATTGTGAGTACTCCTTTCTTCTGATTTCAATTTGCTTGAAATATTGTTTTCCAACAGTTCACCCTGAATCTTATTTTATCCTTAGATGTTACATGTGTTTCCTGGCATACAGAGGGCTTGTGCTTTTTTTATCCAGTCAGCCACCCTGTGCCTCTTCAGTGGGGAATTCAAGCCATTTACATTTATTGAGAGAATTGATAATTATGGTGGAATTCTATTCATCTTACTTTGTGAAAGTCTGTTGCTTAGTTTATCCTTGGCACCATTGTGGAAGCTAGGTTTTCGTCCTTTAGTTTCTGTTTACTTTGTTGATGGTCCATTGTGATGGTCAGTGTGGAGAATAAGTCTAATTATTTCCTGCGGAACTGGTCTTGTTGTGGGGAATTTCTTCAGTGTTTGCATGTCAGTAAAAGATTTGATTTTTCCATTGATTTTAAAGCTTAGTTTAGCGGGATACAGAATTCTGGACTGAAAATTGTTTTGTTTAAGAAGGTTAAAGGTAGATAACCATTCTCTTCTGGCTTGAAAAGTTTCAACTGAAAAGTCTGCTGTCACCCTGATGGATCTGCGCCTGTAGGTCAATTGGTGCTTACTCCTGGCTGCTTGAAGCATTTTCTCTTTCCTCATGATTTTGGACAGATTTGTTACAATGTGTCTTGGAGATGCTGTGTTTGTGTTGAGACAACCCAGGGTTTGATATCCCTCTATAAGGAGTGTGTTGCAATCTTTGGTTGTTTGGGGGAAGTTTTCATTATTATATCCTCCAGTAGTGTTTCTATTCCCTTGGGTGGTGTTCTTTAGCTTAGGGATATCAATAATTTGTATGTTTGAATGCTTCATGAAGTCTTATAATTCTCTAAGTGATTGCTGTGCTTTTTTTCTCTTCTTTTCTGCCTCTTTACATGCCTTGGTTAACTCAAGAGCCTTAACCTCTATCTCTCAGATTCTTTTTTTTCCTTGGTCTAATCTGTTACTAATACTTTTTCTACTCCATCTTTAGGTAGATTAACTACATAAATTCTTGATTGACTCCTTCAATTCCTTAAGATCTGCTTTAGCCTTCCTATATTCTTTATATCTTTCATCCATTTTTCTGTTGTTTGTGGATTTCCTTTTGATTGTTTCCTACTTTCTCTTCTATTCCCTTCATTGTTTTTGCCATTCATTTATTATTATTATTATTCCAGGTTAATTGAGGGTACAAAGAATTATGTCACAATGTTTGCATTTGTTTTGTAAAGTTCCTCTTATAAATGTGTCCCACCCCCAAGAGGTGTGCCATACAACTTAACATTATGCCCATTAAGTGGGAGCACCTGTCCTCTTTACTCCTCCCCTTTTCCCTCTCTTTTCTTCCTCCTCTTTGCACTTTGAATTGATTTGAATTTTTCTCTTATGTGGGCATGTGCTAGATCTTCTGCTGGCTTCATATTAGAATTGAGTACATTGGATTCTTCCTTCTCCATTCTTGTGATACTATACTGAGAAGAATGTTCCAGCTCTATCTAGGTTAGTACAAAAGATACAATGTCTCCATCATTTTTAATGGCTGAATAGTATTCCATAGTATACGTATACACAGCTTGTTAATCCATTCCTGGGTTGGTGGGCATTTAGGTTGTTCCCACATCTTGGTGATTGAAAATTGAGCTGCGATAAACAGTCTAGTGCAAATGTCCTTATGATAAAATGATTTTTTTTTTCTCCTCTCAGCAGATACCTAGTAGTGGCATGGCAGGATCAAATTGGAGGTCTAATTTGAGTTCTTTGAGGATTCTCCATACTTATTTCTAGGTTGTATTAGTTTGCAAGTGTTCCCTTCTCTCCACATCCACACCAGCATCTGCATCTTTGAGACTTCGTGATGTGGGCTGTTCTCACTGGGATTAGGTGATAATCTCAGGGTGGTTTTGATTTTCATTTCTCCAGTGATCTGGGAGAACAAGCATTTTTTCAAATGTTTGTTAGCCATTTGTCTGTCTTCCTCAGAGCAGGTTCTGTTCATATCTCTTGCCCATATAGGATTGTTTGCTCTTTTTTTGTTGAATCTTTTCTTTTCTTTCTTTCTTTCTTTTTTCTTTTTTTTTTAAGACAGAGTCTTGTTTTGTTGCCCTTGCTAGAGTGCCACGGCGTCACAGCTCATAGCAACCTCCAGCTCTTGGGCTTAGGCAATTCTCTTACTATTTGTGTTGAATCATTTGAGTTCTACATAGATTGTAGTTATCAACCCTTTGTCGGATTCATACCCTGCAAATATCTTTTCCGATTCTGAAGGTTGTCTATTTGCTTAGTGGTGCAGAAGCTTTTCAGCTTAATTAAGTCACATTTGTTTATTTTTGTGTGTGTTGTGATTGCTGCTGAAGTCTGTCATAAAATCTTTCTCCAGTCCAACATCATTAAAAGTTTTTCCCGTACTTCTAGGATTTTCATCATTTCATGTCTTAGATTTAAATCTTTTATCCATCATGAGTCAATTTTTGTAAGTGGTAAAAGTGTGGGTCCAGGTTCAGTCTTTCGTGGTTATCCAGTTCTCCTAGTACCTTTTGTTGAATAGGGATTCTTTTCCTTACTATATGCTTTTGTTTGGTTTATCAAAGATCTGGTAGCAACTGGACACTGGTTTCATGTCTTTATTTTTTATTCTGTTACATGTATCTATGTCTCTATTTTTGTGTTAATACCATTCTGTTTTGATTACTGTGGACTTGTAATACAGCCTGATGTCTGATAGAGTGATGCCTCTGGCTTTTTTTTTTATTACTAAGAATAGCCTTGGCTATATGGGCGTTTTCCTGGTTCCATACAAAATGAAGAAGTATTTTTCCCAGTTCTTTAAAGTAGGATGTTGGTATTTTAATGGGGATTGCCTTAAATCTGTAGATTGCTTTGGGTAGAATAGACATTTTAACAATGTTGATTCTTCCCAGCCAAGAGCATGGTATATTCTTCCATTTGTGAATGTCTTCTGCTGTTTCTTTTCTTAGGGTTTCATAATTCTCTTTGTAAAAATCCTTTACCTCTTTTTAGTTATATTCCTAAGTTTTTCATTTTCTTTGAAGCTACTGTGAAGGGAATTGTGTCCTGATTTGTTTCTCAACTTGGCCATTATTGGCATGTACAAAGGCCTACTGATTTGTGGACACTGATTTTATACCCTGAGATGTTACGTGTTTCCTTCCTGGAGTTTTGTGATTGTGTCTCTGTGTTTTTTTAAGTATAAGATCATGTCATAAGCAAAGAGCGAGAGAATTTAACAGCCTCTGTTTCCATTTGGATGCCCTTTATAGTCTTCTCTTGTCTGATTGCATTGGTTAGAACTTCCAGCACTATGTTGAATAATAGTAGTGATAGTGGACATCCTTGTCTAGTTCCAGTTCTGAATGGAAAAGCTTTCAGTTTTACTTCATTCAGTATGATGTTAGGTATGGGTTTGTCATAGATGGTTTCAGTCAGCTTAAGAAATGTGCTACCGGGCGGCGCCTGTGGCTCAGTCAGTAAGGCGCCGGCCCCATATACCGAGGGTGGCGGGTTCAAACCCGGCCCCGGCCAAACTGCAACCAAAAAATAGCCGGGCGTTGTGGCGGGCGCCTGTAGTCCCAGCTACTCGGGAGGCTGAGGCAAGAGAATCGCTTAAGCCCAGGAGTTGGAGGTTGCTGTGAGCTGTGTGAGGCCACGGCACTCTACCGAGGGCCATAAAGTGAGACTCTGTCTCTACAAAAAAAAAAAAAAAAAAAAAAAAAAAAAGAAATGTGCTACCTATGCCATCCATATTTCAAATTCCCTTTCTGTCATTTCCATTATTTCTTTAAAGGTGGAATTTTCTACGGTAGCTACCTCATGATCCCTTGGTGGGGGTTTGCTCTGTTCTGTTTTCATGTTGCCAGAATTTTTCTATTGGTTCCTCCTTGTGTGTTTTCTTCTTGTTCACTTTCTTCCCCTATATTTTTCCTTTTACTACCTCCTTCAGTTTAAGTTACCTTGTCTCTGTTGTAGGTGTTAAAGTGTCCTTTTGTGGCATTCCCTTCAGCTTAAACAATGTTTCTGGGCAGGATCCCCCAACCAGAGGTGTCTGGAGTCCTCTCTTTCCTGTTTCACTATGAGTGGCTGCCAATGAAATGTCTCTAGTTTTCCATCCCTCTTGCTTTCTCCACCCTTCCAAAATGAATGTTAAACTTTGGAAGAGCTATCTGGTTAATTGAGCTATTTAATTGAGATTAAAAGCCAACTCTTTTTTCCTTCTGTCACAGTAAAGGACAGTAAGATTGATGTTTTTCAAGGAACCTGTTCCTGCTATGTCAGCTTGAAATGTTTGCTTTAAGAATTCTCCAGGAAGACTGGGAGCTTATCAGCTGGTGTCAAGTTGTGTGTATTTGTGTGGAAGACTTCCTTCTAAAGAACTCTAGAAATGGAGTTTGGAGTGCCATGTTCAGGAGAAACATATCTATTCCTGACAGACCAAGAGGCACAGAGGTCTGGCCTGCTCTGCAGAGCCACACAGTCACCCAGGCAGCCTTATCCTGCCCCAAGGCCTCTGCCCCCGTCTGTATGGAGCTCACCAACTCTACCACTTCCTAGGTCCCCATCTGTTTTTCTTTGAAAATGATGGCGTCAGGCTGGTGTGGGGAGGGTGGGGGGTGTGGCTCACACCTGTAATTCTAATATTCTGGGGGGCTGAGTTGGGTAGATTGCCTGAACATAGGAGTTTGAGACCAAGTTGAGCACGAGCGAGACCCTTTCTCTAAAAATCACCAGATGTTGTGGTGCCTATAGTTCCAGCTACGCGGGAGGCTGAGGTAAGAGGATCACTTGAGCCCAGGAGTTTGAAGTTGCTGTGAGTTATATGACAAAGTGAGACTCTATCTCAAAAATTTTCCAAAATTTTCCAGATTTCTCCTGGAAAGTCTACTCAGTGAGATTAGAGACTCATGTTCTCTTGAAACCAGGGTAGTTCAACCCTGGGATTACTTCTGGTATTTCTGACCCCCTTTAACAAAGATTTTCTAACCCTGGACATGTACTATTGTTTGTTGCCGTATTAGTCTCTTAGGAGGATGATTCCTTTTGTGGAGAAAATGATAATGTCCTCCTTGTGTGGTGTTTCCCTTGAAGTGAGATTGAGTTTTGAGTATACTTTACACTTGCCTCTTGAAGTTCAGGGCCACAGCATTAATATAAACTGTGCGTTTAGGATTAGACCACTAGAATTTTTTATAGCAATCATGTGCAGTTATATCCTAATCTCTGATTTAATGTATCCTAGACATCACACTCCATCACATCTTATCTTTTGATTGAATTATAAACAGTTTACTTCATCATTTTTTTCTCACATTACAATATAGTCCCCCAAATAGACCAGCCCTTCTACCTTAACTAAGTAAATTAAGCTTTCAAAGGTATTTCCTTGGTTTCTCCTATTGGTAAGTTGTCCAGTTTTTACCTTTGTTGCTATTCATCTTGGCCTTTTTCCCAGTTCTATTTCCCTTTAGTCAGGCCCACTTTCATATACTTTATTTTTATGTTGTACATTCCTCTCCATACTGACTGCCTGTCACTGCCAAATCCATAGTTAGCCCTTGTCATAAGCCTGATCATAGTACATTGTAATAGTGGTTATTTGGAGTATTGTGGTTTAATGGAAGGACCTTTGAATTTGGAGCACTTAAGGCCAGTCTTCACTGCTGGGATTGTTACTTATTAGGTCTTTGACCCTGGGTACATTTTGTAACTCCTCTAAACTCTAGTTTTTTAAACCTGAAATGGGTGCAATATCTTATTACTTGCTTTACCTACTTCAGTGTTTTTTTAATAAGAAACAAAGATGAAGAGTGTCAGAGTACTATGTAAGCTGTAAAGTTCTATACAAATGTAAATTACCACATTATTACTGTTAAGGTAAAAACCTAAAAAATGGTATTTAGTTTTAAATTACTAATGGCTTAATGATTTAATAATATTTGTTGAATTAGTAGCTATGCTCCAACACTAGGAAAACTTACTAAAAGATTATTATGCTTTGTCCAGTAAAGTCTTATTTCATTTAGGAAATCAGGAAATATGTAATGTTTATTTTCCAGAAATTTAGCTTCTCAGATGGTAAATCTTTAATTTTAACAATTTTATATGGAGACTTTTTAAAATCATTTGTATTAGGAGAGAGACAAAATGGCTGACTAAAGATAGTGGTCATCAAATTGTCTTAGAAAGAAGAAAAAGTTTTAGTTGGACAAATACCAAAAGACATAGCTCAGGTATAACTCTGAGGGACAAGTGCCAGAATCTTCTGAGATTCCATGGGAAAAAGTTGTAGACTAGAAGGAGCAAGACCTCACTAGAAATCAACCCTGGAGTGGCTTAGAGCCTGTAGAAAGGTTGTTGTCAGTGTCTCAGGGCTCTAGGCTGCCAGGTGAATGCAGCGCCCAGTGTTCCACAGTGGGGCCAAGTGAGGCTTCCTGTACCCCAATCTCAGCCCCAGTCCACAGCATGAGCAAGCACTGCAGCAGGTGTTCTTGCTGCTAGTCCCTGGACATGCTGCTGTTGCAGTGAAGTCAGCATCAAGCAAGCTGCAAGGGTGCCTCTTCACCCAAGGAAAGGTTCCCCTCTGGCTACCAGCAGAAGGAGAATTGGGGTCCTGCTGCTGCCAGTGGAAGAGTTTATCCTGATGCCACCATCAGAAGGAGACTTCAGGAAGGAATAGATATGGCAGATTAGCAGAAACCTGTAAACCTGCAGTTACCACGGAAATATGAGTAACTAGAAAGCAGGTGCCTTCTTATAGACAACTATTCTCAGAAGGAGCATTTTGAAACCATAGAGAAGCAGTGTGGGACTCTTAGTGAAGGAAAACAAAGATATTAGGGTGATATATTTGATACTATCAAAGCATGTTCTTGGAAGATAGTAGAATAGAGCACTGGGGCACTGTGCTCACCCTGCAGGCACTGTGGCTGAGTTGTGATAGGGCTTTCTCTGCTGCCACAGATTGGGAACCTGCATAGAATCTGTGCAAGCCGTGTCAAAAGCAGGTGCGGTGGGGATCAGGCAGTAGCCAAAGCCATCCTGAACTCTCTGGTGCATGGTACCAGACTGGCAGGGACTCAGGCCTGTGGCTGCAGTCTTCTGGCTGGGGAGGGAATGGACCAACAGGAGGATGTTCTAAGCTTTACCTGGCAACTAGAGGCCAAGAGCCCCTTCCTAGTAGTGTAAGTAATGTAACAGTACCAGAGTACATGAGCTCCAACCTGGGAGGCTTTGGGTGACTGCTTTGGTGGGCCCTGGGGGCAGTGTAGAGAACTCTGTGGTGCCTGGCCTCTTGAACCAAACTCTACCCACTTGACTTGGCATCTGGTCCCTGAGACTGAGGAATAGCCCACTACCTGCTTGGCCCTGGCTCTGTTTCTAGGTCCAAATTGCCTGCTGCCTCCTCATTCCTGACCCTACCCTTCAGGTTACCCTCATTCTCCTGCTTCTGGGTCCTTCCAGTGTTGGCTCTGAGGCTCTTATGCCAGTACCTGAGACTCCGTCTCTGTGGCACCAGCACTTCTGCCAGGCCTGAAATACTGCCCCAATATTCCAGTGCTGCATGTGAGCCCCAAGTCTCCATCCTGGATCCTATACTACTGCCATAGGAGCTGCTCCAACATTCAACACCCTGCCAATACATTGGGACTTGGTTTGACCAAATACCCACAACCTGGGAATCACAACCTCTTCCTGGATAGTCTCATGCAGCTCCCACTGTTACCTCCATGGGGAAATCCCAAGCAGAGAAATACCCATAACACCAACGTCAGTGAAGAGGGTCTTATCTAGCTCCCAATTTGAACATCCTACAACTGTTTGGTGAACAGTCTTAACACAGGATTGAACAGAGGCAACTGCAGGTGAACAGTAAGGAAGAACAGTTGCTTTACAGGCTTCTAGTCCACACTCCTCTTCCCTGCCACATCAAGATGGCAGAATAGGGAACAAAAGCATTATTTTGGGACCTCCTCTTCTAATTAAGGAGGAGGGTTCCCAGCAAAGAATAGTTGCCCTGCAAACCTGTTAGCCCTGAGTCAGAAAAAAGGTTTTACATGAAAAGAAACAAACAAAATAACTCTGCTAACATGAAAAATTAAAACAGATGGACACCCACAAGGGATCACAGTGGAGTCTCAGTAGCTAACCCAAACTATAAGGAAATTGTTAAAATGATAGAAATGGAATTCAGAATATGTATGACAAGATGAATGGAATTGAAGAAAAAGTTGAAAACCAACAGAAAGAAGCCAAAAATATTTCAGGAAATTAATGAAAAAGTTACTAAAGGGCTAAACAATGTAAGGAAGAATATAACAGAACTAGAAGAAATGTAAGAGTCATTTGAGGAATTTTAAAACAGCAGAAAACATCAGAAACAGACTAAGAAGAAGGAATCTTCAAAACTTGAAGGCAAGGCTTTCAAGCAGACACAGTCATTTAAAGAGGCAGAGAAGAGAACAAAAAATGTGGAACAATCACTCAGACATATAGGACTATGTGAAATGAACTAACATTTGAATTATAGGTAGGCATCCCTGGGGGAGAATAAGAAAGAGCTAAACGCATGGAAAATCTATTTGGGGCAATTATCGAGGAAAGCTTCCCCAGTATTGCCCGAGATACAGACATCCAGATACAAGATGGCTACTGAACTCTGGGAAGATTCATAGCAAACAGGACATCTCCAAGACACAAAGTAATCAACTGGGTCAAAGTCAAAATGAAGGAGAAAATACGGCAAGCAGCTTTCCTACAAAGAAAAACCTATTAGGCTAACAGCACTTCTAAATGGAAAGCCTATAAGCCAGAAGGTTGTGGGGCCTCATCTTTAATCTTAAACAGAACATGCCTCAAATTTTGTATCCTGCAGAACTAAGTTTCACAATTGGTGGAGAAGTTAAGTCTTTTTCAGTCAAACAGTGAAGGAATTTGTCATGACTGGACTTGCCCTTCAAGGAAATTCTTAGAACTATATATACATGAATCATTAGAATAGATATTCACCGGTATAAATAAACCACTGAGAAAATCTAAAGCTTACAACTCTTATAAAACAAAATTATAATAAGAGAAACAAAGCAATAAGGTCCTACCCAATATTGAAGATAACAGCCCCAATATGTTAGTTCCATCTTTTAACATCAGTTTGAACATACCACTCAAAAGACATAGGCTGGCTGAATGGATGAAAACATGTAACCCAACTATCTGCTACCTCCAGAGGACACATGTAGACCACAAGGATGCATGTAGGCTTTGTATGAAAGGATGGAAAAAATACTTCATGCAAATAGAAACCAAAAGAGAGCATGTGTAGGCCATTCTTATAGCAGATAAAATTGACTTTAAATCAACAATAGTAAAGAAAAACGTGGTTATCATATAATGGTAAAGGCAGAAATGTAATAAGATGTAACAATCCTAAATATTTATGCACCTAACACAGGAGTGCCCAGATTGATGAAGCAAACCCTATTAGATCTAAGCAAACAGGTAAATAACAGCATCATAATTGCTGGAGACCTCAACAGCCCACTGACAACTCGACAATCATGTAAGCAGAAAATAAATGAACACTGAACTTAAATGGTTCTCTAGAATAAATGAGCATAACATTTACAGAACATACGTTCTTCTCATTAGCACATGGAACAAACTCTAAGTTTGATCTCTAAGTTTGATCATAGTTTAAGCCACAAAATATGTCTCAACAAATGCAACCCCCCAAAAATAACAACAACAACAAAAAAACCCACCAAGAAATCATATCGTGTGTCTTCTCAGACTATAGTGGAATAAAACTAGAAATCAACTCCAAGAGAAACATTCAGTTGTACACAAAGTCATGGAAATTAAACAAACTGTTGCTTAACGATTATTGGGCCAATAATGAAATTAAGATGCACATCAAAAGATTCCTTGAACTGATTCACAAAAGGGACACAAGCTATCAAGGTCTATGAGATTCAGCAATCTCTATGAGGAAAATTCACAGCCTTTAATGTCTACATCAGAAAGACAGAAAGATCTAAATTAACAGTCTAATGACACGTCTCAAGGAACTAGAAAAGGGAGGGTAAACCAAACACAAAGACAGCAGAAGAAAAGAAATAACTGAGGTCAGAGCAGAACTAAATGAAATGGAAAACAAAAAAGTAATACAAAGAATCAAAAACAAAAGGTTGGTTCTTTGAAAAGATAAAATTGATAGCCTTCTTGCTAGATTGACCAGGAATAGAAAACAAAGGACCCATATGTATACCATGGAATACTATACAGCATTAAAAAAATGGAGATTTGGCCGGGCGTGGTGGCTCATGCCTGTAGTCCCAGCACTGGGGGAGGCCAAGGTGGGTGGATTGCCTGAGCTCGGAGGTTTGAGAACAGTATGAGCAGGAGTGAGCCATAATGAAACCCCATCTCTACCAAAAAAAAACAAAAACAAAAAAACTGGGCGTTATGGTGGGCGCCTGTAATCCCAGCTACTTGCGAGGCAAAGGGTAAGAGAATTGCTAAATGAAGAACAGAAAAAAAGAAAGAAAGAAAGTAAGAAAAAACTTCAAACTAAGAAGTGTGAAAGCCAGCTGAAATTGAAAGCAAAAAAAAAAATTAAAAAAATGGAGACTTTACCTCTTTTAAGTTTACATGGATGGAGCTGGAAAATATTCTTCTTAGTAAAGTATCTCAGGAATGGAAAAAGAAAATATCCAACGTACTCAGTACTACTTTGAAACCAATTTATAATCACTCACACTTGCATATGAAAAATGAAACACAACTATAGCCTAGGATGAAAGAGGAAAGGAGAGTGAGAGGGGACGGGAAGGGGTGGGTCGATAGAGGGAGGGTTAGTAGGGGGACCACCGCTATGGAGCATATTGCAAGTACAAGTTGGATCTATGAGGTGTAGAACACAAATGTCTTAATGCTGTAATTGGGTAAATGAGGTGAAGACTATGTTGATTAGTTGGATGTAAGCACTCCAATTTGTACAAGTAATCAACACATTGAATCCCATAATGGCATAAATGTATTTATGATCTGTGTACAAATGACTTAATAAAAAAAAAAAAAAGAAGACAAAGGACTTAAATAAGCTCCATCAGAAATGAGAAAGGTGATACTACAACTGATACCACAGACAAGATATCATCTATGAATACTATGAAAATCTTTATGCACACAAACTAGAAAACAGAGGAAGCAGGCAAATTTCTTGAAACACAACCTCTCAAGACTCAATCAGGAAGAAATAGTATTGCAGAAGAAATAGACCAACAACAAGCAAAATGATTGAAGCAGTAATTACAAATCTTCCACCAAAAGAAAGCCCTGAACCGGATGGAGACCAGTATCCCTTATGAATGTAGATACAGAAATCCTCTATAAAACGCTACAAGTTGAATTCAGTAGCACGTCAAAAAAAAAAAAAAAATCCACCATGACCAAGTAGACTTCATCCCTGGCATGCAAGGATGTTTCAACATATGTATATCAATTAATGTGAATCAACGTATAAACAAACAAAAACAAAGACTGTGATCATTTCAATAGAAGAAAGCATTCCTGAAAGTTCAACACCCTTTTATGATAAAAACTCTCCAGAAACTAGGTATATAGAAGGAATGTATCTCAAGATTATAAAAGCCAAATATAAGATCGGACAGTGAAGTTCATATACTCATCCTAGAAAAAGTGCTACATACCTCAATGTTGAATATCATGATGATCACCTTTGAGGTATTCCCCTTGGGAAGCTATGCACTTACACCAGCACATAATCCATCCTTCAAAGCAAATTTGGAATTCTTGTTTTTTTTGAGACAGAGTCTCATTATGTTGCCCATGGTAGATTGCTGTGGCGTCACAGCTCACAGCAACCTCTTACTCCCTTGGGTGATTCTCTTACCTCAGCCTCCCAAGTAGCTGGGACTATGGGTGCCCACAACAATGCCTGGCTGTTTCTTTTTTTTTTTTTGTAGTTATCATTGTTGGCAGGCCCTGGGCCGGGTTTGAAACTGCCAGCTCTGGTTTATGTGGCAGGTGTCCTAGCTGCTGAGCTACAGGTGCCGAGCCAATTTTGGAACTTTTTTTTTTTTTTTATGGAATAGAGTTGTTGTTGTATGAGGTCTAACAATTAAGTTCTTGAGCTCATCCTAGAGAAAGTGCTACATACATACCTCATTGCTCAATATTACTACCGTCATCGTCCCAAGTACACCCCTTAGTAGCTTAAAGACTGATTGTACCTATATTATGAAAGAGATATAGATTTTGCTTTTGATGTCTTCCTTTGCACTTTGTGCTCTGACTTTTATTAATTTTCTCTCATTTTTTTCTAATTTTGCTTAGAAATGTTCATTGTTAAAATATTCTGCCACAGAAATCTTTCAGATTTCAAGCAAGCTTATCTGTTAACTACTGATGTAACTACTACTATTATTAAAAATTATTTTATTATTGTAGTTTCCTCCCTTAATTTCCTGTATCTAGTGTCAGAGTTTTCTTAAGTTCAGATATGATCATGTCATTTTTCCACTTAAAAATTTATGAATATTTAAAACAGTTTGGCCAGTTTGTACCGTTTCCCAATGATATGTTTTATTCAAACTCAAAGAACCATTCACTGGTAAGGGACTTCATGTATTTGTGCTCTTTTTCACTGTACCTGTCTAATATTCCCTTCCCTCTTTGGTCAACTGATAAACTTTGTTCATTCTTAAAGCCTCAACTCAAAGATTTCTCCTCCGAAACCTTTTCTGAGTGGGGAAAATGGTGAGGTAGATAATCAGAGCTGGCAGGAATTATATTATTCAGGGTCTTAAGTCTGTATTGGATAGTTAGAAGTTTATTTTAAGAGTATTGGTTCTAACCCCAAATCAGTGTACTGCTGTCCTGGAGTTCTCCTATACACTAGATACTTCTGTTGTTGCAAGTATTATTTAATATTGTACTTATGTGTTCCTGTGCTTATTTCTGCAAATTTCTGAGCATTATGAAGACAGGGACAGCGTAACAGATTTTCAGTAAATCCTTGTGCTAAAAAGCACATTAAATGAAATATTATTTATAGGGTGCTTGGTAGAGTAAGCACTCAATAAATGCAAACTGCTGCTGTTTTTGCCATTTTATCACTGGATAGATAAATCCTGCCTTGAGGAATACAGTGGGACTTCTTTTTTTATTTTATTTTATTTTATTATTAAATAATAACTGTGTACATGAATGTGATCATGGGGCACCATACACTGGTTTTATAGATCATTTGACATATTTTCATCATACTGGTTAACATAGCCTTCCTGGCATTTCATAGTTATTGTGTTAAGACATTTATATTCTACATTTACTAAGTTTCACATGTACCCTTGTAAGATGCACTGTAGGTGTAATCCCACCAATCACCCTCCCTCTGCCCATCCTCTCCCCTCCCTCCCCTTCTTCTCCCCCTTCCCCTATTCTTAGGTTATAACTGGGTTATAGCTTTCATATGAAAGCCATAAATTAGTTTCATAGTAGGGCTGAGTACATTGGATACTTTTTCTTCCATTCTTGAGATACTTTACTACGAAGAATATGTTCCAGCTCCCTCCATGTAAACATGAAAAAGATAAAGTCTCCATCTTTCTTTAAGGCTGCATAATATTCCATGGTGTACACATACCACTATTTATTAATCCATTCGTGGATCGATGAGCACTTGGGCTTTTTCCATGACTTCGCAATTATGAGTTGGGCTGCAATAAACATTCTGGTACAAATATCTTTGTTATAATGTGATTTTTGGTCTTCTGGGTATATGCCTAGTAGAGGAATTATAGGATTGAATGGCAGATCTATTTTTAGATCTCTAAGTGTTCTCTAAACATCTTTCCAAAAGGAACGTATTAATTTCCATTCCCACCAGCAGTGTAGAAGTGTTCCCTTTTCTCCACATGCACGCCAACATCTCTGGTCTTGGGATTTTGTGATATGGGCTAATCTTACTAGAGTTAGATGATATCTCAAAGTAGTTTTGATTTGCATTTCTATGATGATTAAGGATGATGGGCATTTTTTCATGTCTGTAGGCCGTGCGCCTGTCTTCTTCAGAGAAGTTTCTCTTCAAGTCCCTTGCCCAGACTGCGTTGGGATCACTTGTTCTTTTCTTAAATTCTCTGTGGATTCTGGTTATTAAACCTTTGTCGGAGACATAACCTGCAAATATCTTCTCCCATTCTGAGGGCTGTTTGCTTGCTTTACTTACTGTGTTCTTGGCTGTGCAGAAGCTTTTTAGTTTGATCAGGTCCCAGTAGTGTATTTTTGATGCTGCTTCAATTGCCCAGTGGGTCCTCCTCATAAAATATTCACCCAGGCCGATTTCTTCAAGAATTTTCCCTGCACTTTCTTCTAGTATTTTTATAGTTTCATGTCTTAAGTTTAAATCTTTAATCCAGTGAGGGTCTATCTTAGTTAATGGTGAAAGGTGTGGGTCCAGTTTCAGTCTTCTACAGGTCGCCAGCCAGTTAACCCAGCATCATTTGTTAAACAGGAAATCTTTTCCCCACGGAATGTTTTTAATTGGCTTGTCAAAGATCAAATAACGGTAAGTAGCTGGGTTCATCTCTTGATTCTCTATTCTGTTCCATACATCTACCTCTCTATTTTTGTGCCAGTACCATGGTGTTTTGCTCACTGTTGATTTATAGTATAGTCGGAGGTCCAGTAGCGTGATTCCTCCTGCTTTGTTTTTATTTCTGAGTAATGTCTTGGCTATTCGAGGTTTTTTCTGATTCCATATAAAACGAAGTATTATTTTTTCAAGATGTTTAAAGTATGACAGTGGAGCTTTAATAGGGATTGCATTAAAATTGTATATTGCTTTGGGTAGTATGGACATTTTAACAATGTTGATTCTTCCCAGCCATGAGCATGGTATGTTTTTCCATTTCTTAACATTTTCAGCTATTTCTTTTCTTAGAGTTTCATAGTTCTCTTTATAGAGATCTTTCACGTCCTTTGTTAGATAAACTCCCAAATATTTAATCTTTGGCACTACTGTGAGTGGAATAGAGCCCTTGACTGTTTTTTCAGCTTGAGTATTGTTGGTGTATATAAAGGCTACCAATTTATGAATGTTGATTTTGTAACCTGAGACACTGCTGTATTCCTTGATCACTTCTAAGAGTTTTGTAGTAGAATCCCTGGTGTTTTCCAGACATACAATCATATCATCTGCGAAGAGCAAAAGTTTGATCTCTTCTGACCCTATATGGGTACCCTTGATTGCCTTGTCTTCCCTAATTGCAATGGCTAAAACTTCCATTACAATGTTAAAGAGCAGTGGAGACAATGGGCAACCTTGTCTGTTTCCTGATCTGAGTGGAAATTATTTCAATTTAACTCCATTCAATAGGATATTGACTGTGGGTTTGCTGTAGATGGCCTCTGTCAGTTTAAGAAATGTCCCTTCTATACCAATTTTCTTAAGTGTTCTGATCATGAAGGGATGCTGGATATTATCAAAAGCTTTTTCTGCATCGATTGAGAGAATCATATGGTCTTTGTTTGTTAATTTGTTTATATGTTGAATTATATTTATAGATATATGTATATTGAACCAGCCTTGAGACCCTGGGATAAAAATGACTTGGTCATGAAGTATAATTTGTTTAATGTGTTGCTGGATTCTTTTTGTTAGGATCTTGTTGAATATTTTTGCATTTATATTCATTAGGGATATTGGTCTATAATTTTCTTTTTTTGTTGGGTCTTTTCCAGCATTGGGGATTAGGTTGATGTTTGCGTCATAGAATGTGTTGGGTAGTCTTCCTTCGTTTTGTATATTTTGGAACAGGTTGAGTAATATAGGAACTAATTCCTCTTTAAAGGTTTGGTAGAATTCTTACATGAAGCTGTCTGGTCCTGGGCTTTTCTTTTTAGGGAGATTTTGTATGGTTGATGCTGTTTCAGGACTTGATATTGGCCTGTTCAACACTTCTACTTGATTCTGGCTAAGTCTTGGAAGGTTACGTGCTTCTAAGTATTGGTCAGTTTCTTTCAGATTTTCATATTTCTGAGAATGAAGTTTCTTGTAATATTCATTAAGGATTTTTTAAATTTCTGAGGAGTCTGTTGTTATTTTGTCTTTGTTATTTCTGATTGATGAAATTAGAGATTTTACTCTTTTTTTTCCTGGTTAGGTTAGCCAAAGGTTTATCTATTTTATTGACCTTTTCAAAAAACCAACTTTTTAATTTATTGTTTATAATTCTTTGTTTTCAATTTCATTTAATTCTGCTCTAATTTTGGTTATTTCTTTTCTTCTATTGGATTTGGGGTTGGAATGTTCTTCCTTTTCCAGTTGCTTGAGATGTCCCATTAAGTTGTTAACTTCTTCTCTTTCCGTTTTCTTGAGGAAGGCGTGTAGCATTATAAATTTCCCTCTTAGTACTGCCTTTGCGGTATCCCAGAGGTTCTGATAATTTGTGTCTTCATTGTCGTTTTGTTCCAATAATTTGGCAATTTCCTTCTTAATCTCTTCTCTGACCCAGTTATCATTCAGCATAAGGTTATTTAACTTCCATGTTTTTGTATGAGTATGCAGATTCCTGTTGTTACTGAGTTCAACTTTTATTCCATGGTGGTCCGAGAAGATGCAAGGAATAATTTCTATTCCTTTAAATTTACTGAGGTTAGACTTGTGACCTAAGATATTATTGATTTTGGAGTACGTTCCGTGGGCTGATGAGAAGTACTTGTATTCAGTGTTGTTGGGTAAAATGTTCTGTAGATGTCTGCATATCCAAATGTTGGATGTTTAGGTTTAAATCTAAAATTTCTTTGCTCAGCTTCGTATTGGAGGATTTATCTAACACTGCCAAAAGAGTGTTGAAATCTCCGACTATTATGGAGCTGGAGGAAATCAAGTTGCTCATTTCTGTTAGCGTTTATCTTATTAATTGAGGCGCATTCTGGTTGGGTACATAAATATTAATAATTGAAATCTCATCATATTGAGTATTACCCTTAACAAACATAAAGTAACCATTCTTATCCTTCCTTACTTTTCTTGGTTTAAATCCTATTGTATCTGCAAATAGAATTGCAACCCCTGCTTTTTTCTGATTACCATTTTCCTGAAATATCGACGACCATCCTTTCATCCTGAGTCTATATTTATCTTTTAAGGTAAGATGTGAGTCTTGTATGCAGCAGATATCTGGCCTGAGTTTTTGTATCCAGTCAGCTAACCTGTGCCTCTTTTGAGAACAGTTTAATCCATTCACATTAATGGAGAATATTGATAAGTCTGGTAAAATTTTGGGTTATTGAGTTTTTCGAAATTACAGTAGACATTTTTAATCCTTTTGCCACTGTTGAAGTTGGAGTTTGATCATAAGTTTCTGAGCGAGTTTAGTTTTGTGGTAGAGGATTTGGCTGGTCATTATGAAGGATAGGTCTGAGAATATCCCGAAGAGCTGGTTTGTTTATGGCAAATTTCTTCAACATGTGAATGTCATTAAAGTATTTAATTTCTCCATCATAAATGAAACTCAGTTTAGCTGGATACAGGATCCTGGGTTGAAAGTTATTTTGTTTTGGGAGATTAAATGTTTATGACCACCCTCTTCTGGCTTGAAAATTTCAGCAGAGTGATGTGCAGTCATTGTAATATTCTTCCCTTTGTAGTTAATTGATTTCTTACGTCTGGCTGCTTGCAGAATTTCCTCCTTCATATTAACTTCAGTGAAGTTAATTATGATGTGCCCGGGGGATGTGTTATTTGGGTTGAGTCATGCTGGGGTTCTGACACTGTCTGTTATCTGAATTTCAGAATCTCTTGGCATGTGTGGAAAATTCTCTTTCATAATTTTATTGGGAAGGGCCTCTGTGCCTTGCAAAGCCACTTCATCGCTTTAGGGATTCCAATGAGGCGGATATTAGCCTTCTTTGAATTATCCCGGAACTCTCTGAGAGAATGATCCGGATCATTTTTGCTCTCCATTTCTCTTCCTCTTTGAGAGTTTTGGAGTGTTCAATGGCTTCGTCTTCAATGTCAGAAATCCTTTTTCTGCTTGCTCTGCTCTGTTACTGATGGATTCTACTGTATTTTTCAGATCTTTGAGGACTGCAAATTTTTGCTTCAATGTGTCAAAATGTTTGGTGGTTTTGTCTTTATATTCGTTGAATTTTTGATACAACTTTTGAATTTCTCCTTGAATTTCTATTTCCAACTTTTGAATTGCTTCTCATATTTCTAATTCCGAATTTTCCTCTATTCTATTAATCTTGTCAGCAATCCAAATTGTGATTTCGATTTCTGACATTTCGGCAATCTGTTTATGAATGGGATCTTCAGTTACATCTGCCACATTTCCTTAGGGGGGGTTTGATTTACTCTGGTTATTCATGTTACCAGAGTTTTTCCACTGATTTCGCCCCATGATTATTTTACACCGTTTGACTTTTCCCCTGGAGCTTTGCTGAGGACCCCATACAGTGGTACAGTCTGAGAAACTGGGGACCTGTTTGGTGTGGTGGGGCTCTGTTGCTCTGTGTTGTTTTCAGCTGGTCTCTGTCCGACCCTAGTGAAACAATTACTCTGGGTCGAAGTCTCATCTGTGGAGAAATACCAGCAATTAAGTCACCCCACCCCCCACAGGCAAAAATTGGAAAAGGAAAATCTAACCTTTCTACAATTGCACACCCAGGGCACCACTTGCATAGTCCTCAGGCGATTGGCTCAGTTCAGAAAGTCCAAATCAATTGTCCCAGTCAGCACCTGTCTCAGGTGGGAGAGTTTAAAAGGTCTCTGGCAACTACATCGCAGAGGTCTGCTGGCAACTCAAATATGACTTGCTCCATTGCTTTGTGAGATCAGGAGGACCCACCCAGAAAATAGATTTGTCTGGGAAGGTTGATGCCTCCTTCCCCATCTTGCACCTCTGTCACACCCAGTTACTGATACTCCACTGGGCTGTGACCCAGTTGCCTCCAATGAGCAGATACTCCACTGGTTTTCACTTGCTTGAATCATAAGGAGATCTATGTCTCCTCAGCCACGCCACTGCTCTTTGCCTCTATCTGGCAGGGGGAGGTGAGGCTTGGCAACCTGGGGCACTTGATTGAGGCTGTGGATGTTCACTCAGTTCCAGCCCTGCCCCTGATTGATGTTACTGACAGAAGAGAACAAGTTTGAAGAATTTGTTTCTATCCCGGCTAAATTCTCCTGCAGAAGAGAAGCTGTGTTGAGTTCACAGAACCTGTGCCTCAGGCCTTGTATTTGCTGTTGCCTGGTAGTTTGTATTCGCAGCACAGTTAGCAGTTCTAGCCTCCTTCCTTCCTTTTTCTAGGCTTATGATCCCCTGGGGGCCGGGTCTGTCTTAGGCTGAGTAAAGTGGTCCTCTGGGTCCTCCAAAGTCAGCCCCACTCTGGCAATCTCCCGGCTCTGTGTGTGCGTTTTCTAGTCCCCATGTTCCACCCAGGCCGGTACTGCCTCAGGCAAACCCTTTACTCATGGGGGCCTGCATTTCCGTCCCAGATCTGTTCCACCGGTGGTTGCCACCTGAGAAGATGCCTGGCTTCCTCTGGTTGCCCAGAGAGATAAGGGGTATAATTCCAGAATATCCAGGGGTGAGCCCTATTGTTGCCAAAAACCGGTGCTGTTTTGCGTCTCGGGGCACTGCCGCTCCTGTGTGCTTCCGTCTCAGCTGACCCATGTCTCCTCACTCCCATGTGGCAGAATCATCACTGTCCAGCAGCAACCCAGGCCCTGTCCACACCCCTTGAGAAATCACCCAAGAATCTGGACTCCTGGGGGACAGGTCTCCACACCTCAGAGTGGGAGTGGAGGAGAGTGCTGGGAGCTCAGAATTGCAGGTAGAGAATACATATAGTTTCACACAGTTTTTTGCCTGGCAGGAGAGTGCCATGGCACCCTAGTAGGGGAAGTAGGTCACGTTTTTTAGAGGGTCTCTCCTGTGGAGTATAATGGGAGTACTATTGAACTTTGCTCATTTGTTTATGGGGTACTCTGAGCCATCCTCATGGGGGAGGGGACTCCCGTCCACTTTTTGGTGGATTTTGTAACTTTTGTTTGTATCCTTGGGGTCGCAGCTCACCTCAGCAGGGTTGATGTGCGTTCTTCAACCCTCTCTCTTGGCACAGCTCTCATCCGCCAAGTTACTTGTTAAATTTCTGTCCTTTAACTCTCCTTCTGGACGGGAGCATCTGTGGAAAGTTGGCCACAGTGAGCCATCTTGTCTCCACCCACCCACATTTGGATTTCTTTAGGTGAGTTTTAATCCAGGCCTTAAAAGAGTAAGTATAAGGATTACATTGGTGAGGGTCAAATAGTTTGCAACACCGTATGAAAAATTACTGTTCAAGTAAAACTTAAAATTTTATAGTAAAATATCTATAGTCATTATCTGTCTTTAGTACTTGAAGGAGGGCACTTTCTATTTTTTTGTATCCTTAATATCTAAGAGGAAATTTGTAATTAATATATTGTTTTATATATATAAGTAACTATATTAAAAGGGTGAAGTTCAGCTAAGCTTTTTAAAGACTCAGTTTTAGAAAATTAATAATTTTAATTTTGTGTGAACTTACAAGAACCTCACTTGAATTCATTTTTACTGGTATGAAAACAGGCAGTTTATGTATTTTAAAACCCTTTGTCCATATGCCCTCAAGACAAGTGTGCATTTTTATCAAAACCATATTCACAGTGACATATTAAATGTATCATATTATTATACTAATCATATGACTGTAGAAACAAAGTAACCAAAGGACTAAAGCCTATCAAAACCATCTTTTTGTTTTTGTACCAGAAATTCTTCTTAAATTTGCCAGTGAATTCATACCAAGATTGAAACCAGATGTAGACTTCCATCTTTTAATGTATTAGCTCAGTTGTAAATGTCTTATTTCTATCCCTGATTGCTGAGTATTTCATTCATGGTTTATCATCTCTCACTATTCTCTCTTTCTTTTTTAAAGACTATAAAATATGATTCAAATGATTTTCAATGACAGTGTTCCATTTTTGTAATGACAGAAATGAAATTAAATCTGTAAGTGTTGGCACCTATAGCTCAGTGGTTACCACTGGGGCTGATGGGTTCGAACCTAGCCCGGGCCTGCTAAACAATGACAACTGCAACAATAATAAAAAATAGCTGGGCATTATGGCGGGCGCCTTTAGTCCCAGATACTTGGGAGGCTGAGGCAAGAGAATTGCTTAAGCCCAAGAGTTGGAAAGTTGCTGTGAGCTGTGACGCCATGGCACTCTACTGAGGGCGACACAGTGAGACTCTGTCTCAAAAAAATAGAAATTAAATCTGTAATAGTTTGAGGATAACCTAATTAAATTCACAATGAAATTTTTTGTTTGAAGGAATTCTTAACAGATATCACTAAAAGAAGGATTAGATGTGATTTGAGAATGGATCTAAGACTTCCATTTTAGGGGCAGCCACAGTAGCTCACTCCTGTAGTCTCAGCACCTTGGGAGGCAAGGCAGGGGGATTATTTGAGGTCAGGATTCAAGATGAGCCTGGGCAGCATAGCCAGACCCTGTCTGTGAAAAACAACAATAAAAAAATTAGCTAGGCACAGTGGCATGTGCCTGTAGTCCTGGCCAAGCCTGGGCTGCAGAGTGAGACTGTCTTTTTGACAACAGCAACAAAAACAACAAAAAGCCAGAAAAGACTTTTCCACCTGAAAATTAAGACTAATTCAAACTGAATTTTTAATTCTTCTGTCTGAAGTAGATCCTCTCTGTATTTTTTTCCCTCAGTACTTTCAGTATAAACCTAACCAGTTTGAAATATTTGGGTATGGGCTCATCCACATTGATGAAAAGTTTTCTAGAAAGGAAAAAGTTATAATTTTAAATTTTATATTATTATAAGATGTACGTTTTCTCTGTTGCCAAATAAAAATCTAACTGCTTTTAGTAATTGGTTGTGTTCATATGTAAATGAAATTTGTTAGAACATCTAGAGATTATTTGTAAACAAAAGCTGCACCTAGCAAAATGACTGTCAACTTTTTAATTTTTAGTAACAGAATGGTCAATGTGTTTCTAAAAAACATGAAAGACATCTAATTCAGGGCCTACTATATAGAGTGTACTGAATAAACACATATTCCTATCTTCTTTGCCTTTTCTCCATTAATGACACACAGTACTTGTGGAGTAGCTTATATCTTGATATATAGTACTTTTTAATGAAATTCATTTGATACCAATGATATTTAAAAGAGACCAGGTATACATTTATCTCTCCATTATCCTAAGATATATCTACATTTTGGTGCAACTGAAATTTGGCCTACTTTCACCATTCTTACCTTAATGGAAGGAAGAAAAGTGGGTCTTACTTGATCTCAGAGTTCCAATTATATTTCTATTCTTTAGTTCATTATTTGAGTTATTTTATTGGTAGTTTTTCCTTTCTCTGGATAGTGAACTACTTTTCTTATTCAAAGCCTAATCTTAATGCCACTTTCCCTTTCCTTCTGTAATTAAGTACATTCCCTTGTGGTTCCATTTTAGTTTGAAAGTGCTTTTAATGATAGTTTGTGAGTTTATAAGTCTGTCTTTCCTGCTAGATTAGTACCCCATAAAGTTAGGTTAGAGGTTTAAAAAATTATTAACACAGAATTGGTGTTAAATAAATGAGCTTTCAGTGTATGAATGTTATTTAATGCTTTTTGGAAAATATTCATGAATTCTTAGGTTACTTAGACACGTGGTTTTAAATGTGAAGTTGGGCAGATGTGCTTTTATTTTCAGCAATGTTGTGACCCATATGGGATAATTATATAATTTATACCTCATTGTTTTAAGTTACCCCTTCTTTGGTAATTAGTTTAATAGTTTCCTTGTGTATTAATAAGCTCTTTTTTAGTTTTGTGAATTGTATATTCATTTTTGTGGCTTGTTTATTGAGCTTTTATTGTTTTTCTGAAGGATTTATGGGTGCTCTCCATGTTTTAAGTAATTCTTATATTAATGTCTTACTATATTTACCATTACCATTTTTCTGAGTTTTCTAGCTTACTGTTTTTATGTAGACAAAGCTAAGAAATTCTCATATTTGCTTTTTTTGAATAAAAACTATTGTTCCTAATGATTTGAACTTCACTTTGATTTTCTTCTTTTTTTATTTAAATATTTTTAAAATGTTAAATCGTTGATCAATATGTTTCAGTGGCATTAAGCATATATTTTCTTTTTTTTTTTTTTTGTAGAGACAGAGTCTCACTTTATGGCCCTCAGTAGAGTGCCGTGGCCTCACACAGCTCACAGCAACCTCCAACTCGAGGGCTTAAGCGATTCTCTTGCCTCAGCCTCCCGAGTAGCTGGGACTACAGGCGCCCGCCACAACGCCCGGCTATTTTTTGGTTGCAGTTTGGCCGGGGCCGGGTTTGAACCCACCACCCTTGGCATATGGGGCCGGCGCCCTACCGACTGAGCCACAGGCGCCGCCCCAAGCATATATTTTCAATAAATTACTCAGAAAGCCATCCATAAGGTATGAAGGGTTATTTTTTAGATATAGTAAGTGTGCTTACTTGCAGGATTCATTAACAGATACAGTAGTTTTAATTGGGTGGCATATCATTTAAAAATAATTTAAATTCGAATGCTGAGTTGGGGCAGGCATTCTGCCTGATATTTAGGGCTGATAATTTTACTGCTTATTTATAGTTGGTATCAGTTTTTACAGTTGATAAATACTGGTAGCTGTTTTGATTGGTTGTAATTATGGCCGGCAATTAATTTGATTAGACATTTGCTTTACCAATTGTCAGATATTTTGAATATTTCCCTTGGAAAAAAGCCTTGAGGCCGTTATTTTACTACACACCCCCCCCAACCTCCTTTCTCCCATATCCCTATCTATCTATCTTTTCTTTTCTTTTTTTTTTTTTTTTTTTTTGAGGCAGAGTCTGTTACCCTCAGTAGACTGCAATGGCATCATAGCTCACAGCAATCTCAAACTCTTGGTCCTAAGTGATCCTCTTCCCTCAGCCTCCTGAGTAGCTGGGACTACAGGTGCCTGCCACAGTGGCTGGCTATTTTTAGAGACAAGGTCTCGGTCTTTTTCACTCTGGTCTTGAACTCCCGAGCTTAAGCAATCAACCTGCCTCCGCCTCCCAAGAGTGTTGGGATTACAGGCATGAGCCATGGCTGCTGACCTTTTCTTTTCTTTTAAAGACAATCTCATTCTGTGGCCCTGGGTAGAGTGCCATGGCATCATTATAGTTCATAGCAACCTCAAACTCCTGTGCTCTAGCAGTCCTCTTGCCTCATCCTCCCGAGTAACTGGGACTGCAGGCATCCACCAGCATGCCCAGCTAGTTTCTCTGTGTTTTTATGGTGGGGGTGAGAGGGAGTCTCAGTCTTGCTCAGGCTGGTCTCAAACTCCTGAGCTCAAGCAGTCCTCCTGCCTCAGCTTCCCAAAGTGCTAGGATTACAGGCGGGAGGTACCACAACCAGTGCCTATTTTTTTCTTCATTAAGACCAATTCATACATTGATGTTTGCAACATTTGGTGGTGGTTTGATAGAATGAGTGTTGAGTATAGATGACATCTGAGCTTTGCCACGCAGTAGTTGTATGACATTTGGTAAGCTGCTTAATTTCTCTTGAATTTGTTTCATCTCTAAAAATTGATGATGATACATGTTGCTGCTTACTCAAGTAGTTGTGAAATCACATAAAATACTCTATAAATGATAAAGCAATACAACAATTTAAGATGACATTATGCCTCTATGTTCTTGAAAATATTTTTATGCTTGTTTTTATTGTTTAAAATGATTTTATTCAAATAAAATCATTTATTTCATAATTGAAATTAAAAGGCTTAAAGCAGGTATAGTGCTTTTGAGCCTTAATATTCAAACGAGTTGTTAAAATAACGTTAAACTAAACCCTATTCATGTAGTAGAATGAATGATTAAATATTACATCATTTTTTGGTTAGGGAAGGATATGAAGTAAATAAGAGGGAACTGATTCCCTGAAGTAAGGGGAAGGATCAGAGCCAAAGTCATTCCCTCAGGTACTTGTGTCAGCTTCTTAAAGACTGGGACTGTAAGTTTCCTCATTATTGACCTAACACCTTGATCTGTATCAGCATAGTAGACCCAATCAAGTAGCTATTTGTCAAATGAATAAATACATTGATATCCAAATAACTGAGAATTTTATTTAATAGTAGATCTTCTACATGAAGATATTTCATTAATATATCAATAGAATCATAGAGTTAGAATGAACCCTTCAAATCATCAAGCAAAGCTAGACAATCCTTGGATCAGTATAGTATCTCTGACACATCTTCCTTTAGTTTCACTGTGGATTTGCCCTCTGGTTTTATGACATCAAAATCAGAAAGATCTTGAGACCCTAAAGTCTGTTTTATTCTAAACTTTTCTCTAGTATAGCTCTTAAATATAAGCTGAAGGAGCAAAACTAATAAAGAATTTATGGAGGGTTAGTGATTTATTGGTTGGAAATAGTGGAATGTAAAGAGGATAAAAATTGAAGTTAGGTAACTGAAAAGGTTGGCACTGGAGTAATTAAACCAGACAACAATCTTATGGACTGGTAACACCCACGCTCTTTATAATCTTTATTCAAAGAGTGGAAAATGAGGACAGAAGAGAAAACTGAGGCACATATGATAGCACATCTTGCATATCTTCTGCAGTTGTGCAGTGTGGTGGCCCTAAACAGCACTCCTATCCTCCCCGCCCCATCCTTGGCTTCCCGCCACTAATTTAGAAAGTCTGGGAACATCAGATGAGGGTATCATCTTCCTTTTTGTATCAACAGGTCTGTACCCATTTGATCATTATTTACTGAGTGCTAACTATGCCAGGCTTGGTTCCAAGCATTGTGAATACATTGATGAGCAAAACAAAGATCCCTGCTCATGTGGACTTTTTCTAATGCAGTGCTGTCCAAAAGAAACATAACATGACCTACATGTAATTTTAAATTTTCTAGTAGCCACATTAAAACACAAATACAGGGCGGTGCCTGTGGCTCAGTGAGTAGGGCGCCGGCCCCATATGCCGAGGGTGGCGGGTTCAAACCCAGCCCTGGCCAAACTGCAACAGAAAAATAGCCAGGCATTGTGGCGGGCGCCTGTAGTCCCAGCTGCTCGGGAGCCTGAGGCAAGAGAATCGCTTCAGCCCAAGAGTTGGAGGTTGCTGTGAGCCGTGTGACATCATGGCACTCTACCCAAGGGTGGTACAGTGAGACTCTGTCTCTACAAAAGAAAAAACAAAAAAAAAAACCAAAAAAAAAAACCAAATACAGTCTAGCTGGGGGTGGTGGTGGTGGTGGGAGTGGGCAAAGGGGAGGAGAGAGGGTGATTGGTGGGACCTCCACTAATGTGCACAATGTGAGGGTGTTCAGCATACTCCCTGGGTGAAGGGCTCAACTACAACTTGAACTTTACCTTAGAATTGAAAACAATGTAAACGAAAAATTTGTACCCTTATATTCATTTGAAATTAAAAAAAGGAAAGGTGAAATTAATTTTTGTAATAATATTATATGTATAATATAAAGTAATATACTGTATATTATATTGCACAATAATTTATAATTAATATACTATATTTAATATTAATCATCTTTAATACAAATATTAATATGTGAAATATTAAGTGGATAATCAATATATATATTATTAATAAGTTATTTTATATTCCTACTTTTTATGCTAATCCTTGATCTTTGGTATATATTTACATTTACAGCATATCTCAATTTATAATTCCCATGAGTGAAATGCTTAGTAGCAAAATTTACAGCTTATCTCAGTTTAGAATACCCACATTTCAAATGCTTAGGATCTGTGGGTGGTAGGGGGCTACTTTACTGGCCAGTATAGCTTTAGAGCACAGTGCTTGCTTTCTGTGAACTGTCAAGACTGTCTGGTCTGAGGTAGAGAATAGATTTTTTTTTTTTTTTTGAGACAGAGTCTTACTTTGTTGCCTTTTGTAGAGTGCTTGGCGTCATAGCTCACAGCAACCTCAAACTCATGGGCTCAAGCAATTCTCTTGCCTCAGCCTCCCAAGTAGGTGGGACTACAGGTGCCGGCCACAATGCCAGGTTATGTTTTAGAGATGAAATCTCTCTCACTCTTGCTCAGGCTGGTCTTGAACCTATGAACTGAGCAATCCACCTGTCTTGGCCTCCCAGGGTGCTAGGGTTACAGTTGAGAGCAACTGTGCCCAGCCTGAGAATAGATTCTTAAGAAATGCTAGAATTTTCAAATAATCTGGACTCCTTATCCAAGGCTAGTAAAACCTTACGTGATTTGGCTCTTGCTTGTCTCTCAGATTTCATCTAGAACTAGTCTCCTCCAGGCCCACTAAATGTTAGCCTTCTTTGTTTAACTCAAATGTGGTAAACTTTTTCTTTAAATCAAGGTTTGTTTTCCCCATTAGTTTTTTTTTTTTTTAGTTTTGAATATTTTATTTTTCATTTATTTATTTATTTTTATTAAATCATAACTGTATACATTGATATGATCATGGGGCATCATACACTCGCTTCATAGACCATTTGAAACATTTTTATCACAATGGTTAACATAGCCTTTCCGGCGTTATCTCAGTTACTGTGCCAAAACATTTACATTCTACATTTACCAAGTTTCGCAAATACCCCTGTAAGATGCACCACAGGTATGATCCCACCGATCCCCCTCCCTCTACCCACCACCCCCCTCCCTCCCCTCCCTTTCCCACTTCCCCCTATTGTTAGGTTGTAACTGGGTTATAGCTTTCATGTGAGAGCCCCAAACTAGTTTCATAGTAGGGCTGAGTACATTGGGTACTTTTTCTTCCATTCTTGAGATACTTTACTAAGAAGAATATGTTCCAGCTCCATCCATGTAAACATGAAAGAGGTAAAGTCTCCATCTTTCTTTAAGGCTGCATAGTATTCCATGGTGTACATATACCACAATTTATTAATCCATTCGTGGATCGATGGGTACTTGGGCTTTTTCCATGAATTAGCAATTATGAATTGGGCTGCAATAAACATTCTGGTACAAATATCTTTGTTATGTTGTGATTTTTGGTCTTCTGGGTATATGCCCAGCAGAGGAATTACAGGATTGAATAGCAGATCTATTTTTAAATCTCTGAGTGTTCTCCATATATCTTTCCAAAATGAATGTATTAATTTGCATTCCCACCAGCAGTGCAGAAGTGTTCCCTTTTCTCCACATCCACGCCAACATCTCTGGTCTTGAGATTTTGTGATATAGGCTAGTCTCACTGGAGTTAGATGATATCTTAAAGTAGTTTTGATTTGCATTTCTCTGATGATTAAAGATGATGAGCATTTTTTCATATGTCTGAAGGCCGTGCGCCTGTCTTCTTCAGAGAAGTTTCTCTTCAAATCCCTTGCCCAGCCTGCGATGGGATCCCTTGTTTTTTTCTTGCTGATGCGTTTGAGTTCTCTGTGGATCCCCATTAGTTTTATTTTTACCATCATAAAATACATATGACAAAAGTTACCATCTTTTAACTATTTTTTTTGAAAGAAACATTTTGCACAGTATACAAATGCTGTGTACAGTATTTTTTTTTTTTTTTATTGTTGGGGATTCATTGAGGGTACAATAAGCCAGGTTACACTGATTGCATTTGGTAGGTAAAGTCCCTCTTGAAATCATGTCTTGCCCCCAGAAGGTGTGGCATGCACCAAGGCCCCGCCCCCCTCCCTCCTTACCTCTCTCTGCTTTTCCTACCCCCCCCACATAACCTTAATTGTCATTAATTGTCCTCATATCAAAATTGAGTACATAGGATTCATGCTTCTCCATTCTTGTGATGCTTTACTAAGAATAATGTCTTCCACTTCCATCCAGGTTAATATGAAGGATGTAAAGTCTCCATTTTTTTTAATAACTGAATAGTATACATATACCACAGCTTGTTAATCCATTCCTGGGTTGGTGGGCATTTAGGCTGTTTCCACATTTTGGCGATTGTAAATTGAGCTGCAGTAAACAGTCTAGTACAAGTGTCCTTATGATAAAAGGATTTTTTTCCTTCTGGGTAGATGCCCAGTAATAGGATTGAAGGATCAAATGGGAGGTCTAGCTTGAGTGCTTTGAGGTTTCTCCATACTTCCTTCCAGAAAGGTTGTACTAGTTTGCATTCCCATCAGCAGTGTAAAAGTGTTCCCTTCTCCCCACATCCACACCAGCATCTGCAGTTTTGAGATTTTGTGATGTGGGCCATTCTCGCTGGGGTTAGATGGTATCTCTGGGTGGTTTTGATTTGCATTTCTCTAATAGATAGGGATGATGAACATTTTTTCATGTGTTTGTTAGCCATTCGTCTGTCGTCTTTAGAGAAAATTCTATTCATGTCTCTTGCCCATTGATATAAGGGATTGTTGGCTTTTTTCATGTGGATTAATTTGAGTTCTCTATAGATCCTAGTTATCAAGCTTTTGTCTGATTGAAAATATGCAAATATCCTTTCCCATTTTGTAGGTTGTCTCTTTGCTTTGGTTGTTGTCTCCTTAGCTGTACAGAAGCTTTTCAGTTTAATGAAGTCCCATTTGTTTATTTTTGTTGTTGTTGTAATTGCCATGGCAGTCTTCTTCATGAAGTCTTTCCCCCGGCCAATATCTTCCAGTGTTTTTCCTATGCTTTCTTGGAGGATTTTTATTGTTTCATGCCTTAAATTTAAGTCCTTTATCCATCTTGAATCAATTTTTGTGAGTGGGGAAAGGTGTGGGTCCAGTTTCAGTCTTTTACATGTGGATATCCAGTTCTCCCAGCACCATTTATTGAATAGGGAGTCTTTCCCTATTCATACCCCAAGGTATGTTCTTGTTTGGTTTATTGAAGATTAGGTGGTTGTAAGATGTTAGTTTCATTTCCTGTTTTTCTATTGATTCTAAGTGTCTATGTCTCTATTTTTGTGCCAGTACCATGCTGTCTTGACCACTATCGCTTTGTAATACAGACTAAAATCTGGTATGTTGATGCCCCCAGCTTTATTTTTATTACTAAGAACTGCATTAGCTATATGGGTTTTTTTCTGGTTCCATACAAAATGCAGAATCATTTTTTCCAAATCTTGAAAGTATGATGTTGGTATTTTGATCGGAATGGCATTAAATAGGTAGATTGCTTTGGGAAGTATGGACATTTTAACAATGTTGATTCTTCCCATCCATGAGCATGGTGTGTTCTTCCATTTGTTAATATCCTCTGCTATTTCCTTTCTGAGGATTTCATAGTTTTCTTTTATAGAGGTCCTTCACCTCCTTTGTTAGGTATATTCCTAGGTATTTCATTTTCTTTGAAACTATGGTGAAGGGAGTTGTATCCTTAATTAGTTTCTCATCTTCACTGTTATTGGCGTGTACAGAGGCTACTGACTTGTGGACATTGATTTTATATCCTGAAACATTACTGTATTTTTTGATGACTTCTAGGAGTCTTGTGGTTGAGTCTTTGGGATTCTCTAAGTATAGGATCATGTCGTCAGCAAAGAGGGAGAGTTTGACCTCCTCGGCTTCCATTTGTATTCCCTTGTCCTGCCTAATTGTATTGGCTAGAATTTCCAGCACTACGTTGAATAGTAAAGGTGACAGAGGACAACCTTGTCTGGTTCCAGTTCTAAGAGGAAAAGCTTTCAGTTTTACTCCATTTAGTAAAATATTAGCTGTGGGTTTGTCATAGATAGCTTTAATCAGTGTTAGAAATGTGCCACCTATGGCTATACTCTTCAGTGTTCTAATTAGAAAAGGATGCTGGATTTTATCAAATGCTTTTTCTGCGTCTATTGAGAGGACTATGTGATTTTTATTTTTGCCTCTGTTAATATGGTGGACTTTTAACTATTTTTAAATGTATAGCACAGTTGTATTAAATACATTGATAATGTTGTGCAGTTTTTAGCACTCTCTGTCTCTTTAATTCTTTATCTTATAAAACTAAAACAATAGTTTTCCCAGAACTATTTGTTGAAAAGACTCTACCTTCTCTGTTGAACAGTCTTGGGTGCTTCTGTTGAAGATCATTTTATCAAATATGTAAGGGTCATTTTGGGGCTCTCTGTTCTGTTCTAGTCATCTATGTCTTTATGCCAATACTACATTATTTTGATTACTATAGCTTTGTAATAAGTTTTCAAGTCAGAAAGTATGAGTCCTCTAGCTTTGTTCTTCTATTTCAAGATTGTTTCGTCTGTTTGCAATCTCTTGAAATTTCCTAAGAATGTTAGGATGAGTTTTTGTATTTCTGCAATAACAATGGGGATTTTGATAGGGATTCCATTGAATCAATAGATTTCTTTGTATAGCATGGAAATCTTAACAATATTAAGTCTTCCTATATGTGAATATAGGGTGGATTTCCATTTATTATTAAAGAAATTCTTTAATTTCCTTCAGCAATGTTTTGCAGTTTTCATTGTACAAGTATTTTACCTTCAAGGTTAATTCCTAAGTATTTTATTCTTTTTGTAATGGAAATGTTTTTGTTAGTTTCACTTTCAGTTTGCTTATTGTTAGTGTGTAGAAATGCATCATGATTTTGTATGTTGACTTTTTATCCTGCTACTTTGTTAAATTTACTTATTAGTTCTGTTTTTCTGTGTGTGTGTTTGGAATCCTTAGTGTTTTCTTCATATGTGATCATATTATCTATTAACAGAGATAATTTTAATTCTTTCCAGTTTTGGATGCCTTTTATTTATTTTTCTTTCCTAATTGCTCTAGGTAGAAATTCCAGTACTATTTTGCATAGATATGGGAAAAGTGGTATCTTTAAGGAAAAGATTCCAGTCTTCCATTGTTGAGTATGATATTTGTTTTGGGATTTTTGTACATGGCTTTTATTATGTTGAGATGGTTAGTTTCTACTCCTAAGTTGTTGTGGGTTTTTAGTATGAAAGTGTGTTAAATTTAATTAGATGCCCAAAGATTACCAATTGAGATGATTATCTGATTTCCTTTATTGTGTTATGATGATGGTGTATTGTTTGATTTTTATATGTTAAACCATCTTTACATTCTAGGAGTAAAGTCCACTTGGTCTTAGGGTGTAATCCTTTCAATATCTTGCTGGAGCCCTTGTGCTAGCATTTTGTTGAGGATTTTTGCTTCTGTGATCAGTAGGGTATTGGTTTGTAATTTTCTTTCCTTGTAATGTCTGCGTCTGGCTTTGGTAGTTGCCAGGATAATGCCCTTCAGAATGAATTTGGAAAGGTTCTCTTAAAGTTTTGGAAAAGTTTGAGAAATTCAATCAGGTTTTTTTTTAATTGATATGTATATATAATATTTGTACATTGTATGGCGTATATGTGATACTTTGTTATGTGCATAGAATGTGCAATGATTATGTCATAGTATTTAGGATATCTGTTATCCTAAGCATTTATCATTTCTATGTCTTATTGGATCTAAGAGTTTTGTGGTAGAGTCTAGGCTTTTCTAAATATAAGATTGTGTCATCTCCAAAGAGAGATAATTTGACTTCTTACCTAATGTATTTGCCTTTTAATTCTTTCTTTTGCCTGATTGCTCGGGATTGGACTTATATTTTGAATGGGAATGGTGTAAAGTGGACATCTTTGCTTAGTTTTAGTTCTTAGAAAACATATCATCCCACAGATGCAGAATACAAATTCTCATCAGCATCTGCAACATTATCTAGGATACACCACATATTAGAACAAAAAATAGTATCAACAAATTTTTTTTAAAACTGAAACAGTTATCTTCTCAGACCGCACTAAGAACTAGCAATCAACAACAAAAGAAACTTTGGAAACCGTACAAATACATAAAAATTAAACAACATGCTTTGAACAATCACTGGGTCAATGAAGAAATTTAGAAAGAAATCAAAAAATGTCTTGAAATAAATGAAAATGAAATCACAACATGCTAATATCTATGGGATACAACAAAAGCAGTGCTAAAAGAAAAATTTATATAGCCAATAAATGCATACATCAAAAAAGTAGAAAGTTTCAGGGTAGCGCCTGTGGCTCAAAGAAGTAGGGTGCTGGCCCCATATGCTGGAGGTGGTGGGTTCAAACCCAACTCCAGCCAAAAACTGCAAAAAAGAGAGAAAAAAGTAGAAAGTTTCAAATAAAAGCCTACTGATACACCTCAAGAAAAACAAGAGCAAACCAAACCCAAACAAAACAAACTATAGTTTTAAAAAGTAGAATAAAGAGGGCGGCACCCGTGGCTCAGTGAGTAGGGCGCTGGCCCCATATGCCGAGGGTGGCAGGTTCAAACCCAGCCCCGGCCAAACTGCAACAAAAAAATAGCCGGGCGTTGTGGCGGGCGCCTATAGTCCCAGCTACTCGGGAGGCTGAGGCAAGAGAATCGCGTAAGCCCAATAGTTAGAGGTTGCTGTGAGCCGCGTGACGCCACGGCACTCTACCGAGGGCGGTACAGTGAGACTCTGTCACTACAAAAAAAAAAAAGTAGAATAAAAGAAATAATAAAATTCAGACCAAAACAAAATGGAGAGTATGAAACAATGTTAAAAAAAACAAACAACAGGCAGCACCTATGGCTCAGTGGGTGGGGCACCAGCCCTATATACCAAGGGTGGCAGGTTCCAACCTGCCCCTGGCCAAACTGCAACAAAAAAATAGCTGGGCGTTGTGGCGTGTGCCTGTAGTCCCAGCTCCGGAGGCTGAGACAAGAGAATTGCCTAAAGCCCAGGAGTTGGATGTTGCTGTGAGCTGTGTGACACCATGGCATTCTACTGAGAGCAATAAAATGAGATTCTGTCTCTACAAAAAAAAAAAAAAAAAATGAAGGCCAGGTGTGGTGACTGACGCCTATAATCCTAACACTCTGGGAGGCTGAGGTGGGTGGATTGCTTGAGCTCATGAGTTTGAGACCAGCCTGAGCAAAAGCAAGACCCCATCTCTACTAAAAATAGAAAAACTGAGGTAAGAGGACCACTTGAGCCCAAGAGTTCAAGGTTGCTGTGAGCTATGATGCCATAGCACTCTATCCAGGGTGACAGCCTGAGACCTGTCTCAACAACAACAACAACAAAAAAAGGTTTTTTAAAGATACGCGAAACTGATAAGCCACAACAAGAGTAGCCATGAAAAAAGAAGACTCAAATAAACAAAATTAAAAACAAACAGAGAAATTCAACTGATATCACATACACAAAACATCAGAGACTATTGCAAACAACTATATACTAACAACTCGAGAACCTAGAGGAAATGGATAAATTTCTGTACACATACATAAGAGTAAATCTTTAAGAAACAGAAAACCTGAGCAGACCAATAACAAATAACAAGATTGAATCAATAATAAAAAAACCTCCCAAAAAAAGCAAAGCCCAGGACCAGAAAGCTTTACAGCCAAATTCTACTGAACTCATAAAAAAAAAACAACTCATACCAGTTTTAATCAAACCATTCCAAAAAACAAGAGAGAATTTGCCTAACTCATTCTGTAAAACCAGCATTATTCTCATATCAAAACCAGAAAATGATACAACCAAGAAAGAAAACTGCACACCAACATTCCTGATGAACACAGACACAAAATCTCTAAAAAAAAATTAGCAAACCAAATACAAAAGCACATGAACAAGATCATACACCATAATCAAGTGGGATCCATACCAGAAATGCAAAGATGATTCAATATAAACAAATCAATAACATGGTATATCACATCAAGAAAAGGAAAAACAGAAATCATATATCTCAATTGACATAGAAGCAGCATTTGATAAAACTCAATATCCCTTCACAATAAAAATATAAGTAGGCATAGAAGAAACATATCTCAACTTAATAAAGACCACATCGGCCAAACCCAAAGTTTACATCATAATGAATGGGGAAAAAACTAAAAGCCCTTCCTCTAAGAGCTCGAACTAAGCAAAGATGTCCACTTTAGGGTCTGTTAGGGCCATTTGGTCAAAAGTGCAGTTTAATTCATTATTTCCTAGTTGATTTTCTGTCTAGAAGATCTGTCCAGTGCTGAGTGGTATTTTGAAGTCCCCAATTATTATTGTACTGAAGTCTTATCTTTTCCTTTAGATTTAATGTTTCCTTTATATATCTGGGTGTGCACCGTTTTAGGTGCATATCTATTTAGAACTGTTTTCTCTTGTTGAATTGATTCCTTATCATCATATAATGACCTTCTTTGTCTCTTTTTACTGTTTTTGAGTTTGTTTTATCTGATGTATGTTTAGTTATTTCTGTTCATTTTTTGTTTTTGTTTGTATCAAATATTTTTTCCATCTCTGTCAGTTTGTATGTGTTTTTTCAATTTTTATTGGGCCTTTCGGGGGTGTGCCTGGGGCCCTTACTGTTGTATAGCTTATTCATTAACACTGCTTCCAGAGCCCTGGGGCTTCATCATGTGGGGTACCTCTGGAAGGCTGGAGAAGGGCTTAGGGTGGAGGGCCTCAAAGCCATCATTTACCCTGAAGGTCAGCTCCCCTGTGGTTGTGGCCGATGGTTGTGCTGTTTGGCTGGTGAAGGCACACTTACCCAATGGCTTGCCATTATCCAGGAACTGGTTGTCCTTGTATAGCCACTGCTCCTTGGGCAGCACTGAGGATTCTCTTGTGAAGTGCTTTAGCTCAGGCACAGTGCTTGACTCCTTGGTGTTTGTGAAGATGGTGATCTTGTGCTGGCACTTATGAGGACCGCTTCCATTGCGACAGCTGCCTCTTGTCTATATGCATCTTTATAGGTGAAGTGAGCAGGTGGCATATGTTTGGTTCAAGTTTTTTATCCATTTATCCAGGATGTATATTCTAAGTGGAAAATGTAATCTGTTTATATTCAAGGTTATTATTTATAAGTAAGGACTTATTCCTATCATATTATTTTGTTAATTGTTTTCTTTTGTTCCTTCCTTTCTCTCTGAAACTTTTTTTTTTTGGCCAGGGCTGGGTTTGAACCCGTCACCTCCAGCATATGGGACCGGCGCCCTACTCCTTGAGCCACAGGCGCTTGTTCCTTCCTTTCTCTCTTAATGTTTATCCGTATGAGTTGGTGGTTTTCTGTACTGGTAACATTTGAGTCCTTTCTGGGTTTTTGTTTGTATTTTGGAGACTCATTAAGTTGTCTGGGGTAGGAGTGGATTGGCATCATCGTTGCTCTTAGCAGCCTCAAACACCTGGGCTCAAGTGATCATCTTGGCTCAGCTTTCTGAGTAGCTGGGTCTAAAGCAGTGGTTCTCAACCTTCCTAATGCCAGGAACCTTTAATGCACTCCAACGGGGTCACAACCCACAGGTTGAGAACCTTTGGTCTAAAGGCACATGCCACCATGCCTGGCTGATTTTTCTGTTTTTGGTAGAGATGGGGTCTTGTTTCGCTCAGTCTGGTCTTTCTCTCGGCCTCAAGCAGTCCTCCCGCCTCTGCCTCCCAGAGTGCTAGGTTATAGGAATGATTCATGGAGCCTAGGTTTGAGTCTTTTTGTTATTCCTTTGTGTTTTCTATCGCAGATAGTTTTATATTTTCATGATGGTAGATATTATTCTTTCATTTCTATGTGTTAAGACTCCCTTAATTATGTCTTAGAGGGCTAGTTTAATGTTGAATTCACTTAGTTTTTGTTTGTCTGGGAAGTGATTTCTTCTTTATTTTTGATGGGATAAAGTTGCGATTTTTTCCCGAGCTGTAACATTTCTGCTGAGAAATCTGCTGGTAGTCTGATGGTGTTACCAGACACTTCTTGCTGTGTTTTAGAGATATGTCTTTGTCTTTGACTTTTGGCAGTCTGAGTATAATGTGCTAGGGAGAAGATCTTTTGGGATTTGGAGGATCTCTGAGCTTCTTATATCTGGATGTCTAAACTTTTTGATAGACTTGGGAAGTTTTCAGGTATTATTTGGTAGGTTTTCTGTCTTTTTAAACTTTTCTTCCTCTTCTAGGACACCCAAAATTATAATATTTGGTGGCTTTATAGTTATCTTTGTCCCATGGGCTTTCCTTTTTAGTTTTTATTCTCCTCCCTTTTTGGTAAATGTTAGCTATTTCAAATGATCTGTATTTAAATTCTGAAATTCTTTCTTCTGCTTGATCTCTTGTTGAGCTATTAATTGTAGTTTTTGTTTCATTCATTGAATTTTTTAGTTCTAGGATTCCTTTGGTTCTTTTATACGATAAATCATAGGTGAATATTACATTCAAAACCCTGAATTTTTTTTTTTTTTTTTTGCAGTTTTCGCCAGGGGCAGGTTTGAACCCGCCACCTCCGGTATATGGGGCTGGCGCCCTACTCCATTGAGCCACAGGCACCTCCCCCAGAAATTTTTTTATTTCTTTCTTTTTATTGTTCTGTGTTCTCTTGTATCTCCCTGAATTTATTTAATATTATTATTTTGAGTTCTTTTTCATTCATTTCTGTTTTTGGGAATTATTGTGTTCTTTTGGAGGTATTATATTATCTTGTGTAATATAATATTGGATGGTAAGGGCATTTTCATTTTGATTCTATATATGTGTAGTAATGTAATCTCTGTATAATTTCTTTGCCTATAAACACAATCATTGGTATTTGTGATTTCCTCACTGGTTTAGATTGTGGCTATTAGTGGAGACTGTGGTGAGGTTTTCTGGGGACAGAACACTAGTGAGCCCATTCTTTGCCTCCGGTGTTGGTAGTGATGTTCTTTATGAGCATGCCTGTTCTTGAGACTCCGGGTGGCATACGTGGTCACCAATGTTAACACATCCAGGAAAGCTGATTCTTGGGCCTATAGGCAGTTTGCGGGGGTGCCAGTAGTGGCAGTGTTGGGCTGAATGGATGAACAAATCCTCAGGTCTCTGAACAATGTGCATGCTGTAGGCAATAGTAGTAGTCATGGTAGGACAACCCTCAGGCTTCCAGGAGGCTTTCACTGGTGTTAGCAGTTGTTGTGATGGCCGGGGCTGGTCAGCCCTCATGTTGCTAGGACTATGTGCTGGTGTGTTCCAGCTGTGGTCATGATGGCAGTCTGTGTAGGCCTATCTTCAGGGCCCCAGGAACAGTGTCCAGATGCTAGTGGTAGTGATCGGAGGTGTGGGAGGGAGGAAGATCCCTAGACCTCTTAAGTGGCGTGCTTGGGCACTGGCAATAGGTTTTCTGGGCCTATTGTTAGGCCACCTGGTAATGTGGATGTATGTCCAGGGTAATTGATGTGGCAGGGTAATCATCAGGCCCTTAGGTGGTTTATTAGGGCACTGGTGTGTGTGTGTGGGTAAAACCAGGTGGGGCACATTTGTTCTCAGGTGATCCATAATGGTGTGCATGGGTGTAGGCTGTGGGGGGCAAGGCAGTACAATTCACCAAGGTGTTGTAGGTGGCAGGAGGCATTCTGGGACCATTACTAGCTCCTCTTATGGTTTGTATGTGTTTCTGGGGCGACTGAGAGGGTGGGAATATTCCTGGGTCTCTGGGTAGCATGTTTGGGCACTTAGCCCAGGTGGTACCAGGCTGGTAGGCCTGTCCTCAGGCCCCTGATGATACACATTAACACAGGCTATAGTGAGCGGGATGAGGTGATGCCCAGGCCCTGGGTGATGTGCTTGGTTGGCAGCAGCAGTGGGGACAATGGGCAAGAGAGGTCTTTCCCCAGGGCATGCACCTGGCTGGTGTGGCCCTGTTGCTGGAGGCTTCAGGATGGGTATTTGTGGTAGCCACCCCAGGCAGGTGGTTTTCAGGCTCTGTCTTTCGTCTCCCTTTGTCTTGGGGGCAGCCCTACTTAGTGTGGTGAGCTGCATGGAGGAGAATGTGTGTGCTTGAGTGCTGGAGACCTTTTCACTCTGATGGATTCAACTGGCATCTTTCCACTGTAGCATTTTGGGTGGACATGGGATGATGTTCATGGGGCACTAGGGATTTGGAGATGCAGGAGCTGTTGGTCTCTGGGGCACAGTGGGGTCTGGTGGAGGCTGAGCTCTCATAGTGGCACCATGGTGAAGCTCTCTGCAACTTGGGATGTACACAGAGCCCAGCATGAGCTCTCTTGAAGCTATGTCATCGAGTGTACTTCAGGGAGCTCCATGTGTCAGTCTTAGGTTTTGCATGGCTGGGATTATAGGTGTCTGAAGTGAAAATATGGACAGCTGGGGAAATCTCTCACTAACCCTTTCCCTGCACTGAGGAGCCTCTCCAGGCTCCCATCCAATCTCTGTTGGGCTGTCCACCTTACCTTTCTTTCTTTGGTGCCTTCTTTGTTGAATTCCTGCATTCTCTGTTAGAAGTTCTATTTGAAGTGTGGTTATCTACTTAATCTTTTGATTTGTCTTTGTGGAAGAGTCGAATATCCTGTGCCTTTTAGTGAGCCATCTTTAATGACTCTCAAGGTGATTTTATCCACCCCCCTTATACTTTTGTGTAATGCTGTAATCCCATTGCACAGAATAGCCATTTATATGGTTGACTTCCTCATATCGTTTAGATCTCAGTAAAAGCTGTCTCTTAGGTCTTCTTGGATATCTAATCTAATGTAGCTTCTCAGTCCCTGACTATCAAGAGTTTTCTATTGTTGTGCTCACAGCAATTGTCACTGATATTTTCATAATTAGCACATGAAAATAATTCAGTGATATTTAAATATTAATTATCCCTTTACCTGTGGGAAAATGTAAGCTCTATGAGAGTAATCCTTATTGTTTAAGGGTTTTATTGCCATTTACATTATGTAGGCATGATTGATCAAGTCTTTGTTTGGATATTGGTATTAATTTGAGTCTAGGCATTCTCCCTTCCCCACAGGTCAGGGGGATGGGGCTGAAATTTTCAAACTTCTAATTATGTGGTCGGTTCATCTGGCAACCAGCCCTAATCTTGATGTAGGGGACCAGCAAGAGTCACGCCATCAGCATAAACTCTGGTGTGGGACTTATGAAAGGGCCTTATTTATTTTATTTCAATTTTTAAATTATTTATTTATTGGCTTATAATGAATGACAAAATATGATCCCTTTCACCTCTATCACTGAGCAAATTTTGTTTTAGGAGCTATTTTGACAGGAGGGTAGGAAGAAGACCAAATTTTTCTTTCTTAATATTGTTATAAGGGTAGATAAGAAAATGTATGTAAAACTCTTAGTGAAGCATTGGCTGTCCTGCTGCATCTGTAAACAATGTTTCCTTTCCCATACCTCTCCTCCTTGACCTTCTTATCTCTTCTCTCCTTTTTCTTTCATCTAATAGGCTTTGCTTGAATTTCTACTTTCCTAATTTAATTTTTGAGTTCTCAGTATTAGGTCAGCATTCCAGGACTGGGTGGGTTAGGAGTGACTTGGCTCAAAGCAGGAGGACTGGTATTGGTATAAATTCTTCATACAGGAGTCTCCGGGTAGTCCTCATTTCCTGTCCTTTTTGTAATGCTGTTAGTTTTCGTATACATCAAGAAATGGAGGCATCTTCAGATACTCGTTCCTATGGTACCTTCAATCCTTAGGAAAGAGTGTATGAATTTCCTTTTTCAGGAAATTTAGCTGTGATAGTGTCACTTTAGTGTTAGAAGACATGGTCAGGCTAATTCTTGGGAGTATGTTCTGTGCTTTAGTAATGACATTGATAATTTTGAAGATAAGAGAAATTTACTCATTTCATCAGTAAAACGTGAAATAAGAGTGACAAAGCATATTGTGGGGTAAGAAGATTCTCTCGATTATTTTCCCGTTATCTTTTTCCTAGAGGTTTCATGGTCATTAGAAAGACGTACTTGTTACTGGTACTCTTTTGAAGAGTTTATCTAACATGGTATTTTCATATGGTTTTTAAAATGTTTATTTCCAGTTAACAGAAGATGAAATTGCAACCATTCTTAAATCGACATTGAAAGGACTAGAATATTTGCACTTTATGAGAAAAATACACAGAGATATAAAAGCTGGAAATATTCTCCTCAATACAGAAGGACATGCAAAATTGGCAGATTTTGGAGTAGCTGGTCAATTAACTGTAAGTTGATTTTATTTTATTATTTTTTTGATTTTGCTTCTCTAATAAATTTTATGCCTCACTACTGGTTCTGTGCCTTTTAATTTAAACATTAAAATATAGATTTAAGGGGTACAAATTGAATTTTGTTACATGTATATGTTGCATGGGCGTGAAGTCTAGGCTTTTGGTACACTGAGTAGTGTACATTGTACCCTGCGTGTAATTTTTCATCCTTTACTTAAGTTAACTTTAATAGTTTTGGGAACACGTCTGACTTTCTTGTTCTGGCTTGATTGTGACTAACCTTTAATAATTTCTTGAGGGGAAATGGAAAGAAATTTATAGCTTTGTCATTTTTGTGGAGAAGGAACTATAATTAAGCTAAGTTTGAGTATTATTTAATTTATAATTTTAGGGACATTGAATATGAAAATAGATCTTACCCATCATGAGAATGACTTAGGTGTATTCTAAAAAAGAAGCTGTGTTGGATCATTTCTTAGCTTTTATTGTGCTGTTTTTAATGATTGTCCTTAATGATAACAGTGGAGATAAGTTACTTCTGGACTCTTGGTTATTTTAGGATTCAAAAATTTTAACTATTTTGTGTTATAACTTACTGGGATCCTAACAAAATTGTTAATTTCAGATATAATCTGTGATGTTGGAGGGTTTAACTTGTTTTATTAAAAATACATTTGGCATACAGATTGCCATTGTGTTTTGGTAATAGTATTTATATCTGTGTAATGTTACTACAGGATACAATGGCAAAACGCAATACTGTGATAGGAACTCCATTTTGGATGGCTCCTGAGGTAATTCAAGAAATAGGATATAACTGTGTGGCTGACATCTGGTCGCTTGGTATAACTTCTATAGAAATGGCTGAAGGAAAACCTCCTTATGCTGATATACATCCAATGAGGGTAAGAGAATTATGGTTTACTAAAAATGTTGATCTTGTGTTGCAGTTTTAAAATAGTAATAGTATTTGTCAAAAAGTAATGACTGTTAACTTGTTTCCCCTAAATTCTTAATTTTGAAAAAAAGAACTGAAGGATATAATTATCTCTGCAATCACTGCTTTCCTCCCTCCAAAATTATACCTGTAACACTTTTCCTTGCCTTTCAGTAGAAGAAAGTTGGAAATCCTCTTTCTTCTTCAATTTATTTTCACAATGTGATAGTGGAAGACTTTGAAGAAATCAATTCTTATTCTTTTTTTTTCCTGAAATTTATACCTTTCTATATTTTTGTTTCTTTCCTTGATCTTCTTTGGTCTGAGGATTATATTAATAAATTCTGATTTTTTTCCTCCCTTTTTCTTTTCTTTTCTTTTTTTTTTTTGAGATTGGATCTGGCTATGTTGCCTGGGCATGAGGCAGTGGTGCTGTCATAGCACATTGCAACCTCAAACTTATGGACTCAAGTGATCCTTCTGCCTCAGCTTCCCAAGTAGATGTGACTACAGGTGCATGCCACAAAGCTCAGCTAATTTTTTATTTTTGTAGAGATGGGGGTCTCAGCTTGTTGTTTAAAATTGTCTCAAACTCCTGGCTTCAAGTGATCCTCCCACCTCGGTCTCCTAAAGCTGAGATTAGAGGCATGAGCCACTGTTCCCAGCCCAGAAATCCTGATTTCTAATATTGCTATGTATCCATAGGGAATTAGGCTTATTGTTTTAGTTATTACTTACTGATAAAATGGAATTCCTGTTTTGAACACCATTATACACTTCTGTTGTCTTCTTTTCTGGGATAATTTATGAGTTTGAAATTTGTGTATTTAAATATAATGTCTATGCTTCAGGATTTGTGATAATATAGATTCATTTTGTTACTATGAATCCCAATTCATCATAGATAAGGACATTTATCTTTGTATAATTATTGCCCCCTAGTGGCTATAGTTTCTATCAATGAAGATAATAGGAATGAAGTGGGGAAGAGTGTATTTGTGTGTTGTTTGTAGCAAAGAGAGTATAATATCAGGATGACTGGAAGAATGTGTGATATAAATAGGTGGGAAGAAAAATAATGCAGTATCTTCATTAATGCAAATAATGTAATACCTCTATGATATCTGAAGAGGAATAAATTGGAATTAAATTTGTTACTACAGTGCTGGGTTAAATTTAAATAATATAGGTAATAGGTACTATATTGAAAATACATACAAATCTGTTCGCTGTATGGAAACACTTTCAAGAGAAATTTCTTTGAGTAATGCAATTGTGTGCAATTTGTATCACCTTCCTTGTATAAATAAATTTCTTTTGTTGACACGAAAAATATAAATAGCATTATTTATTTTAAAATAATATGAAAAATAACAAGGTTAGCTTAAAAACAGGAACACAGATTCTCATTTCTTCTCAATCCTTAGTTATTTGCGGTACTTTTAGTTAGGATGTTTGTAATCCGCAAACTTGATGTATTTGAGTTTGAATTGGTAAGGTTAATTATCCAAGGCAATTTAACTAAGTTCCAGAGCTAAGATTTACCATGGGGATTACATTACAGTATAATAATTATTATTACCATTCTGCTGCCTCCCTATGTTAATCTTGTTTTCCCATCCAAGTGGTCCAACATACTAAATTTGACTCTGTGCTAATAATCTCTCTAGCAGATAGCATGAAATTGTAATATATGACCCTTTGCCTTCAAGTATCTTAAAATATTATTTGGGAATTTGAATTAATATGTGATGAAATAGTTAAAATATACCAGAAGATAGTATTTTTCTTAAAGACTAGATAAAATATGAAATCTTAAATATTGAAATATTAAAATAGATAAAAATATTATAATCTTCCTAAGATGCCTTGTTCACTTTTGTTTGTCAGTTTAACTCCTACCTATTTTTTATGTTCCAACTCAGATTTTTATTTCTCTGTATAGTCTTTCTTTAAAGTCACCACAAGTAGATTTATCTTTTTCTTCATAATTTATATATAGGTAGTTTTTTACTCTATAGTTCTTTGGACAGTTTACTAAGTGTTGCTTTATGCATTTCCAAATACAATATAATTTTTTCAAATACAATATAGTTTTTTAAGTTTCTTTTTAAATGCCATCATAACTTCTCGTATTTCAGAATTCTTGTTTTTTTTTTTTTTTTGAGACAGAGTTTCACTATGTCGTTCTCAGTAGAGTTCTGTGATGTCACAGCTCACAGCAACCTCAAACTCTTGGGCTTAAGCGGTTCTCTTGCCTCAGCCTTCCAAGTAGCTGGGACTATAGGCGCCTGCCACAACGCCTGGCTATTTTTTGGTTGCAGTTGTCATTGTTGTTGTAGCTGGCTCAGGCCTGGTTAGAACCCTCCAGCCTCATAGGGTTATGGCTGGCACCATAACCACTGCGCTATGGGTGCCAAGCTGTATTTATGTATTCTTACAGATTATTTAACTACGACTATAGGGAAGCTGTGAATATCATGTAGCAAATACAGTTTTTCTAAAATTCAGATCTTTAATTGAAAGCTCAAACTCTCATTGGTAACAAATACTGTTTTTTGTTTTCTTCGAAATGGCAGGTTTACTTCACTTATTTTTGAGAAAATTTCTGTCAAATACCCAAGTTCGTGTAACACTAGCTTTTCTGTTGATTTTTCTTTGAGTAAAAGTGGTGTTCTTCAAAGAAAGAGTTTTAGCTTGTTTTACTTGTAGCTCAGTTACACAGGTGCTTTTTTCTTTTTGAGATAATCATTGTTCTTTGATACACAAAGAAATACTTGATGCATATTTTCCCACTTTGTCACATAGAATGTTAAAAAATATGCATTCAATGGTGGAAATTTAATATAATTGATAATCTTCAGGATTTCTTTAAGGTTTACAGTAGTTTGGTGGGGAGTTGGTGGGGATAAAAGAAAAAGCTGTCCCAGAAAGAAAAAAATGATTGTTGAGAGCCCAGCTAAATTGGTGACAAATTGTAGTGTTATCAATTCTAGTTTGTGGTCCTTTCTCTAGCAGTGCTTAGCAGTTGGAGTAGAGCACTTGCTGGCCTTAATATCCAGGATTTGTGTTTTAATGAATGTCTTAGAAGGATGGAACCCCAGAGATTTAAAGATGCTGTTGAGAGAGTAGTTCAGGTGGTTACCAATGGGATATAGTCTGGAGAGGGAAAAATGTATGTAAGGTAATGGAAAGATCAAAGAAGAGGCAGTATTCTCCTCTTTTGCTGCTTAACAGTTACCTAAGGAGCTTTGAAAAAAATTCTGAAGCCTGTACCCTACCCTAAACTAATTAAATGAAAATTTCTTTTCAGTGAGGTTAGGGAGCAGATAAAGTGGTAGCTAAAGCATGAGAAAGATGGTAGGTTATGAAAATTAATGAGTGAAATTTTGAAGTTTTTTTATTAAAATTTTTTATTTATTGTAGGAACTATATGAATTAATATCTTAAGCTCCATTTTAATGGACAAATTGGATTTTTGAAAAATTATGTTGTTTATTAAGATGATACAACTTGTCAGTGGCAGAGCTAAGATAGGAACTAAAGCTGGTTTACATTTTTGCTTAGCCACCAAGGAAATATCCTCTGCATTTGTATTCCAATTTTGTGCAAGTGGAGGAGTGGCTAGTAAAAATAACAAATCTATAAACCATATCATCTAATCTTTATAATTATATTACAAACTTTCTACATTTTCCTACAAATTGGCAGGAAATATGGACAGATTTTAATTTTTTTATATTTTGTTTCCCACCCAGTTTTTTTGTAGCAATATAAGCTAATGAGATAACCAGGCATCTACAGTGGGATGAAGTACCCAGTGAGATGAAGTACCCAGTTGTCACAGTGGGATGAAGATGAGCAAAGAATGCTAGTTCTTTTAATATAAGTAAAGAATATTATACAATTTATTGCATGTAAGTAGCTATCTAGAACAAAGTTAGAGACAAGGTTAGGATGTGACAGGCACACTTCCCTAGCCTCCATCCATAACCAGGGGAGTACCTAGCTGCTGTTGCTGTTGACTGACTAAGTGAGCATCCTGTTCAGTCTTTCTGAAATTCCCTTTGTCTGTTCTCACAGGGTTCAGACCCTCTCCACCAGGTACACATAATAGGAACACACCAGAACAGCAGTGGTGACTTTTGGACTGAGTGAATTGGGATTTGGGTTCCTGGTCATTTTCTCAGACTAATATATTTTACCATGTCTAGGCTCCAGGTCTGCTTGAAACCTATTCTTGCTTAGACTTGTAAGAAATAGGGGCAAAACTTTTTACTATTCTGAACTAAAACTCTGTACCATCAAACAGTAACTCTCCATGTTCTCTTGCCCCGGTATATTGTAGTCACTATTCTATTTTCTGTCTCTCCGAGTTTGGCTATTCTAAGTACCTCATACAAGCAGAATTATACAGTATTTGTCCTTTTATGTGTGGATATTTAAAAACCCGTTTCCATGTTGTAACATAATGTAGAATTTCCTTCTCTTTAAACAATAATATTGAATAATACTTTATTGTATGTATACATACATACATACATATATATATATATATATATATATATACACGTTTTGTTTATTCATTCATTTGTTAATGGACACATGGATTTCTTTCACCTTTTGGCTGTTGTGAATAATGCTAACATGAAATGAGTACATAATCATCTTCTTTAAGACCCTACTGTTAGTTCTTTTGGGTATATTCCTAAAGAAGAATTGCCGCATCATACAGTAATTCTATGTTTAATGTTTTGAGGATTCTCCTTACTATTTTCCTCAGTAGTATAGATGATTTCCAATTTCTTCACATCCTTGCTGGCACTTTTTATTTCCTTATTTTTTTCCTTTGATAGTAGTCATCACAGAGTGTGTGAAGTAGTTCACTGTGGTTTTAATATGTGTCTCCCTGATGACAAGATATGTTGAGCATCTTTTCATGTGCTTGTCATATCTTCTTTGGGAAAAGAAGATGTCTATTCATGTCCTTAGTCCATTTTTATTTTTTTTGAGACAGAGTTTCACTGTGTCGCCCTCAGTAGAGTGCTGTAGCTTCACAGCTCACAGCAACCTCAAACTCTTAGGCTTACACCAGCTACTTATTTATTGATTTTTTTGTTGCAGTTGTAATTGTTATTTTAGCTGGCCTGGGCTTCTTTTAAAAGACTGCTTTTGCGGCGTGGTCCTGATAAACCTAGGGGTAAAGGCATTCCAGACCATAAATTGGGGATTAAGGTTTATTACAGTGACAGTTTCAACTCTGTCCAGAGTTGTTGTTATTCTTAAAGAGATGTATAAGCAAAGAAAACACAATAAACAGGTTTCAACTTCTCTTGGTTGAGCCTGCTGGGGTTACCTCTGAGGCTTACAGGGGAAGAGGAATTCCTACTCTTAGTCTGTATTCAAACCTTGCTGTTGTGTTGCCAGATGTTCTGTGAACATGATTAGTTCGGTAACTATTAGGGAGCAATCATCATTTTCCTACTGACATACCCATTACATGAATATGAATTGTAGTTTTTTTTTAAGGCATGCTTCCATTAGGTATTGCTTAGGATAAGACTTAACAAAAAGGAATTAAACCATAATCCATCTTTTTAAAGGTTTTAATGTGGGATACTGACAAACTCAACATTTTTCTGTATTTGTGTGGGAGAGCTTAAAGGAGAATTTAAATAATTTATTGATTGAAAGATAACATTTATACTTCAGACCTTTTTCATCTACAGTGTAAAGTACATTTCACATTGTGACCCATTATGCTTGTGTCACTCACACAAGTGAATAAAAATATGCATGAAACAGTATACTTATTTTTACTGTTTATGATCCACTCTGATTTCTATTATTATTAAATTAATTATTTTTTTTATATATCATAGCTGTGTACATGAATGCGATCATGGGGCACCACACAATGGTTTTATAGACCCTTTGACACATTTTTATCACAATGGTTAACATAGCCTTCCTGGCATTCTCTTAGTTATTGTGTTAAGACATTTACATTCTACATTTACTAAGTTTCACATGTACTCATGTAAGATGCACCGCAGGCGTAATCCCACCAATCACCCTCCCTCCGGGCGTCCTCCCCCCTCCCTCCCCTTCCTCTCCCCCTTCTCCCTATTCTTAGGTTATAACTGGGTTATAGCTTTCATATGAAAGCCATAAATTAGTTTCATAGTAGGGCTGAGTACATTGGATACTTTTTCTTCCATTCTTGAGATAGTTTACTAAGAAGAATATGTTCCAGCTCCAACCATGTAAACATGAAAGAGATAAAGTCTCCATCTTTCTTTAAGGCTGCATAATATTCCATGGTGTACATATACCACTATTTATTAATCCATTCATGGATCGATGGGCACTTGGGCTTTTTCCATGACTTAGCAATTATGAATTGGGTGGCAATAAACATTCTGGTACAAATATCTTTGTTATAATGTGATTTTTGTTCTTCGGTGTATATACCTAGTAGAGGAATTATAAGATTGAATGCCAGATCTATTTTTAGATCTCTAAGTGTTCTCCAAATATCTTTCCAAAAGGAATGTATTAATTTGCATTCCCACCAGCAATGTAGAAGTGTACCCTTTTCTCCACATCCATGCCAACATCTCTGGTCTTGGGATTTTGTGATATGCGCTAATCTTACTGGAGTTAGTTGATGTCTCAAAGTAGTTTTGATTTGCATTTCCCTGATGATTAAGGATGATGAGCATTTTCTCATATGTCTGTAGGCCGTGCACCTGTCTTCTTCAGAGAAGTTTCTCTTCAAGTCCCTTGCCCAGCCTGCGATGGGATCAATTGTTCTTATTTTGCTTAAACGTTTGAGTTCTCTGTGGATTCTGGTTATTAAACCTTTGTCAGAGACATAACCTGGAAATATCTTCTCCCATTCTGAGGGCTGTTTGCTTGCTTTACTTACTGCGTTCTTGGCTGTGCAGAAGCTTTTTAGTTTGATCAGGTCCCAGTAGTGTATTTTTGAAGCTGCTTCAATTGCCCGGGGGTAGGGGGGAGGGTCCTCCTCATGAAATACTCTCCCAGACTGATTTCTTTGAGGGTTTTCCCTGTACTCTTCTTCTAGTATTTTTATAGTTTCATGTCTTAAGTTTAAATCCGTAATCCAGTGAGAGCCTATCTTAGTTAATGGTGAAAGGTGTGGGTCCAGTTTCAGTTTTCTACAGGTTGCCAGCTAGTTCACCCAGCACCGTTTGTTAAATAGGGAATCTTTTACCCACTGAATGTTTTTAATTGGCTTGTCAAAGATCAAATAACGGTAAGTAGCTGGATTCATCTCTTGGTTCTCTATTCTGTTCCATATATCTACCTCTCTGTTTTTGTGCTAGTACCATGCTGTTTTGATCACTATCAATTTATAGTATAGTCTGAGGTCTGGTAGCATGATTCTTCCTGCTTTGTTTTTATTTCTGAGTAATGTCTTGGCTATTCGAGGTTTTTTTTTTTGATTCCATATAAAATGAAGTATTATTTTTTCAAGATCTTTAAAGTATGACAGTGGAGCTTTAATAGGGATTGCATTAAAATTGTATATTGCTTTGGGTAGTATGGACATTTTAACAATGTTGATTCTTCCCAGCCATGAGCATGGTATGTTTTTCCATTTCTTAACATTTTCAGCTATTTCTTTTCTTAGAGTTTCATAGTTCTCTTTATAGAGATCTTTCACGTCCTTTGTTAGATAAACTCCCAAATATTTAATCTTTGGCACTACTGTGAGTGGAATAGAGCCCTTGACTGTTTTTTCAGCTTGACTATTGTCAAGGCTACCGATCTATGAATGTTGATTTTGTAACCTGAGACGCTGCTGTATTCCTTGATCACTTCGAAGAGTTTTTTAGTGGATGCCGGGTGTTTTCCAGATATACAATCATATCATCTGCGAAGAGCGCAAGTTTGATCTCTTCTGACCCTATATGGATACCCTTGATTGCCTTTTCTTCCCTAATTGTGATGGCTAAAACTTCCATTACAATGTTAAAGAGCAATGGAGACAATAGGCAGCCTTGTCTGGTTCCTGATCTGAGTGGAAATGATTTCAATTTAACTCCATTCAATATGGTATTGGCTGTGGGTTTGCTGTAGATGGCCTCTTTGAGTTTAAGAAATGTCCCTTCTATACCAATTTTCTTAAGTGTTCTGATCATGAAGGGATGCTGGATATTATGAAAAGCTTTTTCTACATCAATTGAGAGAATCATATGGTCTTTGTTTTTTAATTTGTTTATGTGCTGAATTATACTTATAGATTTATGGATATTGAAACAGCCTTGAGACCTTGGGATAAAACCGACTTGGTCATGATGTATAATTTGTTTAATGTGTTGCTGGATTCTGTTTGTTAGGATCTTGTTGAATATTTTTGCATCTATATTCATTAGTGATAGTGGTCTATAATTTTCATTTCTTGTTGTGTCTTTTCCTGGTTTGGGGGTCAGGGTGATGTTTGCTTCAAAGAACGTGTTGGATAGTCTTTCTTCTTTTTCAATATTTTGGAACAGGTTGAGTAATATAGGTACTAGTTCCTCGTTAAAGGTTTGGTAGAATTCTGATGTGAAGCCATCTGGTCCTGGGCTTTTCTTTTTAGGGAGATTTTGTATGGTTGATGCTATTTCAGAACTTGATATTGGCCTGTTCAACATTTCCACTTGATTCTGGCTAAGTCTTGAAAGGTGACGTACTTCCAAGTATTGGTCAATTTCCTTCAGATTTTCATATTTCTGAGAATGCAGTTTCTTGTAATAGTCATTAAGGATTTTTTGAATTTCTGAGGAGTCTATTGTTATTTCATCTTTGTTGTTTCTGATTGATGAGATTAGAGATTTTACTCTTTTTTTTCCTTGTTAGGTTAGCCAAACATATATCTATTTTATCGACCTTTTAAAAAAATCAACTTTTTGATATATAGATCTGTTGTATAATTCTTTTGTTTTCAATTTCATTTAATTCTGCTCGAATTTTGGTTATTTCTTTTCTTCTACTGGATTTGGGGTTGGAATGTTCTTCCTTTTCCAGTTGCTTGAGATGTCCAATTAAGTTGTTAACTTCCTCTCTTTCTGTTCTTTTGAGAAAGCCTTGCAGTACTATAAATTTCCCTCTTAGGACTGCCTTTGCGGTATCCCAGAGGTTCTGATAATTCGTGTCTTCATTGTTGTTTTGTTCCACAAATTTGGCAGTTTCCTTCTTAATCTCATCTCTGACCCAGCTATCATTCAGCATAAGGTTATTTAACTTCCATGTTTTTGTATGAGTATGCAGATTCTTTTTGTTACTGAGTTCAACTTTTATTCCATGGTGGTCCGAGAAGATGCAAGGAATAATTTCTATTCCTTTAAATTTACTGAAGTTAGACTTGTGACCTAAGATGTGATCGATTTTTGAGTATATTTTCGTGGGCTGATGAGAAGTATGTGTATTCAGTGTTGTTGGGATGAAATGTTCTATAGATGTCTGCTAAATCCAAATGTTGGATGGTTAGGTTTAAATCTAAAATGTCTTTGCTCAGCTTCTTATTGGAGGATCTATCCAACATTGGCAAAGGAGTGTTGAAATCTCCGACTATTATGGAGCTGGAGGAAATCAAGTTGCTCATGTCTGTTAGAGTTTCTCTTATAAATTGAGGCATATTCTGGTTGGGTGCATAAATATTAATAATTGAAATCTCATCATATTGAATATTACCCTTAACAAATATGAAGTGAACATTCTTATTCTCTACTTTTGTTGGTTTAAAGCCTATTCTGTCTGCAAATAGAATTGCAACCCCCCAGGGCGGCACCTGTGGCTCAAAGGAGTAGGGCGCCGGCCCCATATACCAGAGGTGGCCGGTTCAAACCGAGCCCTGGTAAAAAAAAAAAAAAAAGGAGAATTGCAACCCCTGCTTTTTTCTGATTACCATTTGCCTGAAATATGGACGAGCATCCTTTCATCCTGAGTCTATATTTATCTTTTAAGGTAAGATGTGATTCTTGTATTCAGCAAATATCTAGCCTGAGTTTTTGTATCCAGTCAGCCAACCTGCGCCTCTTTAGAGGACAGTTTAATCCATTCACATTAATGGAGAATATTGATAAGTCTGGTAAAATTTTGGGTTATTGAGTTTTTCGAAATTACAGTGGACATTTTTAATCCTTTTGCCACTGTGGAAGTTGGAGTTTGATCAAACATTTCTGAGTGAGTTTACTTTTGTGGTATATGATTGGGCTGGTCATTATGGAGGATAGGTCTGAGAATATCCTGAAGAGCTGGTTTGGTTATGGCAAGTTTCTTCAACATATGAATATCGTTAAAATATTTAATTTCTCCATCATAAGTGAAACTCTGTTTAGCTGGATACAGGATCCGGAGTTGAAAGTTATTTTGTTTTGGTAGATTAAAATTCGATGACCACCCTCTTCTGGCTTGAAATATTTCAACAGAGAGAACTGCAGTCATTCTAATATTCTTCCCTTTGTAGGTAATGGATTACTTACGTCTGGCTGCTTTCAGAATTTTCTCCTTCATATTAACTTCAGTGAAGTTAATTATGATATGCCTGGGGGATGTCTTATCCGGGTTTAGTTATGCTGAGATTTTGAAACTGTCTGCTATCTGAATTTCAGAATCTCTTGGCATGTCTGGAAAATTCTCTTTCATAATTTTATGAAAACAAAAGAGCTGTGCCTTTTGAAGCCACTTCATCGCTTTCAGGGATTCCAATGAGGCATATATTAGTCTTCTTCGAATTATCCCAGAGCTCTCTGGAGAATGATCCGTTTTTGCTGTCCACTTCCCTTCCTCTTTGAGAGTTTGGGGGTGTTGAAAAGCTTTGTCTTCAGGGTCAGAAATCCTTTCTTCTGTTTGCTCCACTCTGTTACTGAGGGATTCTACTGTATTTTTTCAGATCTTTGAGGCTGCAAATTCTTGCTTAAGCGCATGACAATCTTTGCTGGTTTTGTCTTTAAATTTGTTGAATTCTTGAGACAACTTTTGAATTTCTCCTCAAATTTCTAATTCCGACTTTTGAATTGCTCCTCGAATTTATAAATCCATATTTTCCTCCATTCTATTAATCTTGTTTGCAATCCAAATTCTGAATTGGATTTCTGATATCTCAGCCAGCTGTTTATGAATGGGATCTTCAGTTACACCTGCCATATCTTTCCTTGGGTGGGTTGATCTATTCTGGTTATTAATGTTACCAGAGTTTTTCCGCTAATTTCGCCACATGATTATTTTACACCATTTGACTTTTCTCCTGGAGCTTTGTCAATGACCTTTATAGTGCTATGGCCTGAGAAACTGGGGTCCTGTTTTGTGTGGTGGGGCTAAGGGGCTCTGTGTTGTTTTCAGCTGGTCTCTGTCCGACCCTAGTGAAACTGTTACTCTGGGTTGAAGTCTCAGCTGTGAAGAAATACCAGCAATTGAGTCACTGTACCCCCCACAGGTAACAATTGGAAAAGGAAAATCAAACCTTTCTACAACTACACACCCAGGGCACCACTTGGATAGTCCTTGGGTGATTGTTTCGGTTCAAATGGTCCAAATCAATTGGTTTAGTCAGCACCTGTCTCAGGTGGGAGAGTTTAAAAGGTCTCTGGCAACTAGATTGTAGGGGTCTGCTGACAACTCAAATATGACTTAGTCCGGTGCTCCATGAAGCCAGGAGGTCCCACCCAGCAAATAGATTAGTCTGGGAAGGTTGATGCCTCCTTCCCCACCTTTCACCTCTGGCACACCCAGTCACTGATAACCCTGCAGAGCTGTGACCCAGTTGCCTCCAATAAGCAGATACTCCAGGGGTTTGCGCCTGCCTGAATCACAAGGAAATCTATATCTGCTCAGCCAGGCCACTTCTCTCTGCCTCTATCCAGCAGGTGGAGGTGAGGCCTGACAGCCTTGGTTGCTTGGTGGAGGCTGGGGGCTGTTCACTCAGTTCTAGCCCTGCCCCTGATTGATGTTACTGACAGAACAGAACAAGTTTGCGGGAATTTGTTTCTGTACCTGCTACATTCCCCTGCAGAAGGGAAGGTGTTTTGAGTTCCCAGAACTTGCACCTCAGGCCCTGTGTTTGGTTGTGCAGGTTTGTATTTGCAGGATGGTCAGGTTTCAGTTCTAGCTTCCTGCATTCCTTTGTCTGTAATCTGACGATCCCCTGAGGGCCGGCTGCATCTTAGGCTCAGTAAAGCAGTCCTCTGGGTCAACCCTGCCCTTGGATTGTCCCGGCTCTGCGTGTACGTTTTCTAGTCCCCATGCTGCACCCAGGCTGGTACCGTCTCAGGCAAACCCTTTACTGACAGGGCCGGTGTTTCTGTCCCAGATCTGTTCCACGGTGGTTGCCCTGTGAGAAGATGCCTGGCCTCCTCTGGTTGCCTAGAGAGACAGGGTGTGTGGCTTCGGAATATCCGGGGTGAGTCTTAGTGTTGCCAAAATTGGCTGTTGCTCTGCAACTCGGGGCACCGCCCCTCTGGCATCGTTCCCTCTCAGCTGACCATCCTCTCCTCACTCCTGTGCCGCAGAATTAGCACTGTGCAGCAGCAGCCCAGGCCCTGTGCACACCCCTTGAGAAATCACCCAAGAATTTGGACTCCTGGGGGACAGGTCTCCACACCTCAGAGTGGGAGTGGAGGGGAGTTCTGGAAGCTCAGAATTGCAGGTAGAGAATATATATAGTTTTATACAGTTTTATGCCTGGCAGGAGAACGCCGTGGCACCCTAGTAGGGGAGGTAGGTCCAATTTTTAGAGGGTCTCTCCCATGGAGTGTAGTGGGAGGATCTTTGATCTCTGCTCGTTTGTTTGTGGAGTACTCCGAGTCGTTTTCATGGGGGAAGGGACTGCCGTCCCCTTAGTGATGGATTTTGTACCTTTTGTTTGTATCCTTGGGGTCACAGCTTGCCCCAGCGGGGTTGATGTGTGTTCTTCAACCTACTTTCTTGGTGCAGCTCTAATCCACCAGGTTACTTGCTAAATTTCTGTCCTTTAACTCTCCTTTTGGATGGGAGCCTCTGTGGAAAGCTGGCTGCAGTCAGCCATCTTGTCTCCGCCCCCTCTCTGATTTCTATATTATCACAGCATTTTCTTCTTCCATTCTGTTTCATTCTTTTCCTTAAAAAATGGGCAGTTCAGATCCATTAAATAGGTTATCTGACCCAGTAGTGGTTTTAACTTGAGTTTATTTGTAGAGCAATTATGACTGAACCAGGCTTTAGAAATTTGAATTTTATCTATTTTGGAATGCTTGCGTAGTTGCTGCATCATAGTAGTATGACCTGGTGTTTCATTCTTGTGAGTCCCGAGTTAGTTTTGTTATCTGTGTATTAGTTATAATGGATCCTCCTCTATCTACTTTGTGGAGTTATTTGTGAGGATCAAAAGAGATCATGTATATAAACAATACTTGTAAAATATTAAATATCATATAAATCCTAGGTAGCTTCATAAAGTTACTTTTGTAGCCTCATAATGAGCTTATAAATTAGAATACTTACTGAAGGTACCTGTTTAATAATATTTATTTTTGTTACTTAAGAAACTTCTGGTTATGGGAAGGATCAAGTGATTGTTTTTATCACCTAACTTCGTTGAAGCACATCCAGTAAGATGGGAGGTATTAGGACCTTACTTAATACCACAGAAGTGTCAAAAGAGTTACTGTTCCTGTTCCTGAACCTGCTTAGTGTCAATTTATTGCCAGCCAGGGTAGGTTGCTGAAAACTTTTAAGCTTCTGATTATGGCTGCTGAGATGATTTCTACAGCCTCTTGTGGAAAGAGTTTGGAAATAATGAGCCCATGAGGACAAAGATGTATTTTCTCTCTTTTCCAATGGTGTTGAACGTATTTTCTACTTCATTTTTACCTAGACTGTGTATTAGCCTAGTGATAGGAAATAGGATTCATAAGAGGATGGAATGAGTTTTTTCTTGGGCAGATAATTCAGAGTCAGTGGACCACATGAAATTACACTTAAATGTTGGTGTTTATGCAGATGTTTATTTTTCTAGTAAGATAGTTGATGGTTTTTATTAAATGTAAATAATGACTCCTTGAAGACCCAAAATGATGGAAACTTCTGACTCTTAATATGAGACCCTTAAGAGGGTTTCTTGTTATATATTTAGGATATTGTTTTCATTACTGTTTACTTTATCACAGCATGTTACAGTTCTGCACTTTATCACAGCATATTACAGTTCTGCATTTTAATCTTGAATCAGTAAATATGTATGTATATGATATCTGTGATCTTCCCCCTTCATCCCATGTATTTTTTTTTTTTTTTTTACTACTGGAAAGTGTAGTTTTAGGTAAGTTTGTTTACTGGCAGAGTTCCTTGTTGCACTGATTAAAAAATATTTTCTTTCTTTGAATTCTTTTATTACTTTATCTATACCTCTTCTTTATTTCTTCCTTTGAATTCTCCTATCTCCTTATCTATACCATTTTTTCCCTTTTTTTCTTCCCTCCCTCCTCTTTCTCAGGCTGGATCTGTAACTTTGTTTATGGCACTTTTTATGTCTGTGTGTTATCATAGTCTTATTTTCCCTACTAGGTCTAAGTGGTGTTTGTTTTGTTTTTAAGACAGTGTTGCTCTGTGCTGTGGGTAGAATGTTGTGGCATCCTAGCTCTTAGCAACATAAAACTCCCTGGGATCAAGCGATCCTCTTGCCTCAGCCTCCCGAGTAGCTGGGAATATAGGAGCCCACCACAACACCCGGCTATTTTTTCTATTTTTAGTAGAAGAGGGGTGCCACTCTTGCTCAGGCTGGACTCAGACTCCCTCTCAGACTCAGGAGCTCAGACTAACTGCCTAGGCCTCCCAGAGTGATAGGATTACAGGTGTGGGGTGGTGCCTGTGGCTCAACAGAGTAAGGCGCCGGCCCCATATGCCGGAGGTGGCGGGTTCAAACCCAGCCCTGGCCAAAAACTGCAAAAAAAAACAAAACAAAAAACAGGATTACAGGTGTGAGCCTAGATCTAAGTTTTAAATGTGAGTATGTTTCCTCTTTGTGTGTCTAATTGAATCAGGCATAGTGATTTATACATAAGAGCATCCAATAAGTATTTTTGTTGAACATGTGCTATTTTCCCTTTCCCATCACAAAAATAGTTCTGTAATGTTAATATTGAAATATGCTAAGCTCTAATTCTTCTTTTTTACAATAGTAAGTGTTATACTTACTAATTTAAATGAGAGTCAGTGGAAAAACTAAAAAATGAAAGAAATTAAATGCTAAATCAAATACAACTTGAAAGGTTTATCATTGCTTATAGATTGCTGTTTAAACCATACTTAGCATAGTTTATTTAAAATTTATATTTTAAATTGATGCAACTTATATTCTTATTATTTGATATTTTAGATTCTGTTCCTTATTGAAGGTGATCAAAAAGAACACCAATGGGCACCATTAGTGTTGACCTCTGTGCATAGTACCTTAGGTTTGCTAGTTGGGGATATAATTGTTAAGCATTGTTGAAGATTTGTATCCTAAAGGTAAGTGTGTAGATTTACAATATTGATAATAGTAAGTTTTATTTTAAACCAGTCATTGTAACCATTTGTGCTAGAGTCCTTTGTTTTTTTTTTTTTTGTAGAGACGGAGTTTCACTTTAGTGCCCTTGGTAGAGTGCCGTGGCGTCACACGGCTCACAGCAACCTCCAGCTCTTGGGCTTATGTGATTCTCTTGCCTCAGCCTCCTGAGCAGCTGGGACTACAGGCGCCTGCCACAACGCCCGGCTATTGTTTGGTTGCAGTTTGGCCGGGTCTGGGTTTGAACCCACCACCCTCGGTATATGGGGCCGGTGCCCTACTCACTGAGCCACAGGCACTGCCCTGTGCTAGAGTCCCAAAGCTAGTATTTATTTTAGAAGACATAAACATAATAGCTAGGTGTGTGTAGTTTGGAAGGAGGTATACCAAGGGCAGGTGTTAACTCTGTAATTTCATGTGTATAACAGTTAAAAATTCATAAAATTTTTGAGGAAATACTGTCTTCATCAAATTTGGCTTTTGAAATTATGTCTGGGCAGACATTATAAAAAATGAAGACAGGTAAGACATACCTGATTTACAACTTAAACATACATTTTAGTTAAATTCCTGGAGAATAGAATTCTTCAGCTAACCTAGAAGACTATATTAATTACAGATTATTTGATTGTTAATTTAGCTTTAAATATAACTTTTCCGTGAATAGCACCATATTCATTACATCTGGGATCATTTAAATAGCATAATTACATGTAGTTGTGCTATGTAATGAAAAGGAATAAATGATCAGAGGTGATTTTGTAAGCATTACAGTGTAACTTATAAACTGAAGGTCACCATTTTAATTGGAAGGCTTGTGTATCTCTTGAATTCTGTAATCAAATGAATGCTATCAAAGGAAGAAGTAATTTATTATAACACAACAATTGTGGCTTACACTGAACATATGTTCCTGTTAATAAGTTGCTTCATGATCTTTAAAGACTTGTATGTAGTTAGTACATTTTGGTTCATTTGATACCCATGGTTTTTCTTCATTTTTATTAGTGAGTTGTTACAGTGGTTAACAAGAAATACACAGATTTAAGTTGCAATAGTTTTCTCAGGGTTATATGATCTAACTTCACAAGCTTCTTGAACATATGTAGATGCTTTCTATTTTGCTTTAGTTATGACATACAATTGATATAGGCAAGCATGAAAGCTTGGGCAGATTTTCATTGCTTTTTCTGGATCTTGCTCATATTCTGTGGTATTTATGTAAAGCGCAATTTTGTTACTTGGGAATGCATGTTGAAATTATCATGTGCACTATTTTGCTGTAGGCCCGTTGGCACTGCCACAAAGGTAATATACTGCCAGTAGGCCATTTCCTTGTCGACTGCATTTACAATTTAATAGAAATATTACATGACTTTTTAAACAAGTGTTTTGGCAGGGAGGAAATGGCAGATTCCATACAAACAAGCATAGCTTCCTTTCCTTAACCACACTCTAGCTACTCAAGAAATTATTGTTGGTTTCAAGTTTGGGGCTTAGGGGTAGAATGGGAAGTCAAGTTGAAACGGGAATGACATTGATATTTACTATAAAATAGTTATGTATTTTTAACTGCTGAATTTTATTATTATGTAGTTTGAGTGAATGACAGCTAATATGTTTCTGAATTAGAACTAAAATTATTTTTATGCAGTTCATCTGGCTGGGAATACTTTGTTTTGATTGGTTGAAAAGGTTGGGACCACAGATGGGCACTAGGATAGTAATACTGCTTTTCACAATTTTTTAAATAAGTTTATAAGTTTTGGCTTTACTATATAAATTGGTCCTTCATGACACTTGCCTAAGCACTACTTTGTTTTTTTGTTTGTTTGTTTTTATTTATCTTTTATTTGTTTTATTTTCTTTTGGCTGTGGCCAGGTTTCAACCTGCCACCTATGGTATATGAGGCCAGTACCCTACTCCTTAGAGCCACAGGAGCGACCCTATTTTTTTTTTTTTTTTGAGACAGAATTTCACTTTGTTGCCCTGGGTAGAGTGCTCTGGTGGCATAGCTCACAGCAACCTTAAACTCTTGGGTTAAAGTGATCCTCTTGCCTCAGCCTTCCGAGTAGCTAGGACCATAGGTGCTCACCACAACACCCAGCTATTTTTAGAGGAGTCTCATTCTTGCTTGGGCTGGTCTCAAGCAGGATCCACTGACCTTGGCCTCTGAGAGTGTTAGGATTACAGGCATGAGCCACCACACCTGGCCAAGCCTATCAGCTATGAATACATATTAAGGAAGGATGAATTGCTTTGAGGATTAGAGAGTATAGGAAGGAAATTTGGTAGCCTTTCTTAACACTAACGTGAAACAGAATAGATTTCTATCGCATCTATTATTGGAAGTTATTTGGAAGTTAGTCCATCCTGTTTCTCTCTCATTTTATTTAGTTCTCTGGATCTTAAAGTATTTGTAGTTTAAGATAAAACTATACCTTCTTTAATTCTGATGACTTCTGCAAACTGTCTACAGAGAAAATTTTGTGTTACATTTCAGCCTTTATTGTGGCCACATTCCACTTTCTAGTATAGATCCCAACTTTTTCTTCTGTAGGGAAAGAGACCATTTTATAGTTAGTCTTTTCCTCCTTTCTTTTCTTTTTTCTTCTGATTTCTTAGCCGGCATACCTGGCAGCTGTAGTAAGTTACGCTGCTGTGGTGTGGTAGAGAGGCTGGCATTGGGTGTGTTCTTATAGCCATCATAGCATTGGCTTTTGTTATTTTCCATGTTTCAGTTTGTTGCTAATGATGACATATGGACATCATATGTTCCACAGAGTACTGTATGAAGCCAATTTGAACTGTTTCCATTTGCCTCAAGTCCAATCATGATATTTATTTTTCCATGGCACTTACCCAGATTATCCATACCTCCTGCTTAGCTGTGTCACTGCCACCATAGACTGTATTTCTTCTGATTGCCTCCATTTTCTCACAGTATCTAATTGCTTTTCCCCTCTTAGCTCTTTTTGCATAGCATTGATTGATGTTTATAAACAATCCCAAGGTCTTTTAGATAACAGATACTCAGGTGCATAATAGTATGATAATTCAGCTAGTTTTTTGTTTATACGTAAGGAAAGTTTTATATCCAGTCTCATAGACTGGAATTGAATATTCTCATGGAAAAATTAGAAGGGCAACAATATGATTTTAGACAGTATCAACAAAAACAGCAATGTGAACTCAAGAGTACCTTTGATCCTAGATGGTACAGAGTTGTTTAAGGTACCTCTTGTTCAGTTTTCTAGTCCTATGTAAGGGCATTTCTAGGTATTGATTTTAAGAATACTAATAAGTCAGCTGCTGTCCTTTGGTAATATTCAGCAAGCCCGCTATTACAGTGACTGGAAAGCTGTGGCTTTGAGCTTGTGGTTTTGCTGGAGATTGTTTATTCATTCAGCAGATAATCACTGAGCACCTACTATGTGCGAGACGACTGTTCTAGGTGCTAGAGATACAGCAGTAAAAAAAGGGGGGGGACATTTCTCTTTATTGAGTTTATATTCTACTGAGAGAGAGAGATAATACAGAAAAGAAATATCTAGTCAGATAGTAATAAGTATTACAGTAGGAAAAAATAAAGCAGGGAAATGAGATAGGGTGGGGTAGGGTGGTGGATATATTGTGTTGGATTGCCAGTGAAGGTCTCACTGAGAAGGTAATACTTGAATAAAAATTTGAAAGAAATTAGGTTCTCTGGGTGTAGAATATGCTAGTTTGAGACAACTAATTGCAAGTTCAGTGGTGTTAAGTGGGGGGTATGGTGGCTCCTGGTTCAAATTATAGAGGCTTGAAGGCTGTAGTCAATGCTTAGGCTTTAATTCTGAATGAAATGAAAAGTTACCGAGGATTTCTGAGTAGAAGAGAGACATGAGAAGAGCCAGAAAGGTGATAAGGGTGGAGTCACATCCACCAGTTAGGAGACTTTTGCATAATGCAAGCAAGAGATGATGGTGACTTGATGAGTTTCATAGTAGCAGTGAAAATAGTGAGTAGTGTATTAACAGGATTTGTTGATGAATCAGGTACATCAGAACAATGCTAAAAAGTCTCACTGCACAGCTTTGGAAGATGGTCCTTTTCTACTCTGTCAAAGTATAAATTGAAAGGCAAAAATTGAACAGAATATATAGAGTTTATTCTTCTAAGAAACTCTTCTATAAATGTAATGTACGTTTGTTATAGAAAGAAAGAAAGGTGTAAAGGAAGAAAGGAAAGTAGGAGAAGAAAATAAAAATCACTTGTACTTAGAGATTTACAGTTAACTTTTTGATATATAGTCTTGTTTGCTTTGTCTGCTATGCCTGTGAGAATGTACTGGTTTTTTTTTTCTTTTGAATCATAAGATTATATTGCTTTATTATTTTGTGTTTTATTTAGCACTGTATCTTAATCACTTCTTTATGTCCTTATGTTTTTGAGTCTTAAAAATATTTTAAGAATTTGCTTAAATGAAATAATTTCATAAACATTCTGCTTTTATGGCAAAGAAAGTGAGTAGTTTCTTTCTCTAAGACAAAAGAGAACAACAAGTGAAGATGCCATTATTAGTCATTATTCTAAAGTATATAAAATGTCCTTGTTTTAATTTTTCATACTCATATTATCCATTAATTATCATAAATTATGCTTTTTAAGAATTAATTCTGATGATAGCTTTTAAATTAAGGTATGGCATGTTAGTTCTCTATGGATTTCTTTTTTCTATTTCTTTTCTACAAATATTATTTTTACATAGGATTTTAAAAACTGTTAGAGGAAAGTGTTTTTTTCGCCTTAAGAAACTGATATTTACATTTCAATTTATACATCCTATCTCTAACTTTGTATCAGTAAGCAGTTTTAACCAGCTGAATGATTGCATCAAGCCTAAATAATTAACCATATCAGAAAACATGCAATTGATAATGAACGGATTGTTAGATACTTCCTTCTAGCAGTACAATCATTTTAAAAAGAAAACATTTTAAATGTTTTTTTCATTTAAAATGTATTTCACTTGCCAAAAAATACAAATGTGGTCTTCTTAACCTTGAACACTGATACATGTGTGTGTGGTAGGGAGCATTCCTCTAGTGCTAGCTGCTTAGTTATTTGGGTATGTGGAATTGTTCTCCAACTACCTGACCTAGTACCCCCTATGCTGATGGTATTCTGCATTTTAAGATGTTTTACAAAGTTACAGGAAGAGAAGTTTTCAAAAGTTTCTATTTTTGAGAGAAGAAAAGGATGAAGGATGGAATAACAAGTACCCATATTTGGAGATTTGGAGGAAGAAGGTGAAAAAGAGGCCAGAGAGTAAGAAGAGCATTTTGAGAGTTTCAGCCAGAGGAGAAAAGAGATTTAAGGGGGATGTGATTGATGGTCTTTCACAAATGTTTATCTTCTTTTTTGCTTTTAGTTTGGGTAGTATCATCAGTCAAGTGGTGGGGCAGACTTCAATTCTTGAAGGCTGAAGGAATAAATAGCAGGTGAGGAGGTAGAAGCAGCATGAGTAGACTCTATTTAAAGTGTTTGGCAGCAAGGAAGAGAGAAATTGGGGGGAAATTTCAGGATATCAAGGTCCAGGGACAATTTTAATATGATGAGACTTAATTTGATTTTAAAATGAGATGAAGGATCCAAGGGAGAAGATTAAAGGAGTGGGGCCAAGAGTGATAAATAATGAAACAAGGCACTATTCGGGTAGAAGGAAATGTGATTGAGGGTGTTAAGTGCTTGTTTTTTTTTTTTTTTTTGGCCGGGGCTGGGTTTGAATCTGCCATCTCCGGCATATGGGGCCAGCACTACTTCTTTGAGCCACAGGTGCCGCCCAAGTGCTTGTTATTAGCCATGGGGAAAGTAGATTTAAGGTATGTTCTATTTATAACATGCTCATGCCCTAGACATCAAGTGCTGTATTTTAAATGAGCTCATCACTTACTACCGTGAAAGTAGGATAAGCTATTTTATATGGTTGCTAGACTTAGGCAGTGCCAGTGGGTTGAAGGGCAGTAATACCTTTGCTAGGCAGAGACTGTCTTAGGAGTCCTGGTTAGCTGTAGTGTGGTTTACTTACTTACAAAGTATTCAGAAGCCTCTTAGCATCTGTCTTCTGACCTGCTCTAAAAATTATTCAGACTGAAACTAATTACTGAAAAACCTACCCCACTTAAAATTGTAAAATATACATAAAATTTACCATTTTAATTATTTTACATATTATACAACCAGCACTGTCATCCATTTCCAGAACATTAAATTTTTTTTACTGTGGTAAAATACACATAAAATTTACCATTTTAACTATCTGTAAGTGGCATTAAATACATTCATATTACTCTGCAACCATTACCACTGTTCATCTCCAGAACTTTTATTCAAAGATTTATAGAACTCATAAAATGTCAGAAATCACATCTCTGTGTTTAGGGTAAATCATATTTACATCATTTCAGGAAGCTAGCTGACATTTTTGCTTTAAGATCTTTACAGAAAAAGATAACACAAATTATTTTTATATAATATATAGTTAGAGAGCTCTTTATCATAGTATATTTGGTGTAATACCATTAACAAATTTGGCATGGGCTGGGCATGGTGGCTCATGCCTGTAATCCTAGTACTGTGGGAGTCTGAGCCAGGTGGATTGCATGAGCTCAGGAGTTTGAGACCAGATTGAACAAGGTGAGACCCCCTCTCTACTAAAAATAAAATAGAAAAATTAGTCTGGAGTTTTGGTGGACGCCTATGGCTTCAGCTCCTCGGGAAGCTGAGGTATGAAGATTGCTTGAGCCTAAAGAGTTTTAGATTGCCATGAGCAACGATGATGCCAGGGCACTCTACCCAGAGCAACTGAGTGGTACTCTTTATTTATTTGTTTTGTTTCTCTCTTTCTTTCTGTGTCTCTCTCTGTCTTTCTGTATTTCTTTCTGTCTTTGCATGTGTGATACAGAATCTGTAGAATGTTTTATTTTGCACAAGTCTTGTTCATTTTAACTATTTTTATTCATAAATTACTTCATGTATTTGTTTTTTTCCCCACTTTTTAAACATTTGGCTGCTTTAAGAAACTTGACCTAAACTCTGTATTTTTGAACCAATAAAGGTTACATGCATCATGCCCGAATTCTTTGACTGATATCAACATATATTTGAAAGTTTATTCTAATAATTTAATTTTGTATTAAAATTAATGATTTTTTTATTGTTTATAATTTCCATCAGAAACCTTTTGTAGCGCATGTTATGGAAATTTATAAAATAAACATTAGGCATGACTGAAAAACCAGAAAGACAACTGCCTTTAAATAGTAAGGCAAATATGTGAACTAAAGAAATGGAAAATATGAATTATTCTCTTACTTTTGGAATATTTCTTGTTTTTTCTTTTGAGATATTTGTAGAAAATGCCTTAGGGTTTCTTATAGTAGCTTTCCCCCTCCCCCCCCCTTTTTTTAAAAATTAAATCATAGCTTTTTTATTTGAGGAGGAGGGTTTTCAAACTCGATTTCTTGGCTGCTATAATTTGGGGAAATTACAATGATTTCTTCATTTGAAGATATGTTCTCTAATATAGTATAAATGTTCCAAATTTGGCATATGAATAACTTTTTCAATTTATACTTTTTTTCCTCAAAAAAGGAAAAAATCACAATTGATTATGATTTTATGTCCTTTCTTAAATTTACTTTTTCTGAGCTGGTCCAGTTTTTGGTTCCCATTTTTGTACTCCATTATGAGGAATTTTTCTGATTCATCACAAATTGGACCCTCTATTGAATTTGTAAATATATATGAGTCTTTCAGTGATATTTTTCAGATTATATTATTAAAAAATGTGAGTATAAAAATATAATATTTAGTTGTGGAACTAAATATAGAATAGTTATTTAGTTGTCATTTTGTGTATATATCTATACTTTTCATGATTTAGCTCCATTTTTTTCCCCTAGATAGTTTAACACATAAGCACTGTATATCAAAATAACATAACTTGGATAACAAGCAGCAGTAAATATACAAAATAAATTCTTAGTTGCCAATTTTCATATATATTTTCTGAGTATCTTTTTTAGGTGAAATGAGTTCATGGTATATTTAATTTTATGCTGAATTTAAAAGATTGTTAAGATGAATACTTTGAAGTAAACATAAAACTCCAAACCTCTGTATTTGAATTTATGAAATGTAACATAGTATCCTATACTAGTTCATGGGGCATGGATAATTATTACAGCTTACATTTATTGATCTCTTTTTATATCTCATCATTGTTCTACCTATTTTTTGAAAGTGTTAATAGTTTATTACTTTTTCTAAAATTTAAATTTGTTGAGAGGAAATTCATATAACATAAATTTAGCCTTCTAAAGGGGAACAATTCAGTGGCTTTTAATACATTCATAATAATACTGTGTAAAACCACATTTATCTAGTTCCTAAATATTTCCCGTACTCCAAAATAAAGCTCAGTAGCCATTAAGCATTTTATACTCATTTCCTTCTCCCTCCAGATTCTGGCAACTACCAGTTTACCATCTGTCTCTGGATTTACCTATTTTGGATATTTTATGACATGTGGCCATTTGTGTATTTGAGGTTCATTTATGTTGTAGCATGTAGCAGTACTTCATTCCTTTTTATTTTGTGTTCTAAATATTTTATGTGCACTAACTTACTGGAGTTTCACTACAACGCTATGATGCAGGTGTTAATACTGCTTTTTATTATGTATAGTTTACAAATAAAAGTAAGGCATAGAGAAATTAAATAACTGGTAATTAGATGAACCAGGATTATAACCCAGACAGTAGACTCCAGATTGATCTCTTAACCTAAATATAAGGTAATATTTTTTTCATCCTTACATAAAGTAGATTCTAAAGATATACTGAACCAAATTGAAAAGAGAATTTTATGACATTGAGACAATTGGAAAAATTTAGGTTGAAAAGCTGAAGTCTGGGTTATCGAAGAGTTTATAGGCCATGAATAAAATGTAAATATGTAATATTAAATATCAATTGTAGGCATCATCTTTCTGATATTTTTGGAACTAAATACCACCCAAAGTTAATAATGTGCTTCTTCTTCATCTTCTTCTTCTTCTTTTTTTTTTTTTTTCAAAAATAGCAAAGTGTAGTAGCTTCTGCTTGGGGCCTCTGAAATATTCCACAACAATTATATATCTTCTCTTCATGTAAAAATTTAAGCCCAAATAACAAGTTCTTCAAGAGTTGCCATTACTTCTACCAGATAGTGTTAGTAATAACTTGATGGTCAGATATGCCAGAATTTGGCAGTTTCCCAGAATTCTGATAATTAATATTTTTGCTAAGTGACTTTCTACTTCTTCCTTTGAGAAAAGTTAAGTCATCTTAAATAACCCTTTATTTTAAAAATATAGGTTTAGCTGATAGGAAAGCATTTTTTGATTTACTAAGGCAATTGCTTTGAAACCTTTGGGGAAATAATTCAGGGTTTCTTTAGTCTTAGCGGAACTTTAAGTAAGGAAAAAAAACGAAAATCAAACCTCTTTCTTTTTTAAATTTTCTAGACAGAGCCTGTGTAAGAGATGATGTTGTCTAAGTAATTAGCTTGATGACATATAGATGATAAATTTTTTTAAAACCATTTTTTGAGTCATAATTTCATTGTAGTGTCAGATACATGATACCATAGAAAACGTCTCTCCCAAAGCAGTTACAAATTGATATCCAAAAACTCAACATTTATCTCATAGAACTTCATCAGAGAGTTGTTAAGCATTTTATTTTCACATAATTTTCATTTATATGTAGCTATAATTATCTTTTCCTTTGCTTTGCTCCTGCTAGTGAGAAATGTTTTTTGTTTTTTCCCTCAGGTGGATTTAGATAATAGTTGTAGGTACAGAGTCTTCATGTAAAGAGACTTCTTTTTCTTTTTTTAGTTTCCACACCCAGAATTGAAGCCCTCTATCCTTCTATTTATACAGGTTGTGTTTAATAGGCAATGTTTCTGGAAGTCAGGCCACTGACAGAAGTGTTATAAGAGAAGTTCTTATCTAAGAAAACTTTTATCGTATATTTTCTAATTTCATTTTGCCTTATCAATAATATCTTCCAAGCATGTTCTTTAATATTGACTTTTCCTTTCACATTTAAGTGTTGATTGGCTTAAGATTTAGTGACCTTCAAGTTCAAAATATTAAAGATTTTGAATTCAATCCAATGATTTTTATTTGTGTTTAGATTGTTGCTTCTTATCATGAGTTAGTACTTTCATCCTTTTCTGTTTGTTTTGAATACAGTGGTGTGAAGACTAATTTTCAAGTATTTGGTAACATAAAGCCCTTGAAAAGGGTTGAAAAGTTATCTATAAAGTGCAGTTATCTGGTAGAGGTACTGGTAGAGAAGGTTATGGTTGAAGGATGTTGAGAGCTAGAACCTTCTGAACACGTCTCATTGACGTGTTCAGAACCTTCTGAACATTTTTATTCAATTGTTAATTCAATTCATCAATTGTTATTTTCTTCTCTGTAAAAGCCTTCTTGAATCTTTACTATCTTTGAATATCTTTGAAGGGTTAGTTCATAAATAGAACAGTATAGGAGAAAGAGGTAAATGAAGTGAAGGGAGGAACAGATTTGTTTTATATATGTGTTGGAGGGAGTGATGCTGTGTTACCTTCAGTTGTGTAACGTGTTGCATGATTATTTTGGACACCCTATATTCCCTCACTTACTCATTGATTTTTTGTTGGGGGTGGGGAGCATACTTCATTGACTATCTCCAGGAAACAGTCTAAGAGAATGTTCTTTTCTTTAATATTTCCAATTTCAAATTTTGAAAAACTGCTGCTTATTAGTCAAGTATGTATTTCAGTTGAATTTACGTCCCCTTCCATCTTGTTCTTTGACTAATTAGGATGTACAATGGATGTCTTCCTGTATTTTAACCTCTCAAACAGACACCTGTGGAAGTCAATTTAAGGGTATTTTGTAGGCTTAGCTGTATGATCAGTTAGTGTTAGAGGAGTCTTGCCTAGGTCATAGAACCTTAGGGTAATTTATAACTATGTTCCTATATCTTGGTTCTAGAAGAGGGTTACTTACAACACGTCTGACAAGGCAATTCAGAATTACAAATCTAAGCCAATGGGTTTATTGTGCATTTATGAGAGAGGTGGAAAATGTAAGACAGAGAATGTTTTAAAAATTTAGTATTTCTAATGTTTAAAGAGTTAAATTTGGTTACTTAATTCATTGCTTAAGAGATAAATAAGCCACTAGTATTCCAGGATTTTTTTTTTTTTTTGCAGTTAATTTTTTTGTTAATAAACTCTTTGATGTAGAATAAGATGTGAAATACTATATACCTACTGAAATAAATAAAAAATCCAAATCTTTTGCTTTCAGATCTGTTTATAGGAATCATAAGAAAAGATTGGTTTGGCATGTGTAATCAAGTAGCAGAAACAATTTGAAAGCTGGACACAATTGAAATCTAATTAGAATTAAATGGAAAACATTTATTTCATATTTCTAAATGAGGTTTTAATTAAAGTAAAATTGGCTCATCTTTTTTTGACATGTGTCTGAGAAGGAAATTTGAAACACACTTCAGTTGATGGTTGGCTTTCTCTGACTTTGATTAATCACTCTCCAAGTAAGCAGTAGACTAGTACAGTAATTTTATAATTATGAACAAGTGAGTTTATTTGAAACTGTAACATAACTGTAAAGAAGTTTTATATCAGTCAACTTTATATAATGCTGTGTATTTTTCTTTTATGATTCAAATTCTTCAAGTACTGATCTGAAAAACAGTTTTAATTCTACTATTTTTACAAATACATCTTAATGGTAGAAATTTTAAACCAGAAATAGTAGTTTCAAAAACATTTATCTATTGGGCGGTGCCTGTGGCTCAGTGAGCAGGGCGCCGGCCCCATATACCGAGGGTGGCGGGTTCAAACCCAGCCCTGGCCAAACTGCAACAAAAAAATAGCTGGGCATTGTGGCAGGCGCCTGAAGTCCCAGCTCCTTGGGAGGCTGAGGCAGGAGAATCGCCTAAGCCCAGGAGTTGAAGGTTGCTGTGAGCTGTGTGAGGCCACAGCACTCTACCGAGGGCGATAAAGTGAAACTCTGTCTCTACAAAAAAAAAAAACCAAAAAACATTTATCTATTAATCCTGAAAACTTTAACCTTTTATTTTTTGAAAATTAGCTGATGAAATTTTTATTGTAGTTAACTGTTAGAAAGAATCCAACTAAAGAACTTGATTGTAAGTTATGATTCCACGCTAATGAACCAACTTGTTTCCCTAGAGGTCTGCTAAAAATGGAAGTCTGAACTGTCTGAAAAATTTGAAATGACAATGGAATTTGATTATATATGATCAAAATAAAAGGACTCATCATTGTAAGATTAAATGCCCTGACAAGTTCAAGAAATTCTGGGTGTCAAAACTGATACAAGAGAAAATATTTCTGTTTAAGTTAACAATACTGAAGACTGTACATGTCATCTTACCGACCTATCTAGAATCCTCAGTGGGAACAAAGTACTTAATCTCTTTTGAAAGATTCTTTTTGTTTTTTGTTTTTTTTTTGGTCTTAAGCTGTCGCCCTGGGTAGAGTGGGTAGAGTGGGGTCATAGTCACAGCAACCTCTAACTCAGGCTCAAGCGATCCCCTTGCCTCAGTTTTTCTATTTTTAGTAAAGATAGTAGAGACAGAGTCTCACTTCTTGCTCAGGCTGGTCTTGAACTTGTGAGCTGAAAGATTCTTATATAGTGTTATCAGGAACATCAGCCTATATACTATATCACCTATTTAAAAATTTCTTAAAAGCTCATTTCTTAGGTTAAAACTTTTAACAAATTTGTGTTTTGTCCCTTGTACTATATCAAATAATTAAGATAGTGTCTGATACTGTAATGTATGTATTTTTAAACATTGATTAACTTTTATATATTAAGAGGCACTTGCTTCATCTCTTTTAAAAGTAAAAAGGTGCTATTTAATGGTAGAAGCCAAGTATTTATATTATTTTCAGTAAGAATATAAAAATAAACAAAAGTTATTGGATTTTTTAACATTAAAAATTATACTTCAGTTAGAATTATGAGGAAAAGTTAAAAATTTTATAGTATTGATTGTATAACTTTCTTTTTATGTTGTGGTTTTTAAATTTCTTTTGTACTTAATTTTTGATTTTTAAAACTGTATAGGATCAAAACAAGATAGAATCATTATGAAAAGACTATTGAAGCCAATACTTGTTTTCTTTTCTTATTTTGACTTGCTTCTTATTATATATTCATTCCATTTTTTAAATGATGCTGCATATTTAATGAAAGAAAGTTTTTTTTAAAGGAAGTGTTGCCAATCAGTCTAAATTTGTTACAGTTAAAATTTGATGGTCTACAGACAATTTATAATCCTCTTCTTGTTATAAAATATTGTCAAATTTATAGTAGTATCAGTTAGAAAGTTTATGGAAACATTGTTTAAGGTGGTTTAAAATAGAACTAAATCTTTAATTTGAATTTGATGGCACCTGTTTTCATTTTGTTCCCCCGGCAACACCACTAAAATTGCCCATAGACCACCCTGGTTTTTAAGAAGAATGAAATCATTCTGGTTTTTAAAAATTTCATCCTTTTACTGACTAAATATTTAAACAGTTATAAAACATCTGTCAGAGTTTGTGAGCTCATTTTGGAATAAAAGTTTAGATGCATAATTGGAAGTTTTGCATAAAAATCTGTGAGTACTTTTAGTTTGCCATTTTTAGTTATGCTAAAGTTTTTTTATTAGAATTCAAATTAGAAATTAGAAAAGCAAATGAAAGCAACAAGAGAAAAAATATCTGGACTTAGGAAGTTGTCTTAGAAAGCTGTGCTTTCTTTCATTCATTTACTGACCACTGAGATAACAAAGAAAATATATATGATAAGAGCCTTTTTCTTGGAAGGTTTTGAGCAGTCAAGGTGTCTGAATTCAGGCTTACACTATTGAGATTCCCTTGAGATAGGTAAAGCTGACATAAATGTTACCTTTTTCAGTTGGGTCTGCATACCACTCCCTTCCAGTGATGCGTGTATTTGGTACATCATGAAATCCCATTATTCCATCTGTCTTAGTTGGGGTAATTGAGACTTACCTATAGCAAAACAGGGGCTGAAAAGTTACTAATTTTCCACATGCAAAGAGCAGAATGAAGTTTCATAAAAGACAAGCTGAACCAAATATGTTACACTAACATGTATTCTTTTGACAATTTCCTTCATCTACTGGGATTTATTCCTGTTTTCTCCAAAAGAAAATTCATATGGGAAAATTTTGATTTGCTTTGAAAGAATTAGGTGTATAGATCAGCAAATATCCTGACATAGAAATATTTATAGGAGACCGAATCCTAAATCTGATTTGATTAGGAAGAGCTTTATATAGAAGCAATAGAAACACTAAATATTTGGCATCTATTATATGTGATATTCTGCTGTTCTTTTTAAATTAAAGATTCTTTTTGAGTTTTTTTTATTTTTTCAAATTAATATGAGGTTATGATTTTTAGGTTACATTGTTCTCACTTTTAGGGTAAAAATTTTAAGATTTTTTATAGCAGACAAATCATTTTCCTGATTTTTCTCTTTGAGGAACTTGTGACTGAATAATTACTTCTTTTTCCTAAGTTTTTAAAAATATTACTTTAATTCTTTATGTATTATATCACAAGACTGATCTAAAATGTCCTTTGATAAACCAGAATATCTCAGAATGAATTTTCAACATTTATCAAAGCTGTCGTCTTAGGTTGAAGCCATCATTCTGGTTTAACAGAATGTTATGAAGGAGTAAATGTTTTTCCTAGGTAAACTGGTTATAGCAGAAATTTACTATGGTATCCATTTCACAGGACGGGACTTGAACTTACATTGAAATTCCCTTAAAAATCAATTGCTTTTATAATCATCTACTTCAATGGAATAAAACCCTCCAGTAGCATTTTAAAATTTTGGCTTCTGATTCATTGGATTGATAATGTAGTGAAATGGAAAGACCTAGATTTGAAATCAGATCTCTAGTTTTAGCATTCTATCTTAATACTGTCTTTGTGACATAAAGCAAGTAACTTAATAATCTATAAAAAAAGAAATGATACTACCTCTCAAGGTTCTTGTGAGAGTTAAATGAGAAAGTAGATAAAGGAGCCTTGCATAGAGTCTTTTCATGAATTTGCCTTCTTAGTAGCAAGGATCCCAACCAAAAAGTGGGGTATACATAATTATAAGAATGTTGTGTCCTAGTGGAATTTAAGGTAGGACTTGGGATCTATGTTTCTAAGACTATTTTTAGTTAATAGTATACCTAGACATTTCTAAGAGAAATTCCCCAAAGCCAGAGATTAATTAATCTCTTTCTCCTCTTAATCACTTATGCCTCAGTTGAAGTTGTTACTCCATGGCATCTTCAATTAATTTGGAAAGCATATCTTATGCGGAATACTATAAAGTATCATTGAAGGGAACAGCTTAAAAGGTATCATCTATGCACCCAAACCAAATAAAATTGGGTTAAAAGGAAGGACTTAAGACCTGGTTCTGAAAAGACCAGGGCAATCTCCTTAAAATGTGGAATGTATATTATTTGAATTTTTACTTATAGTAACAATATTTTTAACTTATATTTATGAAGTATTTTCAAGCTTAGGCTTTTCTACATAAATCAAAAAAATTCTCACAATTAACCCTATGAGATCTTATCATAACCCTATGATTGTCATTGGACAAATGAAATAATGGAGATCTAGATTGGGGAAGCATCTGATCAGTCCTGTTGCTAAGATTGCAGTCAAATGCTGGTCCCATATTTTTGGTGGTATAATTTGTTGTAATTTTCATAGGACTTTAGTTTTGATATGATTTAAGTGAATCTGCAGCAAAATACAAGTGAAATCTTTGTTCAATTAAATGAGAATAAGTAGGAAGAAGTGAGGATAGATTTGGTGCAGATAGCATTCACCAATGAATGTAGATTGGCCTGAGTTGTGTGCTCACTTTTTCTTTTAAAGAACATCCCGTGGGTAATGTTTTGGGATTAGAACATTTGATAATAATCATAGTAATATTAAAACTAAACATATGTTAAGTTTTTACTATGTATGAGGCACTATTCTAAGCACGATTCATGAATTCTAGTCCTCTCAACAATCCTTTGAGGATGTCACTGCTGTGTGTGAAGAAAACAGAATCTAAAGGAGAAAGTAGTTCAGACTAAGGACTTTTTTCCTACTTTAGAAAACAACCTGAAATATAGCACACTGAATGTTTTTAGGGCAGCTGGAAATGTTGTGATTTCAAAGGTTTTTTTTTTTTTTTTAACACATTTGCAAACTCATTGGTGTAGCATTATTTAAGCTTTGATGTTAAAAAATTCTCAAGGTTGGTCTTTCTGGAAGGAAGTATGGAGAAACCTCAAAGCACTCAAGCTAGACCTCCCATTTGATCCTGCAATCCCATTACTGGGCATGTACCCAGAAGGAAAAAAATCCTTTTATCATAAGGACACTTGTACTAGACTGTTTATTGCAGCTCAATTTACAATCGCCAAAATGTGGAAACAGCCTAAATGCCCACCAACCCAGGAATGGATTAACAAGCTGTGGTATATGTATACCATGGAATACTATTCAGCCATTAAAAAAAATGGAGACTTTACATCCTTCGTATTAACCTGGATGGAAGTGGAAGACATTATTCTTATTAAAACATCACAAGAATGGAGAAGCATGAATCCTATGTACTCAATTTTGATATGAGGACAATTAATGACAATTAAGGTTATGGGGGGGAGCAGAAAGAGGGATGGAGGGAGGGGGGTGGGGCCTTAGTGTGTGTCACACTTTATGGGGTCAAGACATGATTGCAAGAGGGACTTTACCTAACAGTTGCACTCAGTGTAACCTGGCTTATTGTACCCTCAGTGAATCCCCAAGAATAAAAAAAAAAAAAATTCTCAAGGTTGGGTAGTGCCTATGGTTCAGTGGGTTTGGTGCCTGCCCCATATACTGAGGGTGGCGGGTTCGAACCCTGCCCAGCCAAACTGCAACAAAAAAATAGCCGGGCGTTGTGTCCCAGCACCTGTAGTCCCAGCTACTCAGGAGGCTGAGGCAAGAGAATCACCTAAGTCCAGAATTTGGAGGTTGCTGTGAGCTGTGTGATGCCACGGCACTCTACCGAGGGCATCTATAAAAAAAATAACAAAAATCTCTATAAAAAAAAAATCTCAAGGTTTCCCTTTCTAACCCAAAACATTACCAAAAAAAAAAACAAAAAAAAAAAACCCTCTAATACTGTTAATTTGTATCATAAGATAAAATAAATTTTATTTATTTATTTATTTTTATTTTTATTTTTTTTGCGTTTTTTTTGGCTGGGGCTGGGTTTGAACCCACCACCTCCAGCATATGGGGCCAGCGCCCTACCCCGTTGAGCCACAGGCGCTGCCCAAGATAAAATAAATTTAATAACTATATATCTTTCTCTTTTCTACATATGAAGTTAAGGCCTACATATGAATCATAGGTCGTATTGTTTAATTTGCTGCAGGGTTACTTTGGAATTCTGCATTGGTATTTGAAAGAAATTCATTTTGTGATGATAAAACTGAGGAATGTCTCTAGAGTTTTCTAGATCCCATTTTCTTATAATGGAAGCAAATGTCTTGAAGAATGAGGTACAAAAATTAAAAACTACATTATTTTATTGCTTATTTACTTGTTTTTATAATTACAAATTTAGTAGACATTAAATTTTGGATTTCAGTTTTATTAGATGTAATATTTAGATTTTTTTTTTTGGCTATGGAAAGTAAAAATCAAATACCTTCCCCATAGATTTCTTAATATACAACCTGCTTTATCCTTTCAGTTTTTTCCCAAACATTTATTAACCTCCTAATCTATGACAGACAACTTTGAACATCTACTAAGAATATAAAATAGAAATAAGAAAACAATCTTTAAGCTCAAATAGCTTACAGTCTGTGGGAGAAGTGTTTGTACAGCAAGCAAGTACTAGAGTGTATTTTGGCAAGTACTATGGTGATTATGTCTAGAGTCTATGGGAGGATAAAACTCAGCATTATTGGGAATGAGGGTGGGTACAGGTATAAGCATTAAGTCCTAAAGAATAAGGAAGTGTTTGTTGGTATAGAGATGGGGATACAAGATAAGATTTTTCTATTTAAAGAAAGTAGTATTTATAAAGGGAGATGTGCAACATTCTGGGATCCTGAGCATGGAGTGTGGATGTAGATTATTTATATATGTGGAAGTGGTAATACTAGAGACAAAAATAGTGGTTGTGTCATGAAGCCTTTCATTTTATGCTGGAAGCTTTAATGTATTCCCTAAAGATTATGGGGAACCATTGGAAAATTTAAAATACAATAGAATGATGGGCGAATGAATAAGGCAGAGGGACTTGTTCTAAAAGATAAACTTGTAGTGTTTGTCAAAGTTGACACAGAGAGACCTGCTGTATTACATTCATTGGACATCAGATACTAACATCCTTGGCTTTCTTAAAGTTGTAACATATATGTGTTTTATCTGTAAGATGTACATTTCTTCACAGAAAAATTGTGCTATAAATGTTCTGTGTTCACTTTCCTTTGTTTTGTTTTGTTTTTTAAAAGATGGGTCTTGTTGCCTCCAGGCTAGAGTACAAGGATGTAGTTATAGCTTATTTCAACCTTGAACTCCTGGGTTCAAGCCATACTCCTGTTTCAGCCTCCTCAGTAGTGAAGACTCTCTATTCTTTTTTTTTGTCCGGGGCTGGGTTTGAACCCACCACCTCCGGCATATGGTACCGGCGCCCTACTCCTTGAGCCACAGGCACCGCCCTCTCTATTCTTTTTTAAAAAATTTATTTTTAATTGCAGTAAAAAATTAAAAAATGACCACTTTAACCAGTATTAAATGCACAAATTTATTAGTGTTAAGTATTTTCATCCTGAAAAACTGAAACTCTTACCCTTAAGACAGCTACTCCCCATTGCCTTCTCTTTCCATCCCCTGGAAACCACCATTCTACTTTCTGTCTCTATAAATTTCACTACTTTAGAGATCTCATGTAATTGGAATTGTACAGTATTTGTCTTTTTCTGACTGGCTTATTTCACTTAGCATAATGTCCTCAAGGTTCATCCATGTTTATAGCATGTAACAGGATTTTCTTCCTTATTAAGGCTAGTATTCCATTATATATCTGTACCACATTTTGTTTATCCATTCTTCATCTTCACTCATATTCTAAATTTGTTTTTAGTATAGATTATCTTTTTCACCCATTCAGTTTCTGTATCTTTACGTTTTAGTTTATTTAGGGACATAAACCATTTGTCTGGCTTGTTTTTGGAAGTCATTTTAATGGCTATTTGTATTTTCTACCTGTTCTGCAGCTATATTGCTGATTTTCACATTGCTATGTTATACATCTAGAAAACTTGAGTTATTTTATTAGTTTTCTTAGATATTTAATTGCTTGGAAAATTTGAAAGAACTTGAGACTTTGCCAGTTAAATAATTGTCAGTAATAAGGCTAATAAATTCTTTCCCACTAGTGTGTAAACTCTATACTGCACCGGTTTAAATTATACTAACACTGCCTCAAGGCTTGTGACATTATAACTTTTCAACTGAGCAATGCTTAATTTGTTATGAAAGTGAAAGAAAAGTTAAGTAATTCCATCAAAATTGTGCTGCTGACATCTGTTTCTGATGAAATTTTAGTAATATGATAAAAATTAAAAGCATCGTGTGATTACTGGTTTCTAATTCCCATGATAGTAAACTGTAGATGACTTACTTGTCTTTCCTTTGTGAATCATTTAGGTATTATTAAGTCCAAATGGAAAAGAAATGTAGTGCTGAGGGATACTAAAACAGTAACTTTCTTTTGATACTGATTTTCTTACATTACTTGGTAGATCTGTCAAATAAGTTATATCTTATTCTTTGAATTTTACAAAAATAATGGAAAGTTATATGATACAGTTTTTAATACAGTCATGTATTAGTGACAGAGATACTTCCTTAGAAATGTATCCTTAGGCGATTTTATCATTTTGGGGATATCATAGAGTGAACTTTGACAAATCTAGATGGGGTAGTGTACTTCGCATTCAATCTGCATGGTATAGCCTATTGCTCCTGGGCTACAAAAACTGTACAGCATGTTACTGCACTGAATATTATGGACAATTATAACACAATGGTAAGTATTTGTGTATGTAAATGACTGAAATGCCATTAGGTGGTTATATATACCATTGTTTTTAGGGCATAGTTTTCTTCTAAAGCCATGTAGTATTTTAACATACACAGGTCAGTGTGTTCAGTCCATTTTTTACTCTATCACATACGCTGAATTGTGTAAATTTTTTGTAAATTACTAATACTGAAAGAAGAGATAAGACTTTTGAGATCAAAATTTATTTGGTAATAATTAAAGTATATTTGAATGCTCTTAAAACCAAACTCTTGTGGTGAGAGGGAATAAAGCCACTCAAAAGAGAGTGCTTGATTAAAGCAGTGGGAAAAAAACAACCATAACTATTATTGTAGGGAAGAATCAGAAAGAAAAAGAGTTAAATAGAGAGGGAAGACAGAAAGAAGGGCAAGGTAGTTAACAGAAGATGAAAGTAGTATTTATTGAAAAAAAGAGAAGAGGATGGGGGCTTAGAGGGAGTCGGATTCTTAATTTCTTACCTAGTTTGGGGTGATGGCCTTTTGATTTTTCAGAAGTAGCAGAGCTGTTTGATTAGGTATTCTAGGATTGCTTTAGTTTGCTCTTGTTGCTGAGCCCCTTTGTCAGTGATGCGTCCACTGGGGTTATCTCAAGAGTAATCCTGCAAATACTGATACCAGCAAAACTCCCTTTTCAGTTAACTCCCTAGGCTTGTCTACCTGACTTGGATCAGGCATGTTTGGCTCCAAAGGGGGTTTTCTTCCCACTTCAGAGTCCAGCTTTGATAGCGAAGCACTTTGTTGGATTTTGTTGAGTTCCTTTATTTCATGTAGTAAATTGATGAGTTCCTTTATTTCATGTAGTAAATTGATGTTCTTGGATATAATGAATACCCTATGGTCATAATATCTGTATAAATTCATATTTTTAATAAAATATATTACAAATTCATATTTTTATTTCTTTCTCTTTATTTCTAGTAAGTGACTTTAGAGCAAGATACTGATTAATCTTTATTTTCTTCATGTATACAATAGACATAATAGATTTACTAGAATCACAGGCTTATTGTAAGGATTAAATGAGAGATTGTGAAGGATCCAGTACGCTACTGGTACATAGAGATGGCATGTAGACATACTAGACTTATTTCTGTTTTTATTGAGAATGTATCTGTTTCTTCATTTTGTATAATTCTAGTGTTTAGTTTGAGAAGGAAGCTTTTTAAAAAATCACATTAAGATGCTACCAAATATCTTTTTTCTTAACATTGAATTTATTTATTTATTTTTTTTTTCTTTTTTTTTTTTTTAGAGACAGAGTCTCACTTTATCACCCTTGGTACAGTGCTATGAAATCACAGCTCACAGCAACCTCCAACTCCTGGGTTTAGGCGATTCTCTTGCTTCAGCCTCCCCAGTAGCTGGGACTACAGGCGCCTGCCACAACGCCCGGCTATTTTTTTTTTGTTGCAGTTTGGCTGGGGCTGGGTTTGAACCCACCACCATTGGTATATGGGACCGGCGCCCTGCTCACTGAGCCACAGGCACCACCATCTTTTTTCTTTTTATAGCATTTTAATCCTGAGTATTTAATACATGTATGTCTGCATCAACTGTTGAGTGATAAGATGATATAATACAACTTAAACATTTTTTCATTAAATTTGAGGAATGGGGGCGGCGCCTGTGACTCAGCGGGTGGGGCATCAGGCCCATATACTGAGTGTGGTGTGTTTCAACCAGGCCCTGGCCAGCTGGAACAGCAGTGACAAGTGCAACAACAACAACAACAACAAAAGCCGGGCATTGTGGTGGGTGCCTGTGGTCCTAGCTGCTTGTGTGAGGCTAAGGGAAGATAATCACTTAAGCCCAAGAGTTTGAGGTTGCTGTGAGCTGTGATGTCACAGCACTCTACCAAGGGCAACGAAGTGAGACTCTGTCTCAAAAAAAAAAAAAGAAAGAAAGAAAAAATAAATGTGAGGAATTGTTGTTTTAGCCATATATTCTAAGGTTGAATCTGAGGATATAATACAAATGTTTTAAGGCATTTATATATTGTTTCTTTTTATCTAGTTTTTAATCAGGCCCAGGTGAGGTGGGAACTCGCTGCTTCTGGTTTGCAGGGTTAGTGTTGTAACTACTGAGCTATGTGCCCAGCTTCTATTCTTTCCTTTCTATTCTATTCCTATGACTCATTCCTGCCTTCATTTTCTTTCATTGTATGCTTAAATGCTGTATTATCAGAGAATCAATAATGCATAATGGTTAAGAGCTGAACAGTTTGGCTCTACTACTGACTTGCTGTTTTACTTTGGGCAAATCAACCTTTCTGTACTTCAGTTTCCTCAATTATGCCATTTTTATTTTATTTTAACAGAAACTACTTCATAGGGTTGTTTAGGAATGAATGATTTAAAGTGTGTTTAGTACTTAGCATAGGACCTACTATTTCTAAAGCACTGTGTATGGATTAATGGCTATCATTGTCATTGTTGTCATCATCATTGAAAAGATCTTTCATGACATATTTATATATAAAATATTTGTATATAAATATATTAAATATATAACATATATAAGTAATATTTATATATAATATATAATTTATATTTTAAAATATTAAAAATTAAAATAAAATCAAACTATTGAAATATTATGTATATTTATATGTAGTATATAATATATTTTATAATTTAAAAATATATTTTATAATATCATATATTTTGTTTTTATTATTTATGTAATTTATATTATTGTATATTAAATATACAATATAAAAATAAAATTAATATATTATATTTCATAATAACATATTTTATTATAATATATATTTTATTTTTATAATTAACTCATTATTTTTATATATACGATATATATATTTTGCACTATATACATATACATATATATAAATGGCACTTGTTTTACTACACCATCATTCTCCTTTCCCTGCCTTATTTTCTTTCTTACCCTTTATAACTATTTTATATTTAATGTACTTATTCGATTACTTGTTTATATGCTTTTTGTCTGTCTTAATGAATTGAAATGGATATTCTTAAAAAATAGGGACTATTTTCTTCATTATATATCCTCACATATTATACAGCATAGATTTTTATTAAAGTGAATGAATAAGCGACCCAATCAGTACTCTATGTATCTCTTAGTATGTAAAATATTTTTGTATATTCAAAGATTTACAGGCTATATTTCTCCTTGACTTCATTTGAGGAAAATATTGAACAAACTGTCACTAAACAACAAATGTATCAGAACTGAGGTCTCAAAAGATTATGAAGAGAAGAGGAAGCAGTTACAGCAAAAAACCTTTCAATACATATTACCAAATTGAAATAGAATAATGATACAATGACTGGAAGAATGCTAAATAAGAATTCTTGAAACATGAAGCACTCATGTAATTAATAGCCTTTAACCAAAAATAATTAACTCTGAATGAATTAAAGGAATAGTACATATCATACAGGATTCATCACATTGAGGGAGGGGAATTAGATAGTTATAATTAGTTACAATCCTGAAAATGTACAGGAGAACTTCTGTAAATTGACCTCCTAATGGACTGTAACAAACTGGTTAATATATAAAGGTTATGAACACAAGGAACTAGGCCTTAGTATATGTGGTACATGTCTGGTCTATGAAAGTTACATCAACTTAAGGCAGTGATCAGTGTGGGCTGGTGGTCAACTATGGAGGTTATACTCTATTTTATACGATTCAACAACTTTTCTTAAGTACATAAATACAATGCATAAAAAGTATTTAAGTATATTAAAAGTATATAAAAAACAAGCATTTATCAAAATGCTACAGCTATTTCTAATAACAATATCCTCTATTGTTATTATTCAGAATTGAAATGGAAGAGCATATTTATATAAAACATATTCCAAATTTTTATTATATTGTATCCCATCTAAAAACTATGTCATAATTCCTTTTTACTAAGATATACTAAAAGCAATTTATTGTAGTTATAATCAAAATTCTGTTGTAGTTTATGTTTAAATTAGGTAAAATGTTAATGTTTTTTGACCAAGAAAATTAAGGAAAAATAAGTGAAATGTGAATGAATAGCTTTACCAGGTATGAAAATAAACTATAATTTATTACAGTTTATAATTATGAAAATACTATGGCGCTATCATGTCTATAAATATAGAGGGCCAGATATAGTTTTAGAATATGTGGGAATTTAATATGATAAAGGTAAAAATTTGAGTTCAGTGCAAAAATGATAATTCTGTCAGAATTATCTATTTATCTGAAAGAAAATGGAATCTTCAGTCTTTTATACCTTAATAAATATTAAATGTACTGAAAACTTAAATAAATGAAAAAAGTATTCTAGACTACATGAATGATTTGTAAGCTGGGAGAAGCTTCTAATCAACACAGGAAATCCAGAATCTATGAAAGAAAAGAATATCCAATCCTGTAATTTTTTTTATCACTTTTGTATGGGATCTCATAAATAACTCAGTAGACAAACAGTAGGTTGAGGTAAAACATTTATACTTTATATTACAGTTAAATGATTGATATTTAAAATACGGAATATTATAAGTTAATACAAAAAGATAACCCAGTTTAAAAAGAAACATGGTAAGAGATAATGCATAGTTGACAGGAGAACAAATCCAAATAGCCAGGTGACACATAAGATGATCAACAGTATTCTGGGAAATGCAGATTAAAGTAACTAACAAGGATATATCATTTTATATCCAAAGTTAAAAAGAGGTATGACACTCAGTGTTGGTGGAAAATCAGAGCAAAAGGCCTTGGTGTTAGACATGTGAAGTTTACTGTTTTTATTTTGAAAGCAGTTTGTCAGTTTCAATCCTTATAAACTGTGTCATAATTAAAAGCACCGTTATATAAGGATATATGTATTTTTTACATAAGACTTTTTGCAACGTTGTTAGCAGAGGTGAAAAACTGAGACAAGGTAGAAAAAGTTTAAAGTACTTGATGTTGGAAAACAAGAAAGCTGACCTTTCAGTATTCTGATGGCAATACTTGCTAGTGCAGTGGTTCTTAACCTTCCTAATGCCGTGACCTTTTAATACAGTTTCTCATGTTGTTGTAACCCCCAGCCATAAAATTATTTTCATTGCTACTTCATAATTGTAATTTTGCTACTGTTATGAATCGTAATGTAAATATCTGATGTATTTTCATTGTTACAAAGGTGTCATGACCCACAGGTTGAGAACTGCTGTAAATTGTTTGCCAGGTAGCTTGTATATCTATAGAAAGAAATTGTAGCTAGAATGGTAAGGTCTGTGTTTCTTGTTTTAAGTATCTGTTAAGATCTCCTGCATCACCTGCACTCAAAAGTTGTGTTCTGTGTAGCTTAATATTCTTTTCTTTTTATTGATTATTATCAACCAGTGTTGACCACATCTAATTCTCTCACAGTAAATGATAAACACATTAATTCAAGAACAAATTTAATTTGACATTTATTAGCCTTTAGTTAGTAGGCCCGTTTTTAGGCTGAACTGGATAGTTGAGTATTCTTTAGGAATTGGTGGCGTCATTTTCTTACTATAAAATTATAGAGGCATGTTTCTGCAATAAACATTTCTGAAATTTCAGACTACAAGGATAGGAGAAGACTGTGGAAGGCACTTCTTGTAGGCACAGGGATTGGGTGAGAAGGTGAGAATGAATAGGATTAACTCTAGGTAATTTTTGACATTTTTCAAACTGACCTTTCACCTCTTTCCCTTTATACTGTATGGCATGGGGAATGGGTTGATGTTGTAAAGCTGAGATTTCACAGATGCATGGAGGAAAGGAGAGGAGGCTAGAGGAACGGTTAGGATTTCACACAGTGTAGTGGAGCATTGATCTTTCCTTTTACAGTTAAAGCTTTCAGATTTGAGACCACAAAGTCAGTGATGGCAGGGACTGCTGCTCTCAGTGCTGTTGTACTAGTGCTAGAATTGGCTTATCTACTCAAAAGGTAGATTGAGTTCACTCCTTGAAGATTTGAAGCAGAATAAGGACAAGGGATTTACAGAGCAGAAAAGACAGTATGAGCTAGACTGATTAGGAGCTGCAGAAAGAAATCATCCGGAGGGAAGTTACTGTGTTTACTCAAAGGAGAACTGAATCATGAATGCCTGTTTGGTATTAAGGGGACCTTGCCTCTGAAGTGGGACGGAAGACTTGCAGCTATACTTCTTGCCACAAAATAATTTCTTGACTTTTTCTTTGATTATGAGTAAGTACTAGAAGGAGTAAGGAAAAGCAAGATAGCCAAGATGGAGTCCATCACAGTGATAGCATTTGGAGCATTGCAACATGGGAGAGTTTATAATACCTTCTGAGAGTGGGCTGAGGCCTAGCTGACTGACTGGAGGTTTGTTTCTCAGGTTTTATGCCATCTGCGCTTTTGGTATGGATTCTTAGAAGTTAAGGATAGATTCAAACTTTGTTAGAATGGCACAATTTTCCTTTTCTTGAAGTTGACATTGAAAGAAGTACTGAGACTGAGTTTGTTTTTTTTTTTAAATCAGAAATCTATTACAGAATTATTATGGTTATTCATTTATTTGTTCAGTCAATATTTACTTAATATCAATTTTGTATGCAAGCACTAGGAATTCAAAGATGAGTGAATCAGACACACTCATAAGGTAGCTCACAGTTTATAGGGATGACATTATGCAGATATTTATTTGAATTTTTCCTGTAGATTCATTTATCCTTGCTATAGTTTAATGTATAAATAATGTAGTGTTAACAAGAAAGTGCTTCTGGTATACTATGTATCAATCATTTAGCCTATAGCTGCTTTATATACTTAAAAACTTATTTCCACATTATCTGAAATATAGAATTATTTCTCTTGCTTTAAGTTACAAGTCTAAAGTTGACGTATTTTTGTTAGGCATTTGTTCGGAAAATGTTTTGAACCTAATTTCCCTGTGCTTCCAAATGCTCTGGATCATTAAGGACTCTAAGGAGCAAGAGGATGGCCACCCTGGTAAGACATTAGTGGTGATTTTTGATTAGACGTTGATATTTAAATCTCTGTATCCGGTTCTGTTGTTTAAAGGAGTCTGGTTCAGCAAAGCAAAACAAAAATTGAAATGTTTTAAATCCTTGCATTACCTGTAATTGCCCATAAACAATCAATTCTAACTTTATGAACTCCCAAATCTTGATACACCCAGGGTTGTACTAATAACTGTTGTAGTTGGTCTTTGCGGCTGTATGTTTAAATGTTGGAAATGGGACTTTAATATGAACATGCAGTAAATCTTAACCGCAGAAGCACACACAGGTCCCAGTGTAATATGGAGCAGGAAAGAGACACATGTAAACAGACATATTCCTCATCTTAATATGTGGAGCCATGCTTCCACAGAATTGCATTCAGTGTTTATATAGGGAGAACTGGCAATGAAAAACTGCTGTTCCTATGGTTTTACTGTGTATTTTGATCTTTGGGTTATTTACTTCTTTTAAAATGTGTAGGGATGGTATTAACAGATCCCGATGCAGTCAATTATTTAATTGAAATAATAAAAAGTTACATAATTGGGGAGGAGTCATGTGCCCACACTTAGGAGAAAAAAGGTTGTTATTGAGAAAAAATTTAAAATAATAAATTATTTTGGATTTTTTATATATATATATATATATATATTTTTTTTTTTTTTTTTTTTTTCCCAGTTTTTGGCCGGGGCTGGGTTTGAACCCACCACTTCTGGCATATGGGGTCGGCGCCCTACTCCTTTGAGCTATAGGCATTGCCCTGGATAATAGTTTTTTTTTTGTTAAACATAAAAGACGTATAATTTAAAGCTGAAGTATATTATGTGTCATTTTAATAAATTCTGTTGCATTTGGGACCCTTTGTTCATGTGAATGTCTTAAAATATTTAGACATAGAACATTTCTATACAACATATAACAAACTTAATTTTCTCAGAAGCTTTTCTAAAGATTTAGAATTATTAAACAAATGCTTTCAATCCAGCGGATATTGATGCTCATTTAATGTGAGGGATGCCATAAAACATCTAAGACAATCTTAATTTTGATTCTTAATCTATGAATTTCTCTTTCAATGATTGTAAGTTAATGGAAATGAGAGCTAGTAAATGTATCTATATAAGTTTAGTTTCACTTAAACTTTGACTTTAAAAGTCAAACTCCAATTTCTCTTCATATTAAACTGCTAAAGAATAATGAAAAGACAAATGTTAGTCAGGGTTAGGAGGTAAACATTATATAAAAAGAAAGTTTGGAGTATACCAAAGAAGATTAAGACTACTTGGAAAGAAGTTGTAACTGAATTATTTAGTAGTGATGAAATCACACTCATTCAATTCCTCTTTAGGTTCCAAATAATAAAGATCATTTATTCAGTCAACCAATATTTGTTGTAAGCCAGACCCTATTCTATGGGCAGGGTATACAGCACTGTGTAAAATGAAAATTCTTGCCTTCATTGTTTCTATATTCTAGATGGGTTAGAGAGATAATAAATGAAACATACATAAAATATGTAATTGGATGGTGATTAGTACTTTGGAGAATACTAATAGAGCATATAAAGGTCTGGTTGCACTTTAAAATGTGACAAACAGGGGAGGTGGCCTTGTTAAGGAGACATTTAAGCTAAAGACTAAAGGCTATGAAGGAAGGAGTGAGCCAGGGAGATATTTGGGATAAGGCTGCTTTGCTTAGAGGGAACAATGCAAAGTCTGCGAGATGGGAAAATGTCTAGCTCTTTGAGGGTTAGCCAGGAGGCCAGTGTGGCTGGAGTGAGCCAGAAGGACATGGACAGGAGATGAGGTAATAGAGTAATAAGGCTGTTACAGAGATTTCAAGATAAGTCTATTTTTTTCTGTAATTGTGCTTTTGGAAATAATGTCAGTCAAATGAACTTGCCACTGGAGACTTGTATAAGAACACTGTGTAGTAGAATTTAAATCGTTTTGGATCTTACTACATTTGGGAGTATGTTCTTCAATCTGTTTATTTGTCTCTCTGTGGTTAGCGAGTTAGCTAATCACTGATGATCAGCAAGGGTATAAATTGTTTTAGATCAGTTCATGTATGTATCTCTATATATAAGGTGGTTAAAAATAACCATAGAAGAGTAATTAATATCCCTTAATATTAGATTTTTTTTATGGGAGTGGGAGGCTATGAGGTATGGTGAAAAGAGCTCTGATTTCATGTTCATATAGATTTGTTTTATATTCCAACCCAAATGTCATAAGACCTTGGGCAGATTACACAATCTCTCCTACCATCAGACTTCATATCTGCACAACTGGAAAATAAAAATACTTTTAAAATATGTAAGGCTTAGAAATGTTATTCTTCTTAGAAATGTTAAAGGGTGTACACAGTGCCTCTTCTGCTGGAGGCACTTAATAAATAGTAGCTAAGGAATAAAAGGTAATGATGGTTGGGCTTATTGAGACCCACAGTTAACCTATAAATTTTATAGAATTTAATTGTTCCACTTGTCATCGTTAGAGAACCTTTTTCGTGGGTCTTAACAAGTGGCAAAATAGAGTTATTTGGATTTTGTCTGCTTTTCCATTTACTACTGAAAATGCTAAGGGAGCATACATTGGTATGCTCAGTAACATCTACACAGAAGATGGTATACTCAGTAACATCTACACAGAAGCTTCTTCCTGCCTGCTCCCAGAGCACTTTGTATATGCTTTTGCTATTAGTTACATACGCATATTTTAGCATTATATAATAAATTGCATAGAAGTCTTTTTTCGCTGCCATAGTTAGATTAAATATTCTTTAAGGAAGGGACAGCATGTTCATCTTTGTATTCTTGGTGTAAAGCACAGCACAAGATGGTAAATTGGTACCACTAGTGTAAGCTCAATGAAGGGAGGAGTTTTTTCTTTCTTTCATTCACTAATATGTGTTGAATCCTAGAATAGTACTTGGTGTATAGCCGTTACACAATAAAATTTGTCGGACGAATAAATCTTGTATAACAAAAATAAAGAATCTTAATATTTGAGAATGTTTTTTTGATACGAGATTAGTTCAGATTTGACAGTGATCTATAGCTGATGGTTAAATAATAGATTTAAAACTCCATCAGAATTTGTAGTTAGATAACACCTTCGCTTTAGAGTAGCTCCTGCTTTGGAGGGCAGGAATTTAGCCAATTTGGATCTTTAGCTTAATAAACACAGAAATTGTCAAAAGTTAACAGAAGAGAAAAATGGAAATAAAAGACCTAAATATTTTACAAATAAAATAATGTATATGATTAAATAATCCTTAAATGTTCTGTGTTTTTAGGCCCTAGTAAGAGAAGTCCTCCTGTGGGGAAGGTATAGTGCTGGGAAATTTGTGAGTTGTAAACTACAAAGTTGAAGTAGTAAATTAAGGAAAATAGGAAATGTATTTGGAAAGTTGTAAGACCAGATTTATAGTATTATATATATATATATGTAGCATATAAACATATATAAATAATAATTTATATTCACAGTATATAAATATATAATATACTCTTAAATATTTAAAGTTAGTAAATAGTTTAATTATCCTTTTTTTCAGTGAGCTAGTGATAATTTAGTCATCCCTTTTTTATGTTTTTTTAGTGAGCTAGGGATTTTGTATTTAAATCTCATTTGATTGATCATGTTTTCTTTATCAGGATAAAACATTTTTTAAACTTGATAATATTTATAACTTATGCTTATATAGAAATATGTTAGGTATAGTATATTAATAAAGTGGGAAATGTGAACAACAGGCCCAGAATAATTAGCTAAAGTAAATTATATTAGGATGTTTCTTTCAAGAAGGTACTTTGGGGGTTTTAAATTTAATGCTTTAATAATGAATGCGGATTGTTCGTTATTGTAATGTTTACTGGTACATTGAAAATATTGAAGGTAATTTTTTTCATTAGAAGAATGGTATTATAAAATGGATTGATAACAAATCAAAAGTTTATTGAATATTAGAAATTATTCAATAATCTATCAACTGTTATGTTTTTTATATAACATTTTCCTCACTAGATTATAGAATTACAAAAAACATGTTCTTTCTTAAAACTTTGCCACAATTTTGTATATAAAATTCTTTGAATAAAGCGAATATGGAATAACATAGGAAAATTAAAAGAGGAAAGATTGTCAGAAATTCTTGAGATTTTGAAAGCTTTTAGCTTGGAGCATCCTTTCTCCTTTAAAATGAGAAACCAGACTATTTAAATTGAAGGAAAATGTAGCTCACTTCATTTCTTGCTTTGTACAGTTAAACTTCCATGTTAACATAGAAGAACACTTAAAAAGTTTAAAGTGTTTAAAGTTTGAGATTTAGGGCGGCGCCTGTGGCTCAGTCGGTAGGGCGCCAGCCCCATATACCGAGGGTGGTGGGTTCAAACCCAGCCCCGGCCAAACTGGAACCAAAAAAAAAATAGCCAGGTGTTGTGGCGGGCGCCTGTAGTCCCAGCTACTCGGGAGGGTGAGGCAAGAGAATCGCCTAAGCCCAAGAGTTATAGAGGTTGCTGTGAGCTGTGTGAGGCCACAGCACTCTACCGAGGGCCATAAAGTGAGACTCTGTCTCTACAAAAAAAAAAAAAAAAAAAAAGTTTGAGATTTAAACACTTAAAAAGTTTTTAAAGATATCAATGACCTTGGATCTAACCCGGTTATAAAAGCATAATACACTGTTAATACCTATGATTTGAGAGAGGAAATGAAGAAATGAAAATAAATTTTCTCAAAAACCTAAGCAGTCATGCAGCTGAGTGAAAGTAGTAAACATTATGAAAATTTATTTTGTGAAGTGCTAAAAATTCTGTTAGAATAAAGCATTCGCAATGTCATGTCATTTTTTCTTTTTCTTTTTCTTTTTTAGAGACTGAGTCTCACTTTATCACCCTGAGTAGAGTGCCATGGCGTTATAGTTCACAGCAGCTCTTGGGCTTAGGCGATTCTCTTGCCTCAGCCTTCCGAATATATTTCAGACTGCAAGCCCATCTTATCTATTGTAATTTTTAATTTAATATTTAAAATATTTGCTCTGTTCTATAAATATAATTACTGCATTAAATAAGAATTTTATACAACCAATTTTTTTTTGTAATGTTATTTCTAAGTTTGGGGGAATAGTGCTTATGGATTTATTAATGTGTGAGAACTCTCCTAAAAATATCTGAGTGAAACTGAGATATTCCCCCACTCTTTCCATGTTCTATGTTTAACTCTTTTGGCTAAACTTTTGATAAAGTTTAAAATATTTGACCTAGTCAGTTCAGGTTGCTATCACAAAAATACCGTAGACTGGGTGGCTTAAACAACAGAAATTTGGTTCTCGCTGTTTGGAGACTGGAAAAATCTAAGATGTGGTGTTTGGTCAGAGTTCAGTTCCTGCCTTGTAGGCAGCAGTCTTCTTGTGTCCTCACATGGTGGAGAGAGGAATCATCTCTTATGTCTCTTGTCACATTGGGGTTAGTGGTTTATACATAGGAGCAGACACAAACATTCAGTACATAACAGTGTTCAAAATGTTCAGTACCAGTATTTAAAATGTTCAGTTTGATAGTATAGGTGTGTTTTTGCCTAATCAATTTATTCTTAACTTTCTTTTCAGAAATAAGTGTTTCCCACTCTAAACTCACTCTCTCTCTCTTTTTGCTGGTGTTCCTGTCCTCTACAGAGTCTTTGTCTCTTGATTGTTTCTGTTCCTTTTTCTCAATATGAACAGCAGCAAGAGGGATGGTACTGCTGTTTCTTCTGCCTTAATCACCAGCTAATCTCTGCATTTTGTCTAAAAAAGTCACCTTTATTCACTAACTGCCTTCTATTCCTATTCTGTTTCAGTATGCCTTGATTGGTTGTGTCACCTGTGCAGTAGTTGAAATGGATATGAGTACACAATTTCAGGACCTCCCTGCTTACTTGTAGAACATTTGACCGTATGTAAGTGATTTAACAGTCATGCAGTCAGAATTTTTAGAGTAAATAGTTTCTATCTCCATTACTGTATCTTTGTATTCATGAACAAAGAATGAATATGCTATATTTGTATATTCATTCAGGAATATAATATTCGTCAGTTAAATTTAGACAGGCTTAAAAAATTCAATTTTTTTATTTAAAAAAGTGATGAAATTTAATAAATGAAGCTAAATTTAGACAATGGGGAACTTCTATTTTTGTAATAATGGTGCATGAGTAGTTTTAGGGGGAAAGTTTTTAGTTTAAAATATTAACAATTAATAAAGTATAAATTTATTTGAGGAATTAGTGTGGGTTTTTTGTATGAGTGTAATCCTGATATCAAATTTTGATTTTAGGTATATTTTAATTTAGTTACATTATAACTTTCAAAGACTTTCTATTTTTTCTCCAAAAAAATGTATTACTGAGTAGAGTTGAAAAGTAACAGTAAAACATATTTCGTTACATGATAGACTATAAGAAAATATTGAGTGCCAACTCCTGATAAAATACTAAATATAGTACTACTTTTAATTAATTTCTTTCTGTTACCAGTTTATCATATACCTAATTATATGTTGATTCAGGTTGATTTAATATTACAAATATTAATGTTGAAACTTCATCTTTTTGTATTTTTATGTCACCTAAATCATCAGTTTTATTTACTCCTTTATAACTGTGATCAGTAAAAAGCCAACTCTCTTAAAGAGGATCATTGTATTTTTCAGACAATACTCAGATTTTATTTTAGTAGCTCCAAAATAAAGACATTTGAGTTGAAGTAGGGGAAACTAATGTGCAGGCATACTGTCCTTGCTTTCACCAGAAAATGTATGTAAATCAGAATTTCCAAATGTGAGAAATCTGAAAGGAATAAAAAATACTAGTCCTCAGTGTTAGCCGTATGGTTGGTGTTAGTCAAAATGAAGTTCAGGCCATGATGCTGCGTAGCCACTGTATGACCTACCCAAAGGCAGTCAGAATGTACTTCTTTCTTCCTTTCTTTTTTTTTTAAAAAACTAATTGGCCCATGTTTAGTTTACTGAATGTCATCTGGACTCAGTAAAAAGCAAGTGACCTGCGTTGAATTAGTGTAATTGTAATACAAACAGAATATTGCATAGTTTTGGTCTTATACAGGAAAGGAGAAAGTTGGAAAGATTTTTCTGTTTGATAAATAGAAACTGAAGATACAGGGATCCAGACCTGGTTCATACTTGATTTTACCTTTCACATCTTTTTGTAAGATCAGTATTTGGACATTTTTCCCCTGTAAAAATTATTGGTGTTTTCCCTTTGAAACTTATTATAGAAGAAGTTTTTTTATTTCTGATTTTTAAATCTTAGCAAATGAAGTATATTAAGTCATAGATTTAATTCAATCATTAGAGAGTTAGCCTTGTCCAAAACGGAAGTACTTTTATGCATTACCAGGATTGTCAGGAACTTGGCACATTATTTTACTTTTATCATGATTAGTATTGCAAGGGTATTTTCAAATGCAGTTTTGTTAGTTTGGAATAGTTTATATTTATTTCATTCTGTTTTAGAGAGGTAATGGCTACATTTGCCAAGGGAAAAAAGAGCCAAAGAATTTAAATATCATTTAAAATTGTATGTTTTAATTTTTAACTGTGTAACTTTGCTTCTATAATTAAATATTTAATTTGATTTGAAATAGTTTTATTTCTCATTCTGAAATTCATATTCTGTGTAACTTATTCCCTAGGTTTAGGACATTGAAAGCAAAGTACAATAGCTATAAACAGGTTAGATCTTCCTATTATAATCTCAGAATATCTTACACTTTTTACCTTTAACACTCATTTATTGAAATATTTCTATGATTTTTAAAACTTAATGTCTTACCTACCCCACTAGATTGTCTTGAGAGAAGACATTGGGTCTTTCTTTTATTAACCTGGTACTTTTCATTGTCTAACACAAAGCCTGGCGTGTAATAGGCATTCAGTAAATACTGGTTTAAAAAATGTAAAAATGAATAAGGAAATTATTTAGTTAATATTTGCAAAATTCTTGTATCTAAATAATGCCCAAGTACTGAACAATCTAGTAATTATTAGGGCAGCAGTATAATTGCAATGGTACATTCCTGTTGTATCACCTTGGGCAAATTTAACCTTTCCATATCTCATTCCCCCCCCCATATATAAAATGAGAATAATTATGGTCTTTATCCTGGGAAGTTGCTATGAGGTTTAAATGAGATAATTTGTATCAAATCCTTGGGATGCCCCACAAATGTTGGTTGATGATAGTCATTGTTCTCTTTCTTATTATTTTAGAGGTACCTTTGAAGGTATGGCTTTCTTATTATTTTAGTGTACCATGGAAGGTTTGGCTTTATTAGGAAGGGTTGTATTTAGGGAATATGTAAAAAAAATAGGTAATGTTCTAAAAGCATATTGAAGGTTGAATAATTAGACAATGGCTCATAGACCAAAGGGTTTGTAAACCATGTTGAGAAGTTTGAACTTTATTTTGTAAGTAATGGAGAAAGATTGGGGTATAAAGTATAGTTTTGGTAATACAAACCCCCCTGGAAGGAATTCTGAGGCATGCTAAAATTTAAGAACCATTGTTATATGTATTTATGCAGATTAAGAGCATGCAGATATTTTTTAATTAAAGCACTTAGAAAAATTATTTATCTAAATTTCAGATTAATATAAGTGTACATGTGATTGGGTTACATTGTTTGCATTTATTAGGTAGTATCTGAGTTGTAGTTGAGTTCTTTACCCAGGAGGTGTGCCATATTACCCTACTATACCTGTTAGGTGGGAGCTTACTGAACTCCCCTTCTTCTACTTGAATTTAATTGTGTTTTTCTCTCATGTGGTCCAGTTGTTGTTCACATGATATTTTTAATAATATTACTTTAATTCTCTAGGTTTTCTTATACAATATATTAAATGTAGTCTAGTAAGTTTCTGATGAGTAAACTAAATTTTCTCTTAGATCTATTCTAAAATTACAAATATCTTTGCTGGAAAATCATTGTTCTCAGATTTTATAACCAAAAGTATTCTACCTTTAGAGAGGTGCCATAGCTTGATGGTTAAGAACATAGGCTTTGGAGTTATGCAACCTGTGTTTAATTTCCAACTATGTCCTTGATTTGCCAAGTATTCAAAGGCAGTTTATTTAACCTCTTTATGCCTTAGTATTCTCAAATATGAAATGGACAAATAATACCTCATAGAGTATTATTCTTACCAAAAGTAAGAATCAAAAGAAATAATTTTTATAAAGCTACTTAGTACATTACTATGTACTAAATATTAAGTGCTACAGAGAGAAAACGTAATACTAACAATAATTATTGCTACATATGATACATAAATGTATCAAAAGTTACATAATAAAAAAATTAAAATTAGTGCTGAGATAGCCCAAGCACAGAGTGCTCATCATTAAAAAATATTGGTTAAATGGCCATTGAACTTTGGGGGCCCATTTCTCTTTTCTAGTTTTAGTAGAAGTATTTGCCCCTTTCCTACTTGTGTTCTGTCCTTTACCTGTCACTTATCCTTTCTCCTTCATGGAACTTTTAGGCTCAGTTGCGTCTCCTTTTCACAGATTTCCTTTGGCTCATACTGCTCTCTACCTGGTACTGTATCTTGTACCTTTCTTTCAGAGCCACATATCAAAAGACTAATACACACATGCTGCCTCAATTTACTTCCCTTCCTCGCTTCTGCTCCGGCTATTCTTTCCTACTACTCTACTGAAATTATTGATAAATTTACTGATTGTCATTGGTAATCATTCTGTCCTCCTCAAATCTTTTAACCTCTTCTGATTTCTTTTGTCTCCTGGCTTTTTTCCACCTCTTTTTTCTGTCTCAAGTTCTGGACTTGTTTTTAATTATCTATTTAGGTAGTTATCTTTTTAATGCTATTATGAAACACTCCAATATTTCCAAATTTATTTTCGCTGTTTTTTTCATCAGACTGGTTTCTACCTGTTGCATTTTCTGTCTTGATTAATGAAACTACCATCCAAACAATTGTCCAGTTGAAAATCTGGACAGTATCCTCCTTCTGTTCAGTCTTCCACATTTAATCAATCACTAAGCCCTGCTGACGTTGCCTCCTTTCCTTCTTGTCTACTTCCACTGCCACTGAGCGGATTCATTTTCATTTTTCACCAGTTCCCATCCTTATTACTTCCTTAATATCTCTTAAATAATATTGCCCTCTTTCCATCTTCATCTTTATTTCCGTGTTTCACACCTATGTTTTTCCTCTGAAACTTTGTTAGTCTCCTAATTGATCTAATAGTCTTCAGCCTCATTCCCCTTTCCAGAATAACCTTCATGATACTGCTAGATAGATCATTCTAAAATGAAACACAGATCATATTACTCCCTTACTTAAAATCCTTCCCATTAAAAAGCAGTTTCATTTCTCTAGGTTAAAGAGTCAAATTTTTTTTTTTCCCCCCGAGACAGAGTCTCACTTCGTTGCCCTCAGTAGAGAGCTGTGGCGTCACAGCTCACAGCAACCTCCAGCTCTTGGGCTTAGGCGATTCTCTTGCCTCAGCCTCCCGAGTAGCTGGGATTATAGGTGCCCGCCACAACACCTGGCTTTTAACAGTCAAATTCTTAAGGATGTTATTTAAGGCCTGTCGGGCTCTGCATACCTCTTTATTTCTGTGATATCCCCTTTCCTTTAGCCATACTTTCTTTTTTAGGTAGATTTACCTCTGCCCTCTGCTACTTTGTGCCTACATTTTCTCCCATCTCCCTTCTGCACGTTCTGACCTGGGAACACTTCCTCTGGGGTTCCTTAGTAGCCTGTGCTCCCCAAGGTCAAAGGAGTTACCACTCTCTATTATAGTTTATATGATTTCTCCACCATTGTGAATGTACTGATACCAGTGAGTGTGATTTTTATTTTGTGTGTTAAGTATCTAATACAGTGCTTTGTAACATGGTAGTTATTAAATAAAAGATTAATACATTTATTTGCAAATTTGGAGTACATAACCTTCATGTGCATTTTTTGTAACTATAAAGATTGAAGTAAACATGTCTATATTGGAGAAACCTTGAAGGAAAGACCTTTCTCTTATCAGTTAACAGCTTGAGTGCTACCATGTGTTTAGCCCTGAGTGAGGCACTGCATGAATGAAATCAAAAGAAATAAAGGAAGAACTGGTGTTTCAATTTTCTTTTTCTTTGACAAAATGTGTCTTTAAATCATTTCACACTCATAATTCATCATGTTTTATTTTTAGCCATTTTAGTTTTAGGCAAAGAAATAGAAATCATCTAGGTTAGCATCTAAAATGCTAATTTTGAACTTTTTGCCATAGTCTGGCACTTATCCAATAGAATCTGTTAAAAATTTTCCTCTGGGTTAGATCTAAGTTGAGAAGAATGAGGTAACTTTAATGTGAACCCAGATTGTACTGTAGGCTTCCTCTCCAGTGAGTTGCCAAATTCACAATTCCCTTTGTATCTGGAATTGGGGAAGCTGAGTTTAATGTGGATGTTTGCCAAGTTAGAAAATCTTGGCAAGATAGTCTGATTCTCTGTGCTTAATTATATAGTTTTTTCTAAAGTTCATCACATGTTCCTTTATAGATACTGATTATTCTCCAAAGGTGAATTCACCGGTTGCCAATCTCTCATTTATATTATTCTTTTGGTAGGTAATCATTTACTGTCAAGTCTTCCATCTTTCTGAGAAGGCCAGCATGCATTTTGTATATTACCACTGGCTTGCCAGTTTTGTCTCTTTGCTAGATGTGTGAATTTTAAAGTTGTACAGGTGTAAAGTCCTCAGACTGAGTTCTTGGTATGCTAATTCATTTTGTATTTATTAAGTGCCTGCTGTGATACTGTTTTAGACAGCAGTGAATGAAACAAAGTTCCAGCATTTTAGGTGTTTATATTATAGTGGGGTGAAGTAATATATTACCCGTAAAACACTATATTAGGTACTGATGACTGCTACGAAAAAAAATTAATCAGGAGAAGAGGGGACAGAATGACAGATGAGTTTATGATATTATATATAGGATGATCAAGAAAGGCCTGACAAGGTGACTTTAGTAGAGATATAAAGAAGATAAGTAAATGGGCCATACAGACTTCTGAGGAAAGAATGTTCTAGTGAGAGGAAACTGATGTGGGAGTGTGTTTTGTGTTTAAGAAACAGTAAGGAAGGGCAGCGCCTGTGGCTCAGTGAGCAGGGTGCTGGCCCCATATACCGAGGGTGGCGGGTTCAAACCCGGCCCTAGCCAAACTGCAACCAAAAAATAGCCGGGCGTTGTGGTGGGTGCCTGTAGTCCCAGCTACTCCGGAGGCTGAGGCAGGAGAATCGTCTAAGCCCAGGAGTAGGTTGCTGTGAGCTGTGTGACACCACAGCACTCTACCGAGGGCGATAAAGTAAAACTCTGTTTCTACAAAAAAAAAAAAAAAAAAAAAAAAACAGTAAGGAAGTTTAAATGTCTGGATTTGGATAAAAGAGCAAGAGAAATTGATGAGATAAGAGGGATAGCAGGAGAAGAGATCACTTAGAGCCTTCATGAACCATGATGAAATCTGCAACTTTTACTCTAAACGAGACAGGAAGCTATTGAAGGGCTTTGAGTAGAGAAATGATGTGATATGATGATTTAAAAGGTTTATTCTTTATTGAGAAGAGATTGTAGTAGGACAAGGGTGGAAGCTGAGTGAACAATGAGGAGGTTACTTCTGAACAGGTAAGAGATGCTGGTGGCTTTGACCAGGGTAGTAAAGGTAGAAGTGTTGAGAAGTGTTCAGATTCTAGATATGTTTTGTATTTTCTGATTGCCTAAGGGCAAGATATAAGAGCAAGAGAATTGCGGTGTTTTGGCCTGGATATAGAAAAATGAAAAGTAGGAAATGATGTTAAACATATCTAGGGCAAATGTGTTTAATTTAAAAACTAGAGAGAGAGAGCGTGCGCGAGCCAGGTGTGTTTGCTCACCCCTGTAATCCCAGCACTCTGGGAGGCCGAGGCAGGTGGATTGCTTGAGCTCAGATGTTCAAAACCAGCCTGAGCAAGAGTGAGACCCTGTCTCTACTAAAAACAGAAAAACTAGCCGGGCATGATGTTACATGTCTGTAGTCCCACCTACTCCGGAGGCTGAGGCAAGAGGATCGCTGGAGCCTAGGAGTTTGAGGTTGCTGTCAACTATGATGGCATGGCACTCTAGCCTGTGGCAACAGAGGGAGACTCTGTCTCAACAACAACAACAAAAGAAAAAAGAGAGAGAGAAATAATATATGTCATGGTTATCTCTTAAAACATATTCCGCTTTATCTGATTTAGCATTTTCCATAACTCAAAAGTCTCATCTTCAGGCTATTTCTCATTGCCTCACATTTTGTTCTCCCTGTTTATGCTGTTTGTGTGGTGCTTGGTAGGTTATATGGTGAGGCTAACAGATCAGGAGGCAGCTGTCATTGAAAAGATAGGTTATTGCAGTTTTCTAAGAGAAGGAGGCACAGCATATCCACACAGGGCCTCAAGTGAAAGCACCTGGGCTGGTTAAGCGGTAGAAGAAGCTAGGATAGCATGGACCAGAGCCTTTGTTGTGCTTTTACTAAGAAGGAACAGATGATGTAGGTTAAACACCTTTAGGTTTGGCTAATCTGAATAATTTCTGCATGTTCCAGGGTAAAAGGACTGTCCCAAATTGTCAGGTAACTGGCCTGGGAGTGATTAGAACTGGGAACGTATGAACCTTTTGAGAGACCAATAATGGGGGAAATCAGTTGAGAGGTAATGTTTTAGAGTGGTTGGTTTGCATATGAAAGCGTAGTAGTTAACTATCTAAAGATTTAGCTAACCCTGGGAGGGACAGTCTCTTACGGGTGGGCAAGGTGTTAGGTGCCAGACTATCAAAAATACAGAAAATATAGTTAACATAACTTCTCTATGTTGTATTTGTTTGGCTTCTGTATTTCCAATACTACAACTCTAGTTTATGCTTTCCAGACATCTTGTGAGGATAGTTAAACTAAGACCTTACTTTTGTTTTTAGTTCTTACCTCTTCTTTCCTAGCATTTGTTTTCATGTTAATTTCCTTAAAAGGGAGGGAGGGTGTGTGTGTGTGTCGTGTAATGGTATCTTACTGTGGTTTTGCTTTGTGTTGGGGGGGCCTATCAGGACTCTACAGGAACCCTACCCCCTTTCTCCTAAAACAAAGGACCTAGTTAGCCCCACCCCTGAAATTTGCACCAAAGGACTCTAGCCTACCAAGCTCTCTCTGCAAGCTGTGGAATTGGTCCACCTTCTGTGGCCCCATTATAAAACAGTTCTCTAACTGCCCCCACCCCTACACAGATGCCATCTTTGCTCTACCCAGGCAGGTTGCTGTCCCTTTTTAATAAACCTGAACCAAACATCTCTGTTCCTGGTCTCGTCTGTGGGCGCTACTGTGACACTTTTCATTTGGTGCCAAAACTGGGACTGGTGGCTGACGGGTGGCTGACGGGGGGCTGTGGGGGTGGCTAGTTACTGGCTTAGGCCCATCTTGCTACTGTCCTCCCTAGCCACCCCAATTTCCTCAGAATCTGGTCCTGGTTGTGCTGGGACCCAACTCATTGACCCACCTGTCAGAGAATTCTAGAGGATTTTGTTCCAACTGCCATTTAAGGTTCAATAGGTTCTTAAACACCTTCAAATAGAATCTTCCTTGGCTTACTCTATGCCTCAATGTCCTCATGTCCCCCTCATTTCTTTGTTTGTACCTAGCTAGGGGTTTTTAGTCTCAGCGCTGTACTGTCTTCTGGTGACTGCAAATTGTTTTGTTTTTCACTTTTGGCCCCAGTGTTGGACCCTAGTTTAGGCTTCTAAGGTCTCAGGGACCTCAAATTTCTGAGAAAAAATAGGGATACCTGACTTTTCTCAGTCTTTGTTTTTTGCTATCTATACCTGGGTCTGGGGAATCAAGGGAAGTCTTCTTTTCGACCTAGGTAGGGGAAGAACATCTGAGACACGAAAGCTGGCCCTTCCATCCCTCAAGAGACATAGCCCAGGGTGTTTCTCTCTACCTCAATACAAATTGGAAAACGAGACCTTTAATTTCAATAGACTTTAATAATTTCTTCCCCCACCCCTCAAATGGCAAGTGGAATTAAATCTTCTTATCTTTAGGACTTTATCTTCCCTCCCTGTGCAAATTGTTGCTTGGACACCTCCCCCTCTATCTTCCCTGATCTTCCTCCCTGTTTTCCCTCCTCCATAGATTCCTGGAGCTCCTACTGCTCCTCTACCTCCTAACCTGCCCCTGGAGCCTCAAGCCTCCCTCCTCCTCCACCCCAGTCCCGGCACGTTCCTTCTATTGTCGAGTTATCTCGGCCTCTTCCCCTACTAAACAGCCACATGCCCCTCACCCCAGCACAGACGGAACTGGGGTCACAAGACACGGACCCAGAACCATGGGGCTGCAGAACTGGCAGCAGTGGTGATGGAGGCCATGTGTGCTTGCTCCCCAGGCTGCAGCCAACACGGGCACAGTCATGGCAGGCCAGCGGGGCTAGATGGCCAGGAATGTGATGACGCTCACAGGCCCAGCAGCCACCTTGCCCCCCCTTCTACCCAGCTTCCTTCCATCTGCCAACTTCCTTCTGCCCACGGACTTTGGAAAAAGTCTAACCTCACTACACTCTTACCTACTATATATCAACTCCTCCTCTAGAATATTTTAAAGGTCAAAAGACATAATAAATCTCTCAAAGCCAAGATAAAAATCCAGCCCTTTTTTCTTTCTTAAAATATTTCCTCCTCTTAGTAACTTAAATCTTAATACCATGAAAGGACCAGCTGTCTTAACAATATGCCTTGTCTTACATTTGGCCCTAATATTTGATACAAACTCCAAAAACTTAAAAAGGGCCTCAAACTCACAAGTAGAATTTTTAGACCTAAACTTCATAGTCTTACAATAACTGAGATGGAGAGAAGAAATAGAGAAAAACGGGACTGACAGTAGCCCCAAAAGCAGAAAACATTTTAAATAATGACTGCTACTTTAAAACTTCTCCAGAGACAGTTACTCAAAAGGCCCAAGCTAGAACATCATACTCGTCTACAGAACAGCCCTCTGTTCCCCCAGCTATGACTCTAAGTCCCTAAAATGTCCTCAAAGGCATCTTTTGCTTCACAAAAGAAAAAGACACTAGAAGGAAGAGTATACTCTCCTTAGAACAGGAGATTACACTGGTCTTCTGGAACCAATGGCCCCCCCTAAATTGACATCCTCCAAACCCATGAACCCGTAGGAATGGTTTCTATCTCGTAGAGTGCTGTGGCGTCACAGCTCACAGCAACCTCCAACTCCAATAACTTTCATGGTATTAAGATTTAAGTTACTAAGAGGAGGAAATATTTTAAGAAAGAAAAAAGGACTGGATTTTTATCTTGGCTTTGAGAGATTTATTATGTCTTGAAAATGCCCTCCACAGGTGGCACCTATGGCTCAGTGGGTGGGACTCTGGCCCCATATACCGAGAGTGGCAGGTTCAAACCCGGCCCCAGCCAAACTGCAACAAAAAATAGCTGGGCATTGTAGGGGGGGCACCTGTAGGCCCAGCTACTCAGGAGGCGGAGGCAAGAGAATCGCCTAAGCCCAGGAGTTGGAGGTTGCTGTGAGTTGTGACACCACGGTACTCTACCAAGGGCGACAAAATGAGATCTATCTCAGGAAAAAAAAAAAAGAGAGAGAAAATGCTCTCTACTTCATCACATACTTACTCTCTAACACAGATAAGTAAATTAATTCGAATAAATACTGGCGCACATCCTCTGTTCTTTTGACTTTTAAAGATCTCTATTTCTCTTTTCTGTCTCCATCATTAAAATGAAAAATAAAATACAGCCCCCCTTTATATATCCCACAGTTCCTCAGTTTTCTGGGATATAAAGTTATCCTATTCATCTCTTTATTACTTTCCAGTCTTCTCCCTGCCCCCCGCCCCCCAACCATTTTAGAGGTTTAGATTTACTTACAGCAGGGGAAAGGAGCCTTTGCACTTTTGTACAGGAGACCTGCTGTTTCTACACCAACAAGCCTGGGCTGGTTTGAGAGATCATCCCTGGCTCTGGAAAGAAACCACCTTGCCCACCTACAATCTCAAAATGAGGGATCCTGGCTTGATAGCCCATGGGGATGCTGGATCTTACCCCTCTTGGATCCTATCACTGCAATCCTGTTATTAACCATTGCCCCTTGTGTCATCCAATCCTATTCTCATTTATTCAAGACAGGGTAAAAAAGGTGTCAGCCCAATTTCTATCATTCCCAAACCCCTTCCCAAAGTACCCCAAACCCACATAGTCCTGCCGACACCCTATTCATCCCCCTGAGGACAGCTATGACTCTGTTTAGCCAGATGCAGTTTCGGAAGACTGACCATCATTCCTTTCAACAGGTGTTGGGAATGTTGGGGGGGCCTAACATGGCCTTACACAAACTCTCCCCCCAAAAAACAAAGGAACTAGTTAGCCCCACCCCTGAAATTTGTGTGAAAGGATCCTGACCCAACAAAGCCTTCCAGGCAAGCGGTGGAATTTGCCACATCTTGCAGCCCTATATAAAAGGGTCTCTGACTACCATTGGATGCAGATGCCATCTTTACCCTGCCCAGGCGAGTCACTGTCCCTTTTCAATAAACTTGACCTAAACATCTCTGCTCCCAGTTTTATCTCTGGGCATTGCTGCGACACCTTTCACTTTGCACTCTTCTAATGATCAATAACGTTGAATAACTTTCTTTTCTTTTTCTTTCTTATTTTTTAGAGATAGAGTCTTTGTCGCCCTCAGTAGAGTGCCATGGCGTCACACAGCTCACAGCAACCTCCAGCTCCTGGGCTTAGGCGATTCTCCTGCTTCAGCCTCCCGAGTAGCTGGGACTACAGGTGCCCGCCACAATGCCTGGCTATTTTTTTTGTTGCAATTTGGCCAGGGCCGGGTTTGAACCCACCACCCTCGGTATATGGGGCCTGCACCCTACCCACTGAGCCACAGGCACCGCCCAACGTTGAGTAACTTTCATCTTGTTTTTTGGAGACAAGGTCTTGCTCCATCACCCAGGCTAGATTGCAGTGGCATCATCATAGCTTACTTCATCCTCAAACTCCATCAGTCTCCTAAGTAACTGGGACTACAGGTGTATGCTACTATGTCTCACTAATTTCTCTAATTTTTGTAGAGATGGGGTATCATTCTTGCTTAGGATGTTTTTGAACTTCTGACCTCAAGCAATCCTCTAATCTCAGCCTTATCTCATCTTGCCAAATCTCTGGGATTACAGTCATGATCCACTGTGCCCAGCCTAATTTATTGTTCTTTTAAAAATAGCTCTTTGTGGCTGGATGTGGTGGCTCACGCCTGTAATCCTAGCACTCTGGGAGGCGTAGGCAGATAGATTGCCTGAGCTCAAGAGTTTAAGACCAGCCTAAGTAAGAGGGAGACCTCATCTCTAAAAATAGCTGGGCGTTGTGGCGGGTGCCTATAGTCCCAGCTACTTGGGAGATAGAGGCAAGAGAATTGCTTAAGCCCAAGAGTTTGAGGTTGTTGTGAGCTGTGATGCCACAACATTCTACCTAAGGCGACATAGTGAGACCCTTGTCTCCCCCCCCCAAAAAAGAAAACCTCTTTGTTTTGTTGATTTTTATTTTTTAACTATTGTTTTTCTGTTTTACATTTCTTTCATTTTGGGGCGGCGCCTGGGCTCAGTGGGTAGGGCGCCGGCCCCATATAACGAGGGTGGCAGGTTCGAACCTGGCCCTGGCCAGCTAAAACAGCAGTGGCAACTGTAACTAAAAATGGCCGGGCGTTGTGGTGGGTGCCTGTCATCCCAGCTACTTGGGAAGCTGAGGCAAGAAAATCGCTTAAGCCCAGGAGTTGGAGGTTGCTATGAGCTGTAACAGCACAGCATTCTACTGAGGGCAACAAGAGTGAGACTCTGTGTAAAAAAAAAAAAAAAAAAAAAAAATATATATATATATATATATATATATATATGTATGTATTCTTTCATTTTTATTTTTTATTCTTTCCTTTCTGGTTGCCTTGTGCTTATTTTGGCCTTTTTTTCCCCCCTAGATTCTTCTGGTGGTAGCATAGATCATTGATTTGCGGCTTTTGTTCTTAATAATATATGCATTTTATTCTAGTAATTTCCCTTTCAGCATTGCTTCAACTGTGTCCTAAAAATTTTGGTATGTTTTGTTTTCATTTTCATTCAGTTTGCTATATTTAAAATTTTCTTTTTCCTTGAGACTTCCTCTTTGACCCATGGGTTATTCGAAAGTAGGTTGATGGGCGGCGCCTGTGGCTCAAGGTGTAGGGCGCCTGTCCCATATGCCAGAGGTGGCGGGTTCAAACCTAGCCCCGGCCCAAAAAAAAAAGAAAAGAAAGTAGGTTGTTTAGTGTCCAAGTGCTTGGTTTGCCTATTATTTTTCTGTTATTGATAATATGTTTTTTGCCTCAGAATATTTTCTTTCTTGATGAATGTTTCATAAAGACTTGGAAAAAATGTATATTCTCCTGTCATTTAATGTAGTGTTCTATAAATATGAGCTTTTATTGGTTGATGGTATTGTAAGGTTCTTATTTATGATTCTCTGTCTAGTTGTTGGGAGACGGCATTGAAGTAGCTAATTATAATGGCAGATTGTCTCCTCCTTTCTGTTTTCAGTTTTTGCTTTCCATGTTTAATACCTTATTTGGTGCATACACATTTAGGATTGTTGTATCTGCTTGGTAGATTATATTGTTGTTAGCACCTAATGGCCTGGGCTGTCTCCATAAGTTTCTGGTATTCATTTCTTTAGGTTTATCCTGTTTGGGGTTTGTTCAGGTTTTCTTTCTTTTAGTTACTAATGATTATCTTTATTAGGAACTGAAGCTGAATGATTAATTTGTGATTAATTTAAGCATTTTAACCTAAGGATATGAGGGAAATGTAACATTTAATGTATCCATTAAAATATCACTCCCATCTCAGGTTTATGTGAATGATACTTGACTGTACGTGTAAAAGAACATGTTTATTATGAAAACATAGTTACTTTTTTTTTCATTTCAGATTAATATGAGGATTAGATTACATTGCTTGCATTTAGAAGGTGAAGTCAGAGTTGTTGTTTTGGCTTTCATCCAGAAAGTATGCCATACAACTGTGCATTAATCCCATTGGATGGTACTTTACTAGTCCTCCTCCCTCTCCCTTTCTTGAATTTAATTGAGTTTTTCTCCCAGGTAGGCCTGTAATTATTAATCTACTAGTTTCAACTTAGTATTGAATACATTGGGTGCTTGTTTTTCCATTTTCATGATAAGTAGGAGACTGATCTCCAAATCCTTCCATATTGTTATAAAAGATACAAAATTTCCCATCTTTTTATGGCTGAATAGTATTCCATTGTATGGTATTACATAGACCATGGTTTATTAATCCATTCATGCATTAATAGTTATGTGGGTTGTTTCCACATCCTTGGGGTTATGAATTGAGTTGCTACAAACATTTGAGTGCAGAGGACCTTATGGCAAAATTACTTTTTTCCTTTTGAGTATCTACATAGTAATGGGATTGCAGGATCAAATGGAAAGTCTACTTTCAGCTCTTTGAGGACATCTTTCCATAAAGGCTATACTAGTTTGCAGTCCTACGAAGAGTCCATGAGTGTTTCATTCTCTCTGCATGCATGCCAATGTTTGCTGCTTTGGGATCTTGTGATGTGGACCATTCTCATTCCATGCTTTCTTCTGTGTAGTCTTTCTGGTTTTGTGTCTTTGATTTAAATCTTTTTTTCCAGCTCCATCCATGTAAACATGAAAGAGGTAAAGTCTCCATCTTTCTTTAAGGCTGCATAATATTCCATGGTGTACATATACCACAATTTATTGATCCATTCGTGGATCAATGGGCACTTGGGCTTCTTCCATGACTTAGCAATTATGAATTGGGCTGCAATAAACATTCTGATACAAATATCTTTGTTATGGTGTGATTTTTGGTCTTCTGGGTATATGCCCAGTAGGGGGATTACAGGATTGAATGGCAGATCTATTTTTAGATCTCTAAGTGTTCTCCATATCTCTTTCCAAAAGGAATGTATTAATTTGCATTCCCACCAGCAGTGCAAAAGTGTTCCCTTTTCTCCACATCCACGCCAACATCTCTGGTCTTGGGATTTTGTGATATAGGCTAGTCTCACTGGAGTTATATTCTTCTTAGTAAAGTGTCTCAAGAATGGAAGAAAAAGTACCCAATGTACTCACCCTTATTATGAAACTAATGTAGGACCTTCACATGAAAGCCATATCCCAGTTATAACCTAAGAATAGGGAGAAAGGGGAAAGGGAGGGGAGGGAGGGGGGAGGGAGGGGGAAGGAGGGGGATTAATGGGATTACACCTGCGGTGCATCTTACAAGGGCATATGTGAATCCTAGTAAATGTGGAATGTAAAGGTCTTAGCAAAATAACTAAGAAAATGCTACAAAAGCTATGTTAACTAATGTGATGAAAATGTGTCAAACGATCTATGAAGCAAGTGTATGGTGCCCCACGATCATACTAATGTACACAGCTATGGTTTAATAAAAATAAATAAAAATAAATAAAATAAATCTTTTTTTCTATCATGAGTTAATTTTTATAAGTAGTGAGAAGTGTGGGTCCAGTTGTAGGATTTTACATGTGTCTAACCAATTCTCCCAGTATCATTCATTAAATAGAAATTCTTTTTCCTTGCATATGTTTTTAATTATTATTATTATTATTTTTGCTTTATTGAAGATCAGATAGTAACATGGGGCTGGTTTCGTCTCTAGATTCTCAGTTCTGTTCCATTTGTCTATGTCTGTATTTTAATGTCAATACCATGCTCTTTTAATCACTATAGATTTCAGTATGACCTGAAGTCTGGTAATGTGATGTTCTTATTCTACAATTGTTCTTATTTCATAGAATTGGATTGGCTATTTGGGGTCTTTTTCTGGTTCCATATGAAATGTAGAACTATTTTTTTCAAGATTCATAAAATATGACATTGGTATTTTAATGGAGATTGCATTAAATCTGCAGATTGGTTTGGGTGGTACAGACATTTTAACAAGCTGATTTTTCCCAGCCATAAGCATGGTATGTTCTTCCATTTGTTAATATTCTCTGCTATTTCTTTTCTCAGGGTTTCACAGTTCTCTCTGTCAAGATCCTTCACATTCTTTGTTGTGTATATTTCAAGGTATTTCATTTTCTTTGACACTACTGTGAAGGGTATTATGTCTTTGATTTGATTCTCAGGTTGCCTTTTGTTGGCATATCTGAAAGCTACTGATTTGGGAACATTGATTTTATATTCTGACATGTTACTGTATCTCCAGATCCTTCCAGAAGTCCTTGGGACTTTTTAAGTATAAGATCACATCATCAATAAAGAATGGTAGTTTGATATCCTCTGTCCCTATTTGGAGCCTTGGTATCCTTCTTTTGGTGGATTGCATTGGCTAGGACTTCTAGTACTATATCAAATAGTAATGGTGATTGTGGGGGCAACCTTGTCTGGTTCCAGTTCTAAGTGGAAATGTTTTCTATTTTTCTCCATTCAATATGATATTGACTGAGTTTTTCATAGATGGCTTTTATCAGTTTAAGAAATCTGTCATCTATGCCTATTTTCTTAAGTGTTTTTGTCACGAAAGGATGCTGAAATGCTTTTTCTGCATCTATTGCGAGGATCATATATTCCTCGTTTTTATTTCTGTTTATGTGGTGAAATGTGTTTACGGAGTTGTGTATGTGGAAATAACGTTGTATCTCTGGAATGAAATCCACCTGGTTCGTGATAAATTATTTTTTTTGATGTTAGCTGAATTCTAAGATTTTATTGAGGGTTTTTCATCAATATTCACTAAAGATATTGATCTGTAGTTTTCTTTTTTTGTTGTTTCCTTTTCTGGTTTTGGAATCAGGGTGATATATGCTCTATAGAAGAAGTTTGGGAGGGTTTCTTCCTTCTCAGTGTTCTTGAGTAGGTTCTCCATTGTAGGTACAAACTCTTCCTTAAAGGTTTGGAATAATTCTGGTGTTAAACTATCTGCTCTAGGACTTTTATTGTTGGAAGATTTTTTATTATTTATTCGATTTCAGTGCTTGATATTAGTTTGTTCAGTGTTCTATTTCTTCCTGGTTGAGGCTAAGGGAGGTAGTGTGATTTCAGGAATTGGTCCATTTCCTTCATGTTTTCAAATTTCTGGTTGTAGAGTATTTTTGTAGTACTCAGTGATGATCTTTTGTATCTCTGTGGCATCTCTTGCTATTTCCCCATTTTTTGTGTGTCCAAGGTTATTAGAAATCTTACTTTTCCAGTTGATGTACCTTAGGGTTTATTGATTTTAGCTTTTGAAAGAACCAACTTTTGTTTCATTCATCTTCTGTATAGTTCTTTTAATCTGGATTTCATTTAGTTCTGATCCAATTTTGGTTGTTTATTTTCCTCTACTAGGCTTGGGATTGGATTATTCTTCCCTTTTCCAGTTCCTTGAGATGATTCATTAGATCGTTGATTTGTGCTCTTTCTGATTACTGTGTGTGGACATTTAATGCAATAAATCTTCCTTTTAGGACTGCTTTTGCAGTGTCTCACAGGTTTTGAGCTTGTGGTTTCATTGTCATTTTTTCAAGAATCTGTTACTTTCCTTCTTAAATCTCTTCTTTGACCCCACTGTAGTTCAGCAAAAGGTTGTTTCATTTCCATGACTTTGTGTGGGGTTGTCTTTCTCTATTGGAATTGAATTTTACTTATATTCCATTGTGGTGTACAAAGATATAGGGTATAATTTCTATTTTTCCAAAGATATAGGGTATAATTTCTAGGTTTTTTGTTTCCTAGGATATAATCAATATTGAAGAATGGTCCACGTGTTGATGAGAAAAATGTGTATTCAGTAGTATTGAGGTGAAATGTTCTGCATATGTCTGTTAAGCTCATTTGTTGTAGAGTTGTGTTTAAGTACATTGTTTCTTTGTTTAGTCTCTGTTTGGAGGATCTGTCCAGTTCTGTCAGTGGGATGGGTAATGCAGACATTTTAACAAGTTGATTTTTCCCAGTCATGAACATTCCATTTGTTAATATTCTCTGCTGATGAAGTCCCAGCTTTGGGGACTACCAGAAGTGTTATAGGCTACCTTATTGTTCAGATTATGTAGGGTGTGTTTTATCAATCTGGGCGTTAATGTTGGGTGCATAAGTATTTAGATTTGAAGTATCTTCTTCTTGTTCCCTTTACTAGTATATATTGTCCATCTTTTTCTTTACTTTTGTTGCTTTAAAGTCAATTATATCTACAAAAAAGATTGTGACTGCTACTTTCTTTTGGTTCCCATTTGCCTGACATACTATTTTTCAGCCCTTGATTTGGAAAATAGTCTTGATTTGTCTTTGGGGATCAGATGTGTTTTTCTGAAGACACCAAACTCTTGGGTTGTATATTTTTATCCGATCAGTGAGCCTTTGCCTCTTCAGTGGTGAATTCAAGCCATTCACATGTATTAAGAGAATTGGTAAGTGAGTTGGAGTTCTGTTCATCTTGGTGTATGGAGGTCTGTTGCTTTGGTGTATTAGTTGGGCCATTGTGGAAGCTAGGGTTTGTTATTTACTTTCTGAGTGTCTTTATTTTGCTGGTGGAACATTGTATTGGTTTGCTTATACTACTGGTTTGAGTACTTCATTTAGGCAAATGTCCTCAAGGTTTGCTTGTCAGTGAAAGATTTGATTTCTTCATTGGTTAGGAAACATAGTTCTGCAGGATACAGAAACTTAGGCTAGCAGTTCTTTTGTTTGGGAAGATTCAAAATGGGAGCTCACTCTCTTCTGGCTTGTAAAGTTTCTGCTGAGGAATCAGCTGTTAATCTGATTTTGTTTACCCTTGTAGGCAAGATGCTGCTTATGCCTGGCTACTTGCAGAATTTTCTCTTTAATTTTGACTTTGGCCAGGTTACATACAATGTGTCTAGGAGATGCTCTGTTGGAAATGAGTTAGCCTGGGGTTCAATAACCATCTAGTGGGTGTACATCTGACTCTTTGGTGATGCTTGGGAAATTTTCAGTTTAATATCAACATCTAGAGATACCATACCATTAGGACTTTCTTCATCTCCTTCAGGAATACCAGTAATTCATATGTTTGTATCCTTTAGATAGTCCCATAATTCCCTAAAGATATCACTTTGCTTTTATTCTTTTCTGACTCTTTAAATTAGTGGGTTAGCACCAGAGCCTTGTCACAAGCTCTGAGATTCTTTCTTCTCCATGGTTAAATCTGTTGTTGAAATTTTCTACTACATTTTGCGATTTGAGTGACTCCTTCAATTCTTTAAGCTTCATTATATCCTTTCTAATTTTTCCATGTCCTGAGAGCAGTTGGTGAAAAGTTGTCTCTAAACTGCCATCTTGGAGCCACTTCGTCCCCTCTCCCCCAATTTTTCTGTTTGCCTTTTGAACCTGTAGTTTTATGTCTCTTGCTAAATTATGTAGTTTTCAGACTTTTTAGTTTCAAATAATTTTTATAGCTCCACTCTCTTGCTCTTTTCTTGGAATGCCAAAGACATGAGTATTAGATCTTTTGTTTCAGTTCCACCAGTCCCCGAGACTCCATTCATTTTATTCCCGTTTATATTCCCTTTGTTATTCATGTAGTATACATTTTATTGTTCTGTCTTCCAGTTCATTAATTCTTTTCTCCGTCCCTCTATTCAAATGTTGAACCCATCTACTGAGCTTTGTATTTTGGTTATTGTAATTTTCCATTCTAAAGTTTTCATGTGGTTCTTTTTTGTATATTCTGTTTCTTTACTGAAGTTTTCTATTTTTGCATTTCCTTCCACCATTTTCTTAATTGTTCATTGAAGCCTTTTTCTCATGACTGCTCTAAAATGTTTGTCAGATAATTTTGGTCTTAGCATTTTTTGATTGCCTATTTTAAAGCCAGCTTATTATCTTTCTGATGCTGAGCAGGATAAGTAATTTTTTTTTTTTTTAAGACAGAGTCTCAAGCTGTCACCCTGGATAGAGTGCTGTGGCATCACAGCTCACAGCAACCTCAAACTCTTAGGCTTAAGTGATTTTTTTGCCTCAGCCTCCCAAGTAGCTGGGACTACAGGCACCTGCCACAATGCCCAGCTATTTTTTGGGTATAGTTACCATTGTTATTTGGTGGGCCTGGGCTGGATTCAAACCTGCCAGCTCTGGTGTATGTGCCTGGAACCCTAGCCACTTGCGGTATAAGTGCCAAACCAGGATGAGTAATTTTCGAGACCTTTTTTCTTGTTATATTCTGAGACTCTAGATTTTATTTAAACCTTCTGCTTTAGTTGGACTTCTGTGACATTGTTTCAGCAGAGGAAGGGGTCTTATTACTGCCAGGTAGAGTATAAAGTCCAGGTTTCCCACTCAGCCTTTGTTGATACTCAAAATGTGGCTGAGTGGTTCCTCATTACTGTGGGGTAAGTGTAGTTCTGTGTCCCTATGCAGTCTCCACTGTTTGGAGGCTGACCTCAGTAGTATTGGGTGGTAGTGAAAGTCTAGATCACTGGCTCTCAACCTTCCTAATGCCTCCTAATGCCGTGACCCTTTAATACAGTTCCTCATGTTGTGGTGACCCCCCAACCATAAAATTATTTTCATTGCTACTTCATAACTGTAATTTTGCTACTGTTATGAATTGTAATGTAAATGTCTGATATGCAGGATGTATTTTCATTGTTACAAAGGGGTCACAACCCACAGGTTGAGAACCACTGGTCTAGATTACTCTCTGGATCTCCTTAGTGGTAGGGGAAGGGATACCTCATCAATGCCAGTTTGGGGAGGAAATCAGTACTATTCTACTGATAGTACTGAAGGGAGAGGGAGCTGTCTTATTATTCTCCAATGGGGTGAAGGTCTCTGCTCCTTCTTTGGTCTTTACTCACACCACTATAGCAGGAGTGTTGTAGGGCCTTTTTATAGTCACATGAGGATGGAGTTTAGACTGCTCACTGAGCTTTTCTGGGAAGATTGGAAGGGGACTACAGTTTTTTCCCCCCTTTTAGTATTGGACTGAAATAGAGTGAAAATTGTATAAAGTTGTTGGTTGTTTTTTTTTACCATGCTCCTGTGCTTTCAATCTTCTGGCTAAGGAGAGCAGGCTTTTGTTGGGGTGTTTTTGTTCGTACTTGTTGGCTTTTTGTGGTCATTGGCTTTTCCAGCCTCAGTCTGGGATGTATGAGGCAAAAATAAAACATCATCACGGATGTTCCTTGGGCTACAGGTTCCCTAGCTGTTCTGCTTCTGTCTTTCAGATCTTCTTACATTTATTTATACATAATGTCCATGGTTTTGGGTTGTATTCAATGGGAGGAATAGGGAAAAATACATCAACTCCCTCTTCATGGAAGTAGAAGTTACATACAGGTTTTAAGTCACAATGACTTTCTTATTGGTGGAATTTTAGGTAAATATATGATATACATACATATGTAAAAATGAGTTTCATATGTGAGAGAGTGAGAGAGCAAGAGTAAGAGTGAGAAAGCACACGTGTGTGTAAGGAGAACAGTTTGGCTCAGACTTGTTGCCTAGAACTGGTCCTGGCACAATTGAGTTTTCACCATTTCTCTCCTTTTTCTTATGAACTCTCAGTCTCTAAAAATGATAAATTTTTACTATATTTCCAAACTGTGCTTAAATGTAGTAAAGGTTGTAGTAAATCTAGATACGTACTTTGGGTCCATTCTTTTTGCTTTATACAGGGATTTTTTACCCTGGATATACCTTAGACCAGCGGTTCTCAACCTGTGGGTCACGACCCCTTTGTAACAATGAAAATATATCCTGCATGTCAGATATTTACATTATGATTCATAACAGTAACAAAATTACAGTTGTGAGTAGCAACAAAAATGATTTTATGCTTGGAGATCATAACAATACGAGGAACAGGGCGGCGCCTGTGGCTCAGTGAGTAGGGCGCCGGCCCCATATGCCGAGGGTGGCGGGTTCAAACCCAGCCCCGGCCAAACTGCAACAAAAAAATAGCCGGGCGTTGTGGCGGGTGCCTGTAGTCCCAGCTGCTCGGGAGGCTGAGGCAAGAGAATCGCGTAAGCCCAAGAGTTAGAGGTTGCTGTGAGCCGTGTGACGCCACGGCACTCTACCCGAGGGTGGTACAGTGAGACTCTGTCTCTACAAAAAAAAAAAAAAAAAAACAATACGAGGAACTGTATTAAAGGGTCACGGCATTAGGAGGCATTAGGAAGGTTGAGAACCACTGCCTTAGACCCTGTTAAGGAGTTAAACAAACAAACACATTACCTAGATCTATTCCAGATTGGACTTTTTAGGCTATTGTGGAAAGCCACTGGCCTACAGTCTGCAATTGGGTAGTTGCTTATGAATCATAAGGCTTCCTTGAAGAATGTGGAGTTAAACGCTAATACGTGAATATTTTTATCATTTTTATTATCTTTTGGTGGGACCTGATGATTGATTGACTTGGCAGTCATATTTGACCAAAGGTGTAGATTAAAGCATTCTTTTTTCCAAGGCAAGGTAAGGGATGTCCCTGTTGACAAAAATTTTTTTTCCCTCTAAAACCTAACTCCTAAATTTCATATTGAATTTCTGCGATGTATTGCTTTCTGATTATAGACATTCACATATATGTATGTGTCTGTCTTTTCTTTATTATAGGCTTTCTACATTTTCACTTATTACTTTTTTGGTCTTCATATAATTCTTGTTAATTTTAGTTTTGATTTTTCTTAATTCTAATTTATATTGATGTATATTGGTAATTTTTTTGTTAAAATTGATCTATAGTGAGCATTATATTGTTCTTGGATGAGAGCCTCATTTATTGCATCACAATGTTGTTATCTTTGACCTATTTTATTGTTTTATTTTAATTTAATTATAGGAGCCCTGTGCTGAACTTTGCTTGTTTACCTCCAGTTCAGTTCTTTGTATCAATGTGAGTTCATAGGCCTTTGTATAAGCCCTATGCCTAAGTCTTGCAACCTCTACCAGGTATGACTGGAGGTTGAATGATGTGTTCTTTATAATGAGTATTACTTTCTATACTTTGCTATGTTTTGATAATCTACCTCTTGTAGATTCTATAATAATCCAGTCTCTTTGCACGTTGGTAGTAAATCGTGACATCTTTTCTTTAATCATCATGATTTTATGCCAGATAATGATTTTGAGGATGGCATGTTAATCATAGGTAGTTACAACTAGACTGAGGTAACAGGGGCCTTTGCCCAGAGATTGTGTTTTGGCGGGCCCTCATTCTTGCCTTGCTCTGGGCATGCTACATCCCCATACCAGATCCTGTACCTTTCCCTGCTCGATCATACTCTGCATACCCAGAATCCCAGAATTCCCTGTCTAAAGGGCCCTGAGCCTCTATAGGCATCTTTTCTGGCATTGTCCTCCTTAGGGCAGACTGCACCAATGTATGGTAGACAAGAGACAACCAGTGAAATGCTGGCATATGGTGGTGGAAGCTTTGAGATAGGGCTAAAATGTGTATGCTGGGGTGTTCTAGGAGTCAGAGGTGGGAATATAAAGCAGTTAAGGCCTAGAACTCAGGTCTCTGTGTTCTTGCCATTGGGCCTCACCAATGGTAACAATGAACCTAATTGTAGGTGTGGATGGTATTGATTTACTTTGGATTGACTGGAATTATTGTTGTATCTTGGTAAAATGAAACCAGGCAATACTGCGTTGTATGTAGTATTCTGATCTTTTAACAATAGTTCATAGTCTTGAACTTCTTGTCTTGGGACCTCTTACCAGATGATACAAAAGGTGCTAATGACTAGGATTAATTTATTTACCTAATCTTATGATTGTAGTAATTGCTATTTCACTGCTCTTTTGTTCAGGATTTCTTTATTGTCCATTTTGTATTCATATTGTTTGTTTTTTGAAATAGTTTGGCACCTTCCAGATAGTTCTGTTGGATGAGAGCATTGGTTCCTCCTTTGGACTTTTAAAGCTCTGATGTAATTTTGTCTTTTTATTCCTAAAAAAATTTATTATGAAAGTTTCTTCTAGATTATGGATTCTCATGCTTGTGAAATTGTTCTGATCATGCATGATAGTTTGCTATCTCTTACTTGCTATTGTCCTTCTGTCTTTGGAGTTGAAGCCTTTTTAAAATTCTTACTAAAAATAAATATACATAAATACAAATTCTTGCTGTACATTTTAGTAGAATGTTTGAGGGGAGTTGAGGTAAATATGTTCAAGTCACCATATTTAACTGGATGTATTTATATCAACATTCTCAATGTAAATATAGATTTTACTATGCAGAAGTAACTATGTCTAATGCTCTAGGGGGATTCAAAACTTGATAAGACATGTCTTAGTCTGTTCGGGCTGCTATATCAAAATGCCTTAGCTTGGGTATTTACAAACAATAGAAATTTATTGCTTACAATTCTGGAGGGTTGGAAGTCCAAAATCAAGGTGCCAGCAAATCTGATGTGCCACCATCTATGTGCTTCTTACAGGGCAGAATGGGTGTGGAGGCTCTCTGGGACCTCATCAATGAGGGTTTTAATGCCATTTGTAAGGGGCAAATCTTCATGGCCTGATCACCTCCTACAGGCCCAACCTTCTAATACCACCATAGTGGTGATTTGGTTTCAACATACGAATTTAAGGGGACATAAACATTCAGAAAATAGCAGACACTGTCTTACTTTCAAGTAGCTTCCTTGTTATTCAGGGCTTTTGTAATGAGTTTGTAACTCACCAGAGGTATAAGGATAATACTTGTCTCGTATTTTATGTTTTAGAAATAGTGGTTCTCATAAACGTTGACTTACCATTCAATCCATCAATCCTGCTACTGGGTACCCAGAGGAAAAGAAGTCTTTTTTTTTTGCAGTTTTGGCCAGGGCCAGGTTCAAACCCACCACCCCTGGTATATGGGGCCAGAGGTGCCGCCTAAGAAAAGAAGTCATTTTTATCAACAAGGCACCTGCACTCAAATATTTATCACAGCACAATCCACAGTTGCAAAGATGTGGGATAAACCTAAGTACCCATCAATTCATGAGTGAATTAAAAAAATGTATATTTGTACCATGGAGTACTACTCAGTCATAAAAAGGAATGGAATGTCTTTTACAGCAACTTGGATGGAACTGGAAACCATTATCCTAAGTGAAATATCTTAGGGATGGAAAAACAGAGATCACATGTATGCTGTAATAATTGGGAGTTAAATGATGGGCACAAACAGGCACAAGGAGAATAAAGGTCCTTGGAGCTGAGAAGGGGGAGGATGAGAGAGAGTGAAGGGTAATAAGTTACTTAGAATACAATGAAGACTATTCTGGTAATGGACACACTAAAAGCCTTGACTTCAGCATTATACAAGTTATCCATGTAACAAAACATTTTTACACTCTTAATATTTTGATACAAAAATGAATTAATCCTTTAATTCAGCTTGGGGTGGGGGGAAGAATAGTGGTTCTCAATGTTGGTCGCACAATTAGAATCATTTGGAAGACATGAAAAAATTATGCCTTGTCCTCACCCCAGATCAATAAAATCACAATCTTTATGTATAGAACTAGGTTCTCTGGGTTCTGAACTTTTTTGGATATGACACAGTTAGTCTTCTAGTGATTTCTTTCTGTATGGGCAGTAAGATGGCTTAGGGTCACGTAGTAATTTCCCTGCCCTACATCAGTTTCCTTCAAAGACCTCATGGACTTTATATGTTTGAACATTCTAGTCTCTTTTTTATGCTTCACTCATTCATTCTTTAGGACTTAGCTTAAACCTCTTCTCCTTAAACATCCATTTTGGCTAAATCATCTTACAATGCCTATTGCTCACCTCTATTTGAGCACTTACGCTGTTTTACTGAAATGATTTGATATGCATTTTTTAATCCCATTAGACTCTAAGCTTCTTGAAGAAATTCTTATTTTGCAGGTATGAGTACATTTTATGTACTTAAAAAAGTTAGTTGAACTGATTGTAAGACTTCTAATGGGGGATCTGAGAGAGCAGAATTTATGATAAAGTTCCTTAAGTATTGGCTCTTGTTCACTTTTCCTTTGGCCTCTACAGCCTCTATTTCTTCTACAGCCATGTTTTATGAATATTGTTAAATTGCATTAAGTGGACATTATATTTCAATCTTGAAAGATGGTTAAGATTTAAGTGGAAGCAATGTAGGTATTGAGATTTAAATTGTGCATGACTGAGAGGCGGTTGTGGGGGCAAATGGGAATAGGCAACAGCTGATGGGTTGTTGTTAAATGAAAACTTGCAAATACAATTTTTGAAAGTTGAAAAATATTTAAAAACTATGATGGTAAAAAATTTAAAAAGAACTTATAGATAGTGGCTGTTAAGAATTGATAGTTTAGGGTGGTGCCTGTGGCTCAGTGAGTAGGGCACCGGCCCCATATGCCGAGGGTGGCGGGTTCAAACCCAGCCCCGGCCAAACTGCAACAAAAAATAGCTGGGCGTTGTGGCGGGCGCCTGTAGTCCCAGCTGCTCGGGAGGCTGAGGCAAGAGAATCGCGTAAGCCCAAGAGTTAGAGGTTGCTGTGAGCCATGTGACGCCACGGCACTCTACCCAAGGGCAGTATAGTGAGACTCTGCGTCTACAACAACAACAACAAAAAAAAGAATTGATAGTTTAAATTTTTGTGATTCTGCTCTACCATAAACTTGTCATTTGTATGCACAGGTAATCTGTATGCAAAGGTAATCTGGTAATCTGTTACTGTTGTTTTACTTTCTCATTTTCACTTTTTAAAACTTTTCTTTGTGGTTTTGTGATTCACAAATTTGTCACCTTTCGTGGCAATATGTTAGTCTATTTTGTTGATATGTAATAGTTTGCCTAACCTCTCTCAATTGTGCTACATTTTTTATTTTTAGTTTTCCACTATCAAAGTATTTGCATCAAGATCATAAGCTCTTGATGCAAATACTTTCCTGTTTTCTAGAGATTAAATATATGCAATAGAGCCTTTGGAATTATCTGTAACAGAAATTTAATACAGTCACAAAGGCATTACAAGGTAGCATATGCTGAAGTGTCAAATAAATCTGAATTCTTACTTTGATAGCCAGTTTACTAGTAGCTGTGTGATCTTGAATAAGCTAGTTTACTCTTGTGTGCTCAGTTATAAAGTTGGGTTATGTGCATCTAACAGGGGTATTTGTGAAACTTGGTAAATGTAGAATGTAAATGTTTTGGCACAGTAACTGAGATAATGCCAGGAAGGCTATGTTAACCATTGTGATGAAAATGTGTCAAATGGTCTATGAATCGAGTGTATGATGCCCATGATCATATCAATGTATACAGTTATGATTTAATAAAAAAAATAAAGTTGGGTTAATAATACCTTATATTATTGCGCATTTAAAATTGTGGCAGGTGCTGTTTGAGTATTTTACATGTATTAATCTATTTAAAATTAAAAACAGCCTTAACATTCCCATATTAAGATGTGGCAACAGAGTAGTTGATTCCATAGCTACTAATAATGGTGCTATTATTGTACTCAGTGCCATTTAGAGGTAGTTTTGGTTTCTGGAGCGGTTCTCATATTCACTTTGTAGTGTCAAAACACCAACTGCGCCTATTCGGGGCTGGCAAATTGGCTTTTATTGGCCAAATTAAAGATTACTGAAGTTCCTCTGACTAGAGCTGGAGTGAATTGTGAGTTTACGCACCTAATACTTTAACCTTGTTCTTACTGTAGAAACTGTATCTAGAAGCAAGGTTCACTTTAGATTTAACTATTCTCTTCAATATTTCTGTGTGTTTCATATTTGTTTTTGAGAGGGGAATGATTTGCATTTTTATATTAATATCTAGAAAGCCTTTTGTTATCCTTCCCTCTCCTTTCTTGTCTCCTTCTCTCTTTTAACTGGAATTTAATGTTTGTCTAGCTAGAATTTTACTTCTTGATTGTAGGCAGTTAGAATACTAGAGTCTCTTATATCCAAAGAGGACCCTGGTAAACATTGCAGCCTCCTTACTTACATGGAAGGAAAAGCAAGAGTTAAGGCCACACGATTAGGGAGTGATTTAAAACTCAAGCCTGTTTTTCTGACTCAGGTCCACTTTTGGCCTCATTCCATTGTACTATTTGCTGTCTTGTTTGTAGTAGTCATTTAGAAATTAGTATTATAATTATGCTTGTTATCAGAAATAGTTATATTTGTTTAGTTCTTTGTAGTTTTGTAAAGTGCTTTCTCACTTTTTTGCAAAGGTAACCTTTTGCGTATATGTGTGAGGTTCTTCAACAGTGGCATGGTTTGTTTGTTACTGTGGCCTGCCCACCACTTCTTTACATTCATAGATCCAGCTGCCTTCACTTCAGACATGTGTTGACTTGTTCCACTGAGGTTATAAAGTTTAGGCATTGTAGCCTGTCAGTTCCAGCTTTTTCCACATCTTCTGGGTACTCCTGGAGTTTGAGGCATGAAATTCCAGACATGAAGATGATTACTTGTTTTGAAGCACCTGTATTTCTTGGCTTTTAAGACTACTTGTTTAGATAAGCGAAGTTCTTTTTAAAACTTAATCAGAGGTTCAATATGTAGTTAGCAACACCTTGTGTAGAAACAAACACAAGGATAATCATATCATTTATTGTACTAACATTCTTCATCAAAATGGTGTTAGAGATAAGATAAATTATATGGCTATAATGTGTGTTAGTGTGCTTTGGTTGGTGGCAGGGGAGTGAACTGTTAGTCTAAGGCTAGTCACACTGATTGCCAAAACTTTCTACGGGGGGGCCTGTTACCTAATAAACTACAATAAAACCTGGAGATTCTTAAGAGGATCCTCTGTGATTTATGTTTAGGTTAAATCTGTTGAACACAGTATAGTCTCTGAGAAAATGTTAGTTTGTTATTGATTATCCAACCTTAAAAAATGGAAATGAAAGGCATAGTAGTTTTCCGGGAAACATTTTGGTAGATTATATATTAAGACGTATTTGTTTGAACTGTGTGGTCAGTGTTCATGCTTGTTCAATGCTTGTTTGAGAGTAAAATGTGACATTTTAAGTTCACTTTATGATACTACTGGGTAAATAAGAGTTAGTGTTAAGCTTTTTATCCTTGGGTTTCTAATAGCTACTGCTGAGGTGAGCCTTATATGTTAAGATTATCTGAAGATAAGACTGCAACTCATTGGCTCAAAGTTCAAAGGAGAGCATTAGCTTCAAGGACGCCAATCTCTTGAGTTGTTATCCACCAATTTGTAACAGAATGTAGATGAACAACATTTATCTAGATAATCTAGTATCATTTACCTGCAGTTTGAGGTCAGTCTATGTAGGGGCTTATGTAGGTTCTTTGAACTGTTTTGCAGAGATGAGAGTTCAAATTTATTTTTATTCTCAAATTTGAAGTAGCAGGTGGTTTTGTGTGCCTTTTCCAACAGGTGCTATTAATCACATTTTGCCTATTTTATTTTATTTTTTTAGGTTAAAGCAATATTAATTAAAAATTAATATTTTTAATTTATTTTTATTATTTTTATTAGATCATAACTGTGTATATTACTGCATTTATGGGGTACAATGTGCTGATTTTATATACAATTTGGAATGCTTACATCAAACTGATTAACATAGCCTTCACCTTACTTATTTAATTGTTGTGTTAACACATTTATACTCTTAATATATTTGACATGTACCCTTGCAGTATGCACAGTAGGTGAGACCCTCCATCCAGCCACCCCCCTCTCTTCCCCTGGCCCTCCTCTTCTCTCTCTCTTTCTGGGCTATAATTGTGTTTTGTCATTGGTGTGAAAGTGTGGGTGATTCTATATTGGTTTCATAATAGTACTGAGTACATTGGATACATTTTGCCCATTTTAAAGCTATTTTAGGTTCTATTTCAACTGTAGAGCTCTCTGAAATTCATTAAGTTGTTTATAGCTAGGATTTCATTGTCTGGGACACTGTTTGCTGTTTGTTTCATATGTGTTTTTTCCTCCACAAGTTGACTGTGAGCCCATTTTAAAATCTGTAATACAAACTCAGATACTTAAAGGAATCATCACATAAGGTAGATAATTAAACCAGGCTAAATGGAGCCCATGTAAAAGGGAGAACAGACACCCCTTTTGGTTTAAAACAGCTTTATTGTCTCAGATTCTTAACCTTGTGAGAATGTGAGTTTGATGCTGTCTGAACAAAGTATGTTCACTGGCACTATCTGGCCTGTGGCCTCTTACCTTGTTACCTGTAAATAATTGCACGCAAAATGAACCTGTAAAAATACTTTATTAATACTTGTTTGATTGAAATGTGCTATTGTTTTGTCATAACTGACTGCACTGCATTTGAAGGACTCCCATAGATATAATATGTATGATATGATATAAAATGTGTAAAAATGTTAACATCTATTAAAAGATTTGTCCCTTTTGAAAGATGCATATACTTATAAATTAACTCTTACCCCCATCTACTCTATCTCCTAACTGACTTTTGGATATACTCCCCAGGAAAAAACTTCTTTCTTTCTGTTATACACCTTCTTGCAGACCAAACTCTTTAGGGTACAACTCCATGTCCTCCATTCTTCTTCTTTTTTTTATTTTTCCTGTCACCATTACTTATACATTTGTTAAAGAATTATAAAACACTGAATGGAGTTGAAACACAGTTTTCTTTTCTTTTTCTTTTTTTTTTTTTTTTTGAGACAGAGTCTCACTATGTGGCCCTTGACAGAGTGCTGTCATGTTGTAGCTCACAATAACCTCAAACTCCTGGACTCAAGTGATTCTCTTGCCTCAGCCTTCTAAGTAGCTGGGACTACAGGCACCTGCCACAAGGCCTGGCTATTTTTTGTTTTAGCAGGCCTATTTCAACCCACCAGCCCCGGTGCATGTGGCTGGTGCCTTAACCACTGAGCTACAGGTGCCGAGCCCTCCATTCTCTTTCTAAGCTTATCTTTCCCTAGTCCCTCACATAGTAAATCTACTTGCTCTCTGTTTCTCTCCATGCCCTCATTCCTCGTTCTTTTCCATATGTATAATTTCATCTAATGGGAGTGACCTCGCTTATTTATGCCATTTATCATTTCTTCTATTATTGTATTATTATTATTATTTTTTTTTTTGCAGTTTTTGGCCAGGGCTGGGTATAAACCTGCCCCCTCCAGCATATGGGGCCAGTGCCCTACTCCTTTGAGCCACAGGCGCCGCCCTATTATTGTATTATTTTTAAGTCTTTTACTATGTTCTTTCATCACCAGAGTAGATTTTAAATTTCCTAAGGATAGTAACTTTTTTCTTATTTTATCTTTGAGCATATAGTGCCTAATACTATGCTCTGTGTGTAACAGGCATTCAACAGATTTTTCTGAACTTGATTATTACTTTGTATTTTCCCTCACTCATTTTTTATTGTGGTATAATATACACAACATAAAATTGACACCATTTAAACCATTTTAAGTTGTGTAGTTCTGTGGAATCAAATACGTTTGTATTACCGTGCAACAGTCACCACCGTCTGTTTCCAGGATTTTTTTCGTCTTCCCCAGCTGAATCTACCTGCCCATTAAATGCTAAAAACTATTCTTCCAGTTCCTGGCAACCATTATTCTATTCATCACCCATGAATTTGACTTCTATAGATCCACATATGAAGGAAATCATATAATGTCTGTCTTTTTTGCCTTGTTTAACTTCAAAAAACAACTTCAGGGTTCATTCATGTTATAGCACGTGTCAACATTTTCTTCCTTTTTAAAATTGAATAATATTCCAGTGTACCCTAACAAAAATATGCATTGGCAAAAGGATTCTTTATTTAACAAATGGTGCTGGGAGAACTGGCTAGTGACCTGTAGAAGACTGAAACTGGACCCACACTTTTTATCACTAACAAAAATTGATTCTCACTGGATAAAAGATTTACGTTTAAGACATGAAACTATAGAAATACTAGAAAAGAAAACAGGGAAAACACTTGAAGATACTGGCCTGGGAAAATATTTTTTGAGAAGGACCCCCCCCCCCCGGCAGTTGAAGCAACACTGAAAATATATTACTGGGATCTGATCGAGCTAAAAAGTTCTGCATAGCTAAGGGCATTGCAAGTAAAGCAAACAGACAACCTTCAGAATGCGAGAAGATTTTTGCAGGTTATGATTCCGACAAAGGTCTGTTAATAGGAATCTACAGAGAACTCAAATTAGTCAATAAGAAAAGAACAAACAACCCCATTTCTTTGTGAGCAAGAGACTTGAACAGAAAATTCTCTGAAGATGACAAGTGAATGGCCAACAAACGCATGAAAAAAATGCTCATCGTCTTTAATCACTAGAAAAATGCAAATCAAAACCACTTTGCGGTATCACCTGACTCCAGTAAGATTAGCCCACATTTCAAAATTCCAAAACTGCAGATGTTGGTGTGGATGTGTAGAGAAGGGAACACTTCTACACTGCTGGTGGGATTGCAAACTGATGCAGTCTTTTTGGAAAGAAGTATGGAGAATTCTCAAGTAACTAAAAGTTGATCCACCATTTGATACCACAGTTTCATTACTAAGTATCTACTCAGATGACAAAAATCATTTTACAACAAAGACATTTGCTCCAGAATGTTTATTGCAGCCCAATTCATAATTTCCAAGTCATAGAAACAGCCCAAATGTTCATCAACCCATGAATGAATTAACAAATTGTGGTATATAAATACCATGGAATATTATTCAGCCATAAAAGATGGAGACCTTTTATCTTTTATGTTTACTTGGATGGAGTTGGAGCATATTCTTCTTAGTAAAGTATCTCAAGAATGGAAAAAAAAGTATCCAGTGTACTCAATACTATTAAAAGCCAACATATAATCACTTATATATTCATATGAATGGTAAAACACAAATATAGTCCAGCAAGAAGTGGGGGTGGGGGAACGAGTAGAGGTAATATATACAGTTAATAATTTAATAAAAGTTAAATTAAAAAATACTCCATTGTAGCTGGACATGGTGGCACACGCCTATAGTCCCAGCTCCTTGGGAGGCTGAGACAGGAGGATCGCTTGAGTCCAGGAGTTCTGGCGTGTAGTGCACTATGCCAATCAGATGTTTGCACTAAGTTCCGCGTCAGTGGGGTGACCTCCCTGGAGTGGGGAGTCACCAGGTTACCTGAGGAGGGCTGAACTGGCTCAGGTCAGAAATAGAGCAGGTCAAAACTCCCATGCTGATTAGTAGTGGGATCATGCCTGTGAATAACCACTGCACTCCAGCCTGGGTAACATAGTGAGACCCATAGCGAGATCTTAAAAAAAAATTCCATTGAGTATATAAATTACATTTTGTTTATCCATTTAACTGTGAATGAACACATGAGTTGCTTCTGTCCTTTGGATTTGGTGAATAATGTTGCTATAATCCTGGGTGTACAAATATCTGTTTGAGTCTCTGCTTTTAATTCTTTTGGATATAGACCTAGGAGTAAAATTAGTGGATCGTATGGTAATTCTATGTTTAATATTTTGAGGAACTGCCATACTGTTTTTCACAGTGACTGCATCATTTTACATTTCTTTCAGCAGCGCACAAGGGGTCAGCTACTCCACATCTTTGTCAACACTTATTTCCTTTATGTCTTTATCCTTTTCTTTCTACTTCTTTTCCTCTTCTCTGTCTCAATAACAGAAATTCTTCTGATGGGTATGAAAGGGCATCTCTTTCTGTTTTTCCCTAGTAACTAGTGATAATGAGTCTCTCTCCATCTGCTTATTGGCCACTTGTGTGTCTTCTTTGGAGAAAGGTCTGTTTAAGCCTTTTGTCTATTTTTAATGGTGTCGTTTGTGTTTGTTGAGTTGTAGGAGTTCTTTATTCTAGAAATTAACTGTCAGATATGATTTGGAGATATTTTCCTTCATTTTGTGGGTTGGTTTTTTTCACTCTTTTAATAGTGTCCTTTAAAGCACAAAGGTTTTAATTTTGATGAAGTTCAATTTATCTTGTTTTTTAATTGCCTGGACTTTTGTTGTTATACCCAAGAAATCATTGCCAAATTCAGTGTTATAAAGCTTTCTCCCTGTGCTTTCTTCTAAGCTAAGAGTTTTATAGTTATAGCTCTTATGGTTAGGTCTTTGATCATTTCGAGTTAATTTTTGTGTATGTTGTAACATAAGCATCCACCTTTTTTTTTTTTTTTTTTGCATGTGGATATCCAGTATTCCCAGCATCATTTATTGAAAAGGCTAAAGGCTATTTTCCCTTTTGAGTGGTCTTTCATATTTGATTGATCTCCAACTTTATTGACTGTCATAGTTGTGATTTATTTATAGGTTTTAAGATCTTTTCTGTCACTGCTTATCTTCAGAGCTTAAAACTTGTTTATAATGGGCGGTGACTGTGACTCAAAGGAGTACGGCGCTGGCCCCATATCCCAGAGGTGGCGGGTTCAAACCCTGCCCCGGCCAAAAACTGTAAAAAAAAAACCAAAAAAACCCAAAGAACTTGCTTATGCTTTCTTTCTCACTTGGAAATAGAAGGAAGAACTCAGTAGATCTATAATTGAAAGTAGAATCATCATTTATCATCTCTTCTAAGCTCTTACTAGGTATTTGTTTAGATCTAGTAACCCTCTTTGTTTTGTACTTCTACTTTCTTGCTTCTTGCAGCATATTAGAAGCATAAGAATACTTTGCTAATCTCTTAAATGAAGGGTCTTTTGTAGGTCTGAATCTTTGTTTTTAAGTCACTTAACCTCTGGGTTTTATGTTTCTTTTCTGTAGAATTGAAAGGATTGAATTAAATGATCTGTCCTATATCTTTAAGTGTGGATATTATATGATTCTAAGATACATATGAATGGCTTTTAATCAGTTAATAAAAATCCGGTGAAGAGTAGAACAATTTTATATTATGTAAGGAATAACATCAAAATTGATATCCCTAGAATATATTATCTTAATTACTTTTCTACAGTATTGGTGTTTTCTCCATATATGAATTGAATTTTAAACATAGCTATGATTAGTCTTTTTCAGTGGGAAAAAAACTTAATTCCCAAATATTGTGGTTTATTGTATTATCATTTTTCATATTATTTTTTGAAGTTTCCACCCATTTTATTTATTTATTTAATTATTAAATCATAGCTGTGTACATTAATGCAATCATGGGGCACCATACACTGGTTTTATAGACCATTTGACATATTTTCATCACACTGGTTAACATAGCCTTCCTGGCATTTTCTTAGTTATTGTGTAAGACATTTATATTCTACATTTAGTAAGTTTCACATGTATCCTTGTAAGATCCACTGTAGGTGTGATCCCACCAGTCACCCTCCCTCTGCCCATCCTCCCCCCTCCCCGTATTATCATTTTTATCCTCTTTATTTATTAAGGAGAATAGGCATAAATTAATGTACATAAATTAATTTGCATATGAAGAGAAAAGACCATAAAAGCTAGGTGAAAAAGTGAGAGAGACGGTCACCTCTATCCTGGAAAGTCAGAGAATTCTGCAATCTGGAAAGGGATTATTGGGATGCTACACCCCTGGATACACATTTGAAATGCCCATGATTGTAGGGTATATGTTTATGTATTGATTAGGATTACCAAAATGTCATTTTCCCCCATCTCACTTATTGTGTTGATTGTGTAATTATAGAAACTTATCTATTAAACTATAGTTAGTTACAACATAACTTAATTCACTTTACTTTTTAAAATCTTTGTCAATTGCTCTGTTGGCCCTTTGTCTTTTTTTATGGAAATAAAAATGATAATGGCCTGTATTTATGAAGTGCTAATATATTTGTTTTACTTTTATTTTTATATCTTTAATATCTTTTTAAAGAAAATGATGGTTTAGTGCTGGTATTTTATCAGGAACTGTTTCAGATGCCCAAAAGAGGAGTTAATTCATTGTAGTTAACTACTATGGAGATTTCTTAAGAATATTAGGAATGAGGAATTAATTTTTTTGGTTGAAAAGGATTACTGACTAGGAAAATAGGGATGAGATGAAGACTTTTTACGGCTTTTGAATTTTGAACTATGTGAATGTATTAATCACTATTAAATTTTAGTATTAAATCATTAGTAATAAATTAAAGTGGTATATTGCTTATAAAACGTTTTATTTGGAATCATAACTCATATCTGAAAAGAGAAATAAAAGTCTTGGCTCTAGTAAGCATTATTTCAAATCACAGTGGTGAATTAATTTATACTTAAATATTATGGCTTCTAATAGCAAATTGCTATTAGTCATTTTGAGCAGTAGTACGTCCATAAAACTGAAATAAAAAGTAAATCTGGCATGAAGTAGCAAAATTTGAGAATGTGTCTGTCTAACTAGGGTAAATCCTTAGTTTGGTAAAGGGTCAATAATGCAGTCTTTTTTGGAGGTTGGTGAAAAAATAATAGATAAAATAAAGAATGATGTGCTCAATGAGCTACAATTCAAATAGAGGAAATTTAATGGGAAGTGAGTACATTAGTAGCAGATGACTTGCTTCCTGAGTTGCAGTCTTACTGGAAATCGTAGAACAACTTAAATTTGTTTTTCAGATTTAGAGTCTGATAAAAAGGTAAAGGGATTTGTTTATTTGGTTGTGCTTTTGTCATTCTTACTGTCTTTTGTATATTTCATTTGTGCTAGGCTATTTTTATGATTCCTACAAATCCACCACCAACATTCAGGAAGCCAGAACTTTGGTCTGATGATTTCACTGATTTTGTTAGAAAGTGCTTAGTGAAGAATCCTGAACAGAGAGCTACTGCAACACAGCTTTTACAGGTTAGTGTTTGTGCTTTTAAGGGAAGGGTGTTTTCTTCATAACTTTTAGCTTTTTGAGATTTGCCAAATTACTGGGAGTTTCATAACTGATTTCTGAAGATGCAAACCACCCAAAATGAGTGTGTGCGCATACACTCATTCTTCTCACACACACGCACGCGCATGCGCGCACACCCACACACACTCATTTTTCTGTTGTTTTTGTCTCATTTTCTGTTTTCCAGGTTTAATCTTCTTTCTGTCTTCCTTTCTTTCCCTTTCATTCCTCTTCCTTCTTTTCTTTTCTTTCTTTCTTTCTTTTTTTTTTGTTAGCTATTTTGCCCAACATTGTACAAAATTTGCAAAGGGTTCTCATTTCAGAAACGAGTTCTGTGGTTACTGTTTTTCATGTTCTTTCTTAACGTTCATTGACTCTATTCTCCTTTGACTTTTTGCTCCACTTGTAAGATATGTAAGTACGAGATCCCTGAGCTCCTTGAATTATGACATGTTGTAAATACAAATTACAAAATTCCTCAAATGAAAAGTTTTCAGTATTCTTCCTCTTAGGTCCCTCTGGAAGAGGATGTTCTCTGGTTCATGGCTCCCAATGTTAAGAAAAAGCAGTGATGCCTAATCGAGGCCAGAATGATCATTATCAACATACATTTAGTACAGAACGAAGTACACAAAGTGTAAGGAGAATACATCTCAAGAGTGCTATGGGTCCCTCTCCCTGAGTGGAGAAGAGACCCTGAGTCTGAACCCACACCGTCTTTTACAGGCTAAGCATTTTCTGTTTTCCAGGTTCAATCTTCTATTTTTTTTCTTTTTCTTTCATTCTTTCTCTCCCTCCCCCCCTTCATTCCTTTTCCTTCCATGATTAGTCTTTTTCAGTGGGAAAAAACTTAATTCCCAAGTATTGTGGTTTGTTGTAGTATCATTTTTATCCTCTTTATGTAGTAAGGAGAATAAGCATATCAGATATATTATTAGGTGAGAGTTCTGAAGCAATTCTAGGAAAATAAAGGTCCACAAATACCCATTATAAATATTAAATTAATTTAATTAGCATTAAATTTTAAGATAATTTGACAGGTTGGGGTTATATAACAAAGCGTTTTTTTTTCTTTCTTTCTTTCTTTCTTTCTTTTTTTTTGAGACAGTTTCACTTTGTTGCCCTTGGTAGAGTGTCATGGCGTCACAGCTCACAGCAACCTCCACCTCTTGGGCTTAGGTGATTCTCTTTCCTCAGCCTCCTGAAGCTGGGACCACAGGCAGCCACTACAACGCCTGGCTATCTGTTTTTTTTTTTTTTTTTTTGCAGTTTTTGGCCGGGGCTGGGTTTCAACCTGCCACCTCCGGCATATGGGGCTGGCGCCCTACTCCTCTGAGCCACAGGCACCGGCCCTTAATTTTTCTATTTTTAGTAGAGATGGAGGTAGTCTCATTCTTGCTCAGGTTGGTCTGTCTGGAACTCCTGCCTGGCCTTCCCAGAGTCCTAGGATTACACATGTGAGTCACCTACCTCAGCCAACAAAACTTCTATTTTTTTTTTTTTTTTTTTTTTTTTGAGACAGAGTCTCACTTTGTCACTCTTGGTAGAGTGCTGTAGCGTCATAACTCACAGCAATCTTAAACTGTTGGGCTCAAGAGATTTTCTTTTGTCAGCCTCCCAAGTAGCTGTGACTATAGGCACTCGCCATAATGCTGGGCTATTTTTAGAGACTGGGTCTCTCTCTTGCTCAGTCTGGTCTTGAACCTGTAAGCTTAGGTAATCCACTGGCCTAGGCCTCCCAGAATGCTAGGATTGCAGGCATGAGCCACCCCCCGGCCTATCATTAAGTGTCTTCCCCCTAGAAGAAGAGAGGAGAACATGTGAGGCCTGCTATAAATAGACTTTGTAACCAGAATGTCAGGAGGGTTTTGTTTTTTTTTTATCTGCCTTAAAATTGAATGCTAATTAAATTAATTTAATATTTATAATGGGAATTTGTGAACTTTATTTTCCCAGCAGAATTACTTCAGAACTCTCACCTAATAATATATCTGATATTAACAAAATGATTATTACTATTAAATGACAAAAGGAATGAAATAGGGTTTTTGTAAAAAGTGACTTTCTGAGGTGCTATTTTTAATAAAAAGAGATTTGAGGTAGAGTCTGGGAGACTCTTAAGTATGTTTGTTGTTATGATTATTTAACTTAGCACTTAATCTCCATGGAAGCCAATTTGTCAGTATCTATCTGAAATAAAAATTCTTATATTCTTTGACCCAGAAATCACACTTCTAAGAATTTATTCTACAGAAAGATTTAACCATGTGTAAAATGACATATATGTCAAAATATTCATAGAACTTTGTAATAGTAAAAAGATCAGAAAGAACTTAAATATCCACAAATTGGAAACAATCTAAGGTCCATGGAGGAGTGATTTGAGAAATACATTGTTAACTAAAAACAATTAATGAGGTTTAGACTGTGAGAAAAGGAGAACTTTATATCTCCTCTTCCAGTGAGAGGCATTATTCCCTTAGAGACCTCTGTGTTGTGGCTTCCAACTCTCGCCATCTCAGACAGTCCTCCTGCTCTCAGCATTTACTCCCAAGGACTCAAATACTGCCCCCTACACTCAGGGGAAATGAAAACACCATTTCCTGTCCCTGACAGTGCTCCAATTGTGTTTTAAAACTCCCAACAGTTTTTTTTTTTTTAAATCCCTTCATATAATGAGCCCCTTGTCTGACATAGATGTTATAAATATATTTTTTAGTTTTTATTTTTTTGCCATTTATACATTTTTAAGTTGAATGTACTGAAATTGTCCTTTTTTTGTTTCATTGCATCATATTAAATATATAAGTATACTTATATATTTATATATATACTTATATATTTATAAATATAAGTACTCTCCTGTAGTATCCTCAAGTTCTTTTCTACTTCCATATTTTTCTCTTAAACATTTAATACCTTAATCTGTCTGAAATTTACTTTCGTGTTTCTGTGGTAAGGATCTAGGTTAACCTACCAATACTCCCCAAAGCAAGTAATTTTATCTCACACCATTTCTCTTGTGTTTTTCCTTAGTGATTGAAAATGCTATCATCATAATATGCCAGTTTCCTTTATATTATATTCTGTCTCTGGACATTTTATTCTTGTTCTTTCTCTTCTCATGCTGGTACCATATTCTTTTAAAGCATCCAACAAAAAGGTATTGTTTCAAAAAGTTGTGTGGGTATAAAAGTTGATAGATATTTCAGTTAAATCAATCATTGTTATTCAGATGACTTTTATATTTATTTATTTATTGCTTATGTTATCTCAGTGGCTAAAAAAGCATTATTAAAACTCTCCCATGTCTTCCATATCAACCTCTTCTCATGTTTCTATAGTTTTTGTTACATATAATGCTATGCTAATATGTCAAGTTTATATATTTTTAATATTACATCCTTTATTAATATTAAATGAGTCTTTCCTCATGTACTGCTTTTTGCTTTCACTTTTACTTTTTTGTCATGTTATACATATCTTTTTTCATTTCCTGCCTTCAGCTTTTAACCCATTCTTTTAAATTGGCTTTATATAGAAACATAAGTTCAATTTATTTTATTTATCTCATGTAGAAAGCATGTAGTTACAATTTATCTTATTAACTAATGAACCTGTCCTTTAGTAATTAACTAAAAAGTTGGAAATTTGATCATTTATTTACATTAGAATGTAATTATATGCTAATATCTGTATCACACTATCACGTTTTATTTTTGCCATTTCTTGTCTTTCTGCATTCTTCTTATTTTGGTTTGCAGTGTTAATTTTACCACTTTTAACTCTTAAAAAAAAAAAAAGCTTTTAAAGGGTGGTGCCTGTGGATCAAAGGAGTAGGGCGCCAGCCCCATATGCCGGAGGTGGTGCATTCAAACCCAGCCCTGGCTAGAAAGTGCAAAAAAAAAAAAAAAAAAGCTTTTAAAAATACACATGTGAAGGCTGGGTGCAGTGGCTCCTGCCTGTAATCCTTGTACTCTCGGAGGCTGAGGCAGGTGGATTGCCTGAGTTCAGGAGTTTGAGACCAGCCTGAGCAAGAATGAGACCCCATCTCTACTAAAAATAGACAAAACTAGCTGGGCATTGTGGTGGCTGCCTATAGTCCAAACTACTTAGGAGGCTGAGACAAAAGAGGGTTGCTTGAGCCCAAGAGTCTGAGGTAACTGTGAGCTATGACTGCAGGGTACTCTAGCCTGGGGTAACAGAGTGAAAATGTCTTTAAAAAATATATAGCCCAGCTCTGTGGCTCATGCCTATAATCCCAGCCCTTGGGAGGCTGAGGCGAGTGGATTGCCTGAGCTCAGTTCAAGACCAGCTTGAGCAAGAGCAAGACCCTGTCTCTAAAAAGTAACTAGGTGTTACGGTGGGTGCCTATAGTCCCAGCTACTTGGGATGCTGAGATAAAAGAATGACTTGAACCCAAGAGTTTGAGGTTGCTGTGAGCTGTGATGCCACAGCACTCAACTCAGGGTGACAAAGTGAGACTTTGGCTAAAAAAAAAAAAAAAAAATCCACGTATAGGCACATACATGTGTACATATATACACAGTGACTATAAAGTTTGCATGCAAATTGAAATAGACTACTATACACATGCGTGCGTGCACACACGGTCCCCTACTTAATGTTTAACTTAGACCAGTGGTTCTCAACCTTCCTAATGCTGCAACCCTTTATACAGTTCCTGTGGGTCACAACCCACAGGTTGAGAACCACTGACTTAGAACATTTTACAGTGGTGCAAAGGTAACGTGCCTTCAGTAGAACTATCCTTCAAAGTTTGAATTTTAATCTTTTTTCAAGCAGTGATGTGAGGTGTAATACTCTCAAGATGCTGGGTAGTACAGTGAGCCATAGCTCCCAGCCAGTTCTGTGGTCATGAGGGTAAATAACCCATCCTCTAGTATACTGTTTGCCAGCATTTTTTGGATATGGTGTTTTGTATCCAACCATGTCTTCTACAAAACACCCATCTGTGTCTAGGCTAGTGTAAGTGTTCTGAGCATGTTTAAGGTAGGCTAGGGTAAGCTATAATGTTCAGTAGTTTAGGTGTATTTCAATGCATTTTTCATCTTCCATTATTTTCAACTTATGATGGGGTTATACTATACTTAAAAATCTGGCAATGTGTCTGATAAAACTTCTCTTCTTCCTGTCAAGAGTACTCAAATAATATGGTTTTGTACTTCAAGTACCCTTTTAACTTTATTAGTCAATTCCTCTTTGGTGGTCAAAATTGTATCTGTAGTGGTTATATAGAGAAAGCATGAATACAAATGAAATTGTATGTACCAAGTTGTGGAGATTAAGACCATTAACGTCTACAGAATAACAGTAGCGTAAACACTGTAGGCAGTTCATCATGAATTGCATAAAAGCAAGATTGGAGTAGAATGGCTGAATCTGGTATATACTTTGGCATTTCTTAAAAATAACTGTATCTTGGAGGCATGGCTCATAGTTTTCTCTGAGAAGATTGAGTTTGAAATTTCTATATAAAGAAATGTAATTTTGGGTGGCACCTGTGGCTCAGTCGGTGGGGTGCCAGCCCCATATACTGAGGGTAGCGGGTTCAAGCCCAGCCTCGGCTGAACTGCAACCAAAAAATAGCCGGGCGTTGTGGCGGGCGCCTGTAGTCCCAGCTACTCTGGAGGCTGAGGCAAGATAATCGCTTAAGCCCAGGAGTTGGAGGTTTCTGTGAGCTGTGTGATGCCACGGCACTCTACCGAGGGCCATAAAGTGAGACTATGTCTCTACAAAAAAAAAAAAAAGAAAAAAGAAATGTAATTTTATTGGCTCCTAATTTTTGCAGTGTTGGTTTTCTTCCACTTTTGTTAATATAAAAACAGTCACTAAATCCTTCTTATTCTTCTGTCAGATTTATTGTTTCTTCTCTATTTTGGCAACTTTTTTTGAATTTTGGTTCTTAATAATTCGTATCTATATTATTACAATTCCTCTCCCTCTATTTCATTTTCTAAACTTTGCTACAAGATTATTCTCTCAAAGATATTCTTTTCCTTACGTTATTCTCTTGTAATTTTAAATGGCTCTCAGACAAAATCCAGGCTTCTCATCCTAAACATTTATCCTTCTTGCCTGACTATCGTCTGTATTTAAACTCATAGAATACCATTTCTCTAAATGGTATTTCTGCTTTGATTGGGCAGATGTTTTTACTGTGTTCTAACATACATCCTCTATTTTTGTGTCTTTGTTTATGTTGTTCATACTCTTTTCCCTTCCTAAAATGATGTATTTCTTCCGTATGAGGCATCTATGATTAACTACCTCACCCATTCTTCTATTTTTACCATCTCATAATCATGCTAAACCATCATGAATATAACTTCTCTGTCGTATTATACTTTTTAAATTGTTGGTTTTTATTCCTCAAAGAATGTATCTTCAAGGTTGTGTGTGTATGTGAGATACCTTTCTACTAGTGTTTGTCAAAAAATTGCAAGAAGGATGGGTATTTGTTCCTTTTCGTTACTCTACCATCCTCTAGGACACTGTCTTTGTCTTTATATGTAATAGTTGTTTGAAGTTGCATCGCAAGTACCTCTGCTTTCTAACTTAGCAAAAAGGGAAGAGGTCATGGAAGAGTATTCACTCAATGTTTTATGGCCCAGACTAGAAAGTAGGCATTTGTGCTCACATTTCATTGGTGAGAACTTTGGCATTAGTCACAAACAGCTAAAAGGGAAGTTGAGAAATGTGGGATCTATCTGGGTAGCTGTAGGTCCAGCCACAACTCTTGTTTTGATATATGACCAGGAGTTTCTACTACAGATTTTTTAATTAGTCTCCACTACAGATATGTTAATTAACCCCCAGAGATAGATATGGTGATTATTCTATAACTGTTATAAAAGAATTTATTTGTTCAGTCTCAGTGCCCATAGCTCAGTGGTTAGGACTTCAGCCGCATACACCAGAGCTAGCGGGTTCAAACCTAGTCCAGGCCTGCTAGAACAACAATGACAACAACAACAACAACAAAATAGCTGGGCATTGTGGCGGGCACCTGTAGTCCCAGCTACCTGGGAGGCTGAAGCAAGAGAATCGCTTAAGTCCAAGAGTGTGAGGTTGCTGTGAGCTGTGACATCATGGCACTCTATCAAGGGCAACATAGTGAGACTGTCTCCAAAAAAGAAAAAAAGGATTTATTTATTCTATAGAATTATCTTAGTATTTCTGTGACAAAATTCTCACTCATAGTCCAAATGAAATATTTATTATTTTAAAGCCTCTTGCCAATATTTATAATTGCTTCTTTAACACAATTTTTTTTTTTTTTTTTGAGACAGTCTTAATATGTCGCCTTGGTAGAGTGGTGTCAAAGCTCACAGTGACCTCTAACTCTTGGGCTTAAGCGATTCTCTTGCCTCAGCCTCCCAAGTAGCTAGGACTACTGGCACCTGCCACAATGCCCAGATATTTTTTTGTTGTTGTTGTTGTGCAGTTATCACTATTGTTTAGCAGGCCCAGGCCGGGCTTGAACCTGCCAGCCTTGGTGTATGTGGCTAGTGCCCTACTCACTGAGCTACAAGCGCCAAGCCTAACACTAAATTTTTTTTGTCTGTAAGTTTATTTTTAATTGCCTGATTGATTTTGAGACAAGCATCTCACTCTCTTACCCAGGCTAGAGTAATATGGCATCAGCCTTTCTCACAGCAACCTTAAACTCTCAGGTTCAAGCAATCTTACCTCAGCCTTCTGAGTTAGCTGGGACTATAGGCACCCACCATGACTCCTGGCTAATTTTTCTACTTTTAGTAGAGATGTGGTTTAGCTCTTGCTCAGGCTGGTCTTGAGCTCCTGAGCAAGGGATCCTCCTGTCTTGGCTCCCCAGAGAGCTAGGATTACAGGTATGAGCCACTAGGTCTGGCCTATATTTTATTCATTTTTATTGAAGTAATTCAGGTCGCTTTTACCTGTATGTACTGATTAGGTAGTTATGAAAATTGCATTTTTAAGCTAGATTTCTTTCCCGAGATAAGGTTATCTCCCCCAAATTATTCTTATAACCTCTCCTTCTTTCTCTCACATCCTCTCTCTCAGTAATAAAGCAATTAAAAACCCAGATCTATTCTGGTGGTTTCCCTTCAGCTTATTAGGATTGGAGAAAACTCAGCTGTTTTAGCTAAATCATAATGATATTTGAAAAAGAAGTGACAAGTTGTTTTATATATTACATTTTACAGAAATGAGGCAGTATTTATTTACTGAAAAATATTTTTCTGTTTTCATTGGAAAAGATTATTCATGATACGGTAAAATAGAAAAACATGTAAAAGAACAAAACAATTGTCCTCTTTTTGATCACTGGTTTTTGCTGTCAGCTTATCCAATTAATTAAATTCTGTAACTCAGTACCAAAATATTTATTTTTCACATAAAATAGAATTACCAATCTGTTCCTTAAAATTTATTACTTTTTTTACTATTTAATGTGTACTTCTTTGGACAATTACATCTTTAAGGATAATGTAGTTTTATTAACAGGGTTGCATTTTTGTGTGTGTGCTTTTTTAAAAAAAAACCAAAAACCTAAAAGCAAAATCTTTACTTCTAAAGCAGGTGACACATTCTCTTTCTTTTAACCAATGCATTTAATTGTGGTTGAAAAAACAGTCATTGAAACCTATGATCCTGGTTAACATTTACATGTTCTAACATTTGTTAGCTATAAACTTCCCAAATCTTTTGAACTTATACCATTGAATTTTACTTTTCTAGCATCCTTTTATCAAGAATGCAAAACCTGTATCAATATTAAGAGACCTTATCACAGAAGCTATGGAGATCAAAGCTAAAAGACATGAAGAACAGCAGCGAGAATTGGAAGAGGAAGAAGAAAATTCGGTCTGTAATTACTTTAAAAAGTTTATTTTTCTGAGTCATTTTTCTATAATTTTGTTTCTTTAAATATGTTAATAGCAATTATTGTTTTATTATACAAGTAAAATGTGTTTCTTCATTAAATCTCAAAATAGATTTTGTTTGCATTGAATGTTTGCTATTCTTTTCTGATATATTAAGAATTAATGATTAGTTGAATATAATCTTTGTATGTTTGTTAGGCTTACACAAACATATCTTGCACAGAGTTAATATCCAGTTGACATTAACTCTGAGTTTGTGGAGTAAATGTCTTAAATTTGGGCAATTTTTTGTCATATACTCTGGAACTTACTTTTTCTTCTTTTGCTTTGAGTGAGGGTCTTGCTCTTTTACCCAGATTGGAGTGTAGTGGTGCAATCATAGCTCATTGTAGCTAGAACTCCTAGGCTCAAGTGATCCTCCTAAGTAGCTGGCATTGCAGGTGGTTGCCACCAGGCCTTGCTAATTTTTAAAAAAGTTTTGTAGAGATGGGGTTCTCACTGTGTTGCCCAGGCTGGTCTCAAATTCCTAGGCTCAAATGATCCTCCTGCCTGTGCCTCCCAGAATGCTGGAATTACAGGTGTGAGACACCGTGCCAGGCCTGGAACTGTCTTTTAACTGGTTGCCAGGTATGCTTTAAATAAAGAGTATCATAGTAGAACAGGGGTTACCAGAGAAAGTAAGAGGGACAAGTATCTAGCAGTTTTAACAAAGTTGTTCCATTTATTTTATATTAATGTGTCACTCCATTTTAATAACAACATAAAATTTATGTATCACACTTTATAGTATCTAGTGGTTTTATCTTTTGCTAATTATTTTTTGCGTTGTGCTTCAAATAGTCATTTTTTATGGATAAAGAAACAGATAACCCTTGGTATTCAAGTATTAATAAAATCTGAAAATATACGTATACTTTATTTTTCACTTACTGAAAATGTCTTTGATAACATTGTATTTTCCTTTGGAATTTTTTTTTTTTTTTTTTGTAGAGACAGAGTCTCACTTTATGGCCCTTGGTAGAGTGCCATGGCATCACATAGCTCACACATTGACCTATCACCTATCATTGACCTATCACCTATCATTGACCTCATCACATTGACCTCCAACTCCTGGGCTTAAGCGATTCTCTTGCCTCAGCTTCCCGAGTAGCTGGGACTACAGGCGCCTGCCACAACGCCCAGCTATTTTTTGGTTGCAGTTCAGCTGGGGCTGGGTTTGAACCTGCCACCCTCGGTATATGGGGCCGGCGCCTTACCGACTGAGCCACAGGAACCGCCCTGGAATTTTTTTTTTTTAATCTTACAGTTTCTGTATACAGATACCATTATTTTGCTAATTGAAATTCAGCATACCTAGCATTATTTTGCTAAATTTGAATTAGCTGGGCATGATGGTGGCTACCTGTAGTCTCAGCTACTTGCGACTAGGAGTTTGAGGCTACAGTGAGCTATGATTGTGCCAGTACACTACAACCTCTGCAACAGTGCAAGACTGTGTCTCAAGAACAAAAAACAAACAAACAAAAAAAGCAGAAAAAGTTTTAGAAGATATGACAAAATTGCTGAATTCAAGACGTTTATTGAGTTTTAATTTCAGAAACTGGTTGTCCAGTTGGGAACGCTTTTCAAATGTTTTTATCTTGTTCTATTATTGTTATTATTTTGAGACAGAGTCTCACTTTGTCACCCTGAGTAGAGTGCCATGGCATGATCATAGCTTACGGCAACCTCAAACTCTTGGGTTCAAGCAATTCTCTTTGCCTCATCCTCCTGAGTAGCTGGGACTATACGTGCCTGCCATGATGCTAGTTAGGTTTTTCTGTTTTTAGTGGAGATGGGGTATCTCTCGCTAAGGCTGAACTCAAGCAAGCCACCTGCGTTGGCCTTCCAGAGTGCTAGGATTATAGGAACATGCCACAGTGCCCAGCCCCTTTTCACAAATTATTAAACCTTATATCATAAGGTAGTGGAGGGCAAGGAAAAATGTACATCTTTGCAGAGCTGACTTATAATTGTTTCCTTTAGATATGCAACTACATGAGTTATTTTTTTGGTAGCATTCATGGGCCATCTAGTGAGACAGATGCTTAAAGCTTGTATTTTAAATGTAAAATCTTTCACTAATAAAGTCACCATTCAGAATTTTAATAGTGTCTTCAAAAGATATTTTTTCATAAGTTTATCATTAAATTTAGATGGTATAAGAGATGTAAAGACTATGGCTTTTGCTGTTATGGGGTTTTATAGTTCCCACCCTGGGTTCTGTGTGATGATAGATACATTTAGTTTCTGATTTCTCTCCAATTAATGTTTGTAAATATGAAATTTTTGTAGTTGGTTTTTGTGGTTTTATTGCATTCTTACCAAGTTCATAGCCTGCTGCTCAAGAGGAAGCCAGCCAATATACAGACACTGTAGGTGTTACAGCAATGAAAGAATTTAATACTGCAGGCACCATAGGAGGACAGAGGAAGAAGTTCTCAGCTCCATCTCCTGAGAATTTTCAGAAAAGGATTTTTTGAAGATAGTTTGGTAGGCAAAAGGCTATGCAACTGGGAATGCTAATAGGCTGGGTTCAGGTTAGAGCCAGAGCGATGTATCTTTGATGAGTCAGTTCTTGGTTGGGAGTCCCAAGAACACTTGAGTCAGTTCCTTGGGATGGGCCACTGGTCTGGATGGGCCAGCTGTTAGATCAGAATGCAGAGCCTAGAAGATTTCTCAAAAACTGGTCTTAGGTTTCACAAGGGTGATGTTATCTATGGAAACAATGCAGAAAGCTAAGAATCATGACCATCAAGCTAGATGACTCATGAGGAGTAAGCAATTACTGGAAAGAAAGTTGGAGAACAATGTCTGGCTATATATGTGTCTTCCCTACCACAGTTTCCACCTGGGGGCTCTTACGAATTTTATAAGGGCCAGTTTCAGTTTCAAAGGCACTTTATCATACATTATTTCATTTGATTTTATTTAAAAGATATGATTGGTCGAGCATATTATGATTATCCCATTTAGTAGTTGAGTGAAATTAGGTTAGAAGGGAAGTGATTTAGGACAGTTCACAAAGCTGATGAAGAGCCAAAACTAAAACTAAGTTTTTTACTTTTATTCTTCATGTTTCTTCATGGAACTTTATGCTGATTTTTTCCCACTAAAACATTTATTAGTACTTATAAAAAGAAACATTGACCAGAGTTAACAGCATAAGGTTGTTTTCTATGAAGACTAGTTTTTGCCCCTCTCTCATGTTACCCATTTGCCTTCCTTTGCCTTATGCAAATTTCTAATGAGTGCTGGGCTAGTGAACTGCCATTAGTTAGCTATAGCTGTTAATAGGTAGGTGATTATTTTTGCTTTGCTGTTATCTTTCTCTACTTAGTTTTAGACTAGTTTATATATTTATTACAGGTTAATGAAGGTACAAAAACTCAGGTCAAAATATTTGATTTTGTTAGGTAGAGTCCCTCTTGTGTTTATGTCCCACACATAAACGGTGTGCCAAACTAGTTTTTATTTTTGATGGACAGGGAACTGTTGACTACCCCAGAACTTACTGGTTTTTACTAGATTTTAAGATCTTACTACAGTCACTTTGGTTACTGTCTGCCTCTTTTGTGATCTCTTCTCTCACTATTTTTCTCTCTTTCACTGAGCTCCAGACACGACAGTCTTTCAGATTTCTAATCTTTAAACATGCCTAAGACCTTTCCTTTTTTATGGGCTTTGCTTGGCTATCCCCTGTTCTTGATACAACCTTCTTTCCCAGAACTCATGGAGTGCCTAGATTCTTCACTTTGGGGTCTCAGCTTTGAATATCATGTGCTCCAAAACCTAGCAGCATAAGACAACACATATTTATTATCTCATCTATTTGTAAAGCATTGTTTCAGGAGAAATTTACTTGAGTGATTCAGGCTTAGGGTCTCTTATGAAGTTGCAGTCTAAATGTTGGTCAGAGCTACAGTCATCTGAGGCTTGTGAGGGCTGGAGGAATAATTTGCACGATGGCTCATTCAGGGGCTGTTGGCCAGCAGCCACAGTTCCTTGCCATGTGTACCTCTCCACAGGACTGCTTCAGAGTCTTCAAAGCATGGCAGCTGACTTCTCTTAGAGTGAGTGACTGAGAGAGAACAAAGAGGAAATCTCAATGCCTTTTATGATGTAGTCTCAGGAGTAACATACTGTCACTTCTGCCACATTCTTTTTGTGAAAAAATGAGTCAAGGATCACAGAAAGTGGTGGAGCAAGGTAGTGCCTCTACAGAAGCAACCATTAAGGTGGCACAAGCTGACAAATCAATGTTTGCAATACTCTGGAAACTAAGAAAAAACTAATAGCAACCAGGAGAGTATTTAATGAAGAAAGGCTGGTAAATTTCAACAAGAAAGCATTGTGACATTTTTGCATACATACCTGCCATCTTCTATTTTCTAGCTCAGCTGTGGCCCTTGTTCTCAAAAATTGTGGTTTTGCCTTTTGACCTATTTATTGGTGGTTTCCCTGAGGGACTAGTGTGTAAATATCCTTTGTCTTAGTCCTGTTGAACTTGAGCATCTTCCCAGGTGGAGTCTGTCAAAAACATTCATATCTGCTAGAGCTAGTAAACAAATCAGCCGAGTATTAGGATATAAGATAAACACACAGAACTCACGTTTCTATGCATAAGCACTGAAAGATGTGAAAAGGAAATTATGCAAACATTTCCATTTATAATAACATCAAAAAGAATGAAATACCTAAAGAATAAATTCAACCAAAAGATGAAAAACTGGTATATTGAATAGTACAAAAATATTACTAGAAGAAATTAAGATCTAAATCAATATAATATTACTAGAAGAAATTAAAGAAGACCTAAATCAATATAATATTACTAGAAGAAATTAAAGAAGACCTAAATCAATAGAAAGACATTCTATGTCCATGGATTAGAAGACGATATTGTTAAGATGGCAGTACTCGCAAAAGCAATTCACAGATTAATGCAATCCTTATCAAAATCACAATGGTAATTTTTACAGAAGAGGAAAAACAAGTCTTCAAATTCAAAGATAATTACAAGGGGCTCCAAATAGCCAAAACATATTTGAAAAGAACAAAGTGAACTTAATCAAAGCTATGATATTCTTTTTTTTTTGCAGTTTTTGGCTGGGGCTGGGTTTGAACTCGCCAACTCTGGCATATGGGGCTGGCGCCCTACACCTTGAGCCATAGGCACTGCCCTAATATTCTTGTTTTTTTCTGAGACAGAGCCTTATTATGTCGCCCTCGGTAGAGTGCTGTGGTATCCCAGCTCACAGCAACCCCAAACTCTTGGACTTAAGCGATTCTTTAGCCTCAACTTCCCAAGTAGCAGGGACTACAGGTGCCTGCCACAAGGCCCAGCTATTCTTTGGTTGAAGTTGTCATTGTTGTTTAGCAGGCCCAGGCTGGGCTCGAACCTGCCAGCCTCAGTATATGTGGCTGGCACCCTACTCATTGAGCTAGGGGCACCGATGCAAAGCTATAATACTCAAATAGGTGTGATACTAGCTTGAGGATGTAGACCAGTGGAATAGAATGAAGAGTCTGTAAATAAACCTGTGTATTTATGGCCAACTGATTTTTAACAGTTACTGAGACTACTCAATGGGAAATGGAGTCTCTTCAACAAATGGTGCTGGAACAATTCCTACCTCTCATATATGACAACCTTTTAATACAAAGTCTAATTGAATGGATCCCTAAATATAAGACCTTAAATGTAAACACTCTGACTGTTAATCTCTTTAGCTAGAACATCTATTTAATTAGGTACATTTACATTCCTTGTTACATGTTTGGTTACTGCAGTGTTTTGAAAATTTTGCCGTCACACAATAAGAATCTTCTTTTCTCTAGCTTCCTAACATTTTCCTTACCTTCCTGAAATCTTCTTAAAGTGTTTAAGTCACTTCTTGCTGCTTACAACAAAATGCCATAGGTAAGCTTAAGAAAGGGACAATTAAGCAAAAAAGGAGCTAGAACTTGATTTTGCAAATCCCCAGCCTCTATAGACAGCAAATCATGCTACAATTATAAAATAGCTTACAAGCAAATCTCAAATCCAAGGACATTCAGGAAAGCTGGAGAGATGACTATTAAATCCTTTGTTATGATTTCAGAAAGATCCATAGCACTACCTGAATTAAATAATAGGGCTTCTAAACCAACAAGCTTAAGTCACTATTCTTCAGCAAGAGCCCAGGGTTAGAGAAGCAGTTATCTCAATAAAATTTATAGGCGTAGCCTATTCTCATGGAGTAAACTGCAATGACATTTATAGAAGACCCACAGAAGTTTTTCTGGGAGAAATACCACAAACATGGACTGAATAGGACAGGGATGCATAAAATGTAAAGAAGACTTGGGATTTCCAAATTTCTAAAGGCAGGTAGGCTGAAAAAACTATTTTGCTCAAAACACAAGCTGCCTTTCATGGAGAAAAAAGAATTCAGAGGCAGAACTAACTAGAGGGCATAGGATGATACTGAAGGGAAGTTTCAGAAAGACTCCTAAAGAGCACTTAATTCAGATTAGAAAAGAATAGAGAACTAGAAAAGGAATGAGTCAAGAAAAGAGAGCAGAACTAATAAATTAACTATTTGAACATACATTCAGGAGTTGACAGCTCCTACAGAGAGTTTAGGAATACAGCATTTGTGAAAAAATTCATGATAAGTATATAGAAAACTACAGTAGTAACAAAAACTGAGACAATTATCTAGAAGTCACAAAAAAAGAAATAACGTGATCATATTATTAGAGTGTTCATGAACAATAATTACATAGTCATAACAATGTAAACACTTGAGTAGGGATTTTTTTTAATTGTCATTTAATTACATAGGGAAAATGAGAAACAACACATAGCCAAGTCTTTAAAAAAATATAAGAATGAGAATCAATGAAAGAAATTTTCTTTACTTGTACAAAAACTTCCTCAAATTTTTTTAAATTTAAAAACTAAGTTTATAAATATCTCTACCATCTCTTCCAAACACACTTGACCATTTAAATTTTGTTTTAAAATGCTTAAGAGAGGCTGAGTATGGTGGCTCACACTTGGAGTCCTTGCCCTGGGGAAGGCCTAAGTAGGAGGACTGCTGGAACCCAGGAGTTTGAGACCAGCCCGGTCAATAGAGTGAGGTTCCATAGCCAGCCACACACACACACACACACACACAATTAAAAATTAGTATGTGCTTGCCATCCCAGCTACTCAAAAGACTGAGGCAGGAGGATTGCTTGAGCCAGGAGTTGGAGGCTACCTTCCTTGCACATGCAAAATACAATCACTGTCTTTAAAGAACTATCTTAGATAGTTCTAAAGAATAGGCTACATCTATAAATAATACTTTTACCCCAAGTATTATTTCTCTAAATATTAGCTCAAAATCCAGTATTTCCCTTTCTAAATCATATACAGATATAGATGATGTTCCTTGAGTCAGTTCCTCTCAATCTGGAGACTTGTGAACTAAAGAGATAAGTTATCTGCCCTTCACATATTCACCATGCAATGATGGGTCAGGCATAAAATTATATTGCAATATAACAAAATTTTTATATGATTTGATATCATAGAATCATGATTTATAATTATATCATAAAATTATAGACAGTTCTGTTCAAAAAGAGAAAACAGGAGGCATACAAGAGTCACTAGCCCATAGCACTTTTGGAGTCTTGCCAGACAACTGGTAGCTATTGTCTCCTCACCTCTGCTGTTTGTCTTTATCCTTTTCTGTAACTTTATTGTGATTTTGGAAGGGTTTTGGGAAGGATAGGGATAAACTCATGTGTTCTATCTTCCATTTCAGTGGAAGCTCCTGCCGTTTGTTATTTCTCTGATGGTCTATAATTAGGTTTTTAGATGTTGAGTTTGTAATTTTATCTATTTATTAATGAATCTATGAAATATTTCATATTTTAGATTAAAAAACTCCTTGAATATGCATACATTAGCACAACTTAAAGAAAAATTATAGTCTGTTCAATTCTAGTTTGTTTTTCATAAGTCATAAATCAAAGTGATCCAAGCAGGGAAGGGAAAATGTCTCTAAGATACCATTAGAAGAAGTCCAGGAAGTTAGTCAAGTCATACCAAATTTGTAGTTGATGAGAATAGAAGTAAATGATAATTCTCTTTTCCTGGGTATTTTACAAAATAATTTTCTCTAGATGATGGATTAGAGGTACAATGTTGGGCTCCTTATCTAATTGATACTGTGCTTGCCTTAACATCTGTATCAGTGAAGTCAAGATTGTTGCTTTGGTACCTCTTCTTATTTGTGTTTGCAGTTCATCTTGTTTACCAGTTTTATCCATGAAATCTGATTTTTTTTTTAATTGGCGCCAATGTAGGGGATTCATTTGCTCAATACCTGCTTAGCAACAGAACTGGAGACTAGTCTGCCTTTTATAACAGAATATGGCAGAAGGTTTTGGATGGATATTTTGATATACCGGTTGTTTTCAAAGAGATTTTTTCCCATTTTATTTATTTATTTATTTTGAGACTGAGTCTCACTGTGTCACCCTCAGTAGAGTGCTGTAGCATCCGAGCCCACAGCAACCCCAAACTCTTGGGCTTAAGTGATTCTTTTGCCTCAGCCTTCTTGTGGCTAGGACTATAGGTGCCCACCACAATACCCTGCTCTTGTTTGTTTGTTTGTTTTGTTGTTGCAGTTGTCATTGTTGTTTAGCAGGCCCGGGCAGAGTTTGAACCTGTCAGGCTCCCTGTATGTGACTTGCACCCTAACCACTGAGCTACAGCTGCCGAACCTCTTTTATTTGATTATTTCTAAGATGAAAGGTCTTTTCAGCCTGGTGGGAGATGTACGTTGCCAACTTTTGCTTCTCTATTTTAGTTTTAGTTCAAAAGACCTGGCAGCCTTTATTATACCTGTTTCTAGTCCTCACCATGGATTGTTTCTAATCCAGTGACTGGACTAATAAGACACAGAGCTAGTTTGGCATTGGACCATTGAAAAATCTTATAAAGCTAAATTTTCCAATAATGTAGATCAAATTCTTCTCACCTCAAAATTTTAGAACTTTGAAATTTACCATAATGAGTCACTATATCAAAAGAAATACTAGAACCTCTGTAAGTTGACCATCCAAGGGACTGTCACAAACTGGTCAGCATGTGGAGGTGATCAACATAAGGAACTAGGCCTGCTGTACTGATATATACATGTGGTGCATGTCCGTCTATGAATTTCAGGTCAACTTAAGGAGGTGGTCAACTATGGAGATTGTCTTGTATTTTTATTTTATATTCAGTATTAATGCTTGGGTCCATTGTGGATCCTGCTTTTTCCATTCTATCTGAACATAATTTTCAGAGAATTTATGGGTTAATACCAATATCAATTTAAAATTTTTCCAAATTTAATTTACTTCTGTACCAGTGGTTCTCAACCTGCCTAGTGCCGCAGCCCTTTAATACAGTTCCTGTGGGTCACAACCCCCAAGTTGAGAACTGCTGTTCTGAACAGTTTGGCTTACTAAATCAGTGGCCTGAAATTAAATGGACATTTTCATCAACTTATAGTGTGGCTTTTGAAAAGGAAATAGTATGTTCAAGATATGTTGTTTTTAAATATTAATGCAGTATACCTGTCCCCTGGGTAATGATTATAAATAAACCTCTTTAAATATTTTTTATTCAAGAAAAATATGGAACATGATTGGAAATAGTGCCTTCTGAATTTGATTTTTATACCTATTATAGAAAAAGCTTGTTTGATGAGAATATATTTTGACAAACTGACATGTTTTGATAGGTTCTGAGATAATTGTACAGATTTATAAAATTAAATATCAGACAGTTTTCTGCAGCAGGTTATTTGCAATATCAAAGTTTTTGTGTTAGTTTAAACATTGCTCAATATGACAAAGATCATCTTTTTTTTTTTTTTTTTCTGTTTTGGAGAGACAGAGTCTCACTTTATTGCCCATGGTAGAGTGCTATGGCATCACACAGCTCACAGCAACCTCCAACTTCTGGGCTTAGGTGATTCTCCTGCCTCAGCCTCCAGAGTAACTGGGACTACAGGCACTTGCCACAATATCTGGCCATTTTTCTGTTGCAGTTTGGCCAGGGTCAGGTTTGAACCTGCCACCCTCGGTATATGGGGCCAGTGCCCTACCCAATGAGCTACAGGTGCCGCCTGTTTGTTTGTTTGTTTGTTTGTTTTTTTAGCATTTCTGAGCATGCCAGATAAATTTGGTGCTGAGATGGGTCAACTGTAGTACATAGTAAGAATTTGTTTTCTGGATATTAGTGGAATATAGTTGACAACCTTTAGTGTGGGATGATTAGCATATCTATATTTATTAATATTTACTGTAAATACCTAAATTGACTGTGGCAAGTCCACTTTTAATGAGTATGTTTTAACAACATTGCTCTCTATATACAAGTTTGAAATGCAACATTTTGTTGTTACCAAGAAGTATTCATGTAGTGTTAGGAAGTATAAGGCAAATATATGTGAATTGTCTCTTCCATATGAAAGTTTAAAATGTTTTATTGAATAGAGGATGCCATTTTGAAAATAGAACACACTTATGCACATTCTTTCAAAAAGAAAAGTATGTCTATATTGAAATTTGCTAAATATTAAAAAAAGAATTTAGTTTTTAAGCTGGGAATTTCTCATTTAATTGTTACAAGCTGGGGCCTAGTCATCAGAATTTTTAAAAACTCCCCAGCTGATTCTAATGTATGACCTGAGTGAAAACCATTGACTTGTAGATTCTAGCATTGGGCCTTGTGATAAAGCAGGTAATAAAGTGAAGGATATGGTATATATGCCCATATTTGAATGAGCCATTACTATTACAGATTTTAAACTGAAGTCCCTCTATTTTGTGCATATTTAGTGTTTACCTGACGTCCTTTTTCTGTTTCAGAATCCATCAGGATATCACATTATATTTAGTTATCATGTCTCTGTAGATTCCTCATTTTTTTAATGGAAACAAAATAATTGTATATATTTATTGGGTACAGTGTGATGTTTTGATACTTGTGTACATTGTATAGTAATCAAATCATAATGGTTAGTATATCCATTACCTCATACATTTATCATTTCTTTGTGATGAGAACATTCATAATCTTCTGTTTTGAAATATACAATACAATATTGTTAATCATAGTCACCCTATTGTGTAATAAAACACCAGAACTTATGCCTTCTGTCTAACTGTAACTTTGTACCTTTTACCCAGTCTCTCTCTATCTCCCTCTCCCAACCCTCTCCAGCCTCTGGAAACAACCATTCTCCTTTTCTACTTCCCTGAGATCAACTTCTTTAGATTCCACACATGAGTAAAATGTGGTATCTGTTTTTGTGTGGCCAATTTCATTTGGTATATATGTACCATGGAATAGCTGCAAAAAAGAATGAAATTCTGTCATTTGTAGCAACGTTAATGTACCTGGAAGACATTATGTTAAGTGAAATAAGCCAGACACAAAGAGATTCCCCTGATGCCATAGTTGCTCAGAATATACTTATTTTTGATAACCTTGAGAGTTTTGAGGAATACTGATTAGATACTTTGTAGAATGTTCCTTCAATTGAGATTTGTTTGATGTTTTTTCTTTTTTTTTTTTTGTTTTTTTCTTATGTTGAGACTGAGGTTATTGGTTTTGTGGAGGAAAACCCAGGGATAAGTAAATCTCATCACATCATATCAAGAGTACATTCTGTCAGCGTTACCTAATGTTGTTGATGTTAACTATAGATCCACCTGACTAAGGCAGCATTTGTTAGATTTTTTTCCAGTAAAATGATTCTTTCCCTCTTTCTATACTGTATACTCTTTGGAACTAATCACAAAACACAGCCCACACTTAATGGGTAGGAGTTATCCCTCACTTTTTCAAGGGCACAGTAATTAGAATAGTTATTTGTTATAAATTAGTTAGAATTCTACACAGGAGATTTATCTATTCTCTGCATTTATTCAATCATTTATATCAATATTGATTCATGGTTATTACTTTACATTTTGAGTTATGCTTCAATAGTACTTTATTTATTTATGTATTTATGTATTTATTTATTTATTTTGCTTAAATTGTTCCAGCTTTGGCCATTGGGAGTCTTTGTGTTGGCTCCTTTGTCCCTGTGACATATCCCCATCATCATGGAGTTTTGGTTTAACACTTTCTTACCCTTTGACATTATAAGATATTCCAGGCTCATCTTGTATATTTCCTGTCCCACTCCTAAAATAAGGAGGCTATTCAAAATTTTTACTGGAAAATGGTATTAGAAATGAAGATTGGACTCCAGGTATACTTGTTGCTACTATGAGATGTTATTTCTGTGCCCTCTCAGCTTACAAAGCAAGGAGTTATGTATGTGTATACTAATCTGTATACACACAACTGTAACTACATATTGGCATATGTAGGTATATATGTATGTGTTACGGGTATACATCTATGTCTGTAGTAAGCTAAACATGAATTTAAACCTATGTCTGACTGTAATCCAGTACCACATGGGTCATTCTAGCTGTTCCCATTTGCTTGTTTATAACCTACCATTTAATTGTTGAGAAACCTGGCTTCACTATGTATCATCAGTTTACTAAACTTTTTTTATTTTGCAGTTTTTGGCCGGGGCTGGGTTTGAACCTGCCGCTTCTGGTATATGGGGCCGGCACCCTACTCCTTTGAGCCACAGGCACCGCCCAGTTTACTAAACTTTTCAATTCCATTGTACATGTATACTAGTTTCAGAATTATTAGCCCATATCCTCACAGGAAATAACATAATGAGCCACATTATGTATGGTACCCTTTGTCTTTAGTTTAATAGAATTCACTCACTACAAAATTAGTACGCTTTCTCCCCATCCTCTTCAGTGAAGTCTCTTCTCATATTTTAATACAGTTAGATACTTTCTCACATTTTGCATTCCATCCTGGGATACGCTGCCTCTTAAATACATATGTTTAGATTTGCATGTATTAGGGGCCTCTTTATGATGTAAAGTTCTTTGTGTTTTGACAAATACATGATAATTATGTATTAACCATTGTGATTTCACACAGAATAGTTTCATCACCCTGAAAGAAAAATCCATTGTGCTTTGGTCATCCCCCAACAACTCCCGTGCAGTCCCTGATCTATTTACCATTTGCCTTTTCTAGAATGTCATATAATTGGAATCATATCCTAGGTAGCCTCTTCAGACTGGCTTCTTTTACTTAACTATGTATAAGGGTTATCCATGTCTTTTTGTGGCTGAATAACTGATTTTTTTTTTGTAGAGACAGAGTCTCACTCTATCGCCCTCAGTAGAATGCTGTGGCATCACACAGCTCACAGCAACCTCCAACTCCTGGGCTTAGGCGATTCTCTTGCCTCAGCCTCCCGAGTAGCTGGGACTACAGGCGCCCACCACAACGCCCGGCTATTTCTTTTTTTTTTTTTTTTGCAGTTTTGGCCAGGGCTGGGTTTGAACCCACCGCCCTCGGTACATGGGGCCAGCGCCCTACCTACTGAGCCACAGGTGCTGCCCTGAATAACTGATTTTATCACTAAACAGTATTACATTCCATGGTTATACCACAGTTTATCCATTCGCCTATTGAAAGACATCTTGCTTACTTACTATTTGGGGGCAATTATAAATAAAGCTGCTCTATACATTCGCATACTGGCTTTTTGTGGATGTAAGTTTTCAAGTCTATTGGATAAATACCTAGGATCACAATTACTGAATCGTATGGTGTATTTGGCTTTGTAAGAAACTGTCAAACTCTCTCCCAAAGTTGTAACATTTTGCATTTCTACCAATAATGTGAGTTTCTATTGCTGTGAACTAGCGATTTGTTTTGTCAGGTTTTTGTTGGTTATTTTTGTTTTGTTTTGTTTTTGCCTTTTAGCCATTTTGGGTGTTTAGTGATACCTCATTGTTTTAATTTGGAATTCTTTAATGACGGAGATGTTGGGCATCATTTTAAGTGTTTATTTGCCATTCACCTGTCTTCTTTGGCAGTGTTTGTACCACCACCACCCTTTTTGAGACAGAGTCTCACTCTGTCACCCTGGGTAGAGTGCAGTGGCATCATAATAGCTCACAGCAACTTCTATGTCTTAGGCTTAAGTGATCCTCTTGCCTCACACTCCCAAATAGCTCGGCCTACAGGCACCTGCCATAATGCCTGGCTATTTTTAGAGACTGGGTCTCACTCTTGCTCAATCTGGTCTCGAACTCCTGAGCTCAGGCAGTCCACCTGCCTTAGCTTCTCAGAGCACTAGGATTACAGGCATGAGCCACTGTTCCCCACCTTTTCCCCATTTTTAAATTGGGTTGTCTTGTTTGTTTTCTTATTTGTTAAGAGTTGTGTATTTTGGATACAAGTTCTTTGTAAAGTATATCTTTTGCAAGTAATTTTTCCCATTTAGTGGCCTTTGTTTTCAGTCTTTTAACAGTGTCTTTCATAGAACAGAAGTTTTTGGTTTTAATATTACTGTATCAGCCTTTTGTCTCCCCATGAATCATGCTTTTGGTATCCATAAATTCACCACCAAACTCAAGGTCATGTAGATTTTCTTCTAGAAGTTTTATGGTTTTACATATCTATTATATTAAGGTCTGCCTTCACTTCCTGAGTAGTTGGAATTGCAGGCATGCACCACCAAGCCCAACTATTGTTGCCTAGGCTGGTCTTAAACTCCTGGGGCCAGTAGTTCTTAGTTTAGTAGATCTCCCTGCCTTAGCCTCCCAGGAGTGGTGGGATTACAGACATGAGCCATTGTACACTGCCAGTCTTCTTTTGAATTTTATGTTTTGGAAGTTGATTTCTTAAAATCATTTTAGTATATTGTTTCTAAGTTTATGTGATATTTCTTGTATTAAATATTTATTAAAATGTGTTTATTCTTAAATATCATAAAGGAAGAGAAAAGGAGTAAGAGAAAAAGAATGGGGAAAACAGAAATTCTTTTCAGAGACCTATTAGCCCTTTATTGTGTTTGTTCTAGAAACAAAAAATACATAATCAAAAATCTTAGGTGGGCTCAGTGACTCATGCCTGTAATCCTAGCACTCTGCGAGGCTGAGATGGGAAGATCAGTTGAGCTTGGGAGTTTGAGACCAGCTTGAGCAAGAGTGAGATCCAATCTCTACTAAAAATAGAAAAAAATAGCAAGGTATTATGGCAGATGTGTGTAGACCAGCTGTTTGGGAAGCTGAGGCAAAAGGATCACTTGAACCCATGAGTTTGAAATTGCTGTGAGCTAGGCTGATGCCACAGCACTCTAGCCTGAATAACAGAATGAGACCCTGTCTCAAAAACAAAAAACAAACAAACAAACAAAAAATCCTCTTTATATAAAAGATAAAAAGTTTGTTGCTTCCTTTTTTATGCTTCTATCAATTTTGTTCATTGAACTCCTGCTATTATATGCAGGTCATTGTTAGGATTACTGAATATAGAAGACATTCATTGTCCTTAAGGAACTTAAACATTGTTTATATAGAAATATAGTGTTGGGCGGCTTCTGTGGCTCAAAGGATTAGGGTGGTGGGTTCAAACCCAGCCCTGGCCAAAATTGCAAGAAAAAAAAAAAAGAAAGAAATATGTTGTCATGACAGTGGTTATAGTATTTTAACATATTTCTTGTTTTTTTTTTCTGAGACAGAGTCTCACTTAGTCACCCTTGGTAGAGTGCTGTGGTGTCATAGCATACAGCAACCTCAAACTCTTGGGCTTAAGCGGTTCTCTTGCCTCAGCCTCCCACATAGCTGGGACTACAGGTGCCTGCCACAATACCTGACTATTTTTAGAGACACCCTTGCTCAGGTTGGTCTCAAACCTGTGAGCTCAGGCAATCCACCTGCCTTGGCCCTCCCAAGTGCTGGGATTCCAGGTGTGAGCCACCATGCCTGGCCTCTGCCTGGCCTAAAATAGCTCATTTTAAAAAATGTATCAGTGACCACTACTCCGATTCTGAAAGATACTGATAGTATCTTAATAAATGTAATAACTTGTATGCATCGCCAATTGATAAAATTTTAGTCTTTTGTATTTGGTGCCCTCTTGTGGATATTTTCAAAATTGCTTGTAAGAACACAGTTTTTAGAGGTGTTATTCTTATTTTAAAATACTTGATTTTATAAGCGTCTTTGTATTTTATTAATCCTTTGACATACTTTTGGCTGTCAGAGAAAAATGAAAATCATAGTTAGTTGCTTTTACTTTTTAATTTACTCTATATCAGCATTGTGCACAGGGGATGTGAGATAATCTTTTGTTTGGAAACTTGTAGTATAATGCCAAAAACTTGTGCAGTCTTGCATCATGGAGTCTCTGAAGTCCTGCCCACATGCCGTTTCACCATTTATGCTTGTTATACTGATGAACAAGTTTTTTTTTATGACTTTTGGAGGTCCTAAAAGCTTTGATGTAACTTTAAGACATGCTTGTGAACATGTAAAAAGTTAGGATCCATGAAGTTTCTGTTTGCTAAAGACAGGTATGTCAAAGACAGCAGCTGTATAAGCCATTATTCTGGTTTTGTAGTGAAAGAAAAGGACCACCTACTACAGCAATAGGAAGAAAGTTCATTCTTTGTATAGAATTCTAGATAATGTGAATCTTAGTAATTTTTAATGGATGAATACCTATTTGTTACTTTTTTCACCAGCAGCTGTTTGAAAGGAGAGTATTTTTAATTTATCTCAGTAATTCATAGCTCAGCTGAGTTGAATGTGGTACCAATGAGATCAGAGTTGACCAGTTGACCTATATATAGTGGACTTTAATTTGTAACACAGAAAAAACAAACAGTCACAATCTTGTATATTGATGAAAGGAACAATGTGATAAGTGCTGTCCTTTACTGTTAATATATTGGGATGCAATTTAAAGATAATGCATCAGTGTTTTGCTTTGCTATGGGAGTATTTTTAGTTTAGTAGAGCTCTTATATGACTTGAGACATACAAATAAATGTGCATAGTACTCTTTAATTTTTGACTTTTATAATTCAAATAATGATTAAAACTTACTTACCGACAAGGTTAGCATCAAGTAATCAATAATTCCTGAATTCAGTTATGCATAAGAAGAGAAGTTAAAGATTCTTATCACAGTTTTTCCCAATTTTATGTTCATCTCCTTGAATTTGCACTGCACACCTTGTTGACTTCTTTTCTTTCTTTTTTTTTATTAAATCATAGCTGTGTACATTAATGAAATCATGGGGTACAATGTGCTGGTTTTATATACAATTTGAAATATTTTCATCAAACTGGTTAACATAGCCTTCACTGCATTTTCTTAGTTATTGTGTTCAGACATTTATGTTCTGCACTTTTTTTTTTGGAGACAGAGTCTTACTTTATCACCCTCAGTAGAGTGCTGTGGTGTCACAGCTCACAGCAACCACCAACTCTTGGGCTTAGGAGATTCTCTTGCCTCAGCCTCCCAAGTAGCTGGGACCCAGGCACCCTCCAGAATGCCTGGCTATTTTTTTGTTGCAGTTTGTCCGGGGCTGGGTTTGAACTTGCCATCCTCGGTATATGGGGCTGGCCCCTTGTTGATTTCTTATTCAACTCTTTCACCGCAAATAAATAATTAGGTTTCAATTCCTTCATCATGTGCTAAAGTGGCAAAGTCCATGAAGTCACTTTTTAGATATTAAATAACTACCATTATCTATTTTTCCCCTGTCTTTTTAAAATTCAAATTAGAATCTTTTATGACTTTCTCCTTAGAGTCAGTTTGGTCTCTTTGGGTTCAGAATATGGAAGTTATTGTCAGTTCATTATTTGATTGCTCAGAAAGTGTCTAGAAAAGTGGTTTCTTCTTCCATTTCTTTCAGATTCAACTTGTCATTTCTGTTACTATCATACCTTTTTTTTAGAACAGGCTCTAATTATCCTCAAATTTGAATTCCAGCAATAACCTTCTGATTCCAATCTTTTTCTCTAGTCTTGCTCTTGTCTAATTTATCCTTTAGTTTCCAAGGTTCCTTTCCCTCCTTTGCCAAGTAACTTATGCTGGCTCCCAGTATTCAAAGGATTCCGTAAGTTGTAAGATATCCTTTAATATAGTCAGACTCACTTACTACTTTCCATTCTAGCCAGGATAGTTCTTCTTTTGTGCTTTTCTTTTTTTCCAATCTAGAATGCCACTGTCTACTTTTTTTCCTGATTTTTATCTTAAGATCCGGTTTTCTAAAGCTGTGGTCCCCAACCCCTGGGCCAGAGACTGGTATATTAGGAACCTGGCTGCATAGCAGGAGGTGAGAGGTAGGCAAGAGAGGGAAGCTTCATCTGTATTTACAGCCACTCCTCATTGCTCACATCATCACTTCAGCTCCATCTCCCGTCAGATCAGCCACAGCATTAGATTCTTACAGAAGGGTGAACGCTACTTTAAACTATTCACAAAGGATCTGGGTTGCACTTTTCTTATGAGAATCTAATGCCTGATGATTTGATGTGAAGATGTAATGTTCTTTCTTTCTTTCTCCCTCTCCCTCCCCTCCTCTTCTCTCTGTCATTTTCTTTCTCCCTCTCCCTCCCATTGCCCTGATGTAATGCTCTAAAACAGTGGTTCTCAACCTCCCTAATGCCGCAGTGTATTTTCATTGTTAAAAAGGGGTGTGACCCACAGGTTGAGAACTGCTGCTCTAGAATCATCCTGAAACCATCTCTCCTCTCCCTTCCCAGTCCACAGAAAAATTTTCTTTCTTAAACCCACCCCTGGTGTCAAAAAGGTTGGGGACCACTGTTCTAAAGGGAACTAACTTAATTGGAGTAAGGGTGTGTTGATTCCGTTTGTTGTTTCTATCCATTTTCAGTAGCTTGTTTAGGCCTGTGTTTATTTTTGGGACTATGAGTTCATGTGGGTTGAGTATTACTTCCTTTAAGGTAGATTTACATTTATTTCCATCAGGCACCTGTGGTACTTACCCTACTGTTAGGCTAATTTCTCAGTGTGAGATTCCCCAGACCTTGTGGGTTAATGTAAAATTGAAAGCCAGATTCATGGTAGCAGATTCTAAAGGGAGACATCCCAATCCCCCCCACCCCACCCCACCCCATACCTAAAGCCCAGGTGAAATTTGCCCTTTCCCGTGCTTGTGGGTAAATTTTTTCTTGCCTACCCTTTCACTGAGGATGGAGACTGTTAAGATTCTCAGCTTTATGTAGAAGTATTAGTTCTACTTCAGAGATAACCCAAAGACTTCTCTTTTCTGTTTTATCTACTAAAATATAAACCTTATTTAACCACCAATAACCCACCCTCATTATCACATGCCTCCAGGAGAGCTCTATAGTCAGATTTAACTTATTATCATAGCTTTATCTGGTTCTGGGCCCTTGGAGATTTCCCTTGCTCTCCTGACAGCTCAGCTTTGCATTTGTAGTATGTTTGTCACTTTTATTGTTTGTTGTTTCCTGAGCATCTTTAAGAGGTTTTATTTATGTTTTCTTTTTTTTCTTTAAGAGGTTTTAAAGATATCTAGATTACTATAATATAACAACTTTTTATATAATTGGTTTACTTATATATCTTATTAATTTTATCTGAAGAATATTTTTTTCATGTTATATAGATTGCATACTCAAGGCCCAGTGTGATAGCTCATACCTGTAATCCTAACACTCTGGGAGGCCGAGGTGGGCAAATTGCTTGAGCTCACAAGTTCAAGACCAGTCTGACCCAATAGCCGGGCATTGTGATAGGCACTATAGTCCCAGCTACTCAGGAGGCTGAGGCAGGAGAATCACTTGAGGCCAGAAGTTTGAGGTTACTGTGAGTTATGACGCCATATAGCACTCTACCCAGGGTGACAAAGTGAGACTTAGTCTCTAAAAAAAAGAAAAAGGAAAAGAAACAAGAATGCATTGCGGTCATTAGAACAGGTTGGTTGAACAAAACCTATTAAGATTATTGCTTTTATACTGACACTGTACTGTTAAGAGACTGCATTTGAAGTAAAGAAGTGTTTAATATCATTTCAAGAAGAAGAATAAAATTAGAATAATTTTCAATTAGGACACTTGTTTAACTAAGGAGTAGTGTGACTATATCATTAGTGTTATAAATGACAAATACTTTCTAAAATGTTTCTGTAAGTGTCCATAAAATCATTCAATTAGTAACTGAATATTTAGAGAATAGTTTAAGGTATTAGATATTGCAAATGTAAAGATATGTAATGCAAAGTCTCTGATTATTTCTCAGATTATTATAGCATAAATCTGTCTTAGCAGTGGAAAAGGATTTCCTAATAATGTTTTCAAATGTTTATATTCCATGTGGATTTTATGATTCATAAGCTGGATTATCATCAGGACTCTTGTTTTGCATTCCTGGCACATGATGGCCACTGATTGAAAATGCTATTGTATTCCTTACTGGAACTGGCTTCTTCGACAGTAGGGAAGCATCTGTTCTGCAGACCTTTTTCTATAAAGTATCAACATGTTTTTCTTCTGCCTTTCTTTTGTGTAAGTGAAGTATAACTTTGAAAAAACATTATAATCAACCATTTCATTATAAAAATGTGAAAAGTATCAAATGTCATTTTACTAATAATCTAAAATATCAAGAATAAGTTTAGAGTTAATAATTTTTTAAAGTAAAAACTGTTGCTAAAAAGTTTTCAACACCATTGCCAAAGTTTTAGTGTTTGAGTTTTCTAACTTTGTAGAAACTAGTTCTCATTCCATCTGTACTTTATTAATTTCTGTTTGGGTGTCACCCTGTCATTAGTGCATTGAGTATTCATGCAATTTTTTAATTACTATTTTTTAAACTGTCAATTTGTAAATTAGATTAGCATTCTTAAGCAAAGTGACTCACGTAAGTAAAAGGAATATTCAGTAAGACCAATCCTTTCCAAACTTGATTCGGTGTTTTTACTTAGTTATAGACTATTTAAGCCAATTGTGTGAATTCAGAAGTACGAGCTTCTCATCTCTTTGTAGATCCATTATCGATATATAATATAGGAAAGCTAAATGTACTATTTTATACCTACTAGATGTTATGTTTCTTACTAAGTTTAATGGTAACAGCCCTGAATCTAACAAGGATAAGAGACATATGACTCACACATATAAAAATAGACTTAGGGTTTTGGTGATAAACTAGTCGCAGCCATGATAAAATATTAACCTAGCAGATTTTTTAAAGGTACTGATAGAAAATAACTTTTTCCTCCGTCCTCAGTGGGGCCTACTGGAAAGAATAAACCCCATTTGTTTTTTTAAATTAGCTTTTGACCAAGTACAAATCAGTCTGTTTATGAGTATGTTATTTTCTTCATCTCTTAGCAAAATGAAATGTGCTCTAATGAATCTGTGGTATAAATTAAATTGAGTGTGAAAAATGCTATGGATAGTTTAAAAGCCTTATATAATTGGAAGTTAGATCTTGGGCTAAGACTCAGATAGACATGGTCAGAATTCTTGCTTCTCTAATTATTTGTTATATGACCTTGTAGAAATGATTAAACCTATTTGAGCTTTAGGTTCCTTTACAGAAGACCAACAGTATTAGCTCTGAGGGTTAATAAGAGGATTAAAGAGAAATAGCTTATAGAAATACTTTAGCATAGTATGTCTAACTCATTGGTAACTATTTTTGTCATTATTAAGTGAATGATCAAATGAATAACTTCAGTTAATAGCATTATTTCCTATCCCAGAGTATCTTCAATAGCCAGCGTTTTATAATACAACAAGACATTCTATTACTAGAAACTAGCATAACTTTGTCCTTAGTTTAGTACTTTGGTATTACCTTATAAGGAAGGATTCAACATGCATTCAATAGATTACATAATAAAGATGTGCTGAATATTAGGAATATAAGTGTTAACAAGATCTGGTTAGGGCCCTTAATAGATTTTCGAGTCAAATGGAGAAGTTAGATGAAACGCATATATAGTATCATGCAGTAAGTGTATGATCAGCGTAAGTACAAGGTGCTGTAGGAATGCAAAGGCATGATACCTAATTCAGCCTTAGGGTGTCTGAGCTGAGAAGGAATGTGTATGAATGTAGTTCTGATTTTAAAAAGAGTTTAATTTAAAATGCCCTACCCAAACTTACGAATCTATGTTACATATATAGTCTATTTATCCTTGAAAACCTAACTCTTAGGCAGCCTCCCCAGTGAGGGCTTCTTTCCTTGCTAAAGGCAGAGTTAGAGGCACTCATCATGGTATTCCCATTATACTGTCAACACTTAACAGCATTTAACAGATGTGACACTTGTTCACATGTCAGTAGATTTCTCCTAGACCTCAGATCAGACTCCCTAAAAAAACAAAATTGAGTGAAACTATGTCTTTTTCATTTTTGCATCTCCAGTACCTGGCCTGCTACTTGACCTATTACAAATGTACAATAAATGCTTGTTAAATGAATTAATAATGAAAATATAAATTGATTCATTCAATAAATAAATATTAGGTACCTACTGTGTGTTAGGTATTTTAGCAATGGGGATTCAGAGGTTAAAAGAAGTCTCTTGACTTCATCAAACTTAACATTTGTAGTAGCAGAGAAGACCAGGTACAGACTGTGACAAAATACAGAAGAACAGAGAATGATGGTAGCTTTAATTTAGATTGGTGGTCAGAAAATGTCTCACTAACGAGATGACATCTAGGTAGAGACTTATCAGGCTATCTTGTGGAAGGCATTCCAGTCTGGGAGATCGGCCAATTTAAAGTTTCAAAAAGGAATATGCTTAGAATACTCAAGAAACAGAAAGGAGGCCAGCCCAGCTAGAGTGTGGTGAGCAAGAAGGAATGTGATAGGAGATGAGATTGGCAGATGTTACAGATCACATTTGGCTGTGATAAAGGCTTTGGATTTCATTCTAAGTGTGATGAGAGGCCAAATGCCGATTTTTAGCAGGAAAGTAACATGATGTGATTTGTCTTTTGAAAGGATCGATCTACCTCTGTGTGTGAGAGACTAAAAGGGGCAAGAATGGAGATAGTGAAAACAGTTTGGGGCAGTTTTAATAATCCAAGTGACAGAAGATGGTGGTGGACTAGAAGGGGCCAAATAATTTGTGTGGGACTCTTTGGGAATAGGAGCTGGTGACTTAACCTGCTAAAATTATAAGACTGCACCTCAAACTTAAGCATTGAAGTAAATAAAAATTTAAGTGTAAGTATGGTTCATGTATGTAGCGGAATAATGGGGTAAGAAATAAAAACTTCTTTCTTAGTTCCAGTTCTACTTTTAAGTAGGTGTGTGAATTCAGGGAAATCTGTCCTGAGTGCTTTCAGATACAAAATGAGGGGTTGAATTAGTTTTCTGTCCAACTATGAAGGTCTGTGATTTTATAGTTCCATTAAAAAGTGAATGTATTTCTTGAACGTATTAACCTAAATAATGGTCAGAGTAGAGGCTCTCTAAAAGAAAGCAGTATTTATTTGGGAATAGGGCATTGTCATGGGAACATAGGTACCATAGTAAACTTTGTGTATATGCAAGGAGATAAAGGAAGACAAAGGTTTTTAAAGGAAAAATAGAGAGGTTTAAATAATTGTCTTCAGATAATTATCCTTAGCTACAAGGATCAATAACAGGGATGGCACCAGTCTGAGGTCAGACAGGAAGTTGCTGGGCAGACATTTCACAGAAGTATGTTTTGTGTAAGATTGTGATGGCTGTTGTACAAGGTTGTGATTTTGTGATTATTTTTCTTGTCCGGCATTTATGCATCGAAAGAACCAAGTCCTATTTGTGTGTGTGGAGTTGTTTTTATGTTTTAAGCACAAATGACTCCATTTTTATTCTGACAATTCTCACAAACACTGTTTTGAATACTGAAGCACTTTAATGGATTCAGAAGTTCTGTAAGGCATTCTTGTCCACGAATTATTTAACATTTGTAAAAGATTTCACAGAACAATTGCTTAGGCTCTGCACCCATAGCTCAGTGGCTAGGGCACCGGCCACATGCACAGGGACTGGTGGGTTCGAACCTGGCCCTGGCCTACTAAACAAAAATGACAACAGCAACAAAAAAATAGCCAGGCATTGTGGCAAGTGCCTATAGTCCCAGCTACTTGGGTGGCTAAGGCAAGAGAATCGCTTAAGCCCAAGAGTTTGAAGTTGCTGTGAACTGTGACACCGTAGCATTCTACCAAGGGTGACATAGTGAGACTCTGTCTCAAAAAGAAAAACAATTGCTTATAAAATGAGGTAATAACTTTATGCAAAAGTATATAATGAAGGTTGTAAATTCTACAGAATTTTGGAAAAGAAGATAATTAACAAAGACTAAATTAGCCATGGAACAATAAGATGCTTATCTGTAGGACTAGGTAAGGATTTAGTTAAATGGATAGGGAGAAGGGCATTCTAGGTAGAGGAAAAGACATGAGCACAGATAAAGTCTTAAAGAGCATAGCATCTTATGGATTTACCATACAGACTCCCAGCAGAGAGAGATTCACTTAAAAGTAAGCCTGCCTGATTGGAAGATATATACCTATAAAATGTGAAAATAGGATTAGCCAGGTAGAATAAGAATAGAACATAGAGGGCATTAAAATCTAGGCCGAAATGTTTAGCTTTAAAGTAGACAAGAACTGTGAACCATTGTAGATTCTTCAGTAGGAGACAGATACAAATAGTATTCAAGAAAGAGTAATATAATGCTGTGTTCTTGGGGGAAGATGTGAAACTTCTTGTTCCAGGTAACATGCAGGCATTTTTGCATTCCTTTTCTCATTTAGTCATTATAACACCAGTGAAAGAAATTAAAGTTCCGAGAGTTTAAATAACTAGCCTAAAGATTTTATGCCTAGTAAGTGATTTGAGCCAGGATTTGAACTAATGTCTGTCTGATACTAGAAGGATAGATGGGAGAATCTTTAGTCAGGAAGCATTAGCTACAGTAGTCTTGGTATGAGGTGGTGAGGAATATTCACAGTAGCAGTTGAAATGAAAAAGAAGAAATGAGGTAGAGCCTGAGAGAGTTTTTTTGTATTAATATTAAACAATAGGAATTTATTTCCTCACTGTCTGGAGGTTAGAAGCCCAAGTAAAACAAGGTGTTTGCTTGGATTAGTTTCTCCTGAGGTTCTCTCCTTGTCTTATAGATGGGTGTCTTTTCTCTGTGTCTTCACATCATCTTTCCTTCTAAAAATTTTTCCTTAAAGAACTTGTTGACCAGTAGCATATAGGAATAAAAGAGACTACATACAAGAAGACACTGAAATTTTACTCTTGGGTAGCTAGTAAAGGTTACTATGTTTTGTGGTGGTTGTTGCAAATGGAGGAAGACCAGAGGGGGCTAGAGAGATGGATGAAATAATATTTAATCTGGGAATGTCAAATTTTAAGAATCATTAACATTTAAGTAGTAAATAAAGACAGAAAAATTTCAGTTGAAGGTATGAGAATGAAGAGATTTTGTAATATAGAAAGTCATGAAAGAACAACAGAAGATTTTGCGATATAACGCCCGAGCTTATCTTGTAGGCATAGGAAGAATAGAGGTATCAACCAGCTGTCCAACTATTGTCAGGTCAAACCGCTTAAGTTGCTGAGACACAATATTGTATATGTTCCTGTTTTTCACATTTGCATTTTGACCTCTGCTAGAACTAGATTTTGCTTGTATGTTTCTACTAAAAGTAGAATAGAGGTAAGTGAATTTCAGTGCATAATCAGGCTTTTCTAAACAGCAGGTTCTTGGTCTTTCAAACAGAATGTATTAGTTTAGTTTTATGGCCCTATCCAATATAGCTTTCAGTAAATGTTCTATGAAGCATTTTTTATTCATATTTACATAACCGACTTGATGCTTCTGTGAAGCATTTAAAAACTAACGGCTAGAATATGACAACAAAAGGATAGGCAACAAAAGAAAAAAATAAGTAAATGAGACTTTATCAAAATTAAAAACTTTTGTGTAGTAAAGGATACTATCAAGAGTAAAAAGACACAATAGGAGAAATATTTGCAAATGATCTGTGTGATTAAGGATTAATCTCTAGAATATATAATATCCAGGATGTATAATAACTCCACTACAATAAAAAAGAAAAAATTCCCCTTTTAATTTAAAATTTTCCCTTTTTAATAATATATTTTCTCCAATTTTAATATCAGGTGTACCCAGATCAAGTAGAATGATTTTGAAGTATTTCTTCTTTTTCTATTGTCTATAAGATGTGGCATGATTTATTTTTCAAAATTATCTTTTACTTTTATTTATAAATATTAATTATCTATTTTTTGAGACTTAAAAAAATAATAATAAGTTAACTGATGACTCCATACTGAGTCAAAGCATTCTATAATAGACATACTCTTATTTGGTAATGTGAATGTTACTTTCTTTGCATTATTATTATTATTGCTTAATATTTCGATGTAGCAATTGTCTGATTCCTTTTCTGAATGTATTTATGTTTGTTCATTCTTTACGAGGTTTTTGTTTCTAGTCCTTATTTTAAACATTGTTATCATTATTAAAATTTAAGCCTTTTTAATTTTGTGAAGGCAAAAAAAATGGAAACCTAATAAACATATGTTAAAAAAAATTCCCATTTCAAAATGAGCAAATAGACATTTCTCCAAAGAAGATATGCAAAGGGAAAATAATAAGCATGTGAAAACATCAGTAGTCATTAAGGGGAACGCAAATCAAACCATGATGAGGCATGAGATCATATCCATTGGGATGGCTGTTATTTTTTAAAAAATGGAAAATAACAAGTATTGCCAAGCATATAGAGAGATTGGAATCCTATACATTGTTCATAGGATTGTAAAATAGTATTGGCACTGTAGAAAACAGTTTGGGGGCTAAAAAAATTCAATATAGAGTTACCATATCATCCAGGAGTTGCACTTCTTTGGGTATGTACCCAAAAGAATTGAAAACAGGAACTCTTTACGATAATGTTCACAGTAGCATTTTTCACAATACTCAAGATGTAAACAACCCAAATATCCACAAATGAATGGGAAAATAAAATGTGGTATACATATAAATTGCAACATCATTCAGCCTTAAAAAGGAATGAAATTTCAATAGATGCTATAACATGAATGAACCTTGGAAGCATTATGTTAAGTGAAATAAGCCAGACACAAAAGGCCATATATTGTATGATAAGGTATCTAGACTAGTTAAATTCATAGTGAAAAAAAAAAAAAAAATAGAATAGAGGTTACCAGCGAAGGAATGAGAAATTTTTATCTAATGGGTACAGAGTTTTGGGATGATGAAAAAGTTCTGGAAATCTGTAGTGGTGATATTTACACAACACTGTGAGTATACTTAATGCTGTGGAGCTACACACTTAAAAAATGGTTAAAATGGGCTGGCTCATGCTTGTAATCCTAGCACTTTAGGAGGCCAATATAGGAGGATTGCCTGAGGCCAGGAGTTTGAGTCTAGCCTGAGCAACATAGTGAAACCCTGTGATAGCATGTGCCATCTAATTCCAGCTACTTAGAGGCTCAGGCAGGAGGATCTCTTGAGCTAGGAGTTTGAGGTTACAGTTAGCGGTGGTAATGCCACTATACTCTAGCCAATGCAACAGAACAAGACCCTGTCTCAGGGTAAGGGGGGGGGAAGGGTTAAAATTATAAACTTTATGTTATGTATATTTTGCTACAATTTAAAAGAAAAAGCTAATGGTTATTATACAGGGTTATACACATTATTATGTTTGTATTAATAGAAAATGCCGATATTTTCTATCTTAAAGATCTTCTGTGTTGTATGTTTAATTATTCTGTCATGGTATTCTTTGGATTGCATTTGTTAATTACTTACCTATATTCTTATTTTAAAAGCAGTTATTCGGTAGTGTGCTACATAAGAGGCAAGTTTTTCGCTAACACCACAAAGGGTCTCTGGCCCAATGAGTGGGTTTGATAGTAATCCTTGCTACAACTATAATATAAAAAAATAAAAAATAAATTAAAAAAAGCCGTTATTCATCAGTTTTGTTGCTTAATCTGTAACTACCTAAAACTTTAGATTATTTGGGGTAATTTTGGCAGTTACAACATTTGCATGTGTGTCTTTATATTAAAATTAGTAGTAATTGTAGTATTTTTAGAACTACTAAAATTATCATATATCCATACTATTGTTCAAGGAATTAAGAAGTCCAGCTGTCTTAGAAAAGTCTTCCTTCATTGCAATATTTTGCTTACAGGATGAAGATGAATTGGATTCCCACACCATGGTGAAGACTAGTTCTGAAAGCGTGGGCACCATGCGGGCCACAAGCACGATGAGTGAAGGGGCACAGACCATGATTGAACATAATAGCACAATGTTAGAATCTGACTTGGGGACCATGGTTATAAACAGTGAGGATGAGGAGGAAGAAGATGGAACTATGAAAAGTATGTGGCTTTTCCCACTGAATATTTTAAAAGTATACTTCTTTAGAAACCAGGATAGTTCTTTGTTACTGTATATAGGCAATTATCAAAAATGGTGTTTCTTGGCTTTATGTAACAGTAAAAAATAGTATGGCACAAGTAAACTTCTAAAAATTTAACATAGGAGAAAACAACACATCTTACGATAACGTAGCGTTATGGAGTTTTTTTCTGTTGAATCTGCTAACCCATAATTTAATTTGTAAAGCATTTTAGAATGAAAAAGATAGGGTCCCTAACCTTTACTTTTCCAATTAAAAAAAGTGAACTTAGTATTCCTTTCCAATAAATACAAAATAATATTATTTCATGTTGTCCAAATTATCACTTAAGCCACAGAGACAAAGCAGTGCAAGCTATAAAAAGAAGTAGGAGCAGAGGTGGGAAAATAAGAAACACCAGGAAGGAGGAAAGACAGGGATGCTCATCCAGAAGATTTGCTTCCGTTCATATTTCCTGCTGCTTATCATGGGCGAGGCCAGGGGTGCTGCAGGGTCTGAGTGATGAGTAAGACATTCCCTCTGTCCTCCTTTGCTTGCAGAGTGATTAAGATAGGGATACTTTCACAAACTAGCGTTCTTTTTTTTAAAAAACAGGTTTTTAAAGGTACTGCAGTTAAACAATGTAGGACGTTTTGATTTCACACTGATAAGCAAAAATGCATTAATTTTCTCATCATGCCAATGGACCTTTCTCATCCCTTCCTCCTACTACCCTAGGCCTGTGTGGTTAATGTTAAAGTCTAAGCACTAGACCGGTGGTTCTCAACCTTCCTAATGCTGCGACCCAGTAGCAACGAAAATAATTTTATGGTTGGGGGTCACCACAACATGAGGAACTGTATTAAAGGGTCGTGGCATTAAAGAAGTTGAGAACCACTGCACTAGACAAGCATTGCTTCTAAATGGCAGAGAAACAGGATTACATGATTTCTACCATTGTAGAGCCTAGAAAGTTGTAAATTTTCATGTAAGTTGTTGGCACTGCAAAGTGGATATTGGAATTTCCTTTCTGGTATTTCTGTTTTCTTTTTGCCCACCCTTTCTTTTTTCTACTCCCCTGTGAGGTCTTACCTTACTTGCTTCAAGTCTCTTAGCTCACTGCCACTGCTTTCTTCATATACCTTCTTTATACATAGCTCTTTATGGGGCAGGTGATCTATGAAAGAGGATGGCTGGGAAGCACAGAGTGCAAACAGACGGCTATGTGGTTATTCCTGGATGTGGGGCATGAATTTTCTACCCACTGCCACTGGCGAGTCTCTTTGCCCTGGAAAGCAGCCTAAATCTTAAAGGGTTCCTAAAATTCCTAGGTGGGCTTCTGACTGGAATAGGCCTTCTGTATCCATACATACATGCCTTATGCAGTTGCATAGAGTAATATTACAGCCTCCAAAGCTAGCTAGTGTTAGGGTACAAGCCACATGCCCCGTAGATCAAAAAGACGCTGTGGTGAAACAGCTCACACATTTCCCATCAGCATGTAGCACCATTTTTGTATAAGCTGATCAGTTTCTTTTTTACTCAAATGTTATGACTCCTGGCATATTATTAGAAGATCATCGAGTACTTTGTTGAAGTTCTTGTTAGCTGTGAGCTCCTACAAAACTATATAAACAGGTTTTTCGTGTAGTTATATAGTTGAACATCAACATATATAGTAGAGTGGTTAAAATAACAAGTCTTTATAGAATCTAATCATGTTACATTACAATGCATTATATTTCAAGGAAGAAATAGTGATGATGATTTATCAAACTTTACACTTTAAAATTACATCACGTATTTCCACATATTTTGTATAGTGACTTTTGGCTTTGACAATCACAGAAGTCTATCTACATAAATTATAAATATATTTTGTTAAATTATAAAGGTATGACTTTTTCTCACAGATTTTATGGAAAATCCATTTTTATGTTGAGCAGATAGTGGTTTATATAGTTGCAGTTGTTTAATGTGCCTCAGCAAGTTTTAAATTGCATGAGCTAACTTTTCATGAATTTTAAGTTTCTGCAAGATCGACTTCATTCTATAATGTGTGGGACATTGATGTTCCCCAAAATCTAATCAAGTGATGTTAGTATAACCCCTGGCAATTGTCATAGTATAGCAACAGTAAAGAAGTTACAAAACCTTGCTCCATCTCTCTTTATTCAGTAAGCTTGCCAGAGGGGAATCTACAGAGAATGATGATCTCCAAAATTAACTGAATAGCCCGGGCATGAATCAGAGGGATTGGAAAGGCAAGATGAGGGAAGGAAATGGCAAGGGAGTACTCAGCTGGTCTGGCATCTCTTGACTAGGAGTATGTTTGATAATGTACATTGAGATAAACTTGAGTTGGGAGAACTATTTTCCACTATTCGTGAAATTTGACATCTCTCTGAGAAAATGAAGAAACTGCCACAAAACCATGAAGAGTAAATTTAAATTTTACTTTTTTTATTTTTAGAAAGGGAGAAAAAAGCAAATTTCTCATGGTATAGCTATCATCAGTTGAGGTACTTCTGTGGGCCAAACATTGTGTTCAAGACTTATATATTATCTTATTTTACTCCTCACAAGGATCCTATAAAATAGCACTTTCACTACCATTTACCACTAAAGAAACTGGGACTTTAGAAGGTTGTTTAAGATTTCATAGCAAGTAAATGATGAAAACTATATACAGACTCAGGTTTGACATCAAAATCACATTACTACTCTGGAGCTGGTGAGTTTGATGTCCTTCTTGGGCAGGATTCTAGAATATATGTGAGTCTTTTAGGAAAGATCAGTATCGTTACAAGGTAACAGGTTACTGGAAACAAATCATATCAGAATAATATAATTTTCTTTTTTCAACAGCATTGCTAAACTGTAGATCAGAGAAAATGCAAGGTTTGGATATTGTACGGAACAATATTGGAGAAGCGTATGACAAGGTCTTTAATGATGTTCTTGTAGGCACTACATAGTATGACCTTGCTGAATGTACTGTTGTGAGAGTTGAATGGTTACACCTAAACGTGCTCACACATATTTGTGAGTTTGTTAGAGGAAACAGAAACTACTCTAGGTATTTTAAACACAAAGAGATTTAAGTCACAGGACATTAACAAAATCAAAGGAAACACTGGAGGAGGAAGTCGTCTTGGCTAGGACTCCAGGAGTAACACCCCAAGTGAGCCTATAAGGGACTGCTGGGTTCAGTGATAACAGATTGAAGTTAACTCCTCTTGCTATTCAGAGATTAGAAAGCAGCCAGTATTACTGCAACCACTCCTTAGTACCTGTGAAACTGGTGACTAAATGCTAGAATGCCACTTTAAGATCCTCCAGGTCTCTATGACTGCTTGAGAGAGGAAATAACTAAAGAAATAGGCACATAACCTTTGTTCTTTTTTTTCCTTTTCGCAGCCATGAAACAGTATAGTTACTCAGGACTCTAGTTGCAAGGAGTCTGGAAAAGATAGTATTTAGCTGTCTAGCCTCTATAATACAAAGGCTCCCCAGAGGCAGGTGAGTGGCAGTGGTTGCTAAATTTCAGTACAGTATTTCAGCCACTAAAATTTCAACCATAGTATTAATAGTCATTTATCTATAGACTTCTCATTGTATGTTATAGCCTAGACCTCAGCCCTGGCTAGCTTAACATTTTCATAGAAACTTGGATAAAATCATAGGGTGAAAGTTCATCAGAATCGCAAATGACATGAAGTGGAGCTAAATAGAAATACATTTTAAGATAGAGTCAAGATCTTAAAAGATCTCCACAGGCTGGAGCAGCGGGCTTAATTTACACGATAAACCCTGCTGTTGGGTCTAAGTAACTAACACAAGTAAGTGTATATCATAGTAGTAGCTCTTAAAGATGTTGGTTTTGCAGTCCAGAGCAGGGCTTGGGCATTTATATTTTTAAAATATACTTTAAAAAAATGTTTAAACTCTACAAGTACTTCTGAGGTACAGTTAGGACTGATGGGCTTTATAGAAGAAGGAAATAAACAGCTTCACTGTGCTGTTAGGGACCAGAACTTATCCGGACTGTTTGTTGTATTTAGAACTTACCTTAAGCGTTTAAGAATGATGGAGAGAAACACTGGAGCACATCAGCAGAGAGGGAGCTGGATGGTGATATAGGTGTAGACCATGTTGTATTAAGCACCGGTGGAGAAATGACTAGTCATGTTGAAGTCACATATTATTTAACTTACATTTAATTTTCACAACGGTTTATCAATTATTAAGTTCTGGGTTAAATAATTTTAATTGAACATCTGTATCAATTTTTTATCATCTTTTTTTTTTGAGACAGAGCCTCAAGCTGTCGCCCTGGGTAGAATGCTGTGGCGTCACAGCTGACAGCAACCTCCAATTCCTGGGCTCAAGCCATTTTCCTGCCTCTGCCTCCCAATTAGCTGGGACTACAGACGCCCACCACAATGCCTGGCTATTTTTTGGTTGCAGCCATCATTGTTGTTTGGCGAGCCCAGGCTGGATTCGAACCCGCTCAGGTGTATGTGGCTGGCACCCTAGCCGCTTGAGCCACAGGCACAAAACATCTCTATTTATAAAATGTCTTCTTTGTACATGCCTGGGGTATATAATGATTTTGAAAATGTATCTCAGTTGTTTTTGTTGTTGTTGTTGTTTTGTTGGTTTTTTTTTTTTGGGGGGGGGTGCAGTTTTTGGCCAGGGCCGGGTTTGAACCCACCACCTCTGGTATATGGGGCTGGCGCCCTACTCCTTGAGCCACAGGCGCCACTGTAGTTTGGATAGCACTTATATGCAGTTTCACTTAATTGTAATAGAAAGCAAATGAGGTTCTGCTTTAGATTTTTAGGAGTTTATTCTGGAAACAGATATTAGATTGATTTACAAAGGGTTTAGGAGAGATACAAGAAGGGAAGACTAACCATTAGGTATCCCCACAGGCCTGGTTCATCCAATATCCCTTGACAAAATTATAAGTCTGAGAGAATTTGCTGTGAGCATCCACTTCATGTCTCATTCTTTGCTGAGTAACGTCTCTCTCTCAATTCTGATTCATGTGCTTTCCTCCAAAAACCTGTTTCAGAAAAGAATCAGATATATTGGTATAAAATGCCTAATAACATTTAATGTTCATGAACTACATTTTCCCCATAATTATAAAACCTTAAGCCAAAGAAATAAATCACTAAGGATCAAGTTTCAGATGGCAAGAAATAATTAGCAAGGGTAGCAGAGTGACTTTCTCACTTTACCAGAGACCTTATCATGAAAACCTGTTGTATTACTCTTTAACTGGTTAGTCTTGCCCAGGACATAGCAATAAAGGTGATAGCAGTAAACTACAGGTACCTCTTGCAGTTAGATTCTATTACATAATATTTCTGGGCAGCTAGAAACCCTTCATTTTCCTCTACAGAAGTATTAGGTGGCCAGGTAAGGTATGGAGTTCACGGAAGTCTGCTTGTCTGTACACTCATGATCAGTGGGATGGGTGAGGAAGTAGGACCCAGCTCAGGCCTATTGATGCAGTCATTTTGGTTGTAGGATGCCTCTTTTTATTACCACAAACCACAGACAAATGTGTAAATATTAGCCTTCTGTGTACAAGTGAAAAACTCTTTTGTGTAAAGGCCTGTGAAGAAAGGGTTTTCATAGAAAGGTGGCCATTAGTTGCACAGGAAATCCTTCCTTTTATTTAACTAAAATTGTGGGACTTTAATTTGTCTGTTTCCTTCTAGTCTGCCCTCATTGGAGATGGAAAACAGCTGGTCACTGTTTTCTGTGCAAGACTCCTTCATATGCACATGGATACTTATTAAATTGTTTCTTAGACTTCTCTTTTCCTAGCTAAACAATTTCAGTCTCTTTAACCTTTGTGCAGGTATTGTTTTCTAAGCTTTTAATCTCTTTTCTGAATAGCCTGTGGACCTTCTCCATGTTATGTGTGTCCTCTTCTATTTAAAATAAAATAAAATACAGCATAATGAAGGAAAAAAAAACTAATGTCAGTAGCTTCTGTATTAACTTCCTGGTTTTTTTTTTTTTTTTTTTTTTTTTTTGCTGTTTTTGGCCAGGGCTGGGTTTGAAACCACCACCTCCAGCATATGGGGCCGAAGCCCTACTCCTTTGAGCCACAGGCACCGCCCAACTTCCTGGTTTTTATACGTATTCACTATATTTTTGGCGCAAATTAAAGTACAAATTTCTAAGATCATTAATCAGGTGGAACACCTACATCTTAAAATATTTTTAGAAGAACAAAATTAGGTAATCACTGCAAATCCCTTTGATGTTGACACATACTATGCTAAAGTGTAATTGTTATTTCATTCACATCACTCTACACCCGATTATTGTCATAATTGTGCTAAGAAATTAATAATTAAACAAATTAGATTTTATTGAAGTATTTTTAAAATCTATATATGTATTTAAATTTTCATAAAGGCTTCACCTGTTTAGATGACATGCAAATTAGGAAAGTTAATAATTATGGGCGGACTCGCATATTTTCACAGTTCCTTGTAAAAATGTTTTGAGAAATACATGAAAGAAGTGGAAACTAAGTTGGTTTTTTGAAAAGGTCAATAAAATAGATAAACCTTTGGCTAATCTAATCAGGAAAAAAAGGAATAAAATATCTACTTTCATCAATCAGAAACGACAAAGACGAAATAACAACAGACTCCTCAGAAATTCAAAAAATCCTTAATGAATATTACAAGAAACTTTATTCTCAGAAATATGAAAATCTGAAGGAAATTAACCAATACTTGGAAGCACATCACCTTCCAAGACTTAGCCACAATCAAGTAGAAATGTTTAACAGGCCCATATCAAGTTCTGAAATAGCATCAACCATACAAAACCACCCTAGAAAGAAAAGCCCGGGACCAGATGGCTTCACGTCACAATTCTACCAACCCTTTAAAGAGTAATTAGTACCTATATTACTCAACCTATTCCAAAATATAGAAAAAGAAGGAAGACTACCCAACACGTTCTATGAAGCAAACATCACCCTGATCCCCAAACCAGGAAAAGACCCAACAAGAAAAGAAAATTATAGACCAATATCACTAATGAATATAGATGCAAAAATATTCAACAAGATCCTAACAAACAGAATCCAGCAACACATCAAACAAATTATACATCATGACCAAGTCGGTTTTATCTCAGGGTGTCAAGGCTGCTTCAATATCCGTAAATCTATAAGTATAATTCAGCACATAAACAAATTAAAAACCAAAGACCATATGATTCTCTCAATTGATGCAGAAAAAGCTATTGATAATATCCAGTATCCCTTCATGATCAGAACACTTAAGAAAATTTGTATAGAAGGGACATTTCTTAAACTGATAGAGGCCATCCACAGCAAACCCACAGCCAATATCGTATTGAATGGTGTTAAATTGAAATCATTTCCACTCAGATCAGGAACCAGACAAGGCTATCTATTGTCTCTTTAACATTGTAATGGAAGTTTTAGCCACTGCAATTAGGGAAGAAAAGGTGATCAAGGGTATCCATATAGGGTTGGAAGAGATCAAACTTTTGCTTTTCGCAGATGAATTGATTGTATATCTGGAAAACACCAGGGATTCTACTACAAAACTCTTAGAAGTGATTAAGGAATACAGCAGCATCTCAGGTTACAAAATCAACATTCATAAATCGGTAGCCTTTATATATACCAACAATAGTCAAGCTGAAAAAACAGTTAAGGACTCTATTCCATTCACAGTAGTGCCAAAGAAGATGAAATACTTGGGAGCTTATGTAACAAAGGACGTGAAAGATCTCTATAAAGAGAACTATGAAACTCTCAGAAAAGAAATAGCTGAAAATGTTAACAAATGGAAAAACATACCATGCTCATGGCTGGGAAGAATCAACATTGTTAAAATGTCCATACTACTCAAAGCAATACACAATTTTAATGCAAATCCCTATTAAAGCTCCACTGTCATACTTTAAAGATCTTGAAAAAATAATACTTCGTTTTGTATGGAATCAGAAAAAACCTCGAATAGCCAAGACATTACTCAGAAATAAAAATGAAGCAGGAGGAATCATGCTACCAGACCTCAGACTATACTATAAATCTATGGTGATCAAAACAGCATGGTACTGGCACAAAAACAGAGAAGTAGATGTCTGGAACAGAATAGAGAACCAAGAGATGAATCTAGCTACTTACCATTATTTGATCTTTGACAAGCCAATTAAAAACATTCAGTGGGGAAAAGATTCCCTATTTAACAAATGGTGCTGGGTGAACTGGCTGGCAACCTGTAGAAGACTGAAACTGGACCCACACCTTTCACCATTAACTAAGATAGACTCTCACTGGATTACGGATTTCAACTTAAGACATGAAACTATAAAAATACTAGAAGAGATTACAGGGAAAACCCTCGAAGAAATCAGTCTGGGCAAGTATTTCATGAGGAGGACCCTCCCCCCGCTCGCCCCTGGGCAATTGAAGCAGCTTCAAAAATACAGTACTGGGACCTGATCAAACTAAAAAGCTTCAGAACACAGTAAGTAAAGCAAGCAAACAGCCCTCAGAATGGGAGAAGATATTTGCAGGTTATGTCTCCAACAAAGGTTTAATAACCAGAATCCACAGAGAACTCAAACGTATAAGCAAGAAAAGAACAAGTGATCTCATCACAGGCTGGGTAAGGGACTTGAAGAGAAACTTCTCTAAAGAAGACAGGTGCACGGCCTACAGACTTATGAAAAAATGCTCATCATCTTTAATCATCAGAGAAATGCAAATCAAAACTACTTTGAGATATCATCTAACTCCAGTAAGATTAGCCCATATCACAAAATCCCAAGACCAGAGATGTTGGCATGGATGTGGAGAAAAGGGAACACTTGTACACTGCTGGTGGGAATGCAAATTATTACATTCCTTTTGGAAAGACGTTTGGAGAACACTTAGAGATCTAAAAAAAGATCTGCCATTCAATCCTATAATTTCTCTACTAGGCATATACCCAGAAGACCAAAAATCACATCATAGCAAAGATATTTATACCAGAATGTTTATTGCAGCCCAATTCATAATTGCTAATTCATGGAAAAAGCCCAAGTACCCATCGATCCACAAATGGATTAATAAATTGTGGTATATGTACACCATGGAATATTATGCAGCCTTAAAGAAAGATGGAGACTTTATCTCTTTCATGTTTACATGGATGGAGCTGTAACATATTCTTCTTAGTAAAGTATCTCAAGAATGGAAGAAAAAGTATCCAATGTACTCAGCCCTATTATGAAACTAATTTATGGCTTTCACATGAAAGCTATAACCCAGTTATAACCTAAGAATAGGGGGAAGGGAGAAAGGGAGCAGAGGAGTGGGGACGTGGGCAGAGGGAGGGTGATTGGTGGGATTACACCTGCGGTGCATCTTACAAGGGTATATGTGAAACTTAGTAAATGTAGAATGTAAATGTCTTAACACAATAACTAAGAAAATGCCAAGAAAGCTATATTAACCAGTATGATGAACATGTGTCAGTCTATAAAACCAGTGTATGGTGCCCCATGATCGCATTAATGTACACAGCTATGATTTAATAATAATAATAAAAAAAGAAGAAGTGGAAACTAACTTTTTTTTCTTAAAATCTCACATGTACCAAAGGAATGAGTGACGGATATTGTCTTTATTATTACTAATGGGTTTTTAGTTCTATAAGCCAGTAGTTGAAGGAATTGGGGCCAAAACTGAGGAACTAGATAATTTTCAACATCAAATCTATTATTAAAATGAAATACACTTTTGTAAGCTAGGCTTAGAATTTGGTTGCAGCTGGAGAAATTTATGCCAATTTTATACGATTATTCTTTTTGTGCTTAAAAAAGTATTTACCATAGCAACCATAATCACATATGAGAGTGGTTAAGATTTCCTGCTTTATTTTTTCATGGAAGGGCACAGTATTTCCTTTTCTTTTAAATAAATCCTAAGTCAGAATCATCATCCCTGTCCCACTTCTGTGAACAAGTATCCCTCTCGAGGCATGTGTTGTGGGACATATTTTATATTGTGTAAACATCACTGCTCAACTTCAGATGCGCCCCCCTCCCCCACATTAACTTTTAAAATAAACATGTTTTCCTCTTTAAAATTTTTTTTAAATGATTCTTAACTTCTTTTTGTATAACAAAGATACACTCTAAATGTTAATACTAGGTTTTAAATTAAGGAATGGAAAATATTTAGAAATGCAGGCACATACTTTGAATAAAAAGTTAAGTGTAAGTATATTTTAGTTAATAATATTTTGTTATAAAATCATCCAAAAAGAATAATATGATAAAATAGATTATCTGTTGATTTTTAGACTTATGTTAACTCTCTATAAGAATGTTTAATTCGGGTGGCGCCTATGGCTCAGTCGGTAAGGCGCCAGCCCCATGTACCCAGGGTGGCGGGTTCAAACCCGGCCTCGGCCAAACTGCAACCAAAAAATAGCCGGGCATTGTGACGGGCGCCTGTAGTCCCAGCTACTTGGGAGGCTGAGGCAAGAGAATCGCGTAAACCCAGGAGTTGGAGGTTGCTATGAGCTGTGTGAGGCCACGGCACTCTACCGAGGGCCATAAAGTGAGACTCTGTCTCTACAAAAAAAAAAAAAATGTTTAATTCTACGTTAGGAATGGGTTATTTTTAAAGTTTTTTGAGTATGGAACCCAAGGAGAATTTTACCATAGCCTGTAAAAGACCCTTCAAACTATGATGTGTCCAAAATAGTGATAATTAAACTACTACATATAATAGTGGATTTCAGATTTCAAATTGGGATTTTCCTATAGTACAATTGAAGATGGCTGCTGCTTCTGCTTCTTTCTACATCTTCCACTTGGGAATAGAAATGTATCAGGGTCAAATTTGGCTCTACATATCAGAAAACTACCAATGTTAGTATTAATTCCTTTTGTCACTTAGCAGGAAATTCAGAAGCACAGGGTCCTGCATTGGCATGGTGATTTCATGATGTCATTAGAGATCTTTCTGGGACACCATGTGTAGGGGACTATGCTCATTGCTCTGCTTACAGACTAACTGCTAGATCTCCAACTGTCAAGTCTGCATTCTAAGTAGTAGGAAAGAGCAAGAAACAGAGGAGCTGAGCCTTTATCAAGAAAACAGAGCTTTCATAGAATCCCTCATTTTATGTATCATTGGCCAAAATTGTATGGCCACAAGGGAGACATCTTCACAACCCTAATAAGGAAGAGAAAGACTGCAGATATTAGGTATGCAACCTCTTCTGCTTTGAGACACTACAGTACTAGTGGCCCATATGACATAGATTAGAAGCTCCTGATTGGGCTAGTGTTAAGAGCAAGCTCAGGACTGTTGGTGATGTTAAGTAGATTCCTGGAATGAAATTTCTGGTGATTTCCTTTTTTTCTTTAGTCAACCCCAGGGATTGGTCTGCCTCTCCCCTTTCTATTGCTATTACTTATCTCTGATGGAGGTTTGCTCTGTTGACTCATTGCAGAAAGAACACTGTCATTTTTTCCCCCTAGCCTTTTCTTTTTTCTCCCATTACTAAAGGAAATGCCTGCTCAGTTGCTCACATTTTTGTGAAAATTTTTATGAAAGATTACTTTTCCCCACTTTTTTTTCTGTAGTGAAAAAGCAACTCTTGAAATTTTATTTTTCTCACCCTTCCAGTACATGCTGCTGCCCTAAATATCTAGGTCATACTAGAATAGCTGCTCTGTAAATGTTAGTTTCCTATGGGAGAAGATTAGAGTTACTAGTATATCAAAAGACTCTTGACTGTGGATGATATCACCAGGTACTTGGTAAAGATTCTGAGATTAAGAGTTGCATGCCTCCTAGTTGAGGAGAAAACAAAGAAAACTGTAACTGCAAAGTCTCTGCAATGAAGTCAGCATTGGATAGAAGGAAAAGTACCAAGAGCATTGGAGTCCTCGCCTGGGGTGGGGAGAGAAGATTTGGGAAGGGACATAGGTCACAAGTGCTGTTCTTTTCAGTGGATCTGTAGTGCCATAATGTGTGTTTGTTGTTGTTGTTATTGTTTTGTTTTTGTTTTATCAAAATACCTACAAATAATAAATTTGCTTTTTAGAGAATAGAAATAGACTTCGGTGAAACATTTCTTTTTTTTTTTTTTTCATTGTTTAGTATTTTTTTATTGATACTTCAGTGAAATTGATTGTTAATAAGGTTGAGACATTTTCTGTAAAACAAATAGGACATTTATGTACTCATTCAACAGATATTTATTAAATGTCTCTAACAAGTCAGCATTGAACTAAGTGCTATATGGCATACAAAGATATTGTAATACTCAGAAATTACTCTTAAGGAACCTATATAATCTAATAAAATTTTTGGTTGAGTTGCTGAGTACAAAAAAATCTTTAATTATTTTTATTATTTGGGATTCATTGAGGATATAAAGAACTAGGTTACACTAATTGCATTTGTTAGATAAAAGCCCTCTTATATTTGTGTCTCGCCCCCAAGAGTATAAAAAAAAGTCTTAAAAATTATGGGATTAAAAGCTTCCTGCTTATGATTCAGTGATAAATTCCATAGGTCTGTGACAATTTTTAGCATTCTAACTGTTAGTTCTCATGTACGTATATTCATAAGGTTCTATATCTGATTCATGACTTTTAAACCACTGCAACACTGGTAGGATCAAGAATGACATCTTCTCGGGGACTCCTGGGAGCAGAGACAGCTTAGTATGAAACCAATTTTGACGATGGAGTTTAGGGCAGCATCTGTACCCCACTCTAACGTCCCCACATTGTGAAGTGAGCCTCTGCTCAGCTGCATCTGCTGCAGTATATGAAATGAACAGCCTAAGAATCACTGAGCTATTTGTCTAGAATATAAGGTACATCAGGAATGTAAGTTTAGCCTTCATTTTTTTTTTTTTTATTGTTGGGGATTCATTGAGGGTACAATAAGCCAGGTTACACTGATTGCAATTGTTAGGTAAAGTCCCTCTTGCAATCATGTCTTGCCCCCATAAAGTGTGACACACACCAAGGCCCCACCCACCTCCCTCCTTCCCTCTTTCTGTTCCCCCCCATAACCATAATTGTCATTAATTGTCCTCATATCAAAATTGAGTACATAGGATTCATGCTTCTCCATTCTTGTGATGCTTTACTAAGAATAATGTCTTCCACTTCCATCCAGGTTAATACGAAGGATGTAAAATCTCCATTTTTTTAATGGCTGAATAGTATTCCATGGTATACAGATACCACAGCTTGTTAATCCATTCCTGGGTTGGTGGGCATTTAGGCTGTTTCCACATTTTGGCGATTGTAAATTGAGCTGCAATAAACAGTCTAGTACAAGTGTCCTTATGATAAAAGGATTTCTTTCCTTCTGGGTAGATCCCCAGTAATGGGATTGCAGGATCAAATGGGAGGTCTAGCTTGAGTGCTTTGAGGTTTCTCCATACTTCCTTCCAGAAAGGTTGTACTAGTTTGCAGCAATGTAAAAGTGTTCCCACCAGCAATGTAAAAGTGTTCCCTTCTCTCCACATCCACGCCAGCATCTGCAGTTTTGAGATTTTGTGATGTGGGCCATTCTCACTGGAGTTAGATGATATCTCAGGGTTGTTTTGATTTGCATTTCTCTAATATATAGAGATGATGAACATTTTTTCATGTGTTTGTTAGCCATTCGTCTGTTGTCTTTAGAGAAAGTTCTATTCATGTCTCTTGCCCATTGATATAAGGGATTGTTGGCTTTTTTCATGTGGATTAATTTGAGTTCTCTATAGATCCTAGTTATCAAGCTTTTGTCTGATTGAAAATATGCAAATATCCTTTCCCATTGTGTAGGTTGTCTCTTTGCTTTGGTTATTGTCTCCTTAGCTGTACAGAGCTTTTCAGTTTAATGAAGTCCCATTTGTTTATTTTTGTTGTTGTTGCAATTGCCATGGCAGTCTTCTTCATGAAGTCTTTCCCCAGGCCGATATCTTCCAGTGTTTTTCCTATGCTTTCTTGGAGGATTTTTATTGTTTCATGCCTTAAGTTTAAGTCCTTTATCCATCTTGAATCAATTTTTGTGAGTGGGGAAAGGTGTGGGTCCAGTTTCAGTCTTTTACATGTAGACATCCAGTTCTCCCAACACCATTTATTGAATAGGGAGTCTTTCCCCCAAGGTATGTTCTTGTTTGGTTTATCAAAGATTAGGTGGTTGTAAAATGTTAGTTTCATTTCTTGGTTTTCAATTCGATTCCAAGTGTCTATGTCTCTGTTTTTGTGCCAGTACCATGCTGTCTTGAGCACTATGGCTTTGTAGTACAGACTAAAATCTGGTATGCTGATGCCCCCAGCTTTATTTTTGTTACAGAGAACTGCCTTAGCTATACGGGGTTTTTTCTGGTTCCATACAAAACGCAGAATCATTTTTTCGAAATCTTGAAAGTACGATGTTGGTATTTTGATAGGAATGGCATTGAATAGGTAGATTGCTTTGGGAAGTATAGACATTTTAACAATGTTGATTCTTCCCATCCATGAGCATGGTATGTTCTTCCATTTGTTAATATCCTCTGCTATTTCCTTTCTGAGGATTTCATAGTTTTCTTTATAGAGGTCCTTCACCTCCTTCGTTAGGTATATTCCTAGGTATTTCATTTTCTTTGAGACTATGGTGAAGGGAGTTGTGTCCTTAATTAGCTTCTCATCTTGACTGTTATTGGTGTACACAAAGGCTACTGACTTGTGGACATTGATTTTATATCCTGAAACATTACTGTATTTTTTGATGACTTCTAGGAGTCTTGTGGTTGAGTCTTTGGGGTTCTCTAAGTATAAGATCATATTTAACAAATGCTGTAGATAATGGTGGTCTTTATGGGTTACTTACTTTCTCAATAGTTCCCAAAGAAACCATTTTTCTTCTCTTCTCCGATTCTGACTTTTCTATATAAACATTGATAACCCTTATTATACTGAATATTAAAATTTATTTAATATTTTATGTGATGTCTTTATGTGACCCATTTTAAGATTTTCTGACAAATTAGAACTTAAAAAACAGAACTTAAATATGTAATTCTTTTGCAGAATTACTCTTTTCTTTGGAAAAAAGAGAAGAATATTGAACAAAGCATTCTTTGATAATCTGGGGATTATCCTCCCTACCCTAGCTTTATGATTTGATTTACTCAGTTATTTTATAGAAAATTTGTGTTGTATGTAAATTGAACTATATTTGCAACTTTAAAAAAAATTATTCTCACAAACTGGGAAAGAGGTAGAGAATAATCAAAATTAAATTCCTAGGCTCTGTTTTGGAATAAGAATTTGCCATAAGAACCAGATTTCAATTCTGTAGAGAAATATATCTTTAATAATGAGACCTAGAGACAAATCAAAGGTACTAAAAATCTGTTAAAAGTGTTAAGGGAATATGTGTTTCCCTAAATGTCAGTATTATAACCTGTCAAATAAACCAATTAATTCTTTCCTCCCTCCCTTCCATTTCAGGGAACAAAGTTGAAGACAAACAATATACATGCAAAATTTTTATTTTTAACACGTTTATTGATCATTAAAGTATTATACCTTTTCTTGGGCTATGTGCAGGGTCTCATACCTGTAATCCCAATACTTTGGGAGGCCAGAGTGGGAGGATTGCTTGAGGCCAAAAGTTTAAGACCAGCCTGGACAACATATCAAGACCTCATCTCTGTAAAATTTATGTGAGTGTGGTGGTATGTACCTGTAGTCCTAGATACTCAAGAGGTTGAGGCAGAAGGATTGCTTGAGCCCAGAAGTTTTAGGCTACAGTGAGTATGATTGCACCTGAGTGACAGAGTGATACTCACTTCTAAAAAAAAAAAAATTACACCTTTTCTCCTATATATTTTGTTCATTTTTAACGTAACATTAAAGCTTATTAATACAAAGTATCTAAAGGCAGCCTTGCCCATTATCATGATGAACTCCATAAGGAGTTCCTTTTTCATGGGCTTAGTATATGGGTTCTGAGAGTGTTACACATTTTGAAGGGTTATTACAAATTGGTGTTTTATACTATCTGCAGTATGATGGAATCTCTCAGTATCTTTTTAAGGGGTATTTGGGCTCCACATACCTTCTCACACTTATTTTCAAGTGCTCAAAAGCCTGAACAGCTATAGAGAGTGGGTCCTTTAATAAACAGTTGCATTTGGAGTCTTTATCAATGTTTCCACTAACATATGCATATTCCGTAATAGTCACAATAATTCCACTAACATATGCAATGATTGTAGTAGTCACAATAATTTCTCAAATATATTATCATTAATACACAGTTGCTAGTAATGAAGTACTAATAGCATGTACTAATTTAAAAATAATGCTGAAAGAAGCACATAACGTCTCATAGATAATATCTTATAGATATTGAATGTCTGGATAGACAGTCAAAAATACTCATTGATAGTCAGAATCATTGTATTTGTGACATTATTTAGGTAAAGAATTTGGGATCACTTGAGCCCATGAGTTTAAAGCTGCAGCGAGCTATGATTGTGACACTGCACTTAAGCTTGAGCAACAGAGCAAGACCCCATCTCTTTTTAAAAAAAGGAAATATATTTTATAAGGCTACATCTGCCATAGGTAGTGATTCATGTGATCATTTGGGCAAAGTAAATTGAAAACCTTCTGGAAAGGATTTACTTGGTTTTTTTTTTTTTTTTTTTTTGCAGTTTTTGGCCTGGGCTGGGTTTGAACCCACCACCTCTGGCATATGGGGCCAGTGCCCTACCCCTTTGAGCCACAGGTGCTGCCTAGATTTACCATTCTTGATGCCATTGAGTATGCGTGATTTATGGGGAAAAGTCAAAATCTCAATGTTACAAGAGTTTGGAAGAAGTTGTCCAGAATGATTTGGAGGGGTTCAAGACATGAGTGGAAGAAATAACTGTAGATGTGGTAGAAATAGGAATTAGAAGTAGAACCTAAAAATGTGGCTGAATTACTGCAATCTCATGACAAAATTCGAGCGAATGAGGAGTTGCTTCTCATGGATGAAGAAAGAAAGTTGTATCTTGAGATGGAATCTGACTGGGGAAGATGGTAGGAACATTATTGAAAACAATAAATGATAAAAAAGAATTTAGAATATTTCATAAACTCAGTTGATAAAGCAGAGTCAGAGTTTGAGAGAAACACATTTGACAGCATCCTTTCTGATTCACCCATGGAAGTTTCAACTTGCTCAGCTTATCAGTGTTGCAGGGAGGGCTTCATTTGTTTCTATCCATGTGGATTTTATAATTCTTGGTTTTCAGGTATCTCAAAACTTTAGTAATGACTCATACAAATATCTCCTCAAAACCATGCTTTTCCAGTTCTTTTGGGAATACTCAGAAGTAAAAGGGTAAATTTTATGTTATATGTATTTCACCACTTTTTTTTAAGAAACCACATAATCAAGATGAAGTCAATAAAAGCTTGTTGTTTAGCTTTTATTGAAGCATATTAAAAAGTAAAAAATAAAGACTTGTTTTGATATAGAAAATTATGTCATTTTAAGGCAATGAGATGAAAATTGTTAAATGAATAAATACCCATTACCACCCTCTCTGGAATGCTCACCTAAGCAGTCTCACCTAAACTCCCAAATCTGCCAAATAATGCATACAGAAATCTATAAGTGGGGAGAAAGGAAAGAGGAGATAGGATGTTTACCTTATAATTCTATCTCCCTCACCCAAACCTTTTCTGAGTTACAGATTTCCAGACTCCCTGATCCACCACAGAAAGTAGATATCAGCTCAGACCTATCCTGTATTCCTAACTAAAAATAAAGGTCTTAGCATACATTATTTTGTCTGAAATGCTCTTATAGCTCAACATGAGCCAACAGTGTTACTTATTTATTATAGTAACTTCATAATTAAGCTGCCCTAGTACTATTACAAATGCAATCTAGATTGGCTGGGTCACTGTTATGAATATTACATCTCATTTTAGAGGAATAGTGTTGGAAGACCTGCTTATAAATATGACAGGTGAAGCCATGAAGTCGGGTGGGGGAATCATTAGAAAGACTATAAGGAAGCAGTCCCAATAATGTAAGAGGAACCTAAGTAAGTCTTTTTAGCTGATAATGTACAAAGACAATTATAGTGCAGGCTTAAATGTAAGAAAAAGACAAAAACACTCGGGTTTTAACAATTTACTTCTTCTGATACATTTCAAATGAATTGATTTTTAAGAAAATTATAAAAATTGTGCTAAAATTTCAAAATGTTTCTATAGTTTAAGAATATTCTGAATATTTGGCCTGGATATTTTCATCTTTTTTCATTCTTATTTAATTCATTTATTTATTTTGAAATTGACTATGTTGGCCTTGACTCTGACCAGTACAAATTTATTGTATGACTCCATAATAAATCATACTTCATTAAAAATACTTATTTAAATGTAAAGGTTTATACCTTCCTTGTGTTTTTTGTTCACCTAAGGAAATGCAACTTCACCACAAGTACAAAGACCATCTTTCATGGACTACTTTGATAAGCAGGACTTCAAGAATAAAAGTCACGAAAACTGTAATCAGAACATGCATGAATCCTTTCCTATGTCCAAAAATGTTTTTCCTGATAACTGGAAAGTTCCTCAAGATGGAGACTTCGACTTTGTAAGTACATTTTAATTCTCTCATTCATGTTGTCTTCTGTATTTTATCATCACATTGAGAAGCAAGAGTTTATACAAATATGAGCTGTATATGTATATAAAATATAGACTATATGTTAATATTCAGTATATATCCACATTTATGGGTAGGGGAATTATGAAATTATAGTTCACTTGTAGAAATGTACTTCTAGAAAAATTTAAATAATTTCTTATAGTTAAATAAGTAATAAATAATTGTTCAAATTTAGAAAAATATTTAGGATACCTTAAAACTAAAAGGACATCTATTTCAAAAACTGTTTTCAATAACACAAATATGAGATACTTCTGATAGGAAGCTCAGTTACCAAAATAAATGATGCAAAGGTGTTTATGACATAGACTTTGAGAAATTTGCTTCAACTTTGAAAGTTAACTGAATTGGTTTCACTTGAGTGTTAATTCTACTTGGTTTGTCACAAATAATAGACCTGTTTCTAGGTAGCATCTAAACTTCAAGATAAAACTATGCCTTACCTATTTTGTTACATTTTCTCTTTATTTCTTTTGCCCTGCTTCTTACTACAGGGGTGTTTTTTGTTTGTTTGTTTGCTTGTTCGTTTGTTTTTAAGAGACAGGATTTTACTTTGTTGCCCAAGCATGAGGCAATAATGGTGTGATCATAGCTCACTGCAACCTCAAACTCACGGGCTCTCGCGAGTAATTTGCGCTACACCCACCTAATAATTTTTTTTTCTTTTTCTTTTGCTCTCGTGAGTAATTTGTGCTACACCCACCTAATAATTTATTTTTTCTTTTTCTTTTGTATTTTTTTGCTATGTTGTTAAGGCTGAGATCTTGAACTCCTGACCTTAAGTGGTCCTCTTTCCTTGGCCTTCCAAAATGCTAAAATTAGCTATAAGCCACCATGACTGGCCTGTTATTTCTTTTAAAGGATGCATAGAATACCGATGAACTATTTTAAAGTAATTATTTACAGAACTTGAGAGAATAAATTCTCAAAATGAGTTCTTAAATAGAATGAAACTTTTTATGGATTAAATTTTTGCTTTAGTATGTTTTAAATACTAATGTTACTTTTACATACTGTTCTGGAACATTTTTTCCCCAGATAAAATAACCCTTTATAGTTTTTTTTGTGTGTGTGTGGTTTTTGGCTGGGGCTGGGTTTGAACTTGCCACCTCCAGCATATGGGACCAGCACCCTACCCCTTTGAGCCACTTTATAGTTATTTTTATTAATAAATATATTCATAAGTAAATAAATTTTAGATATATATTGTTCAGATTGTTAAGTAATAATATTCAGTCATTTTGCTTAGATAACATGAGTCTAAATGCTTTGGGATTATAACTATTTTTAATTTTAAGTACCTTTCTCCTAAATATTACAATTACTTGAGTTTTTTAATGATCAGATAATAAAGTTTCAAAAATCTATCCCCAATAAATTTAGTACTAATTGCTGGCAAATATTAGGAATATAATTCACATGTTAATCTGAAAACATCAATTGTAATATCTACCTAATTTTTTTCAATATTGTAATAAGCAATCAGAAGAGTAAATGCTGTTTTTCTAGTTCTAGTAAGATTTCATTTTAAGTTATCTACTTTTTGGGAAATTATAAATTATTTAGAATACTGACATTCAAGCTTTAAACCATTCATGAACATGATGAATAATAGATAGTATTTAGCATCAAAGAACTCTGTCTTGTCTTACTTGGAATAAATGTTAATAGGGAAACAGTTTGAAATGAACCACAAAGTAATGAATAAATTATCCAAGAAGTAGCAAATAAAATTATTTAACTTTATTTTAGTCTTTTTACTACTCTAAAACTTAGTGGCTTAAAATAACTATTTTACCTGCATTAAAACCCACAATTTTGTGGGGTAACAGTTTAGCTAGGTTCGGCTAAGTGATTCTTCTGCCAATCTCACCCAGGGTTTCTCAGCTGTAGTCATTTGCTAGCTTGATGGAGATGAATGGTCTCTGTAAAATCACTGCTCTTATATATCTGGCCATTGTACTCAACAATTGGCCATGTCAAATGACTCCATCAGGCAAGCCTAGGGTTTTCATGTGATAGTAGCAGCATTCCAAGAGGGTGAAAAGAACTTTGCAAGACCTTTTGACATCAGCGTGCAGTCTGCACAGTATTGTTCACAAATAGCATCAAAAGGAATGAACATTAGGAATAATTTTAACCATGGAGGTGAAAGACTTATACTGAAAACTGCAAAATGTTGTGGGAATAAATTAAATATATGGAAAAACATCTCATATTCATGAATTGGAAGTTTTAATATTATTAAGATGTTAATAGTGCCCAAAGCAATGTACAGATTCCTTGTATCTCTATCAAAATACTAATGGTATTTTTTGTGGAAATAGAAACATTCATTCTAAAATTCATAGGGAATATCAAGGGACTCCAAATAGTCTAAAACCTTGAAAAAGAAAAAAAAACTTGGAAGTCTCATTTTCTGGTTACAAAACTTACTAAAAAGCCACTATAATCAAAACAGTGTGGTACTAGAAGAAAGACAGATGCAATAAGTCAGACGATTATGTTTGCAAACTCGTCCTAGAATTGCTGAATATCACCATGGTCACCAGATGGCCAAGGAATGTACTTATAGGATGAGTTTGTTAATTGTTAATGTTAATGACCTCCTATAGACCTATGGAACAGAGAGCTCAGAAGTAAATGGTCAAACGATTCACACAGCTCACAGCAACCTCCAACTCCTGGGCTTAAGCGATTCTCTTGCCTCAGCCTCCCGAGTAGCTGGGACTACAGGTGCCCGCCACAATGCCCGGCTATTTTTTGGTTGCAGTTTGGCCGGGGCCGGGTTTGAACCCGCCACCCTCGGCATATGGGGCCGTCGCTCTACGGACTAAGCCACAGGCGCTGCCCGGTCAAATGATTTTTGACAAGGGTGCCAGACCATCTAGTGGGCTAAGTGACAGTCTTTTCAGCAAATGGTTCTGGGAACACTGACCAGAAAGCAGGCACTTGAACAGATGTTTGTATACCCATGTTAATAGAAACATTATTTACAATAGCTGAAAGATGAAAGCAACCCAGATGTCCATTGATGGATGAATGGATAAACAAAATGTAGAAAGGAAGAAGATTCTGTGATGTTACACATGAATGAACCTTGAAGATACTATGTTAAGTGAAATAAGGCAGTCACTGAAGGACAAATGTTATATGCTTCTATTTGTGAGTTACCTAGAGTAGTCAAATTCATAGAGACAGAAAGTAAAATGATGGTTCTTAAGGGCTGGAAGGAGTGGGAAATAGGGAGGTTATTTTCTGATGGGTACAGAGTTTTGTTTTGCAACATTAAAGCAAGTTCTGGAGATGGATAGTGGTGATAGTTGTATAAGAGTGTGAATGTACTTAATACCACCCAACTGTACACTTATAAATGGTTAATTTTATGGTTTGTATATTTTACCGTACTTAAAAAAAATACACAAGAGGAGATAAAAAGAACTTGGATATTATCATTATTGCCATATTCTCTTATTCAAAATATATCAGAAGGCCACTTCAGAGATTCAAGGAATATGAAAATAAAATTCACTTCATGCTAGGAGCAAAACCATATTGCTCAGGGTCCTATGATAATGGAAAGATACATTGCAATCCTTTTTGTAAACAATCTACTAGAAAGTGTGATAACTAAAATTCAACAGAAATTATAATGAATTTAGGAAATTAGAGTTCATTAATGATTTTGATAATGGCCATTTCAGTGCAGGCCATATGGGTAAAAACAAATTTGTATATATACTGATTTGTTAAGAAGACAAGATATGAATTAATAATGTGGTTAATTGTACTCCAGAGCAATAATTTAAACATTGCTTTTTGGTTTTGGATAAGAGGAAGATTTAGCGAAGGGTAGAGTTTATGAAACTTACGTAGAGGAGGACTTTGTTTAAACATTGAAAGATGGATAGCAGAAGGACAGAAGGCAGGCAGTACAAGAATGATGTGTGTAAGAAAAGCCCAGAGATAGGAAAGCACAAGGTGTAATGGGTGACAATAAAGTAGAGACCTTCAAGTTTATGGTTGTTAATTGGAATAATATGGGAGGTAAAATGGTAAGGTAGGTCCAGGTCAGATGGTGGAAGCCTTACAAGATTACATAGTTTGAATTCTTATTTCATACACAGTGGAAAGCCACTGAAGGTTTTTAAGTTGGAGAATTACTTAAGAAGTATCTTAAGAATATTAATCTTGAAGATAGCATATAGGATTAATTGATGAGGAACAGATTAAAAATAGGGGAAATCAGTTATATGGCATGGGTTTGAAATAATGTATTAATAGTCATAAAATGGAAAAGAAAAGAAAAATACAGGAATATATGTACAAGGCATTAGAAAAGGTTATTCAATGGAAATAGCCAATTTACTAGATTGAAGAGTACTATTTTGGTTAATTAAGGTAAGGAACTAATTGATAAAAGGTAAAAGTAACCAAAAAAGTAAAGGAAAATGTTCTCACCGTAGGAAAGAGACTTCAAAGGATTATTTGACTGCATCCACTTTTTTTTTTTTTTTTTTTGTGGGTTTTTTTTTGGCCGGGGCTGGGTTTGAACCCACCACCTCCGGCATATGGGAACCGGCGCCCTACTCCTTGAGCCACAGGCGCCGCCCCTGCATCCACTTTTTGTAGAATTTTTTATTTTCTGACTTACTCAGGGGCAGATAGCCTGAAAAGGAGAGCTGGGGAGGGATGAAGCAACTATAACAGTTTTTCCTTTCCCAACATTTATTACACCTGTCAACTGGAACTATTCAGCTCTCTCAGCACTTTGAGGAAAGTGGAAAATGTTTGTAATAGCTACTGAGAGGAATGTAAATAGGAATAAGAGATGAATAAAGGAAGCATCGCCAGGAGATGAATAAAGAATCGCTAAGAGTAGTAATGAGTGTGGTAAAAGATAAAGAGTGTGCAGGAGCACCAAGGGAGTAGTAGAGACAGGAAGCATAGATGGGCACAGTGTAAATAATTTGGTGGAATACTTTGTTCACGAAGTGGAGGAATAGACGAAGAACAAAGATAGATTCCACTTAAGACACCAGCTGTTAATGATAAAGGAAATCTGGTGTTATTCATTCCCTCATTTATTAGAAAGCGAATGTTAAAAAATGTGACTCATTGAGTGTAAAGTGTACTAAGGTTTATGTGTTTATTTTCCCTCTTTGACATATCTTGAGGCTACCTTCCAAGAGAAATGAATTTTGTGTGATTGCTAAGTCTATTTAATAGAAGTTGCTGAAAATAAGCTGAAATTGACCATATTTTCGGGATGGAGAAGGCTTATTGTTCTACTTTAAGGAAAATAGGTTTCAAAAAAGGAAAATGAGAGAGAACGCATCATTGTCTTTTGAGATATTCAGAGCAGATTCTTAAAGGACAAAACTTACCCAGAAAGGCACCTGCTAGACAGATGTGCAAAGGAGGAAGCAAATTTCATTTTGAAATCTGTATGCAATATAATTTGTGTATTTTCTTTTAAATCATTATCATTTGTCTTTTGGATTTTCTGTGAATTGTTGTTTCATGTTACATTCCTAGATGTAAGGAGATGATAAAATAATTTATGATGTCACCAATTTTGGGATTATAGTAGAAAGGAGATTAAAAATACTTGGGCTAATTGAACCAATTATTTTAACTCTATGAAAAAATGTTTTGTTTAGGGTGTGCCTATGAAGATTTCTAAATGTAAAAGGCAAATCTGTTTATTATAGCACTAACCTAATGTTTCAGTTTTTGTTAGAATTATTTCCAAACAGCTTTAGCATCCAGATTGTTTAGTGTTAAATAAAGAGCATGTAGATCATGTTTTGCAGAAAGTACAGGATCTTATTTAAATAGATATATTTTGGGTAATGTAAAGATTTTGGAATAAGAACAAATCTTTAAAAGCCATCTGTTAACCCACTACATTGGTTCCAAATTTGTTTTAAAAGAAAAAAATTGGAATGACAATCATTACTTGTGTATAAGAGAAATTAGATAAATCAGCCATTTTTGGTTTTGACTCAAATTCAATTATAAGTTAACATTTCTTGATTACTGATTCTCAAATATTCAATTTATGTTGTTCTGTAGAGCTAACAGACACAAATCCTCAAAGGATTTGTGTCTGTTAGCTCTAAAGAAAAAGTCTCAATAACTGTGGCAGAGGAAAAAACAAAAACAAAACAAAACAAAACCCCTGTTCTCTAAGTGTAAACTTACCTGGGGCTTTCCTACTGTAGGTTTTCTACAGTCCTACCTCTGATTCCTGGTTTGGCAAGTCAGTGTGGTTATAGGGAAACAAAACAAAAGTCACTGCTGTTGGAGCCCTCTGGGGCATTTTAAAGGAACCTTTGCTTGTTCTGGAGAAATGTTTCTTTCTCAGGGTCTTTCACCCTCCTACACAGCCAGCAGTTGTAAAGGAAGAAGAAAGCAGCTGGAGATAGCAGTGGACTACAGGGGCATGCAAACACTGCAGCAACATAGGTCCAGTAAAAAGCCTCACAGTAAAAACTTAGGCCAGCACTATCTACCAGTTTTTTACCAGTGTAGCAGTATGCTGTCATCTGCTTAATCTGTTTAAATACAGATGATGTTTTTGCTTTTTAAAGAGATGTTGGCTAAAAGTTTCTCTTGTAGTGTACTCCTTAGTCAAACAACTGCTTGTTCTCATCACTCCTAGTTCTGTGGACTGAGGAAACTAGTTCAGCTGAGTGAAATATTTAAGCATATTGTCATCGATTAGCTTTGCATTAATTAAATGATTATTGTCAAGTATTTCCAGATGTTTTCAAGACTTAACAACGTATAAAAAGATAACTGTAGATATTTCAGATTTATTTCTTCTAGGCTAAAGAAGAAATAAACACATGAAATCCCAAATGTTCCAGTGGATAGCCCTGGATAAGAGTTTATGATTACAGGTGTACATGTGGCATGGAGTTGAGTGTATGTGGCACATTGTGCTTTCACTACTCACTCATTCCTTGTAGAGCCAACAGGAAATTAAAATTAATGAGAAGTCTGCACTTTGAAATACTTGCAGAATTCTTGACTATTTCAGTCCGTTGCCAGCTCACGAAATCTGTGCTGGCAGTCACATCCAGCAGATGGTGTGGCGTGTGCACAGTTGTGTCATGTGATTATCTAGGTCCATGTAGAATTTTTATGAGATTTTTGACTATCAATCTCCTGAGGCATTTAAGATAGCCATAACCTTTGTTTTGAAAGGAAAGTGGCATGTTTAAAAGATAATAAGTACAAGGAGAAAATAATGTTAATAGTTGATTAGTCAGTGGGTTTCTCTGGGTTTAATTGATTCTGTAGTAAAGACAACAAAAATTTTAGTGTCTCTGAAGTGCTATACTGGCCTTTTTGTGCAGTAGAATTTAATCCATTTAGCCAGCTGGGGCAGAATGAACATTTCTCTTTCTTATTCCTGACTATGCTGTTAAGACTTTACAATTTCTGAAAATTTAATTTGGTGGTTGTATTTAGGCAAAGTCTATTGAAACATTAAGCTATTTCTGCTTATTTAGGTAATTAATGCCTTGCGTTAAAACTCATTATATCATCATTTCCTTTACAAATTAAAGTAAGCAGGGCTGTACTTGCTGGATTAATTAGGATGGAAAGCACAGGTGCAGTATGTGGTTTCTTGTCACCATGTTGTAATTTATTAAGGTGTAAAGCACACGGCAAAAAGAAAAATGGCTTACCAAAGAGAGTTCTAAAAAGCACACACTTTCCTCACAGTAATTTGTTCTTTTTTAAATGTCATTTATTTAGAAGATTGTTGAAAATTGTCTACTTTGCATTTTAAAACAAAGATGTTGTACTCTAAGCATATGTTATAGCTAATGTTGATGTCTGAGGCAGTTATTTTGACTATGTGGGTTTTCTGTTCATAACCTCATTTTGCATGTTTAGGCATTAAACATTGGGGAGGGGACTGTTGTAGTGATTTTATCAAAAGATGTGTTAACAAATAGTGTAACTGAGGATCAAAGAATGGGCGATCTAATTTATGATCTTCTATTAATAATTTAAGACTGATGCCCCAGTGTTTACTCCTTGAAACAAATAAACTGTTAGATTTCAAATAAGTTGTTACAACTGATAGGTAACTAGTAATTCATATCTTTGATAATAGAATAGTTTCTTATTTCAGCTGTCATAAATGAAATTTCTTTAAATCTGAAAATGTCATACTTAATTCAGGTTTTCATACATAGTAGTTCAGTATCACAAACCTTTCTATAACTGACTTCCATCTTCTCACGTATGTATTTCACAGTAAGAAGTATGTATATAATTCTTTGGGAGACTATTCCATTTGTTGGTCTGGTTGATCTAATACCGACACCTTTTTCTCTTGTTGTATAATTAGATTGGCAGCCTTTTCCATAGTACTGCTCTCATTAAAATAGAAAGCCTTTATTAGATTGAATTCTTCATGTTGGAAGATTTTTTCAATAGATAACATCCTTTTTTTTTCAATCCAAAACCAGTTGTCTTTATTCAAACCCAAGGTAGTCTTGTTTGGCAGTTTTCTTCTGCTATTGACATATCTCAAGGAGATAAGTGAAAGAGGGTATCAAACTGATGTTAGATATTATATCAGATAGAAGTATCTTGGAAAAGAGTTATCTTAATTTCATTAATTTATTTGGAAGATATATTTTCATGATTTCTTTTTTAAAAGACCGCCTTTCTGTGTTGCCCAGATTGGAGTATAATGCAACTTTGAACTCCTGGGCTCAAGCAATCCTCCTACCTTAGCCTCCTGAGGAGTTTGGACTACGAAACCCAGCTAATTTTTAAATGTTTTTTGTAGAGATGAAATCTCACTATATTGCCCAGGCTGGTGTCAAACTCCTGGCTTTAAGCCATCCTCCTGGGTCAGCCTCCCAAAGCAGTGGATTACAAGTGTAAATCACTACACCCAGGCATTTTCATGATTCTTAACAAAGAAACTTTTTTTTTGCAGTTTTTGACTGGGGCTGGGTTTGAGCCTGCCACCTCCAGCATATGGGACCCGGCACCTTACTCCTTTGAGCCAGAGGCGCCCCCCACCCCCCATGCTTCTCCATTCTCTCCACTAAGAACAATGTGTTCCACTTCCATCCAGGTTAATACAAAGGCTGTGTAAGGTCTCCATTTTTCTAAATGGCTGAATAGTATTCCATGGTGTACGTATACCACAGCTTGTTAATCCATTTCTGCGTTGGGGAGCATTTAGGCTGTTTCCACATTTTGGCGATTGTAAATTGAGCTGCAATAAACAGTCTAGTGCAAGTGTCCTTATGATAAAAGGAGTTTTTTCCTTCTGGGTAGATGCCCAGTAAAGGGACTGCAGGATCAAATGGGAGGTCTAGCTTGAGTGCTTTGAGGTTTCTCCATACTTCCTTCCAAAAAGGTTGTATTAGTTTGCAGTCCCACCAGCAGTGTAAAAGTATTCCCTTCTCTCCACTCCCACACTACCATCTGCAGTTTTGAGATTTTGTGATGTGGGCCATTCTCGATGGGGTTAAATGGTATCTCAGTGTGGTTTTGATTTGAATTTCTCTAATAATTAGGGATGATGAGCAGTTTTTCATGTTTCTGAGACATTCATCTGTCTTCTTTAGAGAAGGTTCTATTCATGTCTCTTGCCTATTGATATATGGGGTTGTTGGCTTTTTTCATGTGGATTAATTTGAGTTCTCTATAGATCCTAGTTATCAAGATTTTGTCTGATTCAAAATATGCAAATATCCTTTCCCATTGTGTAGGTTGTCTGTTTGCTTTGGTTGTTGTCCCCTTGGCTGTACAGAAGCTTTTCAGTTTAATTAAGTCCCATTTGTTTATTTTTGTTGTTGCAGTTGCCATAGTAGTCTTCTTCATGAAGTCTTTCCCCAGGCCAATATCTTCCAGTGTTTTTCCTATGCTTTCTTGGAGGATTTTTATTGTTTCATGCCTTAAATTTAAGTCCTTTATCCATCTTGAATCAATTTTTGTGAGTGGAGAAAGGTGTGGGTCCAGTTTCAGTCTTTTACATGTAGATATCCAATTCTCCCAACACCATTTATTGAATAGGGCGTCTTTCCCCCAAGTTATATTCTTGTTTGGTTCATGGAAGATTAGGTGGTTGTAAGATGTTAGTTTCATTTCCTGTTTTTCTACTTGATTCCAAATGTCTATGTCTCTATTTTTGTGCCAGTACCATGCTGTCTTGACCATTATAGCTTTGTAGTACAGCCTAAAATCTGGCATGCTGATGCCCCTGGCTTTGTTTTTATTATTAAGAACTGCCTTAGCTATACGTGTTTTTTTCTGGTTCCATACAAAACGCAGAATCATTTTTTCCAAGTCTTCAAAGTACAATGTTGGTATTTTAATAGGGATGGCATTCAATAGGTAGATTGCTTTGGGAAATATAGGCATTTTAACAATGTTGATTCTTCCCAACCATTAGCATGGTATGTTCTTCCATTTGTTAATATCCTCTGCTATTTCGTTTCTTAGGATTTCATAATTTTCTTTATAGAAGTCCTTCACCTCTTTCGTTAGGTATATTCCTAGGTATTTCATTTTCTTTGAAGCTGTGGTGAAGGGAGTTGTGTCCTTAATTAGCCTCTCATCTTGACTGTTATTGGTGTATACAAAGGCTAGTGACTTAACATTGATTTTGTATCCTGACATTACTGTATTTTCTGATGACTTCTCGGAGTCTTGTGGTTAAGTTTTTGGGGTTCTCTAAGTGTAAATCATATCGTCAGCAAAGAGTGAGAGTTTGACCTCCTCTGCTCCCATCTGGATGCCCTTTATTCCCTTGTCTTGTCTAATTGTATTGGCTAGAACTTCCAGCACTGTGTTGAATAGTAAAGGTGACAAAGGGCAACCTTGTCTGGTTCCAGTTCTAAGAGGAAAAGCTTTCAGTTTTACTCTATTCAGTAAAATATTAGCTGTGAGTTTGTCATAGATAGCTTCAATCAGTTTCAGAAATGTGCCACGTATGCCTGTACTCTTCAGTATTCTAATTAGAAAAGGTTGCTGGATTTTATCAAATGCTTTTTCTGCGTCTATTGAGAGGATCATATGGTCTTTATTTTTGCTTCTATTAATATGGTGGATAACGTTTATGGACTTGTGTTTGTTAAACCAGCCCTGCATCCCTGGGATAAAACCTACTTGATCATGATGTTATAACTTTTTTGATGATAAGCTGTAATCTATTGGCTAGGATTTTGTTGAGAATTTTTGCATCTATATTCATGAGTGAAATTGGTCTGAAATGCTCCTTTTTATTTGGGTCTTTTCCTGGTTTTGGTATCAGGGTGATGTTTGCTTCGTAGAACGTGTTGGGGAAGATTCCTTCCTCCTCAATTTTTTGGAATAATTTCTGCAGTACGGGAATAAGCTCTTCTTCGAAGGTTTGATAGAATTCCAGTATGAAGCCATCCGGACCAGGGCATTTTTTTTTTTTTTTTTGCCTGGGGCTGGGTTTGAACCCACCACCTCCGGTATATGGGGCCAGCGCCCTACTCCTTTGAACCACAGGCGTCACCCTGTTAGAAGATTTTTTATTATTTCTTTAATCTCAATGCTTGAAATTGGTCTGTTCAGGAGGTCTATTTCTTCCTGGCTAAGTCTAGGGAGAGGGTGTGATTCCAGATATAGATCCATTTCCTTCACATTGTCAAATTTCTGGGCATAGGGTTTCTGGTAGTATTCAGAGGTGATCTCTCGTATCTCTGTGGCATCAGTTGTTATTTCCCCGTTATCACTCTGATTGAGGTTACTAGAGATTTTACTTTTCTATTTCTAGTTAATTTGGCCAATCTATTTTATTTATTTTTTTAAAAAACCAACTCCTTGTTTCATTAATTTTGTGAATGATTCTTTTGTTTTCAGTTTCATTGATCTCTTAGATAGTTCTATTTCCAATTCCAGAAGATGGCTTGTGAGTTTGTTAACGCACTCTCTTTCTGTTTTTCGAGTGTAGGCATCTAAAGCGATAAATGTTCCTCTCAGAACTGCTTTTGCAGTACACCACAGGTTTTGGTAGCTTGTGTCTTCATTGTTGTTATGCTCAAGGAAGTTAATGATTTCCTGTTTTTTTTTTTTTCTTCCTGCACTCAACTGTCATTCAACAGAGGTTGTTTAATTTCCATGCCTTTGTGTGGGGTTGAATGTTTTTGTTGGAGTTGAGTTCCACCTTTAGTGCCTTCTGGTCTGAGAAGATACAAGGTAAAATTTCAATTCTTTTGATTCTGTTGAGGTTTGTTTTGTGTCCTAGGATGTGATCAGTTTTGGAGAATGTTCCATGGGGCAATGAGAAGAATGTATATTCTTTATCTTTGGGATGGAGTGTTCTATATGCATCTATGAAGCACAGTTATTCTAGCTTCTCATTTAAGTCCCTTATATCTTTGTTTAATTTCTGTTTAGAAGATCTGTCTAGCTCTGTAAGAGGAGTGTTAAAGTCCCCTGTTATTATGGTGTTATAGGATATCATATTGCTCAGACTGAGTAAGGTCTGTTTCAAAAATTTGGGAGCATTTAAGTTGGGTGCATAAATATTTAGAATTGAAACATCTTCTTGTTGGGTGGTGCCTGTGGCTCAAAGGAGTAGGGCGCTGGCCCCATATGCCGGAGGTGGTGGGTTCAAACCCAGCTCCAGCCAAAAACTGCAAAAAAAGGAAATGTCTTCTTGTATTTTTCCTTTGACCGATATAAAGTGACCATCTTTGTCTTTTTGACTTTAGTTGCTTTAAATCCACATGTACCTGAAAATAAGATTGCAACACCTCTTTTCTTCCGAATTTTATTTGCCTGAAAAATTGTCTTCCAACCCTTAACTCGGAGTTTTAATTTGTCTTTTGAAGTGAGGTGTGTTTCCTGCAGACAGCAAATGGATGGCTGTGTTTTTTAATCCAGTCAGCCAATCTATGCCTCTTCAGTGGGGAATTCAAGCCATTAACATTTACTGAGATAATTGATAAGTGGTAGTGTTCTATTCATCTTATTTGTGAGAGTCCATTGCTTGGTTTTATCTTTTGCATCAGTATGGAAGTTAGGTTCTGTCCTTTAATTTCTGAGTTCTTACTTTGCTATTGATCCATTGTGATGGTCATTGTGTAGAACAGCTTGAGGTATTTCCTGTAGAGCTGGACTTATTGCGGCAAATTGCCTCAATGTTTGTGTATCAGTAAAAGATTTAATTTCTCTGTCTATTTTTAAGCTTAGCTTTGCAGGCTATAGAATTCTGGGCTGGAAATTGTTCTGTTTAAGTAGATTAAAGGTAGATGACCATTGTCTTCTTGCTTGAAAGTTTCATTAGAGAAGTCTGCAGTTACCCTGATGGATTTGCCCCTGTAGGTCAACTGGCACTAACTCCTGGCAGCTTGAAGAATCTTTTCTTTTGTCTTGACTTTGGACAGGCTCATCACAATGTGTCTTGGAGAAGCTTTGTTAGAGTTGAGGCAACCTGGGGTCCAATATCCCTCTGAAAAGAGTATGTCAGAATCTTGGGTGATATTTGGGAAATTTTCATTTATACTATTCTCTAGTATGGCTTCCATTCCCCTGGAGGCATTCTTCTTCCCCTTCTGGGATACCTATAATTCATATGTTTGAACGTTTCATAAAGTCCCATAATTCTGTCAGTGAACGTTCTGCTTTCTGTTTCTTCTTTTCTACCTCTTTAACTATCTGAGTTATCCCAAGAACTTTGTCCTGTATCTCTGAGATTCTTTCTTCTGCATGGTCTAATCTGTTGTTGATACTTTCTATTGCATCTTTAAGTTCCCTAATTGACTGCTTCAGTTCCTTCAGCTCTACTATATCCTTTCTATATTCTTCATATCATTCATCTCTTATTTGATTCTGTTTTTGGATTTCCTTTTGGTTATTTTCCCCTTTATCAGCAGTTTCCTTCATTGTTTCCATCATTTCCTTCATTGTTTTCATCATCTGTATTCTAAATTCTCTTACTATCATTTCTAACATTTTTTTATAGGTGGAATCCTCTGCATTAGCTATCTCATGGTCCTTTGGGGGGTTGCTCTGGACTGGTTTTTCATGTTGCCAAGATTTTTCTGCTGATTCTTCCTTGTGAGTGTTTTTCTTTTATCTGTTTCCTTGCCCTAATTTTCCTTTCATTTCTCTTGCTCTTTAAGTTACCGTGCCACTGTGCCTCTGGACTAGGGTTTGAATGAGTCTTTTTGGTACAGGACCAGAGGATGAGAAGGTTGGAGAGCAAGAAGGGAAAAAAGAAAAGAAAAAAGAGAAAGGAAAGGGGGTGAGTAAGAGGGAATATTGACAAAAAAGAAGAGAGACACAAAGAGGGAGACAGGCGCAATATAGATGTACAATAGGGTACTTTGACCCAACCTTAAAAACCCCCAACCTCTGGGGGTGCCTGGTTGGGTGGTTCCCTTGAGGTTAGCAGCTCTTTGCTAGCCTGTTCGGACACAGTACCCCACTTCCACCAAGTAGAGAGGAAAGACAGGAACACTATAAATCAAACCAAAACAAGCAAACAGAAAACTTTACAATATAAAATGGGGGGGGGGGACCAAAATAGGGGTAGAAACACTAGCAAAAATGAAGTTCTAGTTGTTAAAGAAGGCAACAATGGAAAATTACATTTAAACTAGAAAAATGAAGAAAGGAAAGAAAGAAAAAAAAGGAAAAATCTAGAGGGGAAATGTTGAAATTAAAAAAAAAAGAAAAGAAAAGAAACCAAACAAAGCAGTATATATATATCTTGCTGAATATTGTCTGGGCAACAGGTGATCTTCTGGGGTATGAGATGTTAATCACAATGTTGATACGGCTATATGAGATGGAGACTCATATTTCTCAAACCCGCAGGGTGGAGAGCCTAAATCTCTCCTCAGCCCACATAAAAGGCACTTTAAACTACTAACTTTGACTAAGCAGAAGCTTTCCCAGGAAAGTACTTGTCACTGGGATCACTCCTGAAGTGGCTGTCCACTTACCCAGTATGCCAAAACCGATCTCACTCTATCCCCTGAGGGCCAAGGCTGTAAGGTGTCTCAGTCCCCACCTGTAGACTGTTCAATCACCAGGTTACTTGCCCGAGGTCTCCCACCTGATCCTTGCTCTGTGACCCTAAGGGCAGAGCTTGCTGGGGCAGTTCTCCCACAATGGCTCCTCATGGCCCACAGCCGAACACTATTAACTCCGTTTGGCTCAGCGGCTCAGTCTGGGGCCCTAGACAATGCTTAAAGTCCTCCACTCTCTTGCCCAAGTTCTCCTAAGGTTGTTCAACTGAGTGCCAAATCCAAAAAAAATAAAAAATAAAAAACGAAACAGCTCACAGGTAAGGCCTTTCCAGTCTGCAATCTCACTGCTGCTGTACTTACAGCTACCAACAGGATTAGACCTAACGACCACATGCAACCACTTGCCAGTTCTCCACTGCTTTTGTCCTCCTCATGGGGTCCAGAAGTCTCTTGCTGACTCCCTGTTTCCCCAAAGGGATGTTTCTGGGCAGATTCCAAGATTCCACCAGCCAGAGATGCCTGGGGTTTTCTCTCCCCAGTCTCACCAGGCCCAGTTGCAAGGAAGCTGTTACTCGGCCACCATCTTGCTCCTCCCCCATGTTATAATTTTTAATGCACTTTTTCTGATAATTCAGGAAATCTTTTGCTGAGAAGTACTATAAATATATATATATATTAAACAACTTATGAAACAAAGGTACAGAAAGGTTAAGTTCAGTGGTCAAAATCTCATATTATGTAAGTGGTAGAACCAAAATTTGAACCCAGGAAACCTGACTTTAGAGTTTGCTTTGCATTACTTCATAATTATACTATTACTGAGCCATTAGTGAAGAGGTTAGCTTTAGCCAGAAGATACAGCCATTAGATACAGCCATTAGGTTTAGCCAGAAGATACAGCCATTAATCACAAACAAGAGGAAATGGGTTATTCGTGGCCCTGAATCCAAACTCTGGATAGTAACAAAACTGAAGACTTTTAGAATAAAATTAAGGTTCAGACACGGGGCAGGCAAAGGTGCAGGGTCCAGAGTGAGTTGGCTTACTCTGTGACATAGAGGACTTTTATGTACTCTTCAACTGGGCCAGAGTACAGGTCCTAAAAGCAATGATATCCACTGAACAGAGATGATGCAGTAGTGATGTAGGTTATAAAGGTTTTAACTGCCAAGGTGAGGCTTCTAGCATATAGCCCTAATCCTGTGGGCAATGGATAACTAATACAGAATTTTTATCAGGGGAATAATTATCAAATTAGGTCTGATAATCAGTTATATATTAGGGACTGAGTGAAGAAGAAGGTTGCTGATTTAGAAAATTAGATCGATGATGTTGCCATTATTTTAGATAAAAAATAAAAAAGGGAAGAACAAGTTGAGAGGTTAGATGTGGAAGATGGGCTAGTGAGTTCTCTTATGGGTGTATTAACTTTATAATGGCTGGAAGACATGTAAATACACTAGGTAGTTGAAAACATGGATGGAGCTATGAATTTGGGAATATTTGGTGTAGGAAGAGTATGTGAAATCAACCAGAGAGAGCTCTGAAGTAAGGTTACCAAAAGTGGATTTCTAGAGTATCCCAAATTTAAGGTGGGCAGAGCAGGAGTAGTTAGCAAAGATATTGGCTGTGTCTAAGCACAGATACATACTGAAATAAACCAAAGTACAGGCAGATTACATCTGTCCCCTGAAAATTTATCATGGGTAAGCTTTTACTTTGTGTGTGTGTGTGAAGTTGGGGATATATCAACTTATACTTGAACTTAAAGAATAGTTTCAGCTGTGATTTTTTTCTTTTCTTTTTTTTGGAGACAGAGTCTCACTGTCACCCTGGGTAGAGTGTCATGGCCTTACAGCTCACAGCAACCTTTAACTCTCAGGCTTAAGCAATTCTCTTGCCCCAGCCTCCCAAGTAGCTGGAACTATAGTGCCCACCACAATGCCTGGCTATTTTTTTGTTGTAGTTGTCATTGTTGTTTAGCTGGCCCAGGCTGGGCTTGAACCTGCCAGCCCCAGTGCAGGTGGCCAGCGTCCTAACCACTGAGGGCACCGAGCCCAGCTGTGATGTTTTTTGCTAGCAGTTTGAGGATTCATCCTACCAGGAGGTATAAATAACATTTAAAATGGCTGTAATTCATTGGGTAGATACCTGAAATGGCTTTTTTTTTTTTTTTTTTTTTGCAGTTTTTGGCCTGGACTGTGTATGAACTGCCACCTCCAGCATATGGGGCCAGTGCCCTACTCCTTTGAGCCACAGGTGCTGCCCTATTTTTTTTTTTTTTTTTTTTTTTTTTTTAAGAAAAACAAACTTCTAGCTCAGTGCCTATGGCTCAGTGGCTAAGGCACCAGTCACATACACCTGAGCTGGCAGGTTCAAATCCAGCCTGGACCCGCCAAACAATAATAATGGCTGCAACCAAAAAATAGCCAGGCGTTGTGGTGGGTACCTGTAATCCCAGCTACTTGAGAGGTGAGGCAGGAGAATCGCTTGAGCCCAGGAGTTCTCTTCAAGATATGTCAGCTGTTGCTGACAGCTGTGATGGCACAGCACTCTACCCAGGGCAAAAGCTTGAGGCTCTGTGTCAAAAAAAGAAAAAAGAAAAACAAACTTCCTTTGAAGCATGAGTTCCCTAATCTCCCTTTTTTTTTTCTTATCTCTTAACTATAGCCTTTGGAAAAATGCTACGACTTTTGGAGTCACTTTTGATTAGTAAGGGTCTGACTAGTTTAAAATTTTAATCTCAAATTTGATTTAAATATCATCTGATCCTTTCTACCCTACATTTTAGAGCAGGCCATCTAAGTGGCCCAAGACAGTTAGCATGCTTCTTCTTCTCCTGGGTCTAGCTTTTGGAGAGGTAGAGGCAGAGGAAGGATGGGAGAGGTAGAGGTCATCATCTAAGCCTGACTATCTAAAAAGATAGTTGGTCTTATTGTGGCATAATCTAGTTCTAATTGATGTAGAATGTCTCTGACGTCTTAATGTTCATGTGGATGGTATGTATGGTTTTCTTGAGATGATAGTTTTATCTTAGCTCCCTTTATCACTGAGCCCTCCTTCAGTAATGGGCAGCTATATCTCCTTACTATTCATCCGTTCAAACCCCTTCTCTAGGTGGTGTATTGATGCATTTGACCAGCAGCCTTTGCTTTTTCCCTAATCTCTATTTCCTCATATGGGCCATAGGAATCAGTGATGTTCTGTGTATTATGGTCTTAGGGAATGAATGAGTAGGTAAGGGAAGCGTGCAAAGTACTCCCCATTTTCTCTTTCCCAGGTATACTATTTCTGTGGCTCTATCAGGTTGCTACAGCTGGCTGCTCTACCAAGCCTCCTACCTTTAGAAATCTCTAGATAGGAAGGAGACAAATTTCTAGGTCAATATATTTCTACCACTTCTAGGGAGGTACTCAGGTCATCTAAGAACATTTCATCAGGCTAAATTATACTCCAGTGGCAGCACCAGGCTGGTTTGCAAGTTCCCTGTTTACTAATCAGTCCAGTTGGAAAATGAGATGACAGTCTGCCCTTATTGCAGGGAACTGCAGAGTCTGTGATGGAATATCTTGGTGCTTTCTCATTCAGCTTGAGTGAGGACGATCTCATGACAAAGACTGTAACCTCAGTGCTCCTGATTCATCCTTACCCTCTTATGTAGGCTGGGATGATGATTTGGGAGTGGTGAGACTCATTCTGCAACCTTTTAGTAAACTCAACATCAATGGTTGGGCCCCATTTGGTTGGTGGTTCTCTTCAAGATATGAGAAACTTGTTATTTTTATCATTGTTGTGAGCTTTAGTCTTCAACTCAGGGACAGTGAGAAACTCCTAGTCAACATTCTCTTATAAGAATAAACATTACTGACTTGAAAATTCATTATAGAGCATTTCATGTTTCTTTCTCTATAGAAATATTGTTCCTTCATTCATTATTTATCTGGTAAATATTTTCTTCTGTCCTTACTGTAATAGATGCCACCAAGGACTATGCACTGGTGATTTAAGCAAGTTACAACCCTGGAGAAACACTGATCGATATAGACATATGAACACTTAATTATTTTACCCATAGATAAGTCGAGCAGATACCACTGATTGGAAAAATCAGATTGTAAGTGGAAATCGCCAGTCTTGAAAATAACAACATGAAAGTGAAAATGTGAAATTTAATTGAAATTATTTTTTGGCCAAACAGTGATATTTGACCAACATTCAAAATTCATGCTATTTAAGATTATAAAATATTTGATGGCCCTGCATACATAGGACCAGGCAGTCACATGGATCAGACTGATAATTCTTATAGATAGATCATTTACTTAAAGATACAGTTTTTAGTTTTTTCAAAGGAGAAATATAGGTAATGAAGTAATGTTTACTTTTACCAACTTTTTCCTAGAAAGTTTTAAACCACAAACTATTGAAATGTTTCACTAAATAGATTTTCCTTTATGTGGCACATATTATTTATGTATTAGTTCTTGTTCGTGTCATGTAGAATTCTAACTGAGATTAGATAATACTTAATCCTTTATCTCCAAAGTAATATTTTATACTTTGTTTACCTTATAAAAGTTGAACCTGAAGGGTTATGCTAAAGAACTTAGAAAACTTCAGGCTAACCAAATACCATAATCCCCATATATGATCTTATTACTTTGAAAAGTTTAAAAAAAAATGTCCACCTTACAAGATAAAGGCTATTTTAAAATATGATGCATATGGGATTTTTTTTACTCTAGTTTCTTTCATAACTAAAACATTAAAAATAGTATCATTAGTAATAATTTAATGCATATTCCTTAAATTAACTGAGTATTTTTTAAAGTCACCTTTAGCTTATAATGTAGGAAAACCTGTTTTATATTAATATTTAAGACAAGCATCAAATAATAAGACCACCTTTCAAGGGTGGGTGCAAGAACTTTTAAAATACTTGAGCTTTTCTATTCAAGTTCCATGTTCTAAGTTTAGATTGATTATGTAGTACCAGAGGAAAGTGGAAGTACCACATAGTTCCCTGAATCATTTTTAGGAAACTTACTTTAATTCATAACTAAATTCTAAAAAGAACTGGTAATAATATAAAAGAAAGCTGGGCACGGTGGCTCACACCTGTAATCTTAGCACCCTGGGAGGCCAAGGTGAGTAGATTGCCTGAGTTCACAGGTTCTGAGACCAGCCTGAGCAAGAGCAAGACCTCATCTCTAAAAATGGGTGTTGTGGCAGGCGCCTTTAGTCCCAGCTGCTTGGGAGACCAAGACAGGAGAATCACTTGAGCCCAAGAGTTTGAGGTTGTTCTGAGCTATGATGCCATGGCACTCTACTAAGGGGTACAAAGTAAGACTCTTGTCTCAAAAATTTTTTTTAAAAATTTTTTTAATTAAAAAAAAAAAAGAAACATAGCAGTTCATATTTTTGCTCAATTTCATATTAATGTACTTAACAATATAGTTTCTTGTGTTTAAAATAGCATCAGTTCGTTTTTCTGTAAGGGAAAAATGTTCTAAACTTAAGTGTCACTATGTACTTACATTCTCTTTTTGATTTTTAGGATAGAAAGAAATTTCGTTTAGTATTTTTTACATCTTAAATAAAAATAGTGACAGGTATACAAAGTATCCAATAAGTACTTACTATTTTTAAGATTCCATATCTTACATTGTTGTGTAAAACTGAATTACTGGATACTGCATTTGAAGTGATTAAAATTTTAAAAATGGAAATGTTTTTCTTACTAGATTTTATTTAATAGAAACCACTTTTTCTTTTAATGAATTTAGTTAATTTCTAAGAACATGAGAAAATAGTAAAGTTAACATTGAGGCCTGTAGCTCAGTGCCTTGAGCACGAACCACATAAACCAGAGCTGGTGGGTTCGAATCCAGCCCAGGCCTGCCAAACAACAGTGACAACTACAACCAAAAAATAGCCAGGTGTTGTAGCAGGCACCTATAGTCCCAGCTGTGTGGGAGGCTGAGACAAGAGAATTGCTTAAGCCTAAGCATTGGAGGTTGCTGTGAGCTGTGACACCATGGCACTCTAGCCAGGACAACAGCTTGAGTCTCTGTGTAAATAAATAAATAAATATGTGAAGCATATCGTAGCTCCGTCAAAAAAGAAAAAAAAAACATTGAGATCAAATATGTTATGCATGTTTTTGAGACTTGAGATTACTTGGTTTATATATAAATTAATATTTAATGTTCTAGCTTTAGTTTTTTTCTAGAGCAACATACTAGTAATTAAACTTTCTTTTAGGTTTTTGTTTTTGTTTTGTTTTGTTTGAGACAGAGTCTCACTATGTCACCTTCGGTAGAGTGCTGTGAGGTCACAGCTCACAGAATCCTCAAACTCTTGGACTTAAAAGATTCTCTTGCCTCAGCCTCCCAGGTAGCTGGGACTACAGGTGCCTGCCACAACGCCCGCTATTTTTTTGTTGTAGTTGTCATTGTTATTTAGCTGGCCCGGGTCAGGTTCGAACCTGCCAACCTCGGTATATGTGACCGGCGCCATAACCACTGTATTATGGGCACCAAGCCTAACTCCAAATTTTTACCTGCTGCTTCCTTATTTACTATCATTGTACTAGCCACACATTTTTATCTGAGAAGTACAGTGTTTAGTTGTCTGTGTTATGTATTTAAAATGTGAACAAATTGCTTATATTTTCAGTAACCTTTCAGTCAGGAATCTGGAAGAAAATTTAGATGTGAAGACTTCAGTCATTTGCAACCTTTTACTTTCACATCATTTCTGCTTTCCCAGGAACATACTTGTATCATTTAATATTCTAAGCATTGTGTCTGTGTTTTTAACAACTTTATAGAGCTATAATTTATGATTTATTTATTTAAACTGTACAACTCAGAGACTTTTAGTATATTTACAGAGTTCAGCATCTATCACTACAATCAATTCTAGAGCATTTTTATTACCTCCAAAAGGAACCCAGCACTCCTAGCTATCTTCCTCTAGCCTCTACCTTCCCCAGTATCCTGCCATCTGCCGAGGCAATCACTACATTACTTTCTGTCTTCTAAATCTGTGGATTTGCTTATTCTGGACATTGTATCTAAATGAAATTGTACTGTAATAGGTTGCCTTTGTCTCTGGCTTCTTTCACTTAGCATATTATTCTCAAAGTTCATCCATGCTGTGGCATGTATTAGCACTTTATTCTTTTTATGGTCTTGTAATATCCCATATAATGAATATACCACATCTTTCTTTATCGATCATCAATTGATAGACATTTGGGTTGTTTCCACATTTTAGCTATTAGGAGTAACAATGCTCCCGTGAATAATTTTGTACAAGTTTTTGTATAGACAGTATGTTTTCTCTTGGTTATATGCAGGAGTAGAACTGCTGGATCACATGGCAGTACTATGTTTATAAAGTTTTTGAGGATCTCTCAGGCTGTTTTCCAAAGCAGGTGTACCATTTTACGTTCTCACTAGCAGAGTTCCAATTCTGCCACATCCACACAACATGTGGCTTTTATCTGTCTTCTTAATTATAGCCATCCTAGTGAGTGTGAAGTAAGATCTCACTGTGGTTTTGATTTGCATTTAGCTAATGGCTAATGATAACGAGCATTTTTGTGTGTGTGCTTATTATTCATTTGCACATCATTTTTGGAGAAATGTATATTCATATCCTTTGCTCATTTTTTAAATTGGATTATTAGTCTTTATTATTAAGTTGTAAGAATGTTTTAATATATCCGATATACAGGTCCCTTATCAGATATTTTATTTGCAAGTATTTTCTCCCAGTCTTTGGGTTTGTTTTTTTTTTTTCAGTCTTGGTAGTGACCTTTGGAGCATAACGTTTTAAAATTTTGATGCAAGTCTAGTTTCTTTCTCTTATTTTTTTACTTGTGCTTTTAATATTATACATAGGAAACTATTATCTAATCTAAGCTCACAAAGATTTATACTTACGTTTTCTTCTAAGAGTCTTTTAGTTTTAACTCCTACATTTAGGTCCTTGATCCATTTTGAGTTAATTTTTATATATGATGTGCTATATATGAATTTGCTATTCTGAATTTCATAGGAGTCTAGCTTCATTCTATTGCTTATCACTTTCCAATTGTCTGAGCACCATTTGCTAAAAATACTATTCTTTCCCTCACTGAATTGTCTTGGCACACTTCTGTAATAGAAAATCAATTGACCATAAATGTGAGAACATATTTTCTGCTGCATTGATTCTATATGCCTGTCCTCAGGCCTTTATTACATTGTCTAGCTTATTATAGCTTTATCAGTATGAAATTGGAAAAGGTGCATCCTCCAACTTTGTTCTTTTCAAGATTATTTTAAGAATATTTTTATTTTAATAAAAATGGCATAAAATTTGCCATTTTAACCCTTGTTAAGTATACAGTTCAGTAGTGTTAACTATATTCACATCATTGTGAAACAGAGCTCCAGAACATTTTCCTCTTCCAACTCTGAAACTCTGTCATTAAACAGCAATTCTCCTTTTCTCCCCATCCCTGACACCCATCATTCTACTTTATACTTCTATACATTAGACTATTTTAGATACCTGATGTAAGTCATACAATTTCATAACTGGTTTATTTTACTTGGAATACAGGCAGTCCGAGTTACAAACATCCAAATGGCATACAACTTGAACTTATGAGTGGAGGAGGCTATTACAAGTAATAGATAAATGAACCTGTTCCAACTTAAATACAAATTAAACTTAAAAACAAACCAACATAACCTACCTTGTTCCTTACCCAGGGACTACCCGTAATGTTCTCAAGGATACTCCATGTTGTAGTATGTGACAAGATTTTCTTCTTTTTTTTAAGGCTGAATGATATTCCACTATATATTTTTGCTATTCTGAATTTCATAAATTTCCTTTGGTGGTATTGCCTTCTTAGTAAGTCTTCCAGTCCATGAATATGGGATATCTTTCCATTTGTTTGAGTCTTTTTTAATTTTTTTGAACAATATTTTACAGTTTTCAAAGTATAAGCTATACACTCTTATTAAATTTGTTCTCCCCAAATTTGTTTTTTATGCTATTATAAATAGAATTGATTTACTCTTTCATTTTTTTTTTATTAAATCATAGCTCTGTACATTAATGTGATCATGGGGCACCATACACTGGTTTTATAGACCATTTGACACATTTTCATCACACTGGTTAACATAGCCTTTCTGGCATTTTCTTAGTTATTGTGTTAAGACATTTACATTCTACATTTACTAAGTTTCACATATACCCTTCTGAGATGCACCGCAGGCATAATCCCACCAGTCACTCTCCCTCCGCCCACCTCCCACCTCCCTCCTCTCCCTTTCCCACTTCCCCCTATTCTTAGGTTATAACTGGGTTATAGCTTTCATGTGAAAACCCTAAATTAGTTTCATAGTAGGGCTGAGTACATTGGATACTTTTTCTTCCATTCTTGAGATACTTTACTAAGAAGAATATGTTCCAGCTCCATCCATGTAAACATGAAAGAGGTAAAGTCCCCATCTTTCTTTAAGGCTGCGTAATATACCATAGTGTACATATATCACAATTTATTAATCCATTCGTGGATCGATGGGCACTTGCGCTTTTTCCATGACTTAGCAATTATGAATTGGGCTGCAATAAACATTCTGGTACAAATATCTTTTGTTATGACGTAATTTTTGGTCTTCTGGGTATATGCCTAGTACAGGAATTATAGGATTGAATAGCAGATCTATTTTCAGATCTCCAAGTGTTCTCCAAACATCTTTCCAAAAGGAATGTATTAATTTGCATTCCCACCAGCAGTGTAGAAGTGTTCACTTTTCTCCACATCCACGCCAACATCTCTGGTCTTGCGATTTTGTGATATGGGCTAATCTTACTGGATTATAGATGATATCTCAAAGTAGTTTTGATTTGCATTTCTCTGATGATTAAAGATGATGGGCATTTTTTCATATGTGTGTAGGCCGTGCGCCTGTCTTCTTCAGAGAAGTTTCTCTTCAAGTCTCTTGCCCAGCCTGTGATGGGATCACTTGTTCTTTTCTTGCTTATATGTTTGAGTTCTCTGTGGATTCTGATTATTAAACCTTTGTCGGAGACATAACGTGCGAATATCTTCTCCCAGAGGGCTGTCTGCTTGCTTTACTTACTGTGTTCTTGGCTGTGCAGAAGCTTTTTAGCTTGATCAGGTCCCAGTGGTGTATTTTTGATGCTGCTTCAATTGCCCAGGGGGTCCTCCTCATAAAATATTCACCCAGACCGATTTCTTCAAGAGTTTCCCCTGCACTTTCTTCTAGTATTTTTATAGTTTCATGTCTTAAGTTTAAATCTTTAATCCAGTGAGAGTGTATCTTAGTTAATGGTGAAAGGTGTGGGTCCAGTTTCAAACTTCTACAGGTTGCCAGCCAGTTAACCCAGCACCATTTGTTAAATAGGGAATCTTTTCCCCACTAAATGTTTTCAATTGGCTTGTCAAAGATCAAATAATGGTAAGTAGCTGGATTCATCTCTTGGTTCTCTATTCTGTTCTAGACATCTACATCTCTGTTTTTGTACCATACTATTTTGATCACTACCAATTTATAGTATAGTCTGAGGTCCAGTAGCATGATTCCTCCTGCTTTGTTTTTATTTCTGAGTAATGTCTTGGCTATTCGAGGTTTTTTCTGAATCCATATAAAATGAAGTACTATTTTTTCAAGTTCTTTAAAGTATGACAGCAGAGCTTTAATAGAGATTGCATAAAAATTGTATATTGCTTTGAGTAGTATGGACATTTTAACAATGTTGATTCTTTCCAGCCATGAGCATGGTATGTTTTTCCATTTGTTAACATTTTCAGCTATTTCTTTTCTTAGAGTTTCATAGTTCTCTTTATAGAGATCTTTCACGTCCTTTGTTACATAAGCTCCCAAGTATTTCATCTTCTTTGGCACTACTGTGAATGGAATAGAGTCCTTAACTGTTTTTTCAGCTTGACTATTGTTGGTATATATAAAGGCTACCGATTTATGAATGTTGATTTTGTAACCTGAGACACTGCTGTATTCCTAGATCACTTTTTTTTTTTTTTTATTGTTGGGGATTCATTGAGGGTACAATAAGCCAGGTTACACTGATTGCAATTGTTAGGTAAAGTCCCTTTGCAATCATGTCTTGCCCCCATAAAGTGTGACACACACCAAGGCCCCACCCACCTCCCTCCTTCCCTCTTTCTGTTCCCCCCCCATAACCATAATTGTCATTAATTGTCCTCATATCAAAATTGAGTACATAGGATTCATGCTTCTCCATTCTTGTGATGCTTTACTAAGAATAATGTCTTCCACGTCCATCCAGGTTAATACGAAGGATGTAAAGTCTCCATTTTTTTTAATGGCTGAATAGTATTCCATGGTATACATATACCACAGCTTGTTAATCCATTCCTGGGTTGGTGGGCATTTAGGCTGTTTCCACATTTTGGCGATTGTAAATTGAGCTGCAATAAACAGTCTAGTAAAAGTGTCCTTATGATAAAAGGATTTCTTTCCTTCTGGATAGATGCCCAGTAATGGGATTGCAGGATCAAATGGGAGGTCTAGCTTTAGTGCTTTGAGGTTTCTCCATACTTCCTTCCAGAAAGGTTGTACTAGTTTGCAGTCCCACCAGCAGTGTAAAAGTGTTCCCTTCTCTCCACATCCATGCCAGCATCTGCAGTTTTGAGATTTTGTGATGTGGGCCATTCTCACTGGGGTTAGATGATATCTCAGGGTTGTTTTGATTTGCATTTCTCTAATATATAGAGATGATGAACATTTTTTCATGTGTTTGTTAGCCATTTGTCTGTCGTCTTTAGAGAAAGTTCTATTCATGTCTCTCGCCCATTGATATAAGGGATTGTTGGCTTTTTTCATGTGGATTAATTTGAGTTCTCTATAGATCCTAGTTATCAAGCTTTTGTCTGATTGAAAATATGCAAATATCCTTTCCCATTGTGTAGGTTATCTCTTTGCTTTGGTTATTGTCTCCTTAGCTGTACAGAAGCTTTTCAGTTTAATGAAGTCCCATTTGTTTATTTTTGGTGTTGTTGCAATTGCCATGGCAGTCTTCTTCATGAAGTCTTTCCCCAGGCCAATATCTTCCAGTGTTTTTCCTATGCTTTCTTGGAGGATTTTTATTGTTTCATGCCTTAAGTTTAAGTCCTTTATCCATCTTGAATCAATTTTTGTGAGTGGGGAAAGGTGTGGGTCCAGTTTCAGTCTTTTACATGTAGACATCCAGTTCTCCCAACACCATTTATTGAATAGGGAGTCTTTCCCCCAAGGTATGTTCTTGTTTGGTTTATCAAAGATTAGGTGGTTGTAAAATGTTAGTTTCATTTCTTGGTTTTCAATTCGATTCCAAGTGTCTATGTCTCTGTTTGTGCCAGTACTATGCTGTCTTGAGCACTATGGCTTTGTAGTACAGACTAAAATCTGGTATGCTGATGCCCCCAGCTTTATTTTTGTTACAGAGAACTGCCTTAGCTATACGGGGTTTTTTCCGGTTCCATACAAAACGCAGAATCATTTTTTCGAAATCTTGAAAGTACGATGTTGGTATTTTGATAGGAATGGCATTGAATAGGTAGATTGCTTTGGGAAGTATAGACATTTTAACAATGTTGATTCTGCCCATCCATGAGCATGGTATGTTCTTCCATTTGTTAATATCCTCTGCTATTTCCTTTCTGAGGATTTCATAGTTTTCTTTATAGAGGTCCTTCACCTCCTTCGTTAGGTATATTCCTAGGTATTTCATTGTCTTTGAGACTATGGTAAAGGGAGTTGTGTCCTTAATTAGCTTCTCATCTTGACTGTTATTGGTGTACACAAAGGCTACTGACTTGCGGACATTGATTTTATATCCTGAAACATTACTGTATTTTTTGATGACTTCTAGGAGTCTTGTGGTTGAGTCTTTGGGGTTCTCGAAGTATAAGATCATGTCGTCAGCAAAGAGGGAGAGTTTGACCTCCTCTGCTCCCATTTGGATTCCCTTTATTTCCTTGTCTTGCCTAATTGTATTGGCCAGAACTTCCAGCACTACATTGAATAGTAAAGGTAACAGAGGACAACCTTGTCTGGTTCCAGTTCTAAAAGGAAAAGCTTTCAGTTTTACTCCATTCAGTAAAATAGTGGCTGTGGGTTTGTCATAGATAGCTTCAATCAGTTTTAGAAATGTGCCACCTATGCCTATACTCTTCAGTGTTCTAATTAGAAAAGGATGCTGGATTTTATCAAACGCTTTTTCTGCATCTATTGAGAGGATCATGTGATCTTTATTTTTGCCTCTGTTAATATGGTGGATAACGTTTATAGACTTATGAATGTTAAACCAGCCTTGCATCCCTGGGATGAAGCCTACTTGATCATGATGAATGACTTTTTTGATGATAAGCTGTAATCTGTTGGCTAGGATTTTGTTGAGACTTTTTGCGTCTATGTTCATGAGTGAGATTGGTCTGAAATTCTCCTTTTTGTTTGGGTCTTTTCCTGGTTTTGGTATCAGGGTGATGTTTGCTTCATAGAATGTGTTGGGGAAGATTCCTTCTTCCTCAATTTTTTGGAATAATTTCTGCAGTACAGGAATAAGCTCTTCCTTGAAGGTTTGATAGAATTCTGGAGTGAAGCCATCTGGACCAGGGCATTGTTTGGTTGGAAGCTTTTTTATTGTTTCTTTGATCTCAGTGCTCGAAATTGGTCTGTTCAGGAGCTCTATTTCTTCCTGGCTGAGTCTAGGGAGAGGGTGTGACTCCAAATATTGATCCATTTCTTTCACATTGTCAAATTTCTGGGCATAGAGTTTCTGGTAGTATTCAGAGATGATCTCTTGTATCTCTGTGGGATCAGTTGTTATTTCCCCTTTATCATTTCTGATTGAGGTTACTAGAGATTTTACCTTTCTATTCCTCGTTAGTCTGGCCAATGTTTTATCTATTTTATTTATTTTTTCAAAAAACCAACTCTTTGTTTCATTAATTTTCTGAATGATTCTTTTGTTTTCAATTTCATTGATCTCTGATTTGATTTTGGATATTTCTTTTCTTCTACTGAGTTTAGGCTTAGATTGTTCTTCTTTTTCCAATTCCATAAGATCTCTTGTGAGATTGTTGATGTGCTCTCTTTCTGTTTTTCGAATGTAGGCGTCTAAAGCGATGAATTTTCCTCTCAAAACTGCTTTTGCAGTATCCCACAGGTTTTGGTAGCTTGTGTCTTCATTGTTGTTATGCTCAAGGAAGTTAATGATTTCCTGTTTTATTTCTTCCTTCACCCATCTGTTATTCAACAGAAGATTGTTTAGTTTCCATGCCTTTGGGTGGGGTTGAGCATTTTTGTTAGAGTTGAGTTCCACCTTTAGTGCCTTATGGTCTGAGAAGATACAAGGTAAAATTTCAATTCTTTTGATTCTGTAGATATTTGTTTTGTGTCCCAGGATATGATCAATTTTGGAGAATGTTCCATGGGGTGATGAGAAGAATGTATATTCTTTATCTTTGGGATGGAGTGTTCTATATGCGTCTATCAAGCACAGTTGTTCTAGGGTCTCATTTAAGTCTCTTATATGCTTGTTTAATTTCCGTTTAGAGGATCTGTCTAGCTCTGTAAGGGGAGTGTTAAGGTCCCCTGTTATTATGGTATTATCAGATATCATATTGCTCAGACTGAGTAGGGTCTGTTTCAAGAATCTGGGAGCATTTAAATTGGGTGCATAAATATTTAGAATTGAAATGTCTTCTCGTTGTATTTTTCCCTTGACCAATATAAAGTGACCATCTTTGTCTTTTTCGACTTTATTTGCTTTAAATCCACATCTATCTGAAAATAAGATTGCAACTCCTCTTTTCTTCTGAATTCCATTTGCCTGAAAAATTGTCTTCCAACCCTTGACTCGGAGCTTTAATTTGTCTTTTGAAGCCAGGTGTGTTTCTTGCAGACAGCAAATGGATGGCTTGTGTTTTTTAATCCAGTCAACCAATCTATGTCTCTTCAGTGGGGATTTCAAGCCATTAACATTTATTGAGATAATTGATAAGTGTGGTAGTATTCTATTCGTCTTATTTGATGAGAGTCCATTGCTTAGTTTTATCTTTTGCATCAGTGTGGAGGTTTGGTTCTGTCCTTTAATTTCTGAGTTCTTACTTTGCTGCTGATCCATTGTGGTGGTCAGTGTGCAGAACAGGTTGAAGTATTTCCTGTAGAGCTGGTCTTGTTGTGGCGAATTTCCTCAATGTTTGTATATCCGTAAATGATTTGATTTCTCCGTCAATTTTGAAGCTTAGCTTAGCAGGGTGCAGAAGTCTGGGCTGATAATTGTTCTGTTTAAGTAGATTAAAGGTAGATGACCATTGTCTTCTTGCTTGGAAAGTTTCATTAGAGAAGTCTGCGGTCAATCTGATGGATTTGCCCCTGTAGGTCAACTGGCGCTTACTCCTGGCAGCTTGCAGAATCTTTTCTTTTGTCTTGACTTTGGACAGGTTCATCACAATGTGTCTTGGAGAAGCTCAGTTAGAGTTGAGGCGACCTGGGGTCCGATAGCCCTCTGAAAGCAGTGTGTCAGAATCTTTGGTGATATTTGGGAAATTTTCTTTTATAATATTCTCTAGTATGGCTTCCATTCCTCTGGGGCATTCTTCTTCCCCTTCTGGAATTCCTATAACTCGTATGTTGGAACGCTTCATAAAGTCCCATAATTCTGACAGTGAATGTTCTGCTTTCTCTCTCTTCTTTTCTGCCTCTTTTACTATCTGAGTTATCTCAAGAACTTTGTCTTCTACCTCTGAAATTCTTTCTTCTGCATGGTCTAACCTGTTGCTGATACTTTCCATTGCATCTTTAAGTTCCCTGATTGACTGTTTCATTTCCTTCAGCTCTGCTATATCCTTTTTATATTCTTCATATCGTTCATCTCTTACTTGATTCTGTTTTTGGATTTCCTTTTGGTTATTTTCCACTTTATTAGCAGTTTCCTTCATTGTTTCCATCATTTCTTTCATTGTTTTCAACATGTGTATTCTAAATTCCCTTTCTGTCATTCCTAACATTTCTGTATAGGTGGAATCCTCTGCAGTAGCTACCTCATGGTCCCTTGGCAGGGTTGTTCTGGACTGGTTCTTCATGTTGCCTGGAGTTTTCTGCTGATTCTTCCTCATGGGTGATTTCTTTTATCTGTTTCCTTGCCCTAATTTTCCTTTCACTTCCTCTTGCTCTTTAAGTTCTCGTGCCTGTGGACTAAGGGTTACAGGACCAGAAGTGTGAGAAGGTTTAAGAGCAAAAAAGGGATGAAAGGAATGAGGACCGAGTGATGAGAAAAAAGAAAAAGAAAAATAGAGAAAGGAGAGGGGGTGGGTAAAAGGAATATTGACAAAAGGAAGAGAGGCACAGAAAGAGGGAGACAGAGCAATATAGCTGTACAGTAGGGTACTTTGATACAACCTTAAAAAAACCAACTTCTGGGGGTGCCCAGTTGGGTGGTTTCCTTGAGGTCAGCAGCTCTTTGCTAACCTGATCAGACACAGTACCCCACCTCCACCAAGTACAGAGGAAAGACAAAAATGCTATAAATCAAACCAAAACAAGCAAACAGAAAACTTTACAGGATAAAATTGGCTGGAAAAACCAAATAATAGCAGTAGAAACACTAACAAAAATGAAGTTCTAATTATTGAAATAGGCAGCAATGGGAAATTATAATTAAACTAGAAAAATTGAGAAAGAAAAAGGATCTGTATGGAAAAGGTTGAACGTTAAAAGCAAAACAACAGTCCACAACATCAAAAAAAACAACCAAACCAAAAAAAAAAAAAAAAAACACACACACACAACCAAAAACAAAGCAGTATGTATATGTTATTGAATATTGTCTGGGCAACACGTGGTCTTCTGGGGTATGAGATGTTAATAACAGTTCTGATACGACTGGAGGCTGCTAGTTTCTCAAACCCCAGCAGGTAGACACCCTAAATCTCTCTTCAGCCCACTTAAAAGGTACTTTGAACTTGTTCACTTACTGAGCAGAAGCTTTCTCAGGGAAGTGCTTGTCGCTGGAATCACTGCTGAAGTGGCTATCCACTTACCCTGTGTGCCAAAACCGGTCTCACTCTGCCCCTGCGGGTTAGGGCTGCAAGGCGGCTCAGACCCCGCCCTTAGGCTATTTGGTTGCTGGGTTACCAGCTCCCGCCCAATTCCAGCTCTGCTAACCTGAGGGCGGAGCTTGCCAGGGCAGATCGCTCACAATGTCTGCCTATTACCCAGAGCCAAACACTATTAGCTCCGTCTGGCTCAGCGGCTCAGACTGGGGCCCTAGACAAAGGCCAAAGTTCTCCGCACTCCCGCTCAGGCTCTCCCCAAGGCAGTTCAGCTGAGTGCCAAGTCCAAAGACACCAAAACAGTTCACAGGTAAGGCCTTTCTGGTTTGCAGTCTCGCTGCTACTGAACTTACAGTTGAGGGCGGGTTTAGACGGATTGAACACACGCGACCACTTGCCGGTTTTCCACTGTTTTAGTCCTCCTCTTGGGGTCCAGAAGTCTCTCGCTGACTCCCTGTATCCTCTCAGGGGTGATGATAGGCAGATCCCACCAGCCAGAGATGCCTGGAGTCCTATATCCCCAGACTCACGGTGCCCAGATGCAAGGAAGCTGTTACTCGGCTGCCATCTTGCTCCGCCTCCCGCCTAGATCACTTCTAAGAGTTTTGTAGTAGAATCCCTGGTGTTTTCTAGATATACAATCATATCATCTGCAAAGAGCGAAAGTTTGATCTCTTCTGACCCTATATGGATACCCTTGATCGTCTTTTCTTCTCTAATTGCAGTGGCTAAAACTTCCATTACAGTGTTAAAGAGCAGTGGAGACAATGGGCACCCTTGTCTGGTTCCTGATCTGAGTGGAAATTATTTCAATTTAACTCCATTCAATATGATATTGGCTTTGGGTTTGCTGTAAATGGCCTCTATGAGTTTAAGAAATGTCCCTTCTATACCAATTTTCTTTAGTGTTCTGATCATGAAGGGATACTGGATATTATCAATAGCTTTTTCTGCATCAATTGAGAGAATCATATGGTCTTTGGTTTTTAATTTGTTTATGTGCTGAACTATACTTATAGATTTATGGATATTGAACTAGCCTTGACACCCTGGGTTAAAACTGACTTGGTCATGATGTATAATTTGTTTGATGTGTTGCTGGATTCTGTTTGTTAGGATCTTGTTGAATATTTTTGCATCTATATTCATTAGTGATATTGGTGTATAACTTTCTTTTCTTGTTGGGTCTTTTCCTGGTTTGGGGATCAGGGTGATGTTTGCTTCATAGAACGTGTTGGGTAGTCGTCCTTCTTTTTTTACATTTTGAAACAGTTTGAGTAATATAGGTACTAATTCCTCTTTAAAGGTTTGGTAGAATTCTGATGTCAAGCCATCTGGTCCTGGGCTTTTCTTTTTAGGGAGGTTTTGTATGGTTGATGCTATTTCCGAACTTGATATGGGCCTGTTCAACATTTCCACTTGATTCTGGCTAAGTCTTGAAAGGTGACGTGCTTTGAAGGATTGGTCAATTTCCTTCAGATTGTCATATTTCCGAGAATAAAGTTTCTTGTAATATTCGTTAAGGATTTTTTTTAATTTCTAAGGAGTCTGTTGTTATTTCATCTTTGTTCTTTCTGATTGATGAAATTAGAGATTTTACTCTTTTTTTTTCCTGGTTAGGTTAGCCAAAGGTTTATCTATTTTATTAACCTTTTCATAAAACGAACTTTTTGATTTATTTATCTATTGTATAATTCTTTTGTTTTCAATTTCATTTAATTCTGCTCTAATTTTGGTTATTTCTTTTCTTCTACTGGGTTTGGGGTTGGAATGTTCTTCCTTTTCCAGTTGCTTGAGATGTACCATTAAATTGTTAACTTCCTCTCTTTCCATTCTCTTGAGGAAATCTTGCAGTGCTATAAATTTCCCTCTTAGGACTGCCTTTGTGGTATCCCAGAGGTTCTGGTAATTCGTGTCTTCATTGTCATTTTGTTCCAAAAATTTGGCAATTTCCTTCTTAATCTCATCTCTGACCCAGCTATCATTCAGCACAAGCTTATTTAACTTCCATGTTTTTGTATGAGTATGCAGATTCCTGTTGTTACTGAGCTCAACTTTTATTCCATGGTGGTCCGAGAAGATGCAAAGAATAATTTCTATTCCTTTAAATATACTGAGGTTAGACTTGTGACCTAAGATGTGATCGATTTTGGAGTATGTTCCGTGGGCTGATGAGAAGTATGTGTATTCAGTTTTGTTGGGATGAAATGTTCTGTAGATGTCTGCTAAATCCAAATGTTGGATGATTAGGTTTAAATCTAAAATTTCTTTGCTCAGCTTCTTATTGGAGGATCTATCCAACACTGCCAAAGGAGTGTTGAAATCTCCAACTATTATGGAGCTGGAGGAAATCAAGTTGCTCATGTCTGTTAGAGTTTGTCTTATAAATTGAGGTGCATTCTGGTTGGGTGTATAGATATTAATAATTGAAATCTCATCATATTGAGTATTACCCTTAAGAAATATGAAGTGACCATTCTTATCCTTCCTTACTTTTATTGGTTTAAAGCCTATTGTATCTGCAAATAAAATTGCAACACCTGCTTTTCTCTGATTACCATTTGCCTGAAATATGGATGACCATCCTTTCGCCCTGAGTCTGTATTTGTCTTTTAAGGTAAGATGTGACTCTTGTATGCAGCAAATATCTGACCTGAGTGTTTGTATCCAGTCAGCTAACCTGTGCCTCTTTAGAGGACAGTTTAAGCCGTTCACATTAATGGAGAATACTGATAAATCTGGTAAAATTTTGGGTATCGAGTTTTTCGAAAGTTCAGTGGACATTTTTAATCCTTTCACCACTGTGGATGTTGGAGTTTGATCAAAAATATCTGAGTGAGTTTACTTTTGTGGTAGAGGATTGGGCTGGTCATTTTGGAGGATAGATCTGAGAATATCCTGAAGAGGTGGTTTCTTCAAGATATGAATGTCATTAAAATATTTAATTTCTCCATCATAAGTGAAACTCAGGCTGGATACAGGATCTAGGGTTGAAAGTTATTTTGCTTTAGGAGATTAAAAGTCAATGACCACCCTCTTCTGGCTTGAAATGTTTCAACAGAGAGATCTGCAGTCATTCAAATATTCTTCCCTTTGTAGGTATTGGATTTCTTACGTCTGGCTGCTTTGAGAATTTTCTCCTTCATATTAACTTTAGTTAAGTTAATTATGGTATGCCTGGGGGATGTCTTATCGGGATTGAGTTGTGCTGGGGTTCTGAAACTGTCTGCTATCTGAACTTCAGAAACTCTTGACATGTCTGGAAAATTCTCTTTCATAATTTTATGGAGAAGAGCCTCTGTGCCTTGCGAGGCCACTTCATCACTTTCAGGGATTCCAATGAGGAGGATTTTACCCTTCTTCGAATTATCCCAGAGCTCTCTGAGAGAATGATCCGTTTTTGCTCTCCATTTCTCTTCTTTGAGAGTTTGGGAGCGTTCAAAGGCTTTGTCTTCAATGTCAGAAATCCATTCTTTTCCTTGCTCCATTCTGTTACTGAGGGATTCTACTGTATTTTTCAGATCTTTGAGAGCTGCAAATTCTTGCTTCAGAGCATGACAGTCTTTGGTGGTTTTGTCTTTAAATTCGTTAAATTCTTGAGACAACTTTTGAATTTCTCCTCAAATTTCTAATTCCGACTTTTGAATTGCTGCTCAAATTTCTAATTCCAAATTTTCCTCCATTTCATTAATCTTGTTTGCAATTCAAATTCTGAATTCCATTTCTGACATCTTGGCCAGCTGTTTATGAATGGGATCTTCAGTTACATCTGCCATATCTTTCCTTGCGGGGGTTGATCTATTCTGGTTATTCATGTTACCAGAGTTTTTCCACTGATTCCGCCCCATGATTGTTTTACACCGTTTGATTTTTCCCCTGGAGCTTTGTCGAGGACCCTTACAGAGCTATGTCCTGAGAAACTGGGGCCCTTTTTGGTGTGATGGGGCTAAGTGGTTCTGTCTTGTTTTCAGCTGGTTTCTTTTCGACCCCAGTGAAACAGTTACTCTGGGTTGAAGTCTCAGCTGTGGAGAAAAAGCAGTAATGAAGTCACTCCACCCCCCACAGGCAACAATTGGAAAAGGAAAATCAAACCTTCCTACATCCACACACGCAAGGCACCACCTGAATGGTCCTCGGGCGATTGGCTCACTTCAAAAGGTCCAGATCATTTGTCTCAGTCGCACCTGTCTCAAGTGGGAGAGTTTAAAAGGTCTCTGGCAACTGGATCGCAGGGGTCTAGTGACTACTCTGATATGGCTTGCTCCAGTGTTTCGTGGAGTCAGGAAGACCCACCCAGCAAAGAGATCAGTCTCCGAAGGTTGATGCCTCCTTCCCCACCTTGCACCTCTGTCACACCCAGTCACTGATGGTCCCACGGGGCTTTGACCCAGTTGCCTGTAGTGAATAGATACTCAAGGGGTTTGCACCTGCCTGAATCACAAGGAAATCTGTTTCTGCTCAGCTAGGCCGCTGCGTTCTGTCTCTATCTAGCAGGGGGAGGTAAGGCCTGACAACCTTGGGCGTTTGATGGAGGCTGGGGGGTGTTCACTCAGTTCCAGCCCCACCCTTGATTGATGTTACTGACAGAACAGAAACATTTGTTTCTGTCCCTGCTAAATTCCCCTGCAGAAGAGAAGCTGTTTTGAGTTCCCAGAGCCTGCGCCTCAGGCCCTGCCTTTGCTCCTGCAAGGTTGTATTCAGTTGCCTGTCAGTTCTAGCCTCCTGTCTTCCTTTGTGTATAGGCTGACTATCCCCTTATGGCCGGGTGCATCTTAGGCTCACTAAAGCGGTCCTCTGGGTCAGCCCCGCCCTGGGAACTTCCCAGCTCTGCACATGCGTTTCTGGTCCCCGCGCTCCACCCAGGCTGGTACCGCCTCAGGCAAACCCTTTACTCACTGGGCCTCCGTTTCCTTCCCAGATCTGTTCCCTGGTGGTTGCCACCCGAGTAGATGCCCAGCCTCCTCTGGTTGCCCAGGGAGACTGGTGGTGTAGCTTCAGAATATCCGGGAGTGAGCCCTATTGTTGCTAATAGATGGCTGCTGCTCTGCACCTAGGGGCACCGCCGCTCTGGTGTGGTTCCCTCTTAGCCGACCATCCTCTCCTCATTCCCATGTCCCAGAGTCAGCACTGACCAGCTGCAGTTTAGGCACTGTCCACACCCCTTGAGAAATCACCCAAGAATCTGGACTCCTGGGGGACAGGCCTCCAGACCTCAGAGTGAGAGTGGAGGGAAGTGCTGGGAGCTCAGAGTTGAAGGTAGAGATATATACAGTTTTATGTCTGGCAGGAGAAGGCTGTGGCACCCTATTAGGGGAGGTATGTCCATTTTTTAGAGGGTCTCTCCCGTGGAGTGTAGTGGGAGGACCTTTGAACTCTGCTCGTTTGTTTGTGTGGCACTCCGAGCCGTTCTCATGGGGGAGGGGACTCCCTTCAGCTTGGTGATGGATTTTGTATCTTTTGTTTGTATCCTTGGGGTCGTAGCTCGCCTCAGCAGGGTTGATGTGCGTTCTTCAACCTTCTCTCTTGGTGCAGCTCAAATCCACCCGATTACTTGCTAAATTTCTGTCCTTTAACTCTCCTTCCGGACGGGAGCCTCTGTGGAAAGCTGGCTTCAGTCAGCCATCTTGTCTCCACCCCTCGGAATTGATTTTTTTTAATTTCACTTTTTGTTTGTGCATTACTGTTATAGAAACACAATTGATTTTTGTCTACTGATCTTGTATTCTGCATCCTTATGGAATTTATTAGTTATAGTAGTTTTTTGGTAGATTCTTTAGGATTTTCTCTGTGTAAGACCATGTCATCCACAAATAGAGATAGTTTTCAACATTGTGTTTAAATACTTTAATTCCACATATGTGTATTAAGGACCTGCTCTGTATTAGGCACTTTGGTCCATATTGGGAACGTAGAGATAAAGGTACAAATTCTACTTTTATGAACTTTGCAATCTAGTTAAGGGGTAGATGTTTAAGCCAATAATAATAATTCAGCATTTTAAATACTACAATTGAAAGATATGTAAGGTGCTACAGGGGCACAGAGAAGGGCTACTAATTTACATTGTGAGGAATTAGGGAAAAATTCCAAACATGAGTTTATATAGAGTTCTGGACCATTTTGCATATAAGTAGCCATAGAATGATAACTTGTCATTTCAAGGCTAAAACTATTTTGGATACTTAAAAAGTATCATATAGTATGAACTTCAGGTTTAAGATACTTTAAGTCTCTCAAAATTTAAGGAGCTTGCTTTAGTAGTGAGACAACACATTCGAGTTTTTAAAGTATATACAGATGTTTGATTATGTATTAAATCTGTTGCTATAAAAGCACATGATCACATTTGGAAAATTGCTATTACATGTCTTGGCAGCTTGTTAAGAACTGAAAACTTTTACAACTAACTAGTGTTTTGATAGATTAAGTTCAAGGCCACCTTTTGTTTAAATGATGTTTTGTTTTCTGTAATTAGACCATGCTAGGTGAATTAAGTATGTAATTAAAAACAGAAGGTTTGCCTAATTCAAAGTAAATGAGTACAAAATACAAGGTCATTACCCATCTCTAGTGAGACTTCAGATGAACAGTGCACATGGAACTATTTATGAGATATTTTGCATGGTCAGAACTCCTCTAGGTTGCTGCCCATGGCTTTTGTAAAGTATTCACAGATTTTCAGAAAAAATGTACCTGTAATATAGAAATATGATCCCACTTAACAGTGCTCATCTGAATGGAAAACCAAAAGAGATTAGAATCTAATCTTCTATCTTAAATAGAAAGGTAAAACGTATTCCTTCTGTTTCAAAAGTGAACACTTAATAAGTTGCACACTGAGTTCATGGTTAAAACTGTGGTAACTCCTGCATCCTGAGTCCCAACTGTTTTCATTTTCACACAGCCTGGAGATGTATGAGTAAAACATCTCTAGTTTGATCTGTTTCCTTCATTCTTACTCACAGTGGGTGCCACGGGATGGATTTTTCTCCTAGGAAGCCTGGAAATTGAGTTGGTTTCATTTGGAATATTTTTTCCTTCATGGTACAGGAATGTGGACCTTTAGAGAAGAAGTGTACAGTGGTTTGATTCGTGGAGAAATTTTGAATTAGTTACTGGTAGCGTAAAACTTAAATTTCTCTTAGAAGTTCCTTTGCAGTTTGGCTCCTGGTATTTTTCCAGCTGTGCTGCTGTTATCTCAGTTTTCGCGGGCTTCTCTAGCATCACCACCCCTATCTTCATGCACCTGTCTTTTGCCTGTCTTTCTAAGCACTGTTTTAAGATAAGAGTTTTTTCAAGGAAAAAAAGTAAATTAGGTCTTTCATAAATGTTTCCATAATCTCTTATCAATATACAGTTTAGGAATTACTTTTTATACTAACTTCTCTTCTACATTTTAAATTCTTCTATGGTAGAAGAGATCTTGGCTGTCATGGCAGCATTGTACCCTAGCACCAAGGGTGTTTCTGGCTAATAGTAATTGCTGAAACAATGTTCAGTGAAATACTTGCTGGATCTGCAGAGCAAAGAGAGGGAAGGAGGGAGGGGGGTGGGGTCTCAGTGTGTGACACATCTTATACCCTCAGTGAATCCCCAACAATTAAAAAAAAAAAAGAAATACTTGTTTGGGTAAATACTACAGATCTTTAATTTAAATAAGGTTTAATTAAAACCAGTGCATATATTAAAAAATATATTGTGTGTTTCACACTGTACTGAGCGATGGTAAAACAAAAGTAATAAGTGGTCTCTTATTTCTTAATATCAAATAGCTTAAAATTAATTAGTAGACCTTTCTTGGCATATGTTGTTACAGAACTTTTTAAATTAGGGGAATAGTTTAATAACTACTGATCTTGGATACAGCATGTATTTTAATTTCCTAATCTAATCCAGTTAACATACCCATGCAAATAATTACAGTGCAGTGAGATAATTGTTGAATGAAGTAATCTTCAAAACTACAGTTGAGAATATGTAAGGAAGAGCAAAGTCCACTGCTATTAAAGAAGGTAGCATTTTTAAAATACCTAAGAATGAGTAAGAATATACCAGACAGACAAATGGGAAAAATGGTGCTGCAGCATATACAGAAGAATTGAGCATGGGAGGGCATGTTCAGTGTTGCTGGAGCTTGAAATTGAGTTGGGCATTGGCAGAAAGGAGGCTGGAGAGTAGACAGAGGCATTATCCATATGAAGTTGAGAATTTAGCTTGTAGATAACTGAAAGCCATTGGAAAATTACAGTGAACTGCTCATCTCTTGAACCTGAATTGCAGGGCATTGAGACTACAGATAGAGAAATCGTTAAGGAGATCATTGTCTTATGACATAGTCTAGATGAGAAATGAACAAAGGCAATGGAATTGATAGAAGAGGACAGTTTTGAGAGAATCACTAATCATTGATAATTAGATCTGGGAAGTAAAAGAGAAGGAAGGTCTCAGATAATTTCTAGATGTTTCACCTGAATAACTAGGGTGGGAGTAGAGGATAATCACTCCGTTTGAGTTAAAGAGTTTTAAAGGTCGAACAAGATGAATCTGTTTTGAATGTATAAGTACTGTCAGATATTCAGGAAGAGCTGATGGTTAGACATATTCAGAATCAGAGCTCCACAGAGATTTGGGCTAGACATTTCAGAATTGTGGGTCATTTTTTAACCATTCTAGTTGAAGTCGTGAATATAGAAAGAGAGATGGCTCCCTGTGGAGCAACAGAGGAAGGAAGGTGATGTCTTTGATACTAGGAGACATCATTTTCAGAAAGAGGAGGTGAATGTATAAAAAGCTTCCACAAGAATGAATCATATGAGCTGGCAATTGGATTTGATGTTTAGAAAGTCAGTGTTGCTTGTAAGTGAAGCATCTGTGAGATGGTGAGGCCTAAAGTCAGATTGCTTCAAGGTGAAGAATTAATCGGGGGAAGAAGTAGACTTCTTTCTAGAAATTGCCTGGGGGAAAAAGAGATAAAAGATGATAAAAGAAGACAGAAGGTTAAGAAAGATTTTATTTTACTTTATTTTTAGATAAAAACAAATCAAGGATTTTTCTACGCTGAAAGAAAAGAGTTAATGGCAGGAGTTTGGGGATTGACTGAAGATAACCAATGGAATGAAATCTCTAAGGAAAGAGATGGAGATGAGACCAGAACATTGGTCGAGAAAGCAAGTCTGGACTGGAAGAGGGTGAAATGTTAGTCAGGTTCAGAAGACTTAGGGAGTAAGTGTGGATGCAGACTTGACGTGCAGATGCAACCTGGTAATTGTGCTCTTCTCTTTATGTAGCAGTTTCAAATCTTAATGCTATTGTAGGTCTCCCTAGTTTCCCTATCCATAAAATCCATTCCATTCCTGAAAAAAAAAAAAAGAAACACAAAACTCTATTTTTAGGATCATTTCCTTTATTCAAAACACTGAATATTATTCCCTTTCTTAAAACTGTTTTCTTTTTAAAATTATTATTATTTTCAACATTCTGTAATTTTATTTGATGTTTAGGCCTTTCTCCAATTTCATATTTTTCTAGATTAACTTAGTTCCCTATCATGTTCTATTTTTGAGCTTCATAGAATTAAATATACTTCTAACAAACTCAAGATAGGCAGGAAGACAACATTTCTTAAAATTCTTTAAATCCTGTCTGTCCAGAAGGATCCTATAGAGTAAATCAGAAATTGCAACTTAATTTATTTTTGATAGCAGAAGATATCTTATTTTCTTGTTTTTATTTTTACTTCTTTCTCTCATTTTTTTCTGCCACCCCCACACAGTCTTCTAATTTTCAATATTGGAGAATTTAGAAATATATATATGCACCATTATATGTGTATCAGTAGTACATCTCATTGAACTTTTTAGAGAAACTTTACTAACCACAAATGAATAATGTAGTGATTTCACCAAAATCAAAGCTTAGTGTTTTAGAATATGATCTTTTTGTTTTTGCCAGTAATTTACATTTCTTTCATTAGCTTTTCTACTCCTAAAATTTTTGTTTCAGGCATACGTTTGTGTGCTGCCTTCTTTTGTTAAAGCATATAAGTGCAAATCAGTTGAGCCTTCATTTTGCTTGTGTATTAAAAATAGCTTTTATCTAAAAGGTGAATAGTAGCTAACTATAGGTAATATCTATAATAGGATTGCTTTTTGCAATTTTTAATTACTTTATTATCAGTGTAGGAAAGAAAGTTTTATATGCCATATTTTGCCTTCCTGTATTAACACTATCCTCCTGATTTTTAGGAAGCTATTTGATCTATGAACCCATATTCCTTGGTATGTTATTTTCTAGTTTTAGAATTTCCAGACTGAGTTTCCCAAAATATTTCTTGCTAAAGAATTAAAAATGAAATGAATGTTTTTATACTGATTGCTAGATGGCTTTCATTTTACTAATATGTATGCTAAATAGTTCTGATAACTAGGCAGTTATGGATGGCTGCTGTTAGAGGAGGTGGAAGAATGGGGAGAATGGTACCTGTGCCATTTTTTATCTTTTAATGTATTTAAGGCACTGTTATAAAACTATATCTGAATCCCAGCCTTGAAGATATTTCCCCCTCCTAAAATAAAAAGCATATGTACCTTATATCATAGGCAATGTATTTTTTGTTTTGTTTTGTTTTGCAGTTTTTGGCTGGGGCCAGCTTTGAACCCACCACCTCCGACATATGGGGCCAGTGCCCCACTCCTTTGAGCCACAGGTGCTGCCCGGCAATGTATTTTTAATATTTAATCTCAGTAAACTACTAAATTTTTCCAGCAGCTCTATCTCCATAGGTCATTGGATGAAGCCGTGGTTTATGATCATTTGTAGGCTGTCTCTGAAGCTATGCTACCTTGCTTGTCTTCAATATTTCACAACCATCATTCATTGATTGGTCTGTGCCAGAGAGAAACACCTAGACACTGCCATATTTTTCAGTTTTGCAACTTTTCCACATAAATGATTCAGTGTAAGCTTTATGTACTCACAAATAAAGAAACTCTATAGTGTTCTGACAGTTCTACTACGTACCAAAAGTTGTGCCAATTCTTTATCATAGCTATTAGCTATTCCATTGGGTGATACTGGAAGACATGAGAGACATAAACATCTCCATTGTCTAAATAAACACGCAGATTATATAAATTGAGTAACTTTGCTCATTATTATATACCTAGTGAATGAGGCAGAGATTCAAATCCAGGTCTGCCTAATTCCAGTGCTTATTCTTTAACCATGAGGATGTACTGAGTCCCTAATAATAGCGTGATTATCTTCATACATGTGAAGGATGGTTATATGGCTACAGGATCTTATTGTTCTATGTGTTATAACTACAGAGGGAGCCACTGTTTAGGACTGAAGACAGATTTTAACTTATGTTAGTGGAGACAGTTTATAACAAATTAAACTTAGAAATGAAATGGAATATCTTTGGAAATAATGATTATACATTTAAAAATATTCAGACTAAAGGATTTGGGAGGAGACAAAGTGAAGAAATAGAAGGCACTGGACTTGTTGCCTAGTGATATCAACGCAAATCTTATCTTTGCCTATGATGTGCTGTTTGGTCTTGAATGAGCTATTAGTGTCTCTGGAGGCTTTCATGTTCTAGCGAATTAAGTGAAGGAATTTGACTAAATCTCAAAGTCTCATTGCCTTTAGGTGAGTAGCTTGCATATTGTATGTGCTCAGTAAATGTTTGTCAGATGAAACAGCACAGCATTGCCCCATTGTCTGAATGCCACTGCCACACCCTTTATCTTTCCATTTCAGAGTGATATCTCTCCTTTCTACTGGGTGGCACTTTCTCTGTACCTTTCACTGAATTTATTACTGTCTATTTTATAGTGAACATATTTAGGAGACTTAACCTTCTTGGTGATAAGATCTGTATCATATTAACCCTTATCTCCGCCACTATGCCTTACATAAGTAAGCATTCAATAAATATTTGTTGAAAATTGGATAAAATTATCTAATTTATGGGTTAAAAAATAAACATTTTTGCAGTCAAGGTTTTTGCTCACATTCTCAAGAAAGCAAATGTTTTACCTCTTAGCAGCAGCTTATGGATAAACACAGTCTAAACAAAAGTTTATACATTTGTTGCTTAAAGTTAAATTAAATCTTGTTCAGCCATGGCATTGATACTGACAGTAGCCACCTTAACTCGGTTGAACCTACTGAAAAACATCTACTAAACAGCACCTGGAACACATTACACTCATTCCTTTGAATTTTGTTGCCTTGACATGGAATCATACTGGGAATCTAAATATTATCTAGCTTTCTTTAAAGTATTATTTCCACAGAAGGTATTTGCCTAAAATTCACTCACATTTCTCTGACTTTTCTTCCTCTCTCCTTCCTCCCCTCCACTCCCCTTTTTTCCCAGCCACTTTCTCTGACTCACCCTCTAAAATTTGAGTGGCAGTTAGTGTCCTCGTAGGGTTTGTGTACTATAATTTATTTGGTAAAGCGGGGAACCTGGTAGGTAATTCCAGGTGAAAACAGTTTTGAGTTTTGAAAGTTTTGAGTTTAAAGTTTTGAGTAGCCTGGTTCAAACATCACTTCTGTGAAGACTTCACTGAATCCTTTAATTTTTACACAATCTTCGGCACCTTTACACACTATTCTCTGTGTTCTTGTTTTTGATCTTACGCCTAGCATAGGGGTCTGATCGCATTATATTGCTGTCACTTTAGTTGTTTATATGTCTGTTTCCCCAGCCAAATAGGATGTACATTTTATTCTTTTTATCATTATTAATGCTAAGTAAATAAGTGTGGATATGATTTATCTAGACAACTTTATATTTTTCTCATAGTATTTTTCCACAGGCAGGTCCACTATTTCTATTTTATAGATGAGGAACCTATACCTGAAAGGATTTAAGAGACTTGTTCCACTCTAGAAAACAGGTAGTTGAAAGAGCCAGCATTCAAATCCAGGGTTTCTGGAGCCCAAGTTCTTCCTTATGTCATTTTGCCTTTAAAATGTGTTTTTCAGCCTTTCTTCCAGTTTCCACTGTGACTGTCCCTAATCAGCTCAACTTTACCCGTTCCTTAGAACATTGTTGTAGGCCCCTATTCTGTCTACCTGTGCTTGTCTTCTTTTCCATCTGAACTTACGCATCATTGTTCTGCTCATGTCATAACCTTTGACAGACCTTTGATGGCTCTTCACTTCCTGTAGGATAAATGCTGAACTTTTTGGAATATAGCTGATCTGCTTTATTACCTGCCCCCTCGACTTCTCCAGCCTCTTCTCCCACTCCTGCTTGCTCTTTGCCCGCTACACTCTAGTCTTACCCTGACACTTCATTATCCTCTCCATGTGCGTGGCAGCATACTACTTCTTTGACTTGTGTGATTATCTGTGCTATTTGCTTGTGCCTTTCTGTGCTATTTTTAAGTTCACTTCACCCCTCTGTTGTTAAAATCTCACCCAGCTTAAATCTATTAAACCCAGTTCCACCATTTGTAATTATCTTCTTTTTTCTGTGCTGCTTTCTAATTGTAATTACTTGTGACTATGTGTGTTCCTAATAATACTTTGGATGCCCTTTGAGAATAAGGATGCGTCTTAATATGACTATTTTCTAGAGCTTCATGTAATACTTTGTTCATAAACCATACTCCGTCAAATTTGAATAACTAAATGAATCAGGCTTCCAGTGCAACAATAATGGTTCTGTGTAAAATTCAAATTGACTAGTTGTATATGGGTTGTTTCCTGGATTGCCACTAAAGTACTATGTATATAAATAAAAATGTTTTAAATAAAACAACTAAGTCTTCTTTTATCAAGAATACCAAAAAGATAAGATTTATTTTATTCTTCAGTATTCAGTATGCTATAGTATATAGTTGGTGTATGTGTGCATATCATATGTACCTACAAGGTCTAACAGTTAAATTGGTGGTGTCATCCTAGAAAAAATGCTACATACTTCATTGCTGAGTATCACTAGGGTCATCTTTGAAGTACTCCCCTGGGAAAGCTGTGCACCGACGGCAACACCTAGTCCACCATTCAAAGCAATTTTGCAACTCTTTATTTCTGGAATGGTTATCAGAGCTGTCATTGTATACCCCTGATGTTCTGAATGTCATCAAAATACAGTTATTTTGTTTACTGGCTAAAAACTCTCTCATAGATAGTGCCATGTGAGCTGGTGCATTGTTGTGATCCAAGAGCCATGAGTTGGTGAAAAGTTCAGGTCATTTTTGTCTTTTTCACACAGCTTTTGAGTACTTCCAAATGGTAAACATAGTTAACTGTCCAGTTGATAAAAATCATAATAAACAATCCCTCACATATCAAAAATGGTTAGTAACATCATTTTGACTCGATTTGGACTGATAGAACTTTTTTGGTTGTGGCAAATTGGCTGACTTCCATTGTGCACTTCAACGCTTTGTTTCAGGTTTTCTTTTGGTACACCCACATTTCATTATCAGCGCTAACACAGCCCAAAACATCATCTTGCCTCTCCAAACTTGGATGGATTTTTTTCGCACATACCTTTCTCATGCCAAGATTTTCGGTTAAGATTATTCTGTTTCTCTACTGATGTTTGGTCTGCTGTGCTTCTTACAGTCAGCTGACAATTTTGACTCACAATTCAACAAATTTTTGAAATGTTTTTGTTAGTTCTGCTCGTTACTAGCTGCCCTGACCTCTCTTCATCAGTGATGCTTTCTCTCCCCTCAGAAAAATATTTATTCCATTTGTACACTGCCGTTTTCTTCATGGCATTACCCCCAATGAACTTGGACTAACATGTTTGTGATTTCACTTCCACTATGGCCAAATGTAACAGGAAATTTAGGAATGTTTGTTCATTGCTCTAATTTCAAGCTACAACATTCTCATAAGGGCACACAAAAACACTCAGTAATAATGAACATCACTTAGCAAGATACCACCACAGGTTGACACAAACACAGCTGTGAGACACTAAGACACCAGGGTTATGAAACCTCATCAAGTTGTTTTTACAGTGCTGCCAATGTAAGTGCATGGTAGCAAGTTCAAAACATTGTCAACTCTTTTATAGGTATAACTATTATATGTGTGTACATAGTGATTTAAGTCATAAGTGTCTTCAATTTTTAAATCTTATGTCTTCTATTATATATAGTGTTTTAGACTAATCATTATTAACTGCACTATTGAAAATCTAATTCCAATTTATTTTCCTTTTTTGTGTGTAGAGTGCCATGGTGTCACAGCTGACAGCAACCTCCAGCTCTTGGGCTTAGGTGGTTCTCTTGCCTCAGCCTCCCAAGTAGCTGGGACTAAAGGCACCTGCCATAACCCCCAGCTATTTTTTTTTGTTGTTGTTGCAGTTTGGCCAGGGCTGGGTTTGAACCCACCACCCTCAGTATATGGGGCTGGCACCCTACCCGCTGAGCCACAGGCACTGTCCCAATTTATTTTCTTTATACTTACCTTAACAGTGAAGTATGGTGAAATAGTTCATTCACATTGAAAGTACATATATTAAAAAAATCCATAAGCTTACACTATTAGGTTCTAATTCATTGTGTACTGTTCACTCACTTCTTCACTAGCCCACCTCATATCTACCCTACAAGACTCATCTTAGGTGTACCGCCTCCAGGAAGTCTTCTCTAGTCCTCTCCTCTACATTTGGAGCATGTGCCATTGTCATGCCTCCCTCCACCCCCCGCCGCAATTAATCTGCCCACATAGCTTTATATCAGAAACATGGGAGCCTTCAGTAAAGGTTTGTAATAAATGAACAAGTGAAAGAACTCACTATTATATGTGTGTGTGTGTGTGTGTGTGTGTATAAGCAGAGTGGTAGATTTGTCTGTACAGATACACATGTAGAGGACTGTCCGTGATATACTTTTCTAAGGAAACTAAAACAAGTTCCAGAACAGAAAAAAAAGATAGCTTTTTTGTAAAATTTTTTTTGTGTGTATGAATTTGTGTTGGGCAAAGGTCTGGAAGTTACATAGCAAATCACAGTAGTTTTCCCTGGTGAATTGTGTGGTGGTGGGTGGAGAGTCAGAGGTGGATTCTCACTATGCAGTATATTTTGTATTGGTATTGTTTGAAATGTTTTTTAATTTTTTTTAATTGTTTCAGGTTCATTGAGGGTACAAAGAATTAGGTTACAAAGTTTGCATTTGTTAGGTGAAGCCCTCTTATAATTGTATCCCGCCCCCAAGAGGTGTGTCATGTGCCATAACTCCCCATACCCCTCCCTCCTCCCCACTCCTCACTCCCTCATTCCCCAGCCTCTCACCTTGAATTGATTTGAGTTTTTCTCTTATGTGGGTGTGTATTAGATTGTCTACTGGCTTCATACTAGGATTGCGTGTATTGGATTCTTGCTCCCTCTGTTCTTGTCATATATTACTAGGAAGAATGTGTTTCAACTCCATCTAGGTTAATAGAAAAGATCTAAAGTCTCCATCTTTTTAATGGCTCAATAGAATTTTTTTTGTTTAATGTGTACTACTTTTATAACTTTTAAGTAAACAAGAAAATAAAATAGGTTACTGCCTCTGCTCAAAGTGTTAATAATACTTTGGTATCAAACCAGAACTATTTTTAATAACAAAATTTGGCATTTCTCTTTAGTATTTAAAGGAAGGAAATTATTTTGTTTAAATGGTTTCCTGGTCTTTTTAAAAAATTGTGAGACTTATAATAAGGTGGACTATATTAAATCTTTAAGCTGTGATGGTACATATGTTAGAAAACTAAATCTTCTCATTGAGTCTGCCAAATAAGTAAAGTTATCTCTTAGTAGAAGATAGTAAAAAACTGAGTAATTTTCACTGAACAGAGGTGAAAATCTTAACATTTTGGAGACTCTCCTACCCCCTGTTTTCACACACCCCTGGGTTCTGTTGGATAATTTAAACCCATGCCACCTAGCAACTGGTCTTAATCACCATGGGAAGCCACTTCTTATGATTCTGGGCCCAAATTAAGTACCCATTTAACATACCCAAGATAATTCATCACACTCTATAAGTTAATTGGTTATCTCACCTTTTACTTCTTTATCTTTTTTTATGAACCAGGAAAATTGCCTTACTAAAACAAGGTTTGTTGGTTTGTTGAGCCTTCGGAGTCTTAGTTATTTTAAGGCCTTTTCTAAAACTTTTTCTCACAGTCCAGCTGCCAGACAGATTATACATCAATTTCCTGTAGCATTAGGCAGGTCTGTGTATTTACTGCCTTAAAAACAATGTGAATTTATTAATTTTGAAATTTGTGATTGCTTTCTAAAGCCCCATCCCCCCTAAACCTAAATTTACTTTGGAAAAAAATGGCCACTACAGAACACATGAGCCCATTTTTATGCCAAAACTTTCAGGAAAATATTTTATGTGATTAATAGTGTGTGGCTAATCTGGTGTAAAAAATCAATTTTATCCATTTTAACTTATAAGAGCATAACAGTCGTGTGAAAACTAAGAGTTTGTGACCACTAATCCTAAATTGTTTGTCGCTGCCTTTATTCATATGTGTTTATTAATCATATAAATTAATTTGGGACCAAATTTCTTTATAAGAATTGAAATACATTTCACCAGCAGATCCTTATCTTTTCTTACCAGGGCACCATCCTAACTTTGCCTTGGGCAAGCCAAAATTAGTCGACTCTGTGAAATACATAATGAAATACATAAGTGAAATACATAATTCATGGTATCAGGAAATATTAATACCTGGATTCAGTTAGAGAGCTTCCTCCTATCTGCTTATTCCTTTAAACCCATTTGTCCTAAAAGATTGGTGTTCTATCTCTAATTAATAATCAGAAGAGAAACAACATTATAAAGTCTGTCTGATGATCTCATTCTGTCAAGCTCAAACTGATTTATAAATTATTAGACCATTTATTACTAGGTGAGTATATTATTCTGAAACATTGCATGTAAACACTTTGGGAAATTAAGAAATAGCTAATGCTCGAACATACTCTTTTATCCTTGGAGCTATGGCACCTCACAAAGAACATAACTTTTACCCAGGGAATAATTGACTCACCTTGGGGGTCTGGCTCCCTGTCTCATTAAATCTTCTAGAATTGCTGGGAGGTTAGCTAGCAATTTATTCTTCTCTCTGTTTGGCATATGTGACGAGTTAGGCACCACACAGTTGGAAGTCATGCATAGAGTATCTTAGAGAGTCCTGTTTGAATAGTGGTCATTTAATCAAATCACTCTGAGCAACTGTGGAGACTTAACTCTTAAGAGCCATCTCATAGGGGATAAAGTAGCCTAAATACCAGAAAACAAGTCCTTATCCACCCTAGACATTAGTAATCCCTGCCCTCATTTACAAATTGTATTTTTGTACATGTGTTTTTTTAATCTTTATGTAATTTCCTCACAGGAACCATAAAAACACTTAACTATCTCTTATTTGTAGTTCTCATTTAAAATTTAATAAAGACCATTTAGAAAAAGCTATGTAAAATTGTTTAGAGAACATTTGGCTTTGAACTTAATTGCTTTTAGGATTTACAACCTTGAGATTTATTTTTATTGAAGGAGAAATAATGTTTTAAAAGTATTTAACTGCTCTATTATTTCAACTGCAAGACTCTCTTATCAAAAACCCACCTGCCAGCTTTTTTCTTCTCAAGCTCTTTTGGAAAGGTGATTGCTATAGATCAGTGGTTCTCAACCTTCCTAATGCCGCGGCCCTTTAATACAGTTCCTGTGCGTTGCGACCCACAGGTTGAGAACCAGTGCTATAGATGATCAAACGTTATTATATGTTTACATTTATTTTGAAGTGTCAAGATTGGGCAAGCTGGAAATTTGAATTCCTTGAATTTGAATTCCTTTGTGACCTTTTAAATTAATCTTTGATGTTAGGTCAAAGGAAGTATGAGACATGTATGAAACTATCTTTAGTTGAATAAATGTTATACTTCAGCAACTTAAGTTTTTGTTGTTGTTGTTGTTTGTTTACTATGGAGGATTACTAAGTGATAAGTATGGGAGAAACCTGATTATTGAAACTTAATTCCATCATTGAAAAAATACCAAACATGCTGACCAACAATTTGTCCAGATAATATTCAGAATTTATGTTAAGAAATCCTATCTTGAAAATATAAAGTCTAGGAATCTTACCAAGTTCTTAAACATCCAGTGTAGCTATTTTTGTTTACTCAGTAAACAAACACTCCTTGAAAACCTTCTGTGTGCCAGATGTAGTAGTGAGCAAACTAGAAAATGTCCTAGCCCTCATTCTAGTGTTTATCCATGTGGATTTTCTTTCTTTTTTCCCCCCACTGTTAATTTGTTTTTATTGAGATCTAGGACAGGGGGTGAGAAACGTCACTGAGGGTATAGAATACCGCTTCTCACAGGGAATGTACAGTCTAATCTTCCTGGGGTGGTTTGTGGAACTTTTTCTTCTTGGAGCTGTTCTTGCCACGTGCAGCCTTTTGGGCCCCCTGCTGACTGTCTCCTCCTTGGAAGAAAACTGACTCTTTTTCTTAGACACACTCCTGTTGCCTACCTCTTCAGGATCACTAACGACTGTTTTCCTCCTCGGGTGAAGATTTTCTTCTTCTTGGGAGGATTTACACTGCCTGTGGCCTCAAGATACTACTAACCAACTCTTCCTTGGAAGATTTTTTTTTTCTTGGGCTTAGAGACAGGGAGAGGTGAGTGGTCTTCCACTCCATTCTCTTCTTTTGAGTTTTCAGCCATCTCCTCATCACACTCCTCCTGAGTTCTACTGCTGTTTTCTGGAGAAGTGAGAACAAGTGCAGCCAGGACTTTTTCTTCAAGCTTTTCTTCTTCTGTTTTTCCAGTTTCCTGGTGATCTCACCAGCTGCTTCCTCTGCCTGAAGCATTGCTTCCTTCATGACATCCAGATTCTTTCATGGAATCTCTTCAGTCTCATAGAGGGACAGCCACTCCTAACCTTGTTCTCAAGTCTTCTTCCCAAATATGCTTGTGGGCACCTCACAGAAGCAATGGATTGGTGAGGCAGTACTGCATGTGTCTGACAGGTATCAGGAGATTCAGTCTTTGTTCTTGGCAGCTGCTCGGCCAATGAAGGTGGAGTGGAAAATGAATCCATATTTTGGTGTGTTACACTTGTCTTCAGGGCTCTGGAAACTTGGTCCCTTTGCCAGGCCCTGGAAATCAAACTCAGCCTATGTGGATTTACCAGCATTGGTTGATGTATATCAGAATCGTGTGATGTTCTTTCCCAAAAGTTGTAGTTGGTACCCTGACAACCACCCCATGGCTAGAATATGTCTAAAGAGAAAGGAAGGTATTTTGAATAAAACTCTTCTATCTTTTCTTCAACCTTTTTTTAACATGAAAATTTGTATACATTCAAAAAGCTGAAAAATAATACAGTGAACACTTAAAATTCACTTAGATTCAACAGTTAACATTTTGCCATATTTGCTGTGTGTATATTTAACTGTGAATGAATGTGTTTTCCCTCCCCAACTTTATTGTAAGAGCACAGCCTGATTCTTTCCCACAAACAGAGAATCTCTGGCTTATTAGTTTTGTTTGATTTCATTGATTTCATTGCTGGGGTCGATGACAGTAGTAGAGAGCACACCAACTTTGGATTTCCTGTGAGTAGCCTTTGTAGGCATTGTGATGTAGGCCAGTCAGGACTGCTAGAGAGACTAACATCTCTATTATCTGATGCAGTTTGAATTCAGTGCTATGGTACCTTTGAAGATGGTTTTTTGTTTGTTCTTGGTGAGCTAATTTTAATTAAAATTATACTGTGGCATACAGCACACCCCCTGGGTGGAGGGCTCAACTACAATTTGAACTTTACCTTAGAAACAAAAACATTTATACCCTCATATCAATCTGAAGAAAATAAAAAATAAATTATACCGTGGCAGTTAGGCAAGTGATGTGCTTTTCTCCCCCAATATTAACTCTATAGTCACTCCAGCCTCCTTGTGTACACTGTTTAAATGTTAATATCTTCACATCTATTTATTTTAACCTCTCTGTCTCCATATTTAAAGCAAACTGTGCTTCTTCCTCCTCCAGAATATTAAAAATATTGTTCACTTGTCTTCTGGACTTCATGTCTTCTAAAGAGAAGCCTGATGGTTCAAATTGTTGTTCTCTTTTATGTATGTCCTTTTTCTCTGTCACCCTTCAAGACTTTTTTCTTTATTTTTGGTTTTTATCAAAACTAAGCATAAGTTTTTGTGATTGATCTTCTTTTAAGTCCTCTTTATAATTGATGAGCTTCTTGAATCTGTAAATTTATGTCTTAAGTGAATGTTTTCAATTACTATTTATTCAGGTATTTTTTTTCCTGTCACATTCTCTCATTCTCTATCCATCCTCTACCTTCCAGAACTCCAAAGAAAGTCTATGTTAGATCTTTTGGTATTGTTCACAAGGTTCTGAAACTCTGTTTTTTCCCCCCATCTTTTCTTTCCCTCGGATTGGATAATTTCAGTTGATTTTTTCCCAGTTTTTGTCATCTTTTCTTTTTTTTTAATTAAATCATAGTTGTGTACATTAATGCGCTCATGGGGCACCATACACTGGTTTTATAGACCATTTGACATATTTTGATCACACTGGTTAACATAGCCTTCCTCGCATTTTCTTAGTTATTGTGTTAAGACATTTATATTCTACATTTACTAAGTTTCACATGTACACTTGTAAGATTGCACCATAGGTGTGATCCCACCAATCATCCTCCCTCCGCCCATCCTCCCCCATCCCTCCCCTCCCTCTTCCACATATTCTTAGGTTATAACTGGGTTATAGCTTTCATATGAAAGCCATAAATTAGTTTCAGTGTAGGACTGAGTACATTGGATACTTTTTCTTCCATTCTTGAGATACTTTATAAGTATCCAAGCTCCATCCATGTAAACATGAAAGAGATAAAGTCTCCATCTTTCTTTAAGGCTGCATAATATTCCATGGTGTACATATACCACAATTTATTAATCCATTCGTGGATCGATGGGCACTTGGGTTTTTTCCATGACTTAGCGATTATGAATTGGGCTGCACTAAACATTCTGGTACAAATATCTTTGTTTTAATGTGATTTTTGGTGTTCTGGGTATATACCTAGTAGAGGAGTTACAGGATTGAATGGCAGATCTATTTTTAGATCTCTAAGTATTCTCCAAACATCTTTCCAAAAGGAATGTATTAATTTGCATTCCCACCAGCAGCATAGAAGTGTTCCCTTTTCTCCACATCCACGCCAACATCTCTGGTCTTGGGATTTTGTGATATGGGCTAATCTTACTGGAGTTAGATGGTATCTCAAAGTAGTTTTGATTTGCATTTCTCTGATGATTAAGGATGATGAGCATTTTTTCATATGTCTGTAGGCTGTGCACCTGTCTTCTTCAGGGAAGTTTCTCTTCAAGTCCCTTGCCCAGCCTGCGATGGGATAACTTGTTCTTTTCTTGCTTATACTTTTGAGTTCTCTGTGGATTCTGGTTATTAAACCTTTGTCATAGACATAACCTGCAAATGTCTTCTCCCATTCTGAGGGCTATCTGCTTGCTTTACTTACTGTGTTCTTGGCTGTGCAGAAGCTTTTTAGTTTGATCAGGTCCCAGTAGTGTATTTTTGAAGCTGCTTCAATTGCCCTGGGGATCCTTCTCATAAAATACTCAACCCAGATTGATTTCTTCAAGAGTTTTCCCTGCACTCTCTTCTAATATTTTTATAGTTTCATGTCTTAAGTTTAAATCTTTAATCCAGTGAGAGTCGATCTTAGTTAATGGTGAAAGGTTTGGGTCCAGTTTTAGTCTTCTACAGGTTGCTAGCCAGTTCACCCAGCAGGATTTGTTAAATAGGGAATCTTTTCCCCACTGAATGTTTTTAATTGGCTTGTCAAAGATCAACGGTAAGTAGCTGGGTTCATCTCTTGGTTCTCTATTCTGTTCCATACATCTACCTCTCTGTTTTTGTGCCAGTACCATGCTATTTTGATCACTATCGATTTGTAGTATAGTCTGAGGTCTGGTACTGTGATTCCTCCTGCTTTGTTTTTATTTCTGAGTAATGTCTTGGCTATTCGAGTTTTTTTTCTGATTCCATAAAATGAAGTATTATTTTTTCAAGATCTTTAAAGTATGACAGTGGAGCTTTAATAGGGATTGCATTAAAATTGTATATTGCCTTGGGTAGTATGGACATTTTAACAATGTTGATTCTTCCCAGCCATGAGCATGGTATGTTTTTCCATTTGTTAACATTTTCAGCTATTTCTTTTCTTAGAGTTTCATAGTTCTCTTTATAGAGATATTTCACGTCCTTTGTTAAATAAACTCCCAATATTTCATCTTCTTGGCACTACTGTGAATGGAATAGAGTCCTTAACTGTTTTTTCCTCTTGACTATTGTTGATATATATAAAGGCTACTGATTTATGAATGTTGATTTTGTAACCTGAGATGCTGCTGTATTCCTAGATCACTTCTAAGGGTTTTGTAGTAGAATCCCTGGTGTTTCCCAGATATACAATCATATCATCTGCAAAGAGCGAAAGTTTGATCTCTTCTGACCCTATATGGATACCCTTGATCGCCTTTTCTTCCCTAATTGCAATGGCTAAAACTTCCATTACAGTGTTAAAGAGCAGTGGAGACAATGGGCAACCTTGCCTGCTTCTGATCTGAGTGGAAATGATTTCAATTTAACTCCATTCAATACGATATTGGCTGTGGGTTTGCTGTAGATGGCCTCTATCAGTTTAAGAAATGTCCCTTTTATACCAATTTTCTTAAGTGTTTTGATCACGAAGGGATACTGGATATTATCAAAAGCTTTTTCTGCATCAAGTGAAAGAATCATATGGTCTTTGGTTTTTAATTTGTTTATGTGCTGAATTATGTTTATAGATTTACGTATATTGAACCAGCTTTGAGACCCTGGGATAAAACCGACTTGGTCATGATGTATAATTTGTTTGATGTGTTGCTGGATTCTGTTTGTTAGGATCTTGTTGAATATTTTTGCATCTATATTCATTAGTGATATTGGTCTATAATTTTCTTTTCTTGTTGTGTCTTTTCCTGGTTTGGGGATCAGGGTGATGTTTGCTTCATAGAACGTGTTGGGTAGTCTTCCTTCTTTTTCTATATTTTGGAACAGGTTGAGTAATATAGGTACTAATTCCTCTTTAAAGGTTTGGTAGAATTCTGACGTGAAGCCATCTGGTCCCAGGCTTTTCTTTTTAGGGAGATTTTGTATGGTTGATGCTATTTCACCAGTTATTGTCATCGTTCTGCTGTTAGACCTAGCTAGTAATTCAGATATTGAATTCTTGAGTTCTAAAATTTCTGAGTTTTGTTGTTGTATGTCATGTTTTTCTGACAAGATTTCCCTTTTTTTCATTCATTTATGAGTATTTTCTCTTACCTTAGCAAGTGTAATTATAGCTGCTTTTAAAGTCCTGTTACTTCCTTTATCTAGGTCTTATCAAAGTTGATTTCTATTGTCTTTTCTGTTGGAAGTGGATCACATTTCCCTGATTCTTTATATGTCAAGTAATTTTGAATTACATCTCAGACATTGTTTTTGTTGTGGGGGGAGGAATGTGGTTATGGTTTTTTTATTCATTTTTGTTTTTTGAGACAGTCTCACTCTGTTGCCTAGGCTAAAGTGCAGTGGCATAATCATAGCTCACTGCAACTTCAAACTTCTGGGTTCAGAAGAACCTTCTGCCTCGGCTTCCCTAGTAGTTGGGACTATGGGCATGCACCACCAAACTGGCTAATTTTTTCTGTTTTTTATAGAGACAGGGTCTTGTTCTTGCTTAGGCTAGTCTCAAACTCCTGGCCTCAAGCAGTTCTCTTGCTTCAGGCTCCCAAAGTGATAGGATTAGAGGCCTGAGCCACTGCACCTCGCCAAAGTATTTTTGTTTATTCTCCAGAGTCTTTAGTAATAGTATATTTTGTCCACAGTTCAAGATTATTATCTGCAAAAGAGTTAATACATTAGGAACTTTCTTTGGCATAGCAAAAGCTAGATGCTTTGATGCTTCTTCTTTGTCTGTCTCTCAAGTTTCCTACTAAACTACAGGCCTGAGCTATCCCTCATGTCTTCACCTGGGTGGAGTCAGTTAGAGTGAGCAAAGGTGATAAAGATGAAGTTTGTCATCCTCCAGCCGTATCCTTTTTTCTGCATCTTGCCCATTGCTACCCCTGACACGCACCTTTTTGTCACCTTTTTCAGAGGTGAAAGAATTGAGATGCATTTAGCAACAAGTAATAGTTACCACCATCTAATCAAGAACATAGAGGATGTTCTCAGAACAAGATGACAGAAGCTGGTATAGACAGTGTGGAAGAGCAGAAGGAAAGCTCTCATGGCAAAGATATGGATATGTGTGTACCTGACTGAAAGGGCAAGAGGATTTTTTAAAAAGGGGAGATGGAAGGCAGGGAGTAAGGATTGTGACCTTTGTGTTAAACCTTTTAACATCTGTGGTCACATGGGATCTGAAATGAGTTGTAGTACCTCCTTTTTGTTTAGAGCCTCAGAAACTGAAAGAACTCATATGGTTTTCTTCAAGTCATGGCTATGCAGAAAATAAAATGTCCTTTTGCTTTCCCAAGGTTGGTTTTAGTCATCTAAATCCTCTGGAGACTTTGTAATGTGCTAAGGGTATTTCTAGGTTCTGCCAGCTTCCTCGGGGAAAACCCCAGACATTCCGCTTGGAAAAGTGTTAAGAAGCCTCACTGCAGTCTTCTCATGTATTTCAGTTGTTCACTCTATTCAGAAGGAAAACTTGATCTGATCTCAAGCTTAGTTCAGTTAGGGTGAGCCCAACTCTCCCTTCTCCCACCTCACCCCAAAGCCTGCATCTCAGTCTGCTTCTTGTCAGTCTCTGTAAGCAAGAGCCTTAAGAGTTGGAGTACTCTTCAGTATGTTCACAGGGATCAAGGAGAGGCAGATTATTTGAAATTGGAATTCTCCCTTAAAGATTTCTCTCACTTCCGCTGACCTCTTCTATCCTTGTGTTCATTCTAAAATTTCCATTACATCGACTAATGTTCAAAGAGAGAGGAATATGTGGCCAAAAGCCACTGGCTGCTTCTACGTGTTACCCAAGGGTACAAATTCAGGCTCTTTTCTTGTTTAATTTTCTTCCTACAGTTCTCTGTGCCCAAGACTCTACAGAGTAGACCACCACTGGTTCTCAACCAGGTGTGATTTTGGCCTCCAGAGACCATTTGTGTCTGGAGACAATTTTTGCTTGTCCCAACTCAGGGACTGCTACTGACATCTAGTGAGTCAAAGCTGAGGGTTCTGATAAACATCCCACAAAGCACTGACAGCCTCCCACAAAAAAGAATCACCCACCCAAAATGTCATTGGTGCCAAGCTTGAGATGCCCTGAAACAGACTCCCAGAGCCTTTTCTCTGTGTCCTTTCCCTTCCCTGCCCCTTCTCATTATTAGGGCCACTCCACCTAGTGTGATGCTTGTTGTAGGTCAGCCATCGCAACTTTATACCACAAAATCGCAGCTTCCCAAGCCTGTGCAGCATTTCAGAGCTACAAGGATGACTTTTCCTGGTGGAGAGCTAAGCTGGGAAGTAGCTGGATGAACTGCCAGTGGACTTTTGGTAAAGACCCAAGAGTGAGATTCCTGGAGAGGAGGAAATCAGGAAGCCTCAGTCCCTAGTCACAGGCATAGAGGATGCACAGTGGCTGGTAGGGAGCTGGAGGTAAAAAGTGTGTTTTAAAAGGGTACATATGTGTCATAAGGAAGGCAAAATTTTATGTTTACCAACACTTTGGATTTTTTTAGCTGGGCCTGAGAATTAGATTGACATAAGATAACTGAAAGAGAGGAAAAAGCATACCTATTTACTTAATACAGTTTTACATGGCCCAGAGCTTCATAAGGAAATAAAGACACATAGACGCAGTTTGAATTGAACACTGAATTGGACAGAGTAGTAAATTGTGGGCAGCGCCTGTGGCTCACTGAGTAGGGCGCTGGCCCCATATACCAAGGGTGGCGGGTTTGAACCCCACCCCTGCCAAAATGCAACAAAAAAATAGCCAGGCGTTGTGGCAGGCGCTTGTAGTCCCAGCTGGTCAGGAGGCTGAGACAAGAGAATCGCCTAAGCCCAAAAGCTGGAGGTTGCTATAAGTGTGACGCCACAGCACTCTACCAAGGGCAACAAAGTGAGACTCTTGTCTCTTAAAAAAAAAGGTAGTAAATTGTGACAAGGCAAAGGGCTTGGGTAGGGTAAATTAAGTAGAGAAGTGACTAGGAAGATAAGGGTTAATTTAATTAACAAGGTTTGTTGTACAAATTTCCTCTCAGTCTCAACTTCCTGTCCTTGATGATAAGAATGATACTTTCCTCCTGGTATAGGGAGGACATTCAGCATGGACGCTTCATGTCCTCCTTTTTTTTTTTTTTTTTTTTCCAGGTGTAGACTTGGCTTTTATTTATTTATTTTTTTTTTATTGTTGGGGATTCATTGAGGGTACAATAAGCCAGTTACACTGATTGCAATTGTTAGGTAAAGTCCCTCTTGCAATCATGTCTTGCCCCCATAAAATGTGACACACACTAAGGCCTCACCCTCCTCCCTCCATCCCTCTTTCTGCTTCCCCCCCCATAACCTTAATTGTCATTAATTGTCCTCATATCAAGATTGAGTACATAGGATTCATGCTTCTCCATTTTTGTGATGCTTTACTAAGAATAATGTCTTCCACTTCCATCCAGGTTAATACGAAGGATGTAAAGTCTCCATTTTTTGTAATGGCTGAATAGTATTCCATGGTATACATATACCACAGCTTGTTAATCCATTCCTGGGTTGGTGGGCATTTAGGCTGTTTCCACATTTTGGCAATGGTAAATTGAGCTGCAATAAACAGTCTAGTACAAGTGTCCTTATGATAAAAGGATTTTTTTCCTTCTGGGTAGATGCCCAGTAATGGGATTGCAGGATCGAATGGGAGGTCTAGGTTGAGTGCTTTGAGGTTTCTCCATACTTCCTTCATCTCCTCCTTTTAACAATAACGGAGTTCAAAATGTTCTTGCACTTGCTGTTTTCCAAGTGTCTTTAAGTCAAAACAGTCAATATGCCAGGGCAATAAACTCCATTGGTGTATAAGTATTAAACCATTCAAGGTGATAGTAGAAATCATTAAATGATTTTATTAATTTATGGATTAGTTATGGATGTTAGAAAATTTGGAAATATTTTGCATTGACTGTATAAAAATAATTTTGGCTATGTTATTTTTAAGATGAAACTAATTATGAAAAATTATCATTCACTGTGTATCTATTATTCATGTCATTAAAAATGCCACAGTGGTTTTGCAGTAAGTTTTGTTTTATTGCAATGCTAAATTCTATTCATGTGTTTTTGTTTTCTGATAACACGATTGTCAGTTCTCAACTTGAAAAAGAAAGGAGAGAGAGAGAGAAATACAACATTGGCTTTTAAAATTGCTGGTAAAATATTACAATGATCTCACGTTAGAGTCCATTGTACTTCTGATTAGTTCTGATAATTACCTTGGACTTTTCATCGCTTAATCTGTAGAAACCCAAGTCTTCCCATATTAGAGTTGGTAGGGCAAATAAAGCCCTCTGCACTGGACTAAGGTGTTTCCAAGTTTTTGTCTGTAAGAGTCTCACTTTCCCTCCATGTCTCCAGTTTTAACAATTAATCTGCATAAAACAGGATATTATTATGTTTAATACATGTGTAACATTAAACTTTTCTCCCCTAATAGTTTAAATAAAAACTTTTAGTTTACACATAAGTACATGTTATGTTAAAAGATAAATCTTGATGTTTCCTTTGCCTAATCTTTTTTCCCCTCTACCTTTGCCTTGCAGTGAATCTGAGCCCTGGATAGTCCTTATAGTCCTAAATAGTTTACTTTAAAGTGAATTAGAACATCACGCTACCCTGTTTGCAAGCTGTCATGATTAAATAACAGGTCAGTCAGAGCCATTTATGTGCCACTTGGGGGTGAGCTAAGAAGGTCATAGGCAGAAAAAGCAAGAAATTCTAGGGGCAGAACTAGCATTATTTGTTTTGAATTTGGAAAAAAAGGAAAGATTGTCATTGTTAAATACACTATTTGTAAGATGCTCAGAGTTTTAGTCCATGGGGGCACTGTGACAATGCTTTGTCTTCTTTAAACTGGTTATTAAATGTATCATAATGTAAATGTGAGATGGTACTTTAAAAGACCCTCTTAAGGGATCTATTTTTATTTTTAACTATTTGAAAGGCATGGTGTTTTCAGCTCAGACCTAATTTTTGTAATATCGCATAGAGTCTGATCTTTAACAAATTTTTTATTCAGTCTTATTGCAGGTTAATTTCCATAATAAGATTTTTTATTTTCTAAACACTGTTTGCCTTCAAAACAAACTAGTAAAAGATCTATTGTAGTCAGTTCTAAAGTTTATTTCCTGTGCTAAAAAATGAGACTTTTATTGACAAAAACAGGCCATCTCTGCTGTCACTATCTCTTCTACTCATTATTTTCCATAAAAATAGGTGTTCTGCATTCTCCCCTATCACATCTGTTCTGACCAAGGTCAGACACACACTTAAACACCAGCTTTCTGACACAGGATCCTGAGAGTCTACAAAGCTTCTGGCTTCTAGTGTTAGGATGTCAACCATATGAATTATAGTTCTAATAAGGTTTGGGAGTTATGCTAACCAGTAAATTGATGAAGGCATTTCAATTTATTAGATATAGGTATTCAGGTGAAACTCTGATTTTAGAAAGCTTTATCACGGTAACATCTTTAATAATTAATGTTAGATTGTTTTTCTAAATATCCCTATGCTGTAGCGATGATAAACACTGATAAGTTGATAAATAGAATCTTCTGTGGTGGTTTTTACAATGTAAGATGGTAAGGAATTATTGATAAATTACAGATTGGATGATATTGAGTCAACTCTTGTTAATATCTAGTTTTACTAGAATAATGATACCTGCTGTTTGTCTCTTGATAGCCAGCTCCTTTAGAAAAAAACAACTGCTGATTCTTAAGAATTCAAGTTTTTCAACTTCCACCCAAGATAAAATTCCACCTCAAGATTAAGTAAAATCAATATTAACTACAGATCAAAATAAGCATTCTTACAGTTTAGAAGGCTAGGAGAGCTTATGCTTATTTCTGGTTTTAATTAATAAATATTTGTTAGGTATCTGCTAAATTAGAGGATTTAAAGAATAAGACCCAGCCCTATACTCAGGCATCTCACGTTATACAGTTCTAATGTGACAAAGATTTTTTTTTTTTTTTTATTGTTGGGGATTCATTGAGGGTACAATAAGCCAGGTTACACTGATTGCAATTGTTAGGTAAAGTCCCTCTTGCAATCATGTCTTGCCCCCATAAAGAGTGACACACACCGAGGCCCCACCCACCTCCCTCCTTCCCTCTTTCTGTTTCCCCCCCCCATAACCATAATTGTCATTAATTGTCCTCATATCAAAATTGAGTACATAGGATTCATGCTTCTCCATTCTTGTGCTGCTTTACTAAGAATAATGTCTTCCACTTCCATCCAGGTTAATACGAAGGATGTAAAGTCTCCATTTTTTTTAATGGCTGAATAGTATTCCATGGTATACATATACCACAGCTTGTTAATCCATTCCTGGGTTGGTAGGCATTTAGGCTGTTTCCACATTTTGGCAATGGTAAATTGAGCTGCAATAAACAGTCTAGTACAAGTGTCCTTATGATAAAAGGATTTCTTTCCTTCTGGGTAGATGCCCAGTAATGGGATTGCAGGATCAAATGGGAGGTCTAGCTTTAGTGCTTTGAGGTTTCTCCATACTTCCTTCCAGAAAGGTTGTACTAGTTTGCAGTCCCACCAGCAATGTAAAAGTGTTCCCTTCTCTCCACATCCACACCAGCATCTGCAGTTTTGAGATTTTGTGATGTGGGCCATTCTCACTGGGGTTAGATGATATCTCAGGGTTGTTTTGATTTGCATTTCTCTAATATATAGAGATGATGAACATTTTTTCATGTGTTTGTTAGCCATTCGTCTGTCGTCTTTAGAGAAAGTTCTATTCATGTCTCTTGCCCATTGATATAAGGGATTGTTGGCTTTTTCATGTGGATTAATTTGAGTTCTCTATAGATCCTAGTTATCAAGCTTTTGTCTGATTGAAAATATGCAAATATCCTTTCCCATTGTGTAGGTTGTCTCTTTGCTTTGGTTATTGTCTCCTTAGCTGTACAGAAGCTTTTCAGTTTAATGAAGTCCCATTTGTTTATTTTTGTTGTTGTTGCAGTTGCCGTGGCAGTCTTCTTCTTGAAGTCTTTCCCCAGGCCAATATCTTCCAGTGTTTTTCCTATGCTTTCTTGGAGGATTTTTATTGTTTCATGCCTTAAATTTAAGTCCTTTATCCATCTTGAATCAATTTTTGTGAGTGGGGAAAGATGTGGGTCCAGTTTCAGTCTTTTACATGTAGACATCCAGTTCTCCCAACACCATTTATTGAATAGGGAGTCTTTCCCCCAAGGTATGTTCTTGTTTGGTTTATCAAAGATTAGGTGGTTGTAAAATGTTAGTTTCATTTCTTGGTTTTCAATTCGATTTCAAGTGTCTATGTCTCTGTTTTTGTGCCAGTACCATGCTGTCTTGAGCACTATGGCTTTGTAGTACAGACTAAAATTTGGTATGCTGATGCCCCCAGCTTTATTTTTGTTACAGAGAACTGCCTTAGCTATACGGGGTTTTTTCTGGTTCCACACAAAACGCAGAATCATTTTTTCGAAATCGTGAAAGTACGATGTTGGTATTTTGATAGGAATGGCATTGAATAGGTAGATTGCTTTGGGAAGTATAGACATTTTAACAATGTTGATTCTTCCCATCCATGAGCATGGTATGTTCTTCCATTTGTTAATATCCTCTGCTATTTCCTTTCTGAGGATTTCATAGTTTTCTTTATAGAGGTCCTTCACCTCCTTCATTAGGTATATTCCTAGGCATTTCATTTTCTTTGAGACTATGGTGAAGGGAGTTGTGTCCTTAATTAGCTTCTCATCTTGACTGTTATTGGTGTACACAAAGGCTACTGACTTGTGGACATTGATTTTATATCCTGAAACATTACTGTATTTTTTGATGACTTCTAGGAGTCTTGTGGTTGAGTCTTTGGGGTTCTCTAAGTATAAGATCATGTCGTCAGCAAAGAGGGAGAGTTTGACCTCCTCTGCTCCCATTTGGATTCCCTTTATTTCCTTGTCTTGCCTAATTGTATTGGCTAGAACTTCCAGCACTACGTTGAATAGTAAAGGTGACAGAGAACAACCTTGTCTGGTTCCAGTTCTAAGAGGAAAAGCTTTCAGTTTTACTCCATTCAGTAAAATATTGGCTGTGGGTTTGTCATAGATAGCTTCAATCAGTTTTAGAAATGTGCCACCTATGCCTATACTCTTCAGTGTTCTAATTAGAAAAGGATGCTGGATTTTATCAAACGCTTTTTCTGCATCTATTGAGAGGATCATGTGATCTTTATTTTTGCCTCTGTTAATATGGTGGATAACGTTTATGGACTTGCGTATGTTAAACCAGCCTTGCATCCCTGGGATGAAGCCTACTTGATCATGATGAATGACTTTTTTGATGATAAGCTGTAATCTATTGGCTAGGATTTTGTTGAGAATTTTTCCATCTATATTCATGAGTGAGATTGGTCTGAAATTCTCCTTTTTGTTTGGGTCTTTTCCTGGTTTTGGTATCAGGGTGATGTTTGCTTCATAGAATGTGTTGGGGAAGATTCCTTCTTCCTCAATTTTTTGGAATAATTTCTGCAGTACAGGAATAAGCTCTTCCTTGAAGGTTTGATAGAATTCTGGAGTGAAGCCATCTGGACCAGGGCATTGTTTGGTTGGAAGCTTTTTTATTGTTTCTTTGATCTCAGTGCTTGAAATTGGTCTGTTCAGGAGCTCTATTTCTTCCTGGCTGAGTCTAGGGAGAGGGTGTGATTCCAAATATTGATCCATTTCTTTCACATTGTCAAATTTCTGGGCATAGAGTTTCTGGTAGTATTCAGAGATGATCTCTTGTGTCTCTGTGGGATCAGTTATTTCCCCTTTATCATTTCTGATTGAGGTTACTAGAGATTTTACTTTTCTATTCCTCGTTAGTCTGGCCAATGTTTTATCTATTTTATTTATTTTTTCAAAAAACCAACTCTTTGTTTCATTAATTTTCTGAATGATTCTTTTGTTTTCAATTTCATTGATCTCTGATTTGATTTTGGATATTTCTTTTCTTCTACTGAGTTTAGGCTTAGATTGTTCTTCTTTTTCCAATTCCATAAGATCTCTTGTGAAATTGTTGATGTGCTCTCTTTCTGTTTTTCGAATGTAGGCATCTAAAGCGATGAATTTTCCTCTCAAAACTGCTTTTGCAGTATCCCACAGGTTTTGGTAGCTTGTGTCTTCATTGTTGTTATGCTCAAGGAAGTTAATGATTTCCTGTTTTATTTCTTCCTGCACCCATCTGTTATTCAACAGAAGATTGTTTAGTTTCCATGCCTTTGGGTGGGGTTGAGCATTTTTGTTAGAGTTGAGTTCCACCTTTAGTGCCTTATGGTCTGAGAAGATACAAGGTAAAATTTCAATTCTTTTGATTCTGTTATTTGTTTTGTGTCCCAGGATATGATCAATTTGGGAGAATGTTCCATGGGGTGATGAGAAGAATGTATATTCTTTATCTTTGGGATGGAGTGTTGTATATGCATCTATCAAGCACAGTTGTTCTAGGGTCTCATTTAAGTCTCTTATATCCTTGTTCAATTTCTGTTTAGAGGATCTGTCCAGCTCTGTAAGAGGAGTGTTAAGGTCCCCTGTTATTATGGTATTATCAGATATCATATTGCTCAGACTGAGTAAGGTCTGCTTCAAGAATCTGGGAGCATTTAAATTGGGTGCATAGATATTTAGAATTGAAATGTCTTCTCGTTGTATTTTTCCCTTGACCAATATAAAGTGACCATCTTTGTCTTTTTTGACTTTAGTTGCTTTAAATCCACATGTATCTGAAAATAAGATTGCAACTCCTCTTTTCTTCTGAATTCCATTTGCCCGAAAAATTATCTTCCAACCCTTGACTCGGAGCTTTAATTTGTCTTTTGAAGCCAGGTGTGTTTCTTGCAGACAGCAAATGGATGGCTTGTGTTTTTTAATCCAGTCAACCAATCTATGTCTCTTCAGTGGGGAATTCAAGCCATTAACATTTATTGAGATCATTGGTAAGTGTGGTAGTATTCTATGCGTCTTATTTTGTGAGAGTCCATTGCTTAGTTTTATCTTTTGCATCAGTGTGGAGGTTAGGTTCTGTCCTTTAATTTCTGAGTTCTTACTTTGCTGCTGATCCATTGTGGTGGTCAGTGTGCAGAACAGGTTGAAGTATTTCCTGTAGAGCTGATCTTGTTGTGGCGAATTTCCTCAATGTTTGTATATCCGTAAATGATTTGATTTCTCCGTCAATTTTGAAGCTTAGCTTAGCAGGGTACAGAATTCTGGTCTGGAAATTGTTCTGTTTAAGTAGATTAAAGGTAGATGACCATTGTCTTCTTGCTTGGAAAGTTTCATTAGAGAAGTCTGCGGTCACTCTGATGGATTTGCCCCTGTAGGTCAACTGGCACTTACTCCTGGCAGCTTGCAGAATCTTTTCTTTTGTCTTGACTTTGGACAGGTTCATCACAATGTGTCTTGGAGAAGCTCGGTTAGAGTTGAGGCGACCTGGGGTCCGATAGCCCTCTGAAAGCAGTGTGTCAGAATCTTTGGTGATATTTGGGAAATTTTCTTTTATAATATTCTCTAGTATGGCTTCCATTCCTCTGGGGCATTCTTCTTCCCCTTCTGGAATTCCTATAACTCGTATGTTGGAACGCTTCATAAAGTCCCATAATTCTGACAGTGAACATTCTGCTTTCTCTCTCTTCTTTTCTGCCTCTTTTACTATCTGAGTTATCTCAAAAACTTTGTCTTCTACCTCTGAAATTCTTTCTTCTGCATGGTCTAACCTGTTGCTGGTACTTTCCATTGCATCTTTAAGTTCCCTGATTGACTGTTTCATTTCCTTCAGCTCTGCTATATCCTTTTTATATTCTTCATATCGTTCATCTCTTACTTGATTCTGTTTTTGGATTTCCTTTTGGTTATTTTCCACTTTATTAGCAGTTTCCTTCATTGTTTCCATCATTTCTTTCATTGTTTTCAACATGTGTATTCTAAATTCCCTTTCTGTCATTCCTAACATTTCTGTATAGGTGGAATCCTCTGCAGTAGCTACCTCATGGTCCCTTGGCGGGGTTGTTCTGTTCTTCATGTTGCCTGGAGTTTTCTGCTGATTCTTCCTCATGGGTGATTTCTTTTATCTGTTTCCTTGCCCTAATTTTCCTTTCACTTCCTCTTGCTCTTTAAGTTCTCGTGCCTGTGGACTAAGGGTTATAGGACCAGAAGGGTGAGAAGGTTTAAGAGCAAAAAAGGGATGAAAGAAATGAGGACCGAGTGATGAGAAAAAAGAAAAAGAAAAATAGAGAAAGGAGAGGGGGTGGGTAAAAGGAATATTGACAAAAAGAAGAGAGGCACAGAAAGAGGGAGACAGAGCAATATAGGTGTACAGTAGGGGTTTGATACAACCTTAAAAAAAAAAAACCAACTTCTGGGGGTGCCCAGTTGGGTGGTTCCCTTGAGGTCAGCAGCTCTTTGCTAACCTGATCAGACACAGTACCCCACCTCCACCGAGTACAGAGGAAAGACAAAAATGCTATAAATCAAACCAAAACAAGCAAACAGAAAACTTTACGGGATAAAATTGGCTGGAAAAACCAAATAATAGCGGTAGAAACACTAACAAAAATGAAGTTCTAATTATTGAAATAGGCAGCAATGGGAAATTATAATTAAACTAGAAAAATTGAGAAAGAAAAAGGATCTGTATGGAAAAGGTTGAACTTAAAAAGCAAAACAACAATCCACAACATCAAAATAAACAAAAAAAACAACCAAACAGAAAAAAAAAAAACACAACCAAAAACAAAGCAGTATGTATATGTTATTGAATATTGTCTGGGCAACACGTGGGTCTTCTGGGGTATGAGAGGTTAATAACAGTTCTGATAGGACTGAAGGCTGCTAGTTTCTCAAACCCCAGCAGGTAGACACCCTAAATCTCTCTTCAGCCCACTTAAAAGGCACTTTGAACTTGTTCACTTACTGAGCAGAAGCTTTCTCAGGGAAGTGCTTGTCGCTGGAATCACTGCTGAAGTGGCTGTCCACTTACCCTGTGTGTCAAAACTGGTCTCCCTCTGCCCCCGAGGGTTAGGGCTGCATGGCGGCTCAGACCCCGCCCTTAGGCTACTTGGTCGCTGGGTTACCAGCTCCCACCCAATTCCAGCTCTGCGACCCTGAGGGCGGAGCTTGCCAGGGCAGATCGCTCCCAATGTCTGCCTGTGACCCAGAGCCAAACACTATTAGCTTCGTCTGGCTCAGCGGCTCAGACTGGGGCCCTAGACAAAGGCCAAAGTTCTCCGCACTCCCGCTCAGGCTCTCCCCAAGGCAGTTCAGCTGAGTGCCAAGTCCAAAGACACCAAAACAGTTCACAGGTAAGGCCTTTCTGGTTTGCAGTCTCGCTGCTACTGAACTTACAGTTGAGGGCGGGTTTAGACGGATTGAACACACGCGACCACTTGCCGGTTTTCCACTGTTTTAGTCCTCCTCTTGGGGTCCAGAAGTCTCTCGCTGACTCCCTGTATCCTCTCAGGGGTGATGATAGGCAGATCCCACCAGCCAGAGATGCCTGGAGTCCTATATCCCCAGACTCACGGTGCCCAGATGCAAGGAAGCTGTTACTCGGCTGCCATCTTGCTCCGCGCCCCTTGTGACAAAGATTTTTTAAAATAATTACAATGCATTGGTTAATGTTATAACACGGGGCATATGCAAAGTAACATTTAGGTATATAGCGACAAAAGTAATTCACTCTGTTTATAGAGAAAACTTGACCAAGAATACTTTGTGGAGGAGATGACATTTTTTAAGTTTGGTCTTCATTAGGCAGAGATGAGGGAAAGGATACCCTCAGTAGACAGGACTATGTTAACAAAGACGTGGGGCCAATGTGGGGAATGTAGAGCAACATTCTGAGCAAAGGAAAGGCATGTGATCACTAATTTTATCCTCTTATTTTTAGACCATTTTATTCCCAGCTCAATGTGGAAAGAGCTACGTGAGTATGAGAAACTGAAAGACAATCAGTAATGATGAAAACATAGGCATGATGGCAGGAATAGCTGTAGACCTAGGCAGGGCTACATTCATGCCAGGCCACATTAGGATTTCACACGCAGCCAAGAGCCATTTTAAGGTCATAGGGACATGACATGACCCAATATACATTTTTAAACAATGATTCTGGCTGCTGTATGGAGAATGAATTAAAGCAAAGCAAGAATAGAAGAAGGAAACTAGGAGGCTAGCGAAACAGCCTTCTTACAATGAAGAGGTCTTTGACTGAGGAGGTGACAGTAGAAATAAAGAGAAGCACCGAGATTTCAGATATACTGGAAGGTAGTATGAACAGGGCATGGGATAACATTTGAATATGATAGGTTCTTAGCATTAGCAACTAGATCAGTGGTTCCAACCTGTGGGTCACAACCCACAGGAACTGTATTAAAGGGCCGTGGCATTAGGAAGGTTGAGAACCACTGAACTAGATGAATGGAGGAAGAGCCATTTAGCAAAATAAGAATTCAAAGACATACAGGTTACAAAGTCTTTATCAAATGTGGGCACGTTGAGTATTGCAATGTCTATGAGACATCTAAACAGAACTACTAAATTCTAAAACACAAAAGACAGATCTACAGGGTGTCCTGAAAGTCACCATACATAGGGAAAATGAGAAATTGTCAGTAAATGTACCTTTATTTACAAAACATTCATTACAGAATTTTACAAAATACTTAACAGAATATTCTCTATGTGTTGGCCACCTCTTTCTGTACACACACGAAGTCTTCTCTTCCACTCACAGTGAACATATTTCAACATACCCACTGTTACAATTTTTTTATGTATGGCAATTTTTTTTTTTTGGCCGGGGTTTGGGTTTGAACCCACCACCTCCGGCATATGGGACCGGTGCCCTACTCCTTGAGCCACAGGCGCCGCCATGTATGGCAATTTTTGAGGACACCCGGTATATTACAAATAGAAAAATGAGAGTTGCTATTAGAGATGTGGTATTTAAAGCCAAGAGCGTGTGTGAGACTGCCTAGGAAATAGAGTATGTATTATAAAGCTCAGAGAACCCTCAGTAGTTCTAACAGTTGAGAACAAGAAGCCAATTAAGGAAACTGGGAAGTAGCCATAAGTTAGGGCAGGCATCCTCACAGTTTTTAAACAAGGGGCCAATTCACTGTCTCTCAGACCAATGGAGGGCCAGACTATAGTTTAAAAGAAAAAACTACGAACAAATTCCAACACACACTGCACATATCTTATTTTGAAGTAAAAAAACAAAACGGGAACAAATACAATCACGCCGCCTCATGTGGCCCGCGGGCCGCAGTTTGAGGACCCCTGAGTCCTGAGGGGAAAAGAAAGCATGGTGTTCTAGCAGCCAAGAGGAGAAAGTTTCAAGAAAAGTGCATTCAAAGGGTAAGTGCAAGTTAAGGAGTCAAATAATACAGAGACTGAAAAGAATTCACTTGACTTTGATAATATAACAAGAGCAGTTTGAAGAGTGTGAGGGGTAGAAGCCAAATGCGGAGGGAGTTGAAGTTTTGATTACCAGTTTCACAAGGTATGGAGTCTGTTTTCTCCACACCTTTGAAAAATTTCGACATTCAAAAGAAGAGATGGACTTGTGATAGGGGTAGGTGGGAATCAAGGCAGGGTTACTTTTCTTGGTTTGTTTAAGATGGGAGATACTGGAAAGTATTTTGTACTGATGCTAAAGAGAAGAGAGTTTGAAGATGCACAAGAGAAAGAAGATAACTGAAGTTAGGGTTCTGAGAAGACAATTCTGGGGTGATCTAGCCCATAATCAGGCAGGCATTGAGTCCTCCATTAAAACTGGGGGTGTGGAGGATGGGTGCAGCGTAATGTTTGTAAATGGGAATGCTTTATATTCAGAAAGAATTTAGGGCTTTGTTGTGATTAGAATCACAAGATGTTTTCTTTTAAACAAAAGTAATAGCTTACTTTCATAATACTCTTGAAATGTTCTTGATCTGCCATGTAAAGGCTATTATGTCTCCCAGTGATCTCTTAGGGATTATAAAAGAGTTACAAATTTTTGAAGGCACTTTACAAAATTAAAGAATTATAAAAATGCTAAGTGCCTTGTGTAATCATTGATCCTAATCTCATAATTTTTGGACCATTTTACTTCTAAGTCAATGTGAATTTTATGATCCATATTTGTTCTTACTCTCTTTTTATGGCTTTTTATGTAATAATTTTTATTTCCTCCTTATGTGGGTTTTTGCTAGTTCAGCAGTAGTAATTTCAGTTGAATTATTTATTATAGATAAAGCAGAAATAAAGTGTAACCAAATTTTCTAGGATGAGTAAAATTTTCTTTTGGTTTATTGTGGAAAATTTCATTTTTATTTTGTGTAACAGAGGGTAAAGACTATAGATTAGTGGTTCTCAACCTTCCTAATGCTGTGAGCCTTTAATACAGTTCCTGTGGGTCGCGACCCACAGGTTGAGAACCGCTGCTATAGACTTAGGCTAATTCATTGTACATTCAATCATTTGGGACATCTTAGATTTTGAGGGAATTGCATTACTTATTCTTTGCATCATTAGTTTTAACTGTAAAGTAAAAATGATGACTGTTCATAGAATTATCTGCCCCATTTCACAGAAGTATTATGATATCTATCATAATATATGTAAACATGCTTTGTAAATTGTAAAGTGCCATAAAATATGATTTGAAAAATATTTGATCTCAAGCTCTTGTGGTCAGTTATAAACTCTCCTCACTCTAAGGTGAGGAATATTCTAGGAAATGAATACTCAGCTGTCATAAGGCTTTAGTTTAGTTTTAGCCACCATTGACCTGTAAATCTATACTAATCTTAATCTAATTTAAAATCTTTAAGCAGTTCTTCTATTTTTGGAAAAAAATGTATCGTGGCTAATTAATTATTGCCTTGGATTCAAATTCTGACCACATAAATGTCTTAAAGCTTAAACTCTTGGTGAATCTGAAAATGTAAACCATCAAAAATGGCTATATTAATCATTCTATTTCTTAGGATTATTGCCTATTAAACAATAGCATAGTGTCTGCCTGTGGTAAGCACTCAATACATGATAGCTGTTACATACATGGCATTAATACCAATAGGAGTCTACACATATTTCCTATAAAGTAAGTGCCTGCAAAGAATTAAATTTTAAATAGCTAAGTAATGACTAGGTCTTTTCATATAAATAGCTGTACCCATGGGATTTTAAATGTATTCAGTGGAGCATTTTCTCTTTGACAAATTATAACAGCTTACTTTTTGGGGTGCCAAACTTACACCTTATAAGTAGTTTCCCACTTACCCATAGCCCCAGCATATTCCTTGGGTAGGAAAGGTTTTGGAAACAGTCCCAGACTTATGATGGCTCAACACAAAAGTGATACACTTTCAATAGAAACTATACTTTGAGTACTCATACAACCCTTTTGTTTTTCATTTTCAGTATAGTATTCCACAGGTTACATGAGACTCAACACATTATAAAATAGGCTTTGTGTTAGATGCTTTTGCCCAACTGAAGGTTAATATAAGTGTTCTGAGTATGTTTAAGGACAGCTAGGCTAAGCTATGGTGTTTGGTATATTACATGCATTTTTTTTACTTAATGACATTTTGAACTTTGGATGAGTTTATTGGAATGTAACCTCATGGTAAGTTGGGGAGCATCTTTTAAAAAATTAAAAACAGGTCTCTTCAAAGACAGACAGTCTGTGGTACCAAATCTTGCCACCAGAGGGTGCTCTATAACTGGCGACCTTGCCCACCCGGAAAGGCTGAAATCTTGCCCTTGTGAGAGGGGTTCAGTAGATGCCACTGTTCACATCCATGGAGCTCAGTAGCCTCAAGTTTGCTCAGTTCCAGATAGCATCATTCATTTGCTAGTGGCCCATCTTCCTGACTTAAGGAACCAGTGATTGAGCTGGAAGCCTGCCATCCTTTACAAACCTTTAGACCAGGGGTCCTCAAACTGCAGCCTGTGGGCCACATGAGGCAGTGTGATTGTATTTGTTCCCATTTTGTTTTTTTACTTCAAAGTAAGATATGTGCAGTGTGCATTGGAATTTGTTCATAGTTCTGTGTTGTTTTTTTTTAAACTATAGTCTGGCCCTCCAATGGTCTGAGGGACAGTGAATTGCCTCCCTCTTTAAAAAGTTTGAGGACGCCTGCTTTAGACTGTCTAAGCCAGTCAAGCTCTTTAACTTTATCCTCCTCCCCCTTTTCAGAAGCTGTCTACCTAATCAGAAGTTGCTTTGGTTACAATTTAGTTGATTTACCATGATTTAGTTTTATTCTGTTCTACTGATTCCACCTTTGCTACTATCTCTCAGGTATTCTATATAAGTTAATTTCTTAATGGAATTGAAAAGATTTTACAAAATAGTTTACCAGTTATCCAATACTTGGTGGTCACTCTGCAAGGTTAGAAACCCACTACCTCTCAAAGTAAATAAATAGTATCTTGTTTGTTTTTTATACTCAGATCAGAGGTTTCATAAGGGATGGGGAAACTTTCACTGCTATCAACCCAGCAAAACTTGCCCAGTAGGAAATATACTCTCTTTAATATTAATTGGTATTATTTTTCAGGATGACACTCATTAAAGACCAATAGGAGACAATTTCTGGTGATTGAAAAATTAGAAGATTGGTGGCAGAACCTGCAGCTTCCCTGATGTTTAAGAGTCCTCTTTCCCGTCTTTTGGCAGCATGGTCCAGCACAGCTGGTTGTTCTGACCATGGTATGAGCAGACTCTGAGAGTGAGGGTGGCCTACTTTAAAGGCTATGAGTGGGATGAGGCAGTGAACACACCTGTGAGAAGAAAGCAGCGATAGAGCCATGCCTGTTTCTCACAGCAGATGATTAGAAGAGCTATGTGGGTTGGTGATGCCAGGGCAAGGGTGGAGTTATAAGGTCATGCACTTTGGTTAAAACAACAGTAGCAGGAAGACATTCATTTAATGAACATTCCTAACTGGAAAAATGCGTATGCTAGAAGAACTGAGGTAAATCGTGGGTAGCTAGAAATGGGCAGTGTGTATGGATCAGCTTGCAGTGTTGGAATCACTTTGAAGGTAACTCCCTTGTGTGCAGTATTTTTCAAAATTAGCTTATTCTTTCTGATATTATACCTCTGCTCTGAATCTAATAAGGCAAAAGAAATGTCACAATATTCTTGTTTAAGAATACTGGGAAGAATTCTGGTTTCTTGTGGGACCAGATACTGGGTGCTCATCATTAGGTTTGTTAGGTTTTTTATTGGGGATTAAGAGTTATGTGATATATGTGAATGCAAAATAATTTTAGAGTAATTATCTAGTGGATAAGCTATTCTTTGAATCACAGTATATATGTTAGTCAGCTTGCTAATAAGATCTTGTGGAAAATTGCCCGAGAGCACATCGAATATAACAGTATGTCTTTCATTTGTTCAGTAATTCAAGATGCGTTTTCCTTTTATCCTTATTAAAACAGACTTTTTAAGACTGAGCTGAACTTTAATACTGTAAAATAAAATATAAAAATTTACTAGTAAAACTACTCCATTTTAATGTGTATTATTCAAACCAGAGCTCAAATTCTGATCACCACATTTCTACTCATGACCGCAGTCTCCCACCTTCCCAGTAGATGCAAAGTGAGATCAGCCATTCTCTGTGAAGTCCCCCAAACTCAGTTCCACTCCCATGTCCATGTCAGCAGTGAGGCTACTCAGAAAGCCTGTATCTGACTCCAGGAAGATCAAATCAAAGCCTTGCTGCCTCTGAGAAAGGTAGCAGTTTGGTGCAGCCCTAGCTCTGAAAACCTCTGGGAGCATTTGAGAATACACTCATATTACAAGGTAATTAAGACAAAATTGTGATGCGGTGTTCTCTATCAAATTATTTGATACCAAAAATCAACTTTTAAAAACCTAATTTATTGCCATTCTCAGACTGAAGAAAGAAAAAAAGGCCTTTTTAGGCCATTCATTTACTCTAGTCATCTAAGTGTGAAAATCTAAGTTTGTAATAAATGTTTAATCTACTTTGTTTGCAAATGACATTGCCATATTACTTTCTCATCTTTGTTTTCAGTGTTTTGTGCTTAGTAGTTGTCCAGTCTGAGATGATGACATAACCTACAAATAACCCTTGTCCTCTCCCCAGTCCAGAAAGTTTGAAACATTTACATTTGAAAGTTTATTTTTTCCTCATAAGACACATGTAAGTTAATAACTAACTAGAATTATGTTTACTTAGTTTCATTTTCTATCTTCTTTTACCTGACCATTTATGAACACATTTTATAACAAATATTAATAAAAGGACAAGATTAAAACCTCTCAGTTTCAGTATCATTCAGTAGACCATTTTGCTTTTAAGTTAAGTAAGACTGATCATTTTTAAGTAATTTGATAATTTTGTAGGCATGGATTTTATTTTGTGAACATTTTCCTAAGAGCCCTCTTATCCCTTTCTTTCCTTCAGTCCTTTTAAATATCTGAATCTCTTCGTGGTTTGTTTTTTTTTGGAGACAGAGTCTCAAGCTGTCACCCTGGGTAGAGTTCCATGGCATCACAGCTCACAGCAACCTCAAACTCTTGGGCTTAAGTGATTCTCTTGCCTCAGCCTCCCAGGTAGCTGGGACTACAGGAACCTGCCACAGCACCTGGCTGTTTTGTTGTTGTTGTTGTTGTTGTTGTTGTTTTGGTTGCAATTGTGATTGTTAGCTGGCCCAGGCCAGGTTCAAACCTGCTAGCCTCAGTGTAGGTGGCTGGTGCCCTACCTACTGAGCCACGGGCACCACCTTCTTCATGGGTTTTAATTGAATTTGTACATTTGTCTGTTAATAGCTAGGAAACTAAAAATTCTGTTTCATGCCTTTCTAAAATTGAGAATGCTTAAATGTTTCCTTTTTGATAAATTTTATTTTCTAAGGTTTATGTGGCAAGTAAGAATGAAGAACTTTGATCAGATTTATTATTTTTAAGTTTTTTCGTGTTTTGCCACATTTTGAGTTCATATTATTTTATCAATAGTTATCAGACCATGATTATTATTCTATAGTATTTTTTAATTTTTTTATTACTAAATCATAGCTGTGTACACTAATGCGATCATGGGGCACCATACACTGGTTTCATAGACCGTTTGACACATTTTCTTTTTTCTTTTTTCTTTTTTATTTGTGTTGTGGCTCATAGCACAATGATTTAATCTGCTGTGCTGTTTGGGGAGGAGAAGGCTACACTGTGTGGTTACAGATAGCTAGAAGAGCCCAAATGTGCCATCCCACTGTCCAGACTTCTTCCCACCCAGATTGCCCTCCTCTCTGCTTATTTGAATATTAAGCAGGACACCTTATCCTTTATGGAGCCTTCCTGGACTTCTCAGCTCTTTAAGTCTATTTTGTCTAATACTGTTTGCTTTTGGTTAGTATTTGACTGATGATATGTCTTTTTTTCATCCTTTTTTACTTTCAGTGACCTTATGTTTTACGTATTTTTTATTTATTTATTGTTAAATCATAGCTGTGTACATTAGTGCAATCGCCTGTACCCATTCTAAGATGCACCATAGATGTGGCCCCATTACCCTCCCTCCACAAAAACTTCCCCCCCTCCCTTCCCCTTCCTTGGCCCTTTCCTCATAGTCTTGTGCTACAGTTGGGTTATAGTCTTCATGTGAAAGCTATAATTTAGCTTCATAGTAGGGCTGAGTACATTGGATACTTTTTCTTCCATTCCTGAGATACTTTGCTAAGAAGAATATGTTCCAGCTCCATCCATGTAAACATGAAAGAGGTAAAGTCTCCATCTTTCTTTAAGGCTACATAGTATTCCATGGTATACATGTACCACAATTTACTAGTCCATTCGTGGGTCGATGGGCACTTGGGCTTCTTCCATGACTTAGCAATTATGAATTGGGCTGCAATAAACATTCTGGTACAGGATGTCTTTGTTATATTGTGACTTTTGGTCTTCTGGGTATAAACCTAGTAAAGGAATTATAGGATTGAATGGCAGGTCTATTTTTAGGTCTCTAAGTGTTCTCCAAACATCCTTCCAGAAGGAACGTATTAGTGTGCATTCCCACCAGCAGTGTAGAAGTGTGCCCTTTCCTCCACATCCACGCCAACATTTCTGGTTTTGGGATTTTGTTATGTGGGCTACTCTTACTGGGGTTAGGTGATATCTCAGAGTAATTTTGATTTGCATTTCTCTGATGATTAAGGATGATGAGCTTTTTTTCATGTGTTTGTAGATCTTGCGTCAGTCTTCTTTAGAGAAGTTTCTCTTCAAGTCCCTTGCCCACCCTGTGATGGGGTCACGTGTTCTTTTCTTGCTAATAGATTTGAGTTCTGTGTGGATTCTGGTTATTAGACCTTTATCGGAGGTATAACCTGCAAATATTTTCTCCCATTCTGAGGGCTGTCTGCTTGCTTTACTCACTATGTTCTTGGCTGTGCAGAAGCTTTTTAGTTTGATCAGGTCCCAGAAGTGTATTTTTGATACTGCTTCAATTGCCTGGGGCGTCCTCCTCATAAAATATTCACCCAGGCCGATTCCTTCAAGAGTTTTCCCTGCACTTTCTTCCAGTATTTTTATAGTTTCATGTCTTAAGTTAAAATCTTTTATCCAGTGAGAGTCTATCTTAGTTAATGGTGAAAGGTGTGGGTCCAGTTTCAATCTTCTACAGGTTGCCAGCCAGTTTACCCAGCACCATTTGTTAAATAGGGAATCTTTTCCCCACTGAATGTTTTTAATTGGCTTGTCAAAGATCAAATAACGGTAAGTAGCTGGATCCATCTCTTGGTTCTCTATTCTGTTCCAGACATCTACTTCTCTGCTTTTGTGCCAGTACCATGCTGTTTTGATCACTATCGATTTGTAGTATAGTCTGAGGTCTGGTACTGTGATTCCTCCTGCTTTGTTTTTATTTCTGAGTAATGTCTTGGCTATTCGAGTTTTTTTTCTGATTCCATATAAAACAAAGTATTATTTTTTCAAGATCTTTAAAGTATGACAATGGAGCTTTAATAGGAATTGCACTAAATTTATATATTGCTTTGGGCAGTATGGACATTTTAACAATGTTGATTCTTCCCAGCCATGAGCATGGTATGTTTTTCCATCTGTTAACATCTTTGGCTATTTCTTTTCTTAGAGTTTCATAGTTCTCTTTGTAGAGATCTTTCATGTCCTTTGTTAGGTATACTCCCAAATATTTCATCTTCTTTGGCACTACTGTGAAAGGAATAGAGTCCTTGACTGTTTGTTCGGCTTGGTTATTGTTGGTATATATAAAGGCTACAGATTTATGGGTGTTGATTTTGTAGCCTGAGACATTGCTATATTCCTTGATCACTTCTAAAAGTTTTGTAGTAGAATCCCTAGTGTTTTCCAGATATACGATCATATCATCTGTGAAGAGTGAAAGTTTGATCTCTTCTGACCCTATGTGGATACCCTTGATCTCCTTTTCTTCCCTAATTGCAATGGCAAAAACTTCCATTACAATGTTAAAGAGCAATGGAGACAATGGGCAACCTTGCCTGGTTCCTGATCTAAGTGGAAATGATTTCAATTTAACTCCATTCAATACGATATTGGCTGTGGGTTTGCTGTAGATGGCCTCTATCAGTTTAAGAAATGTCCCTTCTATACCAATTTTCTTAAGGGCTCTGATCATGAAGGGATGCTGGATATTATCAAAAGCTTTTTCTGCATCAATTGAAAGAATCATATGGTCTTTATTTTTAAGTTTATGTGTTGAATTACATTTATAGATTTACATATATTGAACCAGCCTTGAGACCCTGGGATAAATCCGACTTGGTCATGCTGTATAATTTTTTGATGTGTTGTTGGATTCTGTTTGTTACAATTTTATTGAGTATTTTAGCATCTATATTCATTAGTGATATTGGTCTATAATTTTCTTTTCTTGTTGGATCTTTCCCTGGTTTGGGGATCAAGGTGATGATTGCTTCGTAGAATGTGCTGGGTAATATTCCTTTCTTTCCTATATTTTGGAAGAGGTTTAGTAGTATAGGTACTAGTTCTTCTTTAAATGTTTGGTAGAATTCTGATGTAAAGCCATCTGGTCCTGGGCTTTTCTTTTTAGGGAGATTTTGTATAGTTGATGCTATTTCAGAACTTGATACAGACCTGTTCAACATTTCCACTTCGTTCTGGCTAAATCTTGGTAGGTGGCGTGCTTCCAGGTATTGGTTGATTTCTTTCAGATTTTCATGTTTGTGAGAGTAGAGTTTCTTGAGTATTCGTTAAGGATTTTTTTTTTATTTCTGAGGGGTCTGTTGTTATTTCATCTTTGTTGTTTCTGATTGATGAAATTAGAGATTTTATTCTTTTTTTCTTGGTTAGGTTGGCCAAAGGTTTATCTATTTTATTGATCTTTAAAAAAAACCAGCTTTTGAATTTATTGTTCTGCTGTATAGTTCTTTTGTTTTCAATTTCATTTAATTCTGCTCTGATTTTGGTTATTCTTTTCTTCTGCTGTGTTTGGGGTTGAAGTGTTCTTCTTTCTCCAGTTGCTTGAGATGTTCCATTAAGTTATTGACTTCCTCTCTTTCCGTTTTCTTGAGGAAGGCTTGCAGTGCTATAAATTTCCCTCTTAGGACTGCCTTTGCAGTATCCCAGAGGTTCTGGTAATTTGTGTCTTGATTGTTGTTTTGTTCCAAAAATCTGGTGATTTCCTTCTTAATCTCATCTATAACCCATCTATCCTTCAGCATAAGGTTGTTTAGCTTCCATGTTTTTGTAAGGGTATGCAGGTTCCTGTTGTTATTTAGTTCAACTTTTACTCCATGATGGTCTGAGAAGATGCAAGGAATAATTTCTTTTTTTTTAAAATTTGCTGAGGTTAGATTTGTGGCCTAGGATGTGGTCGATTTTGGAGTATGTTCCGTGGGCTGATGAGAAGAATGTGTATTCAGTTTTTTGGGGATGAAATGTTCTATAGATGTCTGTTAAGTCCAGATGTTGAATGGTTGAGTTTAAATCTAAAATTTCTTTGCTTAGCTTCTTTTTGGAGGATCTATCCAGCACTGCTAAAGGGGTGTTAAAATCTCCAACTACTATGGAAGTGGAGGAAATCGAGTTGCTCATGTCTGTTAGAGTTTCTCTTATAAATTGAGGTGCGTTGTGGTTGGGTGCATAAATATTAACAATTGATATCTCATCATATTGAATATTACCTTTAACAAATATGAAGTGTCCATCCTTATCCTTAATTATTTTGGTTGATTTAAAGCCTATTGCATCTGCGAACAGGATTGCAACGCCTGCTTTTTTCTGCTTTCCATTTGCCTGGAATATAGATGACCATACCTTCACCTTGAGTCTATATCTGTCTTTTAATGTAAGATGCGATTCTTGTATGCAGCAGATATCTGGCTTGAGTTTTTGTATCCAGTCCACCAACCTATGCCTCTTTAGAGGACAGTTTAAACTATTCACATTAATTGAGAGTATTGATAAGCCTTTCGAGAGACCAGTGGACATTTTTAATCCTTTTGCAACTGTGGAAGTTGGAATTTGATCAAGAATTTTTTGAGTGGGTTTACTTTTGTGGTGGAGAATTACGCTGGTCTTTATGGAGGATAGGTCTAAGAGTGTCCTGGAGAGCTGGTTTAGTTGTGGCAAATTTCATCAACATGTGCATGTCATTGAAGTATTTAATTTCTCCGTCATAAATGAAGCTCAGTTTAGCTGAGTACAGGATCCTGGGTTGAAAGTTATTTTGTTTTAGGAGATTAAAAGTCGATGACCATCCTCTTCTAGCTTGAAAGGTTTCAGCAGAGAGATCTGCAGTTATTCTGATATTCTTCCCCTTGTAGGTAATGGTTTTCTTTCGTCTGGCAGCTTTCAGAATTTTCTCCTTCATATTAACTTTAATGAAATTGATTATGATGTGTCTGGGGGATGTCTTATTTGGGTTGAGTCATGCTAGAGTTCTGAAACTGTCTGCTATCTGAATTTCGGAATTGGCATGTCTGGAAAGTTCTCCTTCATAATCTAATGGAGAAGAGACTCTGTGCCTTGTGAAGCCACTTCATCACTTTCAGGGATCCCTATAAGACGAATATTGGTTTTCTTCAAATTATCTGAGAGCTCTCTGAGAGAGTGGTCTGTTTTTGCTCTCCATTTGTCTTCTTCTTTGAGGGTTTGGGAGCATTCGAAAGCTTTGTCTTCAATGCCAGAAATCCTTTCTTCTGCTTGCTCCATTCTGTTACTGAGGGATTCTACTGTGTTTCTCAGATCTTTGAGGGATGCAATTGCTTGCCTCATTGTGTCGAAATCTTTGGTCATTTGGTCTTTGAATCTGTTGAATTCTTGAGATAACTTTTGGAATTCTATTTCGATCTTATTTGCTATCCAGATCCTGAATTCAATTTCTGACATCTCAGCTATTTGTGCATGGGGTCTTGTGCTGTTTCTGCCCCATTGATCCTTGGGGGAGTTGATCTACTCTGATTATTCATATTGCCAGAGCTTTTCTGTTGATTTCACCTCATGATTGTTTTTCACCATTGCCTCTGGCTGTCCTCAGAGTTGGGGAGGTGTCTCTCCAAGATTAGACCCCAGCGGGATCACTCTATTGTTGCCATATCTTTGTAAGGAGTGACCCTGTGTAGTTCCTCTGGGGCTGCTCTAGCTAGGGAGTTCTGGTTGTGGAAGCAGCTCCGGTTTGTGACATGCCCGGATCCAGCAACAGGGCTGGGGGTGGCGTGCACGGTTCTGGGAGTGCCAGGAGCCCAGTGACTTTGGCACAGAGAGCCCAAGGCTCCAGCAGTCTCTGGCCAGGAGATGAGCTCTGCGCAGAGGCAGGGAGGGCTCCAAAAGGCATGCAGCTACCAGAGTCCCTGTCCAGATGAACGGGCTAGTGTGGAAGCTGGGAGGACACAGGAGGGAGGACGCAGGGTTGCGTGGCTTCCGCAGTTCCTGGTCAGGGAATGTGGATGCCTGGTGGTTGCAGGTCACCGGTTGGGGGTCGCTGCACAGCTCTTATGGAGGTCTGGGCGGCACCAAGCACAGGAGTTTGAGGTTGCTATGAGCTGTGACGTCACGGCACTCCACCCAGGGCAGCAGCCCAAGGCTCCAGTGTGCCAAAACCATCTCACTCTGCCCCTAAGGATTAAGGCTATAAGGTAGCTCAGTCCTTGCCTTTAGGCTGCTCAGTCAGTAGATTACTTTGACCCACCCAATCCTTGCTCTGAGACCCTGAGTGCGGAGCTTGCCAGGGCAGTTCTTTCACAATGGCTTCCTGCGCCCAGCTCAGTGGCTCAGTCTGGGGCCCCAGACAATGCCTAAAGTTCTCCACACTCCTGCTCGAGCTCTCCCCAAGGCAGTTCAACTGAGTGCCAAGTCCAAGAACACCGAAACAGTTCACAGGTAAGGCCTTTCCGGTTTGCAGTCTCACTGCTGCTTGTACTTATGGTTGCTGGTGTGATTGGGTCGATCAAACATACGCAACCACTTGCCAGTTTTCCACTGTTTTTGTCCTCCTCTTGGGGTCCAGAAGTCCCTTGCTGGCTCCCTATATCCTCAAAGGGATGATTATAGGCAGATCCCACTGACCAGAGATGCCTGGAGTCTTGTCTCCCCAGTCTCGCTATTCCCAGTTGCAGGGAAGCTGTACTCGGCCGCCATCTTTAATCTCTCCGTTTGACACATTTTCATCACACTGGTTAACATAGCCTTCCTGGCATTCTCCTAGTTATTGTGTTAAGACATTTACATTCTGCATTTACTAAGTTTCACATGTACCCTTGTAAGATGCACCACAGGTGTAATCCCACCAATCACCCTTCCTCCGCCCCCCTCCCTTTCCTCCTTCCCCCTTCCCCCTTCCCCCGTTCTTAGGTTATAACTCGATTATGGCTTTCATGTGAAAGCCATAAATTAGTTTTATAGTAGGGCTGAGTACATTGGATACTTTTTCTTCCATTCTTGAGATACTTTACTAAGAAGAATATGTTCCAGCTCCATCCATGTAAACATGAAAGAGGTAAAGTTTCCATCTTTCTTTAAGGCTGCATAATATTCCATGGTATACATATACCACAATTTATTATATTCTATAGTATTTTAAAAGAACTCATAGTTAGATGCTTCAAAACTAAAGTATCAAGAATCTTGTTTGTTTCTATTTCTTGTTGCCTCACTATTAAAGAAACTATTATAGGCTCGGCACCCATAGCACAGTGGTTATGGCGCCAGCCACATACACCAAGGCTGGCAAGTTCGAACCTGGCCCGGGCCAGCTGAATGACAATGACAATTGCAACAAAAAAATAGCTGGGCATTGTGACAGGCACCTGTATTCCCAGCTACTTGGGAGGCTGAGGCAAGAGAATCACTTAAGCCCAAGAGTTTGAGGTTGCTGTGAGCTGTGATGCCGTGGAACTCTACCCTGGGTGACAGCTTGAGACTCTGTCTCAAAAATAAATAAATAATATAAAGAAACTATTATCTGAATTTCATGAGTTGTGGGTTTTAGCTGAATCCTGTTTTATTTTAAAACTATTTTATAGATTTTTAAAAAGTGAATATTTACGTCCTTATGTGAAGATAGTATTAGATTGTCAGAAAAGTATTGTGATGTCACTGAAGTAGAGAATTGTATTAATAAAGTCACACTCCGTGATAATAATAAGAATGATGTTCTCCTAGTACACTTTATTCCATGCATACTTTCCCAAGGAGTAATTGTATTTATTATCATTTTGAAGAATTTTTTTTTAATTGTGTGGGAGGGACAGTGTTGCCACAGTTAAACCTGTTCTAGCTCTTTTTTGTTATTATTGTTTGAGATTTATTGAGGGTACAAAGAATTAGATTATACAGATTGCACTTCTTAGGTAAATTCCCTCTTTTAATTGTGTCCCACCCCAAGAGGTTGTGCCATATACTGTGACCCCCCAAACCCCTTGCCTCTTCCCCTCTACCCGCTTCCTCATTCCCCTACCCCACCCCCACCAGTATTAGGACATCTACTGCCTTCCTATTAGAATTGAGTACATTAGAGTCTTCCTTCTCCATTCTTGTGATGCTTTACTAAGAAGAATGTGTTCCACCTCAGTCCAGGTTAATACAAAAGATGTAAAGTCTCCATCTCTTTTACTGGCTGAATAGCATTTCATGGTATACATAGACCACAGCTTGTTAATGCATTCTTGGATTGGTGGGCATATAGGTTGTTTCCACAGTTTGGCAACTGTAAATTGAGCTGCGACAAACAGTCTAGTGCAAATGTCCTTATGATAAAAGGGTTTTTTTTTCATTCTGAGTAGATGCCCAGTAATGGGATTGCAGGATCAAATGGGAGGTCTAATTTGAGTTCTTTGAGGATTCTCCATACTTCCCTCCAAAAAGGCTGTATTAGTTTGCAGTCCCAGGAGCAGTACAAAAGTGTTCCCTTCCCTCCATATCCACGCCAGCATCTGCAGCTTTGAGAGTTTGTGATGTGGGCCATTCTCACTGCAGTTAGGTGGTATCTCAGGGTGTTTTGATTTGCATTTCTCTGATGATTAGGAATGGTGAGCATTTTTCATATGTTTGTTAGCCATTCGTCTGTCTCATTTTGAAGAATTTTTTGGCAGAAGCCATTTTCTAAGAAAAGGATGAGTTCTTTATTATCAAATCCAAGGTATTATCAGACATAAATAATAAACATGTAAGGGAAGGTGGGAGTAGTTTCTAATACAATAAGTGAGATATGCTGAAAAATACTGTTCTCCCCAGGTTGTCATTTTGCTTTACTTCAAATTCATCTATTTAATGCCACACACAGATTTTTTAAGCGCTAATAGTTAATACCAGGATCTATAGAGAACTCAAATTAATCCACATGAAAAAAGCCAACAATCCCTTATACCAATGGGCAAGAGACATGAATAGAACTTTCTCTAAAGACGACAGATGAATGGCTAACAAACACATGAAAAAATGTTCATCATCTCTATATATTAGAGAAATGCAAATCAAAACATCCCTGAGATATCATCTAACCCCAGTGAGAATGGCCCACATCACAAACTCTCAAAACTGCAGATGCTGGAGTGGATGTGGAGAGAAGGGAACACTTTTACACTGCTGGTGGGACTGCAGACTAGTACAACCTTTCTGGAAGGAAGTATGGAGAAACCTCAAAGCACTCAAGCTAGACCTCCCATTCGATCCTGCAATCCCATTACTGGGCATCTCCCAGAAGGAAAGAAATCCTTTTATCATAAGGACATTTGTACTAGACTGTTTATTGCAGCTCAATTTACAATTGCCAAAATGTGGAAACAGCCTAAATGCCCACCAACCCAGGAATGGATTAACAAGCTGTGGTATATGTATACCATGGAATACTATTCAGCCATTTAAAAAAATGGAGACTTTACATCCTTCGTATTAACCTGGATGGAAGTGGAAGACATTATTCTTAGTAAAGCATCACAAGAATGGAGAAGCATGAATCCTATGTACTCAATCTTGATATGAGGACAGTTAATGACAATTAAGGTTATGGGGGGGGAAGCAGAAAGAGGGATGGAGGGAGGGGGGTGGGGCCTTAGTGTGTGTCACACTTTATGGGGGCAAGACATGATTGCAAGAGGGACTTTACCTAACAATTGTAATCAGTGTAACTGGCTTATTGTACCCTCAATGAATCCCCAACAATAAAAAAAAAAAAAACATTACAATGTTGGAAACGACTTTCTGTGCTACAGAATTGCACTAGAGTCCACAGCTAAAAACAGCAGGTGGTAAGTACCTCACATCCTAAAGACAGCCACCAAATCATTGAAGCCAGCTAGCTCCCCCCAAGGATTGCTAAGAGCCTCACCATTTTCCCTTTATTTAGTAAATCTTTATTAAGCCCATACAATGTTCCAATCAGTGTTCTAGGCACTGGGGATGCAGTATTTATGTGAAAAAGTCCCCATCCTGAAGGAATTCAGAGTCTGGTGGAAGGGGAAGAACACAGAAAAGACTTCCAGAGAGTCATTTGCAGAGAGTGGTGTGCCTGCAGGAAAAGGATATCAGCATCTGGTACCCCAGCAAGCTGCTTACGGAGCTAGTTGAATCACTGCTCTCTCACTAACGCAGAGCTCAGTAAGCAAGTTCGTGGAGTCTGAAGAATATATTAACATAGACACTGATACCAGCTTCTCTCTTAAAGATTTGTCAGCAGGGTAACTAAGAACCATGGTGTAATGTGCTAGGAAAAAAGATGAGGGGACCCCTCACCTGCCTTGGGTACCAGTCATCCCTGGAAAGTATGGAGAATCTCCATGATCTCTGTCTACTAAGAGGAGGTGAAAGGCCATAATGCTGCCCATATGGCTCATAGGCCAAAGTAGACAATATGTCACCCAGAAAAAAAGATGTTGGGCTGCCCCTCGATAAAAGGAGTAGCACCAGAATACTATGGACCACCACACGCACACATGCATGGGCATGCACACGCACCCCTCCACATACCTTCTGTGTACAAACTACCACTAATCAGCCAAACAAGAACAAGATCAGGCAAACTTGCCCCACTGACAATTTCATAATAAAATCCTGTCTCCTTTCCAGCTAGCTCCCAGTACCAGAAGAGCTAGAGCTTAAAAAGTGATGAGGAGAAGGTTCTGGATACAGACATCATCCCTGCCACTGCAAACTTGTGCAATACCATGCTGAGGGAAAGGGCAAGAGTTATATTTAATATGTGATTGAAATTTATAATTGGTCTGACTTTTAATAACTAAAAGTGACCAGAAATCAGTGAGATCTGCCCAAGATTCCTTAAGGAATGTGTCAAAGAAATTTGGCAGAGCATAGCTGAAAAAGTGTGATTGGAGAAAAATTAAACTATTTTTAATATATGTAATAACTCCACGGAAATTTGACTACCCAATAGCTAGTTACAGATATATTTTAAGCACTTTTTTTTGTAATGTTTGTGATCTTCCATAAGAAATATTTGTCATATAGTTTTTAAAAAATTCGAAGTATAGAAAGAAAGTTAATCACTTGTTAATCTTATTTATAGCTTCATCAGTGTTTTAAACTATTTGTGTTAAGCAGAATCACTAAGGTAAGACATCAGTCAAAGCTGATAAAACCTTTCATCTCCCCTTAATATATCCAAAAAGATTTAATGACTAGTTGGTTTTGAGTTATTCAGATTTTGTTGTCCTGGGCCTAGAGTTTTAGAGCTGCTTATAATATAGCAGCGCTGGGCATGAATCAAGTTTTCCTGCTATTTTTAGCAAGCAAAACTACTTACTAGAAACCAAAAAGCATAAAAGGAATGCATCTTTTAAGGAATGGGTGTTCAACTGCCATCGAGGAATGCAACTAAAATTTCATCATTCCTTTTTTAAATGGGTGTCCAGGATTTCTCCAGGACACAATAATTGAAGTTATGCACATCAGCTCTTATCGTATGTGCTCGATCCAAGAGGAAGACAGCACCAAACCATCTGTGAAACAGTGTAAACAGACACAAGTCTCACTTGTATGTACAGGTGATATAACCTTTTATTGGTTTTGTCAGGGATATCTTTTTATAGATAAAATTATGAAATTTTTTAAAAAATTATGAAATCCATCCCAAAGGGCTGGAAATGTTTTATTTTGTCAGAGAGTTTATTATATAGAAAAATGCTTAAAACATATATACACTTACTTCATAAGGCCTGAATTATGGTTAAAATACATAATGCATAAGTAAAACACTTAGTACAGTCTGGTAAGAAAGGTGGAGTTTTTTTAAGTAATGTTTCCTTATTTTTAATCTATAAATAGTCTGTTAAAAACTGTTTTACATGATAATTGGCTTTTGAAGTGTTTTGGTAATTTTGGGGAGACCCCCAAAACAGCTCCCAACAGGATCTGATCCAGATTTCTGTTGGTGGGTTTGATATTGTCTTTGAGTGCCTGTATAAGTAGCTCTAGCTGTGTGAATTAGGTTAAGTAACTTGGTCTGGGTGTCCTCACCTTTAAAACAGGATTGGTAATATCTACCCCTAAGGTGACGGGTAGGATTAAATGACTGAATGCACAACACTAAGAATGGTGTACAGTGCATTGCAAATAGTCAATCATGGGCACTTTCCCCTCCTCCTCTGCTTACATCCACAAGAAATCATTTTCTCGCTTTTCTTTGGGAATGGAAATACAAATGTCTTAATTTCTTCTAGATGTGCTGAGGTTAAACAGCTGAAACGAAGTTTCATGGTAGTTTTCAGTTATAATCCCATTTTATAGTCATTCATTCAGCCAAAGACCTAGACCACTCAGCACAGGATAAGGAAAATATTGTCTATTTGGGCGAGAGGAGTCTGCCAGTGTATCTGATGTTACTGCAACTTTAAAGATGTTATGAGGGATTTATAGTGAGGAATTCAGCTTTGATAGTATGTCAAGTGCCTGAAATGATCACTATCTTATTTTTGTTAATGCATATTTTATTTTGTTTTTTGAGACAGAGTCTCACTTTGTCGCCCTGGGTAGAGTGCGATGGCATCATAGCTCACAGCAGCCTCAAACTCTTGCCTCAGCCTCCCAAGTAGCTGGGACTAGAGGCACCTGTCACAACACTCGGCTATTTGTAGAATAGGGGTCTCACTTCTGCTCAAGCTGATCTCAAACTCCTGAGCTCAAGCTATTCACCCGCCTTGGCCTCCCAGAGTGCTACGATTACAGGTGTGAGCCACTGCACCCGGCCTTGTTAATGCATATTTTAAATGCGTACATAGAGTTTTCTTTAAACAGACTTCATAGTAGTTTGGATTAACTTGAAATCTCCTTTATTGTGTTCTCAGTACCAGAAAGTAATCAGGAAAATGCCTTAATGTGTTAATGTTTTAATTTTGTTTAACTTACTATCCCTAATGCTTGGTCTTAATGACAGAGGCCCCTTACCTGTTTATATATTTCTAAACTAATCCATGGGCTTGACTGGATTTTTTGCTAGTACTTTGCTGTGTTTCCCACTCTCATTAATAAAATGAGTGTGGCAGCCTCCATGAACAGTGTTTTCTAAAACCAAACCAGATTCTGTTCAACACAGTAAAAACTTTAATTAAAATGGAATATTAAGGGGAAAGGAGTATATTGTTCCAGGCCACAAACAACTCAAAACAGTCCAAGACATGTACTGGTAAATCTTACAAAATGCTATAGGCAATTCAGCATCAAAATTGCCATAGAATATTATTTTTTTAGCCATTCTGTTGATTGTTCATGTTGTTCGAATTGCTAACAGATGGGAAAATAGATGAGTCAGGATACAATATTAGAAATCCATATTTTTTTAATCACAGGCCACTAATAAGGTCTGTAGCATCTGTGAGGTTTATTTAAACAGTTGCTAGGAAGAGTTTGTTTTCTCAGTAAACATATCAAACCTTGTATAGGATTTTCTTGATTAACTATTTGACTAAACGTGTTAACATTAACATGTATGACCATTTACTTCATTGTGGTGGATTCTCATTTATTTTGACAGACTGATTATTCCAGCAACTTGTATGCCCAGTAAACCTTGAAACGGTATCTCATTTATGCAATTTTTAAAAGCAACCAAGATGTCTTTCAGTAAGTGAATGGATAAACTGGTGCGTATAGACAATAGAAAACAATGAACTATTAAGCCACAAAAAGCCTTGAAGGAGCCTTAAATGCATATATATTACTGAGTAAAAGAAGCCAATCTGAAAAGGCTACATATTCTGTGGTTTCCAACTATATGACATTCTGGAAAAGGTAAAACTATAGAGACAGTAAAAAGATGAGCAGTTGCCAGGAGTTTGAGGGGAGTAGGGGAATAGGAAGAACATAGGAGACTTTTAGGGCAGTGAAACTGTCCTGTGTGATATTCTAATATTGGACACATACATGTGTCCAAACCCAGAGAAACTATTTTTTTGAGACAGAGTCTCACTGAGAGCCATGGCATCGCAGCTCACAGCAACCTCAAACTCTTGGGCTTAAGTGATTCTCTTGTCTCAGTCTCCCAAGTAGCTGGGACTACAGGCGCCTGCCACAATGCCCGGCTATTTTTTGGTTGCAGTTGTCATTGTTGTTTAGCTGGCCCGGGCTGAGTTCGAACCCTCCAGTCTCTGTGTATGTGGCCGGCACCCTACCCACTGAGCTACGGGCACTGCCAAGATGGAATTACTTTAGAAGGCAATTCCATCTTATCACTTGACTGGGCTATTTTACATTCTTATAGTAGTCTGGATATGTAAACTTAAAGGAAGCTCTAATTTTACTGACAGCTCTTCCTGATCAATAATAAGGAGCCTTTCAGGCAAGCTTCAAGTAGAGTGTAGGAATGATTAATTGTTAAAAGTTTGAACTGTCAGAAATATCAGTGGATTGATTTAATCTTTATTCTCCCTCCTCTCATGTCTCTGAGTTATTTGTGCTGCTGTTTTATGCGAAAGCTAGTAAAGGAATTAGTAATTGCATAAATTGTACTGGGATTTTCTTTGTGAGATACCGAGAAATGTGATTTTTTTGATGTTGATCTATAATCTTACCTTCTGGATGAAATATGATAAGCCAGGGCTATAAACAAAATAAGTTCCTTATTCAAGCTGTCATACATGTACCAAACAATACCAATTTTCAAACAAAATGTTTGATTCCTACTGACAAATAGTTTTGACTTTTTCATTTAACTTAAAAACAAGTATCCATCTAATTATTATTGTTGAGAAGTTTTAGGTGTTTCTTTGAAGTTTGGGGGGGTGTTTTTGGTAAACAAACTTTTTACAAGAAGTAAAAGATTCTAGTCTGCTAACTGATCTGAAGCTTAAAGATGGCAGCTCTACTTTTCACTGAGTTTCTACTGTTTATTTCATTTTAAAAGACTGTCCTATAAAAATGTCATATACAGCGTTTTCTATTCACTATGGTCTTTGTAGCTGAATACTTTTAAAAACGTTTTTTTTTTTTTCCCAGCTCAGGTTGATGACCATGGCAATTTCTCAGCAACACACTCACTTTTGGTGACTCAACATTTTCATCTCTCTGACAGATTATGAATATCAAACCTGGTCATTTTGTACCTGTTATCTGAATAACATTTGCTGTTTGGAAACATGACCAGAATTCCAGTGGAATTTCATATTATACAATTACTTAATTTGAACTTACAGAATTAAACAGGATGCTTGTCCTTTGGTAGAAGGCAGTTAGCATGACTCCACTCTCTTTTGCCGTCTTTCTTCTACTCCCTGCTACTTTAAACCACCTAAGAAAACCTGTTAGGTTTTAATGAGAAAAGCACAAAACATCGGTATCTAGTGAGTCACAAATGGATACTTTGAGACTAATGTGAATTACCCTGTCCTCAAGATGTTAAGAGTCAAATGGGATTCTGGGCCTTATTTCCTTCTGAACCAGACAGGAAAAGGGTTTCATACCTGAGCTGAGCTAGCTACATCCCTTTATAACATGTCTTGCTGTGTCATAGATTTGGTTCATTGGTGGTCCAGTCTAGACACACGCACACACAGAGGAAATGAGAATTGGAAGGTAAGTTTAGGGTTTTCTCCCAAAAACTTGTATACAGTATAGTAACTGAGTGCCAATAATCCAGTATGGTATTGGAAAAAATAAGTGCTGTTGACTTACAGTTCAAGTCATGTCTCTGCCAAGAGTGTAACCTTTAGCAAACCAGCTCTCATTTCCTCACCTAAAATAAGGAGGTTAAAGTAGATGATGTCTGAGGTCCCCACCCCCTTTTTTTTTTTTTTTCAGTTTTTTTTGCTCAGGGCCGGGTTTGAACCCACCACCTTCGGTATATGGGGCCAGTGCCTTACTCCTTGAGCCACAGGCCTCACTCTCTGAGGTTCCCTTTTGCACTGAGATTTCATGAAGGTTTAACTCAGACCCAATTTTGTAGTTTATGCTTTTGTTAAACAAATACTTAGTCATAAACAATGGTTTTTAACAATTTCAGATCTCAAAATTGGTTTCTCTCAGGCCTATACAATTTAATTTACCTGCTCTCAGCTTAAACCCTTTTATGGAAATTGATTTTATTTTCTGCCCTTATTAACATGTCTTGCCTTCTGATATTTTCCATTTCAAATGTCTAAGGAAAGCAAAAATTTTTGTGAGTAAAACAGAAAAAGCTTCAGGTAATGAATTGTTCTGAAACTCAACTTTTCTCTTGACTGTGTTTTTGAAGAGCTTGTAGCTTCTGCTCCACTGCCTTCATATTCAAACTCTTCCTCCCACCGCGTGTCAGTCAATGTATTCATTTAATCCAGCTGTGTCTTTCATGTTGTAAAAATCATCACACTACGATATCCTTTCACAGTGTTAAGGCTTGAAGATTTGAGAACCACTGTCAATTGTGCAGGTTCTATTTTATCATTAAATTAAAAACGAAATTTTGTTAAATAGAATTATCCTATAATGTATAAATACATTTCATCTGGATAAAATGTATCCAGATGAATTATTCCTTTTTGTACAGATGCTCACATATAGTAAAACTCCAAATGTATGCATATTTAAAAATTCTTCTGTTTACTAACTTAATAAATTCTGAACTGTGACGAATGTGAATCAAAGACTTGTAACCCCAGCGTTAGTCTACTCCTGCATTTATTTTGGAATTAGTAAGCCAGCATACAACTAACTACCTTGTGTTTTGTGTACTACAGAAAGATAAGTAATACTTCTTTTGTATATTTAAAAAATATAAATTCAAGTCAATTTGCTATAACTCCATTGATATATAAATATAAATCTGAAGTATTTTCCCTCCCTTTTCATAAAGATTTTCAGGAAAATAGGTTTTGATGAAGGAAATTTTTGGCACAATAATATCAGTATTAATTTAGGAAGCTTAACTTTTCCTCCTATTATCCTGATTAGCCAAAAAAAAAACCCAGTATTTTAATTTGAATTAGCATTTTATAAGGATAATAGTAGATTGTACAATACTACAGGGCCATTTTTATCATTATAAATCTTCATAAAATTTTATCTGGTTTATGAACCTTTTTACTATACAGGCATCGGACAGTAGCAGTACTATTTTCCCAGACAGACATTGAAAAAGCCACTTCTGCCACATTTCCTCCCTAAAGCATTTTCATGCTTGTGGGAGGCTTAATAGCTACAGAAACACCAAGTGCTAAATAAGGATCATTAGGGCTTACTCAGAAATCAAAACCCAGCCAAAAGTTTGTGTATATAAATCACAGTATAAAAAGTAAAAAATTCAGCCAGTTAACCTCTCTGGTTTTTGTCTGTACAACATCATAATCTAGCGTTTAGAAAACTACTGATGTTTCTCTTCTGTTAACTTAATGAGAAGGAGTCTCCAACCACAGTGCTAAGGTTTGGAGATTATTTTCTATTGGACTTCATAGGCAGAGTATAAGATTGGGGAGGAAACTTCTCATAAAGGGCTTCAGTCGTAGTCTAAACACTTATGATTCCCTAAGCCTCTATCTTTAGCTTGGATCTCTCTCCTGACCCCGTAAACTCCAAATTACGATCCAAACCTGATCTGTACCTTTGTGCCTTACTCATAAGTCAAACTCAACAGGACTAAAGTCAGTTTCATTACTCTACCTTATTTATGGTATCAATACCCAGAACCCAAACTTGACACCAGAAGTATCTGTAACCCTTCCTTTTTCATGATCTTCATAATCAGTCTGTCAACAAAGCAAACCCTCCCAAATCTGCTTCCAAGGTTTCTCAGATCCCTCTCCTCTTTACAGTTAGCACTTCCATCGTCCTGGTCCAGGTTTATCTTCTCACAACTGTTGCTATAATGTGCTGATGTGTTTTCCTGCCTCTATTTTTGTCTCACGGCAATGGATTTTCTTCTATACCTGCTACTGGAGATATGTTTCTAAAGCACATACATGATCATGTCACCATTTATGCTCAATTACGCAGCATTTCTTTATTGTCGTAGAAAGTATGTAGCAACATAGTTAAGTCCCAAAGCTATTGGCCTTGCCTTCTCCTTCCTGCCTCATCTTCTGTTCCTCTCCTCACACAGATTCTTTTCAAATCTGAGCAGTGTACTGGACATTTCCAAAGATGCCAAGCGTTCATGTGCCTTGTACATTTCTGCTCATGTTGTTTTTTTTTCTCCCCCATCTTGTTTCCCATTTTCTCAGCTTAGTCATCTTTCACTGAGTTAGCTGGAATGGAATGTCTGTGGGGAGGAAGAATGTTTTATTCATCTCCGTACCTCTAGCTGTGCTTGGTCCATAGAAAATCTCAGTAATTTAATCGCTGGGTCCTCTGAAATTCTCTAGCAGCCCCCCTGAAGACATAGCTGTATGTATAGCTTGTGCAGAAGTCAGATTTCCTGCAACCTCAACCTTACACAACCACCAATCTGGAATTATATCCTTTTTTAATAAAAACACTAGAATGGCGTATGACAACCTTTACCACTGAAGTTATTTTCTGTCTTTTCTAAAACAGCCTCAAGCTTTCACTCACAACCTATATTTATTTAGTATAATACCTTATAAAATTGTTTAATTGGCTTTTGTGGCTCCCAGTTGATAAGCAAACTTGACGTAGAGATAGAAGGGTGCATGTCCAATGATGACCAAAAGGAAAAGATGAAATTATTTTCATCATTAGATGAAAATAAAACATCAAAAACAGAGTGAGAAAATTATATGTGACACAAATTAGTAATAGATATTAATAATGACAACTTGCCACCAAAGAAAGGTTGTTTTAGGTTCTATGTACTCTGCTTAGAAGGCAATATATTCTATAAAATACTTCAGAAAGATTTTCTGTTTAAAATGATTGAAACAAAGTTTTGTCACTTGAAGAACTGAGCTTTAGGTACTTTATTACGATAATTCACTTATGGAATGCCTGATTTCTTAACAGTACTTTACATGGTTCTCTGACATGACTAAACAGTTCTTCGTAAGTTTTACACACTGAAAACATAAAAGTCTGTCAGAGCAGGCAAATGTTTCTTCTAAGTAGCTTCATTCCCTGAATCAGTCAATTACTGTAATATAATATTCATAAACTATTGGCAGTTTGCCCCTCTGCAAAGGTAGTATAAAATATTTAGAGGAATGGTTTTTTTTTGTTTGTATTTTGTTTGTTTCATTTTGTTTTTTTGAGATAGGGTCTCGCCATGTCACTTGGGCTTGAGTGCAGGAGCATCATCATAGCTCATTGCAACTTCATGCTCCTGGGCTCTAACAATTCTCCTGCCTCTCAGCCTCCTGAGCAGCTGGGATTACAGGTGCATGACGGTTATAGGCTAGTTTTTCTATTTTTTTTGTAGGCAGGGGTCTTGTTCTTGCTCAGGCTGGTCTTGAACTCTTGGCCTCAAGCAATCCTTCCTCACTGCTAGAATTAAAGGCATGAGCCACCATGCCCTGCCAGGAATATCTTAATGCAAAAAACTTTAAAGATAATTGTTTGCTTTATGATATGTCCTCACCCTAGAGCAACCCACTCCTTTGAGTCATTTATTGTTATTCTTATTTATCTACTTTCTTTCATGTCATGTTTATTTAGCAATATTGTTGGATAGTTTATAGGAGTATGTACAAAACTCCAAAGTCTAAATATTTTTTGGAATATCTAGAGTATGGACATGAAACTCATGGGTTAAAATCAATTATAAAATAATACATAATCTTAAACACTAACTTGTGTTTTTAAAATTATGAAAGTCATAATGAAATACAGAGTTGGGAATGATTAACATAGGCTGAAATAGAGACAATGTTGAAGAAGTTGGAAGGGGAATTGGATCCTATGTAGAAGTAACTGGGCACATCTTTGTCAGAGAAATGTGGTTGTGTGGTCTACACTAGCCCTTCAAGTCACCATCACCTATTTATACAGTTCAGAAAGTTTCAAGTTTCCCTGTTGGCTTATTCTTTATCCCCACAGTGATTTAAATAGCATTGAGCATATAATGGATACATGATTAATATTTGTATTAAAAATAAATGAAGAGGGTGGCACCTGTGGCTCAGTGAGTAGGGTGCCGGCCCCATATACTGAGAGTGGCGCGTTCAAACCCAGCCCCGGCTGAACTGCAACCAAAAAATAGACGGGCGTTGTGGCGGGCGCCTGTAGTCCCAGCTGCTCGGGAGGCTGAAGCAGGAGAATCGCGGAAGCCCAAGAACTAGAGGTTGCTGTGAGTCCTGTGACATCATAGCACTCTACCGAAGGCAGTAAAGTGAGACTCTGTCTCTACAAAAAAAAAAAAAAAATCAATGAAGAAAGTACATAATATACTTTGTGTTATGTATAAATGTTTATTATGGCATAATATAAAAAGGTTCTTTTGTGAGATATGACTAAAAAATAATAGGACTTATTTTACACATTGAGAACTTTTTATACACTAAAATGAGTGGTATTGACCTTGAGAGTCATCATCATGGAGCCGATACACTCTTTCCCATAACCCTGTCATTTCTCAAAATATTTTTGGAACTCCTCTTTTGAATTTTCTTTAGAGACTGTGACTCATTCTTTTCAGTATCCTCAGAATCTTCCTCAGCTGAGAATGGATTTGATTTTTGGGAGCAGAAGTCATGTAGGGCCAGGTATGGCAAGTAGAGAATCAGCTGAGAAATGCTATTTTTGGTGACTATAAGTAATTAGAGTGTTTTCTAGCTTGACTCAAAAACAACCAAAGACAGTTATCGTCTTAAAACAAAAAAGTTGCAAGTTGTATCGTTTTAAAACCAAATATAACAGCACACACCTGTACTCTCAGCTACTTGGGAGGCTGAGGCAGGAGGGTTGCTTGCACCCAGGAGTTCAAGACTGCAGTGAGTTCTGATGACATCATTGCACTCTAGACTGGGTAATAGAGAGAAACCCCATCTCAAAAACACAAAAAAGAATAGAAAAGGAAACCTAACTCTGGATTACTCTTATATAAGTTTCGTACTACAGAATTGATCTTGGCTTCCTCAAGTCCAAGCCCTGCTTTGCCTGGCTTTTGGGGTCCCACCTGGCCTGTCGAGCCTCCTTCTCACACCCCAGCAGAGACCTCTTCTGAGTCCCTACTTCTCTGGTGTCCTTAGTCCTACCTAACACGGAAGGGGCCTCCTTCTTGGGACTTCACACTGCTTACAGGTGCACTGCTCTTTGAGAACGGGCATAGTCCCTACTCTCAGTAGGGGGTCTCCACTCTCCCCAAGTTACCCTGAATTTATAGGGAGATGCCGTTCTTTTTGGAGGGGAATCTACTTCAAAGGAAAACAAAGTAATAGATGTTGTCTCTGAGAAAACACACATGAACATGCAGAATTTTTGCACATGAGAATCTTATTCATGGACTTGAGTCAAACACCTCTCACTGTAATCGGTACCACACTCAATAAGGCTCATTTACATAGGGCCTCACATCAGTCCTTAAATGTTTATAGCTGCTAGTGTTGCCCTTCCAACTAATCCCTAAATTTCTTAAGGGCAGGGAAATAGTTTAGTACTTCTTTGCTTTGGATATAGTACCTATCTAAGGTGCTGAGTATGCGATAGCATTCTGTAAATCATTGTGGTTTAACAGATTTTTTAAACCACCTGCCTGCGACCATTGCTTTAATAGTCAGTTTTTAAAGCAGCCAAAATCTTAGTTTTTTAATGTTAACCAGCTAAAAGCCCAATGTATTAGGTTATGTATTCCAGGGCATACAATATACAGTCTGATGACATACCTAAAATATATTTCTCAGGAGATAATCTATGTCTTAATGTTTCAGCGTATAATAAATACAGTGAACCTCAGGCTGCCGTAGAGGTTCAGTAGCAGAACAGGTGTACCCCTTACACACGTGACACAAAGCCTTCCTCCTGCCGTTACACAGAAACATAAGCACGTGTTATTGTTGTCCCAGTAGCCAGCATAACTAAACTGTAATGTATATGGCAAAAATTTGACAGGCACTTCATTTTCAAATGGGCCAAGTCAACATCACAACTTACACAGTACCGTTTATAATATCAGGTTTGTGATATTTTGAATTATAAATTGAAAACCATGTTTTATCAAAATGGTTAGGGTAAAAAATATTCTGTAGAATGTAGTCTTCTGATTAACTGAGTTCTTAAAATTTGAGCTTTTGGTAAAATGGAGGGTGAGGGGGAACAATTAATTTACCCTTTCTTTGGTCTTGTCACTTTGTTGGGTAATTTCTTTTTCTTTTTCTTTTTCTTTTTTTTTTTTATTAAATCATAGCTGTGTACATTAATGCGATCATGGGGCACCATACACTGGTTTTATAGACCGTTTCACACATTTTTATCACACTGGTTAACATGGCCTTCCTGGCATTTTCTTAGTTAATGTGTTAAGACATTTACATTCTACATTTACTAAGTTTCACATATACCCTTGTAAGATGCACCGCAGGTGTAATCCCACCAATCACCCTCCCTCTCCCTCCATCCCCCCTCCCTCCCCTCCCTTTCCCCCTTCCCCCTATTCTTAGGTTATAACTGGGTTATAGCTTTCATGTGAAAGCCATAAATTAGTTTCATAGTAGGGCTCAGTACATTGGATACTTTTTCTTCCATTCTTGAGATACTTTACTAAGAAGAGTATGTTCCAGCTCCATCCATGTAAACATGAAAGAGGTAAAGTCTCCATCTTTCTTTAGGCTGCATAATATTCCATGGTGTACATATACCACAATTTATTAATCCATTCGTGGATCGATGGGCACTTGGGCTTTTTCTATGACTTAGCAATTATGAATTGGGCTGCACTAAACATTCTGGTAGAAATGTCTTTGTTATGATGTCATTTTTGGTCTTCTGGGTGTATGCCTAGTAGAGGAATTATAGGATTGAATGGCAGATCTATTTTTAGATCTCTAAGTGTTCTCCAAATATCTTTCCAAAAGGAACGTATTAGTTTGCACTCCTACCAACAGTGCAGAAGTGTTCCCTTTTCTCCACATCCACACCAACATCTCTGGTCTTGGGATTTTGTGATATAGGCTAATCTTACTGGAGTTAGATGATATCTCAAAGTAGTTTTGATTTGCATTTCTCTGATGATTAAAGATGATGGGCATTTTTTCATATGTCTGTAGGCCGTGCGCCTGTCTTCTTCAGAGAAGTTTCTCTTCAAGTCTCTTGCCCAGCCTGCGATAGGATCACTTGTTCTTTTCTTGCTTATACATTTGAGTTCTCTGTGGATTCTGGTTATTAAACCTTTGTTGGAGACATAACCTACAAATATCTTCTCCATTTCTGAGGGCTGTTTGCTTGCTTTACTTACTGTGTTCTTGGCTTTGCAGAAGCCTTTTAGTTTGATCAGGTCCCAGTAGTGTATTTTTGAAGCTGCTTCAATTGCCCGGGGGGTCCTCCTCATAAAATACTCGTCCAGACCAATTTCTTCAAGGGTTTTCCCTGCACTCTCTTCAAGTATTTTTATAGTTTCATGACTTAAGTTTAAATCTTTAATCCAGTGAGAGTCTATCTTAGTTAATGGTGAAAAGTGTGGGTCCAGTTTCAGTCTTCCACAGGTTGCCAGCCAGTTCACCCAGCACCATTTGTTAAATAGGGAATCTTTTCCCCACTGAATGTTTTTAATTGGCTTGTCAAAGATCAAATAACGGTAAATACCCGGATTCATCTCTTGGTTCTCTATTCTGTTCCAGACATCTACTTCTCTGTGTTTGTGCCAGTACCATGCTGTTTTGATCACTATCGATCTATAGTGTACTCTGAGGTCTGGTAGCATGATTCCTCCTGCTTTGTTTTTATTTCTGAGTAATGTCTTGGCTATTCGAGTTTTTTTCTGATTCCATATAAAACGAAGTATTTTTTCAATATCTTTAAAGTATGACAGTGGAGATTTAAAAGGCATTGTATTAAAATTATATATTGCTTTGGGTAGTATGAACATTTTAACAATGTTGATTCTTCCCAGCCATGAGCATGGTATGTTTTTCCATTTGTTAACATTTTCAGCTATTTCTGTTCTTAGAGTTTCATAGTTCTCTTTATAGAGATCTTTCACGTCCTTTGTTAGATAAACTCCCAAATATTTCATCTTCTTTGGCACTACTGTGAATGGAATAGAGTCCTTAACTGTATTTTCAGCTTGACTATTGTTGGTATATATAAAGGCTACCATTTTATGAATGTTGATTTTGTAACCTGAGACACTGCTGTATTCCTTGATCACTTCTAAGAGTTTTGTAGTAGAATCCCTGGTGTTTTCCAGATATACAGTCATATCATCTGCAAAGAGCGAAAGTTTGGTCTCTTCTGACCCTATATGGATACCCTTGATTGCCTTTTCTTCCCTAATTGCAATAGCTAAAACTTCCATTACAATGTTAAAGAGCAGTGGAGACAATGGGCAGCCTTGTCTGGTTCCTGATCTGAGTGGAAATTATTTCAATTTAACTCCATTCAATACAATATTGGCTGTGGGTTTGCTGTGGATGGCCTCTATCAGTTTAAGAAATGTCCCTTCTATACAAATTTTCTTAAGTGTTCTGATCACGAAGGGATACTGTATATTATCAAAAGCTTTTTCTGCATCAATTGAAAGAATCATATGGTCTTTGGTTTTTAATTTGTTTATGTGCTGAATTATAGTTATAGATTTACGGATATTGAACCAGCCTTGAGACCCTGAGATAAAACCGACTTGGTCATGATGTATAATTTGTTTGATGTGTTGATGGATTCTGTTTGTTAGGATCTTGTTGAATATTTTTGCATCTATACTCATTAGTGATATTGGTCTATAATTTTCTTTTCTTGTTGTGTCTTTTCCTGGTTTGGGGATCAGGGTGATGTTTGCTTCATAGAATATGTTGAATAGTCTTTCTTCTTTTTCTAAATTTTGGAACAGGTTGAGTAATATAGGTACTAATTCCTCTTTAAAGGTTTGGTAGAGTTCTGACGTGAAGCCATCTGGTCCCGGGCTTTTCTTTTTAGGGACGTTTTGTATGGTTGATGCTATTTCAGAACTTGATATGGGCCTGTTCAACATTTCCACTTGATTTTGGCTAAGTCTTAAAAGGTGATGTGCTTCCAAGTATTGGTGAATTTCCTTCAGATTTTCATATTTCTGAGAATAAAGTTTCTTGTAATATTCATTAAGGATTTTTTGAATTTCTGAGGAGGGTGTTGTTATTTCGTCTTTGTCATTTCTGATTGTTGAAATTAGAGATTTTACTCTTTTTGTCCTGGTTAGGTTAGCCAAAGGTTTATCTATTTTATTGACCTTTTCAAAAAAGGTCAAATATTGACCTTTATTGATCTGTTGTATAATTCTTTTGTTTTCAGTTTCATTTAATTCTGCTCTAATTTTGGTTATTTCTTTTCTTCTACTCGGTTTGGGGTGGAATGTTCTTCCTTTTCCAGTTGCTTGAGATGTCGCATTAAGTTGTTAACTTCCTCTCTTTCTGTTCTCTTGAGGAAGGCTTGCAGTGCATAAATTTCCCTCTTAGGACTGCCTTTGCGGTATCCCAGAGGTTCTGATAATTCGTGTCTTCATTTTCGTTTTGTTCCAAAAATTTGGCAATTTCCTTCTTAATCTTATCTCTGACCCAGCTATCATTCAGCATAAGGTTATTTAACTTCCATATTTTTGTATGAGTATGCAGAGTCCTGTTGTTACTGAGCTCAACTTTCATTCCATGGTGGTCCGAGTAGATGCAAGGAATACTTTCTATTCCTTTAAATTTACTGAGGTTAGACTTGTGACCTAAGATGTGATCGATTTTGGAGTATGTTCCATGGGTTGATGAGAAGTATGTGTATTCAGTTTTGTTGGCATGAAATGTTCTGTAGATGTCAGCTAAATCCAAATATTGGATGATTAGGTTTAAATCTAAAATTTCTTTGCTCAGCTTCTTATTGGAGGATCTATCCAACACTGCCAAAGGAGTGTTGAAATCTCCAACTATTATGGAGCTGGAGGAAATCAAGTTGCTCATGTCTGTTAGAGTTTCTCTTAAAAATTAAGGTGCATTCTGGTTGGGTGCATAAATATTAATAATTGAAATCTCATCATATTGAGTATTACCCTTAAGAAATATGAAGTGACCATTCTTATCCTTCCTTACTTTTATTGGTTTAAAGCCTATTGTATCTGCAAATAAAATTGCAACACCTGCTTTTTTCTGATTACCATTTGCCTGAAATATGGATGACCATCCTTTCACCCTAAGTCTATATTTGTCTTTTAAGGTAAGATGTGACTCTTGTATGCAGCAAATATCTGGCCTGAGTTTTTGTATCCAGTCAGCTAACCTGTGCCTCTTCAGGACAGTTTAAGCCATTCACATAATATTGATAAATCTGGTAAAATTTGGGATATCGAGTTTTTTGAAAGTCTAGTGGACATTTTTAATCCTTTCACTACTGTAGAAGTTGGAGTTTGATCAGAAGTATCTGAGTGAGTTTACTTTTGTGGTAGAGGATTGGGCTGGTCATTATGGAGGATAGGTCTGAGAATATCCTGTAGAGCTGGTTTGGTTATGGCAAATTTCTTTAACATATGAATGTCATTAAAGTATTTAATTTCACCATCATAAGTGAAACTCAGTTTAGCTGGATACAGGATCCAGGGTTGAAAGTTATTTTGTTTTAGGAGATTAAAAGTTGATGACCACCCTCTTCTGGCTTGAAAAGTTTCAGCAGAGAGATCTGCAGTCATTCTAATATTCTTCCCTTTGTAGGTAATGGATTTCTTCAATCTGGCTCCTTTCAGAATTTTCTCCTTCATATCAACTTTAGTGAAATTAATTATGATATGCCTGGGGGATGTCTTATCGGAATTGAGTCGTGCTTGGGTTCTGAAACTGTCTGCTATCTGAACTTCAGAATCTCTTGGCATGTCTGGAAAATTCTCTTTCATAATTTCATGGAGAAGGTCCTCTGTGCCCAATGAGGCCACTTCATCACTTTCAGAGATTCCAATGAAGCAGATATTAGCTTTCTTCGAATTATCCCAGAGCTCTTTGAGAGAATGATCCATTTTTGCTCTCCATTTCTCTTCCTCTTTGAGAGTTTGGGAGCATTCAAAGGCTTTGTCTTCAATGTCAGAAATCCTTTCTTCTGCTTGCTCCACTCTGTTACTGAGGGATTCTACTGTATTTTTCAGATTGTTGAGGGCTGCAAATTCTTGCTTCAGTGCATCAAAATCTTTGGTGGTTTTGTCTTTAAATTCGTTAAATTCTTGAGACAGCTTTTGAATTTCTCCTCGAATTTCTAATTCCAACTTTTGAATTGCTGTTCGAATTTCTAATTCCAAATTTTCCTCCATTTTATTAATCTTGTTTGCAATCCAAATTCTGAATTCAATTTCTGACATCTCAGCCAGCTGTTTATGAATGGGATCTTCAGTTACATCTGCCTTATCTTTCCTTGGGGAGGTTGATCTATTCTGGTTATTCGTGTTACCAGTGTTTTTCAGCTGATTCCGCCCCATGATTGTTGTACACCGTTTGATTTTTCCCCTGGAGCTTTGTCGAGGGCCAGTACAGTGCTATGGCCTGAGAAACTGGGGCCCTGTTTGGTGTGGTGGGGCTAAGTGGTTCTGTCTTATTTTCAGCTGGTTTCTGTTTGACCCTAGTGAAACAGTTACTCTGGGTTGAAGTCTCAGCTGTGGAGAAATAACCAGCAATTAAGTCACCTCGCCCCTGACAGGAAACAATTGGAAAAGGAAAATCAAACCTTCCTACAACCACACACCCAGGGCACCACCTGAATAGTCCTCAGGCAATTGGCTCAGTTCAAAAGGTCCAAATCAATTGTCTCAGTCAGCACCTGTCTCAGGTGGGAGAGTTTAAAAGGTCTCTAGCAACTGGATGGCAGGGGTCTGGTGACTACTCTGATAAGGCTTGCTCCAGTGCTGCGTGGAGTCAGGCAGAGCCACCCAGCAAATAGATCAGTCTGGGAAAGTTGATGCCTCCTTCCCCTCCTTGCACCTCTGTCACACCCAGTCACTGACAGTCCCGCAGGGCTTTGACCCAGTTGCCTGTAATGAATAGATACTGCAGTGGTTTGCACCTACCTGAATCAGAAGGAAATCTATTTCTGCTCAGCCAGGCCGCTGCACTCTGCCTCTATCTAGCAGGGGGAGGTGAGGCTTGACAACTTTGGCACTTGATGGAGGCTGGGGGGTGTTCACTCAGTTCCAGCCCCACCTCTGATTGATGTTACTGACAGAACAGAACAGAACAACTTTGCGGGAATTTGTTTCTGTCCCTGCTAAATTCCCCTGCAGAAGAGAAGCTGTTTTGAGTTCCCAGAGGCTGTGCCTCAGACCCTGTCTTTGCTCCTGCAGGTTTGTATTCGGTTACCTGTCAGTTCTAGCCTCCTGTCTTCCTTTGTCTATAGACTGACAATCCCCTGAGGGCCGGGTGAGTCTTAGGCTCAGTAAAGTGGTCCTCTGGGTCAGCCCCGCCCTGGGAACTTCCCGGATCTGCGAGTGCATTTCTAGTCCTTGCACTTTACCCAGTCCAGTACCACCTCAGGCAAACCCTTTACTCACCGGGCCTGCGTTTCCGTCCCAGATCTGTTCCGTGGTGGTTGCCTCCTGAGTAGGTGACCGGCCTCCTCTGGTTGCCCAGGGAGACAGGGGGTGTGGCTTCAGAATATCTGGGAGTGAGCCCTATTTTTGCTGAAAAACAGCTGCTGCTCTGTGCCTCAGGGCACCACCGCTCCGGTGTGGTTCCCGTGCAGACGACCGTCCTCTCCTCACTCCCATGCCCCAGAGTCAGCACTGACCAGCTGCAGTCCAGGCTCTGTCCACACCCCTCGAGAAATCACCCAAAAATCTGGACTCCTGAGGGACAGGCCTCCAGACCTCAGTGAGAGTGGAGGGGAGTGCTGGGAGCTCAGAGTTGCAGGTAGAGAATATATATACAGTTTTATACAGTTTTATGCCTGGCAGGAGAACACCGTGGCACCCTAGCAGGGGAGGTATGTCCATTTTTTAGAGGGTCTCTCCCGTGGAGTGTAGTGGGAGGACCTTTGAACTCTGCTCATTTGTGGGGCACTCCGAGCTGTTTTCATGGGGGAGGGGACTCCCTTCTGCTTGGTGATGGATTTTGCACCTTTTGTTTGTATCCTTGGGTTTTCACCTTGCCTCAGAAGGTTGGAGAAGGTTGAAACCTTCTCTCTTGGTGTAGCTCAAATCCACCAGGTTACTTGCTAAATTTCTGTGCTTTAACTCTCTTTCTGAATGGGAGCCTCTGTGGAACGCTGGCTTCAGTCAGCCATCTTGTCTCCTTGTTGGGTAATTTCTGCATGGCAGCACTTCATAGCTGGAAAGATGAGAGAGATTAGAGTGACCGTACCCAGAACATATACTGAAAGTCTGTTTATGGCAGTGCTGGATTTGCCTTTGTACCTTTTTTAAAAATTTCAACAGCTCTTTGTTTTCATTTGCTCTTTTCTAAAAGCAGAGGCTTTGATTGTTTCATTGCAGATTACTTGAGGTTCTTTTAAGATACGGCTTCTGGGTTCCTCAGGGAAGGAATTCCTTTTGTGATTATTGAGCCATACTTCAAAGATGATGTAAAGAATTTGCTGAAACATTCATACTAAAACTCATTGGACTTTAATGTATTATGGATAATTTCACTAAATTAATATCTTTATTTTTTTATATCTAGTTAAAAAATCTAAGTTTAGAAGAACTACAGATGCGGTTAAAAGCTCTGGACCCCATGATGGAACGAGAAATAGAAGAACTTCGACAAAGATACACTGCAAAAAGACAGCCTATCCTCGATGCAATGGATGCAAAGAAAAGAAGGCAGCAAAACTTTTGAGTTCAGTTCCTTCTCTGTTTTAACTGTTCTGGAGACCAAGAAACCACTAAGAATGGAAGGAATATTAGGACTTTTTGTAATCCCTAAGATTTGTGCTTTACCTTTAAGGCAATGTTCAAAAACTGGTAATGGTACATACCCAGATAAATTCCCAAAAAGCCAAATTTACAATTATATCCACCCTGTTTACACTCCTAAAATAATGAGAACAATAGAAATATATTCTCTTTTTCTGTCAGCTGCATACCAGAAATATAATTGTGTTATAAAATGAAGGCTGTGTTTAGAGACCTTGAAAATCCAAAGCTATTGTTTAATTGTATAACACCGAAGGGCTTTATATTACAATATTCTCTACTCCTGTCTAGTAGCCTATTTATTATAGCTCCATAGCCAAACTTATTTATTTATGCTATTTCACTTTATTTTGTTTGTAAAGGATAGGATCAGGATAGCTTTGGTGAAAATAAGGTCATATTAATAATGATAATGCACAACCAAATTATACTTTAGGTAGGAGGGTATGGGGCATGTTCCTTGATTTCCAAGATAGTTGAGAAACAAAGCAATAAAGGCCCAGTGGACTAGGCCTTTTTATATTGAAGCAATAATTCCATTTTTGCCTTTTTGAAATTTTGTTTAACCTTTTTTTGATTTTTGATGTTTGGTACAAATAGAATTATATATACTTAGGTCAAACAGCTATAATGTTTAAAACCAAAGAAATCAATGGAACCCTTGCACAAAAATGCATGGTTAATATTTTAAAAGAAAAAACTTAGTACAAATGTAATTTGTTAATATTGTTTCATGTTTTGTGTATAGGTCTGATAGCTAAATTGAATCAAACTTTTATAACTTCATCAAATTTACTTCTATGAAAATGTGCCCTATTGTCACAAGACTTTTTTGTTGATTTCGTTTATTGTCTAGGAATTGGTAAACATCATGTGCCTGATGATAAAACAATAGCAAAAACATTTGTACTGAACTCTGCAAGCCTTGGGGACTGAAAAAGATTAAAACCATTAAAAAGAAACTCATTCCTTTGCTGAATGAATATTCGTATGATTGAACTGGGACCAGTCGTTTCCTAAGCTACATATGGCCATCTTGACAGTGTTTGTTCTTTTGTGTGTTTAATTACTACATGTAAATCATAAAGAAAAATAAATTTTACTGCGCCACCCAGCATATTTCATCTTTGTATTTTTTTCTTAAACTCATGACCTGGGCTCTGTCTTTCCCAAGGTAGGCGGGCATAGTGGTTAATACAGGCTGGATTATACAGTGGTGATAGCCCTGAAACTTCAGTGGCTTCACATAACACAGGTGATTCTCACTTATGCTCTAGGCCCATTCTAGATTGGCAGGGTACTCTGCTTCTGTCATCCCCTCCTGAGACCCAGTGATGGGGCCTCAATCATCTGCAGCATTTGTGGTTACATCAGTGAGGGAGTTGGGGGGAAAGAGTATTGGCAAATCTCATACTAGCTCCAGCTGGCAGCAACATATGTCAGGTCTGCCACAAGCCAGTATTCAGAGCTAGTTACCTGGCCACTCCTAATTTCAAGGGAGCCAGGAAGTACAGCCTCACCATGTGGCTAGAGAAGAGAGAACAAGAAATGCTGGTGAGTTCACTAATGTCTGCCACAGAAGGTACATCATTTCTGGAAAGTTTTCATTCCTTTTTAAGAGTATCTGTGCCCCAAATAATGCTTTGAAGTGGCATTTGTCTCTGCCCTGTTGAATCCTCAGATATAATAAATTGTGTCATTGGATACAAATTATGAGATTGTAAAAATAAATAATTATAAATGTGAAACCTATACAAAGATTATTAAAAATGAAGGTTGAATTTACAATATATGCTTCAGGTGTTCATTACTGGAGCCTGTTGGGGTCAGTCACATGAGCTGATCAACTCAGCACCCTGTCCTTTTTTTTCTGTCTTAATTGTTTTTATTTTCACTAACCTGTTTAATACCTTGCCTGATTTGATGGAATCAAATGACTGATTTGCTGTCATTCAAGCAAAAACACCTACGTGAAATGGACAAGACACCTATGAAGATGTTTGCAAAATTAGAAAATTTATGCAAATTAATTCATCAAAGACTGTTAACCACTCTTACTAATTCAAATAATGTCAAATGTTCCAATCACATTGTGATTTTTATGTAAGTAGATTATACCCTATCATTATATGTAAGTTTAAGTTTGTATACAAATATGCACATACATATATAAGAAAATTAAGAACAATGGGCATTGCCAGGCACAGTGGCTCACGCCTATGTAATCCTAGCACTCTTGGAGGCTGAAGCAAGTGGATTGCATGAGCTCACAGGTTCCAGACCAGCATGAGCAAGAGCAAGACCCCATCTCTAAAAATAGCTGGGCAGACAGCTTTAGTCCCAGCTACTTGGTAAGCTGAGGCAAGAGAATTACTTGAGCCCAAGAGTTTGAGGTTGCTGTGAGCTATGATGTTACGGCACTCTACCAAAGGGCAACAAAGTGAAAGTCTGTTCAAATAAGTAAATAAATAAGAACAATGAGCATTATTTTATTTTAGAGACATAGGAAATGCTAAAAGATTTTAGGGTAATCTATTTTAAATTTTTCCTTATCTTTTTCCTTCCTTACCCCACCAATCAATAAAAAATTTAGGATAAGTTTTGAAGACCCACAAGCAATGAAAGGAATCTTGAAGTCTAGTTAAGTCTTAATCATGATGCTTAAGAAAAAGTTTTCTACTTAGTTTAATGAGTTTTCTACTTATTTTAACCTTGATTGCCATGAAATTTCCAAAAATAGGTTAAGTGTGCTTTCTGCAAATCCCCATTCTTTAATAAATACAGTATTGTGATTGTAATTGAAGCTTAAGTCAGGGTTTCATCTCACAGAAAAGCTAGCATCATTGTATATACTGTACTCTAGATGAGAAAATTGTTTCTTTAGTGAACTTACATGATTCATTTTTATAGAATTACAATACACTTAGCTTATTTTAGCATAGTTTTATGTTCAAAATCTGAACTAATTTAGTCAATATAAATCAGAAAATAAATGTATTTAAACGGATTTATTATTTAAGGCATTTACTATGTGTCAGACACTGTAAATAATCTTATATACATTATTTACATGCTTTTATATTTCTTTCCTCTGTTTATTTCCTGGATCAAATCCCCAGGATTTAAAATCATGCTATACTCACTGAATGATAGATACATAGTTCTCTAAGGGAAATTATATAATGCATTAATAAGATGTTTTCAACTTAGTCACAGGAAATCCTTTCAAATTACAGACACATTAGCATTCAATAGGAATGCTATTTTCATTTCTCATCCTGTATGTTAAAGATTAATGATTAAAATAAATCCTAAGAATACTGACATTCTAAATAGAATGTCATTAAAAAAATAATTGAAGTTACACTGCATTATCAAACTGTTATTAGGCATAGGCATTTAATTAGATATTTTGTCAAAATGCCAAGGGGTACTAAGTATTCTTTTTTTGCTATGAAAGGCTAGGAATCCAGAGTCTAATGAGAACTTTTTCTTTGCTGTTTAAGCAATGTGCTGAGACCTAGATCCAAGGAAGTTTTATAAACCTCAGTTGGGTAGTCTGATGCCACTGAAGGTGACTTGTCCTCTAGGGACTCTCTCAACTTCATCCTGTTCCCTGTCCACAAAACCACTTTCAACCTCAGCCAACCACTTCCTACTTACTTTTGGGGTCACAAGAAGACTCTAAGAGAGAAAGCAGACAACCAACTCAGTTCGTCCATCAATCTTAGAAAAACAATTCCAAGTTCATGCTCTTTTCACACCAGACCATATCATTAACCAGGCTCCTCCCTGCCACCAATGTCTTCACTAAGCTACCTAAATAAAAAGTCTGATTTTTTGGTTACTTACCTGCTTCCAGAATTTTGCCTATTGAGAACGAAGTCTACCTCTTGACACTTAAGACCTACAACATCTTCAGCTGACCTTGATGACCTCATCTCCCAATATTGCTTTATTTGAGTCCTTTCTCCCACCAACCTGAACTTATAAACTCTATTGTGATTACCTTCTTTCTGGTTTGTAAAGTTCCTGAAAACAGAGACTTGGTGTTCATCTTGTTCTCCCACAGTGCTTGCTGGTATATTGGATATAATGTATTAAATAAGGTTTTATTGAATGCAATGAGCTCAAACAAAAAAAAAAATTATCATCAATAACCATACAAGCACTTTTCTCCAGGTAATTACTACAACAACAATAATATCAGCCTCTTTCTGAGCATCTACTAAGCAATGCACTTCTGATAAATTACCAAAACCTTCAAAAAATGCACATTCCTTTTAATGCAAAAGAACATGAAGACTAAAAGGATTAAGTGATTAAATGAGGTCACACAGCTAGTTAATGCCAGTGTGGGTTTTAAACTCCCCTCTTCCTGTCCCCAGAATCTTCACATAGCCTAATAAGCACAGGAAGTTGGACAGGTGCTCTAAGCAGGTCTGCTGCTGGGTATTCTAAGGAGTTGAGTCTGATTAAAGCGTAGAGGAGTGGATCATTGTTAGTCGATTTTACCTCTTTCACATTTCAGTGGAACAAGCCTGCATTTTCTGAAATGGCATCCTTTGTACTTACAGAAAAAAGATGCAGGGTGTATTTATTCAAGCTTCCAAGATAAGTTGTACAAAAATAATTTTTTTTATGATTAGAATATATGTTGAGTTTTTATGCCTTGAAAGCTTTTTTTTTTTTTTATAATGATAATACATTCTATTCTCTCCTTTACCGGTCTTTCTTTGATAATTGCTTAGAGAAACATTAATCAGCATAGTGGAAGAAGCCTGGCATAAGAAGTCAAATGATCTCGGGTCAAATCTGTTATTCCTTTACATCTTTGCTGTCCTGGGCAAAAATAACAATTTAAAAATAATCTGTGTTTCAATTTCTTCATCTATAATAAATGTAGCAATTGGGAAGATCAAATGTCCTATTACATGTAAAATATTTAGCAAAGTTCCTGGCATACGACACATGGATGACACCAGCTTTCAAAATAAACTTCAACCCATTCCAGTTCAGTGCATTGTTTTTGCAAAAATGAACAAAAGAGCTCTGTTTATTGATAAGCAAGTTGAATTGCATGGATGTCCAATCTTCTTCTTTGTTGCACATTAAAAGAATTAAGAATTGTCTTAGACCAAACATTAAATACACAAACAGGAAGGAAAGCTGGTTAGCAAAAAAAGGTCTGTGTACACTTTTTGTAATATCCAACACCAGAGATAAGCAAAAAAAAAATCCTTTCAAAATTGGGCCACAGGTTGGACACCCCTGTAAGTGACTTAAGGTCTCTTGCAACCTAGACAGATCTTTTCTTAAGGGCCCAATCTACTCTCTGCAAGTGATTTCCATGAGGAAAATCTATCATTTTCCATTTTTTAAGGTATTTTCTTTATACAAGAGCAAAGTAAGTTGTTACACGTCCTTGTCAATTCTGTGTTGCTATAACAGAAAATGTTATTCTGGGTGATTTATAAGAGAAAGGTTTAATTGGCTCACGATTCTGCGGGCTGGGAAGTTCAAGAAGCATGGTGTGAGAATCTGGCCTCTTCAGGTGAGGGCCAGGTGCTACATCACGCTGGTCATGGAGAAATGAAAGGCGAATGGGCATGTGAGGAAAAGGGCAAAATGGGAGAACCTGCTCTGTTAGGAGCTAATCCAATCTTGGGAGAACTAACCCAATCTTGAGAGAAAAACATTAATCTATCTTTACAACTGAATCACGTTTTAACTTCACTGCCTCCCAAAACCCTTATGCTGGCAGTTAAATTTCAACATGACAAATCACACCCAAATCATAGCATTATGTTAAGCTAAACTTTCCCCCTCCTCTTTTTTAAGACAATTATTTTTACAGTAGATATATTGTTAAACCTAGCAAATATTTATTGCCTCATTTGTGAAGACCCATCAGAAAATTTCAAATTTATATCTCTAAAGTTTTGTTTCACTAAAATTTTAGCATTTTAATCCTTAAAAATATGAATTATGTAATTAATTGACTTGGTCTCAATTTACTTTAGTCTGAAGAAACTTAAAATCAAGTTTATATTTTGATTCTATGATCTCTATACCTACACTTCCCTGATCCTCTATTTATAAAAACTGAAAATATTTTTTAAAAGGAAATATTGAGAGATATGAGCCCTTCCACTATACTTTAAAAACATCTAGCCTATCATGAGCAATCCTAAATCCTCTCATAGGGTTTCTGTGACTGTTAAATATGATAATACATCTCAAGGGGATTTGCTGTTCAGCTCCTGGACCTAGAACCCTGCTGGAATCTTCTGTAGTGGTTATTACCACTTGGAGGGGAAGGGGAATGCTAGGATATAAGGTTGCTGGAGACAAGATAACTCCTGTTCTTCCTTGGTTGCTGGAGACTCAGATAACTCCTATTCTTCCTTTTCTGGAAAGAGCTGAGAGAGAACATGACAATGCCCTTGGCCCTTGTGTTCCTGGCCTCATGTCCTGTTCAAATCACATTTATACAAAAACTGATTCAGGCTAACCAGGCACACACAGCTTCCAGCCCCAGAACAGACAACAAGCCAAAATCCCTTATAAAACATTGCCTTTCTATATTTTTCCACTTTTATTGTTTTATTCATAAGCCACTTGATGTGAAAGAGAAAGATATGAAGAAAGAAAAAGAGCAAAGGGAAATTGTTTTCTTAAGCATGACAACCAATGACAGTTTTAACCCAAAATTACAAAATAGTGCCTTACCCCCCATTTCCTAAATAGAAAAGCAAATCCATTCCATTTTATGAGATAGCAGTAAGAACTGGTAAGTTCACATTTTTTCTAGTAGAAAAATCCAGTGCCTGCCTGTGTTCAAACCAAGCAACTACTCCTCTTTTAAATTTTTATAGAATTTTCCAAGGTGAACAGTAATTAGTTGAGTAAAAGTTAAATCAAACCTGAAACTAAAGCTCTCAGCTTTTAAATATTCTCTTTCTAATGTTTCAGTGCACACACAGCATGCTGGATGGGGGCAATCTTGCAGCTGTGCAATTTTCAGCCTTCCCATTTATTCTATGACAGCTTTCTTTCCTATTTAAAAAGAAAATATTCTTGGCAAAAATATTCAAATGAAAAGACATAATAGCACTTGGAACAGAAGTCTTTGATGTTAAAAAACAAGATAATGCTGAAGCATCTGAAATGTAGAACTGTTTCATTATTAATGATCCATGTGAAAACTCATGAATTCATCCCTGTTGACCTTTCGCAAAGTATACAGAAGTTTATTTTAAAAAGCACACCAGCTGATGCCCATAAATTGTTTTTTTATTTATTTTTTTATTAAATCATAGCTGTGTATATTAATGCAATTATGGGGTACAATGTGCTGGTTTTATATACAATTTGAAATACTTTCATCAAACTGGTTAACATAGCCTTCACCTCATTTTCTTAGTTATTGTGTTAAGATATTTATATTCTACACTTAGTAGATTTAACATGTAGCCTTGTGAAATGCACCATAGGTGTGGTCCCACCAATTACCCTCCCTCCACATATCCTCCCCCTCCTCTTTCCCCTTCATTTTGGGCTGTAGTTGGGTTACAGGTTTCATATGGAAGTGTGGGTGTTTATAAATTGATTTCATAGTAGGGCTGAGTACATTGGATACTTTTTCTTCCATTCTTGAGGTACTTTGCTAAGAAGAATATGTTCTACCCACGAATGGATTAATAAATTGTGGTATATGTACACTATGGAATATTATGCAGCCTTAAAAAAGATGGAGACTTTGCCTCTTTTATGTTTACATGGATGGAGCTGGAACATAAATTGGTTTGCATGCTTAGAATGTAGTCTTTGAAAACTGTATCTGATGTTAGAGCTGAATAGTAATGAACTAATGAACTTGGTCCTTGAAAAGTTTCAGCAAGACTTTTGATTTTGAGGGTCAATTAACTGTGTTAGCAAGTGAGTAATGATTTGGGGCTGTGATTTGAATTTGAATGTGGGAGACCACTATTATACATAGAAATTCAAGTAGGATGTCTTTGAAGTTTTTAATGTAAAATGATTTCGATTTCACAGAAATCTAATGGGTTGCTAAAACCATACTAATTATGTGCCAGCATCTATGCTAAGTGTTAAAAAGTGAAGGCAGCATTCCTGCCCAAGACCTGGTTCTTACAGCCTGGTCCCGGGTGTGGATACTGAGTGTGGTACTTGCAGTAAGAAAATGTAAACAAAGCCCTAAGATGGGTGGCATTGAGGAAGGCTGCCCTGAGGAGATAACTGAATGGGATCTTGAGGCTTGTGAAGGTAGGAAAGGGAGAAGGGCACTTTGGGGATGGCAAAGCATGAAGGCAGAGAGGTAAGAAAGGATAGTTAGCACATGTGTCAGTGAATGAGGAAGCTCATTACACAATTAAAGCATTTAGTGAAAATGTACTGAGGATAATTTGTCCTGCACTTTAAGAGAGATCATATAATCACAGTCTGTTTTTATTTTTCGTTCTTTCCCCAACTCGCTGAATGTTTTCTACCTGAATTAATACCAAGTAATAGCTGGCCTATTTCCTGGGGCCTGTAGCTACTGGTCACACTCAGCTGTACTCATTTCTAGTTAATAAGTATCTATCCGCTGAGGTTAGTTGTTAGGGGAAAGGGGACAGAGAAAGGTGGGTAGAGAGTTGGCAACAGCTTCTGGGGAAACAGGTTGAAATCCATTTCCTAAAACCACTTCACTAGCTGTGTGTCCTGAGTGAAAAACTCATCTTCTTTTCAGCAGTTTTCTCAAGGCCATGAGTGTTTTTCAGTTTTAATTAAGACAATTTACATAGAAAGACATATAAAATATAACAAAATAGCGTAATTAAGAACAAATGAGGCAGGCATGGTGGCTCCCGCCTGTAATGCCAGCATTCTGGGAGGTCAAGGCAGGTGCATTGCTTGAGCTCAGGAGTTTGAGACCAGCCTGAGCAAGAACGATACCCTGTCTCTAAAAGTAGGTGAGCGTCATGTTGGGCACCTGTAGTCCCAACTACTCGGGAGGCTGAGGCAAGAGAATCACTTGAGCCAAAGAGTTTGAAGTTGCTGTGAGCTATGATGCCACAGCACTCTATTAAAGGTGACAAAGTGAAGCTCTGTCTAAAAAAAAAAAAAGAAGAAGAAGAAATGAGAAAAGATAAAATACAACAAGAAAGCAAAAGTAGATGCAATCTGGAGCTATGAATCATATTAACAAAAAATTGCTTACTATGAATTTGGTCTGAAGCTGCCCAGAAGCCAAAGTGAAGAAAGAAACCAGAAACATTTACATTGTCTAGTTACATGGTCCAATATGATAGCCACTACCCCTTGAAATATGGCTAGTCCAAACAGACGCACTATGAGTATAAAACACATTGTATTTCAGAGACAGTACAAAAAAGGTAAAATGTCTCAATAATTTTTTATATTTATTACATGTTGAGGGGTCCCAATTCCCCAAACCCAGCTGACCTGGTTCAACTACTTAGCTGATCAACTGAGGCACAGTAAGTGAGTGGAAACTCAAAATAAAACTGGAGCAGCACAGGAAGTTCAGATAGAAAGCAAACGTAACCTACACAAGTTTCAGTATAACAAAGATCAATTTTATTTAGAAAGAACAAAGAGAAAGTTTAGAGCATTCCTGAAGAGTTGGAAGTGGGTCCCTCTCATGATGGAGGGAAGGTGAGAGAGATGGAGACACAAAGGCCGCGCAGAGGTGTAAATGCTCAAGCTCACCACTCACAAGTGCTTACAAGTCTCTCACTGGCTCTCTGTGCTTCAGGCAGTATTGCCCTTTTCTGTTGCTCATTGATTATTGCCTCTTTCTATTGGTCATTCATTGGTTATCCAGGTTACCTCATACCTACATTCTTCTTTTTTTTTTTTTTTTTTTTTGTAGAGACAGAGTCTCACTGTACCGCCCTCGGGTAGAGTGCCGTGGCGTCACACGGCTCACAGCAACCTCTAACTCTTGGGCTTACGTGATTCTCTTGCCTCAGCCTCCCAAGCAGCTGGGACTACGGGCACGCGCCACAGCACCCAGCTATTTTTTTGTTGCAGTTTGGCCAGGGCTGGGTTTGAACCCGCCACCCTCGGCATATGGGGCCGGCGCCCTACTCACTGAGCCACAGGCCTTCTAGACTTCTTGGTCCAGGAGGCCCAGTTTTCCTCCCACCCTCCTTGAAGACCCTTTCTTGGTGCCCCTTCTCATTACATGTTGAAATGATGATATTTTGGATACGTTAGGTTAAAATAATTTATTAAAATTAGTTGCACCTGTTTCTTTCTGCTTTGTAAAAATGTGGCTACTAGACAATTTAAAATTACAAATGTACCTCACATTTGTAGTTGGCATTGTATTTCTATTAGACAGTGATGGTCTATTAGATAAAAGCATCTACCAACTAATGAATGGATAAATGAAATGGGATATTCATACTAGGGAATACAAGATTGGACAATTAAGTCTGCTAACTCAGCCTAGAAAAAATGCTACATACCTCACTGATAAATATAATTATGGTCACCTTCAAGATACTCGCCTTGGGAAGCTGTGCAGTTTTGGAACTTTTTCTGGAATGGCCCTCAGAACTGTCATCCTATGAGCTCTCACAATTAAGTTCAAGAACTTACCCTAGAAAAAGTGTTACATCCCTCATTGCTGACTATCATAACTGTCACCTTCAAAGTTCTCCCCTTGGCCATCTGGTGACTGCAGTGATTCTCAGCAATGAGATAGTAGCACTTTGTCTAAAATGAGCTCTCAAACTTAATTGTCAAACCCTCATATTAATCATCAATAAAAGGAATGAAATAATAGTTATAGGTTTCTTTTGGAGGGTTCAGTGATAAAAAATGTTCTAAAAATCTATAAACTTTTAAAAATGAATACATTTTGGGGGGGTAAGACAATTGTAAGAGGGACTTTACCTAACAAATGCAATCAGTGTAACCTGATTTCTTATACCCTCAATGAATCCCCAACAATAAAAAAAAGAATACATTATATTTACCTTTATAATCTTAAAAATAGAAGCTTTTGAACTTCAGACAATGAAAGATAAAAGCGTTCTCTGTTGCTCAGAAGAAATCCACCTCTTCTTAGTACCAAGATTCTTAGTACTCTCTAATGGCGCCCATTGGAAGGCATGCCATAAAATTCCATTCAGTTACCAATATTCTTGGAGTGAACACAGGGGTGACTTTTGCAGGTCTGTCCTTTGAGGTATTTTCACTATTTGCCAATGGCATCACACTCGATTTGGTAAACTCCTATATGCTCGTGGCTCCCAAATTCCTGCCTTCAGCCCGGATTTCTACTTAAAACTCCATAGCCAGTATTCTCAGCGTCCCATGTGGCCCTCAAGTTCAGCATGACCAGACACTGTTCCCCCTTTATTTTCTGTCCAGTGATGCCACCATCTTCCTTCAAGTTATCAATCCTAGAAACCTTGGGGTCCCCCTGGAGTCTTCATTGTCTTTTACCTCACACCACTCTCTCTGTTAGTTCAGGTTTCCAGATAATTCTTGAATCTGTGTCGTCCTTTCTATTCTCCCTCCACGGTCCTTTGGGCCCCTTCATCTCCTGCTGGATTATTGCAATAGCCCTTTACTTGGTCATGCTCCAGGCTGGTACCCGCCTTACATCACTCACCTCTCCCCTTCCCCCCACCATCTGCTGCCACAGTCAACCCTGAACACAGTGGGTTTCTATCACCTGAAGATGTAGTTCATCAAAGCAAACACAGCCCTCTCTGACCAGGGCCCTGCCTCCCTCTCCGCTCTCATTTCTCCACACTCTTTGTAACCTATGTGTGCCTAAGCTCTTGCCCACCCTCCTGAAATTGAGGTGATCAGATCCTATTTGTCCTTCCAGCTTAGCTCAGGGAAAACTCTGTATACCTGGATTGTTTGTCCGTGTTGTGTTTGTATTTATTTATTCTTTCCTTCTCGCCAACTATCCCACATTTCCTCATTTCTGGAGTACCAGCACAGGCCTCAACATAACAATGCTTAATAAATGTCTGTTGAATGATGGATGGGTGGATGAACCACAGGTAAATGTGTTTAAATTTTAGATCTAAGCCGGGGGTTAAGAAGACTTAGGAACCCAATTTTTAATGGCTAAATGCCACTGCTTGTCTCCAGAAGAACATAAATTGTGTCCGTTTTGCTCATTACTGTGTCTCCAGGGTCATTCAGTGTTTGCTGTAGGGTGGATGGGAAAATTAATAAATGAATGAACAAAGATACAGGCAGAGAAATGCATTCAAAACAAACTGCTTTCTGGCTCTGCGCCCGTGGTCCGTGGTTAGGGAGCCAGCCACATACACCGGGGCTGGTGGGTTCAAACCTGGCCTGGGCCTGCTAAACAACAATTATAACAACAACAAAAAAATAGCAGGGCATTGTGGTGGGGGCCTGTAATCCCAACTACTTGGGAGGCTGAGGCAAGAAAAATCACTGACCCCCAAGAGTTTGAGGTTGGTGTGAGTTGTGGTGACATAGCACGCTACCAAGGTGACATAGTGAGACTCTGTCTCAAAACAAACAAACAAAGAACTGCTTTCACAAACTGACATTCATACAATACCTGTGTTGTCTCCCGACCTTTGTTAGTTTACTCAGTAACCAATACCCTGGAAACTTGGGAAGCATTGATTTTGCTCTCGAACAAATAATTATCCGATTGAATGTGAAAGTGCAAGCGACAAATACTGCTGCCTTTCTGAGTGACTATACCCCAGTTTCTAGAGGGACGGACATTATGGAGTGAAAATGGTCACATCTCTGGCATTTCTCAGAAAGCTTATCTACAAATTAATGGACTCCCACACAAGGGAAAAACTCAATTCATTTCAAACCAGGGGGTGGAAGGAGGACAGGGGGGAAGAGGGGAAGAAAGAGGGGCAGGGGGTGGAGGGAGGCGGAGGGGAGGAGAAGGATGGGGAGGGGAGGGGGAGGAGAATTAGTGTGCTCCCACCTAATGGGCACAAGGTAAGGGTATTTCACACACCTCCTGGGTGAGGGACACAGCTACAACAGGGAGCTTACCTGACAAATGTAAACATTGTAACCTAATCGTTTGTACCCTCATATTAATCTGAAATTTTTTAAAAAGAAAAGTTACTAAAGGAAAATGAAGAAAGCGTGTCTACGCTGTTTGATTCATACAAAACAGACTGATGCATCACATCTGCTTCACAAAATAATAGAATAAGAAAAATGGATTCTTTTTTTGCTTTATCTATGAGATAACTTAATTTTTATTCCTATAATTCTGTGATCAATGGTATGGGAATCAGTATGAAAATTAAGGGATTTCTTTGTTTCTCAGAATAATCTCCAGGCTTCCTACACCATGAGAAAACAACCACTGTATTAAAAGTACTTTATAAAATACAATATTTAGTTGTATTGAGAAAATAAGGAATGTACTTGAATGCAGCAAAGTCAGAGCAATAATGTATCTTTTGCCTACCAGTTCTATTTTTTAATTTATAAATTCATCATGTGATTGCTTTTCAAAATCCAAGAATTAATGGCAGACCAACAATCACCACACTAATAATGGAAATGGTAATTTTTAATGCTCCTAAACTGAAATATTGTGGAATGAATTTGATGGTAAGAAGTTATTCCTACTCTTTCACTGTAATCAAGACCTAAAAGATGAGGGCTTTACATAAAGCACCCTGGTAAGATTTTTGGAAATGCCACTGGTGCTAACACTCAGCAAACATTCAGGGAAACTGTGTTCCAGACACTTACCTGCCAGAGATATTCAGATGATTGGAAAATGGTCTGTGGCTCGCACCCAGACACATACCTGTAACCTGAGAGAGCTGAGATGAGGGCTAACAGCCAGGGGTAGGGTGCTTGGAGAGTTGGAGAACTGGGGAGGGGAAGGTTTTCGTCTCAGTTCAGGGAAGAGGGCTTAGAGCTTCAGCTATGACAGGGCAGAGGTGACAAAAACAGGAGAGGGCAGATCAAACAACTATCTCAGAAACTGCACCAGTGGGGCTGGTTGAATGCATGGATTTGGGGGGTAAAGAAGAGCAAGAGGTCAAAGACAGCCCCGAGGACTCAGCTTGAGCCACTCAAAAACAGTGATACAGCTCATTGGAAGAGGGGTGGGTTCAAGGGGTAGGATAAAGAGTTCAGGTTTGGATGACTCCGAGACGCCCAGGAGTAGGTAACCTGGGGCCTGCTGGAGTCATGAATCTGGAGCTGGATGAGAGAGATAGATATGGACATGAAGATCTCTGTGACGAGGTAGAGGAGTGGGTGGAAAGGACCGTGGACACTGAACTGAGTGAGAGGACAAAATTGGACAGAAGATAAAATTCTAGGGGATAGGTACAACAAGAGGAATGGCCAACAAATTTGACAACAAGCAAGGAGGTCGGAGGTGGCTCTGGAAGCTAAGAGAGGAGACACAGGAGATCCTCCATCACCTGTTATGGCACATAGTAGATGCTCAATAAATGAGATAAATTAAGGTTGAACAAATAAATGTGGCCGATAACTGCTAAGTTTCCACCTGACTTTAAGGCAAGCTTTATGTTTGTGTTGATCTATATTATAGAGGCTATGGCTATTGGCTTTGGAGCCAGAGAGAAGTGAGCTGGAGCCCAGCTCTGCTAATTGCCAGTTAGATGGCCTTGGACAAGGTCCCCAGGCCCACATGAAGGTATTACCCTCCTCACTAAGTGACCATCAGTGGGAGGTGGCTAAATAAACTCTGACACAACCACACAACGCAGTTAAGAATGAGGGTGGCTCATGCCTGTAATCCTAGCACTCTGGGAGGCCGAGGCGGATGGATAGCTCGAGCTCACAGATTTGAGACCAGCCTGAGCAAAAAGGTGAGGGCCATCTCTACTAAAAATATAAAAAACTGAGACTTGAGCCCAAGAGTTGGAGGTTGCTGTGAGCTATGACACCATAGCACTCTACTGAGGGCGACAAAATGAGACCGTGTCTCAAAAAAAAAAAAAAAGAAGAAGAATCATGAGGGTGATTTTTACGAATTAACATGAGTAAAAAATAACTTAACAATATTGAGAAGTTTCCCAAATGGCGCAATCTACAAAACCATTCTTCAATTCGCCAGATATACAGATGTGTATTTACATTTGTAGAAAGGTCTGGAAGAATATACTGGAAGGACGTCTCAATGCAATAACAACATGGTTGCACAATGGATGCTCTTGTTACACAAGCTGTGTAAACTTCACCTGGTAAGGACTCCTCAAAAAGGCAACAGGTACCCACATTTTGGAGCATTGAGTCAATGACCTTCTTTATAGGGTAGATGTTATCCGTAGCCTTGGACTAGTTATTTAACCTCTCTGTGCTTTAGATTCCTTACCCACCAATGGGAATAATATATAAAGGGCACCCATTAATAGTGTTTGGAAAATTAAATGCCTGGGTACGTGTAAAACTCTCTGGACAGTACTTAGTGAATGTTTGCTATTATATCATCATATTTTAACATCATCTTAAATTTTATGATGATGAGAAGACAAATATGTTCACAAAGATGATGTTCTCACAGCTAGTAAATGGATTTTTAACGAAGATCTATGTAAGTTTTTGCTCTGTACCATAGAGTGGTGGTATACACACCCACACACACACACACATATACAAGTGTGCTTACACAGTAAAACAGAATGGAAAACTGAATATGGACCAAGGGCTGTGAGGAAATAGGCAATGGGGCATTATTATTTAATGAGTAAAGATTTTTAGTTTTGCAAAATGAAGAAAGTTTTGGAGACTGACAATGGTGATGGTTGCACAGTAATGTAATGTATTTAAGGTCACTCAAGTACACACTTAAAATGGTACACTTTTTGTTATATGTTTACCACAATTAAAATTTAGAAAAATAAATTTAAAAAAACTGAAAATGAAGCAAATTCACCTTAAGACTACCAGCCTAGGAGCTGTGGCTGTAGCCAAAGGCCGCTGCCTGTGCCAAGGCTCTCAGAGACTCTAGCTCCCCACACTCGTGGTCTGGATTCCTGTCACCTTTGCAGACCCCCACACTCCATCCCTCGTGTCTCTCAGGAGATGCCCCAGGGCAGACTTCCGCCTGTCTGGGCCAGCAGAGCAGGTTTGATGTGCCACTTGGTCCTGGTCCCGGAATCTGAGCACGTGTTCTTCCCTCTGATATCCTCCTCCCCTGTAAGTCCTAGCTCAGCCATCCCTCTTCCCCAAGCCCAGAGAGGCGCCATGTTTAGTCCAACACGTCACTGCTGGTGCACAGCAGACAAGGGCGCCCCCTGCAGTTCCTCTTCTCACCCCATACGGGCGCCCCCAGCTTCCTCTGGGTTCCAGCCAGTGGACTGCAGGACAGATCAGTATGCAGACTGAGTTTTGCTCAGCTGGCCACAGAAGAGGATACATTTAAATAAATGAAGGACTCAGATTTGCTTTCTGTGATTTGTTATTTGCTGGGGGGGTCAGCTGCAAAACATTAATTAATATTAAGACCATCCCCCTAAGCAGTACAAGTAACACCTGTCATCCCAACCACAGGCACGGTAGTGACATCTGCTCTCCAGCTAACAAGGTGGGTCTTCTCTCCTGGGCCCGAGATACAGGGTGCTCACACAGAGAGTCCCCTGGTATTATTCGCCTTGGGCCCAGGAGAGAAGACCCACATTGGGTCCAGTGGTTTCTGGCTGTGGGGCTTCTCTCTAGCAGGAGGAGGGGAGCCCAGGGACACCCTGGGTTTTGTGCATCGTGCTTCCCTCCTCTCATGTTTTCATAAAAAGAAATGCAGAATCCGATCCCCCAATGCCTTGTTCGTTGCCCAGGGGAGGACCTGCTCCCTTTCCTCCTTTCTGGAGCTCATTCAGAAACATGGCTCCCAGGGCGGCTCTCTCTTCCCATCTCATCGTTGGTGGCATTGCCTGATTAGCATGTCATATATAAATCACAGGTCCCTGAGGAGTGGATGTGACCTACTCTGCATCGGGGCCATGGAGTTTATCCAGAAAGGGCAATGGGAAGGCCCCTTTGGCCTCATTTCATTTACTAGTTGTCAGCATTTACTCCATGCCATTGGGCACTGGAGATAAATAGCCTTGTACCCATGAAACTCCAGGCTGGTGTGGGTGGCAGACATCAGTCAATAAATAAAAATGACTAGCCTAAAAGCTAAGTAGGGAAGATATTGAATGTAGTGTGATAACACAAGGGAGAGTCAGTTGTTGGGCAGCAGAAAATGTAATTGAAACTGGGGGAAGTGCAGAGAGAGCCTCTCTGTGGAACATGGCTGCCCCCATGTTCACAGACACACAGAGGCACAAACAGTGCTCCCCACACACACGTAGCCACATGCACACACAGAGATTCACACACATAGGCACATGCACACACAGACACACAGAGAGATAAACACACACATGCACACACAGACATGCAGGCACACAAACACACACGTACATGTACGCACATGTATACAGCCCTCTGTGACACTTCAAACCTGCCCTTAAGGCACCGTCTGAGATGAACAAGGGCTCCTGGCTGATGTAATCCCATTCTTGGCATTGTTCGCTGAGGCCAGGACTCCAGTCTCTCTGCACATCCCAGTTTCTAGGCATTAGGCTCATCCCTGAAACATCAGAACAAGAGCCCCGTAGAAGCATCTGGCGAGCTCTAAAGCCGTGACATACCTCCACACATTCCCGTAGAAAAGGGGCAGGACGACGCAGGTAAACGTGTGTGTCAGTAGGGTATTTTGGTTTGACTGCAATTTTTTTTAGCATGAAAAGGCTATGAAACAAGCACACACATAAACACAGGGCTATAAAAAAAGCTACTGAACAATCAGTGATCTCATGTTTAAAATTGGAAAATTACACAGCAATATATTTAAATGCTGTGCATAAAACCTCACCATCCTCCTTCTGAAACTTAAATCACTGGCTCCCAGGCTCCCAGGACAGAGTGGAGGCCAGAGTGGAGCTGCTTTTCTTCTGGGGTCAGTTCCCAGCAACACCTCATTCCAGAAGCTCCTCCGATCCCAATCCAGGAGAGGCACAAGAAAGCTGGCCATGGGAAGAGGGGAGCCCAGGGACACCCTGGGTTTTGTGCATCACGCTTCCCTCCTCTCATGTTTTCTACACAAAGAAATGCAGACTCCGATGCCATGGTGTTGGCCATTGAAATGACCGCCCCTGGACACGGTGGGTTATAACTCAGCCACTCCTGGTGGAGTCAGCCCAAGCAGACCCACAAAGTTTGCCAGAAAAAAGCCATATGAAGCTGACAGATCAAAAGTGAGTCATGCCAGCTCTTCTCTTAGGGAATAGTTAGTTGGGTGTCTGACTGCTAACACCTCAGTTCTTTTCATAGTAGGTCTGAAAATAGCTCAGGAGTCTTTAAATGTCTGGAGATGTAGGCGACAAAAAGAGTTTTAAGTGGAAAAAAACCTCCCTGAGAACCCCAATTCCGTTCCTGCCACATTCACCCAGCCTGGCTTGCTCACACAACATTCCTAGGTGTCCAGAGACCTGGGATGAACCATAGGTCTCTCTGGGAGACCAGGAATCTGGGGCTCAGGATTGGCCATCCATGGATGGGAGATGAGACTGGTTGTCCAACATTCAGATGGCCAGACCCTTTGTGCTGTCAACTTCATGTGTCCTTTGTTACAAATCTGTATGTCCCGATCGCCTGCCCCTGGTCACTCTAGGAAAAGGCAACTCCTTCCCTAATAGGCCCTTTTCTCTGTTTTGGAGCCTTACTGGTCCCGTGCAGGCTTTTCACTTACCCCTCCAGTCTGTGGCTGTATTCAGCCTGAAGTCACCAGGCGGTCTAAGATCCTGGAAGGAGAAGCTGAATCTGTAGGGGGAGGGATTGCAGGCAAGCTGATTGGCAGGGACAGCGTGGCAGTGAGTCTGGTGAAAATGAAAGTGGGCGCTAACGAGGACCGAGGTGGGCGAGGCTCCGTCAGGAAGGTGTTGGTGAAAACCTGGTGTGTGGGCAGGTGAGGCTGAGCAGGCCGCCAGGGCCCACCCTGAGGTGGTGTTTCCCCACGAGTGTCTGAAAGCCACCTTCACCAAACCACCTGCAGATTCCTGGTCCCACCCCAAGGACCCGATTCTGCGGGGGGTGGGGGGAGGTGATGCCCCAAAACCTACATTATTAAATACTCCCCAGATGATTTCCATGCATAGTAAGGGGCTTTAAAGTCTACACTGCTTCATGACCGTGAGCAATGCCCTTCAGAGTTATTCCCCTATGTTTAAAATGGTATTTGGCAATTAGTCAGCTGCCAGTAAATGATCACTATGGTGAGCAACTGCATAAATAAGTGGGGATGATTAGAGATGACTGAAATTTCCACCTGAGGGTCTGGGAGCACAGAGGTTCCATGAGCAGAAAGTGGCCAGTGTTAGCCAGGATGACTTCAAATGCACAGGGTGACGTGGGCAGCGGGGCGGTGGAGGGGTGGGAGTGGGGGATGGCTTAGGCTGGAGACAGAAAGGCCACTCAGCCCAGTGGTGGCTGTAGCTGGGCTGAAGAGCACCACAGCCTGCCAAGGACAGAGATGCTGGCCCAGCGTGGGTGGAGGTATTTGTCACATGGTGTCAAAACAGGAGAAGGGAGTGCAAGGGACTTACGTGTTGATATACAAGTCAAAGAATTGGGGTGGGGGACGAGAACAGAGGAAAGGCCACTGAATTTAGCTATTAGGCAGCACTGGTGACCATCAACAGAGCAGTTTCAAAAGCGACCGTTCATAGAGGGAAATAAGGAAATAGCTGGAGAGGCAAGCTGAGGCTACAGTGGAGGCTGCCTACACCAGCAGTCCCCAAACAGAAATCCAGAAGCCACCCTGCCCCTCCCTGTCCCTCTGCCCCACGCCCAGCTGCTAATGGAGGCTGCACAGCCAACAGCTCCTCTCTGCCCTCCCCTCTGCCCACTCCCTTTACAACTGGCCTGTACATGTGCTATGGCCGTGACCTCAAATAGGCCTCCTGGCCCCTCTCAGGCGCCCAAGCTGCTGTCAGAGTCACACATTCTGACAACATTAATGTGGTCAGGATGTCCCTGCCCTTCTGCCCCCCAAGTGACAAAAGAATGAAGCCCGAGCTCTTTAGTTTTCAGCTGGTTTGCTCTGCCCTATTTCTGCACCTTGCTTGCTTTTAGCCACACTAACATATGTTTCCCACACGTGCTGGGCTGTGTTTGCCACCCTGTCTTTTTGCAGGTCCCTGTTCATGGAGGAAGAAATGTCTTCCCTTTCCCTGCCCCATCCCTGACTCCCTCCACCACCCCCATTGGGCCAGCAGCTGATCCTCTTTCTGTGCACAACCCAGAAGCCTCATCTTCATGAGGAAACATTTGTTCTTTCTTTCCTTATGCCCTCACTGCCCTTTTAATATAAAATGCATTTAGTAGTTTCTAGAGCTCTCTATTCTAACAGATCACCATACCCTCTGGCAAGCAGGCAGGGGTCCCGGCTGCAGGTGGAGGAGAGTGGCATGGCCTCCAGAAATAGAAACCTCCAGAAGGCCCCTGCTGGGTGAAGAGTGCAGATAACATAAATTCCATGGAAGGCCTAAAATAACTCCATTAACCTTGTCTTCCTTCTCCTCCCTAACTTACTCTCTGTTCCTTTTCCGGGCTTCTCCCTGTCCTTTTCCTTCTACAGGAATGTTAGGGCAGCTCCAAGGCACACCTGACCCTCCTTGAGTGTCTCTCTCCCCTGGGCCAGGGCTCGGAGGCCTTGTTGGTGTCCACCTTCTTCTGAAGGCTTCAGCTTGTCAGCTGCTGACACCATGATCTCCCTAGGAGAATTCAGCCAGAAGGATGGTGATACGGATAAAGGAGGTAACAGAAGGAGGGAAATGTTGCAGCTTTTCAGACCTGTGGTATCAATTGGCTATAACACCCACGTAAGGTCCTTGGGTAGAAATGCTAGTTAACAGTCCTAACAATAAGAGGAAATTATAACTATGTAAATGTGGTATTTAATTTCTTCCCTCGAGAGGAGGTGTTTGTTTTTCCTCTTAAGACACAAGGCATCCTGGCCCCCAACTGTCCTGAACACCCCTTCGTACCCCTCCTGGAGGGACAGCAGCTGGAGGCTGTGCCCCACTGGACGTAACACCAGGAGCACCAGCCTCCTCGGCCCTCTTCACCAGCCCAGCACAGATCCCTGCTGCCCTTTGCAGAGTACCTGGAAGAGGACACCTGCAGATTTCCCCACTTCTCAAGGTGGCTGGGGAGCCCCATCTGCCCTGTACACATAGGGGCACCCTCCCAGGACCGGGGTAGGGAATCTGCCAATCTTCACAAAGGGAACACATGGAAGTGAGCAAAGTCAGCCCTGAAGCCAAGTGGCCTTAATACAATCTTCCTCTCTGTTTAATGATTTTATTTATTTATTTATTTTTTGCAGTTTTTGGCCAAAGCTGGGTTTGAACCCGCCACCTCTGGCATATGGGGCCAACACCCTACCCCTTTGAGCCACAGGCGCCACCCTTGTGGTGGGCGCCTGTAGTCCCAGCTACACGGGAGGCTGAGGCAAGAGAATCGCTTAAGCCCAGGAGTTGGAGGTTGCTGTGAGCTGTGTGAGGCCACGGCACTCTACCGAGGGCCATAAAGTGAGACTCTGTCTCTACAAAAAAAAAAAAAGAATTTCAATGAGGTGCAAAAGGATGTAAATAGTTTAAAGCCCAAAGGAGATGTTCGATCGTGGTTTTAAAACTCCATTCACTTGGAACAGACACTAGCCCAAGCAGTTTTCTAGTTGCATTGTCCGTGACACTGTCATCCACTGTGGCTGACTACTGAAGAGGAAATGGAACCCTTTAGAAAGCAGTGTTTGTATGCAGTCCCTCTGCTCTGCTTACAAATAAATTAGGAGTATCAGGATCTGTTCTCTGCCATAATGTGGACACAGACATGCAAAAATTCTGGTTTTTACATTGCAGTGAAGAACTGGACAGGGCCTTAGGGATTATCTAATCCAACCTTCTCATTTTGCATCAGGGGAACATGAGGCTCAGAGAGGCCAAGTGACGTGTGCATGATCACAGAGCTGAAGGCAAAGCCCAGCTTAGCCTGGTCGGCCCAATGCTCTCACTACTGTGGTATCCAGCTAGCTAGGATGCTCAAGGTTACCCAGTGCCCTATGTCCTGTTAGGGAGCTACTTCAGCAGCAGGGACAGTGGCCTGGGTGGGACAGGATGGGTTGGCAGGGCTGGCTGGCCATCAGAAACTCTGAGCAGGACAGTGTAAGGGGAGGGAAGGATCCTGCAGGGGAGTCTGTTTCGAGAAGTTTCCAAGAATACACAACCACACCTTCTACCAAGAAGGTTAGGAGCTCTAGGTCCTGGGCAAAAAAAGGACCCACCTCCCTATGTCTGCAAAAGAATAAACATAGCCCAGCCTTTCTCAGGAAATCTGGTCCCCAACTTCGAATGCCCTTGCTGTGTTTCTCACTGCATGTATAATTGAAGTGCCTCCAAAAAGGGTAGATCATTTTTTCCCATTTAATCTGCACACCTTTAGAGGCTGGAGTCCTGAGTGTGTCACTGTGACTGCTTATCCCCGAGCCAAGGTGCGGAGACGAAAGTACAGCAATCAGACGTAACAATTCAGTGAGCCCGCATCAATGCGTGCACAGGAGTGTGTTAATGAGTGTTAAAACTGACATTGCAAATACAGCGTTCTCAATTTTTTAAATTACAACTCTGTAACAAGTCATGCTGTTAAAACATACAAGAAATACCAGTTAAGCCTTCAAGTAGATAACACACAGCCTGTACAGATCATGGCTATCCCAAAGTGCATAACAACTTATTTTCTTTGAAATGAGGCAAGAATTAGCAGGTAATTCAATTACTTGAGTGCTAAGATAAGAAGAAATAACAAATTCAAATGCTAAATACCAATTACTACCTCATGAGCTACAAATCAGCTTGGCATTACAACATGCCCTTCCTTGGTAACAAACCCCAGGAAATGAGGGGTTTGGCAGAAAACATAAACCTATAACTGACAGGCATTTGTGCCATAGACGTATGTCCCTTCCCAACCCAGCACTTCCAAAATGCTCATCGCATAGATCATAAGAAAAGCACATCTTATGTATTTGTTCCAATGGCATTGAAAATAATAACCTTCAAATGTTGGGAGTGAAGCTGTTTTCAAGACAACAGCTGGAAAGAAAGATGTGACCTCATATTAGCCTTTGCTCTAAGAACAGAGCAGAAAATTAACCTGACCCTCCCTGGTTAGCTTCAGGGACTAGAGGAAACTGCTACGTTAACTATTATCTTGCAATGTCAAGCAAAGGTCCAACTGTGAGCACTTGTGAACTTCTTACCTTGGAGGAGTGGGGGTTTGGGGATGGGAGAAGCACAATTATTTCTCTCTGGGTCAAAGTTCAGTCTCCACCCTTTGTGGAAATTAATTCCGGTGTTCAAGCCAGTTGGGTTGTTCTCTTCCTCATTTAACTGAAACCACCACTTAGGAAACTCAATGGTATTGGGACATTCTCATGCTCAGAAGTGACTGAAGGCCCAGGTGGGCAAAGTAATATTTTAAATAAGAATGTGTGTGTATGTTTCTATGTATATATATGTACAAGCGATGTTAAAAAGATAGTCTCTAAAGCACTTTGGGATTCCTCCAATGAAAGGCACAGATAAATGCAAGTCATTACCAAAAGGAAAAGTCAAGTTATCCAGAGTTATCCAGCTTTCACATCTGCAAAGGTACCCACTAGGGCAACCTCTTTTTTTTTTTTTTTTTTTTTTGGTGGTAAACCATCATGTTAGGGGAAAAATATTCATGAGAGTGACTGGGTTATTCTGCCTCCTTCCTCGTTTCCACTTTGCACAAGCTTCATGGTCAGTGACCTGATACCATCAGCCTTGGCAAACCGAACAGTCCTCCCAAGTTTGTACCATTACCTGCCTTCAGTGCAGCTGGGATGATTTTGTAAGTTTTATGTCTTCCAATGCTGGAAACATCAGTGAAAGCCAAGTGTGTTCCATGTGCAAATTCTAAAACCTAGCCCTGCTCCTCTGATTCAGTGGTCATTTGCCTCATAGCCACTTCATCTTTCTTGGTGCTTCTGAGAAGCAGATGTAGACTCTGGGAGGTGGCCACCCCACCCCTGCATGTGAATCCAGTCTGATGGAAGGTTTTGAACTTGGGACAAAAGGACATAAGTGGCAAACTGCATTCATCCAACAAATCGCCCATGCTGCAGTCACTATGGCAACTACCAGTACACAAACCTCTTAGAAGATCCTCTCCACACCTCTGTGAGGTATGCATTATCCTCTATCGACTAAAACACAAAATGGACCTCTTAAGGGAAGGCCTAAGCCTTGGGTAAAAAGCTTTGCTAACTGCTCTGACCCCTGGATTCTACCTTTAGAATCTAAGACCAAACTTAGTGAAAGTCATGGGAAAACCATCCTATTACTATGAAGATGATGGAGAAGGGTTACCTTACACAAGGGCCCAGGTTCCTCTTCACAACATCCTGTGCCTGTTAACTGAAGAAGAGGGGGGCATTTTGGAGAAGGAAATGGTTGTCTCCTTTCAACATTAGTTTAGAAGTCTTTTGAATAGCGTTAAGCCTTTCAAGAGGTTTACAATTATTTATGATGTTTATGACTCTTCCCTTTCTCCTGGTCTACCTATTCTCCCTCCCCCCCCCAAAAAAGGCAGCTGGAATGGAAATTAAAACTGCAGTGTTTCCACCCTGGCTAAGCCACTATGGCACAACCTTCAAGCACAAGTCTATTTTGAGTATATACTTCCATACTACCAGGTTTCCATGGCATGGCAGGAACTCCAGGGCAATCATAGCATCATATACAATAACTATACCCAAGCAGCAAAATTATTTGAGTAAATTCTGCTTGGAAATAAAAGGGCTGTCGTTTTTTGAGCTTTCAGAGCAGGCAACAAAAGTTTTGAAGCTGCTGCCCTTGCTGGCAACACAATAATGTTCACCTCAGGGAGATGAAACAACAGTAAACCTTTTTTTTTTTTTTTTTAGCTGAAAAAGACAAAACACGACCTTATTCCTAAACATCTTAAAAAATAAATATTTCCAAAACATGCTACTACCTAAGACAAGCAAAATTTGGTCGAATGCCCTAGACCAGGAGCCTCAGCCAGAAATAATACACGTCTCTATGGTTGCCATAGGAAGGATGGAGGCTTGACCATGGGGGAAAGGGCACAGCCTTCACTGACTTAGCTTTAGGTGTCCTGGTGTTTGAACTGCTTAGCTGAAGCCCCTGTCCCTAATACATCAGTTCTTGGGGAAAAAAAACATTCAATCTTTACAACACGTTTAACTAAGTAACATTCTCTAAAGAGCGACATTTACGAGATGAACATCAGTGTCCATTGCTCTAAAAATGATCGGGGCACCCATGCAAGCCGCAGAGCTACAGATCATTTATAAAGACAATTTACAGACCTGCATCGGGCAAGTGTGCTGAATTTTGCATTCTCTTTGTTTTGGCATTAAAACTAAATGAAAGCAATGGATAAAGAACTGAGATTTTGTTTTCACATGACTGTGAGCAAAATCCCGCGATATCCCTGCTGACCTCACAGATGCATTTTCACTGGACAGACTCGTGGGGGCTTTTTGTACAGAACTCACATGACAACCTCAGAAACAGGAGCACAACAACTCACAGACAGTACCAGGCCACAAGCACTAGAATAGTGTACACAAAGAACAGAAAAATTAGCATTCTGGGTGTGTCCTCATCTGGCAGAAAGGTGAACATTTTATGCCCACGATGCAAAGACCAGTGAGTGTGATTTCATCGCAAGGTGCACAGGCATGGTGTCAGGCACACCACCTCCGACGGTGATCCTAGCTACTGTAAAAGAAGCCTGGGTGCAGAGCCCATGCATCTCTTCCCTGTGGGGCTGGGCATACTCCTTATGCCATAACCCTAATGTGCCTAGTCTGTGCCAGAGGCACAAGAGGCAGCTCATCCATGTGGGATGGAGGGTGACAAGTCCTCCCAGCTAATGTAGGGAATCATTTAAACTCAGTTCACTCGGTGAACTCCTGCTCATGTTCGTCAGGCTTGCCATGAGGGATTTAACTTTATGGGCATAGTAGTCCCTCAAATTGACTGAAGGGACCTCCTTCAATCCATCTCCAAAGTCACAGCTGCGCATCGCACTTTCCAGTTGCTTTTGGCGCCGGTAAAAGTGGGAGAATTTATTAAAGATCAAGGTGATGGGCAGCACCACCACAAGGATACCTGCCAGGATGCAGGCAGAGGCAGTCAGCTTTCCTGCTGTGGTCCCTGGGACCACATCCCCATACCCCACTGTGGTCATACTGACAGTAGCCCACCACCAGCAGGCAGGGATGGTGGCCAGGCCTTCATTCTCCTCCTTCTCAATGGTGTAGGCCACCACGGAGAAGATGGAGATCCCCACAGACAGGTACAGCAGGAGCAGCCCTACTTCTTTGTAGCTGTATTTCAAGGTGGCCCCCAGGGAGCGGAGGCCAGTGGAGTGTCTGGCCAGCTTCAAGATACGGAAGATCCGCATCAGCCTTAGGACCTGAGCCACCCGGCCCAAGTTGGCCAAGGTAGGGGTGCTCTCCACCACCAAGTTCACCACCAGAGTGATGTAAAAGGGGACGATGGACATGAGGTCAATAAGGTTTAGGGCGTTCTTGAAGAACTTGAGGAAGTCAGGGGCCACAGCAAACCTAGCCACCAGCTCAAAGGTGAACCAGGCGATGCCAAAGTGCTCCACAATTTCGAACCTAGGGTCTTCACCGGGGTGGCCCTGGCTGTCGTGGGTTTGGAAGTCCGGAAGGCTGTTGAGGCACATGGTGATGATGGACCCCAACACCACCAGAATGGACAGGATGCTGAAGACTCTGCTCAGGACGGAGTAGCCAGGGTTGTCCAGCGCCAGCCACAGCTGCCTGCGGAAGTTGCCCAGGGGCTGCCCGTCGAACTTGGAGGCGTCGTTGTAGAAGGCGAGGATCTCATCGAAGGAGGACGTGGTGCTCTCCTGGTCGCTCTGCTCATCCCACTTCTCCTGCTCGGGCTCCACTTTGCGGCCGTGGTAGCTGTAGCTGCAGCAGGAATCGATGAAGAACTCGTTGATGCCCCAGTACTCAATCTCCTGGCTGAAGGAGAAGACGCACAGCTCGGCCATGACGTGCAGCTTGCCGGTGTGATAGAAATGCAGCACGTAGGGGAAGAGCTCCGGGTTGCGGTCGAAGTAGAACTCCCGCTGGACGTCGTCGTAGTCGTCGCAGAGCTCCAGGATGGCCTCGCGCGAGTGGCAGAGCAGCAGGCGGCCCAGGCGCGTCTCGGGGAAGCGCAGCAGCGTGTGGGAGCGCAGCCTCCGCTTGAAGCCGCCTACGTTGATGCGGATCTCGCCGTCCTCGACGTTGGCCTCGGACACGTCCCACAGGCTCTGGCCGGTCATGCTGGAGGCGCCGGGTCGCCCGCGCCGCGCGGGGGCGCTACACCTGCAGGCCGAGGGAACGGGTCGGTGGGGGCGCGGGCGCCCTCTGCCCGCCCGGTCCTCCCAAGGTGGGTCTGCGGGGGCTGAGGGGCCCTGGGGAGGGGACCTGCCCCGTGGGGGTTGGATTCTCCTGAGGCAGGGCAGGAGTAGGTTTGTTTGTACTAGCGTGGCTGCGCCTCCACCCCCACCCCGGGGGTCCCGGAGATGGCCTTTCGCGTACGGGGGTCGCGCCCCTGCTGCTCCGAGGGCCCGGGGGCTGTGTGCTGACCTCGCTTGTGGGCAGACACCGGAGACGCCCCCGCCCGCTCGCCGCAGACAGGCGGGACCGGAGCTGAGATACGCACCCGCAGGGCTGGGCCGACTTGGGGGGCGCGGAGCTCTGGGGGCGGGGAAATTTGCTCGAGTCTGTAAGCCGGGGCCGGGGAACCGGGCATGGCCCGGCCTTCCCGGCGACCGGCTCCCACCACTGGAGAGCCCTCTGCCCGCTTCGGGTCTCCCTGCCCGCCTGGCGCTGCGCCTGGCCCGGCAGAGCTGCCGGGGTTCGCCCTGCGCGTTTCGGAGGCGCTTACCTGGGAGCACCGGCGCCCGCGGCCGAGGCCGGCGGGAAACTTCCCCGACCTGCCGGCGAGCATCGCGGCGGTGGCCGCTGCTGGCTGTGCGTGTGCGCGCGGGAGCGAGTGTGTGTGCGCCTGTGTGTGCGCCCGGCGGGCCGGCGGGCGGGGTCCGCCGAGCGTCTCCTCCAGTCTCCGGCCGGGCACGCCGCCGCCGCCGCCCGCAGTTGCGGCAGGCTCACAGGTGGCTGCGTGGTCCCGCCGCTCACGGAGCCCCCCCTGCGGATCCGCGTGCACCTCACCCGCCGGGAGGCAGGAGCCCGCTCAGCCGACGGCCGCGGGGCCGGGGCGGGAGCGGAGCCGGGGTGCCCGGGCTCTGGCCCTGCGCTGGGCGCGGCGCGGTGGTGCTGAACGGACAGCTCCGTGCGCCCCGGCCCCGGTGCGGCCGCCGCCCCAGACTTGGAAGATGCAGCCTCTGCCGCTTCTCTGCGCTTCCCTGGCGCGTTACCGCGACCCCCTTGCGACCCCCTTGCGCCCCTCGCTGCGTGCGGGTCTGACACCTTTCCCTAACCCCCCCCCCACTCGCCCCCTGGTGACAGCTGTTTTTTTTCACCGCCCCCAGGGCGCAGCCAGGGGGCTGCTTCCGTTGACCTTTCCCCCACCAGGTCTGGCAGGAGCAGGGCTGGGGAATAAGGGGCAGCTTGCGCGTGGCTGGTGACAGGGCAGGACCAGAGGAACTTCGGATTTCCCTTTTTAGGGACCTGAGGAAAAGTTTTCCCCGAAGCCCGGGGGTGGGGTTGTTGGGGAACAGGAGCTGGGGCTGGGTGTGTGGGGGTGGGGAGGACGAGGGAATCCTGAAGTGAAGCCCGGCGTAGCTTGCGGAGTCACGGAGTTGTGTTGGGAGCTCGTGCGGGCTCCGCGTGTGCACAGGCCGGGGTGGCGTGTGGGCCGTGGGGGAGTGCATGGAGCTGTGTGTGTGCTTGTAGGCTGGGGAAGGTAGGCGTGTTCAGTGTCTGTGTGAACAGCATTGATAAAAATGGGTCCTCTGATGGGACCAGACGCGTGCAGTGTTAGTAGAGGGACGTGTCAGTGCGGTGTGTGTATGTCATGGGAACCCAAGTGCCATGCACACAGTGTAGTATTCAGTAGGGGTGAGAGAGGGGCAGGTGTGTGTGTGATATGTTGAGAGATATGTGTGTGCAGACCATGGGGACTGGGGCCTGGGCTCAGTGTAAGTGTGCTCAGGATCTGTGCCCTCATTCCCAAGATCTGACATCCCAGCTCTTGGTCTCCTAACCTTGTCCTTAAAGCCCTGCCTACTGGGTTGAGCTAAGAAATGGACCCACAATCCCAGGGGAGCTCCCTCCCTTTGGTCCCTCTGTATGGTGTACATTTGCAAAGACCAGAGGTCTGCCAGGTGTGAGAGCTTAACAGTGGTGTGTGTCTACAGGTCATGGTCAGAAGTCCTGGGAAAGCCCTTTCAGGGCAGCTCTGGACTCACAGGGCAGCCACCACCGCCACAGTAGGTAGTCCATCCTTTCTTTGTGCAGTCAGTCAATGCCATCCCCACTGAAGAGATGTCTTGCATAGCGGTAGAGAGCTTTGGCCCTCCTTGGAGGGCCTGGGGAGGACCCTTGATCTGGCTTTGGGTGGGGGCTCCTGGATCCAAGTCGGCCCCACCCCTGTTGCAGCCACTTGCCCCTGGGTATGTGTGTGGGTGAGTGTGCAGGTGTGTCGCCTGCTGAGAGGGCTCCTCACCATGGGGGGGCTTCCGGGGAGGCAGCTGCGTGAGAGGGAGAATAGGGTAACGAGGACCACACACGTTTTTTTTCTCTTGTGTTTGATGCTACAGGGGAGTGTATGTGTGTGTCTGTGTGTGGAGGGTCTGGTGTTTGCTGTCTTTGTCTCTGTCTCCTTTCCTTCATGGGCTGTGTTGCACACCCCACCTCTCTGCAGGTCTGCTGGATCTATCATTTGAAGTCTGGGGCTCCCTCACACCTGCCTGGGCTGCAGTCTGCAGGTCCCTGGGTCTCCTTCATCTACAGGGAATGCTGCTGGGAGGGTGCCAGTCCTTCTGTGCCCGTGTAATCACTGTCACTGCCTCTTCCGCCTTTCCCACTGCCCCTCCCCCACACACACACACACATACCTTCGGGGCGATGGTGGGTGATGATCTCACTGCTGCTGGTGCCCTTGGCAGCAGCCCTGGGGGACACCCTAGACAGCCCTCACCCCCTCCTCTCACCCTGACTGCCTGTCTCTGGCCCCTCCAGAGCTCACAGCCCCCCTCTGCTTCACTGCCACATGACAGCGTGCCTTCTGCTGCAGGCCACCATTGCCAGCCACTCCCATTCCCTTGGCCTCAGCTCCCCGTTCTTTGGGGTTAGCTCAATGAATACATCACCTTCATCTGCTGCATTTGGAGGGTCCTCTCCCCCACAGAAATGCTTGGGTTCAATTACTCTGGGGTTTTCCTCTCTCCCCTGCTTTATTTATCCGCCTGCCTCCTTCTGTTCCTGTCTGGTTTTGTTCTTGCTCATTCCTTCAGCCTTTGTGGTGGTAGGAGATTTTGCCTGTATAGAAAGAGTCCCTTTGCCTTGTTTCTCTTTGTTTCTCCCACACCCATGCCACCCCACCAGCAGAGCACTGGGGCTCTGCCTGGACCCCAGGGCTCCCGCCCCTCCCATCTCTGTAACAGGGGCCATTCCACGCCCCTCTCGGCTCTGCCCACTCCTGCCAACCCCCACCGCCTCCCACCTTTCCTTCCATTCTCCCCTTCCTCCCTCTCTTGAGAGAGCTGTACCAACATGCCTTTAGCTACACTGTCCCCGGCATGTGCACCTGCCCTTTGATAGTTTTTCCTGTGCATCTGGAGTCAGGGACAAGCCCCCACGTCTGCCTTTCCTTGAATGGCAAAGTGAACTTGGAGCCTGCAGGGAGAAGCCTGAGTTTGGGGCATGTTGGTTATTTCTTGGAAAGGCAGAGGGAGAAGCTCTATGGGTCTGACAGATGCCTTTGCAGAGGGTTAAGTGTATGTGACAGGCAGAGCCACTTGTTTATTTCCCAGTCACTGTGCTGAAGAGAAATGGAATCATCTCCCTCCTTCTGTACAGGGGAAGCTGGTTTTGTTTATGGTTTATTTAGAGGTCTGAGCCCTGATCTTAAAATTCAGCCACCTGCACCGGGCGCCTGTTGAGGCCTGCCTCTGCGCTGGCCTGGCCCACTGGGGAGATGGTGAGGGGACAGAGGGCTAAGGGGAGAGGCACCCTGGAAAGGGGAACAAAGGGACCCAATGTGGTGGCCCAGATCCTTGCACCTGGGTGACTATTATCTCTGCCTGCCTTGCCAACGCTGATCTCTCAGCTGAGCCCACACATCTCACATGCAGCTTCTTTCCCCCTGACAGGCGAGGGGGCTGCATTGGCGGCTGGGCTGAGGGAGCTGGGCTGCCTGACCTACATTCTCCCACGTGGGGCTGAGTGCTGACCTTCCCTGGGCGTAAGTGGGGCTGCCTGCCACCCCGATAGTGTGGACCTTCCACCTGTGCCCATCCTGAGCCCCACCAGCCACACACACACACACACACACACTCACACTCACACACACACTGCAGCCACAGTGTCTCTTAAAAACACAAACTAGGTCATGGTATTCCCTCCTGAACACCTTCCAGGGGCTTCCCCTTGCACTGAGGATGGAAGCCACTTCCTTGCTACAGCTCCAAGACAACCCTATGATGTGCCCTGCCCAGGCAGCCTGCAGCTGCACGCCCCTGGGCCTTGTGCAGGGACTTTGAACCTGCTGCTCTCCCTGCTCATCATGGCAGGTTCCTCATCAACTCTGGTCTCAATTTAAATGTCACCTCCTCAGAAAGGCCTAACTGCTCATCCTAATCTTGATGTCTCAGCCAGTTTCTGTGGTCACCCTCACAACGCTTACAATCAGCAATTGCCGAGCACTTTAAACAGTTATTGACTGATGAATGGATGCGGCTCCAGCTGCTGTCTTAAGTTATTCTGTTAGATCCTCTGGTGCAGGGCCCAGGGAATCAGTATTTTCTAAGCTTCCTAAGTGGTCCCAATGTGGAGCCAAGGTTGAGACCCAGAGCAGCCCATCTGCAGGTGCGCCCAGGAGCTGCATACCCGTGAGCCCCCAGCCACGCACTCTGCATGGAGGACTCACTCAGCCCGGCAGACGCCCACCTGCAGCCACCCCTACTCTTAGGACAGGCCCCCCTGCCATGAGGGCACTGTAGAGGCCCTGTCCCTTTGTCACCACCTCCTTTTTCCTGGCCTCACAAAGGGGTCCCTGTGCCTGCCCTGTCTCAGAATCCTCTTCCCCACAGACAATTTGTGATTAGGAATAATCACAGTTTCTTCTCCTCCTTGGAAGGGGATCAGCCCCTGAGCCATTTTCATGGCAATGGTGGTAATGGGGCCAGCTGCCCTGTCTGGGTGTATTCACAGGAGAGAGGGCGCAGAGACACTGTGGGGGGATGGGCTGTACAGGTGAGGGACAGGGGAGGGGAGGGCAGCAGCAGGGAAGGGAGACCACTGAACGTGACAGTGGCGGCTGAACCTTGGAAAGGCTGGAGTGGGGAGGAGGGAGTTCCTTTGGGGGCATAGGAGATAGTTTTGAGAGAAAATTTGGGAAATAAAGGACTTGAAGTTTTGCTGCACATTATGAAGCAATTCCTCATTTAGTGTTTTCTCAGGAGTCAATAGTAAATATGTTTCTGGATGTGGGACTGATATTTTTAAAATACGAGTCTTTGCCTAGACCTTTGTCCCCGGGGGCCACCTCTCTCTCCACCTCTCCCCTCCATCCCCACCTGCTCCTTGGAAGCTGACGAGGAAGAAAAGATAGTTGCTTATGAAGGGCTCCTCCAGGAGTCCTATAGTGAAAGTGAGACCAGGTCCTCCAGTCCCCACTACTTGTGGGGCTCTCGCCACTTACCCCACTAGGAGCTGCTCCCTTGGGGCCCTTCACTGAATTCCTCAGAACATCCTGGGACAAGAATGGAATGATTAAGAGAAGCTTGATTAAATTTAAGAGTCACCACGGGGAAATTTACAAGAGGACAACAAGGCTGGAAAGGTAGGGCAACCACCTTGTTCTAGGGGCCCCTCCCAGCTCCGCTCTCACCTGCCTCAAGGGTCCAACCATCTTTCCACCCTGGATGCTCCTGAAAGCCCATTGTGCATAGGTTGAGGCCCTCTCTATCTGCCTCACTGTGTCTTCTGATTTCTACTGTCCCCCCCTCTCTGGAACTTTCTCTGGGTGGTTGGTAGCTCATCTGAAACTGCCAGCCCCTCCCACAGCCCTCCTCACTGGCCCAGTGGGATGCCTGGTTGAGGACAGTTCACTCTGAGGCCCACCCTGTGCCCAGGGAGTGGAGAGTCTCCGCAAACACCCACCGCTGCATGTCGCCGAGGAAGATGAAGACAGGAGAGCAAATGAAGAGGCAGCTGGACTGTCCCCATCCTGTTCTTCAGCCATGTGTCCTTGGGCAAAACAAGGATATTCTCTTCATGTGCCTCATTTCCCTCAGCTTCAAACCTATGATAGTCTCTGATAAAATTATTGTGAGAATTAAAAGAAGCATTAAAGAGCTATGTAACAAGGCCTGGCACATAGCAAGTGCTTAAAATGTTAGCTGTGACCAGTGCCAATTATTGAGCACTTATGACATGTCGGCTGTGTGCTAAGCTCTGCTGTCCACTGGCCTCTTGCCCTCACTTGGGTACTATTACTACCTCTATTTACTGATGCCCATTAAGTGGGGTGTCTAGACTCACACATTTCTCTATGGTTCTAAAGTCTTCTCTCTTAACTATCTCAAGTAGGTGTAGGATTAATTATCATGGGCTAACTACCATAACAAACAACCCTCAAGTGCTTAACATAATAGAGCAATCTTCACTAATCTGCAGGGGAAGAGGATTCTGAGACAGGGCAGGCACAGGGAACCCTTTGTGAGGCCAGGATAAGGGAGGTGGTGACAAAGGGACAGGGCCTCTACAGTGCCCTCATGGCAGGGGGGCCTGTCCTAAGAGTAGGGCTGGCTGCAGGTGGGCGTCTGCCGGGCTGAGTGAGTCCTCCATGCAGAGTGCGTGGCTGGGGGCTCACGGGTATGCAGCTCCTGGGCGCACCTGCAGATGGGCTGCTCTGGGTCTCAACCTTGGCTCCACATTGGGACCACTTAGGAAGCTTAGAAAATACTGATTCCCTGGGCCCTGCACCAGAGGATCTAACAGAATAACTTAAGACAGCAGCTGGAGCCACATCCATTCATCAGTCAACAACTGTTTAAAGTGCTCGGCAACTGCTGAATGTAAGCGTTGTGAGGGTGACCACAGAAACTGGCTGAGACATCAAGATTAGGATGAGCAGTTAGGCCTTGCTACAGCTCCAAGACAACCCTATGAAGTGCCCTGCCCAGGCAGCCTGCAGCTGCACGCCCCTGGGCCTTGTGCAGGGACTTTGAACCTGCTGCTCTCCCTGCTCATCATGGCAGATTCCTCATCACTCTCAATTTAAATGTCACCTCCTCAGAGAGGCCTAACTATTGTAAGACCACAAGCAGATGCCTCAAGTCTCAAATAGTACTGAACCCTACATATCCACTGTACATACATGCCTAGGATAAAGTTCAATTTATAAATTAGGCACAGTAAGAGATTAACAATGGTAACTAATAATAAAATAGAACAATTATAACAATATGCCCGCATCACTACTCTTGCACTGCAAAGCCATTATTGAAAGAAGGGTTACTTGAACACAAGCACCACAATACCACAGCCCATAGTTGATCTGATAACCAAAGTGGCTACTAATCAAGCAATGGGCAGGGGGAGCCTATTATATGGGTAGACTGGACAAAGGGATGATTCACATCCTGGGATAGACAGTGTGAGCTTTCACCACTAGAACAGTGCACAATTTAAAATTTACCAATAGGTTATTTCTGGAAGTTTCCATCCAATACGTTTGGGCTGCAGATAACTGAGACCTAGAAAAGTAGAGCCACAGATAATGGAGGACTGGTGTAAAATGATGATTTCTTGCTCATGTTACAATCTAATTGGGTGTTTGCGAGTAACCTTCCACATGGAGATTCCAGGACCCAGGCTCCCTTTGTATAGAGCTCTGCCAACTTCTAGGGCCTCAGAATCCTTCCCTGGCATCCTCTGCATCATGCTGAGAGATGAAGGAAGACAGAGAATGTGGACAATGGCATGAGATGTTTTCAAGGCTGGGTCTGGAAATGGCAGATTTCACTTCTGTCCACATTCTTTGGCCAGAACTCAGTCAAATGGCCCATATAACCACGAGGTGGGTGTCAAGGTTAGAGGAGGGAGAGGATCACAGAAATTGGGCGCACAGCATTCTCTGCTGCTGGTGAATAAATGGAAGCTGTAGACATCCTATGTTCACCTACTTCTCCCAATGTGGGGCTGGCTTGCACAGGGAGGTCCCAGTTGCTGTTCTCAGCTACAAGGACTTCACTTCAAGAAGAAGGCCTAAGACAGGAGTCTCTCCAGGAGTCTTGGTTGACACTGAAGGATGGTCTCTTGGCCTCAGATAGGACTATTTCCTTTCTCTCGGAACAATGCTTCCTGCTCTGAACTTATACTGCATGTCTGAAGAAGAGCCCAGTTCTCAGTTGAAGCAACAGGGAATTGTGTGGAAGAACATAATAAAGGATATTAGGTAGATTACAGACTCTTGAGGCCAGAAGTCAGACTTGGAAGCAAGAGCACCAGGACCTGTATGCGGTTGGTAGCAGGATGCACCGGTTCTGCTACAGTGCTGGGTATGAAACGGGCGAGCACCAAGGGCGGTGGGAGGTGCTTGGAAGCTACTACACTGATTGGCAGCACTGGCGCTTAATGCACTGATGCATTTGTATCTGCAGGTTGTGGCAGAGTGGAGCACAGGGCAGAGCCTCAGGAAAGCCTTTGGGAGGGGTGGCGGGGGAGCTGTGACACACAGGAGTCTAGGTGGGGCAGGATTCACCCATACTCAGAGTGGAAGCACAGCACCCTGATCTAAATGTCCACTCTCCTTCTTCCTTGACCTCTACTCCTTCCCTAGTTTGGGAAGTTGGGAGAAGTAAGATTCCCTTTGTGTCTTTGTCATGCCCAGCTGCCCATTCTAGGACACATTCCCACTCCTCAAACCTCTAGCTCGGGTGCTCACAGCTGCTGCCCCAGCCCTCAGCCTGCTGCCGTGTACGTGACACCTGCCCACCCATCTACCTATTGGTCGCCCATTGATCCATCCCTCCATCCGCCCACTTACCCATCCCACACTCTAGATGCCTCTGTGGGCTCTTGTTTCCATGGTTACCTCCAGGGCCTGCGTCTGCTCTGGGTTTGTTGAGGGATTTTCCTGCTGGAGGCTGCTCCCTAGCCAGCTTTGGTGTTGGACCCAAACCTAGGATTACTTCTGGGATGCCTCTCCCAACCTGCAGATCAGGGGTTGTTTGCACATTGGTCCATCAAGGTGATCAGCTTCCTGGGTTTAAAATAAAATCAAGAGCTCATCAGCATTTGCACAGTGAGATAGTGGGGAGCGGGTCATGGCTGCAACAGGAAACCAAGTGGGAGTTCCCAGGGCGGGGAGGGCCCCTTACTTAGTGATCATAACAAAAGCTAGCATTTATTAGACACTGTCCCAAGGACTAACATCTAGTAACTAGGTTTGTCCTCACAACAACACTCTGGGGTATGAACTACGATTATCTAAAGGGGAAACAGGCACCAATGGGTTGAGTACCATGTTCAAGGTCACAGAACTAACCAGTGGTGGAGCTGGGATTCAAAGCACATTAGGGTGACTCCAGAGTCTGTGTTCTTAAATATGGCATTCATGGCTTCTTTTTCAGCCATTTCTACCCCCTATCCCACCTAGGAATTCTGGAAGTTTCCCTGAGTCATTTTTTTCAAGACAGGAGGTTCCTGAACACCTCCCAGTGCTCAGCTCTGCTCTGAGCCAGTGTGTGCTCTAGGCCCACTCAGAGCAGCTGTCAGTTGCTCAGAGCCTGGATGGGCAATAGCTGTTCCCAGGAGGGGCTCCTCTGGCCCCTGCCACCCGAGCTGGTCTGTCTGTTGGCTCTAGAAATTTCTCCAGGTCAGGGCCAAGCTGCACCTTATCCTCAGAGGCCTTCAGGAGGGTGGGGAAAAGCAATCCCATAAGAGAAACCCAGCTGAGGGAAGACACAAGATGTTCCCCTCGAGTGACAGAAAACCAATTCACACCCTTCTCTGCAGCCAAAAAATTAAGCTAATTTTTCATTTCTCTGCTTATGTTCGACTCAACTAAACATAGGAATCTAGGAATGCAAACAATGACTAGATTTTCTTAATTTAGGGCAGTTTTAATTAAATCTTGCTAAAGTGATGGAGGCTCCACATATTTTTATCGTGGTGGAAAGCTATGAGATTTGGAAAGAGGATATGTGGGGAACATGATGTTAGAACTGCTTTCCCTGGCTATCCCCTACCCTGCACTGGCTTCCCAGGCATGCCCCAGAGGATGTCTCCCAAGAGAAGGCGCCATTCTCTCTTGGGAGTCTTATTTCCTTTGTTCTTGTTTGTTGAAGAAAACTAGCTGCCTTATATGCATTCAATACAATTAGCTGGGCTGGAAAGAGAAAGTCCAAATGACTTAGCAAAAAAAAAAGTTTAGATTACAAGATTATTTTTGAGAAAAACTTGGATTTGGCAGAAGTTCAAATTATAAATATTAAGAAACCAAGATCAAAGGTATCAAAGATAGAGTCTTTTAGTGCTTACTGCTCACCCATAACCAGTTCTGTTCCTCTGGACAAATGGTAGGGTTATATTTCCCCACCTCCTCCAAGTTTGGAGTAACGGTGAGATAGTGAATTAGAGATGATGTGTCACATGTGGGCCAGGACACCAACTGCCTATGTGAGAGGCTCCAGTGTTCTCTTCTGCTGCTGTGGAAGTAACTTACTGAGATGTTGGTGCCCCAAGACCAAAGAAGCCTGGATCTCTGAGCAACCACATGGTGTACAGCTGACCTGGAGTCCCCTGGACCTGAAGCTGAACTTGTATGTTGGGCTGGATTATATCATTGAGATTTGAGGGGGTTGATTGTTTCCTACAGCGGAGTCTCTTTTATGCTAACTAGCAAATAATGCTTTACTAGTAATCATTGTACGATAATGCCACATTATTTTAATTATTTTATATTAAATTACTTTGGAATTTCAAAAATCATCGGTCCAGTTTAGTCTGGAATAAGTGAAGTTTACTTTTTATGAGTCTAAATAAAATTGTTGGAGAACATATTTAACTGATTAAAGCAAACCTTATATGTCAGTTAGCTTTAAAATGTACCAAAATTTCAGGTTAAGGATAAAGGCAGCCCCTCAGAAGAAAAATAGTCAGAATGGGAGTTAGATTATATTTTTCAGGGATCATTACAGGCATGATCATGAGTGGAAAACAGACTTTTAAAAGGGATATGACTGAGTGGTTGGGAAAGAGGTAAGACGATGTCTGAAGAATTTCAACAAGTTTTGCCCATCAGGAAAACCTTCATTATAATGTCTTAGCGAAGGTAATGCCAGCTCTTCAGTAAACAAATACACTATGGCTCAAACCTGATAGAAGTTTACTTCTTATTCACATGAGTCTGCATTTTGTCCATTTGTGCTGTTATAAAAAAATACCTGAGCCTGGATAATTTATAAAGAACCTGAATTTCTCACCATTCTGGAGGCTGGGGAGTCTAAGATCTGAGCAGGATTGGGGTCTGCTTTTTAGCTTAACAGAATAATCATAGATATACCTTCCGTGGTTGACAGACTATTCTGCTCTCTGCTTCCAAGATGGTGCCCAATGGCTGCATCCTCCAGAGGGGAACCACGCCGTGTCTTCACATGGTGGCAGGGAAAGAAGGGCAAGAGGCCAAATGCTGTGTCCTCACATGGCAGAAGAGCAGAAAATAGCAAAGGTATTCTCTCAGGCCCCTTTCTGAGCAGGCCCATCCATGAGGGCCTGCTCTCCTGACTTAACCACCCCCTCTCTTAATACTATCAAACTGGCCATTAAGTTTCCACATATGAATTTGGAGGGACATATTCAGATCATCAATTTTTGTTATAAATTGGTGGACAACTCTCCTGTAAGTGATACTTCAGGGATTTGGGCTCTTTCCTCTCTTCAACATATTTTTCCAATGTTGCAAAACTCATTGCTCATCTGTGCAGGCCAGGAGAAGGTACAGACAATGTGGGATGTTTTTATAGTCTGGGCTACAGGGGGGTATATGTTACAGCCCCTGGCATGTTATTGGTCAGAATTCAGTCACATGACCACTCCTAATTGCAAGGGAGCCTGGGAAATGTTATCTAGTTGTGTGGCCAGGAGGAAGAGGAAGAGGTTTGATAAAGAGCTAGCCAGATTACAACACAAAGGGTCTCCATTTTATCAAAGTTGAATTTGAGTGTGCTTTAGCGTGTAACCCATGTAGAAAGAGCCACAAATGATATCATCTATGTGCAGCTTATATTCAGGGAGTGGGAGGGCTGAGTGGGATTTTACTAGGACACAGTTTTCTGCTTCTTAGATTAAAATAAAAATCATAGATATATCTTCCAGGATGGCCAGATTATTGAAAATATAATACAAACAAGTGTAGGTGAAGCAGTTAGAAGCACTGAATAGCTTCTAACTATGGGAAAGCCTGAGAGGTAGACTCTACCGTGACATCAAAATGGCTATTTTGGAGAATATGGTTTTTAGGTCTCAGGGCCGTACAGAGAATCAAATGCACTTGGGACCCTGTGCACTGGTTAAATGAAAGATGCCTACAACACTCTTCAGATTGCAAATTGAACATTAGCGTTCCTTACAGACATGCAACTTTTTTAGCCACAGAAGCTTTGTGCACCGAGTGAAGAAGTCAAGGATAAGGAGAGTTCAAGTTGTTGCCCTGCCCTACCTGGGACCAGCTTCCCTGGAGCATGACTGCTACTGTGAGGCTGACAATCAAATGGGCTTTGAAACAGTTTATACAAGCTGATTTCTACTAGAAACATAAGAAATTTGCAGGAAGTTTCATGCAAGGAAGCAGAGAAAAGGGCTTTGAGTTGTGTTAGTGGTTCCACCGGATGGTAAACAGCAGAGAAGAGATGTTAGATGAGGAACCAAACTGTAGAGATTTATTTGCAATTCTAAAGCCACCAGACGTCTGATTTAGTTACCAGCCACCTCACTGCCCTAGAAGAGAGAAGAGGGTATAGGGAAGGGAAGTTAGGATTTCTGTACTGAATTCGTAAGTAGGAATCTGTCACTTCACAAACGTGTTCAGTGTTGTGGTGGGAGGAGCTACGACGGCCTGGCATCCCCGAGGGAGTGGCAGAAGCTGCCTTGGATCAATCCTTGCGGTAGAAACATCAGCAACTTTTGGCAGAGTGGCTGTGCAATTTGAGATCTGATATTAAATCGGAGGGGCTCTTTGAGTTCCCTCTATGGTGTGGCTAATCAAGCCTGAGGCCAAAAAAAGGCAATGTAACACCTTCTGTGAACTAGGTTGAAGGCAATAGACCCTGTTTTGTCCTCTGAAGAGGCCACACATAAGGCATTTCTCAGGCCCCAGCACGGGTGAGTCAGTGTCCCCCACAAGGCTGCATTGGACTTTGGTGTAAGTGACATGTGTATTTTATTTGTGGCAAGAAACCACATTTCAGCTTGTAACTTCGAGGAAACGTGGTCTGTGGATAACACTGAGGGCAGAGACTTTGGTGAGAGAGGCTGGGTAGTGGGCTCAAGTGTTAAAGATACAACAGGAAAGGGGACAGGCTCTTTTTGTCCCCAAGGCTCCAGCCCTATAGGGGAGGGAGAAGAAAAGAGAATCTGTGTTGAATGAAGGCATGGGCTGAGCATCACAAGGGGAAATATTGGCCTCAAGTCAATATCATATTTTGGCTGTTCCCACATACGTCTAAAGGGAAGTTATGAAATTTATTTTTTGGCTCTGGAAGAATTGTAAGAAGGTGAAGGATTTTATAGCATTGAATTCAAAGCAAAGGTCCATGGCTTCAAGTGGCTCCTCATGAGAACAGCAATTAGAGCACTGTAAAATCCTTATGCCACCTCATCCAAAAACTCACCTCCAAAGCTCCATTATTTCTCAAGGATTTAGGAGTTGGATATTTATTTCTTTTGACTATACAAGAGCTGAAAGGACTGTGAAGGCACTCAAATTTATGTGGGTTCCACTGAGTAGGCTGCTTGAAAATAAGCCTCGTCTCAGTACTAAAACGAACTGGCCAGACTTTCTTGGGGGGTGGTGGCAGATGCTTTGCTAGTACATAATTTATTGTAATGATGAAATGTTGTTGTAAGGAACAATGGTGCTGCTAGAAATTATGTTCCTAGTCTTAGGGCCTTGAGATGTACCCAAACTCCTATTGATCTCAGGGATTTGATGCTTTTAATTCAGTTATACACTGTCAGGAGAGGGGAGGGTAGAGAGAGAGAGCATAGGTGTTTCCATCAGTCATATCTCTGAATGAGTGCCAGTTTGATTACTAATTATTTATTTATCAATATATCGACTCATTCATATGTGCATATCTAACTCTCAAAAAAAATACTAGAGGCAGCCAAAATGTGTTCTATCCCATTCCTCCTTCCTTTGTTTATTCAACAAATATTCATTAAGACCTTATATATGCTCATGAGAACAGAGCTTTGAGCAAGACGGACAGGGAAAGGGTGGCAGAGCCACATGCTAGGGACACCTGAGGATCCCCAATCCAAAAGGCAATTCCTATCTATCCCATTATTTCCACAAGGAGGGGAGGTGAAATGTCTGCCTGCACATGACTGCCCATGTGTTTTCACTAGGGAGGGAAGCAGAGCCAGGTTTCAGCTGTTCCTTGGCCTACAGACTTTCTTCTTTTGAGCTGTACAGAGTTTGAGTCAGAAGTTGCCTTCTAAGATCTTCCAAACCAGTTTTAGCCAGCTAGTTTTTAATGCAATAACCACCAAGATATTCCATTATCTGTAGACCAGTGGTTTGTAATTTTTCCCCTTTCTAACAGCCCAAATTAGAAATAATTTGGAAAAATTTAGGAAACACAAGTGCAGAGAAAATAAATAAGACTGATTCGATGGTCTTATATACTAAACAAAACCTGATTGATGGGCCTCGACCTTGGGTCAGTTCTTTCCTCCTGGACACATGGCACTCTCTGGCTGAGGAAGGGACCACTGAGGGTGTTTGAGAGACACAGGCCTTCCCTCCGTCACCCAGCCTGGCCCAGAGGCACTTGGCAGAGAAGGTGTAGGAGACTGCCCTGAGCTTGAAGACAGTTGGGAGTGAGTCAGAAGGGACTTAAGGGTAGTTACAAGGCCCCAGAGCCATGTTGACCACTTTTCAAGGCTTAAAATGAAACACATGGTTTGATGTATGAGTTACAACAGGAGAGAAAATCTGGAATTAGAAAATACATTGCAAGGTGTTGTAGCTAAGTCCAAAGTGGGATTCAGAGGTTTGCTATTGACTGAACTGATGGTTTATCTGTTGAACTCTGAGCACCTGTTTATAGGACGTAACATACACAGGACCTTTGTTAGCTGGAGAGCATGGAAGGAGATGGTGGTAGAATTGCCTTGGAAAAGACAAGGGAAAGAAACTGAAGGATGGAGGGGGCAGCCGAGGGCCAGTCTCTGCCAGGCTCCCCATGCAGACAGAAGGGCTTAGAAGGAAAGCCAGCGAGGCTGCTTTCATGAGGAAGTCGAGGACACTCTGGGTACAAGCAGGGATGCTTCAAGGCTCATGGACTAAACATGCCAGACACTCTTCTTCTATCTCTGTATGGAGCCTGCTCTTGCATTTCAAGGGCTGGTGACTTTAGATGCCCTGAGAGATGGCACCTCCTCCTTGCCCCAGATAATCAGCACTCTTCAAGGGGCATTCACAACAGTGGCTCCCCAGAAAGCATCAGCTAAGGGGACATGGGCATGGAGCTTAGCAGACAATTTAGGGAAGGGAGGCACAGCGTGAGGCGAGAGGGACAAGCAGAGGAGTTTTGGTCACTGTCCTTTATGAGACTCAGACAAGGCAAGCTGCCCTGCAGAAACAACAAAAGATAACATAGCAACCAAGGGACGTTTTCTTTTAAACTCAAAACTAGGTCATGTGGTGGGAGACACAGTTGGATAATAGGATAGAGTATCTGAATTCAGGATTAGCCCAGAAAAATTGCCAAAGCAGTGTCAGACTAATTTGGTTGAAGGTTCCGTTTGATTAGATTCCTAAACCCTGCCAATATACGCTGCATTTATCCTGTCTATTGTCTAAGCAGAGCAGGAACCCACGGTCAACTTTATAAAACCAGCAGGAGCATTGCCAGCCAGCCTCCGGCTTTGAATTCTTTTGTGATCTAACATTTTAAGGAGGTTGTGTCAGTTGAGACCTATTTAGAATACAAATGATTGCCTGAACTCTCTTAAGGCTTGAAGAATATATTTTAATCACCGAGTCTTCCTCTAAGCCCAGCAGAGTATTCATGAATAAATTGTTGTGCCTTTCAGTCAACAGAAATCGGGCAGACTCGCTGCATTAATGAAACTTTCTCTTTCCCTGGTCCTTCTCATGGATGTGGCAACGTGCATTTCTCCTAGCTTTGTGAAACGCAGATGAAGTGTAATTTCCCCCAAATCGATCTGTTCTACATCACTGAATTTCAGCTATTGCATTTTTATGCCAGAATCAAATTTAGCTTATTATTATTGTTGTAGAAAATAATTCTAAGCCTTTAATTGTTGTGGCACTTGACAACTTTTTAAAATTCACAAATATTATTTAATTCTCTCGTCCTGATAACACTGGGGATGAAGCAGAACAGGATCTGGGCCCCCAGCTCTAAACCGACTCTTTTTTTTCCAGATGGTTAATTGAAGTTCTTAAAGGTTATGTGACTTGCCCCTAGCCAGGAGGATGTAAGCTGCAGAAGCAGGAATGCAAGCCAGGGTTAGTGACTCTGCATTCGTGAATTTGGGTCTCATAAACTCTCTTCAAAGTCTATAAAGTAGCTTCGATCATCCTTACCTCACAGCCTTACTGTGAGTGTGATGGGTACGTAGGCGCCTTTCACTTCCCATCTCTCCGAGGGACTGCAGTTTCTGAAGCCCACTGGGGCTGAGATGTGACAGCATACAGCTCTCCCCTCAGCCAGCCTGGAGGATAAGTGGCCAGTAGTCACACCATGCACGCGCACATTCACAACCACGTGTACACATGCACACATAGGCACATACGAGCAGGCAGGCTCCTCTCTGAATCTCAAATCTACAACAGGTTAAGAAGAAGAGGCCTCCTCCCCATCAGCCACTGTTCTGGTCCCTAAAGTCAGCTCCATAAATACCCCCGCCTGCTCCCTGCCACACAGACATTCACGGCAGCTTGCTCATCAGATCTAAGTTTACAGCCCTCTGAGGCCCTGGCGTTCATCTCCAGTCAGCTCTCATGCTTGCCTGCTGACTCATGCAAAGCTTTTGTCCTCTCCCTGTCCCAGAGACTCTGATGGGTTTGTCCTCACTCCCTGTTTGTCCAGTCATCCTTTGGCCCAGAGTTTGTGAGGGATATAACAATGGCCTGGGAGGATCTCTGTTTGGGCATCCCACTCTCTTAGCAAGCTCAGCTTGAGTGGGGATGGGAGGGGATCACAGGATGTTGTTGCTGTGGCCTCCTCCTCCAGGCTGGACTCCAGGGCTGGAACCTTTGCCATCACCTTGTCCAACTCCCTTCTTTTACAGAAGGGGAATTCCGGGCTTAGTTCTGGACTTAAGCTACCTGTCCAAGATGTTTTCATTTGAGGCAGGATGACTAGATAAACCATTTTTTATTTATTTAGGCTCCTCTGAAAAGAGTCAGAGGTACTCCACCTGGTCTCAGTGAGGAATTGCACAGTTTCAAGAAACAGAAGACTTCCCTGGAACCATTTTAGCCAAGAGCCTGCAGACAGGTGTCTGGAGGTACTGGTTCATAGCTCGGGGACACCAAGACAAGCTATTGGGTGACAGGTCTCAGTCTTTTCCTCGTGCTGTGACCTCATGTTCTCAAAAAGACTGCTGTACCTCCAGACAAGTGTCTGTATATCAGACAGAAAGATAGAGGAAGGGACATTGCCAGCAATTTCTTACGTCTCATTGGCCTATAGCGTGTCACATGACCACCACTCCTGACTATAAGGGACTCTGGGAAAAAAGAGCCTTTTGTCTTCCCTAGCCTCTGTAGTAGATACAGATCTCAGAGAAAGGGATTAGAACTGGGTGTTGGTGAATCAATCTGCCAGACAGTTCTCGTGAGGGCTGAGCCAGATTTAATTAGATTTAGAAGGAAAAAAGTATGTTCCTTTCACCTGAATATAAGAAGGAAATCCACGCCCTTCATACCTGTAATAAGCCTGTAAGTCTCTACTACAAGCTGGGGACTATGCTAGACATTGAAATTTGTGGGGAGGAAGATAAATAATTAAATATTCATTTAGCAAACGCTTGCCACATGTTTACTTTGTGTCAGGCAGGGGGCGTGGGGGGGTTCAGAGAATGGAGACATGCCCTTGGTTGCCCATAGCACAAAGTCTATTTTGAAATAAGAGTTTATGTGGCAGAAATGTAGAGGGGGACATTCAGATGGACAGGAAGGCTTCCTGGTGGAAGTGACACTGACCTGTCACCTTGTTTATCTCCCTCTTTATGTTGGCCCTCTGTATTTTCTCTCCCACTGCTGGGTAGGCTCTGCGGTGTCTAAGATCTCAGCCGAGACTCAGGGCATCTTTCAAGTGAAGTGAAATGCTACGCACAGAGATTGGGATTTTACTCTATGCTTATGAAGTTTACAACTAAGAAGAGAAGGGAGAATAATAATAATATCATAATTATGATACAACTACCACCCCTACTTATCAAGGGCTTACTATGTACAAAGTTCCAAGCACTTTATATGTATTAACTTATTTAATCCTCAGAACAATCCTGAAAGAAGGCATCTCCCCCACTCATCCAAAATTGTCACCGTTCTCCTAACGCAGTGATTCTCAACTTTCCTAATACCATGACCCTTTAATACAGTTCCTCATATTGTGGTGACCCCCAACTATAAAATTATTATCATTGCTAGCGAAAATAATTTTTTGGTTCGGGGTGACCACAACATGAGGGACTATATTGAAGGGTCGCAGCACTAGGAAGGTTGAGAACCACTGTTAGAGGCACATCAGCAGTGCATTCTCAGAGAGTTGCAGTGCAGCTGAGCAAGAGAGGGCGGAATATAAGGTTATGGGAATGAGTAGATTCTCCAGGGGCAAAGGTTCTGAGTGAGGACACTGGGCAGGAAAAGGACCTGGTGGTCCCTGATACCTGTGGGGCAAGTAGGCAGGATGCAATATAAAAACAGTAAAAGGCCACAGAACAACAGGGGGCATTTTTTTTCCAAACTGAAAGTTGAGTCATATGGCTGGAGACACAGTTGGATAATGAGACAGATTATCTGAATTCAGCACTGGCCCTTAACTTGATTGCAGGCTTTATTTGATTGGCTCTCTAAACTGTAGTTATGTGTGCTTATTTATGCAGCCCGTTATCTAAGCAGAATAAGAACCCATAGTCACCTCTTAAAAAGCCAGCAGGAGCAGGACCGGGAGTCTCTGGCTGTGTTGTGGAGAGTGGCTAGAACCTCGAGAGAAAGCCCATCGTCTTCTGGCAAAAGGACAGAATTCGAGGCAGCTATTGTCACTGTCAGTGGAGAAGATGGACAGTGGAAGCTCCTTAGCTGACCACCTGCCTACATTGACCACCTTAGACCAGACCTGCAACCCATGTACACGTCAGTACAGCAAGCCTAGTTCCTTATGTTGACCACCTCTGTGTGTTGACAAGTTTGTTTCTGTCCCTTGGGTGGTCAACTTACAGAGCTCTACTGTATTCGAAAGAATGATAAAAAAGAGTAGGGCCCTCAAATTCAGTGTATAGACCCTACCCAAATACCTGCTGATATCCGGAAAATGCACACACAGGGCTTTGAGCTGCCCCCAAGTGACAGGATATGCAATGTGGGTTCAACCAAGTTAACTTCTTGCTGAAACAAATCCATAAAACAAAATCTGTGTCCGTCCCTAAGCACTAGGTGTCATTTCCCTCATTTTAGAGGTGCCCTGCCATATCCCCTTGGCATCATGCACAGCACCTGGTACTCACCTGAGGCTGATCTGGCTGCTGGAGGCTCTGCTCTGCACAGAGTAGCCAGAGGAAGCCCCTCCCCAGAAGCAGCCTCAGCCAATGGCTGATGGGAATTTGTTGATCAACACCCCAGCTCCCTTGCTCCTGGGCATTTGGCCTTTGCTGTCCCCAGGAGTGCCCCAGTGGGATTAAGCTCCAGGTTTGGCACTGGCTTAATAATGCATCTCTCATTGGTTTGCTTCTTCTCCCTTGCTGGTGCTTCCTAAGATCATCTCCCAACCAAACTACTTTCACTAGAATCTATATGGGTGGGGGTGGGGTGCTGCTTCTGTGGGGGAAACCAAACTAAAATGATAGGCTCAGGAAAGTTTAGCAAATTGTTCAGATTGCCAGTTAATAAGTGGGCAGCCAAGACTTAAGCCTATGGCTTACTGATTCAAAGCCTTACTTCTTAACTCTAGCTTCTTAACTTTATAATTCATGCGCACATGGAAAAAATCACTCAACTATAACCTCAATGGACTCCAAAAAAGACAATAAAGGCTGAATTCTTCTTTTATCTTTTTGTTGTTGTTGTTTTGAGACAGGATCTTGCTCTGTTGCCCAGGCTGGAGATGCAGTGGCACAATCATGGCTCATGACAGTCTTGAACTCCTGGGCTCCAGTGATCCTCCTGTCTCAGCCTCCTGGGTAGCTGGGGCTATAGGTGTATGCTACCATGCCTGGCTAACTTTTTAAAAATCTTATAGATTAAGGGTCTTGTATTGCCCAGGCTAGTCTCAAACTCAAGTTACTGGCCTCAAGTTACTCTCTTGCTTCAACCTCCCAAAGTGCTGGGATTATAGGTGTGAGCCACTGAGTCCAGCAGGATACTGGATGTGTTTGAGTGTAGAAGTTTTGGATTAGGCACTTGAGGCCAGCTAAATTATTCTCCATAATAGAAGGAGAAGAATTTTGCTTCCCAGAGCTACCAGAGAGGAGGGTGAGACTGGGAAGAGGTGAGAGGGGGAAGAGGCAGCAAGCTGACAGAATCCCGTGTGGTCGGCCACATGACCTTACATTTTCCCTACAGTCTGAACTGTGATGTCTAAACTGGAGTCAAAGGCAGGGCCCACGTCCCAGCGGGGGCTGTGAGTGTTGCTGTGTGGTGGGGAGGATTTGGCTGCCCTTGGCCTCCCTCAAGTGTCAGCAGCTGTGGGAACAGCTGGGGGACAGATTGATAACTCAGTTTTGAATTCTCCTTCATAATTAGCTCAAGGCCCAAGAGAGGTATGAAAGGAAAGGTCAGGCCTTCCCTAAGGTTGCTCCTCCTCCTCATCAGGTCCCCCAGGCCCGCCAGTGGGGGTCTCCCACCTCGGCCTCCCACCCAGGCTCCCTCTGGAAGGGGGCAGAGCAGATGCTGCTCTCCTGGGGCTCTGCTTGGAAAAGTGCTCATCGGGAAAGGCTGGCAGAGAGCACACTACGCATTCCTCCCCAGAGGAGAGCAGGGCCCACCTGCAAAGTCTCTTCTGTAAGCACAGAATGTCCCCAAAGCATGTCCTCCTCACCCAACTGACCCTGCACAGAGGCAGCCTTCATGACTCGGGAGGAGGAGACTGCTGACACATGCTGAACTCCTCGGAGACCACCCGGACTCTCAGGACAGCTGGGCCCTCCCGACCGAGTAGACGTTCAGCAGAAAGGGACGGCTCCTAACTGGCTTTTCTCTGCCACACCTGGGATGTGGAACATTCCTATATCTCCTGTGGGGCCAAGAACTCAGCAACTCAGCTTCACTGGGTGTATGAGTGAACCACAAACTCCAGAGAGCTCTATGAGAGGATCAGGATTCAGATACAGCTGAAGGGTCAATGGAAGGTGACTTTTGGTTTTGTGGGCCTGAGTTCAGATCCCTCTCAGCCTCTCCCCAAGATCTCTTAGGAAGAAGAAGAAAATGGCGATAGGCAGCACTCACTCCACACTCCAACATTGTAGTAAGATTAGATGATTCACCTCTATGCACCTGCTAAGTACTTAGCAGGTGCTAAATAAATGGGAAAGCAATTATTAATACCAGTGTGCCTGGGAACAGTAAGGATAGCATGATCCCATGTATGTAAAGTCGTGCACTGATAGGATATTTATCAAACTTTAATAGTGGTTATCTCTGGGTAATGGGATTGGTGGTAATTTTTACTTTTATTTATCTGTATGTTCCTTGAATTTTTCTTTTTTTACAGTACATGTGACATAAAAAAAAATTGCTCATCTTCAATCTCAACAGGCTCTAGTAAAGCTGGATTCTTGATGTGCTTGACTGTGGAAGTTTGGGATTAGAAACTGGGTGGGGGGCATAAATTACTCTTCATTGTAGAGGGACAAGAATTTGGGTTTCCCAAGCAACCTGAGAGGAGGGTGAGACTGGGAAGAGGAGGGAAGGGGAAGAGACATCAAGTTGACAGAATCCTGTGTGGTCGGCAACATGACCTAAAATTTTCCCTAAAGTCGGGAAGAAAAGGCGATCAAGGGTATCCATATAGGGTCAGAAGAGATCAAACTTTCACTCTTCACAGATGATATGATTGTATATCTGGAAAACACCAGGGATTCTACCACAAAACTCTTAGAAGTGATCAAGGAATACAGCAGCGTCTCAGTTTACAAAATCAACATTCATCATACTCTGGTTTCTCTTCAGATCGCACAAATCTTTCGCCTTTTACAAAATCAACATTCATAAATCGGTATGGTTTATATATACCAACAATAGTCAAGTTGAAAAAACAGCTAAGGACTCTATTCCATTCACAGTAGTGCCAAAGAAGATGAAATACTTGTAGTTTATCTAACAAAGGACATGAAAGATCTCTGTAAAGAGAACTATGAAACTCTAAGAACAGAAATAGCTGAAAACATTAACAAATGAAAAAACATACCATGCTCATGGCTGGGAAGAATCAACATTGTTAAAATGTCCATACTACCCAAAGCAATATATAATTTTAATGCAATCCCTATTAAAGCTCTGCTGTCATACTTTAAAGATCTTGAAAAAACAATACTTCGTTTTATATGGAATCAGAAAAAACCTCAAATAGCCAACACATTACTCAGAAATAAAAACAAAGCAGGAGGAATCACGCTACCAGACCTCAGACTATACTACAAATTGATAGTGATCAAAACAGCATGGTACTGGCACAAAAACAGAGAAGTAGGTGTCTGGAACAGAATAGAGAACCAAGAGATGAATCCAGCTAGTTACTGTTATTTGATTTTTGACAAGCCAATTAAAACATTCAGTGGGGAAAAGATTCCCTATTTAACAAATGGTGCTGGGTGAACTGGCTGGCAACCTGTGGAGGACTGAAACTGGACCCACACCTTTCACCATTAACTAAGATAGACTCTCACTGGATTAAAGATTTAAACTTAAGACATGAAACTATAAAAATACTTGAAGAGAGTGTAGGGAAAACCCTTGAAGAAATCGGTCTGGGTGAGTATTTTATGAGGAGGACCCCCCAGGCAATTGAAGCAGCTTCAAAAATACACTACTGGGACCTGATCAAACTAAAAAGCTTCTGCACAGCCAAGAACACAGTAAGTAAAGCAAGCAAGCAGCCCTCAGAATGGGAAAAGATATTTGCAGGTTATGTCTCCGACAAATGTTTAATAATCAGAATCCACAGAGAACTCAAATGTATTAGCAAGAAAAGAACAAGTGATCCCATCGCAGGTTGGGCAAGGGACTTGAAGAGAAACTTCTCTGAAGAAGACAGGCACATGGCCTACAGACATATGAAAAAATGCTCATCATCTTTAATCATCAGAGAAATGCAAATCAAAACTACTTTGAGATACCTTCTAACTCCGGTAAGATTAGCCCATATGACAAAATCCCAAGACCAGAGATGTTGGTGTGGATGTGGAGAAAAGGGAACACTTCTACACTGCTGGTGGGAATGCAAATTAATACGTTCCTTTTGGAAAGATGTTTGGAGAACACTTAGAGATCTAAAAATAGACCTGCCATTCAATCCTATGATTCCTCTACTAGGCATACACTCAGAAGACCAAAAATCACATCATAATAAAGATATTTGTACCAGAATGTTTAGTGCAGCCCAATTTATAATTGCTAAGTCATGGAAAAAGCCCAAGTGCCCATCGATCCATGAATGGATTAATAAATTGTGGTATATGTACACCATGGAATATTATGCAGCCTTAAAGAAAGATGGAGACTTTACCTCTTTCATGTTTACATGGATGGAGCTGGAACATATTCTTCTTAGTAAAGTATCTCAAGAATGGAAGAAAAAGTATCCAATGTACTGAGCCCTACTATGAAACTAATTTATGGCTTCCAGTTATAACCCAAGAATAGGGGGAAGGGGGAAAGGGAGGTGTGGGAGGGGGAGGTAGGCAGAGGGAGGGTGATGGTGGGATTACACCTGGGTGCTCCTTACAAGGGTATATGTGAAACTTAGTAAATGTAGAATGTAAATGTCTTAACACAATAAGAAAATGCCAGGAAAGCTATGTTAACCAGTGTGATGAAAATGTGTCAAATGGTCCCTAAAACCAGTGTATGGTGCCCCATGATCGCATTAATGTACACATAGCTATGATTTAATAAAAAAAGGGCAGCGCCTGTGGCTCAGTGAGTAGGGCTCCGGCCCCATATGCCGAGGGTGGTGGGTTCGGACCCAGCCCCAGCCAAACTGCAACAAAAAAAATAACCAGGCGTTGTGGCAGGTGCCTGTAGTCCCAGCTGCTCGGGAGGCTGAGGCAAGAGAATCGCAGAAGCCCAAGAGTTAGAGGTTGCTGTGAGCCGTGTGACACCACGGCACTCTACCCGAGGGCGGTACAATGAGACTCTGTCTTTACAAAACAAACAAAAAAAAAAATTTCCCTAAAATCTTCTACTCACCCAAATGCTTGTGATTGTTGTGGGAACTGAAATGGGGGTCCAATTTCATGTAAGAATTAACATGGAGTATTACAGAGACAGCATCTGAAGACATATTGCCTACAGATGGACCAACCATCTATTCTATTCTTCCAGGAATCAGTAGAAATCTTAGGAAGACCCTTGAGTTTCAAGGGACATGCAATTGCTAGGGCTTTAGCCAAATTCTTCCAGCTAACTATTGTGCATAACAAACATCCCAAACTTAGTGGCATAAAACAATGATAATGTTTTATTGCCGTCTCCCCAAGTTCTGAGGGTCGGCTGGACAAAGCCAAGCAGCTCTTGTGTGGAGTCTTTCCTGTGGCTGTAGCTAGAGTCGTGAAAAGCCTTCCCCGTTCACGGGTCTGGGCATCTGGGCTGCAGCGGCTCAGACAGCTGTCTGGGACAGCTGGGGCTCCTTAGTATTTCTCCCCATCTCTCTGGTGTCTCTACACATGGTGTCTCCAGCAGGGCATCTTTGGGAGGTGGGGGGCTAGACTTCTTACCCGGGTCTTTGTGGTTCCAAAGGCATGTGTCCAGAGAGTGAGCCAGGTGGAAACCGTATTGCCTTCCTGAACCAGCTTTTTGGAAGTCACACAGAGTCATTTTCATTAGTTGAAGCAGTCAAAAGGCCCACCCAAGTTCAAGGGGACCCAGCCTCCATCTCTTGATGGAGAAGTCGCAAGGTTCTGGAATGAACATATGGGATTGAAAACATTATTGTGGCCTTTTTTGGAAAATATAGTCTGCAACAAGACAGTTCACAGATGTTGAGGGGCCGGGCGGTCCCCAGCTCATATCTGACTTGCAATCAGGAAAACACAACAGAACTATTTTCTCTTTTTTAATAACAACAAAATATTAACAGAAGTAGACTTCAAATCAAATCTAAGATTATTTACAAGAACATGGATGATGAATAAGGACTTTTATTGTAGCAGATTTACTGGAATTGGCTGTGAAAATCATAACGAAAATGAACGAGCCAGAAAGAAAAATGTTACTCTCTTGCTCAAAACTCTTTCTGGATGGAGCTAGCAGTGCTGGAAACTGAATGGGAAAAGCCTGGAAGAAGCCCCAGGGTCAGAGGCTCAGGCCTTGGCTGTTGGCAGGGAGTGCAGGGATCAGCGTGAGAGATCGCTGACATGAGCAGAGCCCAGGATGGGTGCAGAGAGGGGGGACCTCAGCATAGCAGACACCTGTTTTTTCTACATGTCACTTACTTCATGCGCATGTGTGTTCCCTCAATAGTGACACCTGAGGGGATGGCTTCAGGGCCCCAGGACTCTCCTGCCCCACTCCAGACCCCAACATGTGAGTTGAGGGCATCTGGGCATTGGCCTCCTTTCATCATGGCGTCCCTGGAGTGCCAACCTCACTGACCATCTTCTGCAGATGATGAGGGCCCTTTCCCATGAGGAACTGGCTCCCTCTCTGGCTCGTGCACCTGGAGGGAGCCCCAGGGTCATTTGGATTGGGAAGCAGCTTTTGGGTGGAGAAGGATTGTGAGGGCACCTTTGGGTACAGAGAGAAGAGGGCCTTGGTCAGTGGTCAGTGGGTGGTGGAGCAGTGATACAAGTTGAAAACATTTCCTAACCTTGGGAAGTAAGAGGAAGCAAGGCGGGGGATGGGGGGCAGTGGTGGTAAACCTCTACAAGCGCTTGGCCACTGCCCCTTTCCTCCCAGAGTGTCAGGACCAGCACTCCCAGGGCTCCTGCACCCACCTGCCTTCAGGAAGCTGCAACTGCCTCTCCTGCACCCCATTCTCTTCTGACTTTACTGGATGACACTGTGGCCCGTTCTTGTTCTGGCTTCTTTGGAGATGGAACGCAATAGATGAGCACTTTCTGATTTCTCTTTAAGTAAGTTGCCCCCTTGATCTTCTTTCATAGACTTCAGTAATGCATGTCTTGCCAAGACCTTAGGGATCATCTAATTCTACCTCTTTATTTTATAAGTGAGGAAACTGAGGACTAGAGAGGAGAAAAATGATTTGTCCGCCAGTCTCCCCACCAGCGTTTCAACGAACACTTGCCAAGGGCATGGCACAGACGTCCCTCCCCATGCCAGCAGCCCCCTCCAGGTCTCTTTCCTGCAGCGGCCAGGCCATGTGAAGCTCATGCCAAGACTGTCAACCAGAAATGTGTCTGTCTTCTTTCTTGAGGTGAGCTGTGGGTCTGCAAGCTGACCCCTCAAGACCCCAGCAGTGCAGCACACAGTAAGCCAGAAACATATGTGGTGAGCAATAAGAATCATAAATTTTATGAGATTATGTGTTCCTAATGTGAGATTTCAGGCTGATCTGTTTGTAGAGCTATGCCAAGCTTCAGCATGATTCAATCAAGTTGTGCTTAATCTTCCCTTATTTACTCTGGGCAAGGGTGAGTCACAGAGTATGTCTCTCATCCAGTCTGCTGCACTAATTTGCCCCAAGGATTTTGATGGACTGGTGATTTGTATTCTCTGAATGTTCAGAGTTTATTTACTTATAGCATTAAATGGCGTCTGGATTATATACAGTGAAAGTCTGTATCTGTACTGAGGACCAGGTCCTCTTTGGAGAGTCCAACGGGGGGACAGGTGGTGGCCTATTGGAGGTTTCACAGCTTCTTTTCAGTCAAGGCCAAAGCATGCAAAATGTTTTGTTGCCTATTGATTAACTCATGGAATTTAACTCTGTGGTCTCTTTATCATAGAGAAAGGCATTTTGGCTAGCTTCCCGCACTCTGACCATAGGCCATGTGCATCTGGAATACAGGGGTAATATCGCCATCACGTCTAAAGTTATAAAGCCTGGAAAATTTGCCCAAGGCTGGGTGTGACGCCAGCTGCCAAGCATCCCCAGCGTCCAATTTTTGCTGCCTCTGGGGAGATGGGAACATGCAGATGGAATCTGGGGCCTGTGTCCTCAGTGCCTTCTCTCGACACTCTGAGGAGATGTCAGTCCCCTTGGTCTGCACGCAGTGAAACCCATCTGCAGTCTAATGCTGAAGGTTTGGGAGCCCCCTGGCTTCCATAGGATGGGAGAGAGGTGAGGTTTTGGCCTTCCAGGCCTGAGATTATGGAAAAAAGCGTTTTCCTTGATTTCTACTTTGATCGTGGTGTCCATTGTCCTAGTTGCCTGGGACTGAGGGCGTTCCCAGGATTTTCAGTGCTAAAAAGGAGAAAGTTCTAGGCAACCCAGTGCAGGTTGGTCATACTAACTTGGATGTCCCTTGACTTTGGCAAATCAGGCCTTAAGATGTAGCAGAGCTACAGATGTAGTGTTGGTGGGAGAAGTGCTCTTTCCTTCCCAAGCAGCTGCCATAGGGCCTCAGACTAGAAGCAAAGACTCCCCAGCCACCCCTGCCATCCCAAGAGGGAAAGTTTCCCTGCCAGTCACCCAGGCAAACAAAGCCCGTCTCCCTCCACTGAGGGTGGCAACAGGCGTCCCTGCCAGTGTGCAGCATTGGCAGGCTCTCTGCCCACTTTTTTTTTAATTTTAATTTTTAATTTCTATTTTTTTTTCACCATACACTGGCTTTTATATATCATTTAACAAATTTTCATCATACTGGTTAACATAGCCTTCCTGGCATTTTCTTAGTTATTATGTTAAGACATTTATATTCCACATTTAGTAAGTTTCACATGTACCCTTGTTCTTTGCCCACTTTAAGAGGTAGAGAAGCCCAGTCTGTGTGGCATATAATCACACAGAAGCAGATGTCATTGAGACGATGGTGTGACCCTGCAGGAGAGGGCAGACTCTGAGGCTGAATGTCAGCATTCCCGAAACTCTGATGGGCTGAAGCAGTTTCAAACTAGTTTTAAGCTGGCAGCAGGTTTTGGATTTCTCCTGGGGATGGAGCGGGAGGGGACTGAGTATATGTGTATGTGTTTTCCTTTTAGGGGTAAAAGCTCAGAACTCTATGGTCAACTCTTTGGTTATAAAAGTAACATTCTGATTCTATTGCACCTGGTTAAGAGTGCAGACTCTGTAGCCAGATTCTGCTACTTAATTGGACTTTAGGTAATTAGTATTCCCTCTTTGGGGCTCAGTCTCTTAATCTGAAAAACAGGCACAAGAATTTAGAACAGGGCCTGGTACATAGTAAAATATTATCTACGGCACCAAAATGAAACGACAGAGTCAAACAGGTTAAATTACTTTGTACAGTAGTGTACAAAGTTTTGGTTGTCATCAGAATTGCACACCAGCAGGAAGCTAGTTGCCTGTCACCTCTGCCACCTTGTCTCCCTGCTTTACATTGCGTCTCTCATTCTGTCTTGCTGCCCAGTCACGTCTCCCAGGCTGGGCTGGCTGCACTTCTTGCTTTGAGTATGGACATAGTGAAGGCTGTGGAGATGGACAAAGTTTTATTAAAGACCTGGATTGACAAAAGGTTTGTACAAAAATAGCTCACTGGCCATCAGATGGGAAAATTCCAGGATCTCAGTGGCAGAGGTCCTTTGCCAGGGACCGCTCCTGGCTGCTACTGTGCTGCATGCAGGCTGCCTCCTCCCGGAAGCCTGACTTCAACCACCCCGCTTACCCAGACACCAGACAACACTAACCTTCTCTCGGCTCCGGCAGGAGGAAGATGCTCTCATCTTGCCCTATCTCCCAGTCAACACATGACTTCTTTGGCTCCTTCTTAGGGCAATATGTTGAATTTCTCTGTATCATTTCATATCATATACCACCAATTTTACTTGCCAAATGAGTCCTGAGCAAATAAATTCAATAGTGGATGTTTTGAAAGCTTATCTTTACCTTGAATTTTATAATCCTTGTTTTCATTAATATACCCAAATTTTCTAAAAGAGAATTGCATGGAATCTCTAGTTGGGTTGTTAGTGCCATAATGGCATAAACTCAACTTTCCCATCATGCATTAGACAGCATTTCAAATTTATGTTTGTAAATGTGTTTTTAATACACAACATTTCGCCGAAGCTGAAAGGCAGTTAAATAGATCCAGTATGGTACAAAAAAATTCAGTCATGTCAGAAGAGATTTTTACTGCACCATTCACCACCAAGATTAAAATGTCTACAGTCGAGGAAGAGAAAATGCCCTCAGCTTATTTCTTAGAATCATCTGCCCTCATTCTGTCTTGTTTTCCATGCATATTTACAATGCTGCCATATCCATGAACCCTCAAACTATTTTATTTCTTGATTGTTTTTGTAAGTAGTCTATTAACTATTTACTATCCTTCTCCAGTTGTGTCATCTACTGGGGGGAAAAATCCCAATATGTTTACATATAGAAATATTTGCATTTTGGGAATCCACAAATCCAACAAAAATGATCTGTTCTATATCCATCGAGGTTTGTGTCTCAAATACAAAATCAAGGTTATAGCCAAAATAATATTGGTTAGCTCTTCTTACCTTATTCAGACTGTTTTCCTTCATTGCCTCTGCTATAATTTTAATTATTTAGTTTTGTATTTCATTCCCTAAATAGGTACAATATTATTTGGTGTCAACATTTATATTATGCATAAACATTCTGTCACAGTATTATCGATTTTTGCTTTTACTTCTGCCAATGGGATAGAATTTCCATTGTCATGTGCATGCTCAGAACATTTTTTGGATGCTCTTTTGAACACTAGATTTTGTTTGCCAAAAATTAAACCATGTTTAATCTTCATTGAACAACAACACGATAATTTTTTTCTCATTTTTAAATTTATCAGACACATTGATTTATTTTTAAAACCAGATGTCAGTTTTTCAATATTATATTAGTGAGACTAAGTCAGGGAAAACATGAGTAATGAACAATGCCAAGACCCCAGGGGTAGGATACAGCCAAACTTGATTCCACATTTATGCAATACCTGCTGCAGGTCTGGGTGACTTCTCAGAGCTACAAGGATCCCCGTGGACAGAGATGCTATCATCCTGAAGGTTTACCCTCTTGAGCACATAGCCTCCTCTGTCCATGTGACAGGTGAGAATGATGGAAGGTCTTATACCAACACTGAAATGCTTCAGCTCAGAAGGACAGAGTCACCGCCATTCACCACCCATTGGCCAAACTGGTCATGGTCCTGTCGCAAGGGCAAGGGGAGTGAGCAGAGAAGGAGAAGAGAACCAAATATCAGTAAGCACCAGACGCCTTTGCCACAACAACTTAACATTTACTGTTGTGCTTTTGGTGGTCTTCGTGTTTACAAATAATGTGTGATAAGAGCTTCTAGTCTTTGCGCCCATTTTTATTTTTTGTTCTTCCCATCCCCAAAGATAAGACAAAATACAGAATCTTTTGAGGAAGAATAAAGTAAAATATGATCTAGTGATTTTTTTCACCATTTGGAAGAATTCATGTGTACTAAATTTGCAAAAGCTTCCTATTTCTAATGTCTTTGGAAAGCTATAATTTCTCATTTGAGGTTAAAAAAATTCAACCACAGTATCCTTATATGTAATCTTCAAATTATGTGGTCTCTCTGGCTCCAACTGTATCCACTTTGTAAAACCGCCTGCCCCTTTATATTCTCCTAAATAATTATGTGAGTCCCTGAGATAGTTTTAAGAGTGTCTCTCCAGCTGATACTATAGGCTTCTGTTTATCTCCAGCTGATACTATAGGCTTCTGTTTATCTCCAGCTGATACTATAGGCTTCTGTTTATTTCCTTCTTTTCCTGTTTGGCCGCTTCTGCTACTTGTGAGTGCTGATACAGCAGCTATGTCTTCAAAGATACAACCTCACACTGCAGCTCTCCCTCTCCTCTGCCTCTTCCTGTCCCCACCTGTAGGCTGACTGTACCACTGAAATATGTGCTCCCAAGATCCCAAGAAATGGTAGAAAAATAGCTCTTTTAGTGCTCAGGCTCTGCAGTGGTCAGCTAGTGCCACATAACAATACCCCCAAATTCAATGGTTTAAGCATTTATTTTGCTCATGATTCTTTTATGTCTGTGGCCAGCAGCAGGTCAACTTTGCTGACCTTGACTGAATTCTTTTTTATGTGTGTGGGGTCTTAGTTGGGGTGACTAGGCTGATCAGCTCTGGTTCACATGGTATCTTATCCTCGAAGCAGGCTAGCTCAGGCATGTGCACATGGATGTGACAGGAATCCCAAGACAAAGAGCAGACATAGTGTAAGACCTTGCAAGGCCTGAGCTCAGAATTAGCAAACATCTCTTATACCATATTCTGTTGGCTAGAGGAAGTTACAGGATCAGCCCCAAACCAAGGAGATGAGAAAGAAACTCTACCTCTCAATGTGAGGAGCTGCAAAGTCACTTTGCAAAAGGTATGGACACAGGAGGAGTAAAGGACTTTTGCCGTATCTCTAACCCTCCAAAGCCTTTCCTTGGAATTGAAGTGGGAGTCTGTGGGGATGGGGCTAGAGGATATGAGAATGATAGGTACTATTTAATTCAGGATCACACTTGTCCCCAGTACTAGTCTGTTGACCTTGACCATATTCAGACATGTCAGTACCATGACAGTGAATATAACCCAAGTTCAAGATGAACCCATGGAATGTGAGTGAGGTCTCAATATGGCTGCTAAAGTTCACCAACAGATGGGGGAAGAAACCTCTCAAGGAGCCTTGTAAGAGATATCTCCTCCTTAGCTTCCCACTTATTAGTGTCACTTCCCTAGGACTGCCAAAAGCAAGAAAACCACTCCTCTCTCCCACGGGGTAGATAGGTGAAGTCTTTGTCTCTAGGGTGTTACTAAGCAAGGGAGGGAGGGAAGAAGAGAAGCTGACCTGGCTGCTGCATTCATCCTGACCTTTCTGTGCTCAAGGCTCACTCTGTCCCTCCCTCTGAACCAAGAGAGGAGCCACAGGATATAGCTGAATAACAGGAAGGGGTCACAGTGATCATCTTACGTTCCAGCTGAAGTAGTTTCTGTGCCTCACCTCTCAGTGCCAACCCAGAAAGAAGTACATGGCTTCACAGACATGAGTAGGCTTTGAGAGCCCATCCAGTGGACAAGCTGACTCTGTGCAGGAGATGAGTCCCAATTCTAAGCCATACTGGAAGAGGTAGAAACCATTATTATGTTTATCCAAGTGACATCAAGCCTCCAGCTCCAGTCTCCAGGGGTCTCTGGATCCTAAGGGGGATATATTAGCTAATTCTAGGGTACTCTGAGAGAAGAGGGCATGGTGGGGAAACTCTAGGCTTGGAGTTTGTAGGGCGTGGCATTTTAGCCTTGGCATAATGTTCAACAGAAGATAACAATATAAAACGGTTCATCTCTGGTTGAGCAGGAGGGGTGCCTGTGGATACTCAAGCCAGCAATGCCTTGGCTGGGCTCCAGTGGCTCCTCAGTGGAAGGGATCTATATTTTTCTTCTTCGCTCATATGGGGGCATTGTTCAGCCCCTATTTGGAAACAGAAGCTGCTTTTAAAAGTCTATAAAGTAAGCATTCCACAAATCCAAATTTTTTCATTTATTTGTTCATTTTCTACCTTGACCACTTCCAAATAGAATTTGGGGAAGCTTATAAGATTAATATGGTGAAACTAAGTCCCCAAATGACTATCACAAAACTGCAAGAAATATTCAAATAATTAAAGGCATGAGAAAGAGTAAAATTATATCCAAAAACCAGACCAAGAAAGGTTTCTTCTACTGAGCATAAAATTTAGCTCTTGGGGAATAAGAGGATAGTCGGATAGGTATAGAGATGACTAATGTTTACTAAGAACTTTCTATGTGCTAGACACTGAAATTAGATTGTGTCAGCCAAATCTTTTCCTGAGCTTTTCAGTAACAAGGGTAAAGAAGAGAAATTAACAGTCTCATAAAAAGAATCTCCATAAATTTGCCAGGAAACGACCTTTGTGTGACTTTTAGTTTTAAGATGAGTCTTTACATAAAGCACATCCAAGATTATATTGAAAAATGTTCTCTAAACCAGTTTTATTGTCTGAGTCTACATATGCCACAGTAAGTACACTCTATCCCGTCTCTCCCAGGTTTAAAACCAGGAGATGCGAGAGATGCTATGTGGTGACTCTGGAAAGTAGTAGTAGGCCAATCAGGGAGAAGACCAAAATTTCACATACTATCAAACTGGTGGTGACTTTTCCACTTTTCCCTCTTGGTCGTCTCCCATCTTGGACTTTAGGGTGAGTACCATTGTGGGAGGTGCACAGCAGAATGGGGTAATAATCAAAGCCCAGTTTCTGATTAGGGGACTGAAAAGAGGGACCCTAGGAAGTTAGAAAGTAACAGAGAGATAATAGAGGAGGCGATTTATGGGGAAATGACCACATAAAGGTGTTTATGAACTATAGGGCTCACCTCTCAGGTGCATGAGTGGATGGATCTGATCCTAAACAGAACACCAGACACTAACAGACCACTGCCCAGGTCCCAGACTAGCGACTAGGGGTGATATATGGACAGACTTGAATAGCACAGCAAAAACTTTGATAATCAGAATGGATATTGGAACCACAGCCCACAGAAGGCAGGTTGGAAATAGAGTATGGAACTCAACCAGATGCATTGCCTGCTAACACAAAAACATCAATATTCTTCATAGGATTTAAGTAAGACCCAAATTCTCATAATGTAATAATCAAAATGTCTGGGATACAAGTCAAGATTACTTGATGCATTAAACAAACAATTAAAACAACCAAACTTCAACTTGCATGAGAAAAGATAAGCAACAGATGCCAATCCTTGAATGACATAGATGTTGGAATTATATGACAAAGATTTCAGAGCAGCTATTATAAAAATGATCTAAAAGAGCAAATTCTCTCTCTCTTTTTTTTTTTTTTTGAAATTCAGGATGCCTTTATTTTTTTTTTTTATTATTGTTAAATCATAGCGGTGTACATTAGTGCAATCAAGGGGTACAATGTGCTGGTTTCATATACAATCTGAAACATTCCCATCAAACTGTTCAACGCAGCCTTCATGGTATTTTCCTAGTTATTGTATGTAGACATTTGTATTCTGCCTTTAGTAAGTTTCCCCTGTACCCATTCTAAGATGCACCGTAGGTGTGGCCCCACCCATCACCCTCCTTCCACCCTAAACTCCCTTCCCTTCCCCTTCTTTGGCCCCTTCCCCCTAGTCTTGTGCCATAGTTGGGCTATAGCCTTCACATTTATAGCTAAATTGTGAAAGCCACAATTTAGCTTCATAGAAGGGCTGAGTACATTGGATACTTTTTATTCCATTCCTGAGATACTTTGCTAAGAAGAACATGTTCCAGCTCCATCCATGTAAACACGAAAGAGGTAAAGTCTCCGTCTTTCTTTAAGGCTGCATAGTATTCCATGGTATACATGTACCACAGTTTGCTAGTCCATTCGTGGGTCGATGGGCACTTGGGCTTCTTCTATGACTTAGCAATTATGAATTGGGCTGCAATAAACATTATGGTACAGATGTCTTTGTTATATTGTGATTTTTGGTCTTCTGGGTATAAACCTAGTAAAGGAATTATAGGATTGAATGGCAGGTCTATTTTTAGGTCTCAGTATTGTCCAAACATCCTTCCAGAAGGAACATATTAGTGTGAATTCCCAACAGCAGTGCAGAAGTGTGCCCTTTTCTCCACATTCACAACAACATCTCTGGTTTTGGGATTTTGTTATGTGGGCTACTCTTACTGGGGTTAGGTGATATCTCAAAGTAGTTTTGATTTGCATTTCTCTGATGATTAAGGATGATGACCTTTTTTTCATGTGTTTGTAGATCGTATGTCTGTCTTCTTTAGAGAAGTTTCTCTTCAAGTCCCTTGCCCACCCTGAGATGAGATCACTTGTCTTTTCTTGCTAATACGTTTGAGTTTTCTGTGGATTCTGGTTATTAGACCATTATCAGAGGTATAACCTGCAAATATTTTCTCAAATTCCGAGGGCTGTCTGCTTGCTTTACTTACTATGTTCTTGGCTGTGCAGAAGCTTTTTAGTTTGATCAGGTCCCAGTAGTGTATTTTTGATACTGCTTCAATTGCCTAGGGAGTCTTCCTCATAAAATATTCAACCAGGCCGATTCCTTCTAGAATTTTCCCTGCACTTTTGTCAAGTATTTTTATAGTTTCATGTCTTAAGTTTAAATCTTTTATCCAGTGAGAGTCTATCTTAGTTAATGGTGAAAGGTGTGGGTCCAGTTTCAATCTTCTACAGGTTGCCAGCCAGATCACCCAGCACCATTTGTTAAATAGGAAATCTTTTCCCCACTGAATGTTTTTAATTGGCTTGTCAAAGATCAAATAACAGTAAGTAGCTGGATTCATCTCTTGGTTCTCTATTCTGTTCCGGACATCTACTTCTCTGTTTTTGTGCCAATACCATGCTGTTTTGATCACTATGGATTTATAGTACAGTCTCAGGTCTGGTAGTGTGATTCCTCCTGCTGTATTTTTATTGCTGAGTAATGTTTTGGCTATTTGAGGTTTTTTTCTGATTCCATATAAAACGAAGTATTATTTTTTCAAGATCTTTAAAATATGACAATGGAGCTTTAATAGGAATTGCATTAAAATTATATATTGCTTTGGGTAGTATGGACATTTTAACAATGTTGATTCTTCCCAGCCATGAGCATGGTATGTTTTTCCATTTGTTAACATCTTCAGCTATTTCTTTTCTTAAAGTTTCATAGTTCTCTTTGTAGGGATCTTTCATGTCCTTTGTTAGGTATACTCCCAAATATTTCATCTTCTTTGGCACTACTGTGAAAGGAATAGAGTCCTTGACTGTTTTTTCGGCTTGGTTATTGTTGGTATATATAAAGGCTACAGATTTATGGGTGTTGATTTTGTAGCCTGAGACATTGCTATATTCCTTGATCGCTTGTAGAAGTTTTGTAGTACAATCCCTAGTGTTTTCCAGGTATACGATCATATCATCTGCAGAGAGTGAAAAGTTTGATCTCTTCTGAGCCTATGTGGATACCCTTGATCGCCTTTTCTTCCCTAATTGCAATGGCTAAAACTTCCATTACAATGTTAAAGAGCAATGGAGACAATAGGCAACCTTGCCTGGTTCCTGATCTAAGTGGAAATGATTTCAATTTAACTCCATTCAATATGATATTGGCTGTGGGTTTGCTGAAGATGGCCTCTAGTAGTTTAAGAAATGTCCCTTCTATACCAATTTTCTTAAGGGCTCTGATCATGAAGGGATGCTGGATATTATCAAAAGCTTTTTCTGCATCAATTGCAAGAATCATATGGTCCTTATTTTTTAGTTTGTTTATGTGCTGAATTACATTTATAGATTTACGTATATTGAACAAGCCTTGAGACCCTGGGATAAGTCCCACTTGGTCATGGTATATAATTTTTTTGATGTGTTGTTGGATTCTGTTTGTTAGGATCTTATTGAGCATTTTAGCATCAATATTCATTAGTGATATTGGTCTATAATTGTCTTTTCTTGTTGGGTCTTTCCCTGGTTTGGGGATCAAGGTGATGTTTGCTTCGTAGAATGTGTTAGGTAATATTCCTTCTTTTTCTGTATTTTGGAAGAGGTTTAGTAGTATAGGTACTAGTTCTTCTTTAAAGGTTTGGTAGAATTCTGATGTAAAGCCATCTCGTTCTGGGCTTTTCTTTTTAGGGACATTGTGTATAGTTGATATTATTTCAGAACTTGATATATGCCTGTTCAACATTTTCACTTCATTCTGGCTAAGAATTGGTAGGTGGCATACTTCCAGGTATTGGTCGATTTCTTTCAGGTTTTCATATTTGTGAGAGTAGAGTTTCTTGTAGTATTCATTAAGGATTTTTTTGAATTTCTGAGGGGTCTGTTGTTATTTTGTCATTACCATTTCTGATTGATGAAATTAGAGATTTTACCCTTTTTTTCCTGGTTAGGTTGGCCAAAGGTTTATCTATTTTCTTGATCTTTTCAAAAAACCAACTTTTGGATTTATTGATCTATTGTATAATTCTTTTGTTTTCAATTTCATTTAATTCTGCTCTGATTTTGGTTATTTCTTTTCTTCTGCTGGGTTTGGGGTTGGAGTGTTCTTCCTTCTCCAGTTGCTTGAGATGTCCCATTAAGTTATTAACTTCCTCTCTTTCCGTTTTCTTGAGGAAGGTTTGCAGTGCTATAAATTTCCCTCTTAGAACTGCCTTTGCAGTATCCTAGAGGTTCTGGTAATTTGTGTCTTGATTGTTGTTTTGTTCCAAAAATTTGGTGATTTCCTTCTTAATCTCATCTATGACCCATCTCTCCTTCAGCATGAGGTTGTTTAGCTTCCATGTTTTTGTATGGATTGCAGGTTCCTGTTGTTATTGAGTTCAACTTTTATTCCATGATGGTCTGAGAAGATGCAAGGAATAATTTCTATTTTTTTAAATTTGTGGAGGTTAGATTTGTGGCCTAGGATGTGGTCAATTTTGGAGTATGTTCCGTGGGCTGATGAGAAGAATGTTGTATTTAGTTTTGTTGGGATGAAATGTTCTGTAGATGTCTGTTAAGTCCAGAAGTTGAATGGTTAAGTTTAAATCTAAAATTTCTTTGCTTAGCTTCTTTTTGGAGGATCTATCCAGCACTGCTAAAGGGGTGTTAAAATCTCCAACTACTATGGAACTGGAGGAAATCAAGTTGGTCATGTCTGTTAGAGTTTCTCTTATAAATTGAGGTACTTTCTGGTTGGTGCATAAATATTAATAATTGAAATCTCATCATATTGAGTATTACCTTTAACAAACATGAAGTGTCCATCCTTATCCTTCCTTATTTCAGTTGGTTAAAGCCTATTGCATCTGCGGATAGGATTGCAACACCTGCTTTTTTCTGCTTTCCATTTGCCTGGAGTATAGATGACCATCCCTTCACCTTGAGTCTGTTTGACTTTTAATGGAAGATGCGATTCTTGTATGCAGCAGATATCTGGCTTGAGTTTTTGTATCCAGTCAGCCAACCTGTGCCTCTGTTTAGAGGACAATTTAAACCATTCACATTAATTGACAATATTGATAAGCATTTTGAGTCTGGTGGACATTTTTAATCCTTTTGCGACTGTGGAAGTTGGAATTTGATCAAAATTTTCTGGGTGGGTTTACTTTTGTGGTGGAGGATTATGTTGGTCTTTATGGAGGATAGGTCTGAGAATATCCTGGAGAACAGGTTTAGTTATGGCAAATTTCTTCAACATGTGAATGTCATTGAAGTATTTAATTTCTCCGTCATAAATGAAACTCAGTTTAGCTGGGTACAGGATCCTGGGTTGAAAGTTATTTTGTTTTAGGAGATTAAAAGTCACTAACCATCCTCTTCTAGCTTGAAAGGTTTCAGCAGAGAGATCTGCAGTTATTCTAATATTCTTCCCCTTGTAGGTGATGGTTTTCTTTCGTTTGGCTGCTTTTAGAATTTTCTCCTTCATATTAACTTTAGTGAAATTGATTATCATGTGTCTGGGGGATGTCTTATTTGGGTTGAGTCGTGCTGAAGTTCTGAAACTGTCTGCTATCTGGATTTCAGAATCTCTTGGCATGTCTGGAAAGTTCTCCTTCATAATCTCATGGAGAAGGGACTCTGTGCCTTGTGAAGCCACTTCATCGCTTTTGGGGATCCCTATAAGATGAATATTGGTTTTCGTCGAATTATCCCAGAGCTCTCTGAGAGAGTGATCTGTGTTTGTCCTCCATTTCTCTTCCTCTTTGAGAGTTTTGGAGCATTCAAAAGCTTTGTCTTCAATGTCAGAAATCCTTTCTTCTGCTTGCTCCATTCTGTTACTGAGGGATTCTACTGTGTTTCTCAGATCTTTGAGGGCTGCAACTTCTTGTCTCAATGTGTCAAAATCTTTGGTCATTTGGCCTTTGAATTAGTTGAATTCTTGAGATAGCTTTTGGGTTACTGCTTGGAATTCTAATTCGATCTTATTTGCTATCCAGATTCTGAATTTGATTTCTGACATCTCAGCTATTTGTTTGTGCATGGGATCTTGTTCTGTGTCTGCCCCATTTTTCCTTGGGGGAGATGATCTATTCTGATTATTCATATTACCAGAGATTTTCTGTTGATTTCGCCTCATGATTGTTTTTCACCATTGCCTCTGGCTGTCCTCAGAGTTGAGGAGGTGTCTCTCCAAGATTAGACCCCAACGGGATCACTCTATTGTTGCTGGATCTTTGTAGGGAGTGACCGTGTGTAGTTCCTCTGGGGCTACCCCAGCCAGGGAGTTCTGGTTGTGGAAGCAGCTCGGAGTGTGACACACCCACATCTAGCAACAGGGCGGGAGGTGATGCGCATGTTTCTGGGAGTGCCTGGTGCCCAGTGACTTTGGCACAGAAAGCCCAAGGCTCCAGCAGTCTCTGGCCAGGAGAAGGGCTCTGCGCAGAGGCAGGAAGGGCTCCAGAGGGCACGCAGCTACCTGAGCCCCTGGCCAGACGAGCAGGCCAGTGTGGAGGCAGGGAGGGTACAGGAGGGAGGACACAGGGTTGCGCGGCTCCCACAGTTCCTGGTCAGGGCATGCGGCGGCCCGGCAGGCATGGGTCGTGGGTCTGGGGTCGCGGTGCAGCTCTTATGGCTCTTATCCAGGTGGTGCCAAGCCCAGGAGTTTGAGGTTGCTATGTGCTGTGACTCCATGGCACTCTACTCAGGGCAACAGCCCAAGGCTCCAGTGTGCCAAAACCGGTCTCACTCTGCCCCTGAGGGTTAAGGCTGTAAGGCAGCTCAGTCCCCACCTTTAGGCTGCTCAGTCACTAGGTTACTAGCTCCTGCCCGATCCTTGCTCTGGGACCCTGAGGGCAGAGCTTGCTGGAGAAGTTCTCTAACAATGGCTCCCTGCAGTCCATATCCAGACACTATTAGCTCTGTCTGGCTCAGCGGCTCAGTCTGGGTCCCTAGACAATGCCCAAAATTCTCCGCACTCCTGCTCAAGCTCTCCCCAAGGCAGTTCAACTGAGTGCCAAGTCCAAAAAACTCCAAAACAGTTCACAGGTAAGGCCTTTCTGGTTTGCAGTCTCACTGCTGCTTGTAATTACAGCTGCCAGCGGGATTAGGTCGATCGAACACACGCAACCACTTGCCAGCTTTCCACTGTTTTTGTCCTCCTCTTGGGGTCCAGAAGTCCCTTTCTGACTCCCTGTATCCTCAAAGGGATGATTATAGTCAGATACCACCATCCAGAGATGCCTGGAGTCTTATCTCCCCAGACTCACCATGCCCAGTTGCAGGGAAGCTGTTACTCAGCCACCATCTTGCTCCACCTCCACAAATTCTCTTGACATGATGAAAAGATAGGAGGTCTCAGCAAAGAAATGGAAAATACAAAGAGAACCAAATGGAGGTTTTAGAACTGAGAAACATAGTGATTGAAATAAAACCACATTGGATGAACTCAGTACCAGATATGAAGTTACAGAGGAAAGAGTCAGTGAATTTAGAGATTAATCGCTATTATCTAATCTGAAAAACACAGAGAAAACATGTTGGAAAAGTGAATAGAAACTTTGAGACCTATCACACAATATGAAAAAGTCTGAATTTAAGGCATTAGAATCTCAGAAGGAGAAGACAATGGCCATACTGATGGGAAAAAAATACTTGAAGAAATAATACTGGCTTGAAGTGGTGGTTCATGCCTTTAATCCTAGTACTCTGGAAGGCCAAAGCAGGAGGATTGCTTGAGCTTAGGAGTTCAAGACCAGCCTGAGAAAAGTCTGGGTCCATCTGTACTAAAAATAGAAAAAAAAAGAATAGTTGTGTGTGGTCATGCATACCTGTAAGTCTCAGCTACCTGAGAGGCTGAGGCAGGAGGGTCATTTGAGCCCAGGAATTTGGGATTCCAGTGAGCTACAATGACCCCACTGCACTCTAGCTGGGGCAACAGAGCAAGACTCAATCCCCCATCAAAAAGAAATAATACCTAAAAAATTCTCAAATTTGGTGAAAGACATAAACCTACAGATTCAAGAAATTGAATAAATCCCAAACAGGATAAACCCCCAAAATCCGTGCCCAGCCACTTTTTAATCAAACTACTGAAAAAAAAAGACAAAGAGAATATTTTAAAAACAATCAGTGAAAAACAATACATTACTAATAGTGGAACAAAAATTCAAATGCTTGAAGACATCTGATCAGAGACCATGGCAGTTAGAAGGAAGTGGCACAACATTCTTAAAATGTAGAAAGGAAGGAACTGTCATTCCAGAATTCTATAGCTAATGATAGCTTATTTCAGGAATGAAGGTAAAATAAAGACATTCTGTGTATCAGAATAATGAAAACGAGGAAGGGGAGGTGCCTGTGGCTCAAAGGAGTAGGGCACTGGCCCCATATACCAGAGGTGGTGGGTTCAAACCCAGCCCCAGACAAAAAACTGCAAAAAACAAACAAAAATACACGAAAGAAAGAAAGGAGGGAGGGAGGAAGGAAGGAAGGAAGGAAGGAAGGAAGGAAGGAAGGAAGGAAGGAAGGAAGGAAGGAAGGAAGGAAGGAAGGAAAAGAAAGAAAAGAAAGAAAGAAAGAAAAGAAAGAAAGAAAGAAAGAAAGAAAGAAAGAAAGAAAGAAAGAAAGAAAGAAAGAAAGAAAGAAAGAAAGAAAGAAAGAAAGAAAACTAGGAGAATGTGTTCCTAGTGGAGTTGCTGGAAAAGAATTGCCAAGGAAGTTCTCCAGACAGATGAAAAATGATACCAGATAGGAACATCAAGAATGAAGGAAGAATAACAGAAATGGTAAATGACTGGAGACAGTTTTAAGAAAGTGCAGAGAAGTTCTGATTTCAGCTAACCATACAGCCCTGAGGGTACTCCAAGGGCACCTGTTAATCTGCAGTTCTAAAGTTAATGCTGTGGGGGATGCGGGGCTGCACAGAATGTGAGATCATGCCACATCACGTCCCTCCTCTGTGCAGTGGTGCCGCATTGTACAGACACGTCATGGATTAGCTCTCCAGCTCCTCTCTCTCCTTCTGGTGGCAATTGACCCATTTTGGGGGGCAACTGTTCTCTCCATCACTGACATATGATCGAAATAGGGGCTTCATCTCACTTCCAGGCTATGTTAATTGGTCTGAAGATGGGCACCACACCAATCAGAGTACCTCCCCAAACTCTTACATTGGAACTAAACAGGAAGATATAGGGCAGGGAGCTGTCCCCAAGTGTGCTTACTGTCACATGGAAAGGGTTGTCTGCAGTTGTAATGCATGAGATAACCAATCCCTGGTAGCAGACGTCTTTCAGGGCCAGCACCATCCATGCCTTTCCTGTAATTTGGTTATGTGAGCCAGTTAATTAATCTTCACTTAAGGTAGACTGGATTTCTGTTGCTGCAGAAAGAGTTCTGACTAATACAGTTTATTTGAAGCTTCAGCTATCACCATCAACAAACATGTTCTTATAATTAAACATTGTGCTAGACTCTGCGGTGGAGGAAAGAATAGATAAATGGCACAGAGTCCCTTTAGTCTAATTGGGAAGACAATTATACCCAGAAATGTCATTTCAGAGTACCAAGTGAGCATTATTGACAATGTGGGCTATGCAAAGAAGAAAGAAAATATTGCGATGGGATGAAGTGGTTAGAAAGCCTTTCATGGAGGAGGTGGAACCTGGGCTAGACATAGAAGGAAGGGTAAGACATCTGTCAGTAGACAAGAGAGAGGAGAATATTCTGAGCAGGGGAAATTACCTGAACAGGGACAAAGAAGCAGTCACATAAGTCAGTCATGGGACATGGTGTATACGGTTTATAGAGTGCTTTCGTATTCATTCTCTCATATTTTCATAGTAACCCAGGAAGGTGATGCACCCAGGAAGATGCATCCGATTTACAGATAATTGTGAGCCACTCAATGACTTCCTTAAGGGCACAAAGCCTAGTAAGTGACAGATCTAGAATTCAAATCAAGTCTTTTTGTTCCATGGAAGGTACTGAATGCCAGGTCAGAGCGTGATTTTTATTATGATAAAGGGCATCAGCTAATATTCCACTAACTTTGTCAGCTAGTCAATCAGCAAATTGTCTTACCTTTCTTAAAAAATTTGACATATTTGAATCAAGATCCAAAGTTCACAGATTAAATTTAGTCAGTAAATCCTGTAAGTGTCTTTAAATCTGTAGATTCCTTTTCCTCTTTTTTTCCTCGCAATTTATTTACAACTTTCTGGATTTTGCAGATTTCGCTACAGTTGTATCAATTAACGTGTTCTTTTGTCCCTTATATTTTCTAGAAACTGTGGTTAGATTTTGGAGCTTGATTAGTCAGGTTCATTTTTGGAATGCTTCATAACTGGTGGTGTGTGCTGCCCACTGGAGTACGTCAGGAGACATGTTCGGTCACCTCTCCTTTTGTTGTGTTAAAATTGATCATTGGGTTCATGTATTGTCAGCTTGATTGGGAAGTTCTTCATCAATCTTCACCTAATGGTTTGATCAGTCATTGATATCAACTGGGGACTGTAACATGGTGATGTTCTGATCCTGTAATTCTCTCTCCATTTATAGACTAGAATTCTTTCATAAAAAACCTTTTACACGGGAGGTGCCTGTGGCTCAGTGAGTAGGGCGCCTGCCCATATATCGAGGGTGGGGGGGTTCAAACCCGGCCCCAGCCAAACTGCAACAAAAAAATAGCTGGGCATTGTGGCGGGCACCTGTAGTCCCAGCTACTCGGGAGGCTGAGGCAAGAGAATCCTCTAAGTCCAAGAGCTGGAGGTTGTCGTGAGCTGTGATGACACTGCACTCTACTGAGGGCGACAAAGTGAGACTTTGTCTCTAAAAAAAAAGAAACCTTTTATACATCAACTGTTTGGCTGACTGCAAATATTTAATTCTTTCTCTTTATTTGCAAGTTTCAGAATAATGAAGTATTTGCCTAGCTTACTCCAAAGGTGACATATTAGTTTGTTTTATGACTATTATGAACTTGTGAATTTTAATATTTTTTGTATCTTTTAATCCATTGCAATTTCTTTCATTTTGATGCCCAAATTGTCCTGTCTTTGATCAATAGGAGCCCTTCGAGCTGGTTTCTGGGCCCTTTCTGTGGGCTAGCCATAGTCTTTGCTACCTTTGTTGCTTTCCAGGCTTATCTTGTACATTTTCTGATCAGACCTGAAAAAAAAAAAATGACATTTCACAAAGAGCTTTAATTTCTTTTAGTGGGAAATGGTATTTAGAAACAATTATTTGGGCCCTGGGATCCTCATTATTACTAGGCAGGACATTGTTGTCAAATCTTATCAGCATACAGACAGGAGAAATAAATAATTTTTTTGTTTAAAGAGAAAATGCATTAAGAAAGAATTCTAGGTTTCCAGTTCAAATTCAAAACCACATGGTTTTTACTTCTGTGATATTATGTCTTTTTTCTCTTGTTCTGAAAATCTTAGATTCTAAGGTGAATTATTTATTTGTTTTATCCTGCTACATGTATGCTTTAGGATAACAACAGGAGTGTTGTTAACAACATAATAACTGAAAAAGCAGTTTAATATTTATATACATGGTTTCAGGGTTTTTTAAATCCTCACCTTGCTAGGGTTATATAATCAAATTATTGTGTTTTAAAGTCATTTGAAATAATTCTTCCCTGTGTAAGTAAGTCACCAAACTGATACACAGTTAGGTTTAATTCCTTTATTTACTTACTTTTGCTTTATAATTATGTAAATCAGTTAGGTGTGGTGGTTTGCTGCCTGTAATCCCAGCACCTTGGGGGAGGCCAAAGCAGGAGGATTACTTTAGGCCAGGAGTTCTAGATCAGCCTGGGCAATGCAGCCCAGATCTTGTCTCTACAAAAAATTTTAAAAATTAGCTAGGCATAGTATCATGTGCCTATAGTACCAGCTACTTGAGAGGCAGAGGCAAGAGAATCTCTTGAGCTGAGGGATCCCAGGCTGCAGTGAGCTATGATGGTGCCACTGCATTCCAGCCTGAGCAACAGAATAAGGCCTAGTCTCTTCAAAAAAAACCCCAAAAAACTAAAAGGGCAAGGGCAGGTATAGTGATTCACACCTATAATTCTAGCACTCTGGGAGGCTGAGGTAGGTGGATTGCTTAAGCTCAGGAGATAGAGACCAGCCTGAGCAAGAGCGAGAGTCCAGCTCTACTAAAAATAGAAAAACTAATGGTTTGTTGTGGTGGGTGCCTGCAGTCCCAGCTACTTGGGAGGCTCAGGCAAGAGGATTGCTTGAGCCCAAGAATTTGAGGTTGCTGTGAGCTATGATGCCACAGCACTCTACCAAGGCAACAGAGTGAGACTGTCTCAAAAAAAAAAATTATGTAAAGCACTTACATTATTTGAAAGTAAAAATCTATAATATAAGGTATTTTCAGAGAAGTCTTGCTTGCAACCCTATCTTCTCTGTTTCATTTCTTTCTTCCCCTGTAAGTAACCATTATTGGTTTTTCTTATCCTGAATTTTAAAAATATATAACCAATGTGTGTATGTGTAATCAAATAATATTCCCTTTCTCACAAAAATACTATATTTTGTACCTTTCCTCCCATTTAATAATATGTTCTTAAAACCACTCCATAGTGGTGTGTAGAAATATTTCTTATTTTTTGTAGCCACATGGTAACCTATTGTGTATTTTAATAATAATAAGCTCCAACCAATTCCCTATTGATAGGCATGGATTTTACTTCCAATTCTTTGCTATTATAAATAGTGCTGCAATTAATAGTTTTTTTGTACATATTCTTCATACTTTTATCATTATGTCTTTGGTACAGATTCTTACAAGTAGGATAACTGGTTCAAAGGCAAATACATATGTGATTTTACTGGGCATTGCTAATTTCCCTTCCAAAGTGGCTGAACCATTCTGCATGTCAATTTTAATTTATTGAGTGCCTGCTTCCTTCAGTCTCCAGCTACCTAACAGAGTATGTTGTTAAACTTTTAAATTTTAGCTTGAAAAATGACATCTCAGTGTAATACTACTTTCCATTTTTCTTATTATACTCACTTTAAAGTTTTAATACCCTAACACAGCTTCTGGCTAATCGTAGCCATTCAATAATTAATCTTTGAATCCATGAAAGCATCAAGTGGCATTTGAGGAAGATTAATCTAGCTGCAGAATACAAAATAGTTTGGAATATGGACAGAATGGAGGCAAGAAGCACTAGTGAATTTCAGGAGATAAACCCAGGTCATACAAAATGCAACTTTATTCCACCACAATTCCTATTTTATACTTCCTCTTCTCTGGGGGGCACAAATTTAATCTCTGTCAATTTTTATTTTTTTGCCCCATTTCCCCTTTGAAGTTATGTCTGAATTCCAAGGTCTTGGAGCAGGGATAATACCCATGGTCTTGGTGGCCGTGGGCACTGGGAAGGGGAGTCAAGTTCATAGCCATCATCTGCCCACCTGGGCCTCTGCTGATATGGCCCTCTTCCTGGGGTCCTTGGGCATCAAGGGGGTGCAGCTGTTCATGGCCTCCCTCGTTCATCCAAGGTCTTCTTTGGCTGGCCCTCAGCTCTTTCAGGCCTCTTTTGGGAGCCCAAGGACATCTGGCTATTCTCTCACACCACCTGGGGACCACTAGAGACTCTGGAAAGACATTCAAGGTCTTATTTCTCAGACACTCTATGTACCATTTCTCTTCCTCAGCTCCTGGGCCGTGCTGGCCTCCTTCCTGGAAAATGAGATGCATGTTTCCTCTGCTCCGAGATTCCCCCCAAATCTCTCTAGGGCTCAGCCCCGCTGTGGGAGGAAGGCATAGGCTTTCTTCTCAAGGACCCCCCAGACCTTCCACACCCTCCCCAGTGCCCAACTTAGGGAATATTTCTCTTCTGGGGAAACAAAGTATGAGAGGAAACTGATCACTGGCTTTTGAAGTTCATTTATAAAAAGGACACCCATATTTGAATCTTTATAACAGCACAATTCAAAATTTCTAAGATGGGGAAACAACCTAAGTATCCACCAACACATGAATGGATTAAATAAATGTGGTATATGCATACTGTGGAATACTACTGAGCCATAAAAAATGGCAATCTACTATCTTTTTGGACAACCCAGTGGGAACCAGAAACCATTCTTCTCCATTACAAGAATGGAGAAACAAACATGTTTGTATGGAAGTAAATTTCAATGAAAATCAAGCTGGGGCCAGGAAAAGCAGGGGATGGGAAAACTCTCAGCTATTAGGTACAGTGTACACTATCTGGGTGAAGGGCACACTTACATGTACAATTTTAACTGAATCTGTACAAAAATAAAGTGTGTAAACAAAACATGTGTACCCCCTAATATTCTAAAAGAAAAAAAAAAAGGAAAGAAAGAAAAGAAAAAAAAAGAAAAGCCAAGAACTTGACTGTTCCTAACATTCCGCCCTTTAAGCAATAGGGGGATGCCTCCCACAGGCAAGGGCCAAAGGGAAAAAAAGGAATATGGAGGGGTGACTTCAGTTAATATTTCCAAATATTGGGCAACACCTGTGACTCAGTGGGTAGGGCACCAGCCCCATATATCGAGGGTGGCAGGTTCAAACCCAGCCCCGGCTGAACGGCAACAAAAAAATAGCTGGGCGTTGTGGTAGGCGCCTGTAGTCCCAGCTACTTGGTAGGCTGAGGCAAGAGAATCGCCTAAGCCCAGGAGCTGGCTGTTGCTGTGAGCAGTGACACCATGGCACTCCACTGAGGGCAACAAAGTGAAACTCTGTCTCAAAAAAAAAAAAAAAATTAAAAAAAACCAATATTTCTAAATATTATCCCAGCTACATCAGTTAAGAACATACAACAATGGCCCAGGTTTGATGTGATGAGAGGTGGAATGAGATATTGGCTGAGGGTTTGGGGCTGATTGATGAATTAGAAAAGGAAAAGAGATTCAAGAATGAGTCCAACTTGGAGCTGCCCAAGCAGAAGAGTGATAGCGCAAGGGACTGAAAGGGGGCCAGCTGGAGGGTGGGCATGCTGCTTCTGGGAGGAAGATTGCAAACTTGGCTTTAGGCTTGGGCGAGGTGTAGAGGCCATAGTCAAATCCACGAAAGAAGCTGAGATCCTTTTTTCTGGAAGATGAGAGAGAGAGTTGCTGAGTTACCAGAGCTGAGTCTCGGGATGCCTCCCTATGTAAGAGGTAGAGAAACCAAAAGGAAGGTTCAAAGAGGCCAAGTCTTTGCAAGGCCAAGCAATGTGTGACCCAGTCCTTCTTCCAGGAGAGGGTATCACTTTATCTGGAAGAAAAGTTCTGCAAGAACTTTTCTGGCAAGAAGAAAAGTTCTCTTCAGAGCTGTGCATGGCCTCCCACATGCATACGCATGTGACAGGACATCTGCTGTCCCCACAGGCAATACCTACACTGTCATTCAGAATTGTGAATTCCTTGGGAATCTCTGAAATGTGAACTTTTTCCCCCTGCAGACATAGCTGCTCCTAGATGTAGGGCTGGTTTACTTTCCTTTTTTTTTTTTATTGTTGGAGTTTCATTGAGGGTACACAGAACCAAGTTACATTGACTGATTGTTTTTGTTATATAAGGACCCTCTTATAATTGTCTCCCACCCCCAAAAAGTGTACCACACCCTTTGTCCTCCCTCCCTCCTTCCCTTTCTTAGCTCTCCCCATTCCCCACCCCACACCATGTACTAGGACCCTAATTGTCCTCAGATCAGAATTGAGTACATAGGATTCTTGTCTCTCCATTCTTGTGATGCTTTACTAAGAATAATGTGTCAAACATTCACTACACACTTCATATGCACAGAACATGGTGCAATTATGTGGTACAGCATTTGCAAGCTGATAGCTATGGGCTCTATCTGACGCCATGACTTCTAATGTTTAGCCTGAATAGGATTTGTTTCTTCTGTTTGTTTTGTCTTTGTTTTCAACTAGTTATCAAAACTTTAAAATCAAGATCTTTCACCTAAAAATGTGGATTTCAAGCTTTTCTTGAGAAAGTCATTTGAGCACAATGGGCCTGCGTTCTCAAGTGGCAAAATCAGCTGGCAGTTTGGGGAGCCTGCTCCCTCAGACAAACACGCATCTCCTGTTCTACTTCTGGTCTGGTACACGTGGACCTTGATGGCTGAGACCCCTGGCTTGGGGATTCAGTGCACTGGGTTTGGTAAGAGCAGGCAGAACCCTCAGGCTGTAGCACAAGGAAGGTTCCCTGAGTGAGGAGGGGGCCTCAGGGCCTGGGTTTCTTTCCTCTTCTGTGGGAGCAGGCCGCCTAGCTGGGACCTGCCTGGACTTTGAAACTCTGCCACATAGGACAGAGCCCAAGCCCTGGGAAGGCTGGTCCCCACCCCTGTCCGCCGCCTCTCTGCTGGGATTCCAGGAACTGGGCCCTATCAGTTGGGCCTGGTTTCAGGAATCGAGTTTCTTGCCATTTCCCCTCAGTCATGTGGCCGCTGGAGTGGACAAGGCAGGCAGGAATGTGATTAGCTGTCAGGCTGCTTTCCAGGGTGGGGATCCTGGTTAGAAGGTGAATGGGGAGGTGGGAGCCCTGGGCGCACTGGGCAGACCCCACCTCCGGAGCAGCACTACCAGGCCTCTCCACAGGGAGCTAAAAGGGAGTCTCCGGTCAGGGCCACCCAAACCCCTTCCCTCCAAACCCCAAAACACAGACCACTCCCAGGAAGACTGTTTTCTGGGCTGGGGGAGGCAGCCCAAGAGAAAAAGGAGGTCTTTTTCTGGGTCACTCTGAGGCTGGGAGTATCTCCTGTGACTTCCCCTGCCTTGGGGGAGCCTGGGCTGGGAAGCGAGTGTGCCGTTTAAACAAAATAACACCGCACTGCGGTAACTCAGAACTGCTTGGCAGCCAGTGTCAATTGTGTGCATTTGTGTGGAAGACTTCCTTCTAAAGAACTCCAGAAACGTGCCTTCAGAGTGCTATGTTCAGGAGAAACATTCCTGCTCCTGACCGACCAAGAGACACAGAGGCCTGGCCTGCTCTGCAGAGCCACACAGGGTCACCCAGGCAGCCTCATCCTGCCCCAAGGCCTCTCCCCCAGTCTGCATGGAGCTCACCAACCCCACCACTTCCTAGTCTCCATCTATTTTTCTTTGAAAATGATGGAGGTCAGGCCAGGCATGGTGGCTTACACCTATAATCCTAGGACTCTGGGAGGCTGAGGTGGGAGGATTACTTGAGCTCAGGAGTTCAAGAGCAGCTTGAGCAACAGTGAGATTCCATCTCTTAAAAAAAAAAAAAAATTAGCTGGGTGTCATGTAGTCCCAGCTACTTGGTAGGCTGATGCAAGAGAATCACTTGAGCTCAAGAGTTTGAGGTTGCTGTGAGCTATAACTTTAGGGCACAGAGTGAGACTCTGCCTCCAAAAATAATAATAATAATAATAATGATTATTATTATAATAAGAAAAGAAAAATAAAATGATGGAGGTCCTTCCCCTTTGGGGTGGGGTAAGTGAGGGCCTTACTTGGACACAAAATTTAAGGGGTCAGGGGATGCAAATAATAATTGTCGGAAATGAATTCTCATAACCCTGACAGGAATGCAGCCATGTTAGAAAATCAGGTCAGAAACCAGCAATGTCCTCCCCAGACTCCTGGAGTGCCTCAAGGCCAGATTCCTGGAAACACCCTACCCATAATCCTGCCCCCAAAGATATGCCTATAATCCTGACCAGCACTAAAGAGCCCCTGAATGTACTCGGGGCTCACTGCCCCATTCCGGCTATTCTTACAAGGCTAATAAAAGCCCTTTGCAACTGTGGGAGCTGAGCTGACACCTGCTCAGTCTCCATTCTCCTTTCCCCTCTGTGAAGGTCTTTCCTTGTCCCTGGACTGGCCTCCTCTCTTTTCTTGTGAACCTCATCCCATTCTATGCCAGAGCCTCTCAACACTTAAATAATACTTTAACACGATATTTTTTTAAATCAAAATGAATGTGAGCATCCATGATGTACAAGATAGCGAACTTCTTTTTTGATTAAATCATAAACACATAGATCATGTCTACATTAATGCATTTATGGGGTACAATGTGCTGATTTAGAATGCTTACATGATATCGCACTTTTAAATAAAGCAGCCTCCAGCCCCGCACTGACCTGACTTGCCTCATTTGCCTCCCTGTCCCAGCCCTGCTGACAGGCCCTGTCCCCAGAACCGAAGTAGGAGCCCCAGATCCTCTCCGACTGCTTACCAGCTGGTTGGCTGTAGGTTACGTGACTGAAACTCTTCGAGCCTCCACGTCCTTACCAGCAAAATGGGGGTTTTCATCTACCTCAAAGTTGTCTGGAGGGTTAAATTGGGGACAGTGAACAAAATGCCCAAGGCAGAGTGGTACCATTCCCAAAATGCTGATGCTCAGCCCTGTGGTTTCCCACCAGGCTTTTCCTCCTAAACCTCACAGGATGCATTGTGAGCTAGAAGTAATCTCCCTTAGCACCCAGCACCCTGCACCTGGCAGATAAGCCGTGTATGTTTGTTGAATGCTCAGATTGAATATGGGAAAGAAAATTGACCCAGAGCTAATAATTAAATGATTGGTGAAGCAGATCTTCAGAGTTCAGAGACTGGCTTAAGCAAAAGTGAGACTCTTTCTCTTAAAAAACCTAGCCTGGTGTCATGGCAGGTACCCGTAGTCCCAGCTACTTGGGAGGCTAGAGACAAGAGGATCACTTGAGCTCAAGAGTTTGAGGCTGCTGTGAGCTATGACGCTACGGCACTCTACCTAGGGCACAGTGTGAAACTCTGTCTCAAAAAAAAAGAGAATAAAAGGTCTTGAGTGTCTGATTATCTGGGGGAGCAGAGCCTGGATGTGTGGGTGTCCCAGCACCTGTGACTTCTGGAGCTCTTCTGTCCAATTCTCTAGTCCAGACACCTGAAGGAGGGATGAGGCTAGGGCCAGATTCCCAGCTGCACAGCAGGCCTTTCCAAGCCAACAAGGCCAGAGCGGTGTGGGAGGAATTTGTGAGGCGTGGTTCAGGTTTCTGTAGCTGAGTTAAAGTATTAACAACAAAGAACAAAGTTTTTGAGTAGACCGATTGTGTTGTCTGATCCTACAGGGCCTGAGGGAACCTGCTAAATAATTGTTTTAAGGTCAAATAGTGCTTGTGTACCTTTGTGGCTTCATTTAGGGAAGTTATGCAAACAGACCAGTCTATTGTCGGAGAGAGGTGGGGGATACCAAATTGACTTTTGAGTTTATCATATCTCACAAAGATTATTTTTCCTTGTAAGAACTGATCAGAAGCTGAGAATCCAGACCCTCTAATGATTCTGGAGACCTCTCAGATGTTAACTCTTGAGTTACTTGGTTTACCCAAACCATGCTTTCCCCAAACCCCGACCTGAGCAAGGTAAGAAGCAGACCATCTGAGATGGAAACCCAGTGATCCCACAGACTACTGGGCCCACCGATGCCTCCAGCAGCCAGGGCTTGGAGCCTCCTGGGGTCCTGGCTTCCTCCCCACTCTGAAACACCACAGAGTCTCAGTGGGATTTTCATGCTAATCTCTGAGCTTTGAAAGGGTTGCAGGAGGCCAACAGGGACCAAGGAGGCCAAGCCAATGTGGCTGGGTGATGACTCATCCTGATGGGAGGGGCTGTGTGGAGAATTTTTTTTTGTAAGCTGAGCAGATATTTACAGGTGATGCTCAATCAGTGGTTTTCCCATCCTGGGCCCTGACAGTACTAAACAGGCCAAGGAAGGAAGGGGAGCCTGCAATTAGTATTAGTCATGAGAATGATAACTGGGGGAGGGAGAATGGAAGAAAGATGGGGGAAGGGGAGGTTGATAAGGACATGTCTTGACACATGCACTATGTGTCAGGCCGTGTGTTGAGTGCTTTAGACATGTTGCCTCATATAAACCTCACCATCCAAATGTTATTTTTGCATGTATCCTAAGCATGAAGAGACCAAGGCTTTGGAAATATAAGAAACTTGCAAACATTAGGCTTAATAATACAAGATTGGAAACAAGGCCAGGATGCCCATTCTCACCTTTCCTTTTCAACATATCCTGGAAGTGTTAGTACAATAAAGCAAGAAAAGGAAAGACAAAGTATATAGTTTGGGAAGGAAAAAAATAAAACTCTCCCTCTTCAGAGATGGCATAATCACCTAGAAAATCCCAAGGAATTCATACACATAAAAAACCTTCTAGAACAAACACGTGAGTTGAACAAGGTTGCAAGATACAAAGTCAGTATAAAAACCCAATTGTATATTAACACACTAGCAATGTATACGATTGAAAGACAGGAACACTTAAAATAACTCCAATCAATGAAAGACTAGGTATCAATCTAACAAAACACATACAAGATCTGTATGTTGAAAATGAGAAAATGCTGATGAATGACATCAAAGAGCACCTAAATTAATGGAAATACACGTCATCCTCATGTGTTGGAAGACTCGGTACAGTAAAGATACTTATTTTTCCCAAATTGATATATTGGTTGACTGCAATTACAACAAATAATCTCTAAAATTTATATGGAAATAATCTGGAATAGCTAAATAATTCTGAAAGGAAGAATAAAGTTGAAGGAATTGCACTGCCTGTTTTTTGAGACTTACTATACAGTCATCAGTAACCAAAACAATGGGTTTGGCAAAGGGATAGATGGATAGATCAATGTAGAACAGAACATCCAAAAATAGACCCACGCATAAGGCCAAATGATTCTTAACCGAGGTGCAAAAACAATTCAGTGGTGAAGGATAGTCTTCAAAAAATGGCATTGAAACAACCGGATATGTATATGCAAAACTTAACCTCTACCTACACCTTCGACCTTAAACAAAAATGAACTCAAAATGGACCATAGACCTAAATGTAATACATAAAATTATAAAATTTTTAGAAGAAAACATGGAAGAAAATCTATGTGACCTTGAGTTTGGCAATGAGTCCCTAGCTGTGGCATCAAAAACACAATCTTTTTAAAAAGATGAATCAGACTTAATAATAATTAAAACCTTGTGTACTGAGTGGTGAGAGGATAAAAAGACTACAGACTAGGAGAATATTTGCAAATCACATATCTGACAAAGGACTTGTATCCAGAATATATAAGGAATTCTCAAAACTCAATAGAAGAAAACGAACAACCCAGTTATAAAATGGCAAATGACATAAACAGACATTTCACCAACGTGGAAATAAGGATGGTAAATAAACACATGGAAAGATGTGTAACAAGATGAGCCATTAGGGAAATGCAAATTAAGACCACTATGAGATACAAATACACGCCTGTTGGAATGTCTCTATAGAAATCAGACCAACAGCACTAAGTGCTAACAAGGCTATGAAGCAAGTAAAATTCTCGTATGGTACTGGGGGACAGCCTCACCGAAACAGTTTTTCATTAGTTTAAATGTATACTTACATCTCAATAATCCCACTCCTGTGAATCTGCTCTAGAGAAATGAAAATGTGCATACCCACAAAAACATGTACATGATTATTATAACAAATTATAGCAATTCCTTTATTTATAATTGTCTCGAGCTGGAACAAACCAAACATCCTTTAATAGATCAGAGGAGGAGGGCATCGGAAGAGCACTCACTAATACAAAGGGATGGACTGGTCATACATGTTGTAAGTAGAGTGAATCCCAAAGATATTACGGTGAGAGGGAACAAAAAGTCTCCAAAGACTATATAGTACAGGATTCCACCGACACATCATTACATTATGGAAAACAGGAAGTTATTAGGATGGAGAATGATCAGTGGTGCCCAGAAGAGCTTTTGGGAGTGATGGAACTGTTCAGTATCCTGATTACAGTGGTATTATATGAATCTATACATGTGTTAAAATTCATAGAACTTTATAAAACAGCCTCTAAAAGGGGTCTATTTTACTGTAGAATAATTTTTAAGATAAAAAATGACAAAATATATAATAAAGTCTTCCTCCCACCCCATCTCCATTTGCCCCCTTCCTACCAACACACCTTCCACTGGCTAATTGCTTATGCATCCTTCCAGAGTTCCCGTAATATCCAGGAAATCTGGATATTATTTTCATTTCCCCCTGCATCCTCTCAAAATGCAGTTTATACAGTATTTATTTTACTTGCATATCTTGAGGCTCTTTCCACATCAGCAATAAAGAGCTACACTGGCTCCTATATTCTGGGAGAAGATTTAGTTGCAGTCTTGGATCTGGTTAGCTGATGTTTTTCACATAATACATGCAAAATCCTTGAAGAAGAAGGATTTGCTCTCCAGGACTGACTTCACCCAAGAGGTTGGGGGGGTCTATTTATTATAGTGTTTAGCCAGGTACGTAGTGCACAGCGGCCACTGCCATGTGCAAGGCTAAGCTAGTGCCAGAAATACATGTGCAGATTCAAACTATTGTTTCAGATTGCCTGGCTTATCTAGTAAATATCTGTAGAATAAATAAGTTGGAAGCAAACTTAAGCACTCCATCAAATTCCTGGGCTGGCCATCCATTCTGTAAAGCCACAAGATACCAGAGGTTGATTCCTGGACCATTGGCTTAGATGGATGGATTCCCTTTCCTGGCCAGGGCATCTGAGCTCCACAGCACCAACCATGGCTGGTCCAATCAGATGGTGTAAATCTCTCTGACCCGCTTCTCCCAGGATGCTTTTTAATTCCAGTGTTTGACCTTCACTAATTCTTAGCCTTTTACTCTTTCTAAAACTTGTAAAAGTCCTTTTATCACACTCCCCAGAAAGTAATCTATGTATTTAAAATAAAATACAAACTTTTGATTGACATAAACTTTTTTTTCTCTGAAACAGAGTCTCACTCTTTCACCCTGGGTAGAGTGCAGTGGCATCATCATAGCTCATAGCAACCTCAAACTCATGGGTTCAAGCAATCTTCTTGCCTCAGCCTCCCAAGTAGCTGGAAGTATAGGCATATGTCACCCCTCTTGGCTAATTTTTCTATTTTTCATAGAGACAGGGTCTCACTCTTGCTCAGGCTGGTCTCTATCTCCTGAGCTCAAGCAATCCCCCCCCTTAGCTTCCCAGAGTGCTAAGATCACAGGCATGAGCCATCGCGCCTGGCCTGACATAAACCCCTGAGTGAGCCGAGATGAGATTACCATTCTTCTCACTATACTTCTCCACTGTGGGTGGGTCTCTAGATTTTTAGATTCTAGACTGATTATTCCATTTCAGATCTAGAAGAAGAGAAGCCCCCATACGTTAGCAATTTATAGAGGGAGAGGACAGTGTGGGATAGTAGAAAGATGGAAGAAGTCCAAGTTTGGGGTCAAATATTCAAGATCTGAATCCAAATTCCAGCTCTGCTACTTACTAGTTGTGCAGCTTTGGCAGGCCTCTGAGGTCTCCTTAGGCTCTTTGCTCATCTACAAAACCCCTGACATGGCTATAAGGAGGAAGGGATTAGGAATACATAAAGCACACGACATGGTGCCTGGAAAATTGTTGGTCTTCAAAAAATAAACGGGAAAAGAAAGGAAGAAGATATCACCTTTTTGTGTTTTAGGGCAGAAAGAATTTATTTCTACCACCTTCCTCAGGCTATGAGGTGGCAGAGTGAAGCATAGAGGTTGGGCAAGCCCACTGCCTGGGTTCAACACTGGATCTAGAATGGTGTGGTTTGGGGCAAGCATCTTAATCTCTCTAGGCTTCAGTTTTCTGTTCTGTAAAAACTGGCAGGAAAATAGTACCTGCCTTACAGAGTTGTGATGATCCAATAAGATATTGAAGAACAGTGCCCAGCACACGCAAAGTGGTCAGTATATGTTATCGGGAATGTGAGATACCAAGCCAGACCATAAGCCTCTACTGGTGTCATACCCACTGACATTCCAGTGGCCAAAGCAAGTCCCAGGGAAAGCATTCTCTGTGCACAGTGGGAGGAAAGTCACTTTCCAAGGAAAAGGGTGTGGATGTAGAATCCTATTCCAAGGGGCAGAAGATTGTCAACAATTATCCAATCACCATAGCTGCCCGTGACTTTGACCTTGACTGGCTATAGGAGTCATTAAAGGCACTGATATGGCTCAGAAACATAACCTCATAAATAGCAATAAAAAGAAGTAATAATGGTAAATGCCATTTATAGAGCACCAACTTCGGTGGGAGGGGCTGTCCACAGAAAATGACAGTATGGGCTGGGCCCGGTGAATTTCCTTCCCCTTATCTGTCTCCATGTCTCTCCCCTCATATGATGCTGTAATTCATGGTGTGGACTGTCCCACTTCAGAGAAGTTAATTATAAAGATGAAATCATCGCAGTAGCCATGATAAAAGTAGCAGTAATAATATTTATTGGTTACTTCCCACACATTGTCTCTTGGGATCCTCATGATAAATGTGTGGCATGAGGGTTATTTTCTCATATTGTAAATGAGGACTACAAAGCTTAGAGCCCGAGTGGCTTTCCCAGAGTCATGCAGCTAGAAGGGGGCAGAGCCAGCATTTGAACTGTTTGGGTTCAGAACCCCCACTCCGCTCATTCTCCTACTCTGTCTCTTCCCAGTGTTGCAGAGGCACAAAGTGGCATGTGCCCCTGTTCCCAAGACTAAAGTAGAGTGAATGTTCTAGACTCTCTGCCTATGGACAGTATATAGTAACAAGCATACTGGTGCTTATGCTAACTGAATGTTGTATTATTTCTCAATTCCATGAAGGATGTTCAGAGCCAGGCGCTGAAGAATAAAAAGCCCACTGGGGAGAGTTGTGTCCGGAGCTGACACCTGTCTGCTGTCCCAAGAGTAATGTTGGGGCTGGCGAACTGTGGTGGCCTGGCTGGTGGGATCCTTGGGCTCCAGGCTCTGGAACTTGGAAGCTGCCAAGAAGAACCCTTGACACTAGTTTGCTAAGGCTTTCTTAACAAAATGCTACAAACTGGGTGGCTTACAACAACTTTTAGCCTCACAGTTCTGGAGGCTGAGAGTCTGAAACCAAGGCATAAAACCTGGATGGAATGCTTCTTTGCTTCTTTCTAGCTTCTGGTGGTGGCTGGCAACCCTTGACATTTCTTGGCTGGCAACTGCTGACTCCAACCTCTGCCTCTATGCTCCCAAGGTGCCCACCGTGTGTAGGTCTCTGGGTCTGGATTTGCCCCATTTTATACAGACGCTGATCATATTTGGTTAAGGACCTATCCTTACTCAGTGTGACCTCATCTTAACTGCTACAAAGACCATATTTGCAAATAAGGTAATTTTCCATAAGTACTTGGAGTTAGGACCTGACCATGTATTTTTGGGAGACACAATTTAACCCATAACCCCTGCCATAACCTAGGACGTGAGTAAGTTGAAGGTACTGTCTCATGTGATCTTAGCGCCCTCAGTGCAGCTGAGGCCAAGGTTCCAGCAGTGGCCTTGGGCAGGTTAAAAAGCATAACCTTGAAAGGTCAGCTTATAAAGTACTGTTCTCCTGCAGGTGTGCGGACCATCCCTAGCTTTGTGACTGAAGACTTGCCAGGTCCTGGAAACATCTGGAAATTGTTTTCATTGAAGAGACTTGAATGTTTGAAGAAGAAAATATCATAGCGACTTTCCTGCCTGCTAGCTCCTCTCTGATGCGCCAGCCTCACGCTGCCTCCTCCCACATTTGTGGTCCGGTGGTCTAGAAGGAACGTGGACTTTCGAGTGAAGCCCCAGCTCCACCACTCACTGGCTATTTAACCTTAGAAATAATATTCCAAACCTCTTGGAGCCTCTCCTTTCCTTATCTGTCAAAATGGAGCCATCAATGGGACCTCAGAGTGGTGGGGATAAAATGATATGGTGAACAGAGATGTCCAGTTACACAGCATTTGTTCTGTGTCAATTTCTGTCTCTTTCCTGCCCTCAGGAGGTGGGATCAGAAGGATGGTAGTACCAGTTAGCTCTTTACCAGTTCAACTAATGGTTTTTGAGCACTTATTGCATACCTGGCTTTGTGCAGGGCCCTTGAAATACAATGAATAATAAGACCAATTCTTGTCCTGTAGGCACACACAACCATGTAAAAACTTAGTCAGGTTTTTTTTTTTTCCCTGCCCTCCTCTGAGCTCTTCAGCTTCTAAAGCATAACCTTTCAAGACTGGTGGTCTGAGATCTCAAGAGAGCTCCTGACCTCTTTCCCTTCCTAAAATATAGTAAGCATTGAGTTCCTAATCTATGCAATGTCTTTCACACACAACAATTCTTAGAACATTCTGTATGGTCATAGCAACCCCATTTTTTCAGGTGAGGAAAATGAGGCTCAGATGTGAGGAAAACAACCAAAGGTCATCCAGATGGGATTTATTCTGATATTTTTGGATCCCAAGACCTGGTTTCCTGATGGATACCACTCATAATTTCAAAACTATGACTGTGAGGGAATAAGATTACATTCCATCTGGCTCTAAATCCTTGCTCAAAGGGGAGGTGGTTCCAAGGACAGGAGAGGTAATGACAGCTTTTCTGGTTGATGTGCAGCCTCCCCAAGACCAGCTTGGAAGGACGGCACACAGTCAAGTTCATACCCTGGTGTGTCTTCTTGGTTTTATTCCTATTCATACTCCAATTTATGTGTGTTTGGTGAGTAGCTGTGAGATAATGGTCTTTGGAGTTGCCATCCTGTCCTCTTTAGCATATTTCAACTTTTCAGGCACAAAAATGAGCCAGTTCTGATTAAAAGGCCCAGGCATATAACAATATAGCACTCTGAAGCTTGAAGTGAGTCTTAAAGCCAGAGTTCTTTAAAGACAAACGTGCGCGCACACACACGCACACAGAGCAGAGCTCAGGAGTCTACGGAGTCAGAAAATATTTTCACAGACTTGTGCAGTTCTTAAAAGAATGGAAGTTCCTAGCCCACTCGCCAGAGAATGCTGGAGTCACTTCAGCCCCCTGCCCAACACTGAAGACCTGGGAAGCCCAGGGTTCCCAGGGACTAGTGGTGTTAGGGAGAGTCTTGACGGGCCTTGGAGACAAACAGGATATATTTTTCTTTCCCAGGCTGTGAAAAAAAATAAAAATAAAAATCTCTCTCTCTCTCTTTTTTATTTTTTATTGTCTCAGGCTTGAGTGCCTTGGCATTAGCCTAGCTCAGCAACCTCAGACTCCTGGCTTTGAGCAATCCTCATGCTTCAGCCTCCTGAGTTGCTGGGACTACAGGTGCCTGCCACTATGACCGGCTAATTTTTCTATTTTTAGTAGAGAAGGGGTCTCACTCCTGCTCAGGCTGGTCTGGAACTCCAGAGTTCAAGTGATCCTCCTACCTCGGCCTCTCAGAGTGCTAGGATTACAGGCGTGAGCTACTGCTCCCAGCCCCAAATCCCATTTTAGATATTTGAGTGCTGGCAGTGCTCAGGCTCCATCCCCCACTTCTCTTCTGTCCCACACATGGGAAGGCTGATGAGAAAGCCCAGGCACATCTCCTTAGAGCCCACAGAAAGTTCAAGCCCCACAAGCCTTTGCCTGCATGCAGGAACCCTCACCCCGCCTCCTGCCACCATGCAACCCCAAGCCATTTTCAGATTTGCTTGGGAGTCTGCCCTGCTCTTCCTAGAAAACCTCATTATGTGAGTAATAAGCCTTTTTAATACCCTCTTGGTGCATTGGTGGTGTCATCCAGTCTTGACATCTGAACCAAATTTGGGTGGGGGGTACATCTCATTTCCATGGAGTGACTCAACACAGCCTTTTTTGTTTCATCTCTAAGGCCTGTGCTGTTCTGGGTCTAGAATTCTTCCTCTGATTTCTTTATTGGGTCCCTCCTCCTCCCTGCCGGGGAGTTCCCAGTCCAGGGCAGCCCTTCACCCAAATTGTAGGGCACATGAAGTTTATCTCCTGAAGTCCCAAGCCTACCCTTTCGGTTTTTCCCTCCAAGACATTCTTCATACATCCTTCACTTGTTAAGTCCCCTAGACTCTGCCCCATTTCCACATCCCCACTCCTTATTTTAAAAAGGTACACACACACACAAAAAAAAAAAATCTGAAAAACTCCTTCCCACCAGGACATTAAATAATGGCTGAATCTTAATACATTACTTTCACCTTGTCCCACCCTTCAGCTTGTCCCACCAACCAGGAGAAATCCTCAATAGTTTTAGCAAAAGGATTTAATTGCTAATAGTGGGATTTTACTCAATAGCACTTAAGTGGCCTCTGTGTAATCGGGGCTCATACTCCCCAATATCCTCCCCTTGAACTCCCTAGCTAAAATTCCACAATTAGGGCTTCACTCCTTTGGTTCAAAGCTTTATCCTGTTAAATGGCAACTTCTCCTCTACCTTTGGTAACTGTAGGCACAGTTATTACATCCTTTCCTGAGAACAAAATTTCACATGGAAGGGATGGAGATGAGGAGGATGTTCGGTAGTCAAGGGGGCAAAATGTAAATAAAAACTTTTACAGGCGAAGAGTTGAAGGGCCCAGCAGAAATGCTCAGAGAGCAGGAAATCCAGTTTCTCCTCATTTCCAGTGACCTCAGACTGTCCAGTGACACAAGTATAACAGGAGTTTGATCCAAAGTACTACTAATGGCCAGGGGCCACCAGCTCACCCTTACTTTTTTTTTTTTTTCTTTGAGATATAGACTGCTCTGTTGCCTCTGGTAGGGTGCCATGGCATCATCATCGCTCACAGCAATCTCAAACTCTTGGGCTCAAGCAATTCTCTTGCCTTAGGCTCGTGAGTAGCTGGGACTACAAGTGCCTACCATGATGACCAGCTAGTTTTTCTATTTTTAGTAGAAAAAATTGCTCTTGCTCAGGCTGGTCTGAAACTCCTGAAATCAAACAATTTACCCACCTTGATCTCCCAGAGTGAGCCACCTTGCCTGGCGTGATTATAGGCATGAGCCACCTTGGCCTGGCCATCACCCTTACTGTTTCATAGATGAGTTCAATGTTCTGAGAAGTACCCTAACCCAAGGTCACCAAGCTACAGCCAAGACCAAGACTAGAAATCAAGTTTCCTGCCTCTTAGATGTCACCATCAGATGTGATGGCACCATCACAATTAATCTGTGACCACCAAGCACATATAGATGAGCAATTTCCTTTTCTGATACATTTTTGGAGGTTACCTTTATTCTGATGAGCCTTCCTGTATGCAGGAGCTATGGGTATGGTTGTAGCTGCCATTCCCTGGAATTGGCCTAATCCTGGGTATGTCCATGGATGTGTGATATGCATATGAATGTGGCCTGCTGTGTGTGTGTGGGGGTAGAGTCCTGTGTGCTACCACATTAGCATGTCAATGTCCCTTTATGTTCCTACAATGGGCAGTTTCTTCTTCAAACCTCTGCAATTTTAAACATAGGTTGGATATTCCTCTTTCCTCTTAACCATATAGAAATGTTATAGGTTCTCTGGATTCCCACTTTGTTTGGGGAAACTGTGAAGACTTTTTAAGAGAGATGTCCTTCCCTTTCCAAATCAGTCAGGTTCAGAGAAATACCACGGCAGTGACCACCTGCCTCGATACCCCAAGCCAGACCTCAGCAAAGGAAAATAGGCTGTTGCTCTTTTGGGTTTCTGTCTCAGTAACTTGACGTAGTTTTCACCTCTTTAAAAACCCAACATATTTGGAGACTTTACATCCTTCGTATTAACCTGGATGGAAGTGGAAGACATTATTCTTAGTAAAGCATCACAAGAATGGAGAAGCATGAATCCTATGTACTCAATCTTGATATGAGGACAATTAATGACAATTAAGTTTATGGGGGGGGGAAGCAGAAAGAGGGATGGAGGGAGGAGGGTGGGGCCTTAGTGTGTGTCACACTTTATGGGGGCAAGACATGATTGCAAGAGGGACTTTACCTAACAATTGCAATCAGTGTAACTGGCTTATTGTACCCTCAATGAATCCCCAACAATAAAAAAAAAAAAAGAGAAAAAAAAAAAACAAAAAAAAAAAAACCCAACATATTGCTTCTTACAAGACTCAGGCAGGATTTCCAAGTCAAACAAGGGAGAGAGTGTGCTGTCCTCCCCACTGCTGTTTTTCTATTTTTCTGACCCCTGCAGAGTGCCCTGGGGCCATGGCCAGAGCTGTCAATGACACAGCGCAGATGTTCACTGTGGAGTCAAAGAAAGCCAGTAACCAAAGCATATAGCCCACTGCTTCTGAAATAGAATCAGCGTGGAAGCACATACATACATGTGTATATATGTGTTTGCTTTTCCTAGCAAAACTTTAATTAGCAAGAAAATTGCAAGTGGCCATAATCTTCCAGCATTAAAGGCAGCCTATATGCTAGTGCTGGCTTTTTCAAGTCAATCAGTTTCCTTCATCAATGTGGTTCCCATTAGCCAAAGAGTTGCCCAGAAAGGCTGTCTTATTTCACCTTCCTCCTCTGAGGGAAGCCTACAGTTGCTTTGTTGCCAGGGCATTCAATAAAGGGATGGGGACTCTGGCTGTAGCCTGAGTCCAGGCAGCCCAAATAGGGAAGAAAATATATCCAGCCAGCCCTGACTTCCTGGAGACATGAAATCTGAGTCATCATGGCCATTCAGGAGTTAGGCTTGCTGTACCCAGAGCTGCAGCAAAATGTTGGCCCTCAGGCCCCAAGGTTCAGCAGGGAATAATAAGATTTCTAGGAGTTTCCTGTCCTTGTCAGATTCCCCTATTCTGGCCTTCCCATTGCTCTTGGGAGCCTCAAACCAGAAGCAGCAGAGTAGGGCAGGGGAAACTATCCAAAGATGGATTCACCCCTAGTCACTCACTCCCACTGACTCCCATTCAACTCCTGATGGGATTCTAAAACCAAGATAAATGGGCAGGGGTAAAGTAAAAAACAAAACAAAACAAACAAACAAACAAACAAAAAACACCCAAACCTTAGCAACTGCTACATGCTTCTCCTTCAAATTTGGCTGATTTTTTAATAGAGTACCTTTTTAGGCTAGGCATTGTGCTAAGAGCTTTCATTTATGTAATCTCACCCAATTCTAATGCTAGCCCTATGAGGGAGGGATCGACACCCCCCCTTCACAGAAGGAAGGATTGTGCAGGTTGTGAAATGGAGTAGAAATGGAAATGGAGCACCACCAATGTTCTGGAGACAGAGAGACTGGGTTCCAGCCCTGCTTTGCCTTTTACTGGCTATGTGACATGTCACAAAACCCATAAAAGCCACAACAAAACCCCATAAAAACCACAAAATGCCCACCATTGAGGGTATGGAAAAAATGAATAAATTGTGGAGAATCCGAGTAATGGATTACAGCAACTAAAATGCATGGATCCAATCTATATGCAACAATACAGCTAAATCTAGAAAACATGATGTTGGGTGCAGAATGTCACGTACCATAGGAAGATACATTTTTCAAACAAATTCAAAAACATAGCACAGTATTATATATTGTTTATCAATACATTTATATGTAGTGAAAATATAAAGACAAGAACTGGGACACATGGAATCCATCACAATGGTTGCTCTGGAAAGGGAGAAGGGAACAGAACCAGTGAGAGGCATGGGGAATTTTAATTCTGTAATGTTTTATTTAAAAAAAAAAAAAATCTGAAGCCAAATTTTAAAAGTAAGCATTTGTTCATTTGGGGTTCATTTCCCCCCCTTCCTTAAAAAGAAGTATACCTGGGGTCATTCTGTCTCACTTTCTTTTTCCAGGACCTGGTTCTCCCTCACCTCTTTTCATCAAGGAATAAAAGTCAGGAGTATCATCAACTGTGGGAGCAACTTCTTGCTTTTCTTATGGAATCTTTTTATTTTGTCTCAGAAAGTGTCTTTTTTTTTCTCCTGACCCATGGCTTTGTCAAGGAATTTAACCTTTCTAGAGTTCTTCTAGAACTTATAGTAGGCATGATATTAAAAGCGAAAGTGAAGCATACTCCAGTGATCTGGATGGAAAAATTATATAATTTCTATAGTGCAATGAGTCAAACTCTGAAATGAAAACTGAAAGACTATTGCATCAGTGTGGTCACAACAGGAAACAGAATTCACCTCAGAAGGCTCAGAATGAAAATGCAATTTACAGAGGTGTAGACAGGGTTATGGGATCACACAGGGATGGTGAATCACCCAGGACCTCTAAGGCTAAAGGGAGGAAGAGAAAAAACAATGTACTTGTAATTGTGGCCCAGGGGAGGATGGAGGGGATGTCTGGTGGCAACTGGAGTCATGTTTTCCCTCACCTAAAACAGAGACAGCACCAAAGCACGGAGAAGAGAAGGAATAGCTAAAGAGAAATACCCTGACCTATCTTTCTTCCCAGCCACTAACCTCTCTGTCTGCCTCCTATTGGCTAAACTCAACCGGAAGCCAGGGACAAGGAATTCTGGGAGGTGTAGTCCACAGGAGTTACTCCCCCCAACCCCTTTAATGATAGGGCAAAGGCAGCTCTAGGGAAGGAGTGGTGGCAAGTAGAGAATCAGCTGCCTAAGAGCTAAGAGGATCCAAGTCATGGGTTAAACTATAGTGATAGCCACATAGTTCCAGTTGAACAGAAGGAGAACAGACATAGTTCCAGTTGAACAGAAGAACAGAAGGAGAAACCTGGGCCACACTGCCCTTGGAGAGGGGCCACTGTTGAGGAAATGAAAAACAGAGAAGCAAAGAAATGTGGCTTAGAGTTTTGCTGAACCTCTGGGGAAAGGCTGGCAGGGCTTGTGAGACCCAGTGTGAGGGGCAGAAGAAGGACAGGGACTTCAAGATGGGACCAGAAGGAATTGGCAGCCAATGGCTATAAAGCTCCATCTGTCTCTTCCAAGTGGGACTTTGTAGCTATCTAGCCACGACCGCTCAGTACACAGATGTGGAAGGAGGCAGGCCAGCGGGAGGGAGACGCTATGTGTGAGACCCTTCATCTGCACGGTCCTACTGCCAAGACCACCCTTCAGCTTGTCCCACCAACCAGGCTCCACGCTGTCTGGAGATGCCTCCAGGAACCCCATGTTGGCTGCCTCCTGCAGTGGCCCTCCAGCAGAAGAAGTGCCACCCCCCAACTCATTAAGATTTCTCTCAGCTCCAGGCTTCTTGGCTGAGGTCTCTTTGGCCTGACTGAGACACAGAGAGAGACAAGTGCTGGGCAACAGCGCAGGCCAGGGTGGCATGCTGGCCCATTTGTACTCCTCTCCAGACCTCCCCAGCCCTCCTAGAGTCTAGGATGTGTGATTGGAGGCTCCAGGCTGGCAACAGCTAGTAGCAGGCTTTGATGTTTCTGATACCACTCCCAACCTGAGAATGCTCAGATCAGCAAGCTCTTAGAGGAGATGGAACCCCGGCCTACCAAATCTGGAAGAGGTGGCCCTCACTTGGCCTCCTTGGCAGCCCCAAACCCCGGCCGTGCAGTACCTTCCTTATCCAACTAGAGATAGTCTGCATGTTCTTCAAGGATTGGAGCTGAATTTTGGCTTTCTTTTTTCTTTTTTACATCCCCACAGCATATTTCCCCCTGCACATATCTGGCATCAATGATTGTTGGATTCAGTCTGGTCTAGTCTCTTCCTTTCAAAGGCCCAGTGACGGTAGGCATGTTTCCTAGGGGAACACACTGAGGGTGGGGCCTGGACTGAAACTGGGGCCCCTTCCTCCTTGTCCCCAGCTCTTACTAATCCGCCAGGACTCTCCTCTGTATTCTGCTGGGTGATTTTCCCGGGAAGCATTTCTACCAGGTGAAGGGCAGAACATTTGGCCTCACAGATTTCCTGACTCCTGGCTTCTCCACCAAACATGGACGGGTTCTTTCTGGCCTTGAACTGGGTGCCATGGAAATCTCTGAACTCAACTTTTTATAGAAAAATGTGTGCTGCTAAGTCGGGCTCCCCAGGGGACATTTTAGCTGCATGACTCATGGAGTATTCAGAGCTCCTGCTCCATTTAAGGGTGATCTATTTACAAGCATGTGAAAGTTTTTAGAATTTTACAGTGGTTTGTGAGGAGGGTGGAGTATATATTCAGAATGTATGAGCCTTTCCTGGGCTGTAAATAAAATTGGATGAGTGTGTGTTTGTATGTGTGTGTGACAGAGAGAGAGGGAGAGAGCGCATGAGCCACTGATAATGATTTGTGTAGGAGCTTTCTAGAAACAGATAGCTAGCTCTTGTCAGACCCGAAATGATTTTCTGCAAATAGAAATTTGCTGACTCAAATTAGACCTGCAGAGTATATATCCTCATTGGTAGCTGAGGAGCAGACACAAAGAAGAGGTGCAGTTGAGGAAGTGAAGGGAGCGGCCTCTCCCACACAGCTCTGGGCTTAGCTGGGAAGCATCACGCTTTTGCTCCCCTGCACCTCAACTTTCTAGAATTGTTCTACAGGAATCTGTGAGTAGTAGGAGCATGCGTCCCTCCTGTAAGCAGCCTTTGCCCTAGACCTGGGAAAGACAGATGTCATCCCAGCTGCCCACCTGGGGAGTCAGCTAGATGCTGGATATCTGAAGGCTTGGCCCCAGGGAAAGGTGCCCCAAAGTGTCCCCCATCACCAGGATGTTCTGAAGAACAACAGGCCTGTCTTGACCTCTAGGAAGGGGAGTTTTGACAAATAGGATGATGGAGGAGGAGGGAGCAGCAGGGAAGTCGCAGCCCTGCCAGCCCTTTCTTATAGGGAAGCATACAGACAGTGGTACCATCTGCACCCAGTTTCTAAAAAAAAAAAACCTTACTTGTTGGGCCCACCCTCTCTCCCCACTTGTATCCAAGCCGTCAGCAAGGCCTGTCAGTGTCAGCTCCAGTGAAGACCCCAGAAGTGTGCTCTTCTCTTCTTCTCCCCATGGAGAGAGCTGAATCCAAGCTCGTCTCTATATTATGTCCAGAGGGGTCTGTTGACTATTAAAGGGAGCCTAATATACATCTATTGTGTACCCATAATAATTACAAATAAAAATAATTACAAAAATAAAGGGTGTCTGAATTCCTTTCAAACCACCCTCTTTTGCTCTCTACTAAGTACATTTCTTCCTGGGTTAACCTACCTTCCTCCTCTGAGGAAGGAACAGTTTTGCACTATCCTCCCCTAAGGGACATTTGCCACCTGGAATCAAATCTCACTGGCTCAGCCAGGAGCTTGTGCAGAGTCTGCAAAGCCAGTTCCAGTTTACAGAGGACTCAGGCTGGCAGCAAGGACTCAGCTGAGATCACCAAACCCTTGGGACTGGCTGGACTTCAAAGTGCTGCGTGGCCTGAGCCAAGAAGCAACAGAACTCACTTGTGGCTCCCTTGTCCTGAAACTGATTCCCAGCCTGATGGGCCCAGCAAAGCCACTTTGTGTCTAGGTCCCTTCTAGAAGCCAGCATGCCTGGGTCCCCATGAAATATTGACCATTCATAAAAGATATGCAGCTTTGTTACTGTCAACACAGCAAGGGAACTGGAGGCTGTCATTTTGAACTCTATATCATTAAGGCAATTCAAACAGATAGTAAAAAATCTGTCCACCCTTCTTGTTGAGATCATAGGTATAAATCACATTTATTGTAATGTCACCCATGTCAGGCACTGTTTTAAGCACTTCAGTAGCTAACTTAATCCTCCCAGCATCCCTCAGAAGTAGGTACTATTATTAACTCCTTACTACAGCTGAGGAAACTGAGGCACAGAGGGATTAAGTAACTCCAAGGACCACAAAGCTAGTAAGTGGCAGGCAGTCTATCACCAGAGCCTATACCAGAGGTTCTCAACCTTCCTAATGCCGCGATGTATTTTCATTGTTACAAAGGGGTTGCGATCCACAGGTTGAGAACCGCTGCTATAGACCCTTAATCTCACTATTATATATACACATAGGGGTCATATTTTGACCCTGTTGTGATTCAGAGCTTGGGTCCTATAGATGTGGACTGAACATTTAATTTTAGTGACTCTCTGACATCTCTGGAAGATGTTTTAGAAATCCCTGATCTGTATTTCTTTACTCATCATTTTGCATAAAACTAGTTGAGAGCCTGTAATCACACAGCCTCAGCCCGGCTGGTTTGCTAACAAAGCAGTCTAAATGCGGCATGCCAAGCCTACCACTAGCCTTGACTGCTCGGCTCTGAAATTTAGTTAAACAGAGACGATGCCCTCACACACCCCGAAATGGCTACATTATAGAAGATAGAAGTAATGGAAGTGTCTGTGAGCAGGACCTCTCAAGGGAGGAGGAAGGACACAGCCAGATGCATCTGACAACAGATGTACCATTCACAGGCCAAACTGTGACATCATTAATGTCAGATCTTACTATATGTTGGGGGGTGGGGGGGGCCTTGGGGAAATTAATGGTCAGAAAAAATTGGCCCCAAAGGTCAAGGTAGTTTTGATAGTTTGGGGGAAGGGAATATGTTCATCAGAAAATATTATTTGAGCTCCTGCTGTGTGACTCCTGCTGGACTGGGCCTGGGGTGCGGCAGGGGAGATGGCCCAGCCTTTGTGGAGCTCATGGGCTAGAAGGTCAGTGGACATGTTTGCGGGTGGCTGCACAGAGCTTGTGAAAGGCACAGATGGACAAGCACAGCATGATGGGGAGACAGATTCCAGAGGTGTCCCTCTCAGTTTTGGGGGAGTCAGGGAAGGTTTCCCTAATATAGTAACTTCTATTTCAATATTTCAAAGACAAAATAAAAGCAGAGGAAGGGGATGAAAAGAGAGCTCCAGGTTGTGCAAACATCAGAGGGACAGTACAAACCATATAGGGGGCAGAAGAGTGGACGTATGCCCCAGTCCTTTGGGACCCCTCAAAGATGTGTCTTGGCAACTTCTGGCCAAGGGAAGCAGAAAAGACACAAGGTACATTTTAAGCCTCCAACACCACTTACCCTTCGTATACCACTGAAGACACTGTAATGCAGGGAGCTACAGGGTTTCCAGAAAGGCTAGAGCAGAAAGGGCATGGCCTAGAAGGGGCAAGAGATGAGATGGCGAGATGTCCTCAGGGGTGAGCGTGTGGAGGATTTGGAGGGCGTTAGGACATGTACCAAAGAGCTGGGGCTTTACCTGGAGGGCAACAGGGAGCCACTGAAGGATTCCTAGCAGATCAGATGAGAAAGAGACTCCAGGCTGCTCACTGGAGGGTGAATGGGGCAGGGGAGTGAAGACCAGAGGTGGGAAACCCACCAGGAGATGACCACAGTGAGGAATCGCAGTGGCCTGATCCTGGTATTTGAGAAAATACTCATGGCTCCTTTTCATCACTCCCCCTTGGGTGCCTTTGGGAGCTCTCTGAAGTCAGGCATTTGCTTTTGTTATTAATATTTAGCAGGAATAAAGGGATGGTGCCCAAGTTCTTGCCCTTGGGAGCTCTTGTCTCTTCCCCAGAATATCGTGCCTTTGTTCCTCAGTACAGGAAGGAAATACCATTTCCCTGTTCCTTCTTCAGAAAAGTCACTCTGCATTTGCTTCTGTGAGATGTTTGTCTCTGGACAGTGTTTTGATCCCACGAACATTGCGTGTGTGCGCTGCAGTCCAGCTCACGGGTGGCTCTGCTTTTCTTGGTTGCCTGGATTCAGGGGAACGTAAAACAGTGTAGTTTCCTCCTCCTGATGCTTATCTCTGCAACTGTTTCTCAGAATGTCCTGCCCATTAACTTTCTAACAGCACCATTTTCAGTGCCAAGCTGCTGGCTTCGATGTTTGAACCTTTCCTGGAACAAAAACCAATAGCATTTCTGCCTCCCGCTTTCCTTCTATTCCCTTTAACTATGCCTGTCTCTCCTGAGCCACCACCAAACAAAGCCATCCAGTTCCTGAGAAACGCCATCAAGCTTGAACCTGCCCTTCCCCCCTGGAAAGTGGGTCATGGATCATCACTGCAATGCATTTTAAGAGGAGCTGAAAATGGAGAGGACACCATTCTTAGAGCAGGGGTGGGGAACTTTGCTGATGCAAGATACAATGAACTTTGATACATGTCCTGCACTAATTCAGCTGTAATCCAATAAGGATGCATTCAAGAAACTTCAATTAAATATACTTTCAAATGTATATTATTTGGTGAAAATTGAACTACTATGTACTTAATAATTTCAAAAATGAAAACTATTTGTTAATTTTAAAGTTAACTAACCTTTTAATGACTTTGTTGTGTCTGCTTTTTATTGGAAAGCATCTGAGTATTTTGATTTTAGCATGGAGGCCTGCAGTTTCAGCTGATCCTGTATATGGTAATCAGTCCTTCAGTCATTGGTGACCTCAAGGGTGTCTTGACTTGGTTAGGTAAGAAGTGTAGATTTGCAGCAATAAATGGTTAAAAAGAAGAGAGCATTCGCAGGTGTGGGGGTGGGAGGGGAGGCATGTTGCCAAAGGCATAGGTATTCTGCTGCATTTTTCCATATTTCAATTGGATCAAACAATGACTTTAAAATACCATCTACTGAGCGCTCAATCATTACATCTGCAGTTCTGCAGGTGCCTTGGTGATATCCACTAGGTGAGGCTGAAATGCTAATTTGAGTATGATGTCATGATTCTCAAAGTCAATGAACCTTTCATTGTAGGTCTGCAACAGCTGTGTGTTCTTCCAATGATTCACATATATCATCCTGTTCATCAAGGACCTTAGCTAACTAGGGACAATGTTCATCTTCCTTTTGAAGGAAGAAAGTTTCAAAAAAAAGTAGTTTTTTCTAAAATGCTTGGACTTTTTTTTTTTTTTTTTTGCCACATGTAATATAATGGACTCAGTTTTACCTTGCAAAGAAAAATTCAAGTTGTTCTGATTTGACATGACATTACACAGAAATGCTGCATTCTTGTAGGAATCTTTCAATAATTCACATTGTTCATTCTGTTCTTCATAAAATTTAACTGTTTTCACAGAAATAAAATTTTGGCTAGTGTCTATGCCTGCAATAGCCAACACACTTTAAAATGATATTTCAAATCCACACTGGATTCTTCATCATTCAACTTTAACATGTTACAAAACAGACAATGCCTGAATATAGTCAATAGTACTTATAATTTGATGCAAAATGTCACTTGAAATAGTAGCTTTAGCACAGAGATTTTGCTGATCAAGATACAATGAAAAACTCTGACTTTTCCTAACAATGCTAACAATGTAACCTAATTGTATGTACCCTTATATTAATCTGAAATTTAAAAAAAGATACAATGAAAAGAAATGAAAGCACCTAGATCTGTTAATATTTTTCAGAATCAGTGCGATAAATCCTTCATGTTTTCCTGTCATGGAAGGTGCACCATCTGTACATACACTCAGTAAATTTACCAGCTTCAGTCCAACTTCACAATATTTATCTTGAAAGTTATTGAGGATATCTGTTCCCTGTGTTCTGTTTACAAGAGTGCCCATGGAAAGTAACTCTTCATAGCAAAGAAATCTTCCATTATGACCTAAATGAAGTATGAAAACTGTGCCAAGTCAGTAGTGTCAATTGATTCATCCAAAGCAATTATGTAATATATATTTTCTTTTTAAAGTATTGCATGAATTTGTTCTGTTAAGTTGAAGGCTAATTCATACTCCTGATCAGTATTCTTGAAAGAGGCAATTGGTTGTACTTTGAAACATTATTGGGGTCAAAGCATCCTACAACCTTGACAATGCATTCTTTTACAATTTCTATATCACTGATTTGCTTCCCTTTCCCCCCAAGTATGTAAGCTACTTTATAAGTTGCTTCAGTAGCATTATTTCCAGGTCTTATTGCTGCTTGAAAGAGTTGGCTGTGATTTTGTTTTTTATCTTTTAATTTCTGCAATACAACTATTTGTACCTCTCCCTCTAACTTAAAGTATTTCTTGTCCTTATGATGAATTTGAATTTCCTTAATGTTGATAATGCAGTATCACAAAGCAAGCAAATCATCTTTTCTTTAGCAGAAACATAATGTTACAACTCACGATCCTTGTTAAAAAACGTCAGTTTTCTTCCTTCAGTTTTCTTATGGTCTTCTTTGACATGATGGACTGTTAATTAGGCAGAATTAATACATATTGCTGAAGTATGCAAGTATTCACAAATTCTACTTTAAATAGTGTACCATTGTCAAAAGCTGACCACCATAAACTCTCATCAGCCAGCCTCAGAGGTAGTGAAGCCAGTCAGGCTGGGGAAGTTAAAACTAAATTATAAGCAGAGGCAGAGCAGCTATCAATTTAGCTCTCATGGCTTACTAATGTTCTAATTGTGCTGGTCAGTTTGGGAAGACTATTTCATCAATTATTTTATTATTTGGGTTTTAAATATGTTTATTTTAAAAAATAAAATAAAAGTATAAAAGATGAACAAAAATGTATTAACAAAAATTAAAAAAAATTTCTTCTGTAAAATTGGATTCAGTCAAAAGGCTGCATTTAAGGACCTACAGGCACTAGTTCCCCATCCTTGGGTTAGAGGCATTGGGCAAAAAGTATCAGAAGACTCAATACAGCTGCACACATCTCAGAATCCCTCAGTAGCGCTCCATTGCCTCAGGATAGAGCACAAACCCACTGGGGATCTGTGACGGTTTTGGATTGCAGGGGTCAGCCCTGATTCCTCCCAACTGAAGTCCAGTGTGTTCCACCCTGAGGAGGGGACTCGGAGAACTGAGAGGGCCGCCTGAACTGAGGCAGGAGCTCCCCCTGCTGGCCGACATGTCTGCTGCACCTTGGCCCAGATGGTTCTTGGACCTCACTGAAAACCCTGAGAGTGTTCTTGGGTATTTGTGCATTAAATAGGATCATACGATAAGTATTGTTGAATGTGCACTTTTAAAAGGAAATACATGGAAAATCCTTTTTGTGAGGCAAGTAATACTTTTGTAATGAGGCATAATCACTGGCCTTCCCCAGCCCCTCTTTTGGTGATGCTGTGAATGGTGGGGTTTACTGAGGGGGTTCCCTAGATGTTGGTATTCCTGCTGAGGACACTGAGCGTAGCTCCTGAGGAAGGGCCAGAATATCTGAAGCTGAACCCCAAATGCTTGCACATCTGACATTTCCAAGGTTTTCCCAGGTTCCTGTTAACCTGAAACTTGTTTCCATGGAGTTGTTGATTCTCAAAGCCTGACTGGGGGATGTTGTCTACAGCCTCAAGAGCCCTCCACTGGCAGATTCAGCTGGACCCACCCACACATTTGGAAATGGGTCAACTCCTCCTGTGGGCCTTGGCTATAGAATGAGCAGGAGGGGGCAAGAAGGAGAGGGCAAAGAGAAACACTCCCTTCATCAGAAGGGTATCAACCATGTTACCCAAAGGGAGTGTGCCTGTCACAATTAGAGTTGTTTTTCCTCCCTCCAGATGTTGTGTGTTATAGGATCCTTTGTTGGTAAGCACACACATGGCAGCCTTAGCAGCTCCCAGTGCCAACCTTGAGACTCCAACCACGGAGCCTGCAATTGAGCATGAAGTGTGATGTGCCATACACTGAGGTATGAATGCTGTGCTTCTGTGAACACCATTCTGTGCTGTTTCTAAAAGCAGAGACTCAGTCTTTCTTTGCTAACTCTTTGTCACTTGAGATAACGAGGCTCCCATTAGAACCTGGAATGGATGAGATTAGGCTTTAAGGCTTGATCTCTTTTGTAACTTGAATCCTTGCTATGACAACCTACCTCCAAGGCTATTATCAAGGTTTTACCTGCAGGCCCCTGACAATGAACCCTGGGTAGTTTCCTGACTAGGCTCCTTCCTTGGGAGTCAAAGAGTGGAGGAACCAGTCTGCTTCTCTATAGTTGACTGATGTGCTGGATCTCTGCTACTGAAGCCCATCTAATAGGGCCAGAAACCACTGGACTTGAAAATTATGTTCACGGCACCTTGAGCTTGGGGTATGAAGGAAAACCTAGAATAAAAATACAAAGACTCCTTCCTTCTTCAATTGAGAGGGCAGACAGGCTACATGCATTTGAAAGTGGTTATAAACACCAGACCCACCAACTACAATTTAGGAGGTCTTATGTGTAATCTGCCCAGGCCCAGATATTTTAATTCTATGTTTCAGGGAAGTAAGAGCCAGCTGGCTACAAACCGACCATGCTCAGGGTTCAGTTCTAAACAGCACTGTTTGGGAAAAGCTCAATCTAAAACAGACAGCTCTGGATGTGTTTAGGTTTTGCTTTCTTTCCACTTTTAAATATTAAAAATTGACTCCAGCTGTGGGGTAGAAAGTAACGCCTAACCTATAAAAACATTGACAAATAAATCACAATGCAATTTGCCGCGCATTTTTGTGAGGTCTAAACACGAGTTCTTGAAAGGAATTTTCCATTATTGCATCTTGGGAAGATAACTTCTTCATGAAAAATTCATTTGACTTTTATATTTCATAAAATCATCACATAGCTTTCCCACATTTGGGATCTGCATGTACTGGGGCACCCGTGGCTTTCAGCTCAGCTTTCCAGACTCCTAAGTCACTCTTCCATGACTTTGCAGGAAGGTGGGAGAGCATCAAGATCCCTACCTGGTAGTTTGGAGCTACACTGCCCCCCCCCCCATCCTGGGCACTGTTCTCCTTCAAACCAGGCTGAGCCTCAGCAAAGGGAAAGCTCTAAGCCTGGTTTGAGTGCCAGACTCCCTACCAAACTCTGTCCATGTGTCCAACTCACCCCTGTACACCACCTTGTCCAAGTAAGAAAGAAGCCCTCAACTTTATTGCTTCTTGGTGGTATCACTACTAGGAAATAGCACTTTCCTTTCTGAAATGGGGACATGGGGGATCCAGAAAGAGAGGAGTCTTTGTGACAGACTTGGTGTTATAAGTTAGTCTTCAAGTGCCTTTTTTTAGAAATGCCACTGATCCCAGCCCAGTTCACATGGTATCGGCCATGATAGGATAGGCCTGATGTAGCAACGAGCACTCCCAAATCTTAGTGACATCTTTCTGCTTATGTTACATGTCTGTCACAGTCTATTGCATTGTAATGTTTTGAAACATTGTGAGTAATTGTGGAAGAAGAAAAACACTACCTTGGAAGGCATTTATCAATAATTAAATACTCAGAGCTCATTGGGTAGAACTAGTCGGTCACATGATGCCAGCTAAAAACTCTGAGGGTCAAGAAATAAAATTCTACCTGCCCAGAAAAAGGAAAGCTGGAAAGGTTTGGTGAATGGCATTGATGGCTATTGGACTTACCATGTCTACCTAACTGTAGAAGTCCTTCTGCAGTCTCTATATCAGCTAGTGACCCTTCTGGACCTGAGGATCAATAAGATCATGACCCTGGGAGGATAGCCATGGGGACCAGGAAGCCAGTATGAGTCAGCTGCGGTCAGGATTATAGTAGATACCCTCAGGGGGTGGGGTCTGCCCATTTCCTTCCCTTCTTCTCTGAGTACCATACCCAAACCATTCACACACAGGAGTGGTCCTAGCAGCTGTGACCATGTAGGTCCTACACACAGTCCTTGAGCCAATGATTGGATCAGAGGATGTGTTTAACCAAAGCTGAGCCAATGTGATTCTATCAGAAATTTAGAAAATGTGGTTCAGAAACAGCTAGTCAGTGTGGGTACATGTAAATTTGGGAGCTCAGACAGAGCCATTTTTTACTGTACACATTACACATTTTACTGTACCACTCGGGGAGAGAAAAAATCTCAGCCTCACCATAGCACACAGACACTTGATCCCAGAACAAAATTGGCACTTTGTTGGCAAGAGACAGTAAATGTTGCGTAAGCAAATACAAGTGTCTACCATAGAAGGGGCTTGATCACTTAGATCAAGGGCATTGCCATCTGTGATGTCTTCAGGAGAAAGCCCAGGGTTAAGTCTCTTCCCATCAATTGGAACACAGAGGGTTATCTCACAAACATGAGGAACATGTTCAATTGCATATAACAGAAAATCCCTAAATAACAGCGGCTTGTTTCTCTCTCACACAAAACAAGTCTAGAGCCTGATGCCAGCACAGCAGGTCAGTGAAATCCTCACTGGTGTGGCTTCCCCCAGTCCTCAGCCCTGCTTTCCCTCAGGACACCTCACTCTCACGTTCTAAAATGGCTGTCGGAGTTCCACCATTTTCTTGTTCCTGACAGCTATTAAAGGGAGAAGGGTGTATCTCTTCTCTTAAGACTCCCAGAAGACTCAGTGGCCAGAACTTAGTCACTAGATGAGTAAGGAGGAAAAAACTGCCCCAAGAACTTCTTCCTATATGTTGTTTCCAAGAAAACTAGCTCTGTTGACCTGGTCCCAACAGGAAGTAGTTACAACTGGACTAGGAAGCAGGGCCAAAATCAAGACAACCATGGGCAGATCAGACGTGAGGGAAGTTCTTGAAAGTGCGTGGACTGGGAAACTGTCCAGTAGAGGCTCTCCATAATGACTGGTGACATAAAGACCAGACCAGATCCTCCCTTGGGAAGGGAGAGTCGCAGGTGGTGCTGAGCTATGGCTCAGTGTCTCTGTGAGCTCTGCTGAAGGTCTGGATGTCAAGGGGGAGCCTTTTAGGATATCATGCCCTTCCCACATATTCTTCAATAAGCTGCCTTACCAAACGTTGTCTGGGAGTGGTTATTCATCAAACCTTAAAAATCCTGATCAATACAGGAATTATCTTTAGAATTATCATTAATTCATGTTAAAGAGTTTCTGGGAGAGCAGAGGACCAAGACGGGTAAGGGGAAGAAGATGATGTCAAGATCCTGTCTTGATAATGTCACCACTTTGCTTCTAACTCAGTGGTTCTCAACCTTCCTAATGCTGCAGCCCTTTAATACAGTTCCTGTGGGTTGCGACCCACAGGTTGAGAACCGCTGCTCTAACTAATCTGGGCCTAGAGAGGTGTAGTCATGGTCATTTCCATTTTCCTATAGAACAACAAAATATGTCTATCCTATACCTTTCCTTCTGGTTTCTTTGGTTTCTGTGTCTCTGTCTACCTATATTTGTTCACTGATTAGGAATTGCAAGTTGATGATATTCTAGTTTTCATTTATCAGTTGAAATACTTCTATAAAAAGTCTTCTACATTCATCTACTTTATGTAGAGTGTCCCTTATCCAAAAATCCTTGACAGCAGAAGTGTTTCAGATTTCAAGTCTTTTGGATTTTGGAATATTTCTATATACATAATGAGATATCTTGGGGATGGGACCCACATTTAAACACAGAACTCACTTATGTTTTGTATACACCTTATATGCATAGGCTGAAGGTAATTTCATATAATATTTTTTAATAATTTTGTGCATGAAACAAAATTATTATTGTGCCATTTCTTACTCAAAAGATACAAAGCTCCTTAGATACAAAGCTCCTTCAATGTGCATTGAATTATCAGAAAGTTAAGATGTCACTATCTCAGCCACCCATGTGGGCAATAGTTGGTCATTTGACTTCACCGTCATTCCTGACCCTGAATTTATATGTTACTAATAAGCGATGGTTTTCTTACACTTATTCACACACAAATAACTTAAACAACAATAAACAAGGGTGGATTTCAGCCACCATCTATGATGCTATGTTTTGATTAAAAGGTTACTGTACACTGTATTTTATTTATTTATTTATTTATTTTAGGTGAGAAGAAACTCTAGAAGCAGCTGAGGGACCAGGAAGTGGGTCCTCTAGGGGTCAGGAGGCATTCTGCTGAATGGCTTTTTAAAACTGGTTCCTCCAAACTCATCTGCCTCCTTAACAATGATCTTTGTCTTAGAAGTTTGTTTAGTTTTATAAACTGACATCATTTCTTGTTCTGTTATGAATGCATGCTGCTATAGGCCTTCCATAAGCTCATCACAACATTTTCACCATGTCATCTTTAGACGTTTTTTTCTGTAGTGTTAACAACATCATCATTGTCCACTTATGGTGTCATGTTGGTGTCAAAAAGTTTTGGATTTTGGAGCATTTCAGATTTTGGATTTTCAGATTAGAGATGCTCAATCTGTACTTGGTTAGCCAAGGGTACAGGTCATTTAGGGAAAGCAGGATAAATCAAGAGGCAATTAGCCTCTTTAGATGGCTAATTCTTCTTTTAAAAATATGTATACCATGGAATACTATTCAGCCATTAAAAACAATGGAGACTTTACATCCTTCGTATTAACCTGGATGGACGTGGAAGACATTATTCTTAGTAAAGCATCACAAGAATGGAGAAGCATGAATCCTATGTACTCAATTTTGATATGAGGACAATTAATGACAATTATGGTTATGGGGGGGAAAAAGAAAGAGGGAAGGAGGGAGGTGGGTGGGGCCTTGGTGTGTGTCACACTTTATGGGGGCAAGACATGATTGCAAGAGGGACTTTACCTAACAATTGCAATCAGTGTAGCCTGGCTTATTGTACCCTCAATGAATCCCCAACAATAAAAAAAAAAAAAATAAAATAAAATATATAGATACCATTATGAAATCATGAATGTAAACATTTAAAATGACTTTTCATCCACTGAAATTGTTATCATTTGTTGATAACATTTTCCTATCCTTCCTTCATGAGACTCTCTACAAGTTGGCTCTTGAGTTCTTTTGTCATAACCCTAGTAGTCTTTGATAATTTCCTTGCTAACAGGTGTGACAAATTGTCCACTTTGTACATTTCCTGTCTTGGATTTGGAACCAGTCATTTCTCTAAGGAGCTTTGTATCTTTTGAGTAAGAAATGGCATTTCAAAACCAGTCTGAGTGCTAAAGATTCCTTGCTGCCAGGTTGGCCATTGTTTTGGGGCCTTTTTGGTGGACTGAGCAGGGGTTGGGGAGAGAATATATGTGTGTGTGTGTATATAAGCATGATATACACAGGGTGGACATGGCTTTATGTATGTATACATATATACACATATAAAATGGAGAAAGCATATTTGATTACGGATTTTTTTTTTTTTTGAACCTGCCACCTCCAGTATATGGGGCCGGTGCCCTACTCCTTTGAGCCACAGGCACCACCCTAATTACAGAGCTTTTATTAACCTCTTACATCTGGATATTGTTTCTTCTAAACCAAGAATCAGTTCTGAAGGACACAGGGATGATAGAATTGGAATATCTCACAATTATTCATTTGTTTCATCCCATAGTACATATACAATAGGCTCAGAGTGACAATACTAATCCTACCATTATTTTTTATTTATTTTTTTTTACTTTTTATTTATTTATTTATTTATTTTGGTTTTTTTTTTGGCCGGGGCTGGGTTTGAACCCGCACCTCCGGCATATGGGACCGGCGCCCTACTCCTTGAGCCACAGGTGCCGCCCAATCCTACCATTATTATTATGACCAAAATTACTTTAAAGTTTTTTTGTATATGATCTCTTAATGTCCCCCATTAAAAAAATAGTTTTACTGTATCTACATTGTCAGAGCTTACAGCCATTATATACTTTACTTTATCATTAGCCCTCATTTAGAGTTTCACAAGTAACTTTGTATTAAATGCTCCCTGCAATTATCTCTTCAGTTATATTGACTGCCCAAGTTTTGTTCTCTAGAAACCTTCTTAGGGAGGGCTTATGTTATGGAATGAGTTTCCCTAACAGTATGTCTGTACCCTTCATACTTGAAAGATGCTTGAAAGTCAGTCTTGCTGAACACAGAATCTTTGGCTTACATTTTCTTACCTCAAGATCTTAAAGATGTTATTCCATTTTCTTCTGAATTTGAAATTTATGACAATTTTCTTTGTGTTTTATGCCACATGTTCTCTTTTTCCTAGAGGCTCAATGTATTTTTTTTCTTTAAAGTCCTGCAATTTTATTAGAATATATCTTAAAGTTGATTGTTCTGATCATAGGTGCAGCATGTGCTTCTTCCTCCTGAAGAATTGGCCATGTTTTGTTATTTTATTATGATAAAATAGCTTTGTTTATTCCTGATATCATCTGCTCTGAAATTTACTTTGTCTGATGTTAGCATACCCACTCCAGCTTTATTCTGATTGGTGCTAGTCTGAGAAGTCTTTTTCCATTTTTTTTACTTTCTAAAATAAACTTTATTTTTTTATATATTTTCTTAATTTCAGGTTATTGCAAGAGTACAAATAGCCAGATCACAATGTTTGCACTTGTGAGGTAGAGTCCCTTTTGTAGTTGTGTTTCTCACCCAAAAGGTGAGCCATACACCCCTACCTTGGGGCCTTTAAGTAGGAGCACACCAATACCCCTCCTCCTTTGCCCCCTCCCTTTTCCCCCTCCCCCTGACTTGAATAGAGTTAAATATTCCTCCTGTGTCAATGTATGTTAGATGGAAAAAAAAACTTTATTTTTTTGGAGCAGTTTTAGGTTCGTAGCAAAACTGAACAGAAAGTGCAGAGTTCCCATGTACCCATCACCCCTGTGCTTGTGCATCCTCCCCCGCTATGGACATCCAGGATGTAGATCTGTTACAATCGATGAGCCTACATGGGCACATCATTATCACTCAGAGTCTGTTGTTCACATCAGGGTTCACTCTTGCTATTGTGTATTCTATAGGTTCTCACAAATGCGAAACAACGTGTATCTGCCATTATGGTGTCACACAATCTAAGCACACATATAAAGGAATGTTTTTCTCCATTTCATCTTGGTAGAAATCACTTTTTTTATTTCCTTTTCCTGCTTTTGGTCAGGGTGTCCTAATAAGGAAGTGGCCCTTTCAAAATATCAGGCACCCAATAGGATCTGGGACAGGCAGGCAAGAGAGAGCAGTTTTATTTTACTGCTACTCAAAATATGGGTTCATTTTTCCATTATGAAAGTCGAGCGCTCCTACAGTGCTCTGGAAATCTATTGCTAGAGATAGCATGCACAGATCTCAAGCCGCTCCAGGCTCAGTAACTTGCAACACTTTGTTTTGTCTTAAACTGAAATGGCCTATTTCCATATTCTTACAGATACCTAAGCTTTTTTTTTTTTTGCTCTAACATCCTGTGCTTCTAAGGATCTCAAAATATTTGCTCAATATTTTATCTTGTGCCTCCTTTATAAGGTTGGAGATGGAGTCAGGAGATGAGATTAGCATCACAGGATGGAAAGCTGGGAGAGTCCTGGGTTTCCTACTCACGCTCCTGTGCTCCAGCCATGTTGCCTTTTGCCACTGAGTTTGTCCAGCCCACTCTGGAAAATCAAGCCAGGCCATTTGGCGAGGGCATTAGAAGGCATTGGGCAGTAACTATACCTACGCCATGCTGAACACAATGTTGTCCCTTCTTTCTCTCTGTGGGCTGTTGAGCTTTTCTGGCAGCCTGACTTAAGGGGTTCTCGGAATATTTGCTATAGGTGAATGTTTGTGTTTCTTTTGAACCACAAATGTAGGGTGTCAAGGAAGGAAGTGGGGTTCCCAAGTGAAGAGGGCTATGATGTCGGAAAACATGGTGGAATTTGGGTGAACCTTATCTCCAGATGGAAACAGTGCCCTCCTGAGGCTTGTCAGAACATGGTTTGCAAAAAGTTGTGTTTTCTTCAGTGGCTTAGGACAGTTTATGATGCTAGAGTTCCACATGGTCCAGTCTCTTTTAAAAATCACATTGAAAGAAAATGCACCCCAGAAACTAAAAGTAATTTCAAAAGCATGCTATTCTTTATTTGCATCTCTTAAATATGGAGATCCAATTTCTAATCCCAGACAATACAGTCTACAATCCATTTCTGACACTTCTCCATCCTCTCACACTCCATGGCTACCTTGTAATATCTACCTTTCTCAAGCTTCTCCCCAGTTTTTCCCGACATCTATCCAGGGAGGTCTTTCTTCCTATGTGATTCTCTCCACTACTGTTATTTTCTGCCTTGATGCCCTACCAGAGATTACTGCAGGGGTTATCACACCTACCAGAATATGCTGGAGAAGCTGGGAGACCTTGTGGTTCATCTGCCTCTGCTCCCCACAGAAGGAAGCAGGGAAGGCCCCCAGGAAGTGTTTTCTTCACTTGCCCTGAATGCTTTTCTTACGAATCAGTCCATGGAGAGTTACTAATGAATAAACTCTTCTCCTTTATATATTTAATCAATAATGGAAACGTATTTAAGAAAGTTTCCAAATGAACACCTGGGGTCAGCAACGATGATGAGAAAGGGCTTAAGAGTCTGGTCAAGGTCATTCATTGTCATCCCAGTGGGTGGGCAGAGCTTCTAAAAGGCAGACCTATAGATGAAGACTGGGGAGAGCATCACCCTGGTTAGAGCAGAAGCAGAAATGTGTGGCCCACACTCCCTGGCATCCCTTTAGGAAAATTCAGACTTGCTTGTAGATCTCTGAGAAATGCTTCATTGTCACCTAAAGTGGTTTAACATAATGGACAGATGGGGCATGTTGATGAGGTGGACCTAGGACAGGAGAGTGTGGAGGTCAGAGAGAGCCATGTGGATCAGGTATGTAGGTGCCAGCAAGACGGGCAACACAGAAAGTGATAATGCCCCATAAATCTAGAGGAAGGTACTGGGGAACCCACCAAAAATCTTGGCCCAGGGCAGTACTGGAAAGATCAAGGCAAATTTGTTGTCCTAGAGAAAAGGAGACCCTGGGCATGCCTCACACCTGATGTAGGGAAGTTAGATAAGGATGCAGTTACCAGAAACGAGACCTAAAACAAGGAAACTGGTCACAAGAAACAAGACAGAGCCTCGTTGTTAGATTCAAGGGACAAGATCAGAGCTGGTTCACAGGAAAACTGGGTACAAATGAGCTCCCAAAGTACAAGTACAAGTAGCCAAGGTACCCTACAGGGAAGGCTGCCCTGGGCAGGGGTGGGGAACCCAGGACCTGGGGCCCCATGTGGTCTTCTGGATCCTTGAGTGTGGCCTCTTGACTGTGTCCAATTTTTCAGAACAAATATTTTTAATAAAGGGATTTGTACTATGAAGTTTGGGATTCAGCTGAGGGACCGTGCTTGGGGTCCCAAAGCATCAGGTTGCCCACTCCTGGATGGGTTGAGTTAGAATCTCAACTCTTTGACCTCCCCTTGTAGTGACCTGTGCAAAGTTATATAATCTCTTCCAGCCCTGCTTTGTTATCTCTAAAGGGTGTTATAATTCTGGTACTTGACACTGCAGAGTGGAGCTGTAAAACACTGAACTCTCCTCTTCCTCCTTCTCTTCCTGACACCACCATTGTCATCCTCTCGTCTCATCTGCCCATCCAGATCAGGTCTGACCCTGATCCTGGGTGCAGAGTCTGCGGCCTCAGCTTGCTCAAGTCTGTATAAGTCAGTCACTTGACACCAGAAAGCCCTGTCTGTAAATGCTGTGCTATAAACAATGCATTTCCTGCTCAGGGAAAAGAGGTTAAGCATAGTGTCAGCATGAGGTGGAGCCCCCATCTTCACTCCTGCTTTTAGGGATGATCTTCAAAGGAGATGACTTGAGAGCAGAGAAGCGATGGGATCCACCTTGAGAGAACGGGGGCTCTGAAAGGCTGTACAATGGCACTCCCAGGCCCACGCCTCTCTGAGTCTAACACATCATGTTATGACCCAGATCCTGGTGATTTTGCAATAAACCATCCAGAATGCAAACCCACAAGTTCCAGGACTGAAAGCTGGGGGGAAGTGGGTATTTGGACTGTCCTCATTAGAGTTCATTATCCTCTCTTCCGCCACCACTCCTGAGGAAGCTGCTCCAGTGAGCAAGCGTCTGTTCCTGCTGTTTGCCGGCTGTCGTAAAAGAATCGAAAGTCTCATCTGAGTCTGTGCTAACAATTTAATGATGGAGCCTGTGAATCAGGGCATAACAGCAGAATTGCCGCTTCATTTTCGGGTTTAGATTAGTGGAGCTGACTTTATCCTGCCTGATGTGGGCCACGTGAAGCAGCTCTGCAGAGGGGCAGGTGGAATTCTCAGGAGGGAGAGGAGAAGGAGCAGCACCAGCCACCGCGGAGCCAGAGGCCAGGCGACAGAAGGTCCGGCGCTGCGGCGGAGTGGGAACCATGGCAGTCTAACGCTGCCTGAATTGTGGGAGCATGAGGAACTTGGAATTAATGCACTTTTTTTAGACAACTGAAAGCAAATACTTTTGCCCCAAAATGGAAACTTCTAAAAGCACATTCATCATCGCTCCATGCTATCATGGAGTTGTGCCCTGAGGAGCATTGGAAGCATGTGGGGCTGTTTGCCCTGGCACTAAATGACCCCATCTAATGTGTTTTTCTATCTGGGGACTCTTGTCTCTCTCTCTTTGCTGTCAGCTACCACCTCTCAGCATGTTGTCTCCTGCTTCCCCACTCTGCTGGTAACTCGGCAGGAACCGGAGGATACCCAGGAGAAAAACAGGAAATCAGTCTGCCAGAGCATAAGCCTTACATTTCACTGGGTTCTCAGAAAACTAAGTTGGATCAGGTGGCTCTTGCTCTTTGTTTCCCTGATATTTATTTATATTTATTTACTTCTACATTTGTCATCACTACCACCTACTTCCCCAAACACGCAGAAACACACACACTCTCTCTCACAGAAGACCAAGCCCCTGACTCACAGCCTTTTCTCCATCTTAATCTCTGTCATTACCTCCTTTAGACCTGATCCTCATCTTTTAGAGAAATCTGTTCTCCAATGGATGAGGAGTCTGAGTTGCTAAAGAAAGAATCCCTCAGGGACCCCAAATCCCCTCTTTCAAGGCCATATTCTGGATGGCTAGGACTCTGGGAATAACTACTGGATGTCCCTGAGCTCCTTCCAGGGACTCCTTGGTGAGTCTATCCTCCAGAGAGTGGGCAGTGCTACCAGGGTGGGTATCCAGGGTGGCCCTAGATGTGCCAGCCCACCCCCACACCACCTTCATCCCCCCTAATCTGCATTTCAGAATGGAACAGGGCTGGGATCGGGAAGAGAAGGCAGCCACCTCCATTTGCACTCTTACCAGGGCCACACAAGCCTTAGGGGTGGACCGCAGGGGTCCCTGTCTTATTCTGGGACACATCATTGGCTTTGTGGATGGTCCATCCAACACACTACCAGGCTTCTGGGTCCTTGATCTCAGTGACAAGTACTTTCGCCTGCATTCCAGATCTTAACATTGCCCTGAACATCATGATATTCCTGAATTCACTGGCATAAAGCAAGCCAAATATACTTTTCTGACTCAGACCGTCCCCTCCCAGCACCCAACATCCAGGCCTCTTTTTCTTTCAAAATGCGGACCCTCCTCCACTTCCCCTCACAAATCTTGCAGCTCCACTCCTTGGGGGAACCAGCTACTCCCCCTTTGATATTCAACTTCTTTAATGAGCTTAGAGCTTTCTAAAAACACAAGGGCCTCTATAAGGAATCTCTGCCAGATAGCTTATCTTTGCCTAAAATAACACAAAAACATGAGAGAGAGTAGCACAGGAGTGAGGGAGAGATACTTTCCACATTTTCACAGATCAGCCCCCCTGGGCTCTGCCTTACTCAGAGGGCACCACTTGTAGTTCAGTCTCCTCGGGGACATCAGTTCCATTTCCTGACTCTGTACCACCCCACCTACCGTTACCTAGAGCAAGCCCTGACCAGCCCTTCTCCTGAGTGTTTTGACGGGGTCTCTCATCTGGCCTCTGCTCTTTAAATCCATGTGTCCTGCTGCACACAACACAAACCAGGCCGCCTCGCCCTTGTGCTGAAACCCCTTCAGCACCCCTTCCACGCAGAGGGGGTTCCCGCTCCCTGCCAGCCTTCATCTCCCCAGCTTCCGTCCCTATCCTTCCCTGTCTCAGCGATGCCAAGTCAGACACGATGGCCCTCTCACATCAATCATGCCAGCACGTGCTCTCACAGGTTCGTTCATGCTGTTCCTCTGCCAGCACCTGCCTCCTACACCCTTCACACAGCCTTCTGGTTATCCCTTGACACAGCTCAGGTGTCATCCCTTCCAACCTTGTGTCTACCTCTTTGCAAAGCCTGGGGTGGTGCCGCTCTTCTGGGTTCCCACAGAAGTCATTAAGCCTCCGTGTTGTAGAATGTACCACATTACACTGAAATCATCCACTGATGTGACTTCATGTGACCTTAAGTGCCTTGAGAGTAGAGATTGCCTCTTTGCACCTCTGCATCCCAGCTCCCCTGCACCAAGCACTTAATAAATGTTCACTGAGCAGATATGACCTGAGAAAAGCATGTGGATTTTTGTGATATTTACTTCCTCATTAATGTCTCACTTGAATAAAGACATCTACGCGGAAATCTGTTTGCTTATTTCCAGGTCCCTTGTAGCTGAAGCTGCTAGAAGTCTAGCTGCTTCTAGCTTGGGTCCGGCTCCATCACACAGTCACTCATGACACATTTAGTGACCATCTGCTGAGTGCTGAGCATTGTGGACAGTTGTCATCAGAGGAACAAATGTAGTCCCTGCCTTTGAGAAATTATAATCATGATAATTTTCCTAGAAATTAAAAATGTCATTTACAACAAAGCATTTGTGATGGGAAGAGCATGAAAAATTCTCTTCTCCCTTTTTGTGTCTAAAAATGTCTGGAGACACTTTGGTCATCACAACTTGGGAGGGGAGTCATCTACCGGCACTGTCTACCGGCACATCCTGCTAACTGACCCATAATGAATAGGACATCCCTCACAGCAAAGATTACCCAGCCCCAATGCCAGCGCTGCCAGTGTGGAGAAACCCTGCCCCATGTGACAGGCTGGGAATGACACTCGCTATGTTCCAAATCCCACAAAAATAACCAAACTCAATAATGATTCCTCATAGCCATGAGCTTGGCCCCTGGGTAGCTCTGACTCATGTAAGGACCAAGCTGGGACTTTGACAGAGGCTGAAACAGAGCTCTTGGGTGATTTTTATGCTATCATTAGTTTTAAAATACTCTTACCTTCCTCTCCCTTCTCTGCTTCCAGCTGCCTTTTTAAAAAAGAAAATTAAATAGACAAGAACCATTCCTCAAATACCCTTTATTTTTATCATGGGCTTCTTTTCTTCTTGCTTCACTGATGAGGTAAAACACAGTACAATGGGGAAAGAGCCTCATCAAAGGCTGCAGCTGAGGATCGGCGGCAGCTGGGGGAGCCCCGAGAGAACCTTGTTTTTGCGAACCACTCAGAGAGTCAAACACCTCAAACACAGGTGCACAGGTGAAATATGATCATCAGAACTGGTTAATCCTGCCTCCCCCATAGATATTTCTGGGTTACTTATTTATGTTTGAAGTTAGAATATCCCACTCCACATTGTTCTCTTTTCCCCTGTGAGGGTCGAGTTTCTTCTGTCAATAACTCAGGTTCCGTTTTCCTTGAGCCCCAAATTACACTTCCTCATGAGAGATGAAAATGCCACATTTTCCTTGAGATCTCTACACCACATGATTCTGCTAATGACGAGAGTAAAACCGAGAAGTTCAAGGAAAGGAAATCTCTCTTTGCATCAAAGTGAGTAAATAAACCAAAAGAAAACAAGATGCCAGAAGCTAAAATGTGTAGGTTTAAAATACGTTTCGTAATTCCGGAGGACATCCTAGATCTACGGTTGAACCTCCTTGCCTGTCTGTTCCAATTCACTTTTGTTGGCTTCTTCTTCTTTTTTACTTTCTCATTCCCTTGTTATACTTCCTTGGATCACTTCCCTAATAAATAGTGGCATCTGAGTCCTACTGCAGGGTCTATTGTGGGGGGGGCAAATGTCCATTTTTATGTAATTGTTATGCACCATATTTGTTTCTGTAGGCCAGGGATAGCTCTTTGGAGGGCACATACTATTTTTTATTTACTTTTATTTATCCCCACGGCCTAAAACACAGTGAACCCTTGATCAAGACTTGTTGAGGTGAACTAAGGGGAGACTGAAAGCCATCTGCAGATAACCTAGAGGGTTAAACTAGTGGGTTTAGGAATGAAGAGGAGAAAAGAAGTTAGTTAGAGAAACTGGGTTGTTAGGGAAAACTAGATTAATTAATGAGGACTATCTTAGAAATAGCAATTAAGAAATGCATTTATTGAGGGGAATTTGCCCAAGCAGACAAAAGCGATGTGATAAATGAGTAAGAGGTGGACCCTAGAGAGAGATGGTGTCTATGCTGGCATTTCAGTGGCCATGAGGGAGGGTTTCCAGTTGGACCAACGCTGGGGACTAGACTAAACACAGAGTCAGGGCAAAGGGGTGACTTGGCTATTTTTGAGGACAAAGCTCCTTGGGATGGTTGGGCCCTAGACTGATGTGTCAAGTGACATCAAGGTCTAGCCCTCAAGGGCTTGCCACCTGCTTGCAAATAGTTTCTGCTTAGCAATGAACACTAACATGGTGGCGGGCAGGGGACTAGTATTTTCTCTCTAAGTGGCTAAGTGTGTGCTGAGTTACAAACTCATCATGAGTCAGTGGAGAAAAACTATCTATGCTTTAGAGGCAGCATGCCCCACGTGCCCAGGGAGGAAGCAGAAAGCCCCGGAGCAGCAGCCTGGGTGTTTTACTGGGTGTTGTGAATTATTTCATCACGATGGTATATCTTTCCTTAATTTTTTTCTCTTTGTATCTTCTTTTTTTTTCATTCGTGGTGATGCAACCTTAATGAAAAGTCTTAGCTAATGTGAATGCACAGGCAATGCAGAATATAGTATTCAATTGGACAAATGTTTATTGATGGCCCCATGCCAGGAACTAAGCTTGATATGGGTAAAAATATAATCTTCACTCCAGAGAACTTACATTTGGCAGGACTGTGTTCACAACCCTGCTAGATATGCTCTGTAATCTATATTTTATAGCACATTTTCAGGAGAACACAGAGAAGGATGCTGTTAATTCCACAGCAGGGGCAGGGCAAGGACAGCTTTAGAGAAGAGGTAAGCTTGGAGCAAAGCGCAGCTTCATCAGGAAGGCATTAGTTATTCATTCATTTGTTGGTTTTTTTTCTTCTGGATATTTATTGAGTTTCTATTACATGGCAGGCATTGGAACAGTAGTAGTGAATAAGATGACAATAGTAGTGAATAAGATGACAGTCCAACCAGTTGGGGAATGCCAAGTCCAGTGCCAGGAGCTGGTGAGAGCCCGGCCGTGACCACTCAGTATGGGGATGAAAGAGTCTAACAATCTGCCATCTTCAAACTGGAGAACCAGGAAAGCCCGTGGTCTAGTTGGAAGACTCGAGATCTGGAAAGCAGATGCTGGGGATTCCAGTCTGGGTCTGCAGGCCTGGGAACCAGAGGCACTGAGGGCAGGGAGGGACCTATGCCCCAGCTCGAGCAGTCAGACGGAGAGCACATTTGATCTTCCTCCTTTTTGTCCCACTCATGCTCTCAACAGAAGAGATGTGGCTCACCCATGTGGGGGAGCCTTCTGCTTTACTCACACACCAATTCAAACACTAATTTCTTCAAGAAACACCCTCACAGAGCTCCTCCAACATAAAGTTTAACTGAGGCCCAGTCAAATAGACACATGAAATTAACTACCACACATACTAAGCACCTGGTGTTAACTTTATTTACTTATTGTCAAGAGTAGTAAATGAAATGGTGTATATAAAATTCTTAGCACATTGATGGTCCATACAAATTAATCAATGCATAATGAGAATCATTATCAGTTTTATTATTTTGTTATTAATGTCAAGATTATGAACTTGGGCTACAACAGTGGAGAGGCAGAGGAAGGAATCTCATCAGTAATATAAACGTTGATAAAAAAACACTTTTCAGAAACAAAAGAGAGAGAGAGATGAGTTCTTTTCCATCCTATTGGAACAGCTGGAGGTAAGAAAGTTGGCCAACTTAAGAAAAATGGGCATATGGTGAGAATTTTTTAATAGGTTTCAAACTCTTCAAACTCCCATATTTGATTATCCTGAAAAAAAAAATGTTTTAAATGGACAGACTATTGTCAGCACAAATATTTGCAATTCAGTTATTTCTTTCCAGCCTAGATTCATTTTGTCACATGGAGGTTTCAGAGATTTCCCTTTTTGACTCAACGAAACACAAATCGGTTTATTTTTTACTTTACCTACACATGGAGATGTATTTGCCAGACAAAGCAGAAGATGAGCAGGATTTGGAATCTCTGGCTCCACTCAGAGTGTTCACTAACAGCAGCTCCGCAGCTGCCCGTGGGAATAGCCGCAGTGCTCTGGAAGCCTGGGTCCTCCAGAATGATGCAAGGACTGTGACCCCCGCTTTGGGTCATTCCTAACCTAGCCCCGAAGAGAAATGAGCTTCAGTTAACCCTCATCTCCCGCACGGAATACGCAGACACACAGGAATGAGAGCTTCTCTTCCATTGCATCAGAACAGCTGGAATTTTTTTACAAGAAGACTTTTAAGGTTACGGCTGGGCGAAGTGTTGAATACCCCCCACAGGACCAACTGGGGAGTGAACACCCCAATCAAGATAGTGTCTTAAACTCTATGAACTTCCCCAGCGGGTGACAAAGCAATAAGCAATCCTTATGCAACCCTATGAAATTATTTCCCTTTCTACTCTCCCCAGATGCTCATGTTCTCTGTGCCTGCGAGCACAACATGGTGGCCATCAGGCTGTGTTTACTGAGCAAGTCCTAGTGTCTCAGAGCCTTGCTCGCCCAATACTCTATGATCTTTTGAGAGGTGGCTCCAAACTAGCTCTAGGAAGGATCTTATTACTCTTCCAAAACACTGGGGATCATCCTTTAGACACAAAAGTGTAATAGAAGCTGCCTTAATCATCCAGTTAAAAACAGAGCCATCTGGTTAGGGAGGAAATTTGTTACCCTTGGCTCCCACTGTATTGAAGTTTGTTTAGGAACTTGGTGCCATCTGAGTCTATTGAGATCCCTGTGGAAAAAGCAAGACTGAATTCTAAACTACATCAATTTTTTGTCAGTGCATTATCAATCTCACTTCACTTGATACCAAAGTCCTCTGGGTATAGGCCCTCTTGATTGTTGGGTTTTTCTTTCTCTTCTGTTTTAGAAAGGATGGTTTTGAATTTGAAATGAGAAATGGGGAAAGAGGAGCTACAGAGTGAGAATAGGACATCTGGAGTACAAGCCAAGGTGAAGGTTCTGAGTCCGCAGTCCCCCTTCATGCCCAATCAGGACTGGATCATGAGCACACAGAGCCTCTGATGATTTCCATGGGGCATCTCTGTAGCTAAATGGTATTCCTTGCTTCAATTTCTCTACATTTTATTTGCTCATCAATCTATGGACTGACCCTCTAGGGGTGGCTTACAAGTTTTAAGAGAAAGCAAACCTATAATTTAGTTAAGATATTGAGTGAGTGGAATAAATCAGGACTAGCAATAAAAGAAAGGAAAAAACTTCAGGGCATCGTTGGTTAGTGAGTAGCAGTGGTGCTAGTGGGCTTTATAGTAAGGATTCTATGCAAACATGGGCACTGAGATTGGTGTCTGATTCTATCATCCCTCATCATGTAATTTTGGATAAGTACCTTAAATCAAACATCTTGGACTGGACAGAACATGGTTTCTGGAGTCAGGCAGATCTGAGTTTAAGTCCTGGCTCTGCTACTTAAATAAATAGTGACCTTGGGCATGTCAGTTAACCTCTCTGGGCCAGTTTCCTCATTGCTCAAATGGAGAGGGTAATCCTTACCTCATACCTTTTATGAACAACAAATGAGATGGTGTGTGTGAAATACATTCTACTTCTTCCTATTTTCTTTATACAGCTTTAAAAGATTAATTACAACCATCATCTAATTGTCTGACAGTCCACTGCAAAGATTAGGTATTGCCCATAAATCAGCCTTAGGGAATAAAACAAATTAGTTCACAACAAAACTACGATTATTAAGAATTAAGTAGTGCAAATGCCCAGGGGCCCAAGGGATGGGTGGATTCTCTGTCTGTTGTGAAATGCGTTTTTATAGGAAAAGTTGTAAGGACAAGTAAGATTTGTCTACTAGCAACTTTTATAGCATCTGCTTTCAGTTACTAGGTTAAATTTTCTAATCTAAGACTTTATGACAGTGCATAAGTGCAAATATTCAAATAAAAGGACTTTGAGGAGCTGTGTCATAAAACACATATGTTATCAAGTTAAAATTTCTTATTTCACATTGTTCAATACAGAATCTTTAACTTTTTGGTTCAGTAATCCCTATGCACCAAAGAAATAATCTGTGTCCATGTACACTAGGGGAGAAAGGACATTGCCAACATAGGTATGTGGGCAATGAATTTCCCAAACTCCTTAAAGTCAGATAAATTTTAAAACATTCCAAGTTACCTTTCACAAATGCCATCGCAGTTGTATAAATGTTTTGGTAAGTAGAGTCTAAGAAATTTTGTAGAACTTTTCTTTCTTTTGCCATAAAGGACAAGTAAAGCTATCATAGATTATAATAACTTCTCTCTTCTTGAAGATTAATATTCTAAAGTATTTCTTTTCAAAGGTAAAGATTATAGTAATTAACTTCTAGGATAAAAGAGGACCCTTTTATTCATAAGATAAAATGGGCATTCTCAGGCAGCAGGAAGATGCTGTCTGGCAATGCTGTCTCCAGGGATTGCCCAGGACAGTCCCCACAGTGAGACTTTCACCCTGGCAAGTTCCAACATGGACCTCGCTTATGCAAAATTTATTTTTCCTGAAAACAAGCAAAATGCTAAAGACTTTGAACATTTATAGAATTTATGGTTATTAAACTAACTTCACAACTAATTTGAACACTACACAACCAATTCATGCTGTTAAATAATATTTTAAATCGTATCCTTACTACTTTAAAAGCTCCCAGATGTATCCTTTTAAAGAATGGGTCAGTGGTTGCTTCATAATAAACTAAAAATGCAAAACTTTGCCAAGTTTACTAAGACCCTTAATTTTTCAACTGCCACATCACTTTTGTTAATGGAACTAAAAACTCTGGCAGGTTTGAGAACTCGGTGCTAATAAGCAAGTTGAAATCCTTTCTAGTCTCAAAAAGAGGCTCATAACAAGCTTTTAAATTTTAAACTCTTTTTTTCTTTCTCACTTTCTTATTGTTTCAAAGAGATAACACAAGCAAACATCCTAGCACATATCCAGTACAAATTATCATTATTAATAAAAAGTCCACGTATCTAGCTGATAATTCCTTGGCTTAAATACTAAACACCAATAAAGTGTTTCCTTATTGGAAAGATAAGGTCAATAATTTTAGAAAATCGCAGAATTAGAGGTCTGGGTTGACCTGTTCAAGCTGTGCTCAAGTGCGGGTTCCAGGCATAACCATGCATCTTTCTCAGAATATTGGTGTTTCTGCTTTCAAAAACCTCAGTGCCGTGATTTATTGAGAAGTTGGGAATTTGCATCTCAACTGAGGGGCCTCTAGGACAACATAACCAATGTTGAGGAATAGGATTTATAATCCTCTAGAGAGCCTTAATTATTTGCCACTACATCATTTTCATTAACTGGAGTAAAAACTCTGGATGGTTTTGAGAACTCAGTAGTAACCATACAGGTTATACTGACATCTGGTGGCATTGATCAAACAAATGCTTACAAATTAATAAGCAGCACTGTAATTAAAATTATTGACTGGGTTACTTTAAATGTTCATAATTCTTTTATAGTTCTTCTCAATTCTGCATTAAAAGGCTTTGATTTTTCCCCTTATAATATTTGTCATCTGGCCTAGTCCATTCATTTAAGCATTCTTGAAAAAGTTATATTCGAACTCAAGATTAAGTAATCCTAGATTAGTAATAATAGGTGTGAACTGTTGACTAATTTTGGACTCTAATTTTAATAACATGGTATAAAGGATAATCAATTTTTCTGGGATTTTTTTGTTTTGTTTTGCTTTGTTTTCAAGGAACACTATAACACAAAATAAATGTGGTTCTTCTAGTTTCCTGCTTAGGAGCCAAGAGTGGAGAGCTGGCTACAGTAAGAGTGAGGTGTGGTGTGTACAATTTCATGCTACTAAATCATTTGACTTTTCAAAAATACATCTAATCAAATCTAGGAGAGAATTACCACTGTCTCCTTATTAGCATGACTGTTCAGAGTTGTCCATCAGGAGAAGTAAAACAATAGTTTCCACCCTGCTTTTCAGAGTGAAAAAACGAAGACAGATTTTGACTTGTCCAGAGTCAGTGTCGAGTCCATGAATAGAATCCGGGAATCGCTAAATCTTGGTTCTTGCCACCTTTTGATGTGTGTTTCCATTTAAGATGAGTGACATGTAGTCAGTTGTCATGGTTTTAAATAGATTTCTGTAAGGTCTGGCTTTTGCATCAAATTCTGGGCTGAACTCATGTTTAAATTTTGTTTCCTCTCATCTTTTCCTGGTTTTGATTATTTTTTAAGAGTAGTTGATGGTCTCATGACACAAGCCTTCTATTTTGTATTTTGCGTCTTGTGTTTTGAATTTTATGTGAAATTGTGGGTTTGATCTTTGACCTCTGTTTACTATAATACTGATTTGCCACTAATTTGATAGCAAGCCATAGGGATCTACTATAAACACGCTGCTCACTTTACATAGCTCTGTTTGACTCTTAAGTGAAGAAATATGTGTATAGAATATAATTGAGAGGCTCTTGGAGAAGTAATAAAAACCACACAAGTTTTCAACTTCCCAGGTAGCATTCAGATTAATATAATCACTTTCTATGATGGAGAGGAAGTCATCAGTGTAAATAGGTCTAACCTAGCATTTAGTTTTACTCTGGCAATACACTCATCCAGAAACATGGAAATGGCACATAGCTGTGTGGTAGACCACATAGCTCTGCCCAAGCTGCTGGAGACTCTGAAGCCTTGATCCTGGAGGGTCAGAGCACCTGGAAGGAAATGCCAACCACAGAGACACAGCGGCAGGGGGAGGAGGCTCTGGCTGTGAGTGAGAGCGGCAGGATGTGGGCTTCATGCAGGCTCAGTTGATCCTGTGCTGCACGGAGCACCTACTCTGTGGGGTGGTCCAAAGGTGACTGTGTTTTGTTCTTAATCCCACAGCCAAAGAGAGATGAGAAGACCCTGGAGAAGGGCCCAGGCAAGGTTTGCCTTGTCCCAGCTGCACCTTGGGAGGATATGGCAAGGCCAGGGATTTGGCAGGAAAACGCTGTCTTTATCTTTGTCTTTGTTAAGCCAACAGCCTATGAGTTGCTGGCCTGAGAAGGAAAAGGGACAAAAGGAGTTGCCTTATCAGTGTGTATTCCAAGTCTTAATTTCTGATGGGCTGGTTTACGTTATGCCCAGTTTAAGTTCAGTCAGCCCTTGTGACTCTGCGCTCCAGCTACACGTGGAGCATCTGGTGTCACCCTTGGAATACTTTGATTCAACAGAAAAGAATCTGCTATTAAATATACATTATGAAACTCAGCCCAGTCTTCCTTTTTCAGTTTCATCTCATTTCTCTTAATCATATTCAGAGGTAGCATGAGCCTGAAACCATTTCTGTGTCCAACAAATATTTATTGAGCTCCTCCTTCTTCATGCACTATGCAAAGCATCAGAGGAAAAAAGAAATATATGGTACTTGGGCACCCCCTCAAACAGCACGCGTTTCTACTGGAGACATGGACACATGTGCAAAATTAAAGAGAATTCAAGGCCCTTGCTGTGCGATGCAGACTTCCAACAAGGCGAGAGATGCCATAAAGCATAGCGGGATACTGAGGAGATGAGTGGTGTAAATAAAAAGTCAATAACAAGTTCAGAGGAAGAGAAAAAGAGGACTAAGGATGGGAGCTTAGAAAGTTTTGCTAGCAGAGGCAACAATGGAACTAGAACTCAAAAAAAAGGGTGGGATTCCACACAGAGGAGGGGAGATGTGTTTGGGGGACAAGTCTAGCTTAGAGGAAAGGATTCATATGGTGCAGGAGACACGAGTTCCACTCTGGGAAGCTTGTTGTATCTGACTTTATGTATCCACAAAGCAGAAATACTGACGCCTCATCTGACTCGTGCCTCGGGGGAGGGGGGCACTGTAAAGATCAAACGAGGTAATAGGCATGAAAATGCTCTGCGACACCAACATCAGGGATGGATTAGAGAATGTCTGGAGTGCCCACGTGAGGTTGACTTTAATCCTTTAAGTAATAAGAAGCCATTGAAGATCTTTGAAGAAGGGAGTGAATGAGATGATGAACAAGGTGTAAGCAACCTAATCCCTTTCTCCAGCTCCCTCCTGTAGCCTGGCAATCAGTCTCTCTTCTCTGCTGACAATTCCCTGTGATGTCAATTCAATGTCTGGTGCAGTCCCTGGGAGGAGAACCCATCTCCGCTCTGGAGCAGAGCTGTGCACGCCTTGAAGTAATCATGCTATGTAAATCAAAGGGCTTGCTGCAGCGCAATCCTCCCATTGATTTGAGCATATCTATTGTTTTTGGAACTTCTTCCAATTTATTCACATTTCAAGATGCTTCATACTGTGTACAGAGCATTCTCATAGTGTATCACCAGAAAGCGTCCTTGTTTTATGATGTGCTGTCTTTGGCTAGGCAGCCTTAAAGCGTATTAGCCCCTTTCCCCACGTTACTGCTTGGCTGAAATCAAACACACTTCTAAGTCCCTATAATCTTTTTAATATTATCTATCTTCTAAGGTGAATGTGTTTCCAAATATACTTACTTTTAAATATATTTAAATTTAAATTTATATTTAAATTTCACTTTAATGACTCGTCCACTAAATTTATGATATTACAGATATTACAGAGCTTCACTTAGTGATGAGTCATTGTGCTGCAGCAAGTTGGAAAATCACTAAATCTCCAGAACTGTCATCAAATATGTTTGTTTTTTTAAAAAAGCATATCATCCAGCCTAGATTTTCATTTCTTTTGTTTTGAAACTATCAAAAGGCTTAAAGAAAATTAAAAGACAGTATCAAAAGTCCTTTTTAACACCATGAGATTTCTGTGATTTTTAGTTCCTGTTTGTCTCAGTGAACGAATGAATAAATGAATGAATTGAAATAATTAGATCTGGAAAACTGTGTTTCTCTTTATTCGTTCATCTAGTTCAGAAGTCAGCTAACTTTTCTATAAAGTGTCAGGTATTAAATATTTTCAGGCTTGTGGCCACATGATCTTTGTCCTGTGAAAGCATAAACAATCAAAAGTGATGTGTGGCTTTATTCCAGTAAAACGTTATTTACAAAAACAGGAAATTCAGCGAGAGGATTTGACCTTTGGGTTGATCTAGCTGACTTGTTCTCAAACTTGGATGTGCTTCAGAATTACCTGAACAACTTGTGACAAAAAAAGATGCAGAAACCCCAGGATTCTGATTCCACGGGTTTAGGTTGAGGCTGGGATTTGGGTTCCCCAGGTGACCTCGATGCAACAAAATCTGCTCTTTCTTCTTGAGAGGTGCAACTCCAAAGTCATATTTTCACAGCCAAAATGTTGATAAGAGTCTCATAAAAGGCAGGTTTAGAAAAGAGAACCAAAGTTAGACCCGTAAAGAGTAGCATATTTTTAATAGAGAAAAGTAAAGCAATTTCTGCACTTCCAGAAATTGTAGGGCCCAATAATTTTATTCCATTATTTTAGCTAGCATCAATTTTTACAAGTCATCTCAATGGTGACATTTAAATGATCATAGAAGTATAGCTATAGCCAAAGAATATTTTGGATTTAGTCCTTAAAGTATAAATTAGATTTGAATAATCTTGTCTGATTTAAAAAGGTTTACTAGCTTTCCAACCTCTAAAACAGCTTACTATTATTATTCTTAAAATTGTCATAACCAAAAAATTATTTAATAATAAGAGCTTTACAGCCCATAAAATTCTCCATTGTTTTAGCATAGCATCGATTGATACTTTATAAATTTGGATCAAGACTTTTTCCAAAAGCCTGTTGAAAGCTACTCAGCAAAGCAATGAAAAGATAGGAAATATTTTTCTCCATATAGAAACTGAGAGAAGCGTGGGTCCCACCCTGTACAAAAGCATTTCTCATATGAAGAAAAGACACTCAAATTCTAAACAGATGGGCAATCATGTGGCGATTAATTAAAATATATCAGGTGAGGTCTGGTTCCAAATTTGAATTCCAGTTTTGTTGGCTAACCCCACAGTTTCCTCAGCGCTGGGGTGAGCTGCTGCTAGGTGGAACTATAAGCCCCAGCCCACTCCCTGGCCTCCTCCCTCCCCAGATGGCAGACGAGAACTGCGCCTAGACGAGAACTTGGCATCTGAGGAGACTTGCATTACTCTTGAGCCCATCTGCCAGCTGGTGGTGATGGACGACAGAGTGAACTACAGCCCTTCTTGGCTAGTGGATAAGTTTCCATTTGGTGCTCCTTTGTGATTCAACTCAAAGTTAATAATTTTATTTTATTATTTTCCTTTTTTTCTCTCAATAGCATGCCGCCTGCCTGGCATACTATACAAATACAGACCAGGGTTTTAAAAAAACATCAGAGTTCAATTCTTGGATTCTTAACACTGGCTTGATGAATATATATGTACAAATTACCTGCTTGCACTTCAATTTTGATAAATAGGAAGAATAACACGTACTAATTTATTTGATTATAAGACAATAAACAGGTTAATTTTGGCTATAAGGCAATTTGGCCATTGAAAAAGAGGAAATTCAATAATAGGATACTTTAAATTGTTTCTACAAGTGCTACAAAGCTGCTTTAAATATGTGGTTAATGATGTAAGACTTTAATGCATATATAATTGAGAAATGATTTTTATTTTTGCATTTGGCAATATAAACCAACTTATAAATGTGTACTTAATATCATACTAATGTTCCTTGTATGTGTTCAAATACTCTTAAAATCCAGAGCTCTACCTCCCAATGAATACATGTTTTGTACTCACTGGTTGTATTTTGAAAAGCTGCTAATTCTCAGCTCGTCCTTCGTAATTTGAGTATTGGTGATCTCACTGGTTTTGTTCACAGCAAAGTGAACCACACTGGGACCATTTCTGAAGCCATCAATAATGCCTAACAAACGATTCCCAACAAAGAACAAGTGTCCACCACACACCAAAAGCTATTGATCCTGTTCCAATGCATGGTCAATAGAGCCCATTGTTCTTTGGAACTGATTTTTGGAGGTCAAACTTGTAATTGTATTTTCCCCAAAGAAAGGAATAAAATGTCTTCATGTTTGCTTGATTTAATTTTTTCCCCAAAAGAACTATCATCATGACCCAAGAATGTTGGTTTATTACCAAATGGATATTTTATCTTTAAATTCATGATACTCTAAAGCAGTTATATTCCTCTAGATTATATTCCCTCGGGGTCTCTCTTCATTTTGAAATCAATCCCTGTAATTCTCTCATTCTGTGATCCAAGAAGATACACATTTATATCACAACTAATATACTTCTCCCAAAGCATTGTGTGACTTTCCCTTTTAATCTCTAGGTTAAAAAATGAATTGTTTGTTTTTACTTCTCACTTATAAAGGGAGGGGAAACTTTCAAGGAAATACTTAACTTTCTACATGAAGTTCTACTAATCTTCTTAAGAATAACACAAGGAGTATCTTGCTGAAAACTTTTGGAGTGCATTTCTAAAACGAAAGTGAATAAAATAAAATAACCACCCACTGACCTTACATGAAGGCTTTTCATATAAATATATGCTCCCCTCCACCTTTTTTTCTTTCATCAAGCATCAACTGCATGTATAGTATATCAACATTTCAAATAAACAAAACTCTCTTCGGTTTGAAGACAAGGAAAAAAGAAATTCCTTCTTCTCAGGGGAATTTGTTTCCTAATCTCTCTTCCCTACATGAGGAACCATCACTTTTTCTCGTGTATTTTCCTTCCACCTCAAACCAGACAGCTATGCTTTTTCTGACTCGATATAACCTAACAATGTAGCACACAGACAGATTAGCCTTCCTGGGTCTCTAGGGCTTTTTTATCAGTGTTTTGTGGCTAAAGTCATGTAACTGGGAGCACTCATGAGGAGACCCACAGTCCACGGCTGCTGGCTCCAGGTTCTAGGATGATTTTCGTCAAGTTGGGCATCTCCTGTAGCATTGCTTTCTTGTTCTCTGCTCAGAAAATGGTGGGGGTTGGCTCCGCGCCTATAGTATGTTATGGCGCCAGCCACATATATCCAGGCTTGGCGGGTTTGAACCCAGCCCGGGCCAGCTAACCAACAATGACAAACTGCAACAAAAAATAGCTGGGCATTGTGGAGCGTGCTTGTAGACCCAGCTACTCAGGAGGCTGGGGCAAGAGAATGGCTTAAGCCCAAGAGTTGGAGATTGCTGTGAGCTGTGACACCACAGCACTCAACTGAGGGCAACATAGTGAGGCTCTGTCTCAAAAAAAAAAAAAAAAGAAGAAGAGGAAGAAGAAAGTAGGGTTGTCCTTTCCCACAAAGAACTGTTAAGTATTTCACATGCTGCCTGACTACATTGCCTCTGCAAGTCATTAAATGCATTTTCCTGACTGGTTCTGTTGATGGCATTTCCCCTCCTCTGCCCCCTTCAGGGCTCCCTTGCCTCTCATCGCTCTTTCAGTCTCCTATTTCTGCTAAGTTGACCATCATCTACTTTTGCTTTTGTGGCCTCTACATCAGTGACTTCATTTGTTCCTTTAAGTTGGTTTATATTTCTACCTTGATAAAGCTGTTAAAAAGTCTTCATTTATACCTGCTTACCATCTGCTGTATGTTTCCCAGAAGACCTCGTAATTTTTCCATATCAGCTCCTCCTCCTATCTTACCACGTTCACCCAAACTAGAATTTCAGTCATCTTTTTTTCCTGCAGTAACCCCATCCCAATTACTAGCCAAATCTCCTGGATCTATCCCCGTTTCCATTTCTAGTGACATCTCCCTAAAGGAAGGACTCTTTCGTCTCTTTCCCGAACAACCACAATAGACAGCTAACTCTTTTTCTCACTTCCAGCTGCCTCCCCCACCCGGTCCTTCCTACACCTCACTGGAAGCCAGGCAAGTAAATGAAGCAAAGGAGGCAGGAACAGACAAGTACCTGGACCCTAAACAGGAGAAAAACCAATGCTTAAGGACCAAGGCAAAATAGACTTTCTTAACAAATTGAAAAAATACAGGTAGGAGGAAAGGAGAGAGAGAGGCAGAGAGAAATCCTGAAGTGATATCCTGAAAGCCAAGGAGAAGAAGCAAGGAGGGACCAAATACTAGAAGGGAAAAGAGGATGTGTCTTTACCTCTGAGACTACATTCTCACCGTCTCGCTTCTTACACTATTACCAAGAAGAAATATGCTCACCTTTAAAGCAAAAAACAAAAATAGCCATTTTGGTTTTTACAATTTGTTGTATCTTTCATAATAATGATTCTCCGAGGAGTGGCAGAGTGGGATGTCAGAGAAGTAGTAAATAATATAAACTCTGAGAAAGTACTAAGATTTTTTTAATGGGAGCAATAATTACTGTAAAACCAGTCTCAACATAGCTTCTTTCATAAGGTTTTATTGTGTATATTTATCTACCACTGCTGGAAAAAAGCATTAGTTTTCATAAACAGTAGGTAAACATTTAGACTTTCCCAGTGATGCTAAAATCAAAGAGGTATTTCATGTAATAATATGCACATTGAATCCTTGAAACAAAGTGTTTCTCATTTGACCACATTTTAAAATTATTTTCATCTAAATCAAGGAACAGCAGAATACGAATCCATTAAAAATTTCTGAGTACCTTGATTTCAAACTAAAGGTAACCAGCTCTAAGGAGTGTTATACATTATAAAATGATATATCTTTATTTAGAGCAGTTTTTTTTTTTTTGCCAACTGTGGTTTCCAACCCATTAGTGAGTTGTTAAATTAATTTAGTGGGTCATGACCAACATCTAAAAAAATGAAATAGAATAAAAAATGTTAAAGATGTTAGAGGGCATCACAAATTGTAGGGATAGTATTTCATAAAACGTCTATTTCAGCAAATATATCTGTATGTACATGTGGACTGTCTTCACGTAAGAGAGATTTCTTCTTGTGTGTTACAGCCAAAAAAAAGTTTGAAAAAAATGTAATATGCTTTCTGCTGCTTAAAACAATAACAGCTGAAAATCCATCAAATTATATTGCCTTGAATGTGGTGCAGAGGAGACAGACAGGGTATCCTTTTAAAGAAGCTATTTCAGTTAGAGCATTTCTTATGCCAGTGAGTCTTAAGTACTATCATAGACCGCTGGACATCCCCAAAATCTTTTCAAGGGAGTCTGCAAGTTTAATACTATTTTCATGGTAAAGCTAGGATAATATTTACTTTTTCACTGTGCTTACACTTGCATTGGCAAAGCGAAGGCAAAATGAGTAAGTAAAACTGCTGGGTAAAATGAGTAAAGCTCGGCACTAGCTGAGGCAATGGCCCCGGATCATACCAGCAGTTAGTGTACAAGATGCTGTCATGCACTCAAGGGTTTTTCATTTAATGATGACCTTGATAAAGCTGTAAAGAGTTTTCATTTTATTCAGTGTTGGCCCTTGAGTACATATCATTTTAATAATCTGTGTGAGGAAATGAGAAGTTCTCATAAAGACCTTGATGCACATTGATTACGATGGTTGACTCAAGGAAAAATCACACGTGTGATTATTTGAATTGTGAGCTGAGTTAGCTGCTTTTTAATGGAATTTCATTTTTACTTGAAAACGAACTTTGGTTATTGAGATGTGGATATTTGGCAGACATTCTCCCTAAAATGAACAAAGTGAGTCTATCACTTCAAGGAAAACAACTGAAAGCATTTATTGCCAATAATAAAATTCCAGCTCTTAAGTGAAAAGGAGAATTTTGGAAAACTTGCCAGCATACCAATACTTAAAGGATTTATGATAAAATCTGTGATTATATTAATGAAAAGTACTCATTTGATATTGCATAATGAAATGTATAAAGATTTGGAAGATCTGCATAACTCAGTGAATTGGGATTTTCCAAATGACTGATGCGTGGTGCCAATACAAGATGGACCAGTGGATTTTAATGCAATGGAGTACAAAAAGGCGCTCATGTGATTTCAGAATCTACCAACCTTTAGGAAGCCAAGCTTTAAGAAACTATCACTTTGTGAGCTTTGGTGCCAAATCAAAAAGAAATATCTACAATTATCTTAAAAGGGTGTTAAAATACTCTTCTCTCTTCCAGTTACAGATTTGTGTGAGGCCCAACCTTTTTCATCTCTTTCAGCCAAAACAATGTATCACATCAGATTGGAGCAGAAGCAGATAAGGACTGGCAGCTGTTTTCTATTAGGCCAGACATTAAAGCAACTTATAAAAATGTAAAACAATGCCACTCTCCTCACTCACGTTTTCATTAAAAAGGATCTTGTTTATGTTATTATGTAATGGGCTTATTATTTTAATGAAGAATAAAATTTTTTAAATATTTCTAATTCAATAAACATTGATTAGACATAATCCATGGAAACCAAAGCTTTTGGGGGTCCTTAATAATTTTTAGGAGTATTAAGGGATTCTGACCCCAAAATGTTTGAAAACCATTTTCCTAGACTTCGTTTGATTTCTCTTTCAAAAATCACCAAATCTAAAAATATGATTTACATACTTGAACCTCTAAGTCAACAATCAATTGTCCTGTTTAAGAAAAACTTAATAATAGGCATATATTGGGGGTATTAGAAGCAATTTCTTTACTAAAAGATGAATTTCCTAACTGAAGACTATTTCATAGTCCGTAGTCACATACGTGCCATAATGTAGGCAAGAATAGCCCAGGGCCAAAAAGACTGTTAATGTTTTCTCCCCCATTGATCTTAATTTTAAAGTGTTCACTTCTACACTTATTACACTGTCGGCTGGATATAAAGTACAGACATAACCTTTACAGAGGGCAATTCTAATCTGACACTTTAAATGCCTCACCTTCCCTAAGGAGTGTATCACACACGATGCAGAATTCCTGCCATCAAGAGCTCTTCTTGAGGAAAGGTCAGTTCCAGAGCCGGGCCCTCATGCCCCCAGAACACTCCAGAGCAGATGCTGTCCTGCCGCGAAACTTCGTGTGAAATCAACATGACTTAATTACAATCATCACACTGAAAATCAAATCCTATGCCAATGATACACGGCACTTGAAGCTTATTTTACAAACATTAACTAATTAATCTGCGCAACATCCCTGAGAGGCAAGACATAATGATACATGAGTTGACAACCTAATTAGCTCTAATTATTCGTAAGATTCCCCCCTTCCAAGTGTTTTTTATTGCCAGTGCAGAGATGCGGGTCTGCTATGTTCTCAAATCAGATAGTTCATCCAGGACCAAGAGACAGGTGGTGCCTCAAAGCACATTTCTTCGTCAAACAGATCAACCAGTGTCATTTTCCACTGGAACATAGAAACTTCAAGACTCCATAGGTTAATCTAGTGTTGAATTCATGCAGTTTGACATCTTTGCTTCTTTTTTAGCCCTAAGTAATTTTGATCATTATCCCCAAATGCTTCCACTAGTTTTGCTCTGCTGTTCCCTTTTCCTCCTACTGTGTCTTTCTGCAGTGAAGATGCTCACAGGCTCAGGCCCTATCATCGCCTGTGCAGTTTCTTTCCTCCAAATGTGTAACCAAAGGCCCAAGTTGCCTTCTCTACCATCTCCTTCCTCTTGTCTCTTTCTGGAGCCCAGGGTAGGTTTCCTCATGCTCTCTATATCTTGCCGTTCCACTTGAAATTTAGACAATTTCGTTTTATCTGATAATTCCCTTTTGGCCTCTAAATTTTCTCTTCAGCAACAAGGTGGGCCTTGAAAGTGGATGCCATATGTTTAAAAACATTGCTAAAAGACATGTTGATAAGTGGAATGCTACTGTCTGGGGTGGGGAAAAGGATATTATACAATTATGTTTATGTTAAAATGCATAGATTTTTCTCAGGAATGGGAAATAATGATTCTTAGGAGAATTGCATTAGTCAGGGTTCTCCAGATAAAGAGAGCCAACAGGATGTGTATGGATACATACATACATACACAATACACACACACACGAGAAAAAGAGAGAGGGAGAGATTTTTAAAAATGGGCTCCCTTATGTATGGGGTGTGGTAAGTCCAAACTTTGCAGGGCAAGCTAGAAACTCCAGCCAGAGTTGATGTTGTCTTGAGTCTGAAGGCAGTTGAGGGAGAATTCTCTCTTTTCGGGGGAAACTCTAATTTTTTTTTTGGCCGGGGCTAGGTTTGAACTCGCCACCTCTGACATATGGGACCGGCGCCTTACTCCTTGAGCCACAGGCGCTGCCCGGGAAACTCTAATTTTTGCTCTTCTAGCCTTCACCTGATCGGAGATCAGTTCACCCACATTATGGAGAATAATATGCTTTTCTAAAAGTTTATTGATTCAAATGTTAATCTCATCTAAAAAAAGTACCTTCACAGCAACATCTAGACTGGTGTTTGACCAAACACCGGGGCGCCATAGCCTACCCAAGTTGACACATAAAATTTGCCACCACAAGAGTGAATGAAAAAGCATTTAAAAACCCCATATAGCTAAGGCAGTTCTTAGTAATAAAAATAAAGCTGGGGGCATCAGCATACCAGATTTTAGTCTGCACTACAAAGCCATAGTGCTCAAGACAGCATGGTACTGGCACAAAAACAGAGACATAGACACTTGGAATCGAATTGAAAACCAAGAAATGAAACTAACATCTTACAACCACCTAATCTTCGATAAACCAAACAAGAACATACCTTGGGGGAAAGACTCCCTATTCAATAAATGGTATTGGGAGAACTGGATGTCTACATGTAAAAGACTGAAACTGGACCCACACCTTTCCCCACTCACAAAAATTGATTCAAGATAGATAAAGGACTTAAATTTTAGGCATGAAACAATAAAAACCCTCAAAGAAAGCATAAGAAAAACACTGGAAGATATCGGCCTGGGGAAAGACTTCATGAAGAAGACTGCCATGGTAATTGCAACAACAACAAAAATAAACAAATGGGACTTCATTAAACTGAAAAGCTTCTGTACAGCTAAGGAGACAATAACCAAAGCAAAGAGACAACCTACACAATGGGAAAGGATATTTGCATATTTTCAATCAGACAAAAGCTTGATAACTAGGATCTATAGAGAACTCAAATTAATCCACATGAAAAAGGCCAATAATCCCATATATCAATGGGCAAGAGACATGAATAGAACCTTCTCTAAAGATGACAGATGAATGGCTAACAAACACATGAAAAAATGCTCATCATCTCTTTATATTAGAGAAATGCAAATCAAAACAACCCTGAGCTATCATCTAACCCCAGCGAGAATGGCCCACATCACAAAATCTCTAAACTGCAGATGCCGGTGTGGATGTGGAGAGAAGGGAACACTTTTACACTGCTGGTGGGACTGCAAACTAGTACAACCTTTCTGGAAGGAAGTATGGAGAAACCTCAAAGCACTCAAGCTAGACCTCCCATTTAATCCTGTAATCCTATTACTGGGCATCTACCCAGAAGGAAAAAAATCCTTTTATCATAAGGACACTTGTACTAGACTGTTTATTGCAGCTCAATTTACAATCGCCAAAATGTGGAAACAGCCTAAATGCCCACCAACCCAGGAATGGATTAACAAGCTGTGGTATATGTACACCATGGAATACTATTCAGCTATTAAAAAAAATGGAGACTTCACATCCTTCGTATTAACCTGGATGGAAGTGGAAGACATTATTCTTAGTAAAGCATCACAAGAATGGAGAAGCATGAATCCTATGTACTCAATTTTTATATGAGGACAATTAATGACAATTAAGGTTATGGGGGGGAGGAAAAGCAGAAAGAGGGACGGAGGGAGGGGGGCGGGGCCTTGGTGTGCGTCACACTTTATGGGGGCAAGACATGATTGCAAGAGGGACTTTACCTAACAAATGCAATCAGTGTAACCTGGCTTATTGTACCCTCAATGAATCCCCAACAATTAAAAAGAAAAAGCATTTAAGATGACAATTTCTTCATTCTTGTAATTCTATCAGCTCTCAAAGAACCTCCTCTACTAGTTGATCACTTACTGTTTATTTGGTGATAACGTTGAAAAATTCATGTTAAGCTTGTATTTCCAATAAAATTGTAAGCTTGAAGGACAATATTTCCCTTGCATTTCCTGTAACCGTAGCAATGACATGACCTGAATTTTCCGGGGTAGTACTGATTTCAAGTGCTCTATCCCACTGTTACACTGTGTTCCTGATTTTTGATCTTAGAAACATGGTCACCATATCTTTAACATGCTGAACATGGTCTATAAATTTCACTAAATGGAATTTCCAGCCAGTGGATATTTTGTTTAAAATATGACAAAATACAACTGGGGAAAATTATCATTTCTCTTCTCATTTATTACTGAGACACAAAATGCGATCTAGTTCTTGTGTTTTAAATTTTCCACATCCAGCTTTCAGGGTGTGGTTATAATGAATTGCTGAGCCAATATGAAGTAAGACACTCAGTAATCAAGGGCAAGTTTAAACAGTGTTGAACATTTTTTTAGGGTGAGTGAACTTGCAGGTAATATATACAGGGAAGGGCTTGTGTAGAAAGGGAGGGACAGAATTAGACAAATAAAAATCCCCATTTGTGGTTTCTCTATGCACATGATAAAACCTTATGACTTCAGGAAGAAGACTGATAAACTTTTTAATACATAAGAAGACAGTAGAATCTAGGAATCAATAAAACATTAAGAAAGTTTTTCCAAAAAATAATTAGTTGCAGCTTTTCTTGATTGCTAAAATTATTCTCCTATTTTATAATCTGATGTGATTTTGAAAACTGCTGGTTTGTTCCAATATGATATCTCACGGGAGAACAGATTATGCCACTTGGAATTTAGATAGCCCTGATGAAAATGCAAAGCTATCATAGAAAAACGAGTGATGAATTATCTTCAAGGAAGCCGGAAAGTGCCTGAACAAAAAGCCTTTGGATAGCAAGATTTAGTGACAGGTTGGGTAGAGGGGATGAAGATATGGGAGAGATGAAAGATGTCTTAGCCATGATAGGAGAGTGGAATTATGCTAATCACATTATTAGACACAGAAAAATTAGGGGAGAGAACCAGTTTGGAACATTTAGCAGAAGAATGAAGGTGCCGAATGATTTTAAACATGTTGAATGTGAGTGAACCAAGGAGATACCCTGTAAACAGCTAGACATAAAGAATAAGAATGCAGGTAGAGAATCAGAACCAGAGCTGACATTTCCAGAATCTTTATTATGGAATTTAAGTGAAGTTTAAACTACTGACTACTACCCTTTGCCACCCCCACATCTACCCTAGACCATGAATTTGCTCTTCCTGGACCCTGGCTGGATGGAGTAGCCTGCAGGGCCCCACTTGATCTCTGCCCCTTCTGGAACACGGCATGCTGTCTCCTCACCTGAGTGCTCTCTCCTTTCCCTGTCCCACATCCCAACAAACAACCCCACTCCCAGCTTCAACTCGACCTTCAGGTCTCCCTTCAGATGTTGCCTCTCTGACTGCCCCTTACACACACGTCTGCATGTGCACAACACACACATATACACACCCTGTGAGGTTAGCCACCCTCCCATGGGCTTCCAGAGTTCCTACTATTTATTTCCCACATTAGACTATGTTATAAAATCCTGCTTATTTGTCTGTTTATCCAGCTTGAGTTTAAGGTTTCCAGGGCAGGGATTGCATCCTTCTTGATCATCGTTGTATTTCTAACTACATTACACATAGTAGGCACTCAACACATTGAGTGAACAAATAAATTATCAGAGAGGGTTGAATACCAGCAAGATCACAATGGATACAGCTCTCCAAAGACAAGTCAGAAAAAGAGAAGGGTGCTACTCATCTACCTCAAATAACAAGCGTGGAAGTGCTTACAAATGTTAATTACTGTTGTATATGTGTATCTTGTGGAATGAAAGTTGAGGTTATAGTGATGCGTTCTGATGTGGTTTTTTTGGTGAAGTATGTAAGCTCAACCACACAAAGTGAGTGGGTGGGCATGTCTTCCAAAAAGCCAGAAACCATTCTCCAGAGCAGCCATCTGGGAAAGGAAGATGTCCTCACATGGGAAGGGAACTTGGGTGGGCTTGGGAGTGGTAGTGTAACAGGAAAGTGGACCCCCAAACTGGGGTCTGGCCTGAAGGCCAGGCAGGTTCTTGGCTTCATGCTGGAAAGAATTCAAGAGCAAATGGATGGAGTAAAGTGAAAGCAAGTTCATTAAAATAAGAACAAAAAAAAAAAAAAAAAAAAAGAAGGAGGCTGCCCCATAGATGGGGCAGTGGCTATCTCTCAGAGCAACAGACAGGGTAGCACCCTGTGAGTTTCTGGGGCCTTATTTCATACCTTCTATTTAATTTTATGTTAAGTGGAGGAAAGAGGTGGGACAAGAGGTGGGGAGTTCCTAGAAATAAGGGTTTCTCCTCTTTTTAAACCAAATGGGGTAACCTCTCGGAGTTGCCATGGCATTTGTAAACTGTGTGGTGCTTCCTTTAGTATGTTAATATATTATACAGTGTACCTGTAGGCAGGGTGTGATGAGCAGTGAGGGTAACCTCAGGTCATTCCCCACCATCTGGGTTTTAGCTGGTTTGGGCTGCCTTCTCCACTGTGTCTTATTTAATCAAAGACCTTGCTTCTCTGAGCAAGGCCGGCTGGTTCCCTCTCTTGGAAGGAAAGGTTTAATCTTGCTTCCTTGGTCTGGAGATGTTCTTTCCAGTAGAGCAGCCACTATCAAGCACTTGAAATGTGCTGGTCTGAAGTGAGATGTGCTCCAAGTATGAAATACACACTAGGTTTCAAACTTAGTACCAAAAATACGAAATGCTTACAGGTAATACTTTTTATATTGATTGCATGTTGACATAATAATATTTTGGATAAAGAAGTTTAAATAAAATCCATTATAAAAACTAATTTCACCTGTTGCTTTTGCCTTTTTAATGTGGGTACCAAAACATCCAAAATTCCCTATGTGGTCCAAGTTATACTTCTAATAGATGGCACAGGCCTAAACTAAAGAGGAGGTCTGGACATCTAGGCAGGCCTTTCTGGGTGGAGCTGTTAAGGAGGCAGCAGGTAGAACAAGCCTGAAATTCTGAAAAATGAAGCCACATTTTGGAAAGTAGAATGATTGTGGGCATCTCAGCGCCGGGCACTGCCACAGTGATGGGGCTACAGGATAAACCAGGTGGAGGTGGTCCTGCCCTCAAGGAGCTTGCTATCTGTCTGTCAGTCTACCTTTATGGGGAGGCTTTTCCTTCCACTACTGCTAGCCTTGGAGGAGAAGGAGTGGGACCAGGAAGCACAACATTTGTTGTTTTGTTTGTTTTTTATCACAATTAAATGTATTGAGTGTTTACTCTGTCAGGCACCAGCTAAGCACTTTTTCTTTTTTTTTTTTTTTTTTTTTTGATACAGGGTTTTGTACCCCAGGCTAGAGTGCAACAGCATCATCACAGCTCACTACAACCTCCAACTCCTGGGTTCAAGTGATCCTCCTGCCTTGGCCTCCTGCGTAGCTGAGACTACAGGCATGAGCCACCATACCTGGCTAATTTTTCTATTTTTCTCCCTCTTGCTCATGCAGGTCTCAAACTCCTGGGCTCAAGCAATCCTCCTGCCTTGGGCCTTCCAGAGTGCTAGGGTTACAGGTGCCAGCCACTACACCTGGCCCACACTTTTAATTTCTTATCCCGTGGAATTCTTATTAATCACTCTACAAAGCAAGAACTATTATTATTTCCATAAAGAGAAAAAGCTGGATCTTGGAAAGGCAAACAATTTGCCCAGGGTGACACAGCTGGTCAGAGAGCCTGAATTGATGCCTAGCTCTGCCTGAATGCAGTGTCTGCTGAGCACGGTGCAGACACACTAAACGTATTTCCTTGCAAATGCACTTCGGCTGGCTAGAACTTTTACATATTGAATCCTCACAATGACTCTGAAGAGTATTGTTGTTTTTATTGTTATTCCTGTTTTACCAAGGAGAAAACTGAATCCCAGACAAGTGAAATAACCTGAGCGAGATCGTATAGCTACTATGCTGTGGGTCATAGCCCTCCTAAATTTAAATTCTCTAAATATTCCATTTTTCTAATGCTCCCATAAAAGATATTTTGTTAAATGTGGCTGGTATGTAAAAGCCAACCCTCTGATTAGAGACGACCGGATATCCCAAGCTATTGCAGGAAGAGGAATTAGTGCCTCCTAGAGCCACCCTCTCTTCCCCTAAATAGCCTGGAGATTTAAAAAAAAAAAAAAAAAATCCTGTTTGATGTAATGCAAAGGAGATAAAAAGTCCTCCTAGACTTACTTCAGAGTCAGAAACATTCTGAATGGAAATATTCTCTCATTTCACAGGTGAGGCATGAGCCCAGAGAGGAAGGGGATTGCCCAAGGTCATAGAGCTGGTTAGTGGCACAGCCAGAGCTGCAGCACATGTAGCTTCTCATAGCCTAAGAGTGTCTTCACAAGCTGCACACCACCTGTCAAGAACCACAATGAGGGAGGGCCTGGGGGACTCTCAGGGTGATGGGTATATTTGTGGGGCTTGCTGGGGGCTGCCCTACTTGCTGCCAGGAGGCAAAGCCTACCCTACCCGTCATTCCCTCATGTCCCCAAGGTACTCATGAAGAGCCCAAATAGGCCACAGCACTAAGCAGGGCTCTACAGAGAGAATGACTAGACTAGCCCTTGCTTTTTTTATCATCCAAGGCACACCAGTGCTGTGAATCCAGGTAAACAGGACAGCTGAAGAATGATGAAGTTCATACATTTAGAAAGGAGAGCTTTATTCTCATAAAGGGCTGCGGCTTGCAGGGTGGCAGTTCTGACAGGCTGGAGAGCACAGCCTCCAGCTGGAAGGTGGAAACAGACACTTCAGGGGAAGGTAAAGGGAGCAGGAATTTATGCTGAGTACAGCTGCTGAATATGCATATTTAATAAGCTATAGGAGGAGGAATGAATATTTATGAAAAGGAAAACATGCTCATGCATAATTGAGCTTCAGGCACCTTCATGTGTCCCAGGTTCAAAAAATGGCAGCATTCGCATGATTCAAGGATGGGATTTTCAGCCCTCTGAGGGCAAAGGTAAAGCAAAGGACACAAAAATCCTCACTGCACATCCCCCCTAGACCACTCTATGGTCAAGGGTCTCTTCTCAGGAAGGAATATTGGTCAGTTGTTGTGTCCAAACCACAAAAGGGAGGAGCAGCCTTAGTGGTTGGCTGAAATCAGAAGTGGAACAAATCTTTCCAGAGGGCTGGTTCTGTTTAACCCTCAGGGAAGGAAGCCTGGTGGGAGTTAATGAGGCAGAGGGTACAATGAGGTATGTCTGACCTCCCACCCTGTCATGACCAGGAGCTTAGTTTTAAGATTTTAAGGTTTCTCTGAGGTCCTTTAGCCTAGTACAGTGTTTTTCTTTTCTTGCTTTTCTCTTATTTAAGTTCATGGAATCCAGGAGAAGTATCTATAACTCCATAGAGCAGCGTGGTAATCCACTGGCTGAACAGGTTTCAGAAGCTGTGTTTGGGAGGAGAAGGCTGCAGGAGACGCAGATGACATGCCATGCTGATCCTGGAAAATTTCACACACATTAAAAAATTCTAATTAGCAATCTGGGCCCAAATCTGTTCCTGGATGCTGCTCTCGAGGCATCAAGCTGTTCTGTGGCACAGGTGCCCGCCAAGCCACAACTCCCTGTCCCTGCACACGCACATCTGCCACTCCCACTTCCACCAAGGGTGCTGTGTGTTCCTGCCATACTCTCTCTCCTTCCTGACACTTGTTTTGGTGTCTCTTCTTTTAGGCCCTGCCTAAAGACCGCAGCCTCCTTGAAGCTTCCCCAGATCATGGTCAGCCTGGTAATCATTCATTTTTCTGGAATCCAAGATTAATGTCCTCCTTGTTAGCACTTAATTACCTAGTTCACACTTAGTATACACTTATTTATCTTTTTATGTGTATGTTCTGTCTCCTAAACTGGAATTAAGTCCCTCAAAGCAAGGGACATATGTAGCTTCCTCTCTGAATTTCACCTTCCTTCCAGGTATGCAGTCCCGTGAGCAGTGGGCACTCAGTAAGCCTTGGGTGCTGCTGCTGCTGCTGCTGATAATGATGAAGGAGGAGGGCAAAGAATGGGGGGAGAAAGACAGAAAGTGATTTCTATTCAGGTATAATGGTCATAGAAACCTAAAGGACAAATTAGATTACTGTAGAAAGCAAACTTCGGGCCAAAGAAAAATGGTAGAAGTAATCAAATTTATGCCTGTGACACTTCTACTTATCACATTTGTCACATCTGGTTTCAAAGGTCATTTCATCAGCATTAAATGCAAAACTGGATTGCCTCTTTATTCTCTTCCTTAAAGAACACTCTGTGATGGTAACTTTATGTGTCAACTACCCGGGGCCCCAGGATCCCCAGACGTTATTCTGGGTGTGTCTGTGAGAGTGTTTCTGGATGAGATTAATATTTGAATTTGCAGACAGTAAAGCAGATTGTGCTGCGCTCCCCAGTGCAGGTGGACCTCATTCGGTTGATTGAACACCTGACTATAACAAAGAGGCTAAAGAAGAAGGACGCCTACTGTCTGACATTGGTGGTCTTTTCCTGCCTTTGAACTCTAACTGAAAAATCAGCTCTTCTTGAGTCTCAAGCCTGTCAGCTTTTGGCTGAAACTTGTATGCCTCTGGCTCTCCTGGTTCTCAGGCCTTCAGACTTAGACTAAATCTACACCACTGGCTCCTTGGCTCTCCATCTTGCCAACTGCAGATCTTACGACTTTCCCTCTGTGATCATGTGACCTGATTCCTTCTAATATATCTGTGTGTGTGTGTGTGTGTGTGTGTATCCTCTATCGCCTCTGTTTCTCTGAAGAATCCTGACTAATACACCCACCTGTCTGGACTGTCCTAACTGAGGAGCAGAAGTCTTGTCTCTATCCCAGCTGATATTTTTGCTTTTGCTTTTCAGAAATGTAAGTTTTGGCAAGGTATGGTGGCTCATGCCTGTGATCAGAGCACTTTGGAAGGCCTAAGTGGGAGGATTGCTTGAGGCTGGGATTTAAAACCAGCCTGAGCAATATGGTGAGACCTCATCTTTACGAAAAATTAGCTGCACATAGTGGCACACACCTGTAGTCCTAGCTACTCAGGAGGCTGAAGCAGGAGGATCACTTGAGCCCAGGAGTTTGAGCTGCATTGAGTTGTGATCATGTCACTGTACTCCAGCCTGGGCAACAGAATGAGACTCTGTCTCAAAAGAAAAAGAAAATAAAATTTTGATGAAGAGAGATTGGTTAATAGCTACAAACATACAGTTAGAAAGAAGAAATAAATCCTAATGTTCTACAGCAGAGTAGGGTGACTACAGTAGAGAGGATTTCATTTTTAAAATACATAAAAATGATAAATACTCAAGGTGTCAAGGTGATAGATATCCTAAATACCTTGACTTGATCATTACACATGCTCTGTACATAACAAATATCATGTGATATACCCCATATATCAAAAGCAAAAGCAAAAATGTCCGCTTGGACAGAGTCAGGACTTCTGCTCCTCAGCTAAGACAGTCCAGACAGGTGGGTGTATTAGTCAGGGTTCTTCAGAAAAACAGAGCTGATAGAACAAACACACACACGGGTTTATTATATAAACCCGTAAGTATATAAATACTATGTATCAATAAAAAATAAAATTAAAAATTAATTTAAAAAATAAATATTCTGGGCACAGTGATTAATGTCTGCACTTTGGGAGGTAGAGGCTGGAAGAATGCTTGAGGCCAGAAGTTCAAGACTAGCCTGGGCAACATAGTGAGACCCCTTGACAAAAAATAAGGAAATTAGCTGCGTGTGGTGGTACACACCTGTAGTCTCAAATACTCGGGAGGCTGAGGCAGGAGGATCGCTGGAGCTCAGGAGTTTGAGGTTGCCGTGAACTATGATGCCACCACTGCACTCTAGCCTGGGAGACAAACCAAGACTCTCTTCCAAAATAAATAAATACATAAATAAAAATGTAAAATTTAGGGCAGCGCCTATGGCTCAGTGGGTAGGGCGCCGGTCCCATATACCAATGGTGGTGGGTTCAAACCTGGCCCAGCAGCAATGACAACTGCAGCAACAACAAAAAATCTGGTGTTGTAGCAAGTGCCTGTACTCCCAGCTACTCAGGAGGCAGAGGCAATAGAATCGTTTAAGCCCAAGAATTGGAGGTGTCTCTGAGCTATGACACCACAGCACTCTACCCAGGGCGACAGCTAGAGATTCTGTCTAAAAAAGAATTTTAAATTTAAAAATATTTTTTGGAAGCTCAACAAAGTTTTCAAAAACTTTGAGGCTCAGATAGAATAATAGAGTGCGAGTGTTTATAAAACATCAGCTAGAGGGAAGGCTAATGCTATGATGTGGCTAACTACCTCTTGACCTCTGATCTGTGGCCATTTGTCTAGCCCTGTGTTTCTTACTTCAGAGCACCTTAATTTATCAATTGCATCTAGAATCTGTTGTGTTATCACCTCAAATTAATACAGCAGAACCTCCATAGGTGATCACCTCCCTACATTGACCACCTCTTATTTGACCTGATTTTCATAGACTGGACATGCACCACAAGTACATATCAGTACGGTCAGCCTAGCTCCTCATGTTGACCACCTCTATATGTTGATGAGTTTGTTGTAGTCCCTTGGATGCTCGACTTACAGAGGTTCTACTATGTTTTATTTCAAAAATTAAGGTTCTTATATCACTTCCCTGAATACTTTCTCTAGTCTATGACCAGCTTTATCAATAACAAATCTATTATGTGGTAAGATTTGAAGGGCAGTTTTGCCTGCCCCACCTCCATCTGCCCAAATTCTTACCATGACAGAAATACTCCTTTGGGTTTAGACCTTGTATTACCATAAGAGTCCTTTTAGAAAGCAAATAACCACAGAAGAAGGAGATCTATTATGTTAATACTTGGGCACAGGTTCATTCCCAGATGCCTCTTGGAAAATACAAAGCACAGGAATGAGAGATGAGACAGTAGGATGTAAGATGAGGCATGGGAGAGGTGTTGGGGTGCTGTCTGGGAAGAGCCAGTCTTGGGCAGCCCTACAGAGTCAGAAGTGAGTAAAGGACAGGGTAGTGGTAGGACAGGGTATGGAGGGAGGACAGTGCAGAAAGTGGTAAGGAAAGAGGCCTTGAAAGAAGCTGAGAAAAGGTTAGAGTCTAAAGCAGGGCTGGGCAGGGAGTAAGGTGTAGTCACTTCAGTGCTTTTGCTCAGTGCTGGCTCTGCTCTTGTTTCTCTGGGCCTGGAACCAGACACTATTATCAGCTCTCTCCCCCCTGGCCTCTTCTCCCTCCCACGAGTGATCACTCACCAAATGCTGCTGTTTCAAATTCTGTGTTGCTTGGATTCTGCCTTTACATCTGATTCCCAAAGATGCGATTCTGCCACAGGCCGTGAAGGTCCACCAGGGCAGTGCTTGGCCTCTCCGTCCTGACCCCAACCTGGATGGGTTCTGCCCACTCTGAGAATTGTCTCCTTCAAGTGTGTACTGATTCCAACATTCCCTTTCCCGGAAGCCCCCTATGACTTCTAAGTGATGCTCAAATAAATCAGACTTTTGCTCTCCTTTGATTCCTTAACCTGGTCTTTATCTAAATCTCTTTGTAGTAATAACTGACATTCTTTTTTTTTTTTTGAGACAGAGTCTCACTTTGTTATCCTTGGTAGAGCGCTGTGGCATCACAGCTCACAGCAACCTCAAACTCTTGGATTCAAGTGATTCTCTTGCCTCAGCCTCCCAAGTAGCTGGGACTAGAGGCACCTTGGGGCCTTCTCTTTTCAGGGAGAATCGCAGGACCACAGAACAAGCAGAGACATGTGTTGCCTCTAAAGGTCTTGGCCTGATACTGTCACATTCACTTCATCTACATTCACTTCATCCACTCACCAAAGCAAGTCATGTGGCCAGGCCAGTGTCACTGGGAAAATGCCTCTACTGGGAAAAACTGTAGCCGCTGAACAATGGGTGGGAATGAATAAGGCAAATATCCCTGCATGTGGGGCATGAAGAACTGGGGACAATAATCCAGTCTGCCTTGGCTCGGCGCCTGTAGCTCAGCAGCTAGGGCACCGGCCACATACACTGGGGTTTGTTGGTTCAAATCTGGCTGGGCCTGCTAAACAAAAGTGATAACTACCACAAAAAAAAAAAAATAGCTGGGCATTGTGGCAGGAGCCCGTAGTCCTAGCTACTTGGGAGGCCAAGGCAAGAGGATCACTTAAGCCCAAGAGCTTGAGGTTGCTGTGAGCTATGATGCCATAGCACTCTACCAAGGGCAACAGCTTGAGACTCTATCTCAAAAAAAAACCAGTCTGCCTCAGCTCCCTTTACCTTTCTACACCCAGGCTGAGGATAGACATCAGGAGCTGCTGCGTCATGAGCCTGCCACGTGAAGCCAATCTTCTGCAGCCCATATCCCACAATCAGTTTCCTAGATCCAGAGCTCCAGCCCCACCCCTGCCTTCCTGGGTTTTAGTTATGAGTTAATGAATTTCCCGTTGAACTGGGATCCTGCTGCTTCCATGACAAGAACCCTAGCAAATCTATTCTCTTCTCAACTGGTCTTTGTTGGCCTTGGGTTCTGGCTTGGCTCTTTTCTCTAGAATAGAGGTCAGTAAACTGCAACCTATGGGCCAAATCCAGTCAGCCTTCTGTTTTTGTAAGTAAAGTTTTATTGGAACTTGCTGTCTGTGGCTGCTTTCACACTGCAATGGCACAGTCGAGTAGTTGTGACAGATCCCACATGGCCCACAAAGCTTAAAATATTTACTGTCTGGCTCTTTACAGGAAAATATTGCTGACCACTGGTCTAAAAGATGTTGGCCATTTGTTCTCCCTGCCTCATCTACTTACACACCGGTGAGTCCCAAATCTATTTCCCTGGCCCTGACCATGTCCCTGTACCTTAGGATAATTCTGCACATCCTTTTCTGCTTGAATATTCCACGAGCTCCTCAAAATCAGTGAGTCTGAAAATTAAACTCTTCCCCCTAAACTGGCTGTGCTTTCTTCTTCCCTTCACCGATAAATGCCTTTGCACCCAGTAGCTCCAACTACAACACTTCCAGACTCTTCCTTCTCCCTCCCTCCCCTGTCCCATCAATAGGTGTGCCGGTTTTGCTTCTGAACATTTCTCAAATCTCTCTCTTTCTCTCCAGCCTTTCTCATAAATCCTCACTTGAGCCAGAGCAATCTCCTAACCTGCCTCCGGTCTCTGGTGTTTCTCCCCTTAAACCACACCCAGACCTCACTCGCCTTCTAGCAGGGGAATTCTTACAGCTCCAAGCTTGTCCTGCTGCTGTTAGCTTATCTGAAGTGACTCAGTGGGGCTCAGTGCTTTGAGAGGCAAAGGTAGGAGGATCATTTGAGCCCAGGAGTTCAAGGTTACAAGGAGCTGTGATCATGCTACCCTACTCCAGCCTGGGCAATAGAGTGAGATCCTGTCTCTTAAATCATCATCATCATCATCAGTACAGTTACCCAAAGGTTCCACATTAAGAGTTGAGTCCAACCTTAATAAGCCAATACACAGGCCCTCAATTTTCTGGCACTGCCAGCTCCTCTACCCTCATTTCAGGGTGTGTTTATCTTGTATCACAGGAGACAAGTGTGGAATTGCATTCACAAACCCTGCTTTCTCTTGCCCTGGTGTCTCTGCTTGTGGTCTGGCCTCTGCCAGCTCTGACCAGCCCCACCTCTCTTCTTCATGTGGCTAACACAGCTCAGGATTCACGACAGTCTGCACCCCTTCTAGGTAGGCTTCCAGGCTACAGCTGCGTCCCCACCCTGAGCTGACTACATCTTCCTTGTTCTCTCCCATTCTCATGCTGAAGTTAACTTGTACCGCTGAGTCTACCTACTTGCATGTCTGTCCACTCCCCTGAGGGCAAGCTCCCGGAGGGCAGGGTCTGCGCTTTATTCAACTTCCTGTCCTTGGCTCCTGGCACAAAGTAAGAGTTTGGTGAACTGAGCTGAAATACAAATTGTTTTTCACTCACATTACCTATTATTTAACACTCACAAATGCCTTTGAGGTAAGTAACTATTATTCTTACTTTATGAATTAGGAAACTGAATCTCAGAGAAGTTGCCCAAAGTCATGCAGTTGGTAAGGAGCAGAAGACTACACTTAAATCCAGGTCTGATCTTGAACTTTTGGAACCTCTGACCACAAAACCATGGGTATTTTTTCTAGATTCACCTTTTTGTACTAGTTAAGAAATATATGCAAAGAAGATCCACTTTTCGTATTATTGTAATCCCTGAAGAAAATAAGCATAACAATGAAATAAAACTGATATTTGATGCTAACATTTAAGAAAAATTTCTGAAAATAAAAGAAAACCTAAATCTATATTTCACAGGGCATATAAGGTACCCGAGAATTTTAATCTATGATGGTAAACTTTGAGAATATCCTAGGAAAAGTATTATATATGAAAGATAAAGCAAAAAAAATCCTCAAGTATCAAAGCTATATGAAAACAATTTTGAAAAGAGAAGAGCTCAGAAAATTTTGTACCCATGAGTCCTTTTTGAGAGATTTACTTGAAGATAAGATACATCCAAGCAAAAATCTTTGGAAACTTTAGAAAATTGGAAACTTTATTAATAGTGAATTTTAAATATATTTAATTGTGGATAAGAGAAAAGAAAGAATGAAGGTGAAACAATAAAATATGATAATATATTCTGTATACTATGTGTTCTAAGTTCTGAAAATGTAGAAATAATGTAAAGTTGACAAACATATCAATCTCATCCATAAAAATGAATGGACTTAAGTCATCTATTTAAAAAAAACCTGTTTACATTGGTTGAAAAAAAATCAATGCCCAACTATATTATAAAAAAATTATATTAGGATTTATGCTTCTCCATTCCTATGATGCTTCACTAACGTAATGAGTTCTACCTCCATCCAGGTTAATACAAATGCTGCAAAATCTCCATTTTTTAATGGCTGAATAGTATTCCATGGTACTATAGTATACCACAGCTTGCCAATCCATTCCTGTGTTGAGGAATGTATTCCTATGTATTCAACTATTCAACTTCCATATGAGGACAATTAATGACATGGTGTGGGGTGGGGGAGGGTAGAAAGAAAGAGAGAGAAGGAGAGAGGGGGTGGGGGAAAGGAAAAGAAAAAAAAGAAAATAGTGACTAATTCTCACATGAATTGGATTTAATTTTGATCAAAGTACATTATTTGAACAATAATTTTTAATTCAAACTTGTTAATATGTTGTTTAGGATATTACATCCTCATTTATATGTGAAATAGGTTTGTAATCTCCCTTTATAATAATTTTTTTTCCAATTTTAATACCAGGTATATCCAGATGAAGTAGAATGAATTTGAAGTATTTCTTCTTTTTCTATTGTCTGTAAGATTTGGCATGATCTGTTTTTTGAAATTATCTTCTATTTTTATTTATAAATATTAGTTGTCTGTTGAGACTTAGGAAAAAATAAAAAAATTATATTATAATTTAATTACAATTATAACTGTAATTATGGTTTAAAAACCATAAAACAAAATGATTTGAAGAAGACAAATGTAGAAGGATAAATGAAGTATTTCAGCAAATGGAAACAATTGGAAAGAGATGTAGTTATAGTGATGTCAGACAAAGTAGAATTTAACAATCACCATAACAAATTAAATGTGTTAAATAAATTAATAAATAAATTTTTAATTATACATGCCACAATTCACAATAAAAGTATAATTAAAAAAGAAATAAATAATCATAGTTACAAAAGAGATCATATGACATAAGTATATATCTTTAACAATAGTAAAAATATGAATGCCCATGTAACCCATCACTCAGCTTAGGAAGTAGATCATTGCTAACATTCTGAACCATTGCCTGAGTTTTGTGTTTATTATCTCTTGCTTTTCTTTAGGCTTTCCTAAATATATATGTACTCCTAAACAACATATTCTGTATTTTCTTTTCTTTTTTTTTTTTTTTTCATATTCTGTATTTTCAATGCTTGTGAGTAATACTGTATATAATCTTCCCTGGATTTGCTTTTTTAACCCATCATTATGTTTGCAGGCTTCATCTATGTTGATATGGGTACTGGGTAGCTGTGGTTCTATTTCATTGCCATGTAATATTCCATTGTATAAATATATCAGAATTCATTTGCTCACTATTCCTGCTGATGGACACTGTTTCTGGTTTTTGTGCTAGATTACAGAGTGTTGCTATTTTGGTACATTTCCTCTGTCCACGTATAGAAGCTTCTTTGGGGTATGGACCTAAGAAAGAAGTTCATATACACATCTTCATATTTACCAAATAAGTCCAAACTCTTTCCAAAGTCAATAGCATCAAGACTGAATAAGGATTTCTGTGACTGCACACCCTTATCATCGGTTGGCATGTAACTTTCTTTACAAGTATGTTTTTCCAACCAGAAGGTATAAAATGGTTTTAATTGGAAGTTTTAATTTGCATTTTTCTGATTCCCGGTAAGATAGATGTATTTTGTGTTTATTAGCCATTCATGTTCTTTCTTATGATGAATACCTGTTTATGTTTTTGCCCATTTTTCTACTGAGTTGTCTGACCTTTTCTTACTGACCTGCAGGAGTTATTCATGTATTGTGGATGTGAATTCTTTTTCAGTCATATGTGTGATAAATAAATGTTCTCACTTTGTGATTTATTTTTTCACACTTTATGGTGCCTCCTGATGTATGAATGTTCTTCATTTTATTGTAATTACATTTGTCAATTTTTTCCTCGGTGGTTTGTACTTTTAAATTTAAGGAATCCTTCCCCATGCTTATTAATAAATGTGTTAAAATAACGCTTATTTATAACACAACTGAATTGTACTAAAGATTATTAAAAAAAAAAAAAAACTGGTTTGCTAATGCTGCAGGTGAGTGATCCCAGACAAGTTAGGCAAAATGTAACCCTGCTCTCAAAGTTTCTGGTGAAGTCTATTTCAAATGGTACCAGAGTAGAATTATTCAAATTATCAAGGAAGACAGACCCCCACATTTCAGCACTGAAGACAGGGAAAAAAATAAACCACTTTCAGCATCCTGTAAAGGGAACAGGATATCCCCCGAAGAAACCCCACAGAGGTAGAGGCCATTACACAGTACAGAACAATCTCCACAGCTCTGCCCACGCTGCTGGGCCCAAAATAGTTCACACGGCATTCTTGCCGCCTCCTTGTGAACTGTGGGTGAGGAACACTGGTCACGAATTCTTCGTTTTAACCACCCCCACACACCAGGACAGCAGCAGCGACTGCAGTGGCGTCTTGGAATCTGGAGAACAGCACACGGTAGGGTATGTATCATAATCTTCTCTGCACCGAGTACCACCTTCCTCCAAAAATGAGAGGTTTTTAACAAATGTAAAGACATGACCATTTTTTTTAATTAAAAAAATAAAATGGGAACAAGTTGAGCGTAGCAGAGTATCAACTAAAGAAAAAAATGAAGTTTTAAAGAATTAAGGTCAGTCTGAGGCAGAAGTCTTACTGACATCCCAAGACTGAGACGGACAGCCCAGGAGAAGTTCTGCCTGTCTGTTCTGCAGCAGGGTTGAAATACAGGTGATGGGGGCACTAAACCACAACAAGGTTTTGGTACAGCCTGGTTACCAGAGTAAATTTGGTTATAGATCGTAGAAGCCTAGTCACTAACCCTATCAGATGTTATATCACATGTAGGAAAAGGCAAGGACTGGGGTCATTTATCTGTTAAGGAATACAGTGACTCAAGGGCCATGTGCTCTGTCCTGTTTTGCCTGTAAAGCCTCTTTTCTGAGAGCTGCATGCCATCATAGAGTGAGAGGCTTTGTGGAATTATATCAGCAAGCAGAAACTACTTTGCCGCACAGAAGTATAGGGTCAGATCATAAAGGGTCTCCTATGCCAGGCTTAAAAAGTGTCAACTCCATTGTGTCAATGGGGAAGTTTCAAGGCATTTTAAACTCTTGCTCTCAGGCTAGAAATGCCTGAGAACCACTTTCCCAATCTCCCCTGCTGGCTGTGCCTCAGGGATGGCAGAGCAGAAAGATGGAAGTGACATCCTAGAACCACATAGAGATATAAGCCCTCTGGAGATACTTTTTTTGGGGGGACAGAGTCTCCCTTTGTCATCCTGGGTAGAGCACCATTCCATCATAACTCACAGCAACCTCAAACTCCTGGGCTCAAGTGATCCTCCCATCTCAGGCTCCAGAATAGCTGGGACTACAGGCAGGTGCCACTGAGAAGACAGGAGTGAATTCATTTTATACAAAAGTTGCCATTTTGCATTTTGTGTGAGCCACCTGCAGATACTAAGAAAAACCGCAGCTTGACAGACACATACCTAACCACAAGCTGCCCTATTTGGGAAAGTACCCCAGGCTCAGCCAATAAGCAAGTAGCCAAGCTTGCCCTTTAAGAATTAACCAATCCCAGGGTAGCCTCGCTGGAAACCTCCTTTCTCACGTAACCACAATAAAAACTCCAGACCCCCGGGGCTCGGGGCTCTCAGTTCACACCCGTTGTGCCGGGGCACCTGAGAGTCCAGGCTCTAGCTTGAATAAAGGCCCTTTTGCTTTTGCATTGGACTCAGCTCCCGGGTGGTCTTTGGGGACTTTGAGATCTGGACATAACACTACAATGCCTAGCAATTTTTTTTTTTCCTGAGCTCGGGCTATCCACCCACCTCAGCCCCCCAGAATGCTAGGATTACAGGAGTGAGCCACTGCCCCAGGCCCCCAGATACTTATTTTTAAAGCCACTTTTCTTTGGATAGTCTGTTACTTGCACCCTAAAGCATACCAAAGGAAAGAAACATTAATGAGATAAGTGACATGAATTATTGTGATGTTATAGAAAACATAAGACACTTTTTCAAAACTTCAAACTTATTTGAAATAAATTATCTTCTTAAATTTAGGAATAATTAACTATCATTATTAACTGATCACCAAACATTTTGGGTGCTCAGGCAAGAAACTATTGTGTCCAAGATGACTTGTCTTGTTTTTGCTGTGTTTGCAATGACCTTATCTCACAATTTTGTTCCCTCATTTGCACATTTCCTTAAGAAACACTGAAAACTTTCTCCCTGTCCCCTCCTAGGCAGCAATCAATGTCTCTTTCTTGAAGTCATGGAAGTCACATTATCCAAGAATTTCAGCATTGTGTAAACGAAAGAATTGCTATGTTAACCAGTATGATGAAAATGTGTCAAACGGTCTATAAAACCAGTGTATGGTACCCCATGATCGCATTAATGTACACAGCTATGATTTAATAATAAAACAAAGAAAGAATTGCAAGTTCCAGAGCTTCAGGCTGCAATTAATGTTCTTAAAGTGAAAAATTCCTTACAGATCATCTGTAGTAACGTATTAGAATTTGAGCACTGGTAAAACCAGAACTTCTGGTTAGACCATTAACACTACTACCGTCTATCCTAAATTCATATACGTGTGTACAGTAGCTCTCAGCTTTCCAGCAATTCCTTCTGGTCCCATCTGAAGTAAACCCAATCCATTCACCAAATACACGTCGAGGTCCTCCAGCTACCCCTGGGAATTCCTTGCTTCCTTCAAGGAATATTTACTAAGGATCTATCAAACGTTGGCGCTTGCATTTAATTTCTCAGGTCTTTGCTTACTATTATTTGGGGGAAACTCATTAGTTTTCCAAATGCAAACAATTTGAAAAATATAAATGAGAGAGAACTGGAATCTCCAGCTAGAGACGGGCGATGGGAGCCGCTTTGGGCTGGCCAGTGTCTCCTTCCTCTCCTTTCCTGAGCGCGTTGGAGACGATCGCGTTCTCCACTCGCAGGTGCGGACCCCAGGCAGTCTGGCCAGGGAGGATGCGGCGCAGAGGCCGGCCCCGCCGAGGACACCGGGCGAGCCAGGGGCCCCGGGAGACCGCAGTCGGCCAGGCGCCCCGCGGGCAATTCTGCCAGGGGAGGGAGGCCGGGCCGGGCGGGCTGGCGGGCGCGGCACCTGCAGCCGCGCGGGGGCGGGAGCCAGGTGGCCTCGGCGCGCGGGTCTCGCTCGGCACCGAGCAGGAAGTGGCTGCGGTGCGGCCCGGGCGCGGCCTTCTCGCGGTGCAGCCCGGCCGGTAGGCGGCCGCGGCCAGAGCGCCAGGAGCTAGACCTCATGGCGGGGCCCGCGGACGCCGCCTCGGCCGCCCTGGACGAGCTGTCCCTGAACTTCACGTACTGGGTGCCGGGCGCCGGCAACGGCTCCCTGTCGGGCGCGTGGTACCGCAGGAACCAGGTAAGGGCCACCGCCCCGGGCCCCGCAGCCCCGTGCGCACCGGAGAGGGGCCGCCGCGCTCGCCGCCCCGCGCGCCCCTCTCCTCCGCCGCTTTCCTGCCCCCTCGGGAAGAACCCGAGCTGGCCGAGTGGGAAGAGCTGACACGTGACGCTTCCCCGCGTTGACTTAACAGCCCCTCGGCCCTCACTCCGGAGGGCAGGCCCCCAGCTTTGCTCTCCACGTCGGTCACCAGGAGCGGGCGCCCGGGTCTTCGGCCTGACCCGGCGGGCTATTCCAGGGCCTCCGGGTCCCGGCGGATCCCGCCTCCCCGGCCTGAGCCCGCCCTCTCCTTCCCGGAAGGATTCCAAGAGTGTGCGGGTGAATTGCGCTCATTTTCACCCCCGGATCCCTTTACAGTTAAAAACAAAAGTGGCACCCGCTTCTCCAAAGCAGGGAACTCGGTAAGGACAATCAAGTGTCAACTAGCTCAGATTCCCTGCGCGTGTGTGACCCCAGTGTCGCAGAGCCCTGATATCCCCAAGTTACAGCTGTAAGACTCTCTCGCTCTTCTCACCAGCCCTTTGGGAAACTTCGCTGGTTTACACTGGAAATTCACATGTAGCGAGGGGGACTGGAGCCGCCGGTAAGGTCAGGAAAAGAGCTCTGGCCCGCCCTTCCAGTCCAGCAGCAACCATGTTCTCTCCAGTGGGGGCAAGTGAGCGGGAATGAACACAGTGGACACCAGGCTTCTTCCTGCTTTCTTGAGTGTGTTACTTTGTCCTTATTTTTTAACAAAACCATTTATGTTTTTATTTTACGACAATATAATCATAAAATATTTGTTGCTATTGGTCAAAATCAGGGAGGTGAACCAATAATCAAAGATCTATATTCTTTGTGCTTGAGAAGTGTCTCAAATGTTAGTTTCTGAACGCAGAAGAAAATTTTTGTGTGAGGAGTGAGAGAAATAAGTATATCCACCTTATTAATTTTCAAAAGGGGAGAATATTGCTTTGTGTCTATTTCATCACAAAATATGTTAAAACAGGAAAAATGAAGGGACTCAGAGCCTTTTGATCAATGTTTGTAACCTATCATTTCTCTCCTTCCTTCCACCCATAGAAAGTACAAAGAAAAGAAATCATTTGTTATGGGATTTCTTTGAGTTATATATCTGTTATGTTATGCTTATGCTAGAAGCATTCACAATAAAAGTTTAAGAATGAGTTTTCCCCTATTGGTAAAGAAATCAGAGGGTTAGTACATGTGACCTACCATGGTATCATTCAAAACAGGAAAACATTGTTTTAGGAGTGGAAACTTCTGTAGTCATTTTTCTTTGACATTTCCTGGAATTCTTGATTGTCTTGGCTCTCTGATACCCAAGCACAGCTTATCATGTGACGTAAATGTGAGACAAATAAATAATGTTTGCAAACTTCATTTGCCTTTGACAGTGTATATTTGTACAGGTTAGAAAGGGTGTATCCAGAATATGCTAATTGTAATTCCTGAGCTGACAACTAAACTATTGCTGGTTTGAGGTAAGACTGTATCAACTTTTCCCCTTGTTTCCTTTATGTATTTTTTTATATTATTACAATTGAGAAAGAAGCAACTTTTCCCATTGTTCTGCAAATTTAGGCCATCTTATAAAAATATAGTATTTTACCCTTTCAGTAATTGCATTTGTTTTAAGCAAAAGTAGAAATTATTATTTTATTTATTTTATTTGAGATAGAATCTCACTATGTTGCCCTCAGTAGAGTGCCATAGTGTTACAACTCACAGCAACCTCAAACCCTTTGGACTTAAGCTATTCTCTTGCCTCAGCCTCCCAAGTAGCTGGGACTACAGGCCCCTGCCACAACGCCCGGCTATTTTTTTCGTTGCAGTTGTCATTGTTGTTTAGCTGGCCCGACCAGGTTCGAACCCACGAACCCACCAGCCCCCGTGTATGTGGCCAGCGCCCTAACCTGTGAGCTACAGATGCCAAGCCTAAAAATTATTTTTTAAAATTCATTCAGTGAGTATTGTATTGAGTGCCTCCAGATGTCCAGGCCAGTAAAAATAGAGTATAATTTTTCTTTTCTGGCACTAATAGGATAGAGATGACTGAAAATAGGGATGGCTCTGGACAAACAAAGTGTGAGATAGTACATTTGTGACTACCACAATCAAAATTAGCCCTGGTTGCTGGCTCGCCAGGGTTTAATGATGCTTGTTCACGCGCTTCCATCAGTTTATCACAACTGAAATACTTGCAGTGTCGGTTTGCTGATAGCCCCTTGCAGAGTAACTACCATCAGATCTGATCAATTAACCTTACTCCTTAGAAAAAGACTGACCCCCCTGGAATGCTTCCATGTAATGGATGAATGTTTAACAATAGCCACTGAGATTCGATATTGTCTAAGGCAAAGACATGAACATTTCTGGAGGAGGAAATCTCAAAGCCAGTAGAAAGTTACAGTTGGGTGGAGAAGATATTTTGGGGAGCCAGAGAGGTGAGGCCTTTGCCCTCTTTGCATTACTCAGGAGCCTGCCTACTTCATGAAAAGCTCTTCCTCTGGAAGTATAGATGTAACAGTGTTCTGCCTAGGGGAAAAAGGTACTTTCTTTATGTTTGATCCCCAGGTTTTCAGTACAAAAGGATAATGTTCCTAAGATGTTTATGGTGCTCCCTGCTGTGTACAAAGCACTGTGAGGATATTTCATGTAGTCTAACCCCAAACTCTTCCTTCCAGGAATATTATTAGGTGCTTGGGAAACATGAGCTATATGGGTAACTCCAAAACAAGGCAGTATGTGGTTAAGTGTCATGTGAGTGATGGAAAGTCTATGGAAATTCAGAGCACGGGGACTTTCAGCTGGGGCCATCTGGGATGTTTCGTGGACAAGTATTTGAGCTAGACACGTAAAGATGGACACAGGGTTTCAATGATAGGAGTGGACAGGTGGAGGGAAAAAGTCCGGGAGTAGCCCTTGGGGTCTGGGCAGGTGCCTTCCTGAACATTTCCCTCCCTAGAGAACAATTCTGTGGTCATTCTGGTTGTGGCAGAAGATGGAGCCTGTAAGGTGGAGATATGGTTTGGGCTCTTGGCTGAAGTCATGGATTGCCTTGAAGGACTGGTGAAGAAGTTTGGACTTATCTTGTAGATCACCGGGAACCACTGAAGATTTTTTTTTTTTTATCAAGGATCAAAGCAAATTAAATAAAAGAAATTTAAATTAGGATTAGCAGTATTCAAAGACCTCAAACTAGCCAGCTGTGGACTAAATCCAGTTCATAGATGTGTCTCATTTGACCTACAGGGAGGTTTAAAACATTGCCAACATTGAAGAATGAGATTAAATATCAAGTTTCCCTCATCTCTTTAAAGATTAAAAGTTCTAACAACACAAAGCCCTTTCCACATGTGACCACAGTGACCCACTATAGCTTCTCCCTTTGTTCTTATTTCTTTTACCTGTTGAACCCTCCCCCACCATAGGCATTTAATTGACAATCAACCTTAGAGTCTGTTGACTTGTACTCAAGCAAGTCACTTAATTTCTCTGGGCCTTGGTTTCCTTATGGTAAAACACTAGAAGACCTCCAGGCTCTTGTACTATGTGATTGCATAAAAAAGGGCCAAACCAGCAAGATTATAGAGGGAATGGACAGCAGAGGAAATATTGTGAAGGAGGGTTTTGGTTGGGAATTCTTTAAGTTTATGCCTATTGCTAAACATCCAAATTCACAAGGACGTTGTCAGAAAGGTTTATTCTGCATAGGGTGAGATGAAACTACAGAATTTTTTATGCCCTTTATTTGAACTTTTGGTTTTCAATGGCTTAAATTTTTAATGTCAACATATTTAAAGGAAAATTGATACAACTGGGCAGGGAAGAAGCAAAGTGAAGAGATTGACATTTGTTATGCATTTACTACGTCACACTTTATAGCTATTATCTCATTTAAAACCCCAACAACCTCATAAGGTACGCATCATTCTCACCGTTCATATAAGGAAACTTGTGTTAAATAACTGCCCCCAAGATCTTATAGCAAGTGAATATAACTGTAAAACTATTTTTATGCCATGCCTGAAGGCCTTTGCTAGAAAGAAACTCAGGCTTGAAAACAATGTGCTGGTGAGAATAAATGTGAGGAGAATGTGCATATGGCTTCTCTCTCCGTACTGAAGAAAAATCATGTTGAGTTTTATATTGCTCCTTTATCGATTGTGCTTTGCTACCATCTATCTCTTTTCTGCTGGTAGCTGCATGTGACTGTCTCTTAAAGAAGGAAAAGTGCCAAATCTTGCAAATAATCAAAGGGCTGCAGAGAGGTTGTTGGTCCTTTCCATTTCCTTCCTAAGAAAAATCCTTTTTCTGTTTTGTTTTGTGTATACTTACTGATCTTTCCCCTCTTCCTTATGAATCCATTTTCCTTTACTAGGTTTTTTAGGAGAGGCAGCAGAAGGAAGGATGAAGGAAACAGGTGACTTCCAAGCAGCTGTATCAAAGCTTTCTTTTTTTTTTTTTAATTTTTTTATTAAATCATAACTGTATACAATGATATGATTATGGGGCATCATACACTCACTTCATAAACCATTTGACACATTTTTATCACAGTGGTTAACATAGCCTTTCCGGCGTTATCTCAGTTACTGTGCCAAAACATTTACATTCTACATTTACCAAGTTTCGCAAATACCCCTGTAATATGCACCACAGGTGTGATCCCACCGATTCCCCTCCCTCTACCCACCCCCCCCTTTCCCACTTCCCCCTATTGTTAAGTTGTAGCTGGGTTATAGCTTTCATGTGAGAGTCCCAAATTAGTTTCATAGTAGGGCTGTGTACATTGGGTACTTTTTCTTCCATTCTTGGGATACTTTACTAAGAAGAATATGTTCCAGCTCCATCCATGTAAACATGAAAGAGGTAAAGTCTCCATCTTTCTTTAAGGCTGCATAGTATTCCATGGTATACATATACCACAATTTATTAATCCATTCGTGGATCGATGGGCACATGGCTTTCTTAAATGAATAAATAAGTCCTCTGCGAAGAAGTTGGCGACCAAGTATTTGCATTTCAATTTACCTGACACCTTCCTTATGGTTCAATTCATACTGATTAGTTATAATATTCACGTTGATGCAGTCAAATCCCGGCTTTGAGAAACTGCCAGTTTACAAGTTTATGTGATTTTCTTCAAAAATCATTTTTACAAGGAACAAAAGGAACATAATGGCTATTTGGAGAATCTAGAGATTAAAATAGACTGACAGGCAGAAAAAAGACAACTACAGTGTTTATGGGTGCACACTTGGGTGATAAAGCTATAAGGAAAAGCAGAAAGGTGATTGCCACAAATACAGGCCAGCAGCTTTTCTGGGGCAGGGAGAGAGTTGTGATGGGATAGGGCAAAGGGAAGGCTTGGGCAGGGGCCCAATTTCTGTTTCTTGATCTGGATGATGGTTACAAGGGTGTTTGCCTTATGATGATTCATTACAGTAATTTATCCATCTAGTTAGTACTCTTTGGAGTTATCTGTATCTATTATATTCTACAATGTTAAAAAGTTTTAAAAAATAGTATTAGCATTGCTGTGACTATTCAACTTGCATGTTTCACCTACGTGGTATGCCACGTTCATTTTGTTTGCTCATGAGAATTATTTAAGCAATTTCTTTTTAAAATGCTCATGATTTCCAATTGGCATTTGAGAACTTATAATGGCAAGTATGACATTCCCCAAAGTTACCTTTTTGTTCCTGTATTGTGCTGTTTTAAAAGCTCAGCCTCTTTACTAAATGTGTCAGCAAGTTTTTCAATTTCCCCAGTTTTTGGCTTTCTCTATTAAAATGGAAACAATACATACAACCCTTATAGGGTTGCAGTTGGAATAAAATAATACATATCAAATTGTTAGCAAAGTGCTAGACACATAGTGTCTGATAAACACTAGCTATTATTAGTAGAAGCATCATCAACCTATATTACAGGCAATGTCATAATAATCAGTAATTTGGGTGATTCACTCATTAAAAATCGAAATAAGAAAAATCATGTCAGCTATTTGATCTAACTTGCTTTCTTTCATCTGTAACCAGTTTCTCTAGATCTAGGGCGTAGAGAGTCCCTCCCTCCTTTTGATACTCACTTCTCCTTACTCTCCAAGAGCAGTCATGTTCACATTCCAGAACTCTTCTTAATTAGAGCACTTGATATCTTGAAGTGCTAAGGCAATGATTCATTTTTTTTAATGCAATATACTTTTATTTTATTATTATTATTTTTTATTAAATCATAGCTGTGTACATTAGTGCAGTCAAGGGGTACAATGTGCTGGTTTCATATACAATCTGAAATATTTTCATCAAACTGTTTAACATGGCTTTCGTGGCATTTTCTTAGTTACTGTATGAAGATGTTTGAATTCTGCATTTAGTAAGTTTCACCTGTACCCATTCTAAGATGCACCATAGGTATGGCCCCACCAATTACCCTCCCTCCACCCGAACCTCCCCCCTCCATAAGGCAATGATTCTTACCATGTCTTCTGCCCCTTTTCAGACTTCTAGGTTGGAAAGATGGTGTTTAACACTGGGAACAGCTGACCGAGGTGTTTGGTGGCAGTAGTAGGATCATATTTCATAGACTTTGCCTGTTGTTTAACCAATCAGCAGGACCAGCCCCCCCAGCCCTGGAAGGCTCATTCAGTTTTAACATAAGACTTTGTGCCATTTACTTTAGCTGGAATTTTTTATTCTGAAGGACCAATATTCATCTATTCAGTTTATATCTATTATGGCTTAGCCCCTCCCCATGTTCCAGCAGACTTCTATTTTACATAAAGTCCATCCATCCATCCATCTTCATGGCCCACGAGATAACCCCGCTTCCCCTGTGCATGGCTCCCAGGAGATGCATGTGCCTTACCTCGTCACTTGCCTGGCCCTTGGTCAGTCTCAGAATGGGGTCTTGTCATCCTTGGCACACATCAGGAGGTGCAGAAGTGATCTCTAATGTAAACATAGGCTAATGAATGTTTAGCCATGAGCTCTACACCTCACTAAAGACTGTGTTTGCCCTTCAAAGGTCCACCCTGAGCCTGGCATGTCATACCAACTCTGCATAAAATAAAGTCCTGCTATCTGCCTATGACCTCAGTGCAAGTTTCCTAAATCATTTGTCTTGGTCTATTTGCACTGCTACAACAGAATAACACAGACTAGGTAATTTGTGAACAACAGAAGTTTATTTGGCTCATGGTTATGGAGGCTGGAAAGTCTAAGGTCAGGAATCTGCACCTGCTAAGGGCCTTTTAGCTGCATGATGGCCTGGTGGGAGGGGTTATGTGGTGAGAGAATGCACGAGAGAGCAAGATGGAGCTGAACTCACTTTTATAACAAACCCCCTCCACAGTAACGACAGTAATCCATTCATGGGAACACAGCCTCCTGACTTACCGTGTTTTGCCATTTATTAAGTGTTCATTATAGATTTTGAGGGGGCGAACAGCAAGCACATTATATATGGGAGTGTAGCTCAGAGAGCCTGGACCCCAGTAGGCCTTGTAGGCCACTGTGCCCTCCCACCTGGGCCTGCAGGGTTCCAGAATAGGAGGAGCTGGAATCTGGTGAAAGTGGGCCAGAGCAGCCTCTGCCGGGTGCCACACTCAGGGGGAGGGTCAGTGGCAGGGCTGTCTGAGGGCCAAGGCTGGAGGCCTGGCTGCGTGAAGGGGACCAAGCGCCCCACACAGGCCCCAGGGACCTGCCTGGCTGCCTATAGGCCACATGAAGCTTCCCCCACCTGCTGGCCACACATGCGTGGCCATCTCAGCCATGACCCCTGAGGTGGCAGGGAGGGAAGGGCTTCCGTGTCGGAGGGTGGTGCATGCTTACCAGTGGAGCATTAACCCTCCCAAGATATGTCTCTTCCAACTGAGAGCTGGCCACATTCTTGAGGGGCATTTTCCTGAAAGTTTGGGCCAAAAATATGGGGTACGTTATACACAGCAAAATACAAGGTAATCCTCTCTTAAAAGTCCCACCTCTCAAACTGTTGCTTTGGGGGTTAAGTTTCCAGCACATGAATATTGGGGAATACATTCAAACCGTAGCATCACCTAGCTTCATTTCATCTTCTTTGCATCTCTCAAATTGTTTCTTTCTTTGGGAACTTGGACCATTGGCCCGAATTCTTTAGTTTGCAATAGGAGTCAGTCTCTCTTCTGGCCTTTGAACTTAGCTTCCCTGAGATGAATGTTTTCATTAAGAGGCTTTAGGTTGCAAGTTATGGAAAGCCTAATTTAAACTGGCTTGAATAATAAAAGAAATTAAACCATGCTTGGATTATGTAAAAGGCCAGAAGAGCTCAGGGTCCAGGCAAGCCTTGATCCAGGGATTGTAACAATATAGGTTGAATACTCAGTTTCTCACACTCACTTTAAACTTTTGATCCTTGAGGTTTTGGCTCCACTTTTAGCAGGCTTATACATCTGGGCTACATCCTCCCTTTTACACCTGGGAAGAAATAGCTTGACTGTCTGAACCACTAAAGAAAAGACATAGGTTTAATGACATTTGGTCCATGTCCTGTCCCATACTAGTTACCAAGGCCAGAGTCACAGGGCCTGGGTTCCCATTTCCTTGGTGAGGACTGGATGCCCACGTGATAGTAACAAGAGAAAGGGATACTGTGTGGGTAAATAGAAATGCCCAGAAAGTTGGCTCAAGTCCCATCCTGTGGATTATTGTCTTCATGAGGAACCCTCAAGCTAACTCCACCCCCAACCCCCCCAGGCCACCCAGAACCTTCCCTTTCTGCGCCCAGGCTCACATGAACGGACCCCCAAAGTAACTCACTTTGCCTGCCTTGTCTTCATGAGTAGGACTTAAACAGTACTCTCTTTAAAAGCTTAGATTGTAGGTTTAATTTCTGAAATATTAGCATCATCTCTAAGCAGTGATCTATTTCCAGGTTCAAGATTTATCCCCTCCCCTACAAAGACATCCTAGAGAAGCCTCTGAACTTTCCCACTGAGGGAAAAGAAAGCTGTCAAAGGCAGTGTCCCTTTATTTATTTATTTTTTTTTTGAGACAGAGTCTCACTTTGTCACCCTCTATCATAGCTCACAGCAACCTCAACCTCTTGGGCCCAAGAGATTCTCTTGCCATAGCCTCCCGAGTAGCTGGGACTGCAGGCACCTGCCACAGTGCCTGGCTATTTTTTGTTGTTGTTTTTGTTGTTGTTTAGCAAGCCCAGGCTGGGTTCGGAACCCACCTAACCACTGAGCTACAGGCACCCAGCCAAGGCAGTGTCCCTTGCTTGGTCTCTATTTTGCCTCCACTTCCTTGGCAGTTTCTTTACCATCAGCAGCCACCTCTTAGTAGGCAGGAATCTCCCAAAAGTTCTGTATATTTAGCTGAGATACGTATGGTGTGTGAGTGCAGTGCTGTGTGGAGTTCTGGGGGCAGTGTTAGCACTGTGACTATCTCATTCAAGTTTGAGGTGAATCCTGCGAATTCTGGGGGGTCCTTATTTCTTCTTCAGCCTCAGAACTTGCAGGGATCTTACTGTTCCAGGAATGTTTAGGAGATATTTAAACTGTGTTCCCTTTTGTCACAGCCCATGTTAAGCTGGATCAGTGAATTGACAATGAGGGCCTGAAATGCAACCAGCATTCCATTCAGCAAAAATCATGAACAGAGAACAGAGGACACTTCTTAATGGGGCAGTGATATCAGAGCAGTCAAAAAGCACGGACTGTGTCCTCAATATTAAGCTGCATTTATGTTACATACGTGTGTATCAGAGAAAGAATGCGTTACAAATCCATATTATACTTTAAAAACATTTGAAGTGGTTTGAAGTCACTCTCCTTATATTATCTGATGGATTATTTACATTAAACTTCCAAGACTAACATAGTACTGTTACGTGATTGTAAATAAAAGGGCAAAAGCAGAAGTGGAAATATTGTAACATACCTTTGGATATGGCTGCTAGTGTCACAGCAGCAGACAAAGGGTCAGTCCTTTGTGAGTGACCTTTCAGCAGACCCAAATAACAATAACCATTCATGAGTCCTATGGGTGTCACATATGCCTTGACCATGAGGCATAGTGGGACCCGGCTGCTGGACCAGTGGGATGCAAGGATCTTGCCAGGAATAAGGAGTTTGAGATTAGGGGATATTAGTTGGCTGTGAGGACTGGCTCTTTAGACCCTTTAGAGTCTAAAGTTTAGAGGTAGAGAAGAGTCCAAGTCACAAGAGACACAGAAAACTTGAATTTGATTCTTGCCTTGATTCCAGAAAGTCAGGTGGGCAGAGAGGGCCATAGGAGTCTCTGCCAGAGATCAGTCAGTGAAGAGCAATGTCATGATCTTGCCCCACTTTGAAGCAGAAACTCAGCCAGTGTCTGGTGAGTTTGGGCAATGGAGCTCAGTCTTCGGGAGAAGCTGCTGGCAAAATACAGTTGGAGTTCAAGGCAGACATTGCTCCTAAAGGGAGTGTGTACTCCGGAAACCCAGGCAGGTGTGAGAGAAAGTGTTGTAACTGAGGAAGCTCAGAGCACCCAGCTTTAGGAGGAAAAGGCTTGTTCTAAACCTGCGCTGGACCTGCAACACTCCTTTAAAAAAAAGGATTGTAGGTTATTAAAATTATTATTATAAATATGTTCTTGCAAAATATGAAAGTCACGGGCCCTGTATTGCTCTGGATGCAAGTGATAGCATTCTTTTGTGTTCGGTGTGTCTGTCCTTGTTTCAAAGATTCCCTCCCAATGTTATACAGGACTAAACTGTAATAGATCAGAGTTTAAGACTTGCTTAACTGGAACCTTGCCTTTTCTTAACTATTGTTGCTCTCCTTTTAACAAAATGTTAAAAGCTCTCAAAGGGTATGTTATTAAATGTACTACTTTTCTCATGAATTTGTTCCACTGAAACTTAAATTTCTCAGAAGCAAAAATTCTGATGGCTTCTTAATAAAGCTAAGGCTTATCCATAATGGAATTAGGCTTTTAAAAAATAAGGAATGTACAATTATGTAAGTAAATGTGTTCCCTAGTAAAAGACAAATGTAATAGTTCTTAATTGCATGGGAAGGCAATATGTTGGAGTTTTCTGCCTAGGTTTCAAGGTTGATTTAAAAAATGGCATGAAACAGCTTGTAGAGTAGCAACGATATACTGTGTTATATAACCCTGACCTTTTCTGTTGGCTTTTAAATCATCAGATTTGGATCTAGCGTCATGAGACTTTCTCAGGATAGTAATGAAATAACCTTATAGCATACAAAAACCAAGACAAATTAAAAATCTGTTCCTGATTGAACATTTTTCTTTCTTCTTTTTCACATATGGGATTATTGTTTTAACTTGGTTTGTGCTAATGTTGCTGACAGCTCAATTATCCACAAGAGTGAAAGAGATTAAGGGTAAAAATAGCACAAACCATCCAGTAATCTAAAAAGCATTACCCTGTTGCTGGTTGTCTCCAACACTGGTGCCATGAATGTTGTTTCTTTAGGGCCCTGTTGTAATTTACTGCCTCTAATTCTAGTCTGAGCTTCTGCAACAGTCTCCTCTGTGGTCTTCCTGTTCCCCAGCCTCCTTCCCTGCAAGTCCATCCTCCACACTGCAGCCAGCATGAGTCTTCCAAAAGCCAAATCTGGACCTAGCCTTTAGTTTAGAGACCTTTGTGTCTTAGCACCGCCTACAGACCTGGGACACCAAAAGGCTCCTGCCTCTCCATTGTGGCTACCCCATGTGGTCCTCTTGTGGCTTCAAGGCCCTTCAGGCACCCTGCTTACTTCGGCTTGTGCTACTGTCCTTGGTCTGCCCTTTGCTGGAATGCACTGATCCTGGTGAGGCATCACCCTGGGAGGCTTCCCTAATTCCCTCCCTGGGGTAGGAGGAACAATGACCTCTCAGAAGATACCTGCATCTTAATCCCAGGGTCCCTGTAAATGTTACCTCACCTAGCGAAATAAAAGGGGGGGGGGGATTCACGAGTGTGAGTATGGTAAGGCTTTTCAGATGGGGAGATTATCCCAGATCACCCAGATGAACCCTAAGTATCTAAATGCTATCACATGTTTCCTTAAAAGAGGGAAACCCAGGACATGATCATGGAAGCAGTGGTGGAAGGAATGAGCCACAGTCAAGGGAGCTAGGAGCCCCCAGCCGCTGGAAGAGGCAAGGGACGGATTCCCCCCAGAGCTTCAAGAGGGAGAGCAGCTCCTCTAGCTCTGTTATTTCAGCCCAATGAAATTGATTTCAGACTTCAGGCCTCCAGAACTGTGAGAGAATAAATTTTTGTTGTTTAATCTACGAAGTTTGTGGCAATTTGGTGCAGCAGCCAGAGGACACCAATACACTCCCCCTCCTGGCGTGTCTGTGCGCGGTCCTCTCTGTTCCCACGGGTTCTGAGGTGCTGCCTCTATGGTAGGTTAACATTGGTTGTGTCCTCTTCTTCTGAGCTTCTCGAGGGCACCCTGCATGCTTGGTTCCTGACATAGGACCCAACAAGGAGCAGTTGCTGAATAAATACTGAATGGCTGAATGACCTAATGGGTAACACCCGACGTAAACATCCTTGACTTATCTGGGCCCCAAGTCCACCGTTTTCTCCTGACATCAAGTTCATTCCATCTCTCTACCTCTCACTTTTTCTCAAGTGGTGTCTGCCTGTGGTTCTAAGTTGTACAATGGTTTTATTTTTCTCCTTAACATCTTTTCTTGGTTCTTCCAGCTTCCTCTTTGTTTCTTCTCTTGTTATCATCTCCTCTTTTCACTCTATTTTTAAATGAATCCATATTCTCTTTAATTTCACTGAGCCTGAAAAGCAGGGAGTTTTTTTTAACTTTAGTTTGAAAAAATCCAAACTTATAGAAAAGTAAAAACAGTGGGACAGTAAACACCGTATGTCCTTCACTTGGAGATTCACCAGTGAATTCACCAGATTCACCGTATGTCCTTCACTTGGAGATTCACCAGTGAATTCACCAGATTCACCTTCACCAGTCGTTAACATCATGGAATATTTGTTTTTCCCTCTCTCTCTTTTTCAATACATTTATAGTTAACGGACCATTTGAAGTCAGTGGCACACACTGTGAGTCTTTGCCCCTCCATACTTAAAGATGTATCTCTAAGAATTTGGATGTCCTTCTGTTCTTCCTAACTATCCTGAAGACAAGTATGTGCCCACCTGTTTACCAGGTGCAGATGCAAAACAGCTCCACTCATTCCTGTAAGATCGGGGTGAACTGGACCTCCATGTCTCTGACTTATCTCCTGGCATGTACAGGCCCTTCCAGCCATTCCTACAGTGATCAGTGACCAAAAATCACTCAATCTGTGCTATTGCTGATACAGTAAACTAGAGCTCATTTCCTGTTTAGGCATGTTTTAGTGCCTGAGATAAGAGGCCTTATTCCAGTTGTGAGTTGAATACAACTATTACTATGTTCAGAACTAGCTCAAAATCTAGTCATTTGAGCCATGTATTAGCTGCTTTGGGATTTGATTCTGAATTTAGATTTTGAAGACAGAGCCAGGAATATGACTGAGTTCAAAGCCAGAACTGGGACCAACTATTACCCATTCTACACACCCCTGTCTTATCATATGACATCTACATCTGGCCAACCTCCCCTCCCCCCCCCCCACAATGGATTACAAGTCAATCTGAAGAATATTCTGGCACAAATTTTATTCCAAATACAATTAAAACATCTTAATACCTATCAGTACAGCTGGTTTGAACCTCATTTTAGACAAATCATTTGCTGTGGTGCTACCATCTATTTGCCAAGACATCCTGATAAGCCAGAAATTAAGCTACAGTGGTGACAACAGTGAGCACAGAAGAAGTTGGGGCATCTTCTATGTGTTTGGCCTGTACTTGTAATGATGGTGTTAAGATGTGGAGCAGCCTTTCTTCCTGACTGCTGTTATTGGTTTATTTCATTTGCACTGAAAAAAAGAGACAAATTCTGCTAATTAAAAAATTGAGGTGCGTTGACATTGACTAGCCAGAAGGTTACCTTTTACAGTCCATAAATAAACAGTGATTCAGCAGTCGCAATTTGGCTGCTCTCTAACTGTATGACTTTGCATAAGTTACTTTCCTTCTCTGGCCCTCTGTTCTCTTTTCTGACCAATCTCCCAAGAGTAAGGGAGATGGGGGGAGAGGAGAGAGAAGTGTGAAGAGAAAGGAGAGGAGAGGAATAAGCTTCCATTAATTCTAGCATATTAGAAAATAGATAACATACTAATTAAGTGATGACATAATGTCATTAATTTAATGGCAAGTTTATAAGGGCCTGATGAGCGTATGCAAATGATACTTCTGATTATTGAAGAGTTTGAAGTCATTAAAGCATGAATTCAATTCCCATGAATTGCGAGCCTCTAATTGGAAACAATATTTAGTAGCACTTACCTTACTTCTAGTGGTTATTCTAGGGCCTTGAAAGTAATCAAACCACCTTATAAAAGATTGGCAAATTTTAAGTTTCCTTCCCCAACAATTAGAGGCCTTAATGAGGATTTATTATATTACTACTATTCACAGGTATGTATTAACTGAATTTAATGGGCATGCAATTAACCTTGAGTAATGAGACAAGATTTTAGAAGAATAAGGAATAAGATATGTCTGTTTATGCTGAATATTCTCAGGAAACTCGTTCTGAGAATATATATAAATATATATAATATATATGAAATATATAAGCTGCTGTATACTTGTATATTTCTGTTTTTTTCAATATAATAAGAATTTACTAGATTTAAAAAGTCACCAAGCAGCTTTTTATTACACTCGATTGTCGAAATCCAAAATCTGAAACAAACTTTTTCTCTCACAGAAACTTAGTGTTGAGTATATTCATACCTTAGCTGATAATAAAATAGTTACTCTCTTTGTGATCATTTTAAGGCCAGAAGTCAAAATCTACTGTTTCTATGTAGTTTATAATCTGTCTGATAATCAGTTCAAGTGCTATTTAATAAACAACTTCTTTCTGCAAAGTCCATACTCGTGATTAAGGCAGCAAAGATGAGTTGATGAGCAAGTCACAGCTCTGCTCTGAAGGAACTTACAGTTTACAGGGGACATAGACTTGTGAAATTTAATTACCTTACAGCACAATGCATATACTGATAGAAATTTATAAGGCTCGGGCAGCACCTGTGACTCAGTCGGTAAGGCACCAGCCCCATATACCGAGGGTGGCGGGTTCAAACCTGGCCCCGGCCAAACTGCAACCAAAAAATAGCCGGGTGTTGTGGCGGGTGCCTGTAGTGCCAGCTACTCGGGAGGCTGAGGCAAGAGAATTGCTTAAGCCCAGGAGTTGGAGGTTGCTGTGAGCAGTGTGAGGCCACAGCACTCTACCAAGGGCCATAAAGTGAGACTCTGTCTCTACAAAAAAAAAAAAAAAAGAAATTTATAAGGCTCAGTTCAGAGGAGGGAGGGCAGGAAAGTAATGGAAGATAGATCTGAAGAAATTATCTAGAATTCAGTACAAAGAGATAAAGAGTTGGAAAATATGAGAGAGATGTTAGGAAACAAGGTGGTTAGAAGGCAAAGATCTAATAATGTACTAGTGAGAAGAGCTCCATATGGAGAGAACAGAGGATAGATGACATTTGAAGGGATAATGGTTGAAAGCAAAATCTGTGAAAGACGTGAATCTTCAAATTGAGGAAGCATGACTTCTAAGCAAAAAGTAATTCACATATAGAGAAATTATAGTGAAACTCTAAAAAAACAATGACAAAGAAAACCTTAAAAGCATCCTGAAGAAAATGACAGGTTACCTACAAAAGAGCAACAGTTAAACCAACAGTCTTTTTCCCAACAGCAACAATAAGAGCCGGAAGACAATGGAATAAAATCATCAAAGTACTGAATGAAACAGCTGTCAGCTTGTACTTCTATACTCAAGGGGAAAGATAACATGAAGATATTTGCAGAGTGATAGAGAATTTACAATTCAACTGAAAAGAGCTGCCAAAGTTTTCTTCAAGAAGAAGGATGCTGTTCAATGCTAATTTCAGTAGCCTGAGTTATTCACCCTGGGAGAGTTTTCTCCCTCCTCTACCACCCTTCTGAAGTTGCTCCTAAGCAGAAACTCTGAGTGGAACATATTCCACACAGCTTTGTGAATCAATGCTTATTAAGTAGTACCTTTAAAGTAATACTTTGTACATAAATATTCAGCAAATGTGAACTTTTATTTGCTCTCTTCAAAATTAAATAGTTGCAAGTGTTGCCAATAAAATACAAGAAATTGATCTAGAAAAAAAAAAAAAAAAAAAAAAAAGAAGAAGGATGCTGAACCCAGAAGAAAAAATAATATACAAGAACATAACATCTAAAACATAGAAACAACTCAAACCTTCATCAACTAATGAATGGATAAATAAAATGCAGTATGTCCACACAGTGGAGTATTCCATAGCCATGAAAAGGAATGTCGCATACTATATATATGACATATTTCCAAGGTTCATACAGCATGACGAGCCTTGAAAACATTATGCTAAGTAAAAGAAACTACAGATAAAAGGCCACGCACTGTATGAATCTAGCTATGTGAAATGTCCTGAATGGACAAATCCATACAGACAGAAAGTAAATTGGTGGTTGCCAATTGTAGTTGCCAGGAACTGGGGGTAGGAGGGATTGTGAAGTGACTATTAGTGGGTATGGAGTTTCACTGGGGGTTAAGGAAAGTATTCTGAAATTAGATAGTGGCGATGGCTATACAACTCTGCGAATATACCAGAAACCACTGTATTGTATGCTTCAAGAGGGTGAACATTCCGGTACTGAATTATATGTCAACAAAGCTGATATTTTAAATAACAACAATAGTGAGAAAAGAAATGGGTAAAATGGATAAATAAGGCAAGTACTTACGGTGTACAATAACAATAACAATGACTAGGAACGCTTATCATTGCTAGTAAGAAGGCAAACTGGTACAGCCACTTTGGAAAATAGCTTTATAGCAGATTTATTCATAATTGCTCAAACTTGGAAACAGCCAAGTTGGCCTTCAGTACAGGAATAGATAAACAAACTGTGGTACATCTAAACAATGGAATATTATCCAAAGTTGAAAAGAATTGATCTATCAAGCCACGAAAAGACATGGAGGAAGTGTATATGCATATTACCAAGAGAAAGAAGCCAATGTGAAAAGGCTACATACTGTATGATTCCAACTACAGTAGAACTCTGTTAAGTTGACCATCCAAGGGACTATAACATACTGGTCAGCACACAGAGGTGGTCAACATAAAGAAGTAGGCCCGTTGTACTGATATGTACATGTGGTACATGTCCGGTCTATGAAAATTAGGTCAACTTGAGATGGTCAGTGTAGGGACCGGTCAACTATGGAGGTTCTACTATGTGTGATAGTCTGTAAAATTAGGGAGACAGTAAAAAGATCAGTGGTTGCCAGGGGGTAGTGGGGAGGAAAGGAAGAATAGCACATAGGATTCTTAGGGTGGTGAAACTGTTCTCTATGATATTAATGTAGAGGATACATGTCATTATACATTTATCAAAACCCACAGAATATAATAAAAAAACAAGACTGAACCCTAAGGTAAACTCTGGATTTTGAGTGATGATGAGGTTTCAGTATAAGTTCATGAAATGTAACAAATGTACCTCTGTGGGTGGGGGGTGGATGTCAATAATGGGAGAGGCTGTAAATGTGTGGGGGCAGGGAGTGCATGAGAATCTCTGTACCTTACTCATAGTTTTGCTGTGAATCTAAAACCGTTCTAAAAAATAAATTCTGTTTAAAAATAATAAATGAGTAATTTGACAATATACTAAATACATACTGTGTAGAACTACTCTATTAATCAAAAACATGTAAGGAAGAAGGAGGTTATAGTTAAAGGAATTCAAAGTTTTTATAATACTCAAGGGGATGAGAATATTGATTAACTTTAGAATTTATTTCAAGAATGCATGATAAATTTATGGAGAAACTGGATCACACATATGTTGCTGGTGGAAATGTAAAATTGTCCAACGACTCTGGAAAATAGTTTGGCAGTGCTTTTTAAAACTAAAAATGGACTTGCCACACAACCGAGCAATTACACTTTTGGGCGTTTATCCCAGAGAATGAAGACATATTTCCATGTAGAATTTGTACACAAATGTTCATAGGAGCTTTGTTCATAATAGCCCCAAACTGGAAACTACTCAAATGTTATTCAATAAGTGAATAATTAAATAAACAGTGGTACACCCATACCATGGAATACTACTCAGCAATTAGAAGGAATGGTCCAACAACTTGGATGAACCTCAAGGAAATTATGTTTGGTGAAATAAAGTAAATTTCCAACTAGGGGTGAGGAACCTTCAGCCTTAAGGCAAAATATAGCCTTCTAGTTCCTTAAGTGTGGCCTTGACTGAATCCAAATTTTGCAGAATACATCCTTTTATTAAAATGGGTGCAGCAAAGGAAGATAAAGCTTTTCTTGCTTGCTTTAATGCTTAAAAAAGAAGATTCTTGAAATCAGAAAGTTGTGTAAGATGTTAACATTGAATGAGGATTATGGGAAAGGTACATGGGACCTACCTGTACATTCTTTGCAACCTACTATGAATCTATAGTTATTTCAAAATTAAAATTTAAAAAAAATAACAGTAATTAGTAAGAGAATGGAAATAAGATATATAATTTCCCAACCCAAAGATGAGGGGTAGGAAGGAAAAAAACAAACAAACCAAACTTAGCAAGCAAATTCTACTAGAATGTAGGAAAAGTAAAGTTGGGAAGCAAAGAAAAAGCCAGACAACTGCAAACACACACATAAAAAAATGGTAGAAATAATGAAAATATAATGATAATCACAATAAATGTAAATGGAAAAAAAATCCCCCTTGACAGAAAGTCTCAGAGTGTTTTTTTTTAATCCACTTATTTCCTGTGTATAAGATATCAACTAAAATGTAATGACACAGAAGTGTTGAAATTAAAGTAATGGAGGAACAGGAAATATCAAAAGAAAGTAGTTATATTAATATTAGATACAATAGACTTCAAAGCAAAAACATGGAGATTACAAGTCCATACATAATGATAAAAGGTATAAATAAGTGGGAAGAGAGAACAATCCTGAAGTTGTATACACCCAACATTATAGGCTTACAATATGTAACACAAAACTCAGTAAATTTAAAAGAAGAAAAAGTACAAGTCCATGTTTGTGATAGAATTTTAATATAGCTCCCTTGGCAATTGATAGATAAAGCAGTCCAAAATTTAGTAAGAGTATTGAAAATTTCAGCAATGCATTAATGCAGGTAGAATATATATAAAGGGTGTCCCAAAAGTCACCCATAAAGTCACCATATGTAGGGAAAATGGGAAATTATAGCTAAGTATACCTTCATTTACAAAATATTAATATAAAATTTTATAAAATATTCTGTACATGTTGGCCACCTCTTTATAAAATTTTGTAATGAATATAAAAATCTTACCTCAGCAATTAAGAACTTTCTTTTCAAGCATACATGCAACACTTAAAAAACTTGATCACACACTAACATTACTAAACAAGTTTTAATTTATACCATGTACTAGATCATAAAGAAAATATACACACAGCATATTTTCTGACTACAACTCAATGAAATTGTAAATAAATAACAAAGTAAGATACCTCATTTATTTTAAATTAAAGAAAAAAACTCTGAATGACTTAAGGCCGAGATAACAGGCCCTGATGAAAAATCATAGGATAATTAGAAAATATTTAAAACTCAATGACAATGATTGTACATGTCAAAACTATGCATGCAGCTGAAACAGAGTGTGCTTAGAGGAAAATGTATATTTTCACTTGCATATATTATTGTATGAGAAGAAAGGAGAAAGGCTAATGAGTTGAGTTCAAATAAGAAGATGAGAGAATAAGAAGTTCAAATAAGAAGAACTGAGTAATAATAAAAATCTAGGCATGAAAGAAATATATTTATATCAACTTCAGAAAAAAGTTACTTATCTCTGGGAGGGAGAAGAGACTGGAATAGAATTAGCTATGTTTGCAGCATTTTATCTCTTTGGGCCAAAAAAAAGAAAATTGTGTTTTTAAAATTATTTTCTGTGACAACTTTATTGAAATATAATTCACATACCATACACTTCATTCATTTAAAATTTACAGTTCATTGGTTTTTAGTATTTTCAAAGAATTTTGCAACTATCATGACAATTTCAGAACACTCTTTCCTTAAAATGATGTCCTCCCACAAGCACAACTCAGCTGTCATCCTCAAGCCTAAGTAAACCACTAATCTATTTTTTGTCTCTCTATATTTGCCTATTCTGGACATTTCGTATAAATGAGATAATAAAATATGTGATCTTTTGGTACTGGATTCTTCCACTTAGCATGAACTTTTAAAGTTTATCCAGTTCTATCATGTATCAGTATTTCATTCTTTTTATGGCAGAATAATATTCCCTTATATGAATATATCACATCTGTTTATGCTTTCATTAGTTGATGGCTGTTTGGGCCTTTTTGGCTTTGGGCTATTATGAATAATGGTGCTATGGATGTTTGCATACAAGTTTTTGTTTGGACATTTGTTTTCATTTCTCTTGGATATATACCTGGGAATGGAATAGCTGAGTCAAATGGAAATTCCATGAATAACTTTTTAAGAAATGGCCAGATTGTTTTCCAAAGGGGTTGCACCATTTTACCTCTCTACCAGCAGTGTTTGAGGGTTCCAATTTATCCACAACACATTCTTGCTAACATTTATTATTTTTTTACTTATAGCCATCTTACTCAATGTGCAATAGTATATCATTGTGGCTTTGACTTGCATTCCTTGATGACTAATAATGTTGACATATTTTCATGTGCTTATTGGACATTTTTTCTTCTTTGAAGAAATATCTACTCATCCTTTGGCCATTTTTAGTTGGGTTCTTTGTATTATTGAATTGTTTAAGGGTTCCTTATATATTCAGATTCAAGTCCCCATTGATAAATGATTTGCAAATATTTTATCTGTGGATCGTCCCTTCACTTTCTTGATAGTGTCCTTTAGCACAAAAGTTTTAATTTTAATGAAGTCCAATTTATCTATTTTTCCCTATTGCTGATGCTTTTGGTGTCATAGCTATCAGAGGCCATGGCCCAACCTAAGTCATAAAGCATTAACTCCTATGTTTTCCTCTAAGAGTTTTATAATTTGGCTCTCACATTTAGGTCTTTGATTATTTTGAATTAACTTCTGTATGATATATGATGTAAGGTCAGGGTCCAACTTCATTCTTTTGCAAGCGGCTATCCAGTTGTCTCAGCACCATTTGCTGCACAATTTGTTTTACAACTGCTTTGTCTCTATATTGACATGTAAATTTGTTATGCTAATTTTATATTTTCTATAGATTTAGAATGCTTCACAATTTAAAAAAAATATTGCTCTATAATAATTATGATATGATACAATTGTTTTCTAGTCACATGACACCAATAAAAATTAATGTGGCTCTTAAAAGAGACATAGAAAGTGGAAGACTTGGAGTTTCTATTCTGGGGCTCTGGCATTGATTCTTCATTAGCTAACTGTCTTCGAGCAAGTAACTTACTTCTCTGCTCTTTAGTTTCTCCATGTGTAAGATGAGGAGTTTGACTCATGGCCCATCCAGTTCTAAAATCCCTTCATTGTGTGTGGCTAGAGAAATTATCCTCTGTAATCATAGCCTTTTCCTGGACACTTTAAATCCTTTCTTCATCCCAAATATCACTATAAATTTTGTACTGGGAGTTAATATCACCATAATGGTGAGCATTATTGAAATATTCTTGGAAAAAGGAATCATTTCCTTGGTTTTTAGACAACATCATAAATTTATGAATCTATTTCAAGTGTTTTTAAATTCTATATTATTTTTTAGTGTGTGAGATAAGAAAGCAGCATCCTATAGTGCTTTTGAGTTTAAATTGATAATAAGAACAAATGGATTAATTGTACTGAATCTGTTTCTAAATAATATACTATGATAGCTGTTAATATTTAAAATAATAGACTATTTCTAATAGCCTGATTTACTAGTTTATTTAAATTAAATTAGTGAATTAACTAGTATTCAATAAATATCCCTTCCTTTCCTCCCACCTTAGTCTGTAATTACATATTTAATACCTAAGTTTTGGTGGCAAAGTCTTATTCATTTCCATTACTGAGGATGCAGAGATGCATATGGAATAAATAACAAGGCAAAACCCCAGCCCTTGATAATCTTCATTTAGTCTAAGAGAGAATAACACAGGAGCAGAATTATTGTCTTCTAGCAGCTGAAAGGTTGTCTGGTGGAAGAGAAAGCTGACTTAGTCTATAGCCCTAGGGAGAATAAGGGCTCATGAGTGCAATCTGTGGTAGACAGAAGACAGCTCCCTGGATGCACAAACTAACTGAGCTCTTTAATAACAAAATGATGGGAGCCCCATTTCTTAGTAGGCAATGATCCCCGGAGGAGTTCAAGCAAAAACTGATCTCTAAATACCAAAAGAACATGGGAAAATCACATATTAGATGCTAGAGTTCTTAATTTGCTATTCATGCATAGAATTCAGGGGAATGTGAATTTTGACAACCAAAAAAACCCACATCTGTATTTGCGCTCACCCCTGTCTGAAATTTACCATTTCTTTTGATTATGAATGTAGACTAGAAACTAGAGTAGTACTGATAGTATTTGTAGCTTTGTTACTAATAGAACCCACAGATCATTTTAGTTCACACGCTAGTTGCTGCAGTTATCCTGAAATACAGACATGCCTCATTTTATTTGGCTTCATGTTAATTGCACTTTGCACGTATTACACCTATTACAAATTGAAAGTTTGTGACAGCTTTGTTTCAAACAGGTCTATTGGTACCATTTAACCAATAGCATGTGCTCACTTCACATCTCTGTGTCACATGTTGGTAATTCTTAACAGTATTTCAAACCTTTCCATTATTATTTTATCCCTTATTGTGACTGTTTACTATGATCTTTCATGTTATTATTATAATTGTTTTGGAAAGTCATGAACCTCACTTATATAAGGCAATACACTTAGTTGATAAATGTATGTGTTCTGACTGCTCTACTGATTGGCCATTCCCCATCTCTCTTCCTTTCCTTGGGTCTTTCTATTCCCTGAAACACAACAATATTGAAATTAGGCCAATTAATAATCCTACCATGGCCTCTAAGTGTTCAAATGAAGGGAAGAGTTACACAACTCTCACCTTAGATCAAAAGCTAGAGATGATTAAGCCTAGTGAGGAAAGCATATCAAAATTCAAGATGGGTCAGAAGCTAGGACTTGTGTACCAAAGGGTCAGACAAGTTGTGAATGCAAAGAAAAAATTCTTGAAGGAAATTTAAAGTGCTACTCCCAGTGAACACACAGATGATAAGAAAGCAAAACATCCTTATTGCTGATATGGAGAAAGTCTTAGTGGTCCAGATAGAAGAACAAACCAGCCACAACATTAACTTAATCCAGAGCAAGGCCCTAACTATCTGAAATTCTGTGAAGGCTGAGAGAGATGTGGAAGCTGAGGAAGAGTTTGAAGCTAGCAGAAATTCGTTCATGAGGTGTAAGGAAAGAAGCCATCTCCATGACATACAAGTGCAAGGTCTGATGCACCATGTGCTGAGGTAGAAGCTGCAGCAGGTTATTCTGAAGATCAAGCTAAGATAACTGATGAAGGTCACTGTACTAAACAACAGATTTTTAATGTCAGTGAAACAATCTTCTACTGAAAAAAAGATGCCATCCAATACTTTCTTAACCAGAGAGAAGTCAATGGTTGGCCTCAAAGCTTTAAAAGACAGGCTGACTCTCTTGTTAGGGGCTACTGCAACTGATGACTTTAAGTTGAAGGCAATGCTCATTTACCATTCTGAAAATCCTAGATCCCTTTAGAATTATTCTAAATCTACTCTGTCTGTGCTTAAAAATACAAACAGATCCTGGATGACAGCACATCTGTTCATAGCATGGTTTACTGAATACTTTAAGCCCACTGTTGAAACTACTGCTCAGAAAAAAAGATTCCTTTCCAAATATTACTGCTCATTAACAATGCACCTGGTTACACAAGAGCTCAGATGGAGATGTACAAGGGGATGTTGTTTTCATGCCTAACACAGCATCCATTCTGCAGCTCATGGATCAATGAATAATTTGGACTCTCAAGTCTTATTATTTAAGGAATACGTTTTGCATTTGCGGTAGCTGCCATTACTCTGATGGATTTGGACAAAGTAAATTGAAAACCTTCTGGAAAGGATTCACCATTCTAAATGCCATTAAGAACATTTGTAATTCAAGAGAGGAGGTCAAAATATCCACCTTTACAGGAGTTTGAAAGAAGTTGATTCCAACCCTCATGGATGACTTTGAAGGGTCAAGACTTCAGTGAAGAAAGTAATTGTAGATTTGGTGAAAATAGCAAGAGAACTAAAATTAGAAGTGGAGCCTGAAGATGTGACTGAATTGCTGCAAACTCATGATAAAACTCAAACAGATGAGAAGTTCCTTTTTACGAATGAATAGAGTAAGTGATTTCTTGAGGTGGGAACTACTCCTGGTGAAAGAGACTGTGAACATTGTTGAAATGACAACAAAGGATCAGAATATTCCATAAACTTAGTTGATAAAGCAGTGGCAGGATTTGAGAGGGCTGACCCTAATTTTGAAAGGAGTTCTAGTGTGGGTAAAATGCTCTCAAACAGCATCGCATGCTACAGGGAAATGTACATGTGAAAGGAAGAATCCATCAATGTGGCACACTTCATTGTCTTTTTTTTTTTTTTTTTTACTTTTTTTATTAAATCATAACTGTATACAATGATATGATTATGGGGCATCATACACTCACTTCATAAACCATTTGACACATTTTTATCACAGCGGTTAACATAGCCTTTCCGGCGTTATCTCAGTTACTGTGCCAAAACATTTACATTCTACATTTACCAAGTTTCGCAAATACCCCTGTAATATGCACCACAGGTGTGATCCCACCGATTCCTCTCCCTCAACTCACCCCCCCCTTTCCCACTTCCCCCTATTGTTAAGTTGTAGCTGGGTTATAGCTTTCATGTGAGAGTTCCAAATTAGTTTCATAGTAGGGCTGTGTACATTGGGTATTTTTTCTTCCATTCTTGGGATACTTTACTAAGAAGAATATGTTCCAGCTCCATCCATGTAAACATGAAAGAGGTAAAGTCTCCATCTTTCTTTAAGGCTGCATAGTATTCCATGGTATACATATACCACAATTTATTAATCCATTCGTGGATCGATGGGCACTTGGGCTTTTTCCATGACTTAGCTATTATGAATTGGGCTGCAATAAACATTCTGGTACAAATATCTTTGTTATGTTGTGATTTTTGGTCTTCTGGGTATATGCCCAGCAGAGGAATTACAGGATTGAATGGCAGATCTATGATTCTCTCAATTGATGCAGAAAAAGCTTTTGATAATATCCAGCATCCCTTCATGATCAGAACACTCAAGAAAATTGGTCTAGAAGGGACTTTTCTTAAACTGACAGAGGCTATCTACAGCAAACCCACAGCCAATATCATATTGAATGGAGTTAAATTGGAATCATTTCCACTCAGATCAGGAACCAGACAAGGCTGCCCATTGTCTCCATTGCTTTTCAACATTGTAATGGAAGTTTTAGCCACCGCAATTAGGGAAGAAAAGGCGATCAAGGGTATCCATATAGGGTCAGAAGAGATCAAACTCTCGCTCTTCGCAGATGATATGATTGTGTATCTGGAAAACACTAGGGACTCTACTACAAAACTCCTAGAAGTGATCAAGGAATACAGCAGCGTCTCAGGTTACAAAATCAACATTCATAAATCGGTAGCCTTTATATACACCAACAACAGTCAAATTGAAAAAGCAGTTAAGGACTCTATCCCATTCACAGTAGTGCCAAAGAAGATGAAATATTTGGGAATTTACCTAACAAAAGACGTGAAAGATCTCTATAAAGAGAACTATGAAACTCTAAGAAAAGAAATAGCTGAAAATGTTAACAAATGGAAAAACATACCATGTTCATGGCTAGGAAGAATCAACATTATCAAAATGTCCATACTACCCAAAGCAATATATAATTTCAACGCACTCCCTATTAAAGCTCCACTGTCATATTTTAAAGATCTTGAAAAAACATTACTTCGTTTTATATGGAATCAGAAAAAACCTCGAATAGCCAAGACATTACTCAGAAATAAAAACAAAACAGGAGGAATCACACTACCAGACCTCAGACTTTACTACAAATCGATAGTGATCAAAACAGCATGGTATTGGCACAAAAACAGAGAAGTAGATATCTGGAATAGAATAGAGAACCAAGAGATGAATCCAGCTACTTACCGCTATTTGATTTTTGACAAGCCAATTAAAAACATTCAGTGGGGAAAAGATTCTCTATTTAACAAATGGTGCTGGGTGAACTGGCTGGCAACCTGCAGAAGACTGAAATTGGACCCACACCTTTCACCATTAACTAAGATAGACTCTCATTGGATTAAAGATTTAAACTTAAGACATGAAACTATAAAAATACTAGAGGAGAATGCAGGGAAAACCCTTGAAGAAATTGGTCTGGGTGAGTATTTCATGAGGAGAACCCCCCGGGCAATTGAAGCAGCTTCAAAAATACACTACTGGGACTTGATCAAACTAAAAAGCTTCTGCACAGCTAAGAATACAGTAAGCAGAGCAAGCAGACAGCCCTCAGAATGGGAGAAGATATTTGCAGGGTATAACTCTGACAAAGGTTTAATAACCAGAATCCACAGAGAACTCAAACGCATCAGCAAGAAAAAAACAAGGGATCCCATCGCAGGCTGGGCGAGGGATTTGAAGAGAAACTTCTCTGAAGAAGACAGGCGCACGGCCTTCAGACATATGAAAAAATGCTCATCATCTTTAATCATCAGAGAAATGCAAATCAAAACTACTTTGAGATATCATCTAACTCCAATGAGACTAGCCTATATCACAAAATCTCAAGACCAGAGATGTTGGCGTGGATGCGGAGAAAAGGGAACACTTCTGCACTGCTGGTGGGAATGCAAATTAATACATTCCTTTTGGAAAGATATATGGAGAACACACTTCATTGTCTTTAAGAAATCACCACAGCCACCCCAACCTTCAGCAACCACCACCCTGATCAGTCAGCAGCCATCAGCATTGAGGCAAAACACTCCACCAGTAAAAAGATTATGACTCACTGCAGGCTCAGATGATCATTAGCATTTTTTAACAATGATGTGTTTTTAAATTAAGAGATGTACTTTTTAAGACATAATATCAGTGCACATTTAATGACTATCGTGTAATGTAAACATAACATTCATATTCAGTGGGAAACTAAAACATTTTTGTGACTCACTTTATTGCAGTATTCACTTTATTATGGTGGTTTGGAGCCAAACAGTATCTCTGAGGTATGCCTATATAATGTTGCTAATCCTGCCGAGAACTCATTGTAGTTTATGGACTTGCCACCAGAACTTATTTTTTATCATGTTGATAAAGATGAGCATGTATCAGAAGAGTCCATCATAAGTTTTCAAGGAGAAATGCATTTAGGCATCCTTGGCTAGGTAAGCAACTGTAAGAAGGCCTCAGCTAAGGTGATAACCATCTTCACATTCTTTTTGAAAAGAAATTAGCATATTCAAATATCTCTTTGCCTGCTAGTTTCTGCATGGTGATTTAAATGCATCTGATTCATTCAGATATAGTTTATGGTTGTTCCTACTTTTGCTAATTATCTTACAATATTCAGAACTAGACTAAGACAGAAAAAAGGACAATCTTCTTTTCGTAGTTTCTTGGGATGTAAAGTTGAACTCCCACATGAGTTTTACCATTATTATTCAGTTGGGAGGAATGTGTGTACAACATTCTAAGTCTCTAAATTTTGGCCTCATGTAGATGCCAGGGAGTAAGGAGGTAACAAACTTCAAAGCTAATTCTAACTTCAGGAAGAATAAAGTCAATTTTATATTCAGGTCATTTTGAAATATAAATAGCTTTTATAATAAGCCATAAAGTCATAGGGGGGGAAATGATAGAAAGGGAATATCATAATATGAACTCTTTTACTGTATCATGATGGTTTAATTAAAAAGTTAAAATTGGCCTGGCATGGTAGCTCACACTTGTATTTCTAGCACTGTGGGAGCCCAAGGCAGAAGCATCCCTTGAGGCCAGGAATTTGAGATCAGACAGGGCAAAATAGTGAGAGGGCTGACCCTAATCTCCACAAAAAAAAAGTTTTAAAAATTAGCTGAACATGGTGATGTGCCCTTGTAGTCCCAGCTACTCAGGAGGCGGAGGCAAGATGATCACTTGAGCCCAAGAGTTTAAGGCCACAGTGAACTATGATTGTGCCACTGCACTCCAGCCTGGGCAATATAGTGAGACCCTGTCTCCAAAAATAAATAAATAAATAGTTAATAAGCTAGTATATTGGCATCACTGATTAGAAAATATAGAATACAACTTCTAGTTCTACCTAAATCTGTAAGTCATTTCCTGAGAAAAGGAAATGTTATGGATTTGTATCTCTGATTCTATAGCCAGAGTTCAAGATCAGCTGAGCAAGAACAAGACCCTGTCTCTACTAAAAATAGAAAAATTAGCCAGGCATTGTGGTGGGGACCTGTAGTCCTAGCTTCTTGGGAGGCCGGGGCAAGAGGATCCCTTTAGCCCAAGAGTTTGTGTTTGCTGTGAATTATGACGCCGTGGCTCTCCAGCCAGGGTGACAGAGTAAGATTCTGTCTCCCCCCAAAAAACAAAAAAAATTTTTTTTTAATTATTAATGGTAGTTTCTATCTTTCCTATATGACAAACACTATAAAATCATTTATATTTTATAAGTATTCTATAAATTCATTGGATTTGGAAGACATCATTGAAAATACAATGAACATTTACAATAGAGCGCTGTGAAGATGGTGCACACACCCTGATCCAAAAAGTCGGGAAGCAGGGAAACAGCGGTTGGCAGTTGTGTTTTTTTTTTTTAAAGGAACCATTTAAATGATTGTTTAGACATTTTACATAAAGAAAAGACAACTTCATGGGTGGCGCCTGTGGCTCAGTCGGTAAGGTGCCAGCCCCATATACCGAGGGTGGCGGGTTCAAACCCGGCCCCAACTAAATTGCAACCAAAAAATAGCCGGGCGTTGTGGCGGGCGCCTGTAGTCCCAGCTACTCGGGAGGCTGAGGCAAGAGAATAGCTTAAGCCCAGGAGTTGGAGGTTGCTGTGAGCTGTGTGATGCCACGGCACTCTAGGGCCATAAAGTTAGACTCTGTCTCTACAAAAAAAAAAAAAGAAAAGATAACTTCGTTGTTATTTCTTCATATCACCTTCGCCCATCGCTTTGGGTATTTCCTGTGTTGAGTCTTGCTTTCCTACACATGCCCTCACTCAGGAAGGGCTTCCCTAAATGCCTTAAGGTCCACTCTCCATCCCACAACTGAGACAGCAGAAAGCTGACGAGGAGAATGCCTCTGCAGGGTCACTTCCAGTGAGTACGTGGGGGAGACAGATCTCCTGACTTGAGGAACAGTGCTTTTTTAAGTGACTCTTAAAATAGCTTGCTGCCCCTATGCCAGAGTAACCCTTGGCAAAACGGGCCACCTCTTTTTTTTTGTAATTCCTTTTTCTCAGCATCAAGTCTTCACGTTATCCCCACTCCATTTCCCATCTTTTTAGCCAGCCTCTGTTTCTTCTTGTTGAATAACAAATTGCCCCAAAGCTTATTAGCTTAAAATTATAACCATTTATGAGTGCTTTTGAATCAGTTGGTCAGCTGGTGTTCAGTGATGTGGTCAGGCTTGGCTGAGTTCAGCTGGGCTCACTGCCTCTGCAGTCAGCTGCGTGTCAGCCGAGAGCTGGCAGGTTTAGGGATTGCCCTGGTCTTGGGTCAGCCATTGACTGTTGGTGAGGCTGCAGACACTAAGCCAACAAGGTTGCTTGGGTCCCCATCTGTCATCAGCTAGCAGGCTAGCCTGGGGCTGTTCTCAAGAACTTTCTAAAAGAATAACCATGTGGTACCTTTTGAGGCCTAGTCCTGGAACTCACCCCTTCACTGCATTGTAATCCCTTAACCAGCCTGAATTCAAGGGGCAGAGAAATCCACTGTACCTTATAACAGGAGGAGGTCCGAGGCTACTTGGCCAAGGGTAGAGCTGTAGGGAGGAGTGAGTAATTGTGTTCAGCTTTTGTACTTTTGTCCAGTAATTGTGTTCACACTCAGCTTTCAATGAATTTCTCTGGAACATTTATATTAAGATATAAAAATTAATAGTTTATACCTTTCCAGGAATATCTGCTTTAGGAAAAAATACTATGATAAGAAAATACATATGTATATGTATATATGTATATACATATATATGTAAATGTATATACTCTGTCTCTAATACATATATATTAGAGACAGAGTCTCAGGCTATCGCCCTGGCTAGAGTGCCATGGCATCATCGTAGCTCACAGTCAACCTCAAACTCTTGGGCTCAAGTAAGCCTCCTGCCGTAGCCTGGGAATATAGGCGCCCACCACAACACCCTGCTAGTTTTTTGAGACGGGGTTTCACTCTTGCTTAGGCTGGTCTCAAACTCCTGAGCTCAAGCAATCCCCTAATCTCGGCCTCCCAGAGTGCTAGGATTATAGGTGTGAGCCACCGCACCAGGCTCCCAAAATATTTTAATTTAAAGAAATGATGGCATAATGCTGATTTTTAACCCTTCACTTTTCCTTACTTCTTCAAATTAAAGCACATTCCGACTTCCTCTGCCAGTAATTTTTTTCATTGCCATGGAATGTACACAATATAACATTTTACCATTTTAACCTTCTTTAAGAGTATAGTTCTGGGGCACAAAATTCATTCTTATTGTGCAACCCTCACCACATTCATCTCTAGAACTTTTTCATCTATCCCAGCTTTATTTACACCCATTAAATACTAACTCTCCACTTTCTCCACTCTCCACAATGGCGACCGCCTTTCTACTCTTTATCTCTGTGAACTTGACTACCTTAGGTACCGTATGTAAGAGACATTATATACTATTTGTCCTTCTGTGACTGGCTTACTTCACTTAGCATAATGTCCTGCAAAGTTTTATGCATTTTATAGACTATTTCAAAATTTCCTTCCTTTTAAGGCTGAATAATATTCCATCATATGCAGGCGTATGCCACATTTGTTTATCCATTCATCTGTTGATGAACACTTGGGTTCCTTCCATCTTTTGGCCATTATGAATAATACTGTCATGGACATGAGTATACAAATTCACGTGCTTGCTTTCAGTTCTTTTAGATGTGTATATATACCAAGAGGTAGAATTGCTGGGCCATATGACGATTCTGGGTTTAATTTTTTGAGGAACCTCCATGCTATTTTCTACTGACTGTACCATTTTGCATTCCCACCAGCAATACGCAAGAGTTCCCATTTATCTATGGTTCTCACCAATACTTGTTGTTATCTGATTTGGGGTTTTTGTTGCTGTTAAAAGTACAGCCATTCTGATGAATGTGAAATGGTTAACTCGCTGTGGTTTGGATTTGCATTATCCTCATAAGTAGTGATGTCGAGCATGTTTGCATGTGTTTACTGGCCCATTCATGTCTTCTTTAGAGAAACAACTATTCAAGTCTTTTGCCCAATTTTTTTAAATTTCAGATTATTATGAGGGTACAAATGATTAGGTTACAGTGTTTGCATTTGTTAGGTAAGGTCCCCGTTGTAGTTGTGCCACTGGGAGGTGTGCCATATACCCTTACATTGTGCCCATTAGGTGGGGACACACTGATCCCCTCTTTCCTCCTTTCTCTCTTCTCCCTCCTCTCTCCTTCCCCCAATTTGAATTAAATTGAATTTTTCTCTTGTGTGAGTGTGTATTTTTTGCCCGGTTTTTAATCAGGTTGTTTATTTTTCATGTTGACTTGTAGGCATTCTTTAAGTATTCTGGATATCACTCCCTCATCAGATATATGATTTGCAAATACTTTTTTCCCATTTTGTGGGTTGCCTTTTTTACTCTTTTGATAATGTCCTTTGATGCACAAAAGTTTTTAATCTCAGCAAAGTATAACTTACCTGTTTTTTCTTTTGTTACCTGTGCTTTGGTGTCATATCCAACAAATCATTGCCAAATCCTGCCATCAATTTTTAAACATCCAACTAGATTATTTTTGAATAATCCATGCCATTTAAACTGCTCAGTGAATGACTTAAAGAATTTTAGAGTAAGTTATTTTGGCTGAGTGCAGTGGCTAACACCTATAATCCTAGTACTATAGGAGGCCGAGGCAAGTGGGTTCCTTGAACTCAGTATTTTGAGAACAGCCTAAGCAAAAGCGAGACCCCATCTCTACTAAAAATAAAAAAAATTAGCCAGGTGCTGTGGCAGGCACCTGTATTACCAGCAATTTTGGGAAGCTGAGGCATATAAGGATTGCTTAGGCCCAGGAATTTGAGGTTGCTGTGAGCTATGATGCCATGGCAGAGACTCTGTCTCAGAGAATACAAAATAAAATTAAATTAAAATAAAGTAAGTTATTTCTATTCAACAATTTACTTCTATAATTATGAGAGATTATCATAAATATCAACTCAATGCCAAATTTCTTCTGAATTTTTATTTTCTTTATTACTGCCAAGTGCATCAGATTATAAATAGAAAGCATGGAAATAGCATATTGTATTGTGATACAATTGTTTCCTCATGAGGAATACTGTTCAAAATTATTGCCAAGTGTCTTTATTAGGAAAAGAAAATTCTCAACTGATTAAAGACCATGGATATTATATATCAACTATAAAAGAAGTTTTCAACTTTTAAAAATTACTGAATTTCACCTTAGCACTTATAATAAAGCTCTAAAAACTTCAAAGACATTTTGCATTCTGAAAAAGGTCCTTTGTGGTTACAATATTCATTTGAAATTCAAATAGCTCCTTGGAATTTGAAGCTAGCTAAAAGTTATATACTGTAGAATAAGAGAGGGAAGTTCTTTACATCATTGCTAATTTATACTAATAAAAAAGATTATACCTTTGGACCCAGACGGGAGCAGTAATGCATCTTTTGAAATCATCAAATAACACACGAGCTATCTATGATAAACATCTTGGACAACATGTAAGAACTTATTTTTTAACCTCTGTAGTTCTTGTTTTAGACCACTGTAAACTTTTTCAAGCAAGTATTTATTAAGTTCCTAATTTATATAGTAGATTATGTAGAAGACCCAACAAAAAGAAGCATAAAAACCTGGTTCTCTATACTGAAAAAATTTGCCTTCTGTTTGTAAAACCTAATGACATGCATGATAATAGAAAAGAAGAAATAAAGGAGGTTTATCCTGTGGAGTCTGAGGAAGTAAAGATGGGCTGAAGTGGTCTGAGGCCTCAAGGAGGAGGCCTTCTGCAGACAGGAGGCTGAGGGATGATTGGAATAGGTTGAGGAAAAAACCAAGTGGCATGAGCCAATGTCACGTCTCAGGGGAGGATGATGCGTGCTGGTTACCTGAGGTGGAGCACATCACACGTGTTATCAATCATTAAATGGCCAGGTTGAGGACAAATTGTGGAGAGCTGGTCTAGTAGTCTCATGGTTGATAAATTAATAGTTGATTGTAGGGAGACAGTGTGGGTTCTTAACTAGGAGAGCAGTGAGAAAATTTAGTCTACCTCCAGGGTAGATCATAGAACTTTAGAGGTAAAGCAATTTCTGGACACCTCTAATCCAACCTCACTGGGGCCAGGGAAGTGAAGTGACTTGCTCAAGATCACCCAATTAGAAAACAGCAGATCTCTGTCTCAGATGTATCCTTTACTTCCAGTGATCTTTCTCTCACACCACAGTCCTCTAGAATATACTAAGAGAAAAGAAAATAGACAGAAAGGATGAATCAGAAGCAGCATCTTTGTGGGGGAAAAGTCAGAACCTGATAACTGTTTTCGTTATTTTAGTGAATGAGGCAGACAAACATTTAGAGAAATCAGGAAAGGACTGAGTGATTTCTAAAGAATAAAATTTGATGAAAGGAAAAAACTAAAGTAAACCGATTGATACCTCAAACCCACCCTTGCCAATCAATGCTAGTAAAGCTGAATGAATGAACACATCAACCTTAATTTGCCTTTTTTTTTTTTTTTTTGTCAGTACAAGTACTATTTAAAATAGCATTTAAAGAAAACATTTTCTTTTACAGATTCACCTTTTGGGAGTTTTGCTGGCCATTTTAGGAAATTTGGTAATAAGCATTTCCCTCAATATTCAGGTAAGAAGAAGCTTACTTTTCTAACTCTGTAGTTTGATCTGTGGATACGTGATGAGCACTTTTGCCTTTGTGCCTCTTTCCTCTAAAAAAATTATTTTAAAATTATATTATATGACCTCATTTGTATAAAAACAGATACAATTCAGGCTGGATTGCATTCATTTTTGTCTTTTTCTTCTGATTTTAAAAGAAATTAAATGTTTTCTTGAGCCCCCTAGATGAGGTGCCTACTGTGTCTAATGGATACATTGCCCTGGTTTATGGCACTTTGATTTTTTTCACAGCCGTCACCCCCAGATGGGACACAAATTTTGTTTTTAGAAGCAGTTCAAAAGAGCAGGGTTCTTTCCTTTCTTTCAAATACTGTTAAAGCTGTCAGTGCAGACTAAACGTCTTAAAGAAAGAATAAACACTATAAAGCAGGAACTTTAACTGAAGTGTGAGTTAGAAACCTGAATGAATTGCTGATTTGATAAACTAAAAACCACAAAAAAAAACAACTGAATGAAATATTACTTTAAACCAGATCAAGAATTAAATCAAAAATTTTAAATCAATGAATCACTTCTAAACAGAATCACCAGCGTAATCTCTAAAACTATTGAATCAAAATAAACCTGAACATCACAGTACCGTCCAGAATATGTGGTAGTCCACTCTTATCTTTGGGGGATGTCCCAAGACCCCCAGTGGTTGCCTGAGACCATGATAATACCAAATCCTCTACGATGTATGCTATGGGTTTTCTAATACATATGTACCTATGTTAAATTTAATTTACAAATTAGGCACAGTACGAGATTAAAAACAAAAACTCATAATAAAATAGAAAGTTAAGTAAAAATAAGGGTTTTATGAACACAAGCACCAATCTGATCATCAAGATGGCTGGCTACCAAGTGACTAAGGGGCTGGTGGCTGCAGTGTGGGTACGCTGAACAAAAGGAGGACTACATCCTGGGCAGGACAGAGCAGGGTGGCATGAGATTTCATCACACTGTTCAGAATAGTGTGTGATTTAAAATTTATAAATTGTTTATTTCTGGAATTTTCCATTTAATATTTTCCCCCTTTGAGTAACTGAAACCACAGAAAGTCAAACTGTGGATAAGGGGTGACTACTAGATTATTTCATACAAATCCTTGCTAGAAAATTACCTACTGCAAATTTCAATAATCACAAAGAAATAATGTTGTAGCTCTTTTAAAATTTGTCTGGCCCATTTTCCAGAAGATGCCCATAAAAAAACAATAAAATAAATTTTCAAAAATAAACATATTTATTACTTGAAAGGAAGGCAAAAATAAACCATTGTATTTTTAAAAAGGAATTCAAAGAATACAGAAGGAAAAAGTGAAATCCCCCATATTTCTCAAAAGTAAGCACTGTTAATTAGGCATTTTCCTGCAATTTGATTTCTGTGTATAAACAGCATTAAGATATTTGGGGGATGTTCCAAAAAGCATAAAACCATCCCCCCCCCTTTTTTTTATTAAATCATAGCTGTGCACATTAATGCAATCATGGGGCACCATATGCTGGTTTTATAAACCGTTTCACACCTTTTCACCATACTGGTTAACATAGACTTCCTGGCACATCCAGGTTCTGGCAATCGCGCATGCGCATCCACTCTGAACAAGGGTGCTGCTGTCTCCCCACGGAACTGTCCTCTTCTGTATAAATTTTGTCATGTTCTAGTGAAATTCTTCCAGAGATTTGCATTAGGAAGGCATTGCTTTTAAAATCCACAGGCACAAGAACTTAAAGAGCAACAGGAAGTGAAAGGAAAATTAGGGCAAGGAAACAGATAAAAGAAATCACTCATGAGGAAGAATCAGCACAAAACTCCAGGCAACATGAAGAACCAGCCCAGAACAACCCCGCCAAGGGACCATGAGGTAGCTACTGCAGAGGATTCCACCTATAAAGAAATGTTAGGAATGACAGAAAGGGAATTTAGAATACACATGTTGAAAACAATGAAAGAAATGATGGAAACAATGAAGGAAACTGCTAATAAAGTGGAAAATAACCAAAAGGAAATCCAAAAACAGAATCAAATAAGAGATGAACGATATGAAGAATAGAAAAAGGATATAGCAGAGCTGAAGGAACTGAAACAATCAATTAAGGAACTGAAAGATGCAATGGAAAAGTATCAGCAACAGGTTAGACCATGCAGAAGAAAGAATTTCAGAGGTAGAAGACAAAGTTCTTGAGATAACTCAGATAGTAAAAGAGGCAGAAAAGAAGACAGAGAAAGCAGAACATTCACTGTCAGAATTATGGGACTTTAAGCAGCGTTCCAACATACGAGTTATAGAAATTCCAGAAGGGGAAGAAGAATGCCCCAGAGGAATGGAAGCCATACTAGAGAATATTATAAAAGAAAATTTCCCAAATATCACCAAAGATTCTGACACACTGCTTTCAGAGGGATATCGGATGACAGGTCGCCTCAACTCTAACCGAGATTCTCCAAGACACATTGTGATGAACCTGTCCCAAGTCAAGACAAAAGAAAAGATTCTGCAAGCTGCCAGGAGTAAGCGCCAGTTGACCTACAGGGGCAAATCCATCATAGTGACCGCAGACATCTCTAATGAAACTTTCCAAGCAAGAAGACAACGGTCATCCACCTTTAATCTACTTAAACAGAACAATTTACAGCCCAGAATTCTGTACCCTGCTAAGCTAAGCTTAAAAATTGATGGAGAAATCAAATCATTTCCGGATATACGAACATTGAGGAAATTCGCCACAACAAGACCAGCTCTACAGGAAATACTTCAACCTGTTCTGCACACTGACCACCACAATGGATCAGCAGCAAAGTAAGAACTCAGAAATTAAAGGACAGAACCTAACCTCCACACTGATGCAAAACATAAAACTAAGCAATGGACTCTCACAAAATAAGACGAATAGAATACTACCACACTTATCAATTATCTCAGTAAATGTTAATGGCTTAAATTCCCCACTGCATAGACATAGATTGGCTGACTGGATTAAAAAACACAAGCCATCCATTTGCTGTCTGCAAGAAACACACCTGGCTTCAAAAGACAAATTAAAGCTCCGAGTCCAGGGTTGCAAGACAATTTTTCAGGCAAACAGAATTCAGAAGAAAAGAGGAGTTGCAATCTTATTTTCAGATGCATGTGGATTTAAAGCAACTAAAGTCAAAAAAGACAAAGATGGTCACTTTATATTCGTCAAGGGAAAAATGCAATAAGAAGACATTTCAATTCTAAATATCTATGCACCCAATTTAAATGCTCCCAGATTCTTGAAACAGACCTTACTCAGTCTGAGCAATACTATCTGATAATACCATCATAACAGGGGACTTTAACACACCTCTTACAGAACTGGACAGATCCTCAAAACAGAAATTAAACAAAGATATAAGAGATTTAAATAAGATCCTAGAACAACTGTGCTTGATAGATGCATATAGAACACTCCACCCCAAAGATAAAGAATATACATTCTTCTCATCACCCCATGGAACATTCTCCAAAATTGATCATATCCTGGGACACAAAACAAATATCAACAGAATCAAAAGAATTGAAATTTTACCTTGTATCTTCTCAGACCATAAGGCACTAAAGGTGGAACTCAACTCTAACAAAAGTGCTCGACCCCACCCAAAGGCATGGAAATTAAACAATCTTCTTTTGAAAAACATATGGGGGCAGGAACAAATAAAACAGGAAATCATTAACTTCCTTGAACATAACAACAATGAAGACACAAGCTACCAAAACCTCTGAGATACTGCAAAAGCAGTTTTGAGAGGAAAATTCATCGCTTTAGATGCCTACGTTCGAAAAACAGAAAGAGAGCGCATCAACAATCTCACAAGAGATCTTATGGAATTGGAAAAAGAAGAACAATCTAAGCCTAAACTCAGTAGAAGAAAAAAAATATCCAAAATCAAATCAGACATCAATGAAATTGAAAACAAAAGAATCATTCAGAAAATTAATGAAACAAGGAGTTGGCTTTTTGAAAAAATAAACAAAATAGATAAACCATTGGCCAGACTAATGAGGAATAGAAAAGTAAAATCTCTAGTAACCTCAATCAGAAATGATAAAGGGGAAATAACAACTGATCCCACAGAGATACAAGAGATCATCTCTGAATACTACCAGAAACTCTATGCACAGAAATTTGACAATGTGAAAGAAATGGATCAATATTTGGAATCACACCCGCTCCCTAGACTTAGCCAGGAAGAAATAGAGCTCCTGAACAGACCAATTTCAAGCACTGAGATCAAAGAAACAATAAAAAATCTTCCAACCAAAAAATGCCCTGGTCCAGATGGCTTCACTCCAGAATTCTATCAAACCTTCAAGGAAGAGCTTATTCCTGTACTGCAGAAATTATTCCAAAAAATTGAGGAAGAAGGAATCTTCCCCAACACATTCTATGAAGCAAACATCAACCTGATACCAAAACCAGGAAAAGACCCAACCAAAAAGGAGAATTTCAGACCAATCTCACTCATGAATATAGATGCAAAAATTCTCAACAAAATCCTAGCCAATAGATTACAGCTTATCATCAAAAAAGTCATCCATCATGATCAAGTAGGCTTCATCCCAGGGATGCAACGCTGGTTTAACATACGCAAGTCCATAAACGTTATCCACCATATTAACAGAGGCAAAAATAAAGATCACATGATCCTCTCAATAGATGCAGAAAAAGCATTTGATAAAATCCAGCATCCTTTTCTAATTAGAACACTGAAGAGTATAGGCATAGGTGGCACATTTCTGAAACTGATTGAAGCTATCTATGACAAACTCACAGCCAATATTTTACTGAATGGAGTAAAACTCAAAGCTTTTCCTCTTAGAACTGGAACCAGACAAGGTTGTCCTCTGTCACCTTTACTATTAACATAGTGCTGGAAGTTCTAGCCAATACAATTAGGCAAGACAAGGAAATCAAGGGAATCCAAATGGGAGCAGAGGAGGTCAAACTCTCCCTCTTTGCTGATGACATGATCTTATACTTAGAGAACCTCAAAGACTCAACCACAAGACTCCTAGAAGTCATCAAAAGATACAGTAATGTTTCAGGATATAAAATCAATGTCCACAAGTCAGTAGCCTTTGTATACACCAATAACAGTCAAGATGAGAAGCTAATTAAGGACACAACTCCCTTCACCATAGTCTCAAAGAAAATGAAATACCTAGGAATATACCTAACGAAGGAGGTGAAGGACCTTTATAAAGAAAACTATGAAATCCTCAGAAAGGAAATAGCAGAGGATATTAACAAATGGATGAACATACCATGCTCATGGACGGGAAGAATCAACATTGCTAAAATGTCTATACTTCCCAAAGCAATCTACCTATTCAATGCCATTCCTATCAAAATACCAACATCATACTTTCAAGATTTGGAAAAAAATGATGGTGCGTTTTGTATGGAACTGGAAAAAAACCCGTATAGCTAAGGTAGTACTTTGTACTACCCAAAATAAAGCTGGAGGCATCAGCATACCAGATTTTAGTCTGCACTACAAAGCCATAGTGCTCAAGACAGCATGGTACTGGCACAAAAACAGAGACATAGACACTTGGAATCGAATTCAAAACCAAGAAATGAAACTAACATCTTACAACCACCTAATCTTCGATAAACCAAACAAGAACATACCTTGGGGGAAAGACTCCCTATTCAATAAATGGTGTTGGGAGAACTGGATGTCTACATGTAAAAGACTGAAACTGGACCCACACCTTTCCCCACTCACAAAAATTGATTCAAGATGGATAAAGGACTTAAATTTAAGGCATGAAACAATAAAAATCCTCCAAGAAACCATAGGAAAAACACCGGAAGATATTGGCCTGGGGAAAGACTTCATGAAGAAGACTGCCATGGCAATTGCAACAATAAAAATAAACAAATGGGACGTCATTAAACTGAAAAGCTTCTGTACAGCTAAGGAGACAATAACCAAAGCAAAGAGACAACCTACACAATGGGAAAGGATATTTGCATATTTTCAATCAGACAAAAGCTTGATAACTAGGATCTATAGAGAACTCAAATTAATCCACATGAAAAAAGCCAACAATCCCATATATCAATGGGCAAGAGACATGAATAGAACTTTCTCTAAAGATGACATACAAATGGCTAACAAACACATGAAAAAATGTTCATCATCTCTATATATTAGAGAAATGCTAATCAAAACAACCCTGAGATCTAACCCCAGTGAGAATGGCCCACATCACAAAATCTCAAAACTGCAGATGCTGGCGTGGATGTGGAGAGAAGGGAACACTTTTACGCTGTTGGTGGGACTGCAAACTAGTACAACCTTTCTGGAAGGAAGTATGGAGAAACCTCAAAACACTCAAGCTAGACCTCCCATTTGATCCTGCAATCCCATTACTGGGCATCTACCCAGAAGGAAAAAAATCCTTTTATCATAAGGACACTTGTACTAGACTGTTTATTGCAGCTCAATTTACAATTGCCAAAATGTTGAAACAGCCTAAATGCCCACCAACCCAGGAATGGATTAACAAGCTGTGGTATATGTATACCATGGAATACTATTCAGCCATTAAAAAAAATGGAGACTTTACATCCTTCGTATTAACTTGGATGGAAGTGGAAGACATTATTCTTAGTAAAACATCACAAGAATGGAGAAGCATGAATCCTATTTACTCAATTTTGATATGAGGACAATTAATGACAATTAAGGTTATGAGGGGGAAGCAGAAAGAGGGATGGAGGGAGGGGGGTGGGGCCTTGGTGTGTGTCACACTTTATGGGGGCAAGACATGATTGGAAGAGGGACTTTACCTAACAATTGCAATCAGTGTAACCTGGGTTATTATACCCTCAATGAATCCCCAAGAATAAAAATAAATAAATAAATAAAAGAAAATAGCTATATAAAAAAAAAAAAAAAAAACATAGACTTCCTGGCATTTTCTTAGTTATTGTGTTAAGACATTTACATTCTACATTTACTAAGTTTCACATATACCCTTGTAAGATGCACCGCAGGTGTAATCTCAACAATCACCCTCCCTCTGACCACCTCCCACCTCCCTCCCCACCCTCTCCCCCTTCCCCCTATTCTTAGGTTATAACTGTTATAGTTTTCATGTGAAAGCCATAAATTAGTTTCATAGTAGGGCTCAGTACATTGGATACTTTTTCTTCCATTCTTGAGATACTTTACTAAGATGAATATGTTCTAGCTCCAGCCATGTAAACACGAAAGAGGTAAAGTCTCAATCTTTCTTTAAGGCTACATAATATTCCACAGTGTACATATACTACAATTTATTAATCCATTTGTGGATCGATGGGTGCTTGGGCTTTTTCCATGAATTAGCAATTATGAATTGGGCTACAGTAAACATTCTGGTACAAATATCTTTGTTATGATGTGATTTTTGGTGTTCTGGGTATATACCTAGTAGAGGAATTATAGGATTGAATGGCAGATCTATTTTTAGATCTCTAAGTGTTCTCCAAACATCTTTCCAAAAGGAATGTATTAATTTGCATTCCCACCAGCAGTGTAGAAGGGTCTCCTTTTCTCCACATCCATGCCAACATCTCTGGTGTTGGGATTTTCTGATATGGGCTAATCTTACTGGAGTTAGAGGATATCTCAAAGTAGTTTTGATTTGCATTTCCCTGATGATTAAAGACAATGAGCATTTTTTCGTATGTCTGTAGGCCCCGCGCCTGTCTTCTTCAGAAAAGTTTCTCTTCAAGTCCCTTGCCCAGCCTGCAATGCGATCACTTGTTCTTTTCTTGCTTATACATTTGAGTTCTCTGTGAATTCTGGTTATTTAAACCTTTGTCAGAGACATAACCTGCAAATATCTTCTCCCATTCTGAGGGCTGTCTGCTTGCTTTACTTACTGTGTTCTTGGCTGTGCAGAAGCTTTTTAGGTTGATCAGGTTCCAGTAGTATATTTTTGAAACTGCTAAATTGCCCTGGGGGTCCTCCTCAAAAAATACTTCCCCAGACCGATTTCTTCAATGGTTTTCCCTGCACTCTCTTCTAGTATTTTTTTTCTTTTTTTTTTATTGTTGGGGATTCATTGAGGATACAATAAGCCAGGTTACACTGATTGCAATTGTTAGGTAAAGTCCCTCTTACAGTCATGTCTTGCCCCCATAAAGTGTGACACACACCAAGGCCACACCCCCCTCCCTCCATCCCTCTTTCCGCTTCCCCCCCCCATAACCTTAATTGTCATTAATTGTCCTCATATCAAAATTGAGTACATGGGATTCATGCTTCTCCATTCTTGTGATGCTTTACTAAGAATAATGTCTTCCACTTCCATCCAAGTTAATACAAAGAATGTAAAGTCTCCATTTTTTTTAATGGCCGAATAGTATTCCATGGTATACATATACCACAGCTTGTTAATCCATTCCTGGGTTGGTGGGCATTTAGGCTGTTTCCACATTTTGGCAATTGTAAGTTGAGCTGCAATAAATAGTCTAGTACAAGTGTCCTTATGATAAAAGGATTTTTTTCCTTCTAGGTAGATACCCAGTAATGGGATTGCAGGATCAAATGGAAGGTCTAGCTTGAGTGCTTTGAGGTTTCTCCATACTTCCTTCCAGAAAGGTTGTACTAGTTTGCAGTCCCACCAGCAGTGTAAAAGTGTTCCCTTCTCTCCACATCCACGCCAGCATCTGCAGTTTTGAGATTTTGTGATGTGGGCCATTCTCACTGGGGTTAGATGATATCTCAGGGTTGTTTTGATTTGCATTTCTCTAATATATAGAGGTGATGAACATTTTTTCATGTGTTAGTTAGCCATTCGTCTGTCATCTTTAGAGAAAGATCTATTCATGTCTCTTGCCCATTGATATATGGGATTGTTGGCTTTTTTCATGTGGATTAATTTGAGTTCTCTATAGATCCTAGTTATCAAGCTTTTGTCTGATTGAAAATATGCAAATATCCTTTCCCATTGTGTAGGTTGTCTCTTTGCTTTCGTTATTGTCTCCTTAGCTGTACAGAAGCTTTTCAGTTTAATGAAGTCCCATTTGCTTATTTTTGTTGCTGCAATTGCCATGGCAGTCTTCTTCATGAAGTCTTTCCCCAGGCCAATATCTTCCAGTGTTTTTCCTATGGTTTCTTGGAGGATTTTTATTGTTTCATGCCTTAAATTTAAGTCCTTTATCCATCTTGAATCAATTTTTGTGAGTGGGGAAAGGTGTGGGTCCAGTTTCAGTCTTTTACATGTAGACATCCAGTTCTCCCAATACCATTTATTGAATAGGGAGTCTTTCCCCCAAGGTATGTTCTTGTTTGGTTTATCGAAGATTAGGTGGTTGTAAGATGTTAGTTTCATTTCTTGGTTTTGAATTCGATTCCAAGTGTCTATGTCTCTGTTTTTGTGCCAGTACCATGCTGTCTTGAGCACTATGGCTTTGTAGTACAGACTAAAATCTGGTATGCTGATGACCCCAGCTTTATTTTTGTTACAAAGTACTACCTTAGCTATCCGGGGATTTTTCCGGTTCCATACAAAACGCAGAATCATTTTTTCCAAATCTTGAAAGTACAATGTTGGTATTTTGATAGGAATGGCATTGAATAGGTAGATTGCTTTGGGAAGTTAGACATTTTAACAATGTTGATTCTTCCCATCCATGAGCATGGTATGTTCTTCCATTTGTTAATATCCTCTACTATTTCCTTTCTGAGGATTTCATAGTTTTCTTTATAAAGGTCCTTCACCTCCTTCATTAGGTATATTCCTAGGTATTTCATTTTCTTTGAGACTATGGTGAAGGGAGTTGTGTCCTTAATTAGCTTCTCATCTTGACTGTTATTGGTGTATACAAAGGCTACAGACTTGTGGACATTGATTTTATATCCTGAAACATTACTGTATTTTTTCATGACTTCTAGGAGTCTTGTGGTTGAGTCTTTCGGATTCTCTAAGTATAAGATCATGTCATCAGCAAAGAGGGAGAGTTTGACCTCCTCTGCTCCCATTTGGATTCCCTTGATTTCCTTGTCTTGCCTAATTGTATTGGCTAGAACTTCCAGCACTACGTTGAATAGTAAAGGTGACAGAGGACAACCTTGTCTGGTTCCAGTTCTAAAAGGAAAAGCTTTCAGTTTTACTCCATTCAGTAAAATATTGGCTGTGGGTTTGTCATAGATAGCTTCAATCAGTTTCAGAAATGTGCCACCTATGCCTATACTCTTCAGTGTTCTAATTAGAAAAGGATGCTGGATTTTATCAAATGCTTTTTCTGCATCTATTGAGAGGATCATGTGATCTTTATTTTTGCCTCTGTTAATATGGTGGATAACGTTTATGGACTTGCGTATGTTAAACCAGCGTTGCATCCCTGGGATGAAGCCTACTTGATCATGATGAATGACTTTTTTGATGATAAGCTATTGTAATCTATTGGCCAGGACTTTGTTGAGGATTTTTGCATCTATATTCATGAGTGAGATTGGTGTGAAATTCTCCTTTTTGTTTGGGTCTTTTCCTGGTTTTGGTATCAGGGTGATGTTTTCTTCATAGAATGTGTTGGGGAAGATTCCTTCTTCCTCAATTTTTTGGAATAATTTCTGCAATACAGGAATAAGCTCTTCCTTGAAGGTTTGATAGAATTCTGGTGTGAAGCCATCTGGACCAGGGCATTTTTTGGTTGGAAGTTTTTTTATTGTTTCTTTGATCTCGGTGCTTGAAACTGGTCTGTTCAGGAGCCCTATTTCTTCCTGGCTAAGTCTAGGGAGAGGGTGTGATTCCGAATATTTATCCATTTCCTTCACATTGTCAAATTTCTGGGCATAGAGTTTCTGGTAGTATTCAGAGATGATCTCTTGTATCTCTGTGGGATCAGTTGTTTTTCCCCTTTGTCATTTCTGATTGAGTTTACTAGAGATTTTACTTTTCTATTCCTCATTAGTCTGGCCAATGGTTTATCTATTTTATTTATTTTTTGAAAAAACCAACTCCTTGTTTCATTAACTTTCTGAATGATTCTTTTGTTTTCAATTTCATTGATGTCTGATTTGATTTTGGATATTTCTTTTCTTCTACTGAGTTTAGGCTTAGATTGTTCTTCTTTTTCCAATTCCATAAGATCTCTTGTGAGATTGTTGATGCGCTCTCTTTCTGTTTTTCAAACGTAGGCATCTAAAGCGATGAATTTTCCTCTCAAAACTGCTTTTGCAGTATCCCAGAGGTTTTGGTAGCTTGTGTCTTCATTGTTGTTATGCTCATTGAAGTTAATGATTTCCTGTTTTATTTGTTCCTGCACCCATCTGTTATTCAACAGAAGATTGTTTAATTTCCATGCCTTTGGGTGGGGTCGAGCATTTTTGTTAGAGTTGAGTTCCACCTTTAGTGCCTTATGGTCTGAGAAGATACAAGGTAAAGTTTCAATTCTTTTGATTCTGTTGATATTTGTTTTGTGTCCCAGGATATGATCAATTTTGGAGAATGTTCCATGGGGTGATGAGAAGAATGTATATTCTTTATCTTTGGGGTGGAGTGTTCTATATGCGTCTGTCAAGCACAGTTGTTCTAGGGTCTCATTTAAATCTCTTATATCTTTGTTTAATTTCTGTTCAGAGGATCTGTCCAGCTCTGTAAGAGGAGTGTTAAAGTCCCCTGTTATGATGGTATTATCAGATATCATATTGCTCAGACTGAGTAAGGTCTGTTTCAAGAATCTGGGAGCATTTAAATTGGGTGCATAGATATTTAGAATTGAAATGTCTTCTTGTTGTATTTTTCCCTTGACCAATATAAAGTGACCATCTTTGTCTTTTTTGACTTTAGTTGCTTTAAATCCACATGTATCTGAAAATAAGATTGCAACTCCTCTTTTCTTCTGAATTCCATTTGCCTGAGAAATTGTCTTCCAACCCTTGACTCGGAGCTATAATTTGTCTTTTGAAGCGCCAGGTGTGTTTCTTGCAGACAGCAAATGGATGGCTTGTGTTTTTTAATCCAGTCAGCCAATCTATGTCTCTTCAGTGGGGAATTCAAGCCATTAACATTTATTGAGATAATTGATAAGTGTGGCAGTATTCTATTCGTCTTATTTTGTGAGAGTCCATTGCTTAGTTTTATCTTTTGTATCAGTGTGGAGGTTAGGTTCTGTCCTTTAATTTCTGAGTCCTTACTTTGCTGCTGATCCATTGTGGTGGTCAGTGTGCAGAACAGGTTGAAGTATTTCCTGTAGAGCAGGTCTTTTTGTGGCGAATTTCCTCAATGTTTGTATATCCGTAAATGATTTGATTTCTCCGTCAATTTTGAAGCTTAGCTTAGCAGGGTAGAGAAATCTGGGCTGGAAATTGTTCTGTGTGAGTAGATTAAAGGTAGATGACCATTGTCTTCTTGCTTGGAAAGTTTCATTAGAGAAGTCTGTGGTCACTCTGATGGATTTGCCCCTGTAGGTCAACTGGCGCTTACTCCTGGCAGCTTGCAGAATCTTTTCTTTTGTCCTGACTTTGGACAGGTTCATCACAATGTGTCTTGGAGAAGCTCGGTTAGAGTTGAGGTGACCTGGGGTCTGATATCCCTCTGAAAGCAGTGTGTCAGAATCTTTGGTGATATTTGGGAAATTTTCTTTTATAATGTTCTCTAGTATGGCTTCCATTCCTCTGGGGCATTCTTCTCCCCCTTCTGGAATTCCTATAACTCGTATGTTGGAACGCTTCATAAAGTCCCATAATTCTGACAGTGAATGTTCTGCTTTCTCTCTCTTCTTTTCTGCCTCTTTTACTATCTGAGTTATCTCAAGAACTTTGTCTTCTACCTCTGAAACTCTTTCTTCTGCATGGTCTAACCTGTTGCTGATACTTTCCATTGTATCTTTAAGTTCCCTAATTGACTGTTTCAGTTCCTTCAGGTCTGCTATATCCTTTTTATATTCTTCATATCGTTCATCTCTTATTTGATTCTGTTTTTTAATTTCCTTTTGGTTATTTTCCACTTTATTAGCAGTTTCCTTCATTGTTTCCATCATTTCTTTCATTGTTTTCAACATGTGTATTCTAAATTCCCTTTCTTTCATTCCTAACATTTCTTCATAGGTGGAATCATCTGCAGTAGCTACCTCATGGTCCCTTGGCGGGGTTGTTCTGGACTGGTTCTTCATGTTGCCTGGAGTTTTGTGCTGATTCTTCCTCATGAGTGGTTTCTTTTATCTGTTTCCTTGCCCTAATTTTCCTTTCACTTCCTCTTGCTCTTTAAGTTCTCGTGCCTGTGGATTGCGAGTTGCCGGGCTGCAGCTCCAAGGCACGAGTGGCTCTGAGGCAGGAGCGGCTGTGGCGGCGGCAGCCAGTAGCGTGGGTCTCTTCTAGTATTTTTTTTTGTAGAGATAGTTTCACTTTATTGCCCTTGGTAGAGTGCTGTGCCATCACACAGCTCACAGCAACCTCCAACTCCTGGGCTTAGGAGATTCTCCTGCCTCAGCCTCCCAATCCTGGGACTACAGGCGCCCGCCACAACGCCCGGCTATTTTTTTGTTGCAGTTTGGCTGGGGCTGGGCCCGAACCCGCCACCCTTGGTATAAGGGGCCAGCACCTTGCTCACTGAGCCACAGGCACCGCCCCTCTTCTAGTATTTTTATAGTTTCATGTCTTAAGTTCAAATCTTTAATCCAGTGAGAGTCTATCTTAGTTAACAGTCAAAGGTGTGGGTCCAGTTTCAGTCTTCTACAAGTTGCCAACCTGTTCACCAGCACCATTTGTTAAATAGGGAATCTTTTCCCCACTGAATGTTTTTAATTGGCTTGTCAAAGTCAAATAATGGTAAGTAGCTGGATTCATGTCTTGGTTCTCTATTCTGTTCCAGACATCTACTTCTCTGTTTTTGTGCCATTACCATGCTGTTTTGATCACTATCGATTTGTAGTATAGTCTGAGGTCCGGTAGCATGATTCCTCCTCCTTTGTTTTTATTTCTGAGTAATGTCTTGGCTATTCGAGGTTTTTTCTGATTCCATATAAAACGAAGTATTATTTTTTCAAGATCTTTATAGTGTGACAGTGGAGCTTTAATAGGGATTGCATTAAAATTGTATATTGCTTTGGGTAGTATGGACATTTTAACAATGTTGATTCTTCCAAGCTATGAGCATGGTATATTTTTCCATTTGTTAACATTTTTAGCTATTTCTGTTCTTAGAGTTTCATAGTTCTCTTTATAGAGATCTTTCACGTCCTTTGTTAGATAAACTCCCAAATATTTCATCTTCTTTGGCACTACTGTGAATGGAATAGAGTCCTTAACTGTATTTTCAGCTTGACTATTGTTGGTATATATAAAGGCTACCGATTTATGAATGTTGATTTTGTAACCTGAGACACTCCTGTATTCCTTGATCACTTCTAAGAGTTTTGTAGTAGAATCCCTGGTGTTTTCCAGATATACAATCATATCGTCTGCAAAGAGCGAAAGTTTGGTCTCTTCTGACCTTATATGGATACCCTTGATTGCCTTTTCTTCCCTAATTGCAATAGCTAAAACTTCCATTACAATGTTAAAGAGCAGTGGAGACAATGGGAAGCCTTGTCTAGTTCCTGATCTGAGTGGAAATGATTTCAATTTAACTCCATTCAATACGATATTGGTTGTGGGTTTGCTGTAGATGGCCTCTATCCGTTTAAGAAATATCCCTTCTATACCAATTTTCTTAAGTGTTTTCATCATGAAGAGATGCTGGATATTATCAAAAGCTTTTTCTGCATGAATTGAGAGAATCATATTGTCTTTGTTTATGTGCTGAATTATACTTATAGATTTACGAATATTGAACCAGCCTTGAGACCCTGGGATAAAACCGACTTCGTCATGATGTATAATTTGTTTGATGTGTTGCTGGATTCTGTTTGTTAGGAACTTGTTGAATATTTTTGCATCTATATTCATTAGTGATATTGGTCTATAATTTTCTTTTCTTGTTGGGTCTTTTCCTGATTTGGGGATCAGGGTGATGTTTGCTTCATAGAACGTGTTGGGTAGTTTTCCTTCTTTTTCTACATTTTGGAACAGGTTGAGTAATATAGGTACTAATTCCACTTTAAAGGTTTGGTATAATTCTGACATGAAGCCATCTGGTCCCGGGCTTTTCTTTTTAAGGAGATTTTGTATGGTTGATGCTATTTCAAAACTTGATACTGGCCTGTTCAACATTTCCACTAGATTCTGGCTAAGTCTTGGAAGGTGACGTGCTTCCAAGTATTGGTCAATTTCCTTCAGATTTTCATATTTCTGAGAATAAAGTTTCTTGTAATATTAATTAAGGATTTTTTGAATTTCTGAGGCTTCTGTTGTTATTTTGTCTTTGTCATTTCTGATTGATGAGATTAGAGATTTTACTCTTTTTTTCCTGGTTAGGTTAGCCAAAGGTTTATCTATTTTATTGACCTTTTTGATTTATTGATCTGTTGTATAATTCTTTTGTTTTCAATTTCATTTAATTCTGCTCTAATTTTGGTTATTTCTTTTCTTCTACTGGGTTTGGGATTGGAATGTTCTTCTTTTCCAGTTGCTTGAGGTGTCCCATTAAGTTATTAACTTCCTCTTTTTCCATTCTCTTGAGGAAGGCTTGTAGTGCTATAAATTTCCCTCTTAAGACTGCCTTTGTGGTATCCCAGAGGTTCTGATAATTTGTGTCTTCATTGTCATTTTGTTCCAAAAATCTGGCAATTTCCTTGTTAATCTCATCTCTGACCAAGCTATCATTCAGCATAAGGTTATTTAACTTCCACGTTTTTGTATGAGTATGCAGATTCCTGTTGTTACTGAGCTCAACTTTTATTCCATGGTGTCCGAGAAGATGCAAGGAATAATTTCTATTCCTTTAAATTTGCTGAGGTTAGACTTGTGACCTAAGATTTGATTGGTTTTGGATTATGTTCCATGGGCTGATGAGAAGTATGTGTATTCAGTTTTGTTGGGATGAAATGTTCTGTAGATGTCTACTAAATCTAAATGTTGGATGGTTGGGTTTAAATCTAACATTTCTTTGCTCAGCTTCTCATTGGAGGATCGATCCAACACTGCCAAAGGAGTGTTGAAATCTCCAACTATTATAGAGCTGGAGGAAATCAAGTTGCTCATGTCTGTTAGAGTTTCTCTTATAAATTGAGGTGCATTCTGGTTGGGTGCATAGATATTAATAATTGAAATCTCATCATATTGAGTATTACCCTTAACAAATATGAAGTGACCATTCTTATCCTTCCTTACTTTTGTTGGTTTAAAACCTATTGTGTCTGCAAATAGAATTGAAACACCTGCTCTTTCCTGATTACCATTTGCCTGAAATATGGATGAACATCCTTTCACCCTGAGTCTGTATTTATCTTTTAAGGTAAGATGTGACTCTTGTATGTAGCAAATATCTGGCCTGAGTTTTTGTATCCAGTCAGCTAACTTGTGCCTCTTTAGAGGACAGTTTAAGCCATTCACATTAATGGAGAATATTGATAAGTCTGGTAAAATTTTGGGTATTGAGTTTTTCAAAAGTCCAATGGACATTTTTCATTCTTTCGCCATTGTGGAATTTGGAGTTTGATCAAAAGTATCTGAGTGAGTTTACTTTTGTGGTAGAGGATTAGGCTGTTCATTATGGAGGATAGGTCTGAGAATCTCCTGAAGAGTCAGTTTGGTTATGGCAAATTTCTTCAACATGTGAATGTCATTGAAGTATTTAATTTCGCCATCATAAATGAAACTCAGTTTAGCTGTATATAAGATCCGGGGTTGAAAGCTATTTTGCTTTAAGAGATTAAAAGTCGATGACCACCCTCTTCTGGCTTGAAAAGTTTCAGCAGAGAGATCTGCAGTCATTCTAATATTCTTCCTTTGTAGGTAATGGATTTCTTACATCTGGCTGCTTTGAGAATTTTCTCCTTCATAGTAACTTTAGTGAAGTTATTTATGATATGCCTGGGGGATGTCTTATTGGGGTTGAGTCGTGCTGGGGTTCTGAAACCGTCTGCTATCTGAATTTCAGAATCTCTTGGCATGTCTGGAAAATTTTCTTTCATAATTTCATGGAGAAGGGCCTCTGTGCCTTGTGAGGCCACTTCATCACTTTCAGAGATTCTAGTGAGGTGAATGTTAGCCTTCTTCGAATTATCCCAGAACTCTCTGAGAGAATGATACATTTTTGCTTTCCATTTCTCTTTCTCTTTGGGAGTTTGGGAGCGGTTCAAAGGCTTTGTCTTCAATGTCAGAAATCCTTTCTTCTGCTTGCTCCACTCTGTTCCTGAGGGCTTCTACTATATTTTTCAGATCTTTGAGGGCTGCAAATTCTTGCTTCAGTGCGTCAAAATCTTTGGTGGTTTTGTCTTTAAATTTGTAAAATCTTGAGACAACTTTTTAATTTCTCCTCGAATTTCTAATTCCAACTTTTGAATTGCTCCTCGTATTTCTAATTCCAAATTTTCCTCCATTCTATGAATCTTGTTTGCAATCCAAATTCTGAATTCGATTTCTGACATCTCAACCAGCTGTTTATCAATGGGATCTTCAGTTACATCTGCCATATCTTTCCTTGGGGCGGGGGGGTTGATCTATTCTGGTTATTCATGTTACCAGAGTTTTTCTGGTAATTCCGCCCCATGATTGTTTTGCACTGTTTGATTTTTCCCCTGGAGCTTTGTCAAGGACCCATACAGTGCTAGGGCCTGAGAAACTGGGGACCTGTTTGGTGTGGTGGGGCTACGTGGTTCTGTCTTGTGTTCAGCTGGTCTCTGTTCGACCCTACTGAAACAGTTACTCTGGGTTGAAGTCTCAGCTATGGAGAAATACCAGTAACAATTGGAAAAGGAAAATCAAACCTTCCTACAACCACACCCCCAGGGCACCACCTGAATAGTCCTCAGACAATTTGCTCAGTAGAAAACTTCCAAATCAATTGTCTCAGTCAGCACCTGTCTCAGGTAGGAGAGTTTAAAAGGTCTCTGGCAACTGGATCACAGGTATCTGGTGACTACTCACATATGGCTTGCTCCAGTGCTCCGTGGAGTCAGGAGGACCCACCCAGCAAATAGATCCGTCTGGGAAGGTTGATGCCTCCTTCCCCACCTTGCACGTCTGTCACACCCAGTCACTGATAGCCCCACAGGGCTGTGACCCAGTTGCCTGTAGTGAACAGATACTCCAGGTGTTTGCACCTGCCTGAATCACAAGGAAATCTATTTCTGCTCAGCCAGGCCTCTGCGCTCTGCCTCGATCTAGCAGGGGGAGGTGAGGGCTGACAACCTCAGGTGCTTGATGGAGGCTGGGGGGGTGTTCACTCAGTTCCAGCCCCGCCCCTGTTTGATGTTACTGACAGAACAGAACAGAACAACTTTGCGGGAATTTGTTTCTGTCCCTGCTAAATTCCCCTGCGGAAGAGAAGCTGTTTTGTGTTCTCAGAGCCTGCGCCTCAGGCCCTGTCTTTGCTCCTGCAGGTTTGTATTCAGTTAGCTGTCAGTTCTAGCCACCTGTCTTCCTTTGTCTATAGGCTGACGATCCCCTGAGGGCCAGGTGCATTTTAGGCTCAGTAAAGTGGTCCTCTGAGTCAGCCCCACCCTGGGAACTTTCCGGCTCTGTGCGTGGGTTTCTAGTCCCCGAGTTCCACCCAGGCCAGTACCTCCTGAGGCAAGCCCTTTACTCACAGGGCCTGCATTTCTGTCCCAGATCTGTTCCATGGTGGTTGCCACCTGAGTAGACGCCCGGCCTCCTCTGGATGCCCAGAGAGACAGGGCGTGTGGCTTCGGAATATCCAGGATTGAGCCCTATTGTTGCAAAAAGATGGCTGCTGGTCTGCACCTTGGGGCACCACTGCTCTGGCATGGTTTCCTCTCAGCCAACCATCCTCTCCTCACTCCCATGCCACAGAGTCAGCACTGACAAGCTGCAGTTTAGGCCCTGTCCACACCCCTCGAGAAATCACCCAAGAGTCTGGACTCTTTGAGGACAGGCCTCCAGACCTCAGAGTGAGAGTGGAGCAGAGTGCTGGGAGCTCAGAGTTGCAGGTAGAGAATATATACAGTTTTATGCTCGGCAGGAGAATGCCGTGGCACCCTAGTAGGGGAGGTAGGTCCAGTTTTTAGAAGGTCTCTCCTGTGGAGTATAGTGAGAGGACCTTTGAACTCTGCTCATTTGTTTGTGGAGCACTCCGAGCCGTTCTCATGGGGGAGGAAACTCCCATCCGCTTGGTGATGGATTTTGTACCTTTTGGTTGTATCCTTGGGGTCGCAGCTCGCCTCAGCGGGGTTGATGTGCGTTCTTCAACCTTCTGTCTTGGTGCAGCTATAATCCACCAGGTTACTTGCTAAATTTCTGTCCTTTAACTCTCCTTCTGGACGGGAGCCTCTATGGAAAGCTGGCTTCAGTCAGCCATCTTGTCTCCGCCCCCCAAAACCATCCCTTTTTTTTTCTTTTTGACCATGAACAGTGTTGGGAATATATTTATTCCTTATTGCAGGAAACATACCATTTTTTTTTTTTGCTAATACAAACAATGGAATAAATAAGTTATTTATATGTATTCATACAAAGATATACATACCTTTCATACTTATATGAGCCTGCTATAGGTCAAAGAGTGTATTCCTTTTAAATTTTGCTAGTTTCAGCCAAATTGAAGTCTACACAGATTGTACCATGTTATACTTACACTGGCAGCGTTGGACAGTGACCATTCCCCACGTTCTCAATGCCATATATCATTAACTATTTGGTGAGGGGAGGGAAGGATATCTGATAGATGAAAAAAGCATTTCATTTAAATTGTTTGCATTTCTTTGATTATTCATAAGATTGAGAACTTTTTCCTGTAATTTTACTTGTCTGCGTTACTATTTCATATCCTTATAGCTCTTGAAGTCTGTCTTTGTCTTATCTACTTACAGAAATTCTTTTTATATTAATGGTAACCCTTTGTCAGTATATATATTGCAAATATTTTCTCTGACTCTGCTCTATTTTTTATGCTTTACTTTTGTTTGTAGTATTTTCTCCGTGCAGTTTTTTAAGTTATGGTAAAATCTGTCAGTCTTAGCTTTTCTGGCTTAGGAATTTGTAGCATGCTTAGGAAGGTATTCTTTATGCCAAGATTTTCTTTTTTTATGTTTCCTGTTTTCCTCTAGTACTTTCATCTTTTTTTTTTTTTCTGAAAAATTTTTAAGTAACCTGGAATTGTTTATACTTCTTTTTGTTTGTTCATTTGTTTATACTTCGTACAAGGAAGTAAACCTTGTTACCAGAAGTTACCAGAAGTATACCTTGTTACCAGAAGTTACCAGAAAAAGCATTAGGGAAAATGGGGCTTTATGAAATGGCAGGTTTTTCAGGAATTTACATATTTCAAGTACAAAGAAACACTCAAAACAGATATAAGAGTCACCCTTGCTACCAAAGCACTCTGCTTTGCTCTGTTTACAGGGGTAGGTACTTCAATCTGTAAATCTGAATCCCTTTCAAAAAATTTCTCTTCAATAATTTATTGTGTTTATTTCACTAATCTTTATTTTGGCATCTGTAGTTTTTTAATATTCCAAGGTAAGTGTTTTGGTGTAGTAAACTAGAAAGTCACTTAACTCCTTAACACCCACCTCATCTTTAAACAGTAATAATGACACTTATTTTACCTAGTTGTTATAAGAATTAAGCAATTAGTTTAAAATTTCTTTAAACTAATGCTATATAAATGTGAGTTGCTTCTACTGTTACACATAATGTTTGGAACAAACGAGAGACCATAGTAATTCTTCTGTAATAATCTCCATTAATTTTAGAATGAATTTAAAAGCCATGATGCAAATATATAGGACCAAAAAATGTCAAGACAAGTTTTAATTGAGTGGAACTATTTTCTTATTTATTTTCTGATTTAATTCCAGAAATATTCTCATCTTCAGCTGGCACAGCAAGAGCACCCAAGGCCATACTTCAAGAGCATGCTATGGTGGGGTGGGGTCATACTGATGGCCGTGGGAGAGACAGGGAACTTTGCAGCCTATGGATTCGCCCCCATTACTCTCATCGCCCCATTAGGATGTATGTCTGTTACAGGTGAGCCATTTTTCTGTACCTGGACAAATAGAAATGTTAAGAGGTCAGAACAACTAGAAAAAAAACATACAACTGAAAACAAAACATACACAAAAGAGAAAAGCCTATCCCCTGTTTTCTTAGCATGTTAACATGGAAAAGTTTATGCTACTAATTTCAGTTATTCACTGCCATGGTGCTACTCTAACTATGAAGGAACTTGTATTTTGTAATTATAATGCTTATATTTAAAAGCCTGATTCTCAGTTGTCTGATTCTCATTAAATCAACAGTAACAGAAAATGTTATGTTGTGTTTTGAATCATTAATGAATTATCTAAGAGCATTTATAATACAATGTTTGTTCATATATTAAACTGATATCACATGTAGAGTCTTGATGCCTATAAGACTCTACAGTTTGTTTTTGTTTGTTCATTTGTTTGGTTACCAGAAAAAGCATTAGGGAAATGGGGTTTTATTAAATGGCCAGTTTTTCAGGAATTTACATATTTCAAGTACAAAGAAACGCTCAAAGCAGTGACAGTAAGAATCACCCCCATGACTCCCCACTCCCAAAGCTCTCTGCTTTGCTATGTTTGATGCCTACGAGACTCTACATGTAATATCCTAATGTCTAATTTTGTTTCTTAGTTTAGCATCTCTTTGACATTAAGAATTAAATATTGGTTATTCTACTTTACTATAAGAATGTCTAAATTTATAGTTTTGTTACAATTACCTACATTCTAAATATATATGATTTATTAAATACATTTGGAAAAGAGAAAATTAGATGCTGCTGAAGACTAATAACAAAAAAAAATGAAAAAAAAAGAAAAACTCACAGCTACAAAAGAGAACAAATTCTCTAAGCCCTGTTAAAATCAATAAAATCTGGGCGGCGCCTGTGGCTCAGTGAGTAGGGCGCCAGCCCCATATACCGAGGGTGGCGGGTTCAAACCCAGCCCCGGCCAAACTGCAACCAAAAAAATAGCCCCCAGGCGTTGTGGCAGGCACCTGTAGTCCCAGCTGCTTGGGAGGCTGAGGCAAGAGAATCACGTAAGCCCAAGAGCTGGAGGTTGCTGTGAGCCGTGTGACACCACGGCACTCTACCGAGGGCAGTAAAGTGAGACTCTGTCTCTACAAAAAAAAGCAAAAAAAAAAAAATCAATAAAATCTTTTTGGTTTTATTCTTTCTCTGCTGCTATGGAAACAGCATGTTTCTAAATTTCTATGAATTTAGAACCCTCATTGAAATAGAAACAAGATGATAACAGTCATTATCTGTTAACACCTAGATCAAGCATGTCGTGTGTTTACATATCCTAATTTTAATATTTTTCAAAAAAATATGATATTCCTAAAGAAAACATAGTTTGTAACAATGTATATTCAAAGAGAATTTTATTTTGAAAGTAGTTTCCCTTCTTAATATTTTAAAATATCTTATTTAAAAGACTTTACAGCGGCCGTGTATATAGTGCTGATCTTTAGTTTTGTTTCTAACTCTGCTTTGTGCTTAGTTTCCAAAGAAAAAAGTGCATAGCAGATAGATAGCAGGGGGAGGGGTGAGCACACCACGTGGTATCGAAATTCTCCATTTATCTTGTGCCTCCCAGTCTTGGAAAACCTTTTATGGGGAGGGTATAAGAGAAAAGGAGCTCACTCAGTTGTGAGGAAACATCGGTATGAATATTGTTGTAAAGATGAGAGATTTCACAGAAAAGAAACGTAGCCAGGCCTCATGAGACCTGAGGTAAGAACTGGGAAGTTTGCAGAGTTTCAGGCCCAGCAGGGCACCCCTCCAGGCGGTCAGTGGAGCTGCCTGTGGATCTGCTGCTCTGGGCATGACTTGTTCCAGGCTCTCATTTATAACTGGAAGGTGAAGTTTCACCTTCCACTCTGAGCGTCCTGCTCTCTCCAGGTCCCCCATTGCCCCTACCTTCAAACTTGGAGCCCACTGCTTTGACAAATGGGCTTTTCTTCATGCTTCAGATCAGTTTTCTTTGTGTGCTGTTAGCTCTGATTAATATTTCAACTTCTAAATATTTTTAGCTACCTCTCTCTCTGCCCATCTAAAATGGTTCAAAGAAATGAACTTAATAGTCTCAAACACAAATCATTTCCTACTTTACAATCTTTGCAAACAGTAATATATGCTCATCAATAGCATTCCCACAGCACTCCGAGGTGAATTTAGATTCTTGTAAAGAATCGTGGGTGGGTACAGGACTGCTGGCAATGGAAGATTTTTCCTACAACAACTCCCTCTCACCCTGAGATTCTATATAAAGATTCTAGAAACTCTAGAGAATGCAAAGTGAAAGGGAAGATGTTTTCAAAACTATATATCTTTGTCTGTGTCTCTAGATAAGGCAGAAAATCCATGCTTTTCTCTGCTAGAACTTTTTCCCCCTATTATTGCTTAGGAGTTTTAAGAAAGAAATCAAACCTTCCTTTGAGGTAGAAAGAAAAAAAAAAGATACTGTCTATTGCAATGCTTTATGGGAAATTGCATGTTTTCTAATTTTTCTTCTGGTTATTTTGTTGCTTTTCAAAAAAAAAGATAAGATACTCGCATTGGCACCTATATAGCTCAGCAGCTAAGTCGCCAGCCACATACAATGGGGCTCACGGATTCCGGCCTGGGCCTGCCAAACAACAATGACAACTACAACAACAACAAAAAAATAGCCAGCGTTGTGGCAGGCACCTGTAGTCCCAGCTACTTGGGAGGCTGAGGCAAGAGAATCACTTAAGCCCAAAAGTTGAGGTTGCTGTGAGCTGTGATGCCACACTCTATGGAGGGCAACATAATGAGACTCTGTCTCAAAGGAAAAAAAAAGATACTTAAAATCCAGAACATTATGATAGTTTTAGCCCTTAAAGTACAAGTGTATTAAATCCCTTTAGCCTTTCATCATCTTGCCTCATCTTGGACGGTCTAGTTCATAACAACACATTGTGCTCCTTTTTCCCTTTCCAGAAGTTAGGAGACATTGTGTGGGTAAACATCTGTCCTACGCTTATTATACTTGTGATTGCTAATAAGTCAGCCTACAGTTTTGTCATATATAATGAACATTCCTGATATACAGAGGATGCCAAAAAAAAGTATACACATTTTGAGAAAGGAAAAAAACTATATTAAAATTATAATACTCAGCTCATGTTTAACTTCTGATTTCTGCAATTATAAGAGATACAAGATATAATATACAAGATATCAAACATCAGTATATATTGAGTATTACAATTTTGACACATTTTTTTCTTTCTTAACATGTTCATATGTGTGTATATTAAGCGTCCTCCTTCCTGTTCATTCTTTCCCTCTCTCTGTCTCCTGTTCCTCACTGACATGCTAAGCGTTAGGCAGCATTTCCCATATCTACAGGTAGATTCACAGGTATTCTAAGAAACAAAAGCATTTTGAAATCAAACAGATATCTGCACTTTAGGATTTAAAAGATTGCATAGTTTTCATTAGCGAGGGGCTCCTTGGGCGTCTGGAACAGGCCCATGGTCACTGTGAATCTCTCAGAGACAGATGTAAGGCTGGGTCTCCAAAACCCAATCTCTAATATACAGATGCTTGTATATGAAGCTGTCAGGGGACAACAGCTTTGCTGAACCCTTTAGGGATTCTTAAGACAGTGCTCACAAGCAGTCACATCATGCTGGAGACTCAGCCTATGCCCAGCAGTGGAGATTGTACCCTGGGAAATAACCTTCATGCATAGTCGAGTCTGAATGGCCAGGTGGGGGTCCAGCTTTTTGAGAGAGTATCAGCCTTTGTATTCCTGTGTCGTCTTTTAATTTTACTTTACTTTTCTTACTGAAGATCTTTCTCAATGAATAATAGGTCCAAAAGCCCATTCTGAGTATAATTCTATTTATTCTAGCAGTTTGGGGTTAATTGTAAATGTTGGGTCGTGTTTGTGTTTCCATTAATTAAGAAAGCTTAATTGATGGCTTTCAATTTCATCTAGAGCCTAGACTGGATACTCCCTCCAATAAACCAGGGCCACAGAATGGTCAGATAATAAACTCTAAGGACACGCTGCCAAGGTTCAAATCTCAGCCCTGCCACTGGCAAGTTCTGTGACCTCAAGGTAGTTGTTAAAACCAGTTTATGCCTCAGATCTGTAGAATGGAAACAAAAATAGTTTCTATCTGAAAGGTCATTGTGGGGAAAAATTGAGTAAACACAAGCACCTCAGAACAGTGTTGGATACGTAGTATTTGACGTAGTGACAATGCCAGTTTTTCCCTGTGAGTTATACATTATTATTATGTAGAAACAAAATACATTATTCTTTACAACAGAGTATACTTCCACACCCCTAAGGATGGTTGATGGTTAAATTCCCTAAAATAGATGAACCAAGTCAAGAAATGTTTTTTACCATTCCTATCTGTGTGATGGTTCATTTCTAGGGAGCAGACAAAGAGGATCCTCACAGCTTCCTGTTCAGCCATCGAGCGAGCAGCAGTTCCCCTCCACTCCTCCTCATATTCCCTACTGTAACATGTTAGAAAATACCAGGATTTCCAAATAATCTACCAAGCACATTTTAAAAAATAGACATAGGAGTTTGTCAGAGGAAAAGCATTGCTAGCTAGATGCGTGTGCAACTTCCTCTTCTTGCTCAGCTTCATAGCACATTTTGTTCATTTGTTAATTAACTGAAGAGAAGCCAATTTTCAGATCAGATCATGATTTGAGAATATGTTTTCTGGGAAACTATTTCTTATAACAGAAATCCAATAAATAAAAGGAAATAAATTGGATATTCTATGGAGTTTAGAAGAAAATTTTAAACTACCACTGATTCTTCTTGTCTCAGATAAACCCTCATCCTCAGGAAGCTTTTCCCGGCTTCTAGACTAAGATAAACAGGCTGATTTTCTACTCCTTTCACACCCTTCCTCTTGTCTGCGTGGTACTATTCGTGAATTTTTAAAAGTCAGCCTTCTTCAAGACACCTTGTTTCTGTCTGTCTGCAAATTATTGTAGTACATTGATTTTATTAGAGCGGACACCCTGGTGTTATCTGTCAGAAAATTGCTGTGGGAAATATACAAATAAACAAGGTCTGAGATGTAGGTGGTGTTTCCTGGGCTGTGGAGTCTTTGTGCACTGCACAACCTGCCCAGCCACACTGACCACACACAGTGACCCCAACCTACATGGCCCTGCTGGCAACTCTCATCATGCTCAAGACAACCTGTTTCAATCTACAGAATTTATCTGAGACCCAGAAGTCTGGTGACTGGGTCTTGTTGCTTGAGATCTGCTCTTCCCAGGACAGCATGACACAACGAAATCATGCAAGACTGCCTGTAGAGTTGGTTTGAATTTGAATTTTGAGAAAATGAGGAGAGGATGTTTTATTCTAGAATCTAGGGTGTTGCAAGAGAAAAATACTGGCTTAAGTTTAATTCCTGACGAAACACAATGGTTAAACATTGCATTGCAAGACTCATAAATACTCACTCTTGTGTATACTTCGAGGTCTACGAGCCTGTCCTTCAGGGATCGAGTCCATGCATCTACAACAGGGTTTTTCAACCTTTTTTATCTCACAGCGCATTTGAACCTATAGTTAAACTTCCACAGTACACTAAAATTATGTTGATGAAAAAAAAGAGTAAATAAAAGAATATACTTACTGTGCTTTGAACTTCTTTTGAAAATAATTTAATTATAATCTTCAAATTTTTGAAAATTTTTGAAAATTGAATTCTACAATGTGGACTTATATTTAATTTTGCCCTTTTTTGTTTATTCTCGTGACTGTGATCTAGGCTGTGCCTAAGCTTTTAGAGAAGATTAAAAATAATGAAGTTATCAAGAATCCAAAGAATTGGAGCCACATGGAATTAAGGAGATTCCTGGCAGATCTCACTCAGTATAAAATCAGTCTAGAGGGTGTCAAGGGAGTGGGATATAGAAGGAAATTGTCACAGAGGGAGGAAGAAATGGAACACAATGGAAGCATCAGTGATATTTTTCATCTCTATGTCTCTGAATATACTGATTAAAAGTAATTAGAAAGAAGTTCAGAGAACATGCTACCTTTTCCCAAGTTAACTTCAGGCAATTTGTTAGATGAGATAATAAAGGTAAGAAAATAGTATTGAACGAGCACGCACTATGCCAGCTGCTGTATGAGACACATAAACTTGTTACCTTACTTAATCATTGCCCCACTGAATGAAAGTAAGAAATAGATTGAATTTAGGATGAATTGTATGAAATTTAACACTTGGAATTTTACATGGAAAGGTGATAGCAGCAGGGTCTCCTTGGCCCTAAATAATTCCATAAAGGTAGTCATCACCCAGCTATTGGGCTAATTTGGATTAAGGTTGGAGAGCTAACTGCACTGAGAAAATTAGGAGAGAATGGGATGTAGGACTTTTAAGTCTTTTCCATTCTAATTTTCCCTAATATACTGGTTTTAGTGCAAATCAAAATTCATGATGTGGAATATATGTTTTTTCATGTATTTCTGTTGTGCTGTTATGAAGCCGTAAGCTGAAATGTATCTGTAATCCATTAGACGATGGTCATAACATAGCCAGAAAGCCCTGGTGAGGCCTTTTGGATTCCAAAGAAGTCATGTCAAGCAGAAACTTTGGTCTCCAAGATTTTATTAGAAACAAATGAAAGGAAACATAAACAGACCACTGAGCAAGTGACCCACAGCGTTACACAAACCTAGATGCCACGAGTTCTCTCTGTCTTGTAGAGTGGTGTGGTTAGTGCCAGCCTAGATGAAGTCATTGGAACTCTAAAACCTCACAGGACGTTTGCGGTAGGGGCACTTCACATGGTTGTTTATTTTAATATCTGAGATATGCAGAAAATATCTCTTTTCTCGGTGTCTAGAGTTGTCTGCTTTAGCACATTTGTCCAAAAACCAGCCTAATAAAATGTGTGAAGGAAAACTCTTGAGGTTTTAATTTTATGTCTACTCATCTACTCCCAGCAGAAAGCATTTCTGCAGCATAAAAACTTTATTCAGAACATCTTTTCCACCCATCCGTATTTTCTGGGAATGTCACAAACTATTTCTAGAGAAGTTGCTAATGAAGAACTAACATGCAATTAAATTTATACAGAATTAATCTTGTCAGTGGTAGTATTTTTACTTTTATTGGAGTCTTTTCAAGTTTAAACGTAAATGCCAAGAAAGATGTGGAAAAGAAAAGATTATTGTTCTTAATCCAGGTAAATCTCCTCAATTGAAATTATGCAAATTGCCTCTGTACAATGGTCTATCTTCATTACCTTCAGTAAATGACAACAGCTATTTTTTCATCAACGTGAACTGCTTGACACTTTTCTTCCTGCCAACATGAATAGTAGGACAACTTTTCTCTCTGTAAGAAGACATTTTTCAAACTGTCACATCCTCAGATCTTAAAATCTTAACTCTGTGGAGTACATTGTAATTGACGTACTTTTCCCCTAAAATTCTGCAACTAACTGCTAGTGATAATTACAGAGCAGTACCTTGGTATGGTTAGAGTTGACTGAGCATGCTCAGTATGTCCCCGGGTTTGACGTTTGATTGTGACTGATGTGAAAGTGTTCTTGTGGTTTGTTTTTTAGCAGTACAGTAAAGTTGCCATTCTAAGTGGTCAGAAACCACAAGCCAGATATTTACATGTGAGATTCTGTCTGTAGCATTATTATATAAATATGTTCTTTTCACATCATGGGTTATTTTTTTATAAAGCAGAATTTCCTTTACTGTTTCGTCTTGTACTTGCCTATGTTATAAACATACATGCCAGTTTCTTCTTAGATCGATGCAATACAGGGAATGCCCAGGAAATGAAAATTGATGAAATTTTCATTCATAGACTAGATCAGAGTTCACAAACTCAAGGCATGTACACCAGAGCTAGCTGGTGCTATATTTCGTTTGGCTCAAACAATGCCTTTAAAGAATGTGAATTAATTTCCCTCTGTTTAAAAATTAGACCGTATCACAAAAAAAGTGGATTTTAGTCATAAAGAATCGGATTTGGTAGCAGTGTACTTGCAGTGACTGGGGCTGATTCATGACTGCCACCTCTCACTGATCTTGTATAGTTCACAGCTCACTGCCCCTCATCACGCTATCCCCCGACCCCCTCATCACACCAGCCACCTCCATCATACTGGCACACCCCCTCATTATTTTTTCCTTGTTAGAGGATTCCTTAATAGGCCCCTATATGATATGTGAGTTTGTAGCCTGTCAATGAAAGGGGGAGTTTCTCTCCAACTGAGTCAGATAAGAATATATTGGTAATCACATTTGAGTAAAGTATAATTATTTTATTATTTTAACTTTGGATTAATTTGCCTTTAAGCAGTGGTAATTAAGGATAAAAATGGATAAAAATAAATAAAAATTAACAAAATTATTTAAAAATAGCCATTCCATCTGCAATCAAAATGTTATTGAACTCTCTTCTGCACTGTCAGGGCTTTAATTTTTTAAAAAATCATTATTTGGGGGGAAGAGAGTTTAAGTGAAAAGCACAGATATGTCTTAATGTTATAAATTTTAAAAGAGAATACCCATTTACCTACTTATTATTCTACAAACTCAGAGTTCTAAACTAACATGTACAAATCTGCCCTTGAGTTTAATTGCTAACATAAAGACATTTGGTGCTTAATTTCTCATTTACTAATCCCTAATAGTAGCTATTACAGAAGAAAACCCAAATCAAGTTTGTATAACTTTTCTGAATTCTCATGCAGATTAATTTATAGTTGTTTTTTTTTTTTTCCTCTCTTGTGGCCTCCTGCTGATTTTAGAGCATCGACTTTTGACCACATTCAGCTAAGTAACTCTTCCATAGTAACAACCAGTCTTGGACGGAGTTTCATAAACTGAATGGTTTCAGAGAAGAGGTGCATGAAGGAAAAACTGGGGTCAATTCCTAAGTAAATCAGAAAGTGTGAGAAAGCTCAATGCCAGGACACACACCTATCCCTGGGACAAACAGCCTCCCCATAGCTGGACTTGGCTAAAGCCACCAGAAACTTGCTTGGTCTTAATTTTCTCTGTTTTCATCTGGAAATCTGAGTCAGAATGCTACATGCCAATGCAGGTGTTCTTTGACCAGAATAAATCTCCATTCTGATTGCTAACCTTAAGGACACTTACTGGCCAAAAAGAGAATAGATGATTCACTGATAGGAGTCAGTCCATTATCATTGTTGCTGAGACTCTGCCTGACCATAGGGCAAGTGCATGCGTTAATAAACTGCCCCCAAGTTGGCTCGGCGCCCATAGCTCAGTGGTTAGGGCACCGGCCACACACACCAGGGCTGCAGGTTCGATCCCAGCCCGGGCCTGCGAAACAACAATGACAACTACAACAACAAAAAGAAAATAGCCAGGCATTGTGGCGGGCGCCTGTAGTCCCAGCTACTTGAGAGGCTGAGGCAAGAGAATCTCTTAAACCCAAGAATTTGAGGTTGCTGTGAGCTGTGACACCACAGCACTCTACCAAGGGCAACATAGTGAGACTCTGTCTCAAACAAACAAACAAACTGCCCCATGGAGGCACTATCATGCATGAAGAAAATACTAGAAAAGCAGCTTTTATATACATCCTTTCCCCTTACAGGTAGCATTCCTGCTGTCTTCCCCCAACCCCGCACCCCCTGCCCAACCCACAATTCCTACCACGGTTTGGATTTTGGTATAAGATCTTTTTTTAAAATTCTATTTATTTTTTTAAACATAATCTTTAAACATTTTTAATTGGCAAATGATAATTATAGATATATATATATGCATGAGGTACAATGTGATATTTTGATATATGTATATATTGTAGAAAAACTATATCAAGCTAATTCACATATTTGCCACATGATAGTTATCTTTTGTAGAAAGAATGTTTAAAATCTACTAATTTAGCAGTTTTGAAATACTATGTGTAATATATTAATTATGGTCATGAAACTGTGCAATAGATGATTAAAACAGTTCTTCCTGTCTAAATTAAATTTGTACCCATGATGCATTAACCTTTATCTTTAAAAAAAAGTACATTATGGCTGTTGTGGTCAAGAGCCTGGTTCTGGAATCACTGTGTGACATTGTATAATGAAGGTAACCTCTCTGAATCTCAGCTTTCTCATCTGCAAAATGAGTATAACACTACCACCTACCTCACCAAACTCTTAGTAGACTATTTAGCCACCATTATTGTGTATACATTTCCACATCATAATCATCGTGTAAACATAATTTTCTATCTTTTTTAACATTGTAGGATAAAAACTTTCAATATCACTATATCATTTTCCATCACAATTTTTACTGATGGCACAATATTCTGTCCATGATTGCTAACAATCAAGATTGTTCTCATTTTCAACTCTGAAAAATAATTTTGCAATGATACCTTTTGCCTTGAGACTCTCCATTTTTGGAACACTTCTTTAGGACAGATTCACAGATGTGTTTGATAATATGAAGCTCTTGATAAATATTGTAAAATCAGCCTTCAGAAAGGTCGAAGCATTTGATAATATGATGCTCTTGATAGATTTTGTAAAATCAGCCTTCAGAAGGGCTGTACCGATTTTGGTGGGGCTGGCCACATGGGAGAGCCCTGACTTCACTTCTTCCTTATTGACACTCAGCCTGAAAACTGTGTGTGGAAAACAGCTGGCTTTAGGTTGTCTGTCTTTTATTACTGGTGATGTGGACTTTCTTCTATGTGTTTATCTGCTGTCATTATGTATTATTTGTGTTTTGGACCATTCACTTATCCATCAGGGGTTTCCCTACTGGTGGGTATATGTGATTCAAAACCTACCATCACTAAGTGAGGAAAGGGCGATGCGTCAGATCTTGGTGCTTCCCTCACACTTGCATGTACAGACCATCATCATCTTGGGAAACAGAGGACCTGTCTCCTTTGCCTCAAAGACTCTAAGCTACTTTGGAAAACAAAACAAGCACAGCGTTAGCTAGGTGTTACTTCTAATAACTGGCTATTTATTACATATTTGAGCAAGGGGGGTAATTAGAAACATGCATCATCTCACTGGTTGAGTTAATATTAATAAAACCGGGGGGATATGCATTAACTTGTGTCATATTCCATAGCTGGCTCTGGACAGGGCCAAAACTAGAACCCAGATGTCTGGCCATCCCAGCTCAGCACCTGGCCATCTAGGCAGTACTGTGACCTCGACAATTCTTCAATAGGACCTTCTACTTTTCACGGGAAGTGATATTTTGAGTAGCAGAAGAGCAGGGAAGTCTTTTTGGCTAATTCTTGTCCATATTCCACTTCACAGCGTCCTCATGAATCAGGCTCAACCTTTCCAACTTAGCATTTCCTTAGGGATGTGTTGAAGCTAACTCAGGTCAGATTAGATACCCTTTGGAAAACTTTGTATGTAGGCCCCAGGATGAGAAAATTCTTTCAGCATCTGCAGGAGCATTATCCACCATTCATTGCTGATAAGCATGGTAGAAAAGAGTGTCAAATTTGATAAATGTTTCCCACATGCCATTGAATATGGGCTGTGAATTTTGCCTAAGAAAATAGCCCATCCGAATAAAGAACATTTTATTAACCTTCTGACATATTGCACACCTAGAGAACACACATCTCCTTCGTGATTTTTCTTACATCCCTTTTTTTCCCTGAAAAGGTACTAGTTAATTAACCACTCAAATCCTGAGCACTCTTTGTAAACTAGAGTCTTCTTAAGACCAGAAGGGAAAGCATTCATGAGCCTCTGCCCAAACAAGCCTCAAACCAAAAATACACACAAAACTGGGAATGCTGAGGTAAATACTCAGTAATAACCCTGGCTTAATCATACCCATTACAAATATGTTTGATTTACGTATGTATTCTGTTTTAATGCTTTTTAAACTATTGACCTTGAAATGTTCTAATTTTGAATATTAAACTTTAATGTAAGAATAAAAGTATAATGATTTTCTCCCTTTTTTAGGTGTCCATTAGGCTAGAGTTATTGTTACAGCAACTGTTAGGGCTGCATTTGACAAATCCTTGATTGCAAAGGTATATGAGAATATTTTTTTTCTCATTTAAAAAATTTACTACTCTTCTTCAAAGTCCTGTTATTAGCTGTTGCTCAGATACTATCTTTTTGCTTATCACAGCTCTCATTTTACCATGTTTGGCAAGATAAATGAGTTACAAGTAAATGTATCTTACTAGAATGTTCCTTTTTTATTACTTTCTTTCCTAGATAAGTAAAACTAAAAATCTTATTCTCTTACCTAAAAATTTTTTAGAAAATCTCATGTTCTCTTAAAACAGAAAAAAAAGTCACTGGATGAAGTGAAAGTACTCCTAAACTCTCTCTGAAAGGGGGAGGAGCATATTTGTGTTTTACAAAACTCTGGTGATTATTTTCTAGCAACTGATATAATTTGACACATGTGTTATATTTCAAGTTTTCTTTTTTACCAAATAATGTCCTTTTTGCTTTTAGCAATGAAAGTTATTTCCTACATAATATTCTCCCATTTTCTTTCTGAAAATAAAATTAGGAATCCATGGCTTAGCAACGAGAAGGAAAATGATGTCTTTTCTTTCTTCAAGGGAGGCAAAGGAGTATAGTGTACTAGAAAGAGCTCTGGCCCGAGGATAAGGAAATATGGATGCCAATTCCAGCTCTGCTGTAATGTAAATGTTTGTTAGATGCGTGGATCAGTGAGTAGACAAACTCTCTGGACCTCAGTTTCCCAGTGATAAAGTTTAGGACCCGGAGTAGATTATGCCTCCTAGCACTCTAAAAGTTCCTCATTCTGTGTAAGCAATGTCTCCTTTCTTTTTTTTTTTTTTTATTTTGTAGAGACAGAGTCTCACTGTACCGCCATTGGGGTAGAGTGCCGTGGCGTCACACGGCTCACAGCAACCTCTAACTCTTGGGCTTACACGATTCTCTTGCCTCAGCCTCCCAAGCAGCGGGGACTACAGGCGCCCGCCACAACGCCCGGCTATTTTTTTGTTGCAGTTTGGCCGGGGCTGGGTTTGAACTCGCCACCCTCGGCATATGGGGCCGGCACCCTACTCACTGAGCCACAGGCGCCCTACTCACTGAGCCACAGGCGCCGCCCAATGTTTCCTTTCTTACTGGAACCTTTGTTGTGAAATAGTCATCTTAGGGCGGCGCCTGTGGCTCAGTGAGTAGGGTGCTGGCCCCATATACCAAGGGTGGCAGGTTCAAACCTGGCCCCGGCCAAACTGCAACAACAACAAAAGAAATAGCTGGGTGTTGTGGCAAGCACCTGTAATCCCAGCTACTTGGGAGGCTGAGGCAAGAGAATCACCTAAGCCTAAGAGCTGGAGATTGCTGTGAGCTGTGATGACATGGCACTCTACCAAGGGTGACAAAGTGAGACTCTGTCTCAAAAAAAAAAAAGAAAGAAAAGAAATAGTCATCTTAAGGATTATTATAATAGAATGTGCCTGGTGTGTGTTGGTGTTGCGATACTTTGCTTATTCTTTATTACTAATCTATCTCCTTCCGCTTGGAAACAGCCCTTACCTAATTATACAGGAAGTCAGTGATTATGGGTTGGGGAAGAGGTCTTGGTTATACCTTTTCTAATGCTCTAACATGTGAGATTAATTTCCCCGAAGTATTTTGGCCCAAATATGAAATAGAAAATTATCATACATTTTTTATACTTGTCCCAAATTCAGTCCTTAATTTAATGAGCCATGTATCCATATATTAGTACAAAAGTCTTGCTTTAATGTTTACAAGTCACACCACCCAATTAAACTATGCTTGGTGAAGATTTCCCACAATCTGTTTATTCTCTGTGAAGCTTTCATTCCTACAAGTAATTTGCCTGGGGAAAGTTTGGGAGGACGAGGATCAACGGGAATGAGAGAGAGCTAGATTGAGAAAAAAAGAGAAAAAAAATACGAGGATCCAGTTTATCTTGAGTGAGGGTTTCTGGTGTGGATTTGTTACTTCGTTTAAAATACATTGCCAGAATACCAGATGTAGTCATATTCAAATTTAGCTACAGCAACTATTTAATGGATTATTACACAGACATTAAAATTATGTCTATGAAGAATTTTTACAAACACAGCAAATATGGTAACTAAGGAAACTGTGAAAAGAAATTTTGTATTACAGCTTCTTATCAACCAAAGAGAAATAAAAACAGCAACACAGCAACTGAACTTTTCCTCTGGTTGATGATATTATTTTGTGATAATTTTTCTTTTCTGAATTTTTACTTTTAAAAAAAACAACCAAGGGCAGCTCCTGTGGCTCAAGGAGTAGGGCGCTGGCCCCATATACCGGAGGTGGTGGGTTCAAACCCAGCCCCGGCAAAACAAACAAACAAACAAAAACAACCAAAAAACAACCAGAGGATAAGTTCTGTTAAAAATTTACCATTCACATTATGTTGTGTATCTTTTTGCATTGCTGCAGTTTGGGATTTTTCCAGGCCTGTACTCATAGAGGAAGGGCCCCATAGAGGAAAGAACTCCGAGAGGTTCAACTCGCCCCTCATACCTGAGGCAACAGCAGACCATGGGGGAGAGAGTCCAGTAGCCTCAGGAAGGAGAAAGAGGGCCTAAAACATCACAAGGATCAGCAACTGCAGGGCTGAGATCCCATAAATACTCTTTCATTGCATTCAGTGAAAATTTATTGAGCAACTTTTGTGTGCCGGATACTAGCTATATGGTCCAGAGATCTTGTAAGAATAAGAAGACTTATCTCAGACCAAAAGGAACTGATAGTTTTGTGCAGAGATAGGCAAATAAATCTTAGATGTACTGAAAAAGCTACACAAGGTGGAGTGGTCAGCTGCCTGGGGGGATTGGACGGTGATGCTTGAGACCAGAGCTGGTCACCAGGGTGGGAGCAGAGTTGCATGTGTAAAAACCACTGAGCATGACACTGGGGAGGCGGATTCTGGGTTCAGCAAGGCCGAGCATAGATTACAGAAGAGATAAGGACAAATGTGGTGATACAAGTGACATGAGCAAAGTCATGGCTGTCTTTGAGTGTCTGCTGAGTGTGCAGCCTTTGTCCGGATGGTGACAAGAAGCCATTTGGAGATTCTGTAGATTTGCATTCAGAAGAGATTACTCTGCTGTCAGCTTGGGGGAAAGGGAGGCCAGAGGGAAGCTGTTATAATGGCCCCCTGAGCTGGGGGTGGGTATGAAAGGACAGCAGTGACAACGGAAAGGAAGGGAAGACTGGAGAGGTCGTGAAATACAGACTTAGACTGGTAGCCTGTTGGATGTCATGTGTGAAAAAGAGGGAAGCTAGGATGAATTCGGGGATGTGAGTTTCAGTTTGAGACATATTTAAAGTTCTTTCCATCCTTCTTTCTTTCCTCCCTTTCTGTCTCTTCATATCTCTCCAGCCCTTCCTGCTCTTTCTACCTGCTTCTTTCTTCCTTCTTCACTTGTTGAGCCATTCAGTAAACTTGAATTAAGCCCTGACTATGTACCAGGTACCTTCAGCCACATCGTAGGCCCATTATCAATCATGCCAAAGTCCATGTATCCTCAACCACAAAGGGGATGTCATTTTTATAGCCACAGCTTCTGGGTGTCTCTGACTAGACCACAGCTCATCAGGCATAAGTCACAAATTGTTTAACTTCTTTACAATGGCATTACATAATATATGTTTTTATATTGGAACTACCACTAATGGCCATTTTCTTTGTAGGTAGTGCCATTATTTCTGTTACATTTCTGAAAGAAAATTTGAGAGCCTCAGATTTACTAGGTAAGTAATTATTTAACTCATATAATTATAGCATTGCTTGATCAGGATATAAGTAAAAGTATCCATTAAAAACACTAAAAACTGGAAACAAGGCCAGGTACAGTGGCTCACACCTCTGATCCCAGCAGTTTAGGAGGCCAAGGCAGGAGGAATCCTTGAGTCCAGGAGTTCAAGACTAGCCTGGGCAACACAGCAACACCCTAAAAAAAATTAGGTGGGTGTAGTGGAATGTGCCTGAAGTCCCAGATACTTGGGAGGCTGAAGGGAGGATTGCTTGAGCCTGGGAATTGGAGATTTAGGGAGCTGTGATTATACCACTCCATTGTGGGTGACAAAACAAGACCCTGTCTTTACAAAAAAATTCCTTCTTTAAACTGGAAACAAATTACAGAAGTAATTGTAAATCTCATGTAGAAATAAGCATTATTCTGTCTTGGAGTTGCTATCTTTTTTCACATGAAATGCTTCCATTTTCATTATGACCACTGCCTGTGCTATTGGCCATAGCAAATTATTATTTTATAATAATATTATTATTGTTATGAAAATTTTGCGAACATAATAAAATTCAACGAAAGTGTCTGTGTTACTTAATAGACTATTTCACTTCAAAGGACGTATTTCTTGTGTGGTTGTTGCTGCCCAGCCAGATCATGTGCCCCAGAGGAAGCCAATACCCAGAGACTGCAGGGTTTACAGCAGAGAAAGAGTTTATTCCACATAGTGCTAAGCAAGGAGACAGGAGGGATTTCTCAAATCCACCTCCCCAAGACTTTGGGAGACAGGGTGTTTAAAGACAGTTTGGTAAGCAGGGAATTAGGCAATCGGGGTCTGCTAATTAGCTGGAGTTGGGGTGGAACCACCAGCCTCTTAGTACGGGCCACTGCCTGGGTGGGTCAGCCAATCCACTGGAATGCAGTTTCTTGGGTGGGGAGGGGCCAAGACCAGCTGATTCACTTGCTTGGTCTGGGTGGGTTAGTCAATCCATGCAGGAGCTGGAAGATATCTCAAAAACTACCCCAGTTCCAAATAGGTGATGTTAACTATGGAGAAAAATTAAGAATCTTTACAACTACCAGCTACGCCCTCCAGAGTAGCAATTACAGAGAGGCAAACAAGGGGACAGTGTCTGATTATTATCATAATTTTTAGCTGAGCCTGTCCCTTCACAGAGTTTGGGGGTCTTAACTCCAGCTCTCACTTTGACCCCTTCATTGATCTGTAAAAGTGATGTCACTGGTACATGAAAGTACTGCATAAAAACAAAAAGCACGAAAAATTAGATGCACCAATTAACTATTAGATTTGTAGTTAGCTCTTTTCAAAAATCACACAGAACATTGCTGTTCAAATTTGCATGTGGATGGATGGAGCTGGAACATATTCTTCTTAGCAGAGTATCTCAGGAATGGAAGAAAAAGTATCCAATGTACTCAGCCCTACTGTGAAGCTAAATTATAGCTTTCACATGAAGACTATAACCCAACTATAGCACAAGACTATGGGGAAAGGGCCAAGGAAGGGGAAGGGAGGGGGGAGGTTTTGGTGGAGGGAGGATAATGGGTGGGGCCACATCTATGGTGCAACTTAGAATGGGTACAGGCAATTGCACTAATGTACACAGCTATGATTTAACAATAAATTACAAAAAAAAAAAAATTTGCATGTGGAAATACACTTATTAATGGAAAATAACAAAAGCCTTCCTGGCTGTAAGAAGGATTTCTGTTATATTGTAAAACCATCATTTATTCATTGTATCTTTTAGCTCTTATGGGAAAAATCATTGTTGAGAAGAATTATAGAGATTCATATTTTCTTCCTTGACAAAATCCTGTTGGAATTGCTGCTGACATATGTTAATGAATGTAGATACTTTAGGCACTTTAAATAAAACAATGCCTACTCTCTTCCAGGGAGATCATATTTTTTTTAAAATGTGAGCTTTAAATGTGACACCAGTGTTGGTATGTTGAGCATTTGTTTTCCCTCATCATGTTTCCCTTGAGCCTAATGTCTTGAAAGCATTTTCACTTTTCCTCCTTGGTTTGATTCAGCTAGCAGATTTTTTTTAGTCAAAATTGTCAAATTTTTCATGGTTAAAAATTTTTTCTAAATACATTCATATGGGGATTATATCTTTTTTTAGCATCCTTTTTCTATACCCTTTTCTATATATTGTGGTTTATGGAATCACTTGGGGAAGTTGTATGGAATCAGAAATAAGAATGACCAGTGCCTGAGTCTTGGAAGTTAAAAATTAGGTCCTACATTATTTTTCTCATTTGTCAAACGTTTGAAAGAACTTTAAATCCTTTTATCTAACATCTGTCATCTTTTGTAGCTAATGGTTGATTCATGATTATGAATCTAAGGTATTTAATGAGATCATTCAGATAGATATAAGGGAGGATTGGCTGATTATCTTGAATATTAGTGAAAAAAATAATTAAGACAGAATCCCTGCCCTCAAATAATTTATAGTCCATGATAAAATAGATAACATAAATAATTTTTTTAAGCAGAAAATAATACATAACACAACGCCATCACCCTTTAGTTTAGCTTTAGACCAATGTTTCTGAACCTCAGCGTTGCTGACTTTTTGGGCCCGGTAAGTCTTCCTTGTAAAGGGCTGGCCTGCGTGTGGTAGGGTGATGAGCATCTCTTCCTGGCCTGTGCCCACTAGATGCCTCTAACACCCCTCTCCCAGGTATCACAACCAAAACTGTCTGTAGACACTGCCAAATGTCCCCTAAGGGACAAAAATCACCCCACCCCACCCCACCCCGTTGAGACCCACTGGTTTAGAATAAAGAGAAATTACTCTAGCCCCAGAAAGAGCAAAGAAACTTTTTCATGGGAGAGAGAACATTTGAAAAGGTTCTGACAACTGGGTAGCACATGCATGGGCTACATCCAAGCCCTTGGAGGAGGACACACAATGGGAAGAACATGAGAAAGGTTGTTAACTAAAGTGCAAAAAGTCAAGGTAAGTTTCTGTTTTCATATTGTACTGCTGCTGCTGCCTATAAAGATTGGGAAAAATAAAGGAATAACTATACAAAGGAAGAAATACAAATATCACTATGTACAGGTGATTTGATTGATTTTATACATAGAAAACTCAAGATTAGCTTAATATTACTAGATGCAATAAACTAGGTGAACATTAAAGGCTATAAATTAAACTCACCCTCACAACTTCAAATCTGAATTCAAACTTCTGCTATCAAATTTGTGCCCAAACTAATATTACTTAACTTTGTAAAGCCTCAATTTGCTGACAAGTAACATGACTGTGTTGAGCAATCAAATATGGAAGAGCACATGGAGAAGTGTAAAGCTGTGTTGGCGCAACTGTCCTCCTGTCTACAATTACTACTTTCATTCCCAAGAGATTTCTAAGAAGGTAACATAAGGACCGGGAAACCTAGACATGCACCAAGAACGCAAAGTAGCAAAATAAAACCTCTAAGTAATCCTTTGGGATTCTTTGCTAATTTCCTGTGTTTTAATAACAGCTAATATTTGGGCTGGGTATGGTGGCTCACACCTGCAATCCTAACACTCTGGGGGCAAGGAGGATCACTTGAGCTCAAGAGTTCAAGATCAGCCTGAGCAAGAGCAAGGCCCCATCTCTACGAAAAATAACAACATTAGCCTGGCATCATGGCAGGCACCTATAGTTTCAGCAACTGGTAAGGCTGAGGCAGGAGGATCACTTGAGCCCAGGAGTTTGAGATTATAGTGAGCTCAGCTGATGCCACACCACTCTAGTCAGAATAACAGAATGAGACTCTGTCTCAAAAATAAATAAATAAATAGCAGCTAGTATTTATTAAACATTAACTCTTGTAAGATGTTATTAGTGTTTTACATGTATTATCTCATTTAAATGTTGGAATAACCCATCTAGAGAAGCAAAATAACTTGCCCAAGGTCCAGTATTCTAACAAGGGCACCTGATATGGCTATGGTACAATGGCTTAGGGTGAACCGTTAGTATCAAAGAGTTTGCATGTTATCTAAATAAGCTCTTTAACCCTCCATTTCCTCATCTTTAAAGGGAAGACAGAGGAGGTAGCCACATGCCCTCTGGAACCCTCCCTGCCTCTGCGCAGAGCCCTTCTCCTGGACACAGATAGCTGGAGTCTTGGGCTCTCTGTGCCAAAGTCACTGGGCACCAGGCACTCCCAGAACCATGCGCACCATCTCCCGCCCTGTTGCTAGATCCGGGGTATGTCACACTCCGAGCTGCTTCCACAACCAGAACTCCCTGGCTGGGGCAGCCCCAGAGGAACTACACACGGTCACTCCCTACAAAGATCCAGCAACAATAGAGTGATCCCGTTGGGGTCTAATCTTGGAGAGACACCTCCTCAACTCTGAGGACAGCCAGAGGCAATGGTGAAAAACAATCATGAGGCGAAATCAACAGAAAATCTCTGGTAATATGAATAATCAGAATAGATCATCTCCCCCAAGGAACAATGGGGCAGACACAGCACAAGATCCCATGCACAAACAAATAGCTGAGATGTCAGAAATCAAATTCAGAATCTGGATCGCAAATAAGATCGAATTAGAATTCCAAGCAGTAACCCAAAAGCTATCTCAAGAATTCAACTAATTCAAAGGCCAAATGACCAAAGATTTTGACACATTGAGACAAGAAGTTGCAGCCCTCAAAGATCTGAGAAACACAGTAGAATCCCTCAGTAACAGAATGGAGCAAGCAGAAGAAAGGATTTCTGACATTGAAGACAAAGCTTTTGAATGCTCCAAAACTCTCAAAGAGGAAGAGAAATGGAGGACAAACACAGATCACTCTCTCAGAGAGCTCTGGGATAATTCGACGAAAACCAATATTCATCTTATAGGGATCCCCAAAAGCGATGAAGTGGCTTCACAAGGCACAGAGTCCCTTCTCCATGAGATTATGAAGGAGAACTTTCCAGACATGCCAAGAGATTCTGAAATCCAGATAGCAGACAGTTTCAGAACTTCAGCACGACTCAACCCAAATAAGACATCCCCCAGACACATGATAATCAATTTCACTAAAGTTAATATGAAGGAGAAAATTCTAAAAGCAGCCAAACGAAAGAAAACCATCACCTACAAGGGGAAGAATATTAGAATAACTGCAGATCTCTCTGCTGAAACCTTTCAAGCTAGAAGAGGATGGTTAGTGACTTTTAATCTCCTAAAACAAAATAACTTTCAACCCAGGATCCTGTACCCAGCTAAACTGAGTTTCATTTATGACGGAGAAATTAAATACTTCAATGACATTCACATGTTGAAGAAATTTGCCATAACTAAACCTGTTCTCCAGGATATTCTCAGACCTATCCTCCATAAAGACCAACATAATCCTCCACCACAAAAGTAAACCCACCCAGAAAATTTTGATCAAATTCCAACTTCCACAGTCGCAAAAGGATTAAAAATGTCCACCAGACTCTCAAAATGCTTATCAATATTGTCAATTAATGTGAATGGTTTAAATTGTCCTCTAAACAGAGGCACAGGTTGGCTGACTGGATACAAAAACTCAAGCCAGATATCTGCTGCATACAAGAATCGCATCTTCCATTAAAAGTCAAACAGACTCAAGGTGAAGGGATGGTCATCTATACTCCAGGCAAATGGAAAGCAGAAAAAAGCAGGTGTTGCAATCCTATCTGCAGATGCAATAGGCTTTAACCAACTGAAATAAGGAAGGATAAGGATGGACACTTCATGTTTGTTAAAGGTAATACTCAATATGATGAGATTTCAATTATTAATATTTATGCACCAACCAGAAAGTACCTCAATTTATAAGAGAAACTCTAACAGACATGACCAACTTGATTTCCTCCAGTTCCATAGTAGTTGGAGATTTTAACACCCCTTTAGCAGTGCTGGATAGATCCTCCAAAAAGAAGCTAAGCAAAGAAATTTTAGATTTAAACTTAACCATTCAACTTCTGGACTTAACAGACATCTACAGAATATTTCATCCCAACAAAACTGAACACACATTCTTCTCATCAGCCCAGGGAACATACTCCAAAATCAACCACATCCTAGGCCACAAATCTAACCGCAGCAAATTTTAAAAAATAGAAATTATTCCTTGCATCTTCTTAGACCATCATGGAATAAAAGTTGAACTCAATAATAACAGGAACCTGGGCAGCACCTGTAGCTCAAAAGGGTAGGGCGCTGGCCCCATATGCCAGAGGTGGCGGGTTCAAACCCAGCCCTGGCCAAAAACTGCAAAAAAAAAAAAATAATAATAATAATAATAACAGGAACCTGCATACCCATACAAAAACATGGAAGCTAAACAACATCATGCTGAAGGATAGATGGGTTATACATAAGATTAAGAAGGAAAACACCAAATTTTTGGACTAAAACAACAATCAGGACATGAATTATCAGAACCTCGGGGATACTGCAAAGGCAGTCCTAAGAGGGAAATTTACAGCACTGCAAGCCTTCCTCAAGAAAACGGAAAGGGGGGAAGTTAACATCTTAATGGGACATCTCAAGCACTGGAGAAGGAAGAACATTCCAACCCCAAACCTAGCAGAAGAAAAGAAATAACCAAAATCAGAGAAGAATTAAATGAAATTGAAAACAAATGAATTATACAACAGATCAATAAATCCAAAAGTTGGTTTTTTTAAAAGATCAAGAAAATAGATAAACCTTTGGCCAACCTAACCAGGAAAAAAAGAGTAAAATCTCTAATTTCATCAATCAGAAATGGTAACGATTAAATAACAACAGACCCCTCAGAAATTCAAGAAATCCTTACCAAAAACTACAAGAAACTGTACTCTTAGAAATATGAAAATCTGAAAGAAATTGACCAATACCTGGAAGTACACCACCTACCAAGACTTAGCCAGAATCAAGTGGAAATGTTGAACAGGCCTATATCAAGTTCTGAAATAGCATCAACTATACAAAATCTCCCTGAAAAGAAAAGCCCAGGACCAGATGGCTTTATGTCAGAATTCTACCAAACCTTTAATGAAGAACTAGTACCTATATTACTAAACTTCTTCCAAAATATAGAAAAAGAAGGAATACACCCAACACATTCTACAAAGCAAACATCACCTTGATCCCTAAACTAGGAAAATACCCAACAAGAAAAAAAAATTATAGACCAATATCACGAATGAATATTGATGCTAAAATACTCAGTAAGATCCTAACAAACAGAATCCAACAACACTTCAAAAAAATTATACATAACAACCAAGTGGGATTTATCCCAGGGTCTCAAGGCTGGTTGGGGCAAGACATGATTGCAAGAGGGACTTTACCTAACAATTGCAATCAGTGTAACCTGGCTTATTGTACCCTCAATGAATCCCCAACAATTAAAAAAAATATATATATATATACGTAAATCTATAAATGTAATTCAGCACATAAACAAACTAAAATATAAGGACCTTATGATTCTTTCAATTGATGCAGAAAAACCTTTTGATAATATCCAGCATCTCTTCATGATCAGAACACTTAAGAAAATTGGTATAGAAGGGACATTTCTTAAACTAATGGAGGCCATCAACAGCAAACCTACAGCCAGTATCATATTGAACGGAGTTAAATTGAAATCATTTCCACTTAGATCAGGAACCAGGCAAGGTTGCCCATTGTCTCCATTGCTCTTTAACATTGTAATGGAAGTTTTAGCCATTGCAATTAGGGAAGGAAAGGCGATCAAGGGTATCCACATAGGGTCAGAAGAGATCAAACTTTCACTCTTCACAGATGATATGATCGTATATCTGGAAAACACTAGGGATTCTACTACAAAACTTTTAGAAGTGATAAAGAAATACAGCAATGTCTCAGGCTACAAAACCAACACCCATAAATCTGTAGCCTTTATATATACCAACAATAACCAAGCCGAAAAAACAGTCAAGGACTCTATTCCTTTCACAGTAGTGCCAAAGAAGATGAAATATTTGAGAGTATACCTAACAAAGGACATGAAAGATCCCTACAAAGAGAACTATGAAACTTTAAGAAAAGAAATAGCTGAAGATGTTAACAAATGGAAAAACATACCATGCTCATGGCTCATGGAAGAATCAACATTGTTAAAATGTCTATAGTACCCAAAGCAATCTATAATTTTAATGCAATTCCTATCAAAGCTCCATTGTCATATTTTAAAGATCTTGAAAAAATAATACTTCGTTTTATATGGAATCGGAAAAAACCTCGAATAGCCAAAACATTACTGAGCAATAAAAACAAAGCAGGAGGAATCACGCTACCAGACCTGAGACTGTACTATAAATTGATAGTGATCAAAACAGCATGGTATTGGCACGAAAACAGAGAAGTAGATGTCTGGAACAGAATAGAGAACCAAGAGATGAATCCAGCTACTTACCATTATTTGATCTTTGACAAGCCAATTAAAAACATTCAGTGGGGAAAAGATTTCCTATTTAACAAATGGTGCTGGGTGAACTGGCTGGCAACCTGTAGAAGATTGAAACTGGACCCACACCTTTCACCATTAACTAAGATAGACTCTCCCTGGATAAAAGATTTAAACTTAAGACATGAAACTATAAAAATACTGAAGAAAGTGCAGGCAAAACTCTTGAAGGAATCGGCCTGGGTGAATATTTTATGAGGAGGACTCCCCAGGCAATTGAAGCAGTATCAGAAATACACTACTGGGACCTGATCAAACTAAAAAGCTTCTGCACAACCAAGAACATAGTAAGTAAAACAAGAAGACAGCCCTCAGAATGGAAGAAAATATTTGCAGGTTATACCTCCGATAAAGGTCTAATAACCAGAATCCACAGAAAACTCAAACGTATTAGCAAGAAAAGAACACGTGATCCCATCTCAGGGTAGGCAAGGGACTTGAAGAGAAACTTCTCTAAAGAAGACAGACACACGATCTACAAACACATGAAAAAAAGCTCATCATCCTTAATCATCAAAGAAATGCAAATCAAAACTACTTTGAGATATCACCTAACCCCAGTAAGAGTAGCCCACATAACAAAATCCCAAAACCAGAGATGTTGGGTTTTGGAGAAAAGGCCATACTTCTACACTGCTGGTGGGAATGCACACTAATACGTTCCTGCTGGAAGGATGTTTGGAGAATACTTAGAGACCTAAAAATAGACCTGCCATTTGATCCTATAATTCCTTTACTAGGTTTATACCCAGAAGACCAAAACTTACAATATAACAAAGACATCTGTACCAGAATGTTTATTGCAGCCCAATTCATAATTGCTAAGTGATGGAAGAAGCCCAAGTGCCCATCGACCCACGAACAGACTAGCAAATTGTGGTACATGTATACAATGGAATACTATGCAGCCTTAAAGAAAGATGGAGACTTTACCTCTTTCATGTTTACATGGATGGAGCTGGAACATATTCTTCTTAGCAAAGTATCTCAGGAATGGAAGAAAAAGTATCCAATGTACTCAGCCCTACTATGAAGCTAAATTATAGCTTTCACATGAAGGCTATAACCCAACTATAGCACAAGACTATGAGGAAAGGGCCAAGGAAAGGGAAGGGAGGGGGGAGGTTAGGGTAGAGGGAGAGTAATGGGTGGGGCCACACCTTAGAATGGGTACAGGGAAACTTACTAAAGGCGGAATACAAATGTCTACATACAATAACTAAGAAAATACCATGAAGGCTACGTTGAACAGTTTGATGAGAATATTTCAGATTCTATATATAACCAGCACATTGTACCCCTTGATTGCACTAATGTACACAGCTATGATTTAACAATAAAAAAAATATTAATAAAAAAAAGGGAGACAGAGATACCTAAACCTCATAGAAATATATGAGTTTGTGTATATAAAACTCTTAGAACAGGGCCTATCACAATCGGTGCTCAATAATGTTAGCTGTTTTTATTATTATTGCTACACCAGCACCACACACCTCTACACTCTATTGGTTAATAAGAGGACACCTTGATTACGATATTTTTACAAACTTTAGTAATCTGAGTAATATTTCTCACAACTTTGCTAAGTCATGTTTGTTTCATGGTTAAAAGTAATCCATTTTTACCTTCAATCTGTATCACAGGAATGAAAAAAGATTTAGTCACCTATTCCATCCCTCTGCCTCCAACTGTCAATACCGTGAGATTATCGTTATCTGAGATGTAGTAACCCAGTGCATACTTAGAGAAGTCCAGGGAGGGACTTTTCCCTAATATCACTCAATAACATGTTAAGTCACATGTATTTTCTTTGGACTTCATTGCTGTTGCAATGAGAAAATTTAGCTCTTTCTGTTAAAAGCAAAGAATGCATTTTTTTTTCCTTACAGAGACTAAAGCCAAATAGGGAATAGAGCAGTTAGTGGTGTTTTTTAAAGATTAACATATGCACATGCTAAAAATTAAATTGTCAAAATGTGTAAAGAAAAATCATTTATTTTTCCCTGCTTCAAGCAAATGAAAGTTTGTTTTTCATGATGGAAGAAATGAAGATTTGGGGGCCATGTGGAAACAAGCTGAACTAATTTATTGCCAAATGTTGCTCTGTGGCTCTGATGCTTTTCACCACTAGTCTCAGAAAAAATGACCTCACAAAAGCTACGTCTGAAAATATTAACTCAATGACAGGCTTTGGACTGTGCTCTGATGCTTAGTGGATTAATAATTTTAAATTATTTTAATGATTTTTTTCCTTTTAAAAAGCACCAGATCCCTCTCCCCTTCAAGCAGCAAAAACATTACAGTATTTTCTTCTCTCTTCTCCTTTCATCGTCAAAAATACTAAATCTAATAGTTGATTTGAGCCCAGATAGTATCATCATAGAAATAGAAATTACAATTAACTCATCAGCATGCTCCAGAGACCAGTAATTTGATTACTTCAAGTCACTTACAAAGGATTTCCCTAGATAGCGTGTCAAGAGATGAACAGCGAGATGAAGGCCGTCTTCCCTCTCTTTCCCACAACAGAGGTCAGGTTGTTTTGGGGCCAGTATCCAGAACACTAAACTAACCAGATGACCCATTGTTTCTAGTTCAGAGGACAGATTGGATGTTTTAGTTACAGAGTTTCTTTAAGAATAAGAGCCTTTCAGATAGTGGGTCCAGGACTATTTGGATCCACCACATACTAAGACTTTCCAATTTAGGGCTCCTTCAAGGTTTATCTGCCAAAAGCCTGAGAAATCTGCAGATATTGCAGTTATAGGAGGATATTCCCACATAAGTTTGATGTTAAGGAGTTATATTTGTTCTGTGACTTCTGGTATCCCACAGAAGCACTAACTAGGATGTCATCAATCATTGTAGGGGCCAACGGCAATTTGGCCAATGTCAGGAAAGCTGAATATTAAAAAACTCTTAAGGCTCCTGGAAGTGAGGTGAGGTCAGATTCCAGTAGTCAGAAAATAGGCAGTTAATACTAGTTGGGGTCCAGTTGGAGAGTAGGGACAAAATTTAAGATTTCAGGTTTTAGTTACAGGGAAGAAAAGAGGTCTGGGAAAAAGATGTCGACTGAGGGAGAACTGTGCAAGTAGATCTTAGAATCCACAGCTTGGACAGGTGAGACTTCAGGTGAGGGTGCCAGTGAAAGAAGCATCTGAAGGGGCCTGAGTCCAGGGTGCTTTTCCTGTGACAGCCATTGAACTTCACTCTAAATCCATGGGCATCTCTAGGAGACTTGCTGCAGAACTCTGGTATCCTCCTGCAACAAAGACTGCATCCCCACAGCTGGATCCAGTTAAACATCAAGTAGTTCCCAAAGGATAAAATATTCCCCAAAACACCACTTGAGTTCATTGTAAATAGTCAAAGACGTTTAGAAAATAATGACAACCATATCCTCCTCTGGGAGATCCACAGTGAACACTGATGCATTAGAGCATCTGAGAGATTTTCCAGTAGATCTAGGTAAGTACATTTAACTCGCCTCTTCCCAAATATATCTGCCTTGGGACCTATCTGTCTTATGAAACTGGTTCCAGGGAATACCAGCTTGGGCATACTCTTCTAAAGGAAACTTGGGGCCTAAGAAATAACCTGAGACCAGTCAGGGACCCCTGCCAGGAGGAGCCAGTTCCTTCTGTCCCCAGCAGGGCTGCTGCATCGGCCTTGGGCTATATGCTCTGTGCAGTTCCTGGGGGCACCACTCAACATAGACTGCAGTGTGAATGGCAGTCTAAGCTGTCTACTCAGCAGCCTTTATGCTTGATGCAACAAGAGGCTGTATAGTGTAATAGAAAAGAAAACTTACCTCCCTGGGTTTCAGTCTAAGCTCTCTTCCTACCAGCTGGAAAACCCCAGGCAAGATAATTATATCCTCTGTAATTCAGTTTCCTCATTTGTCAAATATAGATGGTAGTAGTTTAAGAGGACACATTCTACAGGGTGGACATAAAGTTTTTGTGCAATTTAAAAGAGTTGTAACTTTAAATTGTACATGAACTTTGTATTCACCCTATATATTATGCATATTACATGGTATATAACTTCTATAGCATATATGTTGTAATAATATAACACAATAGCAAAGTTATTTTTACAGGTCTGGATTAAATTAGTTATGTACAAAGCACTTAGAATTATGCTTATAAATATTAGCTATTCCTAGTCTAGTTATTACTATCATATTTCAGTCTGATGCTGATCATGCTATAACTCTCCATGTCAGCCAGACTTGTCTTTGAAAACGATGTTTTAAGCACATCACCTTAAACAGCTGCTAACCAGTGGAGGGGAATTGACCCAACCAAAAGGGGGGTTTGTACATCTGTTTAAGGGGGACAACAGAACATGCGCAGACTAGTTGGCAGTGCAGTCAGTCCCTGACTGCCCCCCTTGGTTAGTGACTGTAAAAAATCCAGTTACCTTAGCCTTCCGAGTATACTTAGTGTGTTTACTATAAGGAGCAAGGGTTAGCTTGTTTACCTGTTTTGCACATATGACAAGTTTATAGGAAGAAATTACATTAATATTTGTGTACTTTATCAAGCTAAACCTAAGACTCCCACCAGACCATTGTAGACTTTTAAGAGACTTGAGTTGTATTTGATGAGAAATTGCATTTGCCACAGGCTTGGGCATGAGGGCAGAATGCTCTGCGGATGGTCCGGCATCCAGATGCTGGCTCCTCCCTGCAGTTTACCCACAGCTGCCCGACTGCTGTTTGTGGTCCCCTCCAATATCCAGATCTTGGGGCTTTATGCACCAGTTCCCTGAGGTTAGCTGTGGGTAACAACACAGTACTACTATTTTTTCTTGTTTTGTTCTGTTAGTTATTTCCTTCCTTCTGTTTTCTTTTGAGACCAATGGAGAGAATTCTTCATTAGGCAGTCAGAAAATGCCAACCAAGTCTTTCCTGCCTGTCCCTTCCATCATCAGATGGGGTTGCTGCCTCCCCAGAGACGGCCCCAGTCTCAGTCCCTGTCATCCCTGGACTGTAATCTGAGAGATTCAGTTTTGGGTTAATTTATGAGCATAACTCAGAGGGCCACTGACTCACGGCAGGCAGTCAACATTCTGAGATGGACCCACCCAGGGTCAGCTGTCACATGAGGCCTCTCAGTGAGCTTTCAGCATGTTCAGTGCCCAGACCAGCCTCTTGCAGAGCCAAATTCCTGGGATCTAGCCAGGTGATGTGTAACTATCAATGAGGAGACTGCGTCACAGCCAAATAAGTAACTTGCCTGAGCTCGTATTCACTTTCTGCTTAGATTCATTTTCTGGGGTCCAAGTCTTGACCAGGAATGGAACCATTTCCCTGGGCAAGCAGCTGCCCAGTTTCCTCAGGATTTTGTGTATCTGCATTCCTCCTTTGGGCAAATTTTGGGGCCAGCAGAAGGAAAACTAGCAAGTTTTCTAAGTTAGAAATATGTGTCTTTCAAAAGAAGGAATATTTATGAGTCTAAGCTCTCTTCCTACCAGCTGGAAAATCCCAGGCAAGATAATTATATCTGAAATAATTTTTTACTGAAATAAAAACAGTAGGTACCAACGTATCATGCCACTTTTAGAAAAAAGGTAGAATATTTTAAAGAAATGTATTTAGGGAAGTACAAATGACTATCTTCAACACCATTGAACACTTATGGAAAATGTGCACACAACTCATAAAGGAGACAGTACATCACATTTAAAAATATGAATAACACCAAAAAAACAAGGATACAACTGCTAGCAGCTACCTAAGAACTGCCTTTGTAATTGTCAGAGGTAGCTGAAATTCAAATTATTAAGAAGAAAAAATGTGTGAGCCAATGCTGGCATAGAGTTACTTACTAAACTCACAGTGATGTGGGGCCCAAATGATATATTTGAAAGGTACTTAGATTTTTTTTAAATTATGGGTTAATACGAGGGTACATATGATTAGGTTACATTATTTGCATTTGTAAGATAAAGTCCAATGTTTGAGTTGTAGTTGAGTCCTTCACCCAGGAAGTGTGCCATCTACCCCTACATTGTACCCAGTAGGTGGGAACTAACCAAGTCCTTTCTCTCCTCCCCTCTTCCATAATTTAACTGTGTTTTTCTCTGATGTGGGCTTGTAGTTGTTGGTTTGCTATTTTCAGATTAGTACTGAGAACACAGGATGCTGGCTTTTCTATTCTTGAGATACTTTACTTAGGAAGATGTCCTCCAAATCCATCCAGGTAAATACAAAAGATGCAAGTCTCCATTTTTTATAGCTGACTAGTATTCCATGTATACTACAGTTTATTAATCCATTCATGGAACTTATATTTGGTTTTTTAAAGAGCCTTGAAATGTAATGAAGATATACATTGGTAGGGGTGGGCATGGAAGGGAAATACGGAAGTAGATGTGAAACAGGTATAATATTGGAAAGTTAAGTAAATAACACTACCTCCAGATAATGGAATATTAGCAGACTTAAAAAAGAATGAGGCCTCCTACATATACTCGATATTTCATATCAAAAATGTTGTTTTGTTCTACTTAACAGACCATTCCATCATGTTCTGTTAAGTAGAACAAAAAAAACAAGATGCAGAAAAATGTATGTATGATATCGTTTGTGTTAAAAACAAAAAAAAACTCAGAGGGTGTGGAGCAAGATGGTCAAATAAATACCCCTTCACACAAACACCAAATTCAATAACCATCCATGCAAGGAAGCACCTTCAGAAGACCCAAAACTCAGGTAAGCAATCCCAGTACCTTGTTTTAACATTGTATCAAGGAAAGAGGCATGGAATAGGGCAGAAAAGACAGTCCTGCATGGCCTACACCACCTCTCCTCCATCCGGTAGCAGTGCCATGCCAGTGCTCTGTGGAATGGAGAGAAAATGTGTGTGCCCAGGGGTAAGGACAGTGAAGGTATTATGGGACTTTGCATTAAAACTCAAAGCCACCCTGGCACAGGGGAATACAGCAAAAGGCAGAACTCTGCCTGCATTCATGGAAGGAACATTTAGACCAGGCTTGCCAGAGGAAAATCCTCTAGTTCAAAACCCGAATTCCCACTAGCCTCACACACCAGCTGAGAAAAAGCGGTCTAGGGCCTGAATTAAATTCACAAAGCAGTCTGGGCCACAAAAGCTGCAGTCCTTTCCAATTCCTGTGGCTGTATTAGCTCAGGGCCTGTGGACTTGGGGTGGATGTGACTCTGAAACACCAGCAGTAGCAGCCAAGCCAGTGCCTGTGTTATCCATCCTCCAATTCCAAGCAGTACAGCTCAGAGACAATCTTCTTCTCCTTGAGGAAAGAAAGGGGAAGGGTTCAGAGGACTTTATTTTGCAATGTGGGTACCAACTCAGCCACAAAAAAATAAAGTACCAAGCAGACTCCTGAAGCCCCAGATTCTAGGCCCTAGTTCCTGGACAGCAGTTCTAGGCCTATCCTGGACCAGAAAGAAACATGTTGCCCCGAAGGACAAGATCCCATCCTGGCAGGATTCACCACCTGCTGACTAAAGACCCCTTGGGTTTTGAATAAACATAAAAGGTAGTCAAGTAGCAGTCACCATGGGCTTTGGGTGAGACTAGGCTGGCTTTGTGCATGACCTGGTGTAGTCCTAGCTGCAGTGGTCATGAGGGAGTGCCCACATCACTCCTCCCCCAACTGAACAACCCAGCACAGACAGCAAGGGAAGAGAGTGAGAGACTTTGCTTGGTAACTCAGGGAATTCTCCTATATCTTACCCAAGTCCACCAAAATGGCGCCACCAAGAGTCTGCAGGAGTCACAGCATTACGGGGCTTGGAGTAGCCAGTGGGGAAACACCTGTAATGACCAAGGACTTAGATCGTGACACTCAATTCTCTTTGAATACCTGGAAAGCCTTCTCAAGAAGGACAAGTTCAAGTAAGCTCAGACAGTAAAAATTAAACTAAATATCTAACTCTTCAATGCCCAGACATTAACAAACATCCACAAGCACCAAAAACATCCAGGAAAACATGACTTCACCAAACTAAATAAGGTATCAGTGACCAATCCTGGAGTGATGGATATGTGTGGTCTTTCAGACAAAGAATTCAAAATAGCTGTCCTAAAGAAGCTCGAGGAATGTCAACAACACTGAGAAGGAATTCAGGAGCCTATCAGAGATACTTAACAAAGAGATTTAAATAAGAAAAAGAAAATTCTGGAGCTGAAAAATTCAACTGACAAACTGACAAACGCATTGGAGTCTCTCAACAGCAGAATTGATCAAGAAGAAGAAAGAATTAGTGAGCATAAAGACAGGCTGTTTGAAAATAAGCTGTCAGAAGAGAAAAAAGAATGAAACATGTCTATAAGATCTAGAAAAGCCTCAAAAGGACAAATCTAAGTGTTATTGGCCATAAAGAGGGGGCAGAGAGAAATACTGGGGTAGAAAGTTTATTCAAAGAAATAATTACAGCAAACTTTACAAACCTAGAGAAAGATATCAATATTCATATATAAGAAGGTCATAGAACCAACCCGATATAACCCAAACAATACTATCTCAAGGCATTTAATAATCATGGATAAAGAAAAAATCCTAAGGGAAGCAAAAAAGGAAAAAAAAAAAAAACATATAAAGGAGTTCCAATACCTCTGACAGCAGCTTCTCAATGGAAACGTTACAGGTGAAGAGGGAGTGGCATGCCGTAGTCAAGGTGCTGCCAGGAAGAAAATCCTTAACCCTAAAATAGTATATCCTGCAAAAATATCCTTCAGACTTACAGGAGAAATAAAGACTTTCTCAAACAAAAGCTGAAGGACTTCATCAACACCAGACCTGTCCTACAAGTAATGCTAACAGGAGTTCTTCAGTAGGAAAGATAAGCACCTTAATAAACAATAGGAAACCATCTGAAGGGGTACAACTCACTACTAGCAATAAGTACACAAATACAAAATAGCCCATTGCTGTAATTGCAGTATGTAAACCACTTAAATCTTGAGTTGTCTTTAGAAATAAATAGCTTTAAAGATCATGGCTTCACAAAGTATTACAGAATGAAGTGGTACATTAGCAGAAACGTCCTTGTACAATAGCTTCTGCAATACCTCATGTCGCCACTGCCTAGCTGGGGTGAAAAATCAAGTGCTGTTTGTTCTCTGAGTTCAAAACCTGAATCATTTGGTTAAAAGGAATAGAAAATTGGTGCCTTCACATTGTGAGATTTTTATAGACAAACCAAATTGTTTCAGGTTGGAATTGATGCTAGCTGTAAATTATACCCATAACGACACTGACCTCGAGGATGAAACAACTCAAGTTTTTAAGTGTGCTGAGAAATTCTACATTTATCAACTTTTCTCCAACTGCTAACTATATATAAACACTCAGTTCTCAGTGTTATTTGGAAGGGCAAGGCCTCCCTTGACCCCTCTTCCTGTGGCCGCCCCTCCCACACACATTCCCTTCCTCCATTATTGTAAGCAATGTTAAAATGATGACGGTAATAAACTCCTTACATAGGTTTGTGGGTGTTTGTTTGTTTTTTTTCCTCAGCTAACCTTGGAATTCCAGATTCTCGATAGGATTAAATAAAATTGTAGCCAAAGTCTACGTTCACCTTTGTTATTTTTGCCAAAAGGACTCAATTAAAAGGTAGTGATTAATGTTTACAAGTGTGTGTAAATTCTCCAAAGATGAGTAAGTACAGAGCAGACCATCTTGTAGAACTTCCCAGTGCTCTGGGCTCTGTTCCAGAGGACAGAGGACAGATCTAGATTTAGATGGATCTAGAGGGATCGGGATCCATCCTGCATTTACTGGCCCACATGGAAACAGTTTGGGTGTGTTTTTACATCTCCATATGCACAATGTTCTGCTCTTTTCCATGTTTGGGGAAAGCGTCCCTTAAGAGGCCAGGATTCATCTGGAACAATAGAGGAAAAATCAGTAGTTATATCCTGTCCCACCCATTCCCTGGCTGTATTCCCCTTTAAAGGTAATCCCGCCAAGTATACATGTGGTGCTATCTAGGGATGATTTGATGAGTCATATTTTAATAGGAGAGACTGTTGGTGCATTTACAAGTAATACTCAGTCTCTAGGTAATGTCTGCATCACAAAAAGCATTAAGTGCCCCTTTTTAATTTGTTTTTTCTTTCCAATTTTGTTTAAAGGTACAACATTGGCATTTGCAGGAATATATTTATTGGTGAACTTTGCTCCAAATATAACTCAGGCCATCTCAGCAAGAACAGTACAGTATTACTTTGTTGGCTGGAAGTTCCTGATCTATGTGGTAAGAATTTAAATATTTTACTATCCCTGAAGCTATATTATCTAGACCGCTGGTACATGAAGATGTTAGAGAACTATCTTTTCTTCTCAACACTAACAACTTATTACAGTGTAAATATACTTCATCAACACCAAAGTATTAGAAATAGTAAGTCAGCAATGGAAGTACCCTTAGATTCCCAAGTATCCTTTTCTTGGGGGTGACCTCTCACTAGAACAATTTCTATGACATTTAATCCAGCAAATTCCATAGCAACATGTTTTAGGATAGCTCAAAGTAAAACAAAACAAAACACTCTTCTTCCAAGGTCAGGGGGAAATACCTATGACACATTTTGCTTCACTGCATCTATTCCGGTTAACTATTCTCCCAAAAAAAGTCTTCATTGAGATCAATGTAACAGATTGTCTGAGGGGGCAGACAGCAGTAGTGCATTACTGAAAAGATGTGTAAAAGAAGGAATGAAATGAGCTGATATTGAAATTTGAAGTCATTAATGGGGATATTTTATCTGATACAGTGGCTGTATCTGGTGTATAAAGATAGAACATGGTAGAAATGGTTGATATGTAACTTGTTTCAGAAGCTGGTTTGGCAGCTAGTAAGAAGAAAACTGGGATAATCTAGCCAAGCATTTGACCAAGAACTGGATGGGAAAATAGTCATGAATCCAATAAAAAGAATCAAAGTGCACAGAATCATACATCTTTAGGATTAGCATTTGACCGCGAAGAGCTATCTGGTATAGTCTCCGACCTTTAAAACAGCTAAAATAGTGTGATCCTAATTTATATGCCTAGTATTGAAAAATGTGACATTGGAATTTACAGGGCTGTGTTTATTTGTGAACTTCACTCCAAGTGTAACTCAGGACATTACAGCAGCAGTTCCTAGTCTATGTGACAAGAATTCTATATATATTACCATTTCTGATATATAATTCTGATCTCTGCAACACAAATATTTGCAGGTCTTTTCTTTTTGAAGTCTCCCTCTCTACTTCTTTCTCTTGCCTACGAAGATACTTAGGTTCCTCCTTTAAAAAAAATAAATTAATCACTCCCTACACACCCTTTCATAAACTATTTACCTCATTCCACTTGCCACCAAAAGTGTCTTCAGATAGTTTCCTCTTGCTGGCCCTGTCGCCTTCCTCAGCTCCCATTCACTCCTCTCTCATTCCAATCTAGTACATCTCTCCCCATGAATTGCCAAATAGCACTGCTTTTTTTGAGTCAGCACTTACTCCGGGGTCCATCATCTTCTCCTCAAAGCCCACTCCTCCCTGCTTCTCTCTTTTCCTCTCTGACTAATTTATGCTAGGCCCTTGGGCACCTCTTCCTCCTCTGCCAACCCCTTGTGTCTGTTCATGCTCCATGCTCTTCCAACATCTTCTAGAATGATCCCATTGCCCACTCGTCACCCTCCTTTCTAAAGACTTCCAAATCCAGACCTACCTCCCCTTCCCAAGCCTCTCCTGAGCTCCTGACCTAGGGCTCTTCTGTCCACTTATTACCCCTTCCTGCCTGGATGGCCCCCAGTTTCCTCAAATGTAACATCAAAAACTGAACTCAACATCCCCCACAACCATTTTCTCTCGTATATTTTCTAACTCAGCTTCCTGAGTTGGAAACCTGAGCTACCCAAGACTTCTCCTACATCCTCATTACCCACCCCTCCTCCTGCACTGTTGGGTGTTTCTTACAGTCTCTTCACACGACCATATTTTACATCCCTTTCCCATTGCATTAATTCAAGCTTTCGTCATCTCTTGCTTGGACTATGCCAGCAGTTCCTTAATGAATCTGTCTTCCCTACTGCTCATTGTCAATACTGTGGCCACAAATATCTTCCTAAAAAGCAAATCTGGACATTTAGCCACTCTAACCACACAAGGCAGTGCTAGTGTGTCTCTTTGTCTATTTACCTGTGTGTTCTAATCCAGAAGACCCTGACCTTCTTCGGGGCATGAACTACTATGGGTTAAGCAGTCACTCAATTAGCCCATCAGCACAGTGCCCTGCTACTTAAATACCTCTTCCTTATATGCTGTGGCTCCAAATTCCATTCTCATGGACCTTATTTCCACACTAGCTTTGTCACTTCCCACCTCTTTCCCTACCCACCACCTCCCTCGACTTCTAGGGTTAGGCTTCCCAACTCAGCTTAGCCTTCTTGTCTCTATCATCCTTTGTGCCCACCTCTCTCCCATTTATTTTCTTCCTTGTGCACCATAATTAGTCCTTTAACTATTCTAGCTTTCCTTGATCAAATATAAGCACTAGAAGGCATTTCCATCTCTGTGATTTACTTCTGTTCTTTATACTTTGTTGAATATTTCATGATAGTCCAGACTTGAAGTCCTACCAACACATTATTACTCTTTGCTTAAAGGCAAAACAAATTCTTCATCCAGTAAGAAAACAGTCACATAGCCCAAGACCAGAAAATTAATAGCCTGAGTTGAATCCATTGGAGATTAAAGATGCATCAAGACTTATTTCCTGGAATAAACAGCATTGTTTAATGATGATGTAGTTCATACTGTTTTAACACCAGAGAAAACATTGAAAAGATCAAAACCACTTTTTATTAAACTGTATATTTTTCTTTTATTTCAAATTAACATGAGGGTACAAATTTTTAAGTTACATTGTTCTCACTTCCAAGGTAAAGTTAAAGTTGTAGTTGAGCCCTTCACCCAAGGGGCGTGCTGAACACCCTCACATTGTGCACATTAAGTGAGAACAGTATATATAGAAAGAACTATGAAATTCATTGCATTTTGTTATTTTCTGAAGTCAACTCTTAAAATAAATTCATTCATTCATTTATTCACTTATCCATTCAGTGGTGATTAGACACTCAGCTTATTAAAAAGAATTCCTGTAACAAGAATTTTACAGTCTTGGGAGAGACCTGTATTTCTATAAAACCATATTAAGATAAAGAAAGTGTATTTGAAAGTACATGTCACAGAGAAACATGCAAATAATTCTAGATATTTATAAAATAGCATAAAATCAACCTTTAATAAAGTCACATTTGAATAACACCATAGACTTTAAGGGGAATAAATCTACATTACATTAGTTTGGAATTAAATCAATTGTATAGTTGCTTCTTTAAAGACTCTAGAAATGATCACTTACATACTAAGATCGTGAGATAAAATTTAGTTTGAGTCTATTAAACATCTAAGTAAATAACATTTAATCTTCAGATGTGGTAGATTCTGTGCTTTCTCTGCAAGTTATGACTGACAGCAGAGATCATAATTATAGTAATTAAGACTTTGCTTTGATATGTCATGCATCTAACTATTTATGTATCATACCAACTATAAATAATAGCACCTGAATTGGTTTTGGGGCCTGATCAAGTAACTTACAAATAAATAAAAATGTAGCAGAACCTCCACAGTTGACCACCTCCTTAAATTGACCTAACTTTCACAGACAGGACATGCACCACACATACATGTCAGTACAGCAGGCCTATTTCCTTAAGCTGACCACCTCTGTGTGTTGACCAGTTTGTTACAGTCCCTTGGGTAGCCAACTTATAGATGTTCTACTATATTTAAAATCTGAATAATTTTTATATTGCTCAAAAAAGGGGATTATAAAGTTACATCACAGACTAGCTAATATCATCCCCTTGTCACATGAGTTTGCCTGCCCCAGGTGGATGTCTGTTTTACCTTCAAGGCTTACATTAAGTGGAAGCCTCACAGAGACAAGCCCAGGTGCTTTTCTTCTATCTAGTATTCTTGTTTGCTGGCAGAGGATTTGAGAAGCCTAAAATGTACAATTGATTAGTGATTGCACTAATCAATCACTCTGTTCTTAGTGGTAAAAAGGGTATTGGCAGTCCAAGGGATGATACGGAAAAGGAGACAGACAGAAGAATGAAGTGTCCTTTACTCATCCACAGATGGCTAGTCCCCCAGCCCCCATGCTTGCCAACAGCAAAAAACAAGTGGGGTTTTCACGGTCAAAGTAGCTTGGTGCAAAACATGGCCCCCTCTGAGAAATTCATCATCTCTGTTAGCATATTACAAAGTAGAAGTGTTTGAACAAAGAGACAGGTTTAATTTTGTTCATCCTGCATGCCCTAGGCTTATTTGACCATTGGGCCCTTTTTCTGGGAAGGACTTCTTGTTGAGTAATACCTATGAACGTGCCTGCAGAACCCACATTAGGAAACGCAGCCCTAAGCCTCAATTACTTCATGTTCTTTGGCAGGCTTGTTCATGGCCGTTTTGCCCACCCAGATTTTCTGAAAGACTATTCAAATTGAAACCTCTATTATGAATCCTTCACAAAATAATCTGCACAGTGCTCATTTTCTCTCTGCCAGACAAAAAAATTAAATCAGCAGAAGCAAGGGCCAGGCCTGTTTGGTGTAATTCTATATACCCCAAAGTAAATTATTCAGTCAGCCTTTCTGGCAGAGCTGTGTCAGAACCCACCATCAGGTGTTGAAAACCTAAAGGGAGAAAACTGGATGTGTTTATATGACATCAGTACCTATGACCCCATGATGCTGGTTTGCGTTACTGTCTGGATGCAGGTAGATGGCCCTGGTATGTCTCACTAGCGGCCAGTTCCGCAGTTGTAGTAGACAGCACTGACTGTGAGAACGCAGCCTGTGCTTAGCTGAGACTCCATTCTGTTCTTTACCTGCATGATGGCCCTAGCCAAGCCAGGCCTGTTAAACCCTCTGCATCTGATAGCTGAGGGAGAGGGAGGTCGGGTAACTTGTCCAAGGTCACATAAATACTAAGTGGCAGAGCCAGGATTCTAATCCAGTGTGTCCACTTCTGGGGTGCACACTCCAATACACTTCACTAAACACCTCTCTATGCAGAATTAATAAAGCTGATTACCACGGATAAAAGTCTTTGTCCAAATCTTTGGCCTTAGAACTTGTTGAGAGCTCATTTCTTTTGGACAAAGAAGTCATATCATAGGCTATTCTTTCTGCTGAGCATGGTGACCCACAGCTAAAATCCCAGATCTCTGAGAGGCTGAGATGAGAGGACCCCTTGAGCTCAGAAGTTTGAGACGAGCCTGAACAAGAGTGAGACTCCGTCTCTAAAACCTGGGCATTGTGGCTGTCGCCTGTAGTCCCAGCTACTTGGGAGGCTGAGGCAAGAGGATCCTTTGAGCCCAAGAGTCCGAGGTTGCTGTGCTGTTGCTATAATGATACCAGGCACTCTAGCCTGGGTGACAGAGTAAGACTCTGTCTCAACTAAATAAAAGAAACAAACAAACAAGGCTATTCTTTCAAGAGAGAGCTTGATGAGAAGTGAAGTAAACTGCAGCTCAGATTTTGGTACTGGAAGTGGGGCATCCAGTGGTGAAATTCTGTCTCTTTTGCTATACCATCCCTTGGATGGCCAGTGCCCTTTTTACCTCTGAAAACAGGGTGATTAGTGCCTTCACATCTAATTAGATTAGAAAGCATGTCCAGAAAATCTTAAATCAATGCAAAAAAATCATCCTGAAGATTACGTTCCTCTGGAAACACTTCAGGTACCAAAACCTGAATTAGTTTCCTATTACTTTCATAACCAATTTTCACAACCTTTGTGGCCTAAAACAACACAAAGTTATCATCTTACAATTTTGTAGGTCAAAAGTCGAACACAAGCTGCGCTGGACAGCAGTCAAGACCTTGGCAGGGCTGCGTGCCTTGCTGGAGCCTCCGGGGAGAATCTGTTTCCTTGCCTTTTCCAGCTCTTAGAGGTCAGCAGCATTCCTTGGCATGGGTCTATCTCACATCGCATCTCTCTGAGACTGCAGCTGGGGATCTTCCCTGCTGTTAAGGACTCATGTGATTACATTGGGCCCACTTAGGGAATCTAGGATCATCTGCCCATTAAAGTACATAACCTTAACCATATTTGCAAAGGCCCTTGGCCACACAGACCTCTTCTGCAGCCAATGTTCTGCCCACCAATCTGCATCAGTCCACCCCTCTGAGCCTTTATTTCTCAACCTGTGAAGATAGTGTCTACCTCCAAGGTGATTGTGAGGATTCAGGAAATTAGTACAAGAAAAGCCTGGAGGACAGTACACAGTGTGCAGCGGGCACACAGGAAGCGCTGTTACTATTTCTGACCTCTAATACTGCAGTCAGCAACGCGGCCTCCTCTGGGGCACAGCAACCTGCACAAATCACAGCTTCTTTAATATTGATGCTTTTAGAGAGGGAAAAAAAATGTTCCTAGAAAAAACATTAATTCATACTGCTTGAAAAATTTTATTCCTGGGAGCTGTGTGACCTCTTGCTACAAGGCAGAACTAAGGTAAGTATATCATTCTGTGAATAATGGGAGCTCATGTTTTATTTATCTGAAGCCACAGAGATGGAATTTGTAAAAAAAAAAAAAAAGTCAAACACAAGAACTGATGCAACTACCTTCATCCTCCCTTAAAAACTGAATAATCACCATGCTAATGGATTTCACTAACATCCTCAGTGACTTAGTGGAGGAAATGCTTACTTTTCTCCAGCAAGGAATACAGTGGTCCTGAACACCTCTGTGAATTGTTTTAATTGTCTCTCATGAAAAATGGAAGCCTGTGGTTAAGACCTAGCCTCCAGGGATATTTCTAGTAATGATGGGTGAGTTGCATGGAGATTGGGACACCCAGTGTTTTAACGACAGCTTCAGGGAAGGCAAAGAGATAGGAGTTTAACAGCTTTTGTAGCACAACACAGTTGAAGGCCTGGCAAGTAAGTCCTCCAAGGAAAAGTTAAAAATAATTGATTTAATTTACCAGAAGAAAAGAGTGAAAAAAAGGGATGATTTGATTTCCATGTTAAGGTGTTTCATAAAAGGTTCTTAAGTGAGAAAGATATGGGACTGCTCCGTCCCAAGCCCATGGAGGATTAAAGGAAAAACACAAACCCAACAAGCCAAACCTTGAATAGAACAGAGATCTAAGTTGATTTAGAGATGCCCTGATAAGCAGAATGCAATCTTGGAAATAATAAAATCTCTAACTCTAGTGATTTTTAAGAAAAAATATTAGCAATGATAACTTTTACCTACCTAACATCAGGGAAGTAAACACGCATATTTATGATTTCAGTGCAGAGATGCCAAAGAATGGCAAAAAAAAAAAAAATGCTAGAACAAAAATAAAACTAAGAACTCAAAATTACACTCCAGTTTTCATAAGGATAGGAAAATTTTAGAGTTTCAGTCAATGAATATTTATTGAATACTCAGTTTTAGATATTAGGTCCTTTTTTTTTCCCAGCAAGGTAATGAACTCAAGGTGTGATTTACTCATTAATCCCATAATACTTACTGGGTAGCTGACTGTTTGCCAGGCACACAGAGCAGGTAAGGCCCCTGTTCCAGAGCTGATGTTCCAATGGGGGAGACAGACAGAAAACACATAAACAGATGAACAAGAAATACACCAGATGATGGCCAAATGTTCCTCAACGACCTGAAGCCAGGAGTGTGACAGGATGGGCGGTGGCTCTGTCAGATCAGAGGAGTCACAGAAGAACTGTCAGAGAGTTGGCATCTGAGCTGGGAGCTGAGTGGCTGGGAGGAGCCATTGTGCACTTTCCAGACAGAGCAAACAGTGCAAAGACCCAAAGATGGGAGCAATCTGAGGATCACAAAGGACTAAAAAGAAAAAGGAAATGGCCGGGCCAGTATGGCTGGCACAGGGCAGACCAGGCAGGAGCAAGTGGTCAGAATGAGGCCTCCCTCAGGAGGGAGTTTGGATTTTACTCTAATGTGATAGGAAACCTGGCTCAGCACCTTTGGCTCAAGTGGCTAAGGCGCCAGCCACATACACCTGAGCTGGCAGGTTGGAATCCAGCCCGGGCCCGCCAAACAACAATGATGGCTGCAACCAAAAAATAGCCGGGCGTTGTGGCAGGCACCTGTAGTCCCAGTTACTTGGGAGGTGGAGGCAGGAGAATTGCTTGAGCCCAGGAGTTGGAAGTTGCTGTGAGCTATGATGCCATGGCACTCTACCCAGGGTGACAGCTTGAGGCTGTCTCAAAAATAAATGCATAAATAAATAAAATAAAAATAAATGTGATAGGAAACCATAAGAGGTTTAGCAAAGAAATGACTTGGTCTAATTTATATTTTTACTACATGTTTCATCCTGGATAAATTTCATAAACATAACGCAAAGTAAAAAGGCAAGCAATGAAAGCAAGTATAATTCCACTTTTATAAGTCCAAACATATGCAACAATAAACAAGGTGTTTGGAGAGGCATAAAAGTGTGATAAACTATAAAGGAAGTGAATGATAAACACACCGGTCAGCATAGTGGTTCCTGGGGAAGTGGGGGAGGGACATCCAGCTGGGGAGGGCACCCGAGAAGCTGTAGAGGTGTTGGTAGGTCCTGTTTCTTAGATCAGGTAGAGGGCACATGAGTTACTTATCCTGTCACTCTAACCACCTTAGATGTATACCATGTATGTTCTCTATCAGTTAAATATTTCATTATCCAAGTTGTGTTTTTAAATAATTCCTCTGGCTACTGAATGGCTGGGTCTTAGAGAAACGACAGTAAAATCAGAGAGGAATTAGAAGCTCTTGCAGCTGTCCAGCGAAAGGATGGTGGGGAGTGAGGAGAAGGGGAGGAGTTTTGACTTGTGCAACAGTGTCAGATGGTGCCACTTCCTGAGGCCCCAGGAGGAACAGTTGGGAAGGGAGGGAATCGAGTGTGTGCCCATATGAGTGTGGCAGGCCTGTAAAACAAGCACATGGAAATGTTTCATGGACAGTTGGATAAATGAGACTGGAGTCCCAGGGAGGTCACTGGGGGGTAGGTGGTGTTAGATGTCTGGGTCTGGATGGCTAAGGCACCTTACACTGGTCCTGGGTATTTATAATTGTCCTTAGGAACCGTGTCACCCTCAACGCTCATGCAAGCGCTGCCACAAAGTCAATAAGAGTATGCTATTTTGAAGACCTTGTGAAGAACTTACCCTTTTCCATCTTTTTCATTTCTAGATTTTAGAAATCCTAATTTTCTGCATTCTCCTATATTGCCATAAAAGAAAAGGAATGAAGCACATAGTGATTCTGTTAACCCTGGTGGCACTTCTAGGTAAGGGCATATTTTGTCTTCTTACTCTTTAATGGAGCAGTCCTAGCTCATAAACAAGATTTGAAGTAGAATACTTGAGTATTCTATTCCTTTCTCATTTTTTAATCCTTCTCAACTCTTATTTACAGAAAGAAATCAAGTCTAAATTATAGAAATTATATATCTCATGTACATTGCTGCAATTGGTGTATATTTAATTGTTTTAAAGTTATATTTAAGGATTTTTGCAGCCTGGTAATTCTATTTGCTTCATAGTAATTCAAGGATACTTTTTTTTATAACAGATAACTGAAAATATTAAAAGAAGTATAAACTTAAGAGCAAGACCATATCTCTACTAAAAATAGAAAAACTAGCCAGGTGCCTATAGTCCCAGCTATTTGGGAGGGAGAATCCTTGACCCCAACCATTCAAGGTTGCTGTGAGCTATGATGCCATAGCACCATAGCACTCTACTCTGTCTCAAAAAAAAAAAAAAAATAGCTGCCATCAAGCCTCTTGAGGGCCTTCTTCCCTGATGCTTTTCCTCCACGATGAGCAGGACCCTGTTTCAGTGGTGCGAGGGCCCACAGTCTTTCTGATTGGCCCTTGCATATTGTGTAATATGTTGTGGGTTGTGTACTGTTTTGGCTCCATACATAAGTTTATCCAGAACAAGGTAACCCAGATTGAAAGTAAATGAAAACAGGGGTCATGATACTTCTGAATTAAAATTAAGGCAGAAGGCATTAAATGAGACCAAAAGGGGTAATTTATCCTGATAAAAAGAACACAGTGCTCAAGAGTATCATATCTAATATGTGCTGGAAAATCTGCAGAAAAAAGCAAAGCTACATTAACAGAAATATAAGGGAAGTAGAAGACTTCTCTCAGCTCAAGGAAGATAAGTAGATAGAAAAATATGTAAAGACAGGGAATCTGAATACTTGATTTTGAACCTCTAATCTTGAACTCTAAATCCTGAAAACAAAGAATAAACTTTCTTTCAAGTGCCTGTGTAACATTTACAAAAGTTGATCGCATAATTGGCCATAAAGAAATTCTTCATAAATTCCAGGAAATTGAAATAGTACAGACCACATTTTCAGATCACAGTGAAATAAAAACAGAAAAATAATAACAAAAATAGAAACCAATAAATCCCTACCACCAGGAAATGTTATAATAACAATACTTTCTGCAGCTGGGTAAAGTAGAAACCAAGATTTCATTGCAGCATATATTTTTAAAATTATTATCAAAATAATATTAAAACCTCAAGTTTATGAATAATGCTGTAGTCAGAGAAAATTGATTATTTTAAGTGTAAGTCAATTAAGCACTCAACAAGTTGGAAAAAACACTGAAATCAAACTAAAAGAAAGCAGAAAGCATTTAATTAAAAAGGCATAAATTAATGAAATAGAAAAGTAGGTGCTGCCCATAGCTCAGTGGGTAGGGCACCAGCCACGTACACCAAGGCTGGTGGGTTTGAACTGGCCCGGACCAGCTAAAACAACAATGACCGACAACTGCAACAAAAAAAAATAGCCAGGCATTGTGACATGGGCCAGTAGTCCCACCTGCTTGGGAGGCTGAGGCAAGAGAGTTGCTTAAGCCCAAGAGTTTGAGGTTGCTGTGAGCTGTGATGCCAAGGCACCCTACACATGATACTTTTTTGATACTCTGTCTCAAAAAAAAAAAAAAGAAAGAAAAAGAAAATAGAAAAGTAATGGGTTGATAACTAAACCCAAGAATCAGTTCTTGAAAGATAATTAATAAAAAATGATCTTCCGGGCGGCGCCTGTGGCTCAGTGAGTAGGGCGCTGGCCCCATATGCCGAGGGTGGCGGGTTCAGACCCAGCCCCGGCCAAACTGCAACAGAAAAATAGCCGGGCGTTGTGGCACACGCCTGTAGTCCCAGCTGCTCGGGAGGCTGAGGCAAGAGAATCGCATAAGCCCAAGAGTTAGAGGTTGCTGTGAGCCGTGTGACGCCACGGCACTCTACCCGAGGGCGGTACAGTGAGACTCTGTCTCTACAAAAAAAAAAAAAAAATGATCTTCCATCAGGAAAAAAGGCAAAAGAAAAATCATAATTACCCCAAAATAGAAATGACTAAAATAGTTCAATTGACTAATAAATATGGATATAAAAACACACATATATATGAAGACTTAAATAAATTGTTTGTTTTTTAAAGGAAATAACTATAGAGGAATAAATGTACATTAAAAACTACATTCTAAAAAAGACCCTGGCCTATGGCATTCCAAATGTAATGTCTTCAAACCCTTAAGGAATAGATTATTCTGATGTTAGAACTCTCTGAGGATGTAAAAAGAAAGCTTTCACTGTTTTAAAAAACATAATCAGATAATACTGATCCCAAATCTGAAAAAGATAGAACAGATGAAAAACACTATGAACTAATTTCACTATTAAATATTAATGCAAAAATCCCAAATAAAATATTAGAAAATAAAATCCAGAGCAAATCATACTCAATGACCAAGTGTTCTTAATAAAACTGAATTCTTTGTAACACTCATAACAATTTGTACTTACATATTCTGTGTAGATGTTTATACGGTGTTATGAGCTCATCTTCCTGCCAGATTAGTTCTATGAGAACACAGACCATGTCCCTCATTTATGCTATAAGTAATTTACCTAGAACAGAGCATAGAAAGCACACAATAAACATTTGAGTTAATTAACTAATTAGTTAATTCTGGGAATCGAAGAAGTGTTCTTTTAAAAGAAATCTCTTAATGTAGTTCATCATGTTAATGAGTTAAAAGGGAAATACTGAGATATTAGTCAAATGATACAAACTTTGAGTTATAAGATGAAAAAGTTCTGGAGATCTAATGTTCACTACAGTGACCATAGTTCACAACATTGTATTGTATATTTGAAATTTGCTTGAGAGTAGATTTCAAATATTCTTACCACACAAGAAAAATGATAACTATGTGAGGTGAAAGATGTGTTAACCAACTTGATTTAGTGATCATTTTACAATACATACATTTTACATACATACATCAAGTCATGACATTGTACACCTTAAATGTATATAATTTTATATTTCAAAGATACCCCCCCAAAAAGCCAGGAAAATGCTTTAAAAATGGAAATATCATGTAATTATCTCAATAGATGTTGAAAAGCCGTGTCAAAGTTTAATATTCATTGCTAATAAAAACCTTAATGGTGAAACACCAGAAGTATTCTCATTACAGTAAGTAAGAAATGAGAAAAAAGGATGCCCACTCTTCCCTCTGCCCATCTTGCTCTTTGAGTGTTTCACAGTGATCATTACTGACTCTTACCAAAAATAATTACTAAAATCATGAAGCAGCTTTGAAAAATATTTATATTGTTTTTTATATACAGTGGGAATAGTAGCACAGAACATTGTATCGACATTCATTGTAATTAAAAGCATGCATGAGGCAAAAACTGGAAACGAATGAGAGGTTAATAAAGCATGTAGGTGGATTTTTTTCTTTACTTCATTGCTATCATGTATTGCTTCTGCAATAGATAAAAAGTAGAACTAAGAAAAAAATAGAAGTTGAAGGCATCAGGAAGAAAGAAATCTGGTTGCATGTGAGTGGTCCCCTTTGCCTGTAGCTATGATCTTTAAGAAATCCAAAGCTTCACAGTGTGGCCCTTTCAGCAGATCAGGAATCTGGGAAAACCAGAAGATCATTCTCTATCCTATCACACTCTGGTTGTCAAAGCCAAATTAATAAATAAAGTATTTATGGTCCTAACAAGGAGACATCAATGTCAATCTGGTAAAGGTTTTGGAAGGAGCTATTGATGAAGAACTAAGAATAAATTGAGAGGACCAAATTTCAAAAAATGGGTCAGCACCTGTTTGGAAAAACTGGTCTTGTTATAATGATGACAGTAACATGTTTATTTTTGGTAATTAGGAAACTAGAGAAAGGTACACAAAATATAAAATCCATGTAATTGAGCACTCTAGCACAATATGACAAATTGTGACTGATACTCTCTGAAGGTAGTTTGCCAGTATATTTCAGAAGCCTTCAGAGCAGCCTGTCAACACAATAATTCCCTTTTAGGTGGTTTTCCTAAAAAAAATAGCAAGAATGATATACAAAGATTTATGGTTCAAGAATATTTTTTATAAGAATATTAATCATGGCTTCATTTTTAATAGAAAAAATGGATACAATCTAAATATCAAAAAATAGGGAGTTGCAGAAGTAAATTGTACATTCACACAAAGGCATTCTTTACAGCCATAACAATGATGCTTTACAGGAATACTCAATGGTAAATAGGTTCCTAAGTAATGTACACTGGAAAATAGGCTCCAAAATAGGCTCCAAAGTTGCATGTTGTGATTTATTTGTATTTATAGATAGATAATGATGTGCCCAAATGTTAAACATGATTTGGGAGTGAGCATTGAGTTTACAGGTGATTTTAATTGTCCTTTCCAGGCTTTTCCACATTTCCAAACTTTTTTAAAGGGATGTGTGTAGTGTTATAGATTTTTAAAAATGAATTTTAAATTTATTGATGATCTCGATGCTAGAGATAACCATGGACAATACACGTATCTTGATGTGGTTTCCTCTGGCCTTTTTTACTTTGCTTTTGTAAGTACTTTCTATTTTTAAGTATGAAGCATTAAAATGATACTGCATTACAATTTTGTATTTCAGCCTGTCTTTATCAACCTCCTCTCCCCACCAAAAAACTTAGTTTCCTCGACACCAGCCTAGAAACAATTTGCAGTTACAATAAATAGTAATTAATCAGCTAACAATTACACATGCTTTCAAAACTATAGATAGTGATGGCTTGTTTAGAAGTTGAATAACAAATTCCAGTTTTGTATATAAGTACAATTTAAGATCAGATGGTGGTTAAATTGATGACCTTTAAAGCCCTTTGCAATCCTGAGGTTCTGAGGCTAATGGAATGGTGTGATCAACTCCTTCTCCATTAATTAGGCCTTTGGGAAACCTGGCTGTTGAGACCACAAGACCATAACTATGTTGTACTCTAATTTCAGGAGAAGTCTTTAGGAGGAAGTTAAGGTCCCTCAGGAGCTAACCTACAAACTTCAACCATCAAGTGACACATAGATCTCTACAAATGTTTAAAATTCCTAGATTAGCTAAGATATGACTATTGTCGTAATCATGAGGAAATATGTGAAGGATGTAGTCAACACATATTTTAAGATGGAGAAGGGCCTCTTTGTTCGGATTGGGGGTTTGTTTTTAGAATTTCTCACATGGTCTCTTCAGTTAATTATGACTTTTAACTGAAAGAAAATACCTAACTTGGAAATGTGCCTTAGTACCCTTCAAGTTAAAGTATATTTTCAATTTTTGGAGAAGGAAATTATAGGAGGCTCTTCCTGGTTGGCCATTATCTGCTATTTTAAACACATTCATTAGAATATTTATATATGGAAAGTACTTTGTAAAGAAATGGCAACAAAAAGTATTTCTCTTTTACATTGCCTTTGACTTACAATTATTTAATTTCATGTAAAAATTATTTTTGAACTTTCTGTAGATTTCAGCTAAATTATGGAATTATTTGTAACAATAACTTGAAGGGATGCAAGACAGAAAGCAGTATCTTCCTCCTACAGAAAATAGTGTCACCAGAAAATGCTCCCCATTGCTTTCATAGTAATAGAAACTTATCAAGTTACTTTTTCTTAGTTGTTATTTGGAACCTAAGAAAAATTTATTCTCCTAAGGGATGGGTCTCTCTTTAGCATAGAAAATAAACAGATATCGCTTATGTAAATCCCAGATTTATGGTTGACTCTGAAAAATGAGTATTCTGCCCTGGTCCTGCTTTCTGTTACTATCTTTGTCAGAAAGTATTTTTAATGAAATTTTGGTTAGTAGACGCCTGAAGTTTGTTAAAGGACTAACAAAAAGGCTCACACATGGAGACTTTGTACAGCTCTTAGCAAACTCAAGGAGTGAGTTGCTTTTCACTTCCCAGTCTTCTCATCTATTTGGTTTTTCAGTTTTCAGTATGGTTTAATAGTCATTTTCCCCTTAAGGTCACATGGAGATTCTGACCTTTCTACCTCCTTCCCCCATTGTTTTTGTCTTTCCCACTTACTGGTAAGTCTAACCTTCTCAGCATTCTTTCAATAGTCAGGGCTGGAAAATAAGCATCTTGCTCCAAAGATAAAAAAGCACCCAGTGTCACAGCAGACCTTTAGCTGATTTAGGCATATTTAAAGTCCAGCAGAGTTTGAGCCCCAGGGCTACTGCTTGGCTAATGTCACAGCCTCTGCTACACCTCCCACGACCATGTTCATCCGTAAAGCATAATTGGTGTGTTTGCTACTCTACCACATAAATGTAAGATATTTATTTTAATTCTATCTCGTGTGTACTTCATTTGTGTTTTTTGTTTTCTTTTTCAGCCTCATTGACTGTTATTTCAGTAAAAGCTGTCTCAGGCATGATCACTTTTTCTGTGATGGATAAAATGCAACTAACTTATCCCATCTTCTATATCATGTTTATCATCATGATAGCGTCTTGTGTTTTCCAAGTCAAGTAAGTTAGCATCTACATAACTTGCTAAGCTTTCAGCATTCCTGTGCTTCTCTGAGCATGAATCTTCATCAGCTTCAGATGACAATTACAGTGAGCTACAACTGATTTCTAAGGGTGAAGGGCCTGCAGCTTATCCTCAGCTAACATGCCTTGCTTTGTCCTTTGCATCCAATATTAACTTTTCCTAAGCATTGCCTTCATGTCTTGTGAGTTCTGAAGTGTGGCCCTAATCCAGCTAAGTGGACTTTGATACTTTCCTGATGCTCTTCTGCTTGTAATTAATATCCATCATGCACAGGTTGTCATTAGCAATAAATCAAAGGGGCAGGTCCACATCCAGGATTTCATTCTAAACATAGGAAATACATGAACCCTTCACCTTCATTTCTTAGCTCATGCTCGTTAATTGCCCAGAGATGGACGAAACCAGACGTTTGGCCTGGAGGGAAATCCTTTCCCCAGAACTTTGCATCTTTGGCCAGAATTTTCTTTGTACCCGTGGGATTACAGAATGATTGCTTTATGTTTCTCTTGAGGCCTAGAAGTGGTGACAGGGAACATTTTTAATTTCTGTTCTTCTATCCCACCCCACCCCCCATCTGCTCCAATCACTTCCCCTTCATTTCGTGTTAGGATTGTGCTTTTGCCTGCTAGCCTCTCTTAAATTGACCTGAAACTTTTCCGTTCATCCCAAAATACTATGCAAAAGCACCATCCTGGCCAGCTAGGAAATCAGAGTTCAAACATAAAATGAGTGTTTGAGTGCTGCAAGTAAAGTCCAATTGTTACAGCTGCTGGAGGTAAAGTCCAACTGTCATAGGCTAGAAGTAAAGTCCAATTGTTACAGGTGCTGGAAGTAAAGTCCAATTGTTATATATGCTGGAAGTAAAGTACAATTGTTACAGGCTAGAAGTAAAGTCCAAATGTTACAGGCTAGAAGTAAAGTCCAATTTTTACAGGCTAGAAGTAACGCCCAATTGTTACAGGCTTTAGGTAAAGTCCAACTGTTACAGGCTAGAAATAAAGTCAAATTGTTACAGGCGCTGGAAGTAAAGTAATTGTTACAGTGCTGCAAGTAAAGTCCAATTGTTACAGGTGCTTGAAGTAAAGTCAAATTGTTTCAGGCTAGAAGTAAAGTCCAATTGTTACGGTGCTGGAAGTAAACTCCAATTGTTATAGGTGCTGGAAGTAAAGTCCAATTGTTACAGGTGCTGGAACTAAAGTCCAATTGTGACAGGCTAGAAATAAAGTCCAATTGTTACAGGCTGGAAGGAAAGTCCAATTGTTACATGTGGTGGAAGTAAAGTCCAATTGTTACAGGCTAGAAGTAAAGTTAAAGTGTTATGGGCTAGAAGTAAAGTCCAATTATTATAAACTAGAAGTAAAGTCCAATTGTTACAGGTGTTGGAAGTAAAGTCCAATTGTTACAGGCTAGAGTCCAAGTGCAGGAAGTAAAGTACAATTGTTACAGGCTAGAAGTAAAGTCCAATTATTATAAGCTAGAAGTAAAGTCCCAATTGTTAGAGTACTAGAAGTAAAGTCCAATTGTTACAGGTGTTGGAAGTAAAGTCCAATTGTTACAGGCTAGAAGTCCATTTGTTACAGGTGCTAGAAGTAAAGTCCAATTGTATACATGCTGGAAGTAAAGTCCAACTGTTACAGGCTAGAAGTAAAGTTCAATTGTTACAGGCTGGAATTAAAGTCCAATTGTTACAGGCTAGAAGTAAAGGCCAATTGTTACAGGTGCTGGAAGTAAAGTCCAATTGTTACAGGCTACAAGTAAATTCAATTGTTACAGGTGCTGGAAGTAAAGTCCTATTGTTAGAGGTTAGAATTATAGTCCAATTGTTACAGGCCAGAGTTAAAGTACAATTGTTACAGGCTAGAAGTAAAGTCCAATTGTTACAGGCTAGTAGTAAAGTACAATTGTTATAGGTGCTGGAAGTAAAGTCCAATTGTTACAGGCTAGAAGTTCAATTGTTACAGGCTAGAATTAAAGTCCAATTGTTACAGGCTAGAAGTAAAGGCCAATTGTTACAGGTGCTGGAAGTAAAGTCCAATTGTTACAGGCTAGAAGTAAAGGCCAATTGTTACAGGCTAGAATTAAAGTCCAATTGTTACAGGCTAGTAGTAAAGTACAATTGTTACAGGTGCTGGAAGTAAAGTCCAATTGTTACAGGCTAGAAGTAAAGGCCAATTGTTACAGGTGCTGGAAGTAAAGTCCAGTGGTTATAGACTGAATGTAGACCCTGTTGCAAGGTCTGTGGAGAATTAGCAGAGAAACCCAAGGTTTGGTCACTGTTTTGTTTATCATTTCCTGAGGAGTCTAAGTGTGTTCTGTACGAGAAGCTTGCTGTCTTGTTTCTTCTCTTTTTTCTTCTGAATTAATTGGTACTGCTCCAGTATCTTCTAGGATTTAGTAGCTTTGTATTATGCTTTATAAATTTGAAAGACATATGCAACTGAGGGGAAATTACATCCTATCACCCTTGTTTCAGTCCCTGCACTGGGTACACTGTAGAGCAGTGGTTCTCAGTTCTGGTTGCCCATTGAAATTACAGGTCTGTTTGTGCGTGTGGGGGGGGGGTGTATACATGTATCTGCATGTATGCATGCCTTTGTGTATACCTATGCACATGTATGTAAGCACACACACTACACACGTGTACCTGGACTCTATCCACGAAGATTTTTTTTTTCGATCACTCTATAAAACCTAAGCATTAGTGCCTTTTTCAAAAGTGCCCAGATGATATCAGTGCAATTCACTGCTTCAGAAGATAGTCTAGTCCCTGACAGGGCAGCACAGCATGGTTGTGGGAAGTTGAATTTATGTTGGTGGCCAGAGTGAGAAGCTGAGCTCCCACATGTGCGCTGCAGCTGGAGCGCTGAGCATTGTTTTTGAAACATTAAACATTCCTTTTCTTCTCCATCTCCTTTCTTGGCACGTGGCATGTCAATGGATAGCTATACTATTCCCCAGATATGATATTTAACAGATTCTAGGTCCTATCCTAATGAATCAGCCCTAGTGTGATACTGGTCCAGCAGCTTGAATCGCTTCCAACTCAAACTTTTGTGGCCTCGGAATATGATTAATTGCTTTTCATTGTTACTGTTGTTGGTTTAAACAGACCATAAAACCTGACATCTGATCTCATACATCAGATGCATATAAGCTATGACTGCTGATTGGAAATGCCCTTTCAGTGCACTTCCTTTCCCTTTGTAGTTGTAGCTAAAGAACGTGCGTTTCTTGAAGTTATTATTAACTTATTGCTGAGTATCTCTCAAAGCCAGAGCCCAGTAAGTGCCTTCTGCCCTAGGTTCCTGAGTCAAGCCACGAAGCTCTACAATGCAACAACGGTGGTGCCAGCTAACCACGTCTTGTTTACAACTAGTGCCGTTATTGCAGGTGAGTTGGTTTCTGTACATAGGTGATTGTAAGCATGAAAGGCGTTTCTCTCAGAGCAAATGAGAGCATCAAGGAATGTTTAGGTTTTGAGGTCAGTATCCCCCTAGCCTCCACGTGGTGTCTGACTTTCCTCCATGACATCCTCCTCTAAGCCAGGTTATGCTACTTTGTATGGGGGCTCCCAGTGCTCTCTGCCTTCCGAGGTAGCTCAGTCCTGTTTTGAATCACTCTCATTGGGAGAGTTCTAATTATTACAGAGTATTTCCTTATTTTGGAGCTGAAATTCATTTTCTTAAGAATTCAAGACACTCGTCTTAGTTTAGCTTTCTGAAGTCTTTCCCTCGCCAGCCCTTCTGATAATCAAAGCAACTGAAATGTCCTCTGGAGTCTTTTCTCTGGGCTAACATTCCCAATTCTATTAACTCTTCCTAGATGCCTACCAGCTTGATCAGAGAGTAGGCTCTAAAACCAAATTCAGGGTTTTAAAAGGGAAGGCCTCACAGATGGGAATAGAAACTGTCACTGTTTTGGTCTCTGTTTTTCTACTGTTGCAATTCCTTTATTTTTATAGGCAACATTTTAAAACATGTCAGATGTGACAGTATTAAAAAGTATAAATTAGAAACTTGGTCCAAACTGAAATACAATATATTCAAGTATATTATTTCTAAATTTAGTACTGGATGCCCTAGTTCATTGGTTTATTTGATGTATTTACCACCTTCTCTTGGGAGTTCATTTCTCAATGTAAGTCTATGTATGTTGGAGGTAATGATTTCTGTTTTCTGTTTCCTAATTAGGTCATCTTTTTTTCTTCTTTTTTACATTTTAATAACTTTTAGTAAATGCACAGAATTTTGTATCCAGCATCACAATAAATCTACAACATTTTTCTTTACCCCCCAAAGAAGCCCCATACGCTTTAGAATCATCCCCACCTCCAGTCCTTTTATTTCCAGCAGTCCTAGGTGACAGCTAATCTAGTCTCTGTCTTGATAGATTCGCCTATTCTGGACATTTCATATAAATGGAACTTTACACTATTTGTCTTTTGTGACTGGATTTTTTTACTAAGAGCAATGTTGTCAAAATTTGTTCACAGATTGGTGTGTACCAGTACTTCATTGGCTTTTATTGCTGAGTAATGGCTCATTATGTGGATGTATCATAGAATAAATGATTTACCCTTTCATGTTCATGGACATTGGGTTGTTTCCACTTTTTGGCTGTTAGTTACAAGGTTGCTGACATACACTTTGTGTACAAGTTTTTGTGTAGATGTATGTTTTGCATTCTTTGGGGTACATGCCTAAAAGTTGGCTTGCCGGACCACAAAGTAATTCTTTATTTAGTTTTCTGAGAAACTGCCTGGCTCTTTTATATTATCTTATATTATTTTACACTTCCACCATCAGTGTTTGAGGTTTCCAGCTTTACCTCTTCTCCAACACTTGTTATTATGTCCTTTTGATTATAGATGTCCTATTGAGCATGAAGTGGTTTCTCACTGTCATTCTTATTTGCCTTTTATTAATATAATAATTTTTGAGCATTTTTTCATGTACTTATTGATCATTTGTATATATTTGTTGGAGAAATGTCTACTCAGATCCTTTGCCCAGGTTTAACATGGGGTTATTTGTCTTTTTTATTGTTGAAATGTAGGAGTTCTTGGTATATTTCAGATGCAAGCAAGGCCATTACAGAAATACAATTTGCAAAATTTTTTCTCCAATTCTATGGGTTGTCTTTTTCATTTTGTTTTGATAGGTTTCCCTATAGGACAAAAGTTTTTTTTTTATTATTTATTTTTTTATTGTTAAATCATAGCTGGGTACATTTGTACAATCAAGGGGTACAATGTGCTGGTTTCATATACAATCTGAAATATTCTCATCAAACTGTTCAACATAGCCTTCATGGTATTTTCTTAGTTATTGTATGTAGACATTTGTATTCTGCATTAAGTAAGTTTCGCCTATACCCATTCTAAGATGCACCGTAGGTGTGGCCCTGCCCATTACCCTCTCTCCACCCTAACCTCCCCACTCCCTTCCCCTTCCTTGGCCCTTTCCCCATATTCTTGTGCTAAAGTTGGGTTATAGCCTTCATATGAAAGCTATAAATTAGCTTCATAGTAGGGCTGAGTACATTGGATACTTTTTCTTCCATTCTTGAGATACTTTGCTAAGAAGAATACATTCCAGCTCCATCCATGTAAGCATGAAAGAGGTAAAGTCTCCATCTTGGGTCATCTTTTTATTTCATGAAAACAATGTGACTATCAGTGGGAAACCTTTTAAAGAAATTAATGCATCTCCTTATTCCCCAAATTACAACTTGTATTTCAAAAAAAAAAGATTATATCTATGACATCTAATTTTTTTTTAGTATTTTATGCTCATTAATAAAAGAAAATGAGATTACATATTGTCATGTCCTAGAATGACTGGAAAAGGAAAATAAGGCCAAAAAGAGTTATAAGAACAACATACAGCCTAATAGTTAATACTAATTAATGTGCATAATGATGTGTAATGATTGTAGAAGATTTTCTAGGACAGCGAGGCTGGGTCCTAATACTCGGCATACAGAGTAACTGATAAGTCGGGGAGGCTGGGACCTCCTGGGAGTCCTAACGGTTCCTCCCATGTCACAGGCACGTGGAATGGGATGAACCTTCTTGACTAATTTCTCCTCTCTGCCTCCATGAAAAAGCGTAGCTTACAGTGAACATAGCAGCTGTTCCCTGATTCATTTCTCCCAGTCTCAATTCCCAGTTGTCCCAAATTCATCCTATTTTATTCTTTCTCCCCTCCTCATCTCTCAGCTGCTTATTATATAGAATTATGTAGCACCTCTAACTTCCTGGCCCATTATTGACAGGCAATTTTACACAGAAACTGTCCATGTTACTGGGTAACTTGTGACCAGTCAGTAGTCTGTTAAAATGAGACACCATATTTTCTCTGCAAAATGAGTGAAGTCTTTGTTCTTTTCATTGCAATAGCCAGTGTTGGTAAGGATACAGTATCACAGGCACTCTCAGTGTGGTACCACCCTCCTAGAACTGAGTTTCATAGGTTTTATCAAGAGTTTTAAAAATATTTGCACTCTTTGATTCTATAAATCAGTAACAACAAAACCCCCCAAATAACCTGATTTATGAAATGGGAAAAGGACTTGAATAGTAGCTTCTGCAAGGAAGACACACAAATGGCCAATAAGCATATGAAAATTTGTCCAACATCACTAATCATAAGGGAAATGCAAATCAAAACCACAATGAGCTGTCACCTGATACCCAAAAGGATGGCTACTATTAATAACAGAAAACAATAAGTGGTGGTGAAGATATGGAGATACTCTAACTCTTACATACTACTGATGGGAATGTAAAATGGTACAGCCATTGTGGAAAAAAGTATGGAAGTTCCTTAAAAATGTTAAAAATAGAATTATTATATGATCCAGCAATTCCACTTTTAGGTAGATATCCAAAATAACTGAAAGTAGGAGAACTGAAAGAACTTTTTAACTGAAACTTAAAAAGTTATTTGTACACTTATGTTCATAGCAGCATTATTTACAATAGCCAAGATGTGGAAGCAATCCAAATATTCATCAACAGATGAATGAATACAAAGTGTGGTCTGTACATACAATAGAATATAGAATACAGCCTTCAAAATGGCAGAAATTCTAACACATGCTACAACATGGATGAACTTTGAGGACATTATGCTAAATGAAATAAGCCAGGAACAAAAAGATAAATATTGTCTGATTCCACTTATATGCGATATCTAGAGCAATCAATGTTAATGAGACAAAAACTAAAATGGTGGCTGGGGAAATAGAAACTATATAATAGGAATAGACTTTCAGTTTTTCGAGATGAAAAAGTTCCGGAAATTGGTTACATAACAATGTGAATATACTTAACACTCCTAAGCTCTACACTTAAAAAGGGTTAAGATGGTAAATTTTATTTTATGTACATTTACTACAATTTTTTTAAAAAGAAAAAATGTTTCTATGAGGGAACAGAGACTCCACTTCTAGAAACTAATTTTAATGACAACAAAAATACTAAAATGCTGTGAAAAAACACGTTAATGAGGCATACCTCATTTTATTGTGCTTTGCACATATTGTGTTGTGTTTTACAAGTTGAAGGTTTGTAGCAGTCTTACATTGAGCAAGTCTGTTGTTGACATTTTTCCAACAGCATGGGTTCATCTTGTGTCTCTGTGTCATTCTGGTAATTCTCACGTTATTTCAAGTTTGTCATTGTTATTATATCTGCTGGGGTGATCTGTGATCAGTGATTTTTGGGATGGTGTTGTTTGGGACACCATGAACCTACTATTGTTTTGGGACACCATGAACCTCACCCATATAAAACAGCAAACTTGATCATGAAGTGTTTTGTGTGTTCTCTCTGGTCCAGCAACCAGCCATTTCCTCATCTTTCTCCCTCTCCTTGGGCCTCTCTATTTGCTGAGAAACAACAATATTGAAATTAGGCCAGTGAATAACCTCCCAATGGCCTGTAACAATTTGGATGAAATGAAGAGTCCCACAACTCTCAACTTCAATCAGAAGCTAGAAATGGAGCCTGGCACAGTGGCTCACACCTGTAATTCTAGCACTCTGGGAGGCCAAGGCAGGAGGATCGCTTGAGTTTAGGGAGTTCAAGATCAGCCTGAGCATGAGCAAGACCCCATCTCTACTAAAAATGGAAAAATTACCTGGGCATTGTAGTGGGCACCTATAGGCCTAGCTACTTGGGAGGCTGAGGCAGGAAGGTCACTTGAACCCAGGAGTTTGAGGTTGCTGTAAGCTAGGCTGACACCATGACACTCTAACCTGGGGGAACAGAGTGAGACTGTTTTTTAAAAAATGCCAGAAATAATGAAGCTTAGTGGGAAAGGACTGTCAAAAACTGAGATGGGGGCGGTGCCTGTGGCTCAGAGAGTAGGGCGCCGGCCCCATATGCCGAGGGTGGCGGGTTCGGACCCAGCCCCGGCCAAACTGCAACAGAAAAATAGCCAGGCGTCGTGGCACGCGCCTGTAGTCCCAGCTGCTCGGGAGGCTGAGGCAAGAGAATCACGTAAGCCCAAGAGTTAGAGGTTGCTGTGAGCCGTGTGATGCCACGGCACTCTACCCAAGGGCGGTACGGTGAGACTCTGTCTCTACCAAAAAAAAAATAAGTAAAACTGAGATAGGCTGAAAGCAAGGTCTCTGGTGCCAATTAGTCAAGTTATATTCATGCAAAAGAAAAGAACTTGTAGAAAATTAAAAGTACTACTCCAATGGACACACAAATCATAAGAGAAAGTTTGAGTGGTTTTTATTGGAGATCAAACTAGTCACAACATTCTCTTAAGCCAAAGCCTTATTCAGAATAAGGCTCTAACACTCTTCAATTCTATGACAGCTAAGAGGTGAGGGGGCTGGAGAAGAAGAGTTTGAAGTCAGGAGAGGTTTAAGGCAAGAAGCTGTCTCCATGACATAAAAGTGCAAGGTGAAGCAGTAAGCGGCAGAAAATTCTCCAGAAGATCTCACTAAACAGATTTTCAATGTAGATAAAACAGCCTTCTATTAGAAGAAGATGCCATCTCAAGCTTTCATAACCAAAGAGAAGAATTCAATGCCTGGATTCAAAGCTTCAAAGGACAGGCTGACTCTTTTTAGGGGCTAATGTAGGTGGTGACTTTTAGTTGAAAGCAATATTCATCTTCTGTTCTGAAAATCCTAGTGCCCTTAAGAATTATGCTGAATCTACTCTGCCTGTGCTCTAGAAATGGAACAACAAGTCCTGGATAACAGTGCATCTGTTGACAGCATGGGTTACTGAATATGTTAAGCCCACTGATAAGACCTACTGATCAGAATAAGGATTCCTTTCAAAATATTAGTGCTTATTGACAATGCACCTGGCATCCAAAAGCTCTGATGAAGATAGACAAGGAGACTAGTGTTGTTTTCATGCTTGCTAACAGAACATTCATTCTGCAGCCCATGGGTCAAAGAGTATTTCGACTTTCATGTCTTGTTATTTAAGAAATACATTTTGTACAGCAATAGCTGCCATAGGTCATGATTCCTGTGATGGGTCTAGCCTAGATAAAGCAAATTGAAACCTTCTGGAACCCTTTCATGATTCATGGGAGGATGTCAAAATTTCAGCATAAACAGGAGTTTAGAATAAGTTGATTCCAACCCTCATGGTTGACTTTGAAGGATGCAGTGCTTAAGTGGAGAAGGACACTGCAGATCTGATAGAAATAGCAAGAAATTAGATTTAGAGGTGGAGCCTACTAAAGATCTGACTAAACTGCTGTAATCTCATAATCAAACTTAAATGGATGAGGAGTTGCTTTTTATGAATGGTTTCCTAAAATTGAAATCTACTCCTGGCAAAGATATTGCAAATATTATTGAAATGACAGCAAAGGATTTAGAATATTCCATTAGCTTAGCTAATAAAGCAGTGGCAAGGTTTGAGAGAGCTGACTCCAATTTTGAAAGAAGTTCTACTATAGGTAAAAATACTATGAAACATCTTTTGTGAAAAGAAGAGGCAATTGACATGGCAAACTTCATTGTTGTCTTATCTTTAAAAATTGCCACAGCCACCCCAACTTTCAGCGACCACAAACCTGATCAGTCAGCTGCCATCAACATCAAGGCAAGACCCTCCACCAGCAAAAAGTTTATGAATCACTACAGGCTCAGATGATCATTAGCATTTTCAGCAATAAAGTATTTTAAATTAATGTATGTTCAGTTTTTTAGAGAAAATGCTATTGCATACTCAATAGACTACCGTATAATGCAAACATAACTTTTGTATACACTAGGAAACCAAAAAATTGTGAGTGATTCACTTTACTCTGGTGGTCTGGAACCAAACCCACAATGTCTCTGAGGTATACCTGTATTAAAGACGTTTATTGTTGCTTTACTTAAGGTAAAAAAAATTTAGAGACAAATTGAAATGTCCTTAGAGAAATGAACACTATGGTGCATAAACTTAGAATAATGTGAAAACATTCAAATGATTACAAAGAAGTATGTGATGACATGGAAAATGCTTCAGAAATGTTCATTCATTTGACAAATATTCATTAGAACTGGATGTGGCTTCTTCCTGTAGGAAGTTCATTCTCAAGTGAGGAGATAGTGTCAAGGTTGAGAAAGCACCTTGTGGATGGGACTCTTGTCTCGCTCATCACAGTGACTCCGGCACCTAGCGCAGTGGCTGACACATAGGAGAAGTTCAGTAAGTCGTTGCTGGCTGACTGGCAAGGCTAACATCACAGACACACAAAATTTAATTCCAGATGATACATAACTTAAATGTGTCCTATCTAATAAAAACTCATGAAGGCTTTCCAAGAAGAAATTGGAGAAGGAGAAGAGAAAATCTCCTTGACACAGACGATGCATCCTTGTTTTCCTTCACCCAGAAGGGAAGCCCAGGAAATGAGAAGAGCCTGGGGCCATGAGGAGCAGAAGTGAGGCAGCACTTCACTTGCTAGAATGTCCTCCAGTGCTCGAGCCCCATGTGGTCAGACCAGTAGACCACAAGGCATTAATTAACAAGGGTAACAGCCTGAGTGGCGGTCGCTAGCCTGGGTGTCTGCCACATCAGAGGCCCCCAAGTCTACACAGACTCTCGGGCCAGGCTTGTACTCCAACCTAAAACTGCAGGTGGGAAATGGTCGCTGGAGTTCTGTTTTCTCGCATGTTCCACGAGGGTAATCCCAGGCCAGATAGAAAATTTCTGCTTGCAAAAGGTGTGTCAATTATGTTTATTTTATAGTAATGATAATTCCACATATACAGTCTACAAATCAATGGTTTTTTGGAATAATTTAAAATGTAAGCATGGCATGCAATATTTTTTTGAACCAAACTGAAGAATATGCATTTTAAGGGTAAATATACTTACAAAAAATAGTTTATTAACATAATTGTGAAAACCATGTGTAGCTATCATAAATATTCTTACCTCAAAATTGATTTCATATTCTGCTCCGGTTACAGGTATCATATTTTATCAGGAATTCCTTGGTGCAGCTTTTCTGACTGTGTTTATCTATCTTTTTGGGTGAGTAAATGTCTCAGAGGTAAAAGTATATGAAATTCTATTACTTTGATGTAGGATTTTGGCATTATACCTGAAGTATAGAAAATTGGAAAATAGTATAAGAAACAGCAGCTTCCTGAGCTCCTAAAAGAATCATTCTTCCTCAACACTGCACAAGGCTCAGCGTCTTTGGCTTTGTGATACAGGTGCCCCTGTGAGAGTTCTAAAACACTGGAGATTTTTAGTTCCAACCAGAGTCAAGATAAAGTCACTGTTCTTTCACAGCCTTTCTGTGCTATAACGGGCCTGCCTCACTCTTGGGAACCCTTTCCTTAGATCTCAAGCGGAGAACCATGATGCCTCTAGGGTCACCCAAAATAAAAGTCCAAGATGAGAAAATCCCTTACTTTGGCCATGATAACATCAAGCTGGTAGTGTCCCATTCATGTGTCAGAGTGTCTGTCTTGAACTCTCCTTAGAGATTTGGTGGGCGTCATTGCCAGTATTGTTTGCAGACAGAGAACAAGACTTTGACAGTATATTGCTAATGTACAGGAGTTTCTATCAAGTCCAAGTAGACTCCATTAAAGTTTAGCAGCTTCTTGGTCTGGTATTCAGCATGGCTATTGTTATGCAATGACATAGGCATAGGAAACCATCTATCCCAAAAATTCAATTTCATAAAATATTTGGTCAAGGTCAAATTTCTGGGGACTGGGAAGTATGAGTGCTCTTATGGCCAAGGACAAGTGGCTTTCTTAAAAAATTAAAGAATAAATTCTTTTTTCACTTGTGCTGTGTGACAGAATAGGTCTGGACATGCCTGGATAGAAAATGAGGCCTAGCGTCTACCCAAAGGGTTTGTTTATAGTATTATTGATCTCCCACTTGGTGAAAACCTGGTACACAATTTGTTGGAAGCTGCCCAAGTCTTGGCTCTGGGTACAAATTAAGAAAAGCAATTAAGAAAAGTTCTAGGAGGCTTACATGAGAAACTGAATGGACAAAAACAGTGTAATTTAATGTCATCATAGAATATGGAGCTCAATTATTTAATACCAGGTGCTATTTTGATGTTCTTGTGTTGTTTATTCATATTATCTTTACAGGTGTTTTCTTTCATTCCTTGGTGTCTTTTTGGTCACAAGAAATCGAGAAAAGGAACATCTGCAACAGTCTTATATTGATTTTGGGAATATTCCTGGTAAATTATATATTCTTCATAATAGAAAATTTTACCAAATTAATCATTGTTGGTATTATTTGGGTAGTAAGTTAATGTAAAACATAACTCTTACCCTCAAAAAACGTGTGTGTGAATCTTGAAACCTAAGGTGACGTTTTAAGGGTAAATGTTAATACTAATTTGTTGAACATCAGTTTTGCACAGAATCCTGGGGTTATAAAAGAGTCAACCATGTTTTCTTGATTTGGATGATTTGAAGGATTTCCATTTTAAGTTTCCTAAAGTTATAAAAGAATAGGGGAAAAAGTAGGAATGGCTATCAGCAGCAGACCCCTGCCACTTGGAGAGCCTTTGAAAAGACATCTAAGTATAGAGGGCCAGGCAGCTAAGGGGCATCGTTCCTGGGGAGACTGAGGTGGCTTGTGCACAGCGGCACCAAGAGCAATGTCCATCACAGTCACCAGGACAGCAGTAGCTTCTTCCCTTCCTCCCCACCTCGCTCATCCAGGGTGAGCTAAGAGGCTTCATTCTCACTCTCCCTGGGAAATAACTCCCTCAGTCATTGAGACTACAGAAGTGAAATCCAAAATGAAGGACATGTCCGGCTGTGCCTCACCTCCTCCTTTGCCCACCCCACCCCAGCATTCTCCAGGTTACCTGGGAATTTGGGGGGACCCATCAGTTTCCAGACAGGGGTGCAGATACTCTCAAAGCTTCCTCCACCATTCTGGTAGCACCACACCCCTGAAGCAAAAACTAGGAAAGCCTCTTCTCTGAGACTGAGGAATATGTCCCTCTCACATGAGGGACATGTTAATTCTGTGTCCTGTTTGCCATTTGGGCCATCTTACCAGCCAGGAGCATTCAGCAGTGACGTTCATGGTAAGGGAGTGCATGAGAGATGACTTGTCTGGTGAGAAGTTCTTTAGTAGGAAATAAAGTTCAATTATTTTTAACTCCATTTTCCACTTCACAAAGCCCGTACATAAGCTCAGTATCAGCTTTAGAAGGCAAAATTTAAGGCTACGTTTCTGTATTGTTGCATACCTTAAACTAAACATGGAAAGAAGACAGGCTGCTTCGTGCCCACCCCCGATGGAACCAGACTGATCTCACGCGCAGCATGTAGATCCTGCGGAGTGGGGGGGCAGCTCTCCCTGGATGTGGGGCTCGGGGGCCTTTACTTCCTTGACTTTTATCACTTCCGTTTAGGGGATGACCATATAACATGTAAAAAATGGGGGCTCAAATGTGGCCTAAATTGAAGAGAAATTATTAGGACTTACTTCTCTATAGGACCTCAAAAGGTTTTTATGTTTATTATCTCCACAGGGAAACAAATGCTGGACAAAATACAACCAGATTCCAATAGCTTATCCTATGGAACTTTGCCTGATGGAAGCGACTCAGCAAAGAGCCAAAGTGGAGAGAAGAAAGAGGTCTAAGTGCCGGGAGGGACACTGTCAGCCTGTCACTCAATACCATGGCTCAACAGAGTAGGGCACTGGCCCCATATGCCGGAGGTGGCGGGTTCAAACCCAGCCCCGGCCAAAAACTGCAAACAAAAAAACAAAACCTTGTGTTCAATTGGTGTCAACAGCTCTTTTAAACTGATAGGCGCTAGCATTCATTTCCTCCTACCCCCACCTCCGTGTCTAGAACAGTCAGGTCTCCTGAGCTTTGGCAGGCTAATGCTATCCTGGAATGTAACCTGACGTGCTTCCCACACCCTGGACCTCCCCCTCGTGATCATCTCACCGGCTGGGACTTCGTGAGGGCCTGGCTGCTCCAGCTGGAATGTTGCACTAAGACGTACATTGCGATTTGGTCAGAGAACACATGGGTTGCTTCTCCCACATGGCTTATGGTTCCTTTGCTTTAAAGAGATGCTTAGCCCCACAGTCTTGCTTCTGAAAGGAAGGTTGGAGAACATGCGTTTTTTCCTAAGACAACTTTAATGAGCCTCCCCATAAAAATCTCACCTTACTAGTCCTAAATTAGAATGGCGAATCATCTTTTCTGAAAACGAGTGCTATTAAAATCCATTTTTGAAAATGTAAGGGTTTCTTTGAAATTTAAAAATGGCATTCTATGATGGTGTATACCAAAACTAAAAGACTTAGCTGGTGGGCTTTTTAAGTGTAAGAAAGAGAAGTTTAAGAATTAGGGCTGTGCTTGCTTCAGCAGCACATATACTAAAATTGGAGCCATGCAGACAGTGTGGCCCCTGTGCAGGGATGACACGTAAATTCATGAACCATCAGGGAGAAAAAAGCATTAAGACCAAAGTTTATTTTTTAATAAAAATATAGAATGGTGATATTGTCTTCAGCTATATGATTCTCTTTTACTTGAATGGAGACTGAAGAAAAACTTCATATCCTATGCGTTTATTTCTTATTTGTTATAGGTCTTATAATTTTTCAAGTGAGTTTATATGTTCTAACTCTCAATGTCAGTCTCAAAAATCATATTTAAATTCTTAGTGATATTTCTCATTATACCCCATTTCTTCCCCAAGTCGTTTCCTCAAGGTTTGTAAATTCTAGGAGAAAGGAGAGTTACCATTAGAGAGCCAGAGCTCAGCCATTTCAGTCTGCCCACAGAGGCTCGGCGCCTGTAGCTCAGTGAGTAGGGTGCCGGCCACATACACCAAAGGTGGCCGGTTTGAGCCCGGCCCGGGCCTGCTAAACAACAATGACAACTGCAACCAAAAAAGGCATTGTGGCCGGCACCTGTAGTGCCAGCTACTCGGGAGGCTAAGGCAAGAGAATTGCTTAAGCCCAAGAGTTTGAGGTTGCCGAGCTGTGATGCTACAGCACTCTACTGAGGGCAACATAGTGAGACTCTGTCTCACAAAATAAATAAATAATAAATCTGCACACAGAGAACACAGCTGGATGGGGAGACCTGAGCTTCAATTGGAAGCCTAGGCACTCCTGTGCCCCAAACAGCTTTTCTGCTGCAATTAATCATGTATCTACTAAGATATATTTGCAGGTGAAATCCATAATAATGTCTGTTATTTATGATCTACCTAACATTTAAATAGGAAGAAAAGAGGTAACCTTCACTGTAACCCATATCAAATAATAAGCCCTATCCTTAATGACATTTCAAAACTTCTGATCAGTTCTGATGCTTACATCTTATTGCTCCAGCCAATCATCTTGTGCTTGTGTAGGTCACCTCAGAGCTACAGAGTCTGTAATCTTAACACTTTTGGGTCTCTTAGCTTTATTCTTTGTCACAGCCTATACCCTGACCAGACCAGCTGCAAAGGAGAGAGATTCACATTCATCACCAATGTATGAAAAATAACCCAGCGTCCATGTCTGGCTCCTAAATTCCTAGTAACAATTCCTACCTTTGTGGAAAATGTCACGTTCATTCAGATAAAACAGGCATATCACGTATGGCTTGTTTTACTGAGTTGGTCCAGCATGTTGGCACTGGAAGCTCAGCTAAGAAATGTGTCTGGTGCCTTAAACAACAGATTTCTGTTAACTTTTAAAATTGGTTTCGAAGATTGAGAAAACAATTAGACTGAAGAGTTTTGCTTCAAGGAGGCCTACTTGTGTAGCTACAGGGCCTGGTTTTGAGCATCGATGAATTTTACACAGACACAGTTATAATGCAGGTACCTTAGAGCCCACCAAATTTGCATCTATTAAAAGTTTTGAGAAATGGGCTCAGTGCCTGTGGCTCAAGTGGCTAAAGCGCCAGCCACATACACTTGAGCTGGCGGGTTCAAATCCAGCCTGGGCCCGCCAAACAACAATGATGGCTGCAACCAAAAAATAGCCGGGCGTTATGGTACCCAGGGCGACAGCTTGAGGCTCTGTCTCAAAAAAAAAAAAAGTTTTGAGAAACGACATTCACTTGTACACATGTTAACAATTCAGTGATGCTTTAGAAGCTTAGGTGACATATAAAATATATTCAGACATAATTTTACTTTCCATATCGCTGTTCCAAAGTAAGGGGAAAGGAGTTTCCGTTTACTGCCTAACAACTAAACCCAAGCTGGACCTCCACTTCGTGTTGTGATTTGGGGACCTTTAGCTAACCTTTGGCTCATCTGACAATTTGTCTAAACCAGGGCTTGGCAAAGTTTTTGGTAAAGACTTCAAGAGTAAATATTTCAGGAGTTGTGTTATCCATGTGGTGTTTGTCACCTGTGTCATCATGGTGCATATGGTCATGGAAAGCAGACATACACAATATGGAAACAAATGTGCCTATCTGTGTCCTAGTGAAACTTTATTTACAAAAACAGGTGGCCAGTCTATGAGCTGTAGTCTTCCAACCCCTGGGCTGGACACTTCTGCCCTTGCGATACAGCTTCTTTTCCTGTTGCTAGAACATTCAAGAGTTTAAAAAGTGATACTTCCTGGTTCATGACAAAACACGATCTATGGGAGTGTGGAACCATGTTTTGATATTTACATTCAGATCTTTTTGCTCAAATAAATTATAAATGGAAGTGATGAGTTCATTCTTGGGGTCCATGTTTCTCTCTTTCAAAATCAGTGGCTCTTTTGTGAACATCACTAACTATACGGCAAGAGCCTCACCAATCCCACACTGTGAGTTGATAATAGCTTTGGAAATGAGTAACGATCACTTTTCATGGAGTAGATTAAAAGCAGAGGCCTTTACCCTCTGATTGTTTTCCAGCTTAAATGTTTGCTTGCCCTGTCACTATAATACTTTCATTTCATTCTGTTTTCATTCAGAAGCTCTTGAAAACAAATACAATAAAAGAATTTCTTAAGCAGTGATCCCGAATCTATCCTTCAACCTTCCCCACGCCACACACTCCTGACTACTCTATTCTGTGGCAAAGAAAGAAAGGGAAAAGGCAGATTTCCAAGATTAGTGCAATTTCATTACTATGAAAGAGTAATGGTGATAATGTGTAAGTCTGGCTCCAGAGGAAACAAGTGCAATGGTGAACATGACTCAGAGGGACAGAAACGTTGAGTGAAGCTCCTAGAGCCAAAACTCTCTCTGTGCTCCTGTTTCCAAGCACGTAGCTCATCCAGGAATGGTGACTGTACACGCTGAGCCACACGGAAGGCTGCCTCCTGCCTGACAATTTAATAGTGATATGATGGACATAAATACAGCAGTTTCTAAAATGAACCTCTCCAATGCCTTTCCCGACTGCTTTACTTAAACCCCGTGGCTGGTTATGGAAACAATCCTTGAACTGGGCAGCTGCAAACCTAATGCACGTGTTTGGCACCAGTGAATACGAGTCTTTTAGTGAGGTTGCTAGATAAACACCACACATTTTGAACTATTAGAACAAGATCTCAAAATTGAACCCAACATGATTGTGTGGGGAATTTAGAGGCTGCTTCTAATCATTAGACTCATCAACAGTCTGGCTCTTATTATGACCATCTTGAAGTAAAAAAATAAAATGACATTCTGCACATACACATTTTCCATGCAAATATAGACCAGTCTTGGGCTATTAAGCATAGCATTTTAGCAATTGTGGTAAATGCAGGGAAGAGCCTTCCCACCCAGGAATTCTTGAGTGTGTTCCCTTTCTTGCCAGCCTCAGGGTACCACACAACATGCTGTCCTGTGCCAGGAGAGCAAATCAGTTACAGGAGCCATGGCCCGCCCAAGCAAACTTTTTTCTTTTTTGCTAAAGAGGGAGAAAACTCCTCCTTTAATGTTGGTCCTTATTGAGAGTTAATGAGTCCCAACCACAATGTAAAAGAGGAATATCGATTCTGATATCAAACAAACATGGTGTTTCAGGGTGCACCCAGCTGGACCCAGGCACTGCCAAAGGTTTCATGGAGTTCCAGGCAAAATGCAAGGTAGTCTCCGTGTTCCAGAAAAGAATCTCTTTCTCAGGGAGCTGGCAAGTTAACCAAGAAGGAACCCAGGCTTTCCTGATGGGACCAGCATGCAAGGACCAAAGCCACTTTGCACATTTGAGCTGCTGCTATCCAGACATGAGCCATCCTTCCAACATGTACACATCCCACTTTCAAACCTTTTCTTCATGGTTCTAATTTGAAAACCAACCTCAGAAATTTTCTGAGGCTTAGGGCTCTACTCCCTCTGTCCAAAGCACCTCACCTAAACCTTCTAAACAATAAACAGGAACAAGGAGATGAATCAGCTCGAGAACTCTTCATCTGGGGACTCAAAGCTTGGGTGGTTTGCCTAATTACGGATTACAAACCCAATTACCACATCCCTCAAACTCAGCAAATGTTCATTAATTCACTCAAACATACTTGATCACTTCCTATTTTCAATGTAATGTGTTCAGGTATTTTTTTAAAAAATAGACTTTATTTTTATAGAGCAGGTTTAGGTTCACAGTGAACAGAATGTACAGAGAACTCCCCATCTACCTCCCACCCTCACACGTGCACAGGCTCCCCCCTGAGCATCTCCCACCAGAAAAGCACGTCTGTTACAATTAATAATGGTACAACTGCATTGACACATCACCACCCAAAGTCCCTAATTGCACCGGGGTTCACTCCTGGTGTTGGAAATTCCACAGGTTTGGACAAGTGTGCAGTCTTGGGTAGATTTGTCTCTCCCAATCCCTAGCAACCACTGATCTCTTCACTGTCTCCAAAGTTTTGCCTTTTTCAGAATGTCATGTGTTGTAAACACGTAGTATGTAGCCTTTTTGGATTGGCTCTTCACTTAGTAATGTGGATCTAAGGGTCTTCCATGCCTTTTCGTGGCTTGAAAGCACATTTCTGTTTAGTGCTGAATGGTGTTCATTGACCAGATGTATCACAGTTTATACATTTCATCTTTTGAAACACATCTTGGTTGCTTCCAAGTTTTGGCAGTTTAAGGTTATTAGGAATATAAGACTGAATAGATGTGAAGACGAACTCTTAATGAGTGTACTGTCTAGTCAGATAAACAACAGCTATCATTTACTGAGTCCTTACTATGTGACATGCACTGTGCTAAGTCTTTTACTTGTGGTATTCAATTCTTACAAATTTTCCGTCAGGGAGGTTCTTTTTTTTTTTTTTTTTTTTTATTGTGGATTCATTGAGGGTACAATAAGCCAGGTTACACTGATTATAATTGTTAGCTAAAGTCCCTCTTGCAATCATGTCTTGCCCCCATAAAGTGTGACACACACCAAGGCCCCACCCCCCCGTCCCTCTTTCTGCTTCCCCCCCCATAACCTTAATTGTCATTAATTGTCCTCATATCAAAACTGAGTACATAGGATTCATGCTTCTCCATTCTTGTGATGCTTTACTAAGAGTAATGTCTTCCACTTCCATCCAGGTTAATACGAAGGATGTAAAGTCTCCATTTTTTTTAATGGCTGAATAGTATTCCATGGTATACATATACCACAGCTTGTTACTCCATTCCTGGGTTAGTGGGCATTTAGGCTGTTTCCACATTTTCGCAATTGTAAATTGAGCTGCAGTAAACAGTCTAGTACAAGTGTCCTTATGATAAAAGGATTTTTTTCCTTCTGGGTAGATGCCCAGTAATGGGATTGCAGGATCAAATGGGAGGTCTAGCTTGAGTGCTTTGAGGTTTATCCATACTTCCCTCCAGAAAGGTTGTACTAATTTGCAGTCCCACCAGCAGTGTAAAAGTGTTCCCTTCTCTCCACATCCATGCCAGCATCTGCAGTTTTGAGATTTTGTGATGTGGGCCATTCTCACTGGGGTTAGATGATATCTCAGGGTTGTTTTGATTTGCATTTCTCTAATATATAGAGATGATGAAAATTTTTTCATGTGTTTGTTAGCCATTTGTCTGTTATCTTTAGAGAAAGTTCTATTCATGTCTCTTGCCCATTGATATATGGGATTGTTGGCTTTTTTCATGTGGATTAATTTGAGTTCTCTATAGATCCTAGTTATCAAGCTTTTGTCTGATTGAAAATATGCAAATATCCTTTCCCATTGCGTAGGTTGTCTCTTTGCTTTGGTTATTGTCTCCTTAGCTGTACAGAAGCTTTTCAGTTTAATGAAGTCCCATTTGTTTATTTTTGTTGTTGCAATTGCCATGGCAGTCTTCTTCATGAAGTCTTTCCCCAGGCCAATATCTTCCAGTGTTTTTCCTATGCTTTCTTGGAGGATTTTTATTGTTTCATGCCTAAAATTTAAGTCCTTTATCCATCTTGAATCAATTTTTGTGAGTGGGGAAAGGTATGGGTCCAGTTTCAGTCTTTTACATGTAGACATCCAGTTCTCCCAACACCATTTATTGAATAGGGAGTCTTTCCCCCAAGGTATGTTCTTGTTTGGTTTATCGAAGATTAGGTGGTTGTAAGATGTTAGTTTCATTTCTTGGTTTTCAATTCGATTCCAAGTGTCTATGTCTCTGTTCTTGTGCCAGTACCATGCTGTCTTGAGCACTATGGCTTTGTAGTACAGGCTAAAATTGGTATGCTGATGCCCCCAGCTTTATTTTTGTTACTAAGAACTGCCTTAGCTATACGGGGTTTTTTCCGGTTCCATACAAAACGCAGAATCATTTTTTCTAAATCTTGAAAGTACGATGTTGGTATTTTGATAGGAATGGCATTGAATAGGTAGATTGCTTTGGGAAGTATAGACATTTTAACAATGTTAATTCTTCCTGTCCATGAGCATGGTATGTTCTTCCATTTGTTAATATCCTCTGCTATTTCCTTTCTGAGGATTTCATAGTTTTCTTTATAGAGGTCCTTCACCTCCTTCGTTAGGTATATTCCTAGGTATTTCATTTTCTTTGAAACTATGGTGAAGGGAGTTGTGTCCTTAATTAGCTTCTCATCTTGACTGTTATTGGTGTATACAAAGCCTACTGACTTGTGGACATTGATTTTATATCCTGAAACATTACTGTATCTTTTGATGACTTCTAGGAGTCTTGTGGTTGAGTCTTTAGGGTTCTGTAAGTATAAGATCATGTCGTCAGCAAAGAGGGAGAGTTTGACCTCCTCTGCTCCCATTTGGATTCCCTTTATTTCCTTGTCTTGCCTAATTGTATTGGCTAGAACTTCCAGCACTACGTTGAATAGTAAAGGTGACAGAGGACAACCTTGTCTGGTTCCAGTTCTAAGAGGAAAAGCTTTCAGTTTTACTCCCATCAGTAAAATACTACCTGTGGGTTTGTCATAGGTAGCTTCAATAAGTTTTAGAAATGTGCCACCTATGCCTATACTCTTCAGTGTTCTAATTAGAAAAGGATGCTGGATTTTATCAAATGCTTTTTCTGCATCTATTGAGAGGATCATGTGATCTTTATTTTTGCCTCTCTTAATATGGTGGATAACGTTTATGGACTTGCGCATGTTAAACCAGCCTTGCATCCCTGGGATGAAGCCTACTTGATCATGATGAATGACTTTTTTGATGATAAGCTGTAATCTATTGGCTAGGATTTTGTTGAGAATTTTTGCATCTATATTCATGAGTGAGATTGGTCTGAAATTCTCCTTTTTGGTTGGGTCTTTTCCTGGTTTTGGTATCAGGGTGATGTTTGCTTCATAGAATGTGTTGGGGAAGATTCCTTCTTCCTCAATTTTTTGGAATAATTTCTGCAGTACAGGAATAAGCTCTTCCTTGAAGGTTTGATAGAATTCTGGAGTGAAGCCATCTGGACCAGGGCATTTTTTGGTTGGAAGATTTTTTATTGTTTCTTTGATCTCAGTGCTTGAAATTGGTCTGTTCAGGAGGTCTATTTCTTCCTGGCTGAGTCTAGGGAGAGGGTGTGATTCCAAATATTGATCCATTTCCTTCACATTGTCAAATTTCTGGGCATAGAGTTTCTGGTAGTATTCAGAGATGATATCTTGTATCTCTGTAGGATCAGTTGTTATTTCCCCTTTCTCATTTCTGATTGAGGTTACTAGAGATTTTACTTTTCTATTCCTCGTTAGTCTGGCCAGTGGTTTATCTATTTTATTTATTTTTTCAAAAAACCAACTCCTTGTTTCATTAATTTTCTGAATGATTCTTTTGTTTTCAATTTCATTGATCTCTGATTTGATTTTGGATATTTCTTTTCTTCTACTGAGTTTAGGCTTAGATTGTTCTTCTTTTTCCAATTCCATAAGATCTCTTGTGAGATTGTTGATGTGCTCTCTTTCTGTTTTTCAAATGTAGGCATCTAAAGCGATGAATTTTCCTCTCAAAACTGCTTTTGTAGTATCCCACAGGTTTTGGTAGCTTGTGTCTTCATTGTTGTTATGCTCAAGGAAGTTAATGATTTCTTGTTTTATTTCTTCCCACACCCATCTGTTATTCAACAGAAGATTGTTTAATTTCCATGCCTTTGGGTGGGGTCGAGCATTTTTGTTAGAGTTGAGTTCCACCTTTAGTGCCTTATGGTCTGAGAAGATACAAGGTAAAATTTCAATTCTTTTGATTCTGTTGATATTTGTTTTGTGTCCCTGGATATGATCAATTTTGGAGAATGTTCCATGGGGTGATGAGAAGAATGTATATTCTTTATCTTTGGGGTGGAGTGTTCTATATGCGTCTATCAAGCACAGTTGTTCTAGGGTCTCATTTAAATCTCTTATATCTTTGTTTAATTTCTGTTTAGAGGATCTGTCCAGCTCTGTAAGAGGAGTGTTAAAGTCCCCTGTTGTGATGGTATTATCAGATATCATATTGCTCAGACTGAGTAAGGTCTGTTTCAAGAATCTGGGAGCATTTAAATTGGGTGCATAAATATTTAGAATTGAAATGTCTTCTCGTTGTATTTTTCCCTTGACCAATATAAAGTGACCATCTTTGTCTTTTTTGACTTTAGTTGCTTTAAATCTACATGTATCTGAAAATAAGATTGCAACTCCTCTTTTCTTCTGAATTCCATTTGCCTGAAAACTTGTCTTCCAACCCTTGACTCAGAGCTTTAATTTGTCTTTTGAAGCCAGGTGTGTTTCTTGCAGACAGCAAATGGATGGCTTGTGTTTTTTAATCCAGCCAACCAATCTATGTCTCTTCAGTGGGGAATTCAAGCCATTAACATTTATTGAGATAATTGATAAGTGTGGTAGTATTCTATTCGTCTTATTTGGTGAGAGTCCATTGCTTAGTTTTATCTTTTGCATCAGTGTGGAGGTTTGGTTCTGTCCTTTGATTTCTGAGTTCTTACTTTGCTGCTGATCCATTGTGGTGGTCAGTGTGCAGAACAGGTTGAAGTATTTCCTGTAGAGCTGGTCTTGTGGCAAATTTCCTCAATGTTTGTATATCCGTAAATGATTTGATTTCTCCATCAATTTTGAAGCTTAGCTTAGCAGGGTACAGAATTCTGGGCTGGAAATTGTTCTGTTTAAGTAGATTAAAGGTAGATGACCATTGTCTTCTTGCTTGGAAAGTTTCATTAGAGAAGTCTGCGGTCACTCTGATGGATTTGCCCCTGTAGGTCAACTGGCGCTTACTCCTGGCAGCTTGAAGAATCTTTTCTTTTGTCTTGACTTGGGACAGGTTCATCACAATGTGTCTTGGAGAAGCTCGGTTAGAGTTGAGGCGTCCTGGGGTCCGATATCCCTCTGAAAGCAGTGTGTCAGAATCTTTGGTGATATTTGGGAAATTTTCTTTTATAATATTCTCTAGTATGGCTTCCATTCCTCTGGGGCATTGTTCTTCCCCTTCTGGAATTCCTATAATTCGTATGTTGGAACACTTCATAAAGTCCCATAATTCTGACAGTGAACATTCTGCTTTCTCTCTCTTCTTTTCTGCCTCTTTTACTATCTGAGTTATCTTAAGAACTTTGTCCTCTACCTCTGAAATTCTTTCTTCTGCATGGTCTAACCTGTTGCTGATACTTTCCATTGCATCTTTAAGTTCCCTAATTGACTGTTTCAGTTCCTTCAGCTCTGCTATATCCTTTTTATATTCTTCATATCATTCATCTCTTATTTGATTCTGTTTTTGGATTTCCTTTTGGTTATTTTCCACTTTATTAGCAGTTTCCTTAATTGTTTCCATCATTTCTTTCATTGTTTTCAACATGTGTATTCTAAATTCCCTTTCTGTCATTCCTAACATTTCTTTATAGGTGGAATCCTCTGCAGTAGCTACCTCATGTTCCCTTGGTGTGGTTGTTCTGGACTGGTTCTTTATGTTGCCTGGAGTTTTCTGCTGATTCTTCCTCATCAGTGATTTCTTTTATCTGTTTCCTTGCCCTAATTTTCCTTTCACTTCCTCTTGCTCTTTAAGTTCTCGTGCCTGTGGACATTTTTCCACTGTTTTAGTCCTCCTCTTGGGGTCCAGAAGTCTCTCGCTGACTCCCTGTATCCTCACAGGGGTGATGATAGGCAGATCCCACCAGCCAGAGATGCCTGGAGTCCTATCTCCCCAGACTCATGGTGCCCAGATGCAAGGAAGCTGTTACTCGGCCACCATTTGCTCCGCCTCTCCCATCAGGGAGGTTCTTACCCCCACTTTACAGATTAGAAAACCTGGACAAGAGGCAGGTCAGGGACTAGGACTGAGGCACAAAACTTACAAAAGTTTATGAAAGTCTTGCATGAAGGGGGGTGAAAGGGATGCCCCTGCATTTGTGGCATCCTGAGCATGAGTGTTCCCTTAAACTCTGTGTCCTAGGCACATTACTGTGTTCTGACCCTGGCAAGAGGAATTAAGGGACTGGCCAGTATCATTCAGCTGGCAAGTGGCAACACTGGGATTTGAGTCCACAGCATCTAATTCTAGAACCCACAGTCCTAGCACTGGTGCTAAAGTGGCTACGCTGCATAACAGACTGTCAAAAATGCCTGAAGATACTTGAAAAGAGGACATGGAAACTAAGAGGCAAAGAAGTTCTAGAGGACAGTCTTCCAAGGCATTGAAGACTGTAGGGGTTAAATGGTAACCCCCCAAACGATGCGTCTACCTCCTATACCTTGCAACCTGTGACTGTGACCTTACTTAGAAAAATCTTCTTTGCTAAAGTAATTAACTTAGGACTCTTGAGAATGTCATCAACCCAGACTGCCTGGGTGGCACCTAAATCAAATAACATGTCCTTATGAGAGACAGAAGCGGAGACAACACACAGAGAAGGCCTTGTGAAGACAGGGGCGGAGAGATTGGAGTCATGAAACCACATGCCAAGGTTTGCCTAGAGCCACCAAAAACAGAAAGAGACAAGGAAAGGTTCTCCCCTATAGCCTCCAGAGGGAGCACAGCCCTGCCAATACCTTGATTTCAGAACTCTGACCTCCAGAATTATAAGAGAATAAATGTCTGTTGTTTCAAGGCACCAAATTTGTGGGCATTTGTTGTGGAAACCCTAGGATTGAGCTTGTCTTTGAAGCTCATGTAAAATTGGGACATAGTAGGAAGCCCCATGAGCAAAGAAGACACTCTGCTCCCAGTAAGCCTGGCAGACATCCACAATGGAGTCATATGAAGAAGACCCCTGGTCAGACTAGAAAGCCAGATTGGAAGGCCTCGAATGGGCAGCTGTCATGTAGAGTCAAGAGTTTGACTTGATTTGGGAGATCTGTGATGGTATTAACTTCATTTCTAGGGTTGCAGGATGGACATAAGGACATAATCAGTGTCTTTTCAAACATTCCCCTATTAAGATTTAAGGGCATTCCTCAGTAGCTTCCTTAGGCATTCACTATCCATATAAGATGTGTTCAAGAAACAACAGCTGAATTCCAGTTTTGTCTTTGTGGCCCATCACATCCTATCAGAAATAACCAAGTGTACCTGGACTATAAGCTGGACAGTGACCTCTGAGATGGCCTTGAGCAAAACAGCTGTGCCCCAGAAGGATGTGCTAGGCTAGCCAGAGCCTCGCCCTTCAGAACTCAGGTTGGAAGGCATGGAAAGACTCAAGGCGTTAAGAGCAGGACTAATGCTGAAGTCTTGCTGGAGAGGTGTAAAGGTAGAAGGAGATCACAAAGGAGGATGGGCAAGCCAAGGTTAGTAGTAAACTGAAGTTACAAGGAAGAGGGAACCATAAGAGTAAAGGGCTAAGAGCCAAATCTGTTGGCAGAGGAAGGGGAAGTAATAGTGCTCACACCTGTAATCGTAGCAGTCTGGGAGGCTGAGGTGGGAGGATTACCTGATGTAAGGAGCTCAAGACCAGCCTGAGCAAGAGTGAGACCCCGTCTCTACTAAAAATAGAAAAATTAGCTGGGAATTGTGGTGGGCACCTATAGACCCAGCTACTTGGGAGGCTGAGATAGACAGATCACTTGAGCCCAGAAGTTTGAGGTTGCTGTTAGCTAGGCTGATGCCATGGCACTCTACCCAGGGAGAGAGTGAGACTCTGCCTCAAAATAAATAAAAAAATACAAATAAATAAATGGAAAAGAAAAGGAAAATAGCATGAGAGAAACAGAGACTCTGACAGGGGTGACCAGAAAATCTGCCGAGTATTGCAGAGAAGACCAGGGTCTAGCTCAAGGAGGCCCCAGGCAGGTAAAATTCACACACAACATGCTTACAACAGCCCACCCTCCTCCTACTAGCTAGAGACACTATTCCTGGCCACCAAAAGGACCTGACTGTCAACTGGGGGTGGGATAGGGAAGGAGGAATCAGTGGGTTTCCAGAAAACAATAGTTAGATCAGGCTGCTGACATCATAAAGAGTAAGGCTGAGCCCATTTAAGAAATGCTTTATGAAAGCCAGGAGGTCTTTCTAGTATTCAAATTACAGTGCAGAACTGTTCCATGAGTGGCCATAAGTGGTAGGTGACAATCTTGAGATAGAGGACAGATGAAGGTGGAACCCAGAAAATGACCAGAAGTCTCTAGTAGATCCCAGGCTTACTATTTATTTACTTATTTATTTAAAATAGTGTTTCACTCTGTCACCCAGGCTGGAGTGCAGTGGTGGCATCATAGCTCACTGCAGCCTCAAATTCCTGGGCACAAGCAATCCCTCTGCCTCAGCCTCCAGAGTAGCTGGGACTACAAGCACCCACCACTACACCCAGCTAATTTCTTAATTTTTGTAGAAACAGAGTCTTACTATATTGTCCAACCTCATCTTGAACTGCTGGCCTCAAGTGATCATCCCATTTTGACCACCATGCCCAGCCCCAGGATTACTCTTAATAAGCATTATAATCTTGTTATTTTTAAAAGATATGTACAGCAACCCCAATGTGTGGTCATTTAATAATGGCCAAAGCATCCACCGAGAGAGGCCAGTTCAGAAAGTGACACCAAGAGGAGGAGGGCAAGATGGCCGACTGAAGCCAGCTTTTGGCAGAGGCTCCCATCCAGAGGGAGAAATATTGGCCAAAAATAACCCAATAAAGCAGAAGATCGGGAGCTGAGGTAATAAGCTGCAACTCCAAGGAAACAAATTTCAGGTACAAAACCCATCCCAAAGAGGACAGGAATCTTTCCTCTCCCACCCAGGAGAGTGGCTTGAGGCAAGTAGAGAACAGAGGACCTTTTGTTTCACCAAAGGGGAGGGAACGACTAAGGGCCAGGACTCCCTCCCTGGAGAGATACCGCTGCAAGCCTAGGCAGTCTCTTGCCTGGGCCAAAAGTTGATCTAATATTCTCCCTATCTTCCTGAACTCCCAATCCACCCCTCCCCCATCTCCTGGCAGTCTGGAAAACTATCACCTGCAAAATCCCAAGCGTTTGGCAGATTTTTGCTAGGGTGGGGCACCTTATGAGCTGTGGGGCAGTTGTGCTGAAACCATAACTTCAATAGAGGCGGGGAGTCACAAGGGGAGAGAGACTTGCCCCATGTTGGAAAGAGCATCACTTGGACCTGTGCTACCCACCACTGGGGACCACAGCCCACTGGCTCCCCAGCTCAGCAGCCCATCGTTGGTGGCTCAGCTCCCGGCTGGGCTCCTGTGACCAGCAGCCATGGCAGCAACTCCCACCCGGCTCTTTGACCCATGCAGCAGTGACTCCCGCTCAGTGTTTGTGACCCGTGGCCACAGGCCAGAGACTCCCACCAGGCTCCTGTGACCTGGGGCTGGAGCCAGCAACTCCACCCTTCAGCTCCCCACCCTCCTGAGACTGCAGCCCAAGGCCAGCAACTCCTGCCCAGCTCCTGTGACTCTTGAGGCCCCCCAAAGCTGGTGACTCTGCCCTCTGACTTCCCTCCTGGCTCCTATAACCCTTGCAGCCAGTGGCAATGCCCTCCAGCTCCCCACCAGCTCCTACGACCTGCACACAGTAGTGCCCCAGATCGGCACACCACCCCCAACAGTGGAAGCACCACCCCTAACATTGGTGGCAGCTCCATGGTCCCTCCCACTGGGGTCAAATTGAGCTGCCAGTGGACCCCCGCTTCCTAGATGCTGAAGACCTTTTGAACTCTCCCACCTGATCGGTGTTTGTGTGGAGTGGGACAATTGGTTTGGAACTCTTAACCTAGGCTGATCACCTGGGGACCCACCAAGGTTGTATCCTGGTTGTGTTGTTGTAGGAGTGTGGAATTCTCTGCTTCCAGTTGTTGCCTGTGGGGAGGAAAAAGGGTGTCTTAGTTGCTATATATCTTCACAGCTGAGGTTTCAGCCCAAAGCCACTGATTCACTAGGATTGGACAGAGACTAGCTGAATACCAGTCAGCGCCATCTAGCCCCACCACACCAAGCAGGTCCCCAGAGTTTCAGGCTGTAGTTCTGAATGGGACCTTTGGAAAGCTCTAAGGGAAAAGGTGCAATCACCAGTCCAAGTTCTTTGGTAAAGGGCTGGTTAATTACAACTCCAGGAGCCCTCAATAAATTTCACCTTGCCAGCTTCTCTAGCCAAACGGTGAAAAATAACCATAGGGCAGAATCAGCAGAAAAACTCTGGCAATATGAGTAATCATAGTAGATCAACTCCCCCAAGGAATGACAAAGGAGACACAACAGAAGATCCCATTTATAAATAAATAAATGAGATGTCAGAAATCGAATTCAGAATTTGTATTACAAATAAGATTAACAGAATGGAGGTAAAGATGGAATTAGAAATTCAAGGAGCAATTCAAAAGTTGTCTCAAGAGTTCAATGAATTCAAAGACAAAATCACCAGAGATTTTTGACACATTGAGGCAAGAACTTGTAGCCCTCAAAGATCTGAGAAATACAGTAGAATCCCTCAGTAACAGAATGGAGCAGGCAGAAGAAAGGATCTCTGACATTGAAGTCAAATCTTTTGAACAAACAACTATATAAGCTGTGGTCTCAGCTGCGGCTCCTCTTCAAAGAGGAAGAGCAGTGGAGAGCAAAAATGGATCATTCCCTGAGAGAATTGTGGGCCCACTCCAAAAGAGCCGAACATTTGCCTCATAGGAATTCCTGAAGGAGGAGAGGATGGTCCAAAAGGCACAGATACTCTACTCCAAGAGATAATTGAGGAGAATTGAAATTCAGATAGCAGACAGTTTCAGAACCTCAGCACAACTCAACCCAAGTAAAGCATCTTCTAGATACATTGTAATTAACTTCACCAAAGTTAATATGAAGGAGAAAATCCTGCAAGCAGCCAGACCTAAGAAAATCATAACCTACAAGGGGAAGCATATTAGAATGACTGCAAATCTCTCTGCTGAAACTTTTCAAGCCAGAAGAGGATGGTCATTGACCTTCAAGCTCCTAAAACAAAACAACTTTCAGCCCAGGATCCTGTATCCAGCTAAATTGAGCTTCATTTATGATGGAGAAGTTAAATACTTTAATGACATACACATGTTTAAGGAATTTGCCATAACCAAACCAACTCTTCAGGATATCCTTAGACCCATCTTCCATAATGACCAGCACAATGCTCTACCACCAAAGTAAACTCACTCTAAAATTCTTGACCAAAATCCAATTTCCACAGTGGTGAAAAGATTCAAAATGTCCACTGGACTTTCAAAAAACTTGACACCCAAAATACTACCAGGTTTATCAATACTCTCAATTAATGTGAACAGCTTTAACTGTCCTCTTAAGAGGCACGGGTTGGCTGACTAGATACAAAAACTCAGGCCAGATATCTTCTGCATACAAGAATCTCATCTTACCTTAAAGCATAAATATAGACTCAGGGTGAAAGGATGGGTATCTGTAATCCAGGCAAATGGAAATCAGAAAAAAGCAGGGGTGGCAATTTTATTGGCAGATACACTAGGCTTTAAATCCACAAAAGTAAACAAAGACAAGGATGGTCACTTTATATTTGTTAAGGGAAACACTCAACAGATGAGATGTGATTTATTAACATTTATTCACCCAACCAGAATGCTCCTCAATTTATAAGGGAGACCCTAACAGACATGAGCAATTTAATATCTTCCCGCATCATAATAGTTGGAGATTTTAACACCCCTTTGGCAGTGTTGAATAGATCCTCTAATAAGAAACTAAAAAAAGAAATTTTGGACTTAGACTTCACCATACACAATTGAATTTAACAGACATCTACAGAACATTTCATCCTAACGAAACTGAATACACATTCTTCTCATCAGCCCATGGAACATCCTCCAAAATTGATCACATCTTAGGTCACAAGTCTAACCTCAGCAAATTTAAAAGTATAGAAATTACTCCTTGTATTTTCTCAGATCATCACACAATAAAAGTTGAACTCACCAATAACAGGTATCTACATACTCATACAAAGATGTGGAAACTAAATAACCTTATGCTGAATGATAGCTGGGTCATAGATGAGATTAAGAAGGAAACTGCCAAATTTTTGGAACAAAACAATAATGAAGGTACGAATTATCAGAACCTGTGGGATACCGCAAAGGCAGTCTTAAGAGGGAAATTTACAGCATTGCAAGCCTTCCTCAAGAGAACAGAAAGAGAGGAAGTCAATAACTTAATGGGACATCTTAAGCAACTGGAAAAGGAAGAACATTCCAACCCCAAACCCAGCAGAATAAAATAAATAAAATTAAAGCAGAATTAAATGAAATTGAAAACAAAAGAATTATTCAAAAGACCAATGAATCAAAAAGTTGGTTTTTTGAAAAATTCAACAAAATTGATAAGCCTTTGGCCAACCTAACCAAAAATAGAAAATTTAAATCCCTAACACCATCAATCAGAAATGACAAAGGCAAAATAACAACAGACACCTCAGAAATTCAAAAAATCCTTAATGAATACTACAAAAAACTTTATTCTCAGAAATATGAAAAATCAAAGAAATTGATCAATACTTGGAAGCACACCAACTTCCTAGACTTAATTGGAAAGAATTAGAAATGCTGAACAGACCTATATCAAGTACTGAAATAGAATCAACTATACAAAACCTCCCAAAAAAGAAGAGTCCGGGACCAGATGGCTTCACATCAGAATTCTACCAAACCTTTAAAGCGTAACTAGTACCCATATCACTTAACCTTTTCCAAAACATCAAAAAAGAAGGAATACTTCCCAACACATTCTATGAAGCAAATATCACCCTGATACCCAAACCAGGAAAAGACCCAACAAGAAAAGAAAACTACATACCAATATCTTTAATGAACATAGATGCAAAAATATTCAATAAGATCCTTGCAAACAGAATCCAGCAACACATCAAATGAATTATACACCATGACCAAGTGGGTTTTATCTCAGGGTCTCAAGGTTGGTTCAATATATGTAAATCTATAAATATAATACATCACATAAACAAACTAAAAAACAAAGATCATATGATTCTCTCAATAGATGCAGAAAAAGCTTTTGACAATATCCAGCATCCTTTCATGATCAGAACATTTAAGAAAATAAGTATAGAAGGGACTTTTCTTAAACTGATAGAGGCCATCTATAGCAAACTCACAGCCAATATCATATTGAATGTAGTAAAATTGAAAACATTTCCACTCTGATCAGGAACCAGGCAAGGTTGCCCATTGTCTCCACTGCTTTTTAACATTGTAATGGAAGTTTGATAACCAGAATTCACAGAGAACTCAAACTTATTAATAAGAAAAGAACAAGTCATCCCATTTCTTTGTGGGCAAGGGACTTGAACAGAAGCTTCTCTGAAGGTGCATGGCCTACAAACACATGAAAAAATGTTCATCATCTTTAATCATCAGAGAAATGCAAATCAAAACCACTTTGAGATATCATCTAACTCCAGTAAGAGTGGCTCACATAACAAAAATTTCCAAACTATAGACGTTGGCGTGGATGTGGACAAAAGGGAACACTTCTGCACTGCTGGTCGGAGTGCAAACTAATATGTCCCTTTTGGAAAGAAGTATGGAGAATACTCAGGGATCTAAAAGTAGACCTGCCATTTTATCCTGCAATTCCTCTACTACGTGTATATCCAAAAGACCAAAAATCACTTGATAACAAAGATATTTGCACCAGATTGTTCATTGCAGCTCAATTCATAATAGCCAAGTCATGGAAGAAGCCCAAGGGTCCATCGGCCCATGAATAGATTAACAAATTGTGGTATATGAATACCATGGAATATTATGCAGCCTTAAAAAAGATGGAGACTTTACCTCTTTTACATTTACATGGATGGAGCTGGAACATATCCTACTTAGTAAAGTATCTCAAGAATGGAAGAAAAAATATCCAGTATACTCAGTACTATTATGAAACCAATTTACAATCACTCACACTTTCATATGAAAAATAGATCCTTCATATGGTCCAAGATAAAGGAGGGAGGAGGGGGGGTTGGGAGGGGAAGGGGAGGTAAGATTGAGGGAGGGTGAATGGTGGGACCACACCTATGGTGCATAATGCAAGGGTACACGTTGGCTCTATTAGTATAGAATATAAATGTCTTAACACAATAACTAAGTAAATGAGATGAGGTATATATTAACCAGTGTGATGTGTTCCTAATTCTATATGAAATCAGCACATTGTATCCCATAAATGCATTAATGTATACATGAGCTATGTGTTTATGATTTAATAAAAAAAATAAAAACAGAAAATGACACCAAGCCGGCAGGAGACATAATGGGAACCTTTCTGAATGTGGAAAGAAAGGTCTGTCCCCTAGTTACAAAGACCTTAAAAAACCAGGAGTGCAACAGCAAAAGAGCCCTTCTAAACAACCTATTTCTTGACTCTCTGTTCACCTGGGAGTTCACATCTGAGCAGGTGAGTCATGGTGGCAAAACCAGAGAAATGGACCCTGTGGAGTGAGGGGAGGTAGCCCCAAGCAATGCACCTCCCCAGACTCTAACCAAGCTGGAATTCCTGAGCCAAGCTGAGGTTCCTCTGCTCTGTCTTCAACAATGTGGTGGCCACACTCGTGGGGCCTGATACCAAGGGGCATCTTTCCCCTTTGGCTCAGGAGTCTTTGTGGGACACTGACTGTTCTATGGGGCACGACAGGCTGACTTCCCTTCTAGCTGCTGACAGGAAAACAGGCTCCTGCGGGGGAGGATAGAAATCCTGTGTCACCGGGGCACAGGGCTGGCCTGGCTGGCCGTTCCACCAGCCTTCTCTAAAGCAAACCACCTGTTTCCTGCCCAGCTGAGGCCTGAGCCTTCCAAGGTCTCCACAAAGAAGAAACGCGTCCAGACCACTGCTGAGGAATGACAGCCTTGGCACTGCCTCTGGTTACATTTGTTGTTCACTAAGGAGTTCTGTGGAATCCAGACTCATTTTCCACTGAAACAAGGGAAAGTAAAGACAGCACCAAATAAAAATAGCTTCCTAGCGTTTCCTGTTTACTCAGCTCTGCCTCAGCCCGGGGCTTCGCTGGGCGTCTAGCCCTGCGAGTGACGATTTGCTTTCTTCTTCCATGTTTCTTGTTCTGTTCTTTTTGTTCTGCTAAGTTTATTTTAGGGCTGTTGGGTTAACTCCCAAATCTCCTTTTTCTAGCCCTATTTAGAGGGAGACAAGATTACAGGGTGCCCGTCTGCTTTCATGATCCCATTTCTCTCTTCCGCCTTAGAGCTTATCGTGTTTGGCCTGCCAGGCCTCAGAGGGATGATGAAGGGAAAAAGAGAAGGTGACAGAAATATGGAGGGACTGCAGAAAGAAGAGGCTTGGAGCCTGGCACAAAGGCTCCACCTCCTCTCTCAGAATAGTGCTCCAGAGGGACCTGAGTGAGAACAGAGGAACCCCAGACGTCAGGCCTAGCAGACCTACTTATGGCTTTAAAACCGCGGGGACATCAGACATGTCTGGGGAGATCTGACGGATGAACAGGCCATTCCCCGGGTGGGCTGGGAGTGCCGGGTCTTTGCAGCACGTTGCTGTTTGGCCCCCTCCCATGGCCCACGTGCTGACCATATTTTCTCTGTCCAAAAGCAGTGAGAACAGCCTCACTTTCTTGACTGGTTTTTGCACAAGAAAGTTAATAACAGAAAAAACATCCTTCCCGTGGCCAGGGATACTCTCAGTGAGCAAAGCAGATCTATCAACAGAAATTGCTGAGAGCGAACCAAAGCTTGTTAAGTGATTTTTATGAATGATTGAAACAGCAAAGCAGATTTATTTAATTTCCATAATTTAAAAAATGACAATTACATAAATATCTTTCTAAAACCATCAGGATGAAAACCATCCTGTTCTTGAGAGGGAGAGAAGCGAAGTGAAGTCATGGAAAAGTCAAACCCACACGCTACTGTAGAGGCGTAGCGTGGGTTGAGTTGTGTCCCCCCCAAAAAGGTATGTTGAATTCCTAACCCCCACTGCCTTAGAATGTGACCTCATCTGGAAATAGAGCCTTTACAGAGGTGATCAGGTTTAAAATGAGGCCATCAGAGTGAGCTTCATCCAATATGGCCAGTGTCCTTATAAAAAGGGGAAATGTGGACTCAGAGACGGCGTGGAAGCGCACTGGGGTCACCACTGACAAGCTAAGGAGCACCCACGGCAACCAGAAGTCGGCAGAGAGGCATGAAACACACACCTGGATTTGGGGTTTCTACACTCCAGAGTATGAGACAATAAATTTCTGTTCTGAAGTTCCCTGCTTCGTGGCACTTTGTTACAGCAGATGTAGCAAACTCATGAAAGGCCTTTTGTCTCCTTTGGCTCCCAGAAGCTGGTGCTGTGCTGTTTGGAGACACCACCAAGGTGCAAAGCTTGCTGGGAAACAGACCATCCCCCCTTCCACTACAAATTTGAAAAGGCAAGATTCCCTGTCCCCAGCCCCTGGAGGCTGATGCTCCAGTTCAAAGCTTTGGGACAGGAGCATGGGTCAGTTTAAAATGGATTATTTTGCTGCTCACAGTGGTGGCATCCAATATCCATTTGTAATAGTGCCATTGACACTACCCAGCATTTGCCAGAAGCCTGGCCTTGGCATATGTCCAGCCATTTGGTCTCACTTGGTTGCTTCCCCTTTTCCAAGCCTAATCCTGCAGTCTGCCCATTGATTCTGTGAGCTCCTCGACCAACAAGCAAATCAGTGCAAACTGGTAGAACCAAGCACACTCATCACCTTGACCACAGCCTGTCACCTCAATCTCAGTGTGTACAAATGCCCCACTTTTACCCTCTGTCTTCTCTCCACCCACTACCAGACTACTTCTACCCCTGTGTGTCCCAACTACCTACCACGTGAGAGGTCCTCTCCAGCCACCAACAAAAACACTGCCCACAGTCTCCATTTATCCTGGCCCTTCCACCCAAGTACCCGCAGGTCTCCCACATGGGCCACTGTCTACCTCTCAGTTCCCATGCATACCACGCATGGGGATGGGGAGTCCCAGTGAGGAGGAAAGGCCAGTTCTGCCCGCACTTCATACTTTGCCCTTGATGCTTCGCCTGGCCTCATGGCCCGCCCACCCTCCTGCCCTTGACTGGAATCTCACCACCCTTCCAAGCCCACTCTAACAATGATGTGGAATTTTATAATTTTTTATTATTTTATTTTTTGAGACAGAGTCTCACCATGTCACCCCTGGTAGAGTGCCGTGGCATCCCAGCTCACAGAAACCTCAAACTTTCGGGCTTAAGCGATTCTCTTGCCTCAGCCTCCCAGGGGACTACCCACCACAATGCCCAACTATTTTTTGTTGCAGTTGTCATCGTTGTTTAGCTGGCCCAGGCCAGGTTCAAACCTGCCACCCTCAGTGTATATGGCTGGTGCTGTAACCACTATGCTATGGGTGCCGAGCCAAGTTTTATAATTCTTGTTGGCCAAAGGTGCTCCTTCCCTCCTCAGATTCCCTACATGCTCAGGTGCAATGCCTCATGTTTTCCTCCTTGAGAGGCAGTCCTCTGCAAGCTCACCTGATTCCTGCTATTCAAAGCTCTTTGTGGGATAGGATTTGCCCTAGACACATCTTCCCTCGGTGGCCACCACCATCATTTTTCTGTGGCTCATTACCACAGGCCTCCTAACTATCATTCAGTAGAAAAGCCCCAGAAAAAAAACAATATGACCCAATTTCCGTGACCCATCTGCCCCCTCCTGCCTCACTGCCTCCCTCCTGTGCCTTGGACTCAGCAGGCCTGCTCCTGCCTCAGGGCCTGTAGACAGGGTCTTCTCTCTGCAAAGCTAAGTCCCTCGGCTTCTTTAAGTGTTTGCTCAAATGCCACCTTCTCAAGGAGGCCCACCCTGACCACTTCATTTAATATTACAATGCACCCGCCTCCACCCCGGGCCCTCAGCCCCATCACCCTGCTTCCTCCTTCCTCTCCGTGGCATCTCCTAAAACACTGTGTGATTTGTGCAGGTGTTGTGCTTCTTCTGCATTGTCTGTGTCCCCATTCCCGCTTGCCACAAGGTGAGCCCCCGAGAGCAGGGAGCTCCCATGTATCCTGGGGGCCTGGTTTATGGTAGATGCTCAGTATTCGTTACATAAATGAATCTCTGAATTCTGCATTCACATAACTATGACAGTCACTAGGCTCCCTAGTCAGGCTACCTTTTTTTAAACATAACTGCCTGGTTGCCTGGCTGCTCAGCCCTGTGCTGCCATGGAAACCAACAGCCCAGGGACAGGTTGCTTTTCACCAAGTCGGGCATTGTGTGTCTCATGCACAGAACACACGGACCTGTACCCGTGTCCTCTGCAGTTAGAAGATGAGACACACTGGCCAGTCAGCTGGGGTGTCCAGGATGCAAATCTGGGACCAGGACCCCTCTTAGCACAGGTGACCTTGGGATCTCCCCAGGACCCTCTGCAGTGAGCAGTGCAGGTGTCCCAGCGGGGTTCACCCCGACTGACGTAACCCACACAGACCAAGCATTCTGTCCTCAGGAGAGTCTTACGTCAGAATGTTCCTATTGCCTCCCACAGGCATTTTTTCCTCTCTGTCCCCAGTAATAGCAGGCATTTACGGGGCACCTACCACATGAGGCCCTTTAGATGTATGATCTTCGACCCTGGTAACACTGCAAAGTAATAGTTATTATTCCCCTTTCATGTTGGAGGGAACTGAGGCTGGGGAAAATTGATGGGCATTGCCTTGGGTCCCAGAGCAAGTTGGTGGAGGAGGTGATTTGAATCCAGGCCCCCAGGGGTAGCTGCAGTATTCCAACATGCTCTGCTGTCTGAACGCTCTCTGCTGTCACCGTCTCAGACCCTGAGCCAGAAGAACGGTAGATGGGTGCGGGGTGGAGGGGTAATATCACCATAGAAACCGAGCACAAGGCGCGCACGCGTACACACACGGCAGATCAACTGCACCGCCTCGGGAGCATGGGAACACCGGCGGAGATTTCTGAAGGAGGCTGAGCTCTGAGCTCTTCCGGAGGTCTTTATAAAAAAACAACAAATAAAAAATAATTTCATCTCTCTGGAATGACGAAGGTGTGGTTATGCCTAAAAGCAGAGATTAGCTGACCCTTAAAGGTCCCATTCAGCTTTATGACTATGATAAACCATTACCGGACAGGCAGACTAACAACTCAGAGCATTACCAAATCTGTTTCCAATAACATCACCAGCTCAGGACCAAACCCTGACCCGTCGCTGCAATAAAGGTTCATCATCGCTGGAGAGAGTTCTGGGTGTCCGAGGGCAGTGGGGGGAAGCGGGGACAGCCTGTTTGTTCTCGAGTGCGGGGCTTCGTGAGTCACAGACCACTCAGGCAGGGGTGGAGAGCTTGAAGATTTATCTCAGATGAGGTCTGAATAAAGATGAAAACAATATCAAGGAGATGATGTCAGAGCAGCAAAGATGACAGCCAGCTTGAAAACTGCTTCGCAAAGGGACAGGGAGACTTTGTCAGTGTCGGCATACACACAACAGTATAATGTGCAAATCACTGGGAAAAAGACCAAGGTTTTTAACAAAAAAAAGAAAGAAGGGAGGGAGGGAGGGAGGAAAAGAAAGACAGAAAGAAAAAAGAAAAATGTGCAAATCGCAAGCACAAAAAGGTAACATTCTTAAAGTGTCTAAGATTGTCAAATATTTGTCTCATGCCACATCCAAAAGCAGCCAAGCACCTATTATGTCACACGGAGAGTGAACATCAAATTGGACATCTGCCAAGGGCGAAAGTCTGGTTGGTGCTGGGGAAGCAGAAAAGGCTACAGAGGAGGAGAACCCAGTAACCACCCTCCAGGGATGACAAACCAGCCATGGTGACAGAGGAGATGGAAGTGCATGGATTTCAGAAAGCAGTGACACCCGGGGCCAAGTATGAGCATCCAGGGCGTTTGGCCGGCTGACCAGAGCCATCAGAGCCTGCCAATGTTGACAACTCCTGTCACCTCCTGCCCCTGCTTGAATCCATGCCTTTCTGGTGTGCTGCTGGGTGGAGCCACGGGGTTAGCTGGGTCAGCTGGGTCCCACACTAGTGTGCTTGGACACAGAGGTGACAAAGTGTCATGGCGCTAGGGGAAGAGGAACTCTTTCTGGCCCCCGCACAGAGCCTGTACTTCACCTGCCCCTGGGGATAAGTGGACTAGGGAGCACCCACAACAATGCTCCCAGAAGGGGCTCCCGCAAAAGAGTGATGACGAGGCTGCTCCAAACAGCCTTCAGCAAGTGGGCATCCAGGATTAGAGCAGGACAGGCCCAGCTCAGCACCCCTGCACACCTGCATGCCTGTTTCCTGTGACCCTAGCCACGGGCCTAGGGGATAAGTATGCATGAGCCCTCCTGGGAGGGGAAGGGCTGAAGGCCCTGCATGAGCAGATGGGACTGGAACTTCACACACCTGTCTGCATCTACCAGGGCACCCCAGGAAAAAGGAGACTCAGGCAGCCTGTGCGCTGCAATAGGACCCTGGTGCTCAAAGCCCTGGCTCCTAGCTCGCTCTGAGTAAATGCCCAAGTGCTTCATCTTCCCCCCTCGCTCTGTGACCTTGACCCTGCTACTCTGGCACCTGCCCATGGTGCTTAAGCCACACAGGCTTCTTGCTGCCTGGACGCCCCCACAGCAGGGCCTCTGCATCGACTGCTCCTCTGCCTGGAACATTCTTCCCTTAGACATCACAGGATTTGGTCCTCACCTCATCACCCTTTCCTCAGAGGCCACCTGCCCAGGGAGGCCTTCCCGACTAACTAACCATGCAGAAGCCCCCTCCTGACATGTGCTCGCCACTGTCTTGTCTTTATTTTTCTTCAAAGTACCTCTTGCCAACAAATATTCAACTGAGTATGTTTACTTCTTTTCTTTATTGTCTATCATAAGCTTCATGAGGGGAGGGATTATTGGGTGCTGCTGTTTCTCCAGGCTGTGACTGACAGCTGGCACTCCCATGCACATTGTTGAAGGAGTGAATGAATAAATGAATGAGAGAAAGAGAGAAGACACACGGTCCCTGATCCCAGGCCCTTGCTATCTGGTTGAGTAGATCCTTTTGTTTAGAACAACTTAGGAGGAAAACAAGTATTTTTCATGTAGCATTCAAAAAAAAAATGTTTTTAGCCTTTTAGCTCCTCTTCCTGCCAGATTCCACATACAAAATTTCAGCTATTCTAGTTCTTTTTTTTTTTTTTTTTTTTTTTTTTTTCAAAACAATCATGGAAACCTTGACTGAGAATCTGAAAGGATTCAGGAGGAAAATCATCTGTTGCATTGTGGTCCTCACCCAAACAAGCCTGGCCTGGAGGCCAAGGCAGAATGCTGAGAGTGAGCAAAGCCAGGCCTGCTGACAGCACCAAGCGCTGGGGCAGGCACTGGGGAATCCAGGCAAGGGGAGGGGCTGGCAGAGGGGCAGCCACACAGAGCACAGGCGGCAGCAAGAAGATTTGAATGCACTCTCAGACCACCCAGCCCCCAGCCTCACTCTGGGTGTGAGCAGCTCAGTTTTCTAGGAAGGGGTCTTGATGTCTGAAATTTGACTATTTGAGTTCCTATCTGTATTAGTTAGCTAATGCTGCATAACAAATCACCCTGATACTCAGGGACTTAAACAATAACCATTGCATTATTTCTGTGGGTCCAGAATTCAGGGACAGGGCTTCCCAGTCCCTTGTACAGTTGGAGGAACAGATAGAAAGGGGTTGTACATCTCCTTCATTATCACAGGTTCAACCTATGGATTCTGGGGGACACCAACATTACATCTGAGAGAGTCCACAACTCACACTGAGAAGTCACAATGAGCCAGGCGCTATGCTAACTGTTTCACCATCACAGGCCCCCCAAGCCAGCTCTAAGCTGCCAATTTCATGGCTAATGGAACAGGCTCAGAACCCCAATGCCTGACAGGTGGTAAGTGCTCAACAAATATTTGCCTCACTTTACAGAAGAGGAAACTGAGCCTAAAGAAGTCAAGAAAATTGCTGGGCTGTAAAAGTCAGGCTCCCTGATTCCAGGTTCCATCTGGAAAATCCTTGGTATGATACTTTTTACAAAGTAGATGGATGCTCAGTGACCAGCAATGCTGGCCACTGATGCCAATCGTGATGTTTACTTCTGGTTCAGGCAGCTGCCCCTACCATGTTGTCTGGGTACTGAGGGCAGACCCTGAGGTAGAAGCCCTGTCCCCATCTCTGCTCCCCATGGCCATGCCCACCTTCCCCCTGCTCAAACTTGCTCAGCCTCTGATCCCTCCCCACCCCAGTCAGCCATGGCCCAAGAGAAAGATGCGGCTTCCTAAACTGCTGATGTGGGGCTTCTAATGGCCCAAGGGAAGTCCCGTGTCTCACCCAAGGCATAGCCCCAGCCTCCCTCTCAATCCTTTCTTCGACTTCAGGGGTCAGCTGCATCTCATGACACTCCCTGGGCAGCTTCTGGGTGCCTTTGTTTATGCTCTTCCCAGGTCTGGAGGGGTAAGTCCTTCCCATTTTCCAAGGCTTTAGTGTGAAGACTTCTTCACTCCCCATAAACTTCCCCCGACACATGAACATCCACATGCGCGATTGCACACACACAAACACGCACACACAACCCTTGCAGAATGCCCCCCTTGCCTCCATCCCAGGTGTTCTCTCTCACCAAACTGCACCCTCCCTGCAGGCAGAAACCAAAAGAACATACTGTCTGAGCACCCAGAGAAAGGGGCCGGGCCCATAGCAGTTTGTTTATCGAGGGAGTTGAACTGCCAGTGAAATCCAAAGCCCCAGGGAATCTCATTATGGCCTAAGCGGGGCCAGAAATGCCTCCCTGAACGAATGCTTTTGTGTCTCAGAAATTCATTCTAGGTCTCTGTGGAGAGAGAGAAAGTGAGATCAATCCACACCAAGGGCTTAAATCTTTGCTTTTTTTTTTTTTTCTTTTAAGGCATGTTTATTGTTATAATTGAGAAAAATATTTTAATTCCCAGAAAGATGTGTTTTACCTCCAGTCTCCACAATGTCAAAATGTCATCAGGTAACCTCCCTGAAGTCGAGTTGAACCTCCGCAGAGGCATCACCACCCACGGCGCGGCAGTAAGGCGGTAGGTGTAGTCATCCCCTCTGCCTGCCTCCATGTTTCTATATATATGCAAAATAGTTATGAGAAATAAAACAATTGTCTCCAGCGCTCAAGCTAAATCTTGCAAAGATTATGTCTTGCTGTTCTTTCTGTGAAACGCCCAAGAACTGCTTGTCTCCAGAACTCTATTATCCTCAAAAACAGAGAGCACATTATCATCTTGCCTTTGTCATCATTCCTTTTGGCCGCTGTTCTTTAAGGTTTCTCCTAAAACGTCTTTTTTTTCAGGCCTAAGCATAGGGCTTTGCCAACAATGGTGGAGAAAAAGAAACTTAAAGAAATGCAGCCCTTTTAATTTCCCAGCGTGAGGATTATTTTACACATGCTTTTCTTTTGACACATGATGTTTCACAGGCTCTGTATGTCTATGGGGTGATTGTAATATGTATTACTTGGACTGGAGCATGATCCATAGTTATGTACATTCATGTCTACGCACATGGCTGTGGATGTGGGTATGAACACACAGGTGTGTGTGATTTGTGGCAGAGTCTGGCAGGACTCACTGACTGTGCATGTGTTCCTTGCTTCTCAGCCTTCCCTGCCTTTATATTGGGGAACTGTGGCTAGTTTTGGTTAATGAATTGTGAACAGATTTGATTTCTGGACCAGGGCAACTTAGTGCTCATGTGCCCTTATAGAGGCAGCTGCTATGAAATGTTTGTGGCCCCTCCAAAATTCATATGCTGAAGGCCCAACCCCCAGTGGGATAGTTTGGGGAGGTAGTGCCTTTGGGAGGTGATTAGGTTTAGATGAGGTCATAGAGATGGGGCCCCCTGGTGGGATTAGCGCCCTTATGAGAAGAGGAAGAGACATCATAGGTCTCTCTCTCAGGCGTGTAAAGACCCACGAAACCCGGAAGACAGCCCTTTCCAGGAACTGAATCTGCTGACATTCAACTTCCCAGCCTCCAGAACTGTGAGAAATAAATGTCTGTTGTTTAAGCCACCCAATCTGTGGTGTTTTGTTACAGCAGCCCAAGCAACTAAAACAGCAGCCTTGGAGAGAAATATTCTGGATAAAATCATTAAGCTAGAAGAAGGCTGTTCAGCTCACAGCAGGCTGTTATGTGAGACGTAACCTCTGAGTGTAAGTCACTGAGATTTCAGAGTTTATCTGTGCAGCCACTAGCATTGCCTCATTTAAAAAATAAATAATGCAGATAATACAAGTTCACAGGGTTGTTGTTAGGATTGAAGTAGGTAACAACTATTAAAAATCATGTGTGCTTTCTCTCTCAAGTAACCCAATAAAATTGAACAAGTGCCTAAGGAGCCTAAGACTTTTTTGCCACTGTGCCAGGTGCTAGGACCACAAGCTGAAGGACCTTGCCTTCAGGGACATTTTGGTCTAGCAGGGCAGATGTATAAGTGGACAATATCACTGTATGACACAGTAAATGCATAATGACAGGGTTCACAATACAGAGGAGGCAGCCGTTAATTCTGCAGGTTCAGGAAAAGGGACACTATAAAAGGGTAGGACGCGCAGCATTTTGAGGAACAAACAGAGCTCGCCAGGTTAAGGGACCCAGGAGAGGTGTGAAAGTGGCAGGAGAGGGCCCAGCACATGTAGTGACAGTACTCCCGGGGGCTGGGGTCTTCGGGCTCCCCTCTTTGCTGAGGACCGGGTTGCTCCCAGCCCGCAGCCAGCGGTGGAGTGAGGGTCTGGGAAAACATGATGGTTTCATTTACTTCGGTAAAGAAAATACAAAAAAAAAGTTTTTTTATCTTTCTTTTTTTTAAGGCTATGACAAAATGTCCAGCTTTCTTCCTATTCATTTGGAAGGAAGTTTGTAGAGCGCCTTCCTCCCGCCCCCGCCCTCAGGCAGAAAGTGAGCTCCCAGGGGCTGGGACAGATCAGGGCAGGTATCCCCTGGGGTCCCTGAGATTAGGGCTGGTCTGCCGCTTGGAGCCTCACAAACGCCTGTTGCAAGGAAAGGAACACAAGCCTCCCTCTGGGCTGTGGCACGGAACAAACAAAACTGAACACCCTCCAGGGTGGCGTCCACGTGGGTCCCAGGGCGGCGCTGGGGTGTCTCTTCCCGACCGCCGGTCCAGCGCGCCACCCCGCGGCCGCACCCGCGAACTGCACCTTCCTGGCGCGGTCACCCCAAATCCCCACCGGCCTGCAGCACACAGCATCTCCAGCCGGGCGTCCTCGGCCCACCTCCTTCCCTCTGCAAAGTCTGTAAGCGTGGTCAGGCGTTACTGAGCCACGGTTATCCGGGGCCTCACACCTGATGCCCCTGTTTGTCAAGGGACTGTTAATAGGAAGTGACTGTGGGAATCCAGAAGGCGCATGAGAGAGACAAAGGGACAAAGACAGGATGTGGTAGCCCTTCCTGAAGAGTATCCTGGCCCGGAACGGTGGTCCCAGCTCGGCAGCTTCCGAGCTGTGTGATCCTGGGCAGTTACTTCCCTCACGGAGCCTCGGTTTCTCTCTCTGTAAAACGGGGATGATTATCACGTACAACTCACAACATTGCTATGAGGATTGAAAGATGTAATTCATATTAAGTAAGTGAAGGTTCCATGACTGGCACATAGCAAGTGCTCAACAAATAAAAATACAAGGCTTCTTTTACTCTATTTGAGTCTCACTCTCAGAGAGTGAGGTGGCTGTTAATATTATTTCTGTCTTATGGACAAGAACACTGAACCTCAGAGAGCTTAAGGGACTCGCCCAAGGTCCTTGACCCAAGGAATGACGGGACTTGAAGTCAAGCCTCTTGTCCTTGCTAGCATTTCAGGAAGCCCCTTGAAAGAGGAGACAGGGAGAACAGAATTGCTAAAAACAAGCTGGGGAAATGGAAAGAGGGAGGAAAGGGGAGATGGGGGTCCCAGATCCGGTGTAGCAAACTTCTTGTTTCCCTTGCAGATGCTAGACCCTATTTCTGAAAGAATCCTTTATTCAAAAAGTCGATCTTGAGATGCACCTGGCACTGACAGGGGACCTGGGCTCTGGTCCCACTCTGCTACGAAGCAGCTGTGTGACTCGGTGACTACAGACAGGTAACATTCATCCCCTTTCTGGGGCTCAGTTTTCTCCTTGGCAAAATGAGTGAGGGGGTTGGTCCAGATGCCTGCACTGGGCCTTTCAGCCCCACGTGTGGCTCCACAGTCAGTGCTTTCCAGATGCCCGGTGGGAGGCTTCCCAATGGCCACCCTACAGACATCTGTGGGCAGGGGTATCACCATTTGCCCTTTGAGACCTCCCTTCGGGGGGGAAGAAAGGACTCAGAACTCTTCCCTGGGGGGGTGTCAACAGATGGAAAAAATAGCTCTTGACTCCATCACATGAACAGATTAACATTAATCCCCAGTAAGAACTGAGTAATTATGCCCAAAAGGCCTGCGCGGGGCCAAGGGCACGGCAGGCGCACAGGCGGCAGGCCAGGAGCCAGGCCCAGCTCAGGGAGAGATGAAAAGAATCCAGTGACCTTGAAGGCTGACACTAGACCAAGCAGAGGCACTGCTTTGGAATGACCGCTCTATTCAGAAAGAGAAGGCTGTGCCTTGTGCCCTCGTTCCCCAGGGGGGTATGGGGCTGTGTGTGTGTGTTTTATTGTTTTGCTTTGGCCAGTGTTTCAAACATGAGTGGGCCTCTCCCTGTTCCAAAAAGAGAGCCTCACAGGCCACTCACAGGGAGAAAAGGATGACTCAGAAAGGAATGTTATGGGATGAGATATTTAGACTTTACATGAGAGCCCACGTGCCAGGGGGACCTTCTACAGAAATCTTGCTTTTGGTTTGATGGTTTTTAACCTGAGGGTTTTTAACCTCCTGATGGTTTTTAACCTGTCAGCTTGATAGGAGTGCCCTTGAGGTCTTCGTCCTTCCTCCTCTTACCTGCAAGTGCTCTGCGCTCCCCGGGCCAAGCCCATGAGGGTGGGTGCCTCCACGTGGGCCCCAGCCACGGCTCCTGGGGATTGGAGTTTTATGTTCAGAGACTACTCAGGCTTGTGAGGGATGATGCTGCTAAGCAGGAATGACTCCAGATGCCTGATGAGACCAGATGCAAACAGACACTCTGCTCCTTGTTGCTATCTTGGGCCACATCTCTCAACAGCAACACAGGGGAGTTTGGGCCTGGCATCTTGGACACATTCCGCACCCCCTCCCCAGCACCCAGCAGCTGAGGGTGGAGGGAAAATGCCATTCCAGGCTCCCCCGGAGCTTACATTAGCCCCTGAAGTGTGAAGCCGGGGGAGCTTACAGGACATTGTCAAGTACCCAGAAGTTATGTAAAGGGACAGCTGCTAGATGTTGGAAGAAAGACTAGTTCCTGACCAAAATATTCAATATTCAGCAACAAGAAAGAAAAAAAGAAAGAAGGGGGGAAGAGAAAAGGAAGGAAGGAAGGCTACAGTGACCCAGACCTCACTGTTCGAAAAAAAAGAGAGAGAAAAGACCTTTATGTCCTAATTTGTAACACCCAAAAAGAGTGACACTGAAATTTGTGAAAAGTCAATGGCAAAAATATCACAATCTTAGAGTTAGACAAAACCCAAAAGATTACCTTTCCTGGTGATTCTCAAACATGATCCCATGAAATCACATAAGGACCTTAAGAAGAATTATAGATTCCAGGGCCGTACACAGGGTTGGAATCTCTAGGGGCTGATGCCAAGAAGTATGTGTCTTTAGCAAGCTCCCCAGGTGCTCTGGTGACACCCAGGTTTGGAAACAACTGGCATAGCCCACTGCTCCTGAACCTTCGCTGTGCACCTAGAGATTTTGTTCAAATGCAGATTCCATTCCAAGGCTGGGTGGGACCTGGGATTCTGCATTCCTATTGCAGCTGCTGCTGTCCTAGGCCCATATTTAAGTGCATAGACAGTGGTTCTCAATCTTCCTAATGCTGACCCTTTAATACAGTTCCTCATGTTGTGGTGACCCCCAACCATAAAATTATTTTCGTTGCTACTTCATAACTGTAATTTTGCTACTGTTATGAATAGTAATGTAAATATCTGAAATGCAGGATGGTCGTAGGCAACTCCCGTGAAAGGGTTGTTCGACCCCCAAAGGGGTCACGACCCACAGGTTGAGAACTGCTGGTATAGACTATTCTCCAAAATTCTCTGTTTTATTGAGAAACTGAGATTAAACTGAGTGGCAGATAGGGAGGAAGCCTACAGGGGAACTGCTGAGCTGGAAGAGAAAAAAAATCAGGGCGGAAGCTGAGCCAAAGGGAAGCAGCAAGCAAGTTGGGCAAGTATGATGATAAAGGCAGTCACGAAGCCGCCGTGCCTCTCCACTCGGTCTCTTCTTACCAGACAACAGTCTTGGGGTTTGTTTCCTAATGATTGCTGGGGCACACAGCAGCAAACAGAACCCTGCAACCCTAGAATGTTGCAACAGGAAATAATCACTCTGTCTCCTGAGGGTGCAGTGCTGGGCATCTTTCATGCCTACTCCCCTTCTCTCGGCCCCTTTTTTGCTCAGCCCTTGCTGCAGCAACCTGCTGGGCACAAGTATAGGCCTAGGGCACCCTGCCTTCCCTGTCCCTAGTTTTCTGTGGTTGGGGCTTCTCAGCTGGCCTAGCAGGGGGAGCCCCTGGAGTAGGCCCAACCATTCTAGCACCTGTACAACCCCAGTGGTACCAGGAAATGAACACTCCCTGGGCCAACCCTTGGCAACAGGAATGGGAGAGGGTTTATAAACATTTCCCTTTTCTGGGCCTCACATAGACAGCGCCAAGGTATCGTCAGTTCCTCAGAGTGTCCTCAATAGACAGAGCTCCAGTTGCCCCAAGGGTAACCAACTCATAACTCAAGGTAGACTGGATTTCATTGCTCCCTTGGTTTAGCTTCCCAGCCTCCACACTTCTGTTCCCTTAGAAAACCAAGCTAGCCCTCAGTCAGCAGTGGCTAAATCCTGCAGAGCAAGGAAGGAGGAAGCTGGAGGCTTTAGAGAGGGCTGGCCCACAGAGACCCAAAACATTCTGAAGCTCTCCCTAAAGCCACAGCCCCTGCATGAGGCCCATGCAGCTGTGCGGGGTTGTTCTGAGAACAAATTATGTCTTGTCCAAAAAAATAATGTAAGGTCCTCTGTGAGATGATGGAAACAAGAGAAGAAAGGCTAAATAAATGATGCTTGTTTAGCCTGGAGAGAAGAAAGCAAGGTTAATAACTGACTTCATAGAAACAAGGGTGTGGTTCTCAATGTCAGTAGATGTAAGAATGAAAGGAAATAGGATTAAATTGGAGCTGAAGGGTCAGTTTACCCATCAGTATCCTGCAAGTTGGAATTGGCACCTCCAGGTGAAGTAATGAGCTCCCATCACTGGACGCATGTAGCTTGTAATGGAGATAACATGGGGATAACATGGATGGGATTTATTCTTTAGATAAATCTTTTAAAGTTGTTTCTTTTCTAGGAACTTTTAAAAACATCATGGAGCCTTTTCAAACTAGGATTTTGGTAGTATGGGTCTGCTCCCAAAAGAAAGAATATTGATTTATCTATCACCTCATAAACCCCCACCCCTTCCAGTCCAATGATGTAAACAACTGAAATATAGCATAGCTCTGATATTTATGAGTGGGGCTGTTTACTCATGAGGTCTTGGCACCACCTAGTGGCCCTTTTGTTACTTACAAAACGTGGCTTTCCTACAAAGCTGTTAACTCTACAGTTTAATACAAACACCCTCTTTGATTAATTCATCAACTCAACAAAAATGTATTAGACACAAATTATGGGTTGAGCACTGTCAGACAGTAATAAAATAGCACATGGTCTCTCTCTTCTTAGGCTCACAGTCTAATGGACCAAACAAGTAAACAACAAAAGAATTAATAATGCATCATGATGTCATCAGGAAACAAATCCTTCATGGGCTAGAGAATAATGTAAGCAGGAGGAGCCTATTTTAAATAGATTCAAAAGGCCTCTCTGAGAAACATAAAAGCAGGTGAGAACATTCCGTGAAGGCAGAACACAGCATACTCAAAATCACAGAGGGCCAAGAGCTTGGCTGTTCAGGGAGCAGAAAGACCAGTGTGTTCAGAGCACAGTGGGTGAGGCCCAGAGTGGTGTGATGAGATTGTAGAGAGAAACAAGGAGAGTTCCATGTGTGTAAATGTTTCTGTAAGTGAAAGCCACAGATGGTCAGGGTGGGTTCTTCCAGAACAGGACCTGGTTAAATTTAAATTTTAAAAAAAGGGGAAAGGGGAAATGCCTTAACATGAACTTGGTCATTTACTCAGCTCTAGCAGGACCTTCTCTGGGCCCATTAATAACAGCTGTGTGTGCCCCTCAAGACAGTCTGCATCTGCTCCCTGCTGCCCTGCACGGTTCCCAGTCACTAATAAGCTGTGTCTTTGGCTCATCCAATGGAACCTCATTTTTAAAGTCTAGAACAGTGGTTCTCAACGTTGGCTTCAAGTCACCTGGGAGCAATAAAGAATCCCAGAGTCCAGGCCACACCCTTGACAAGTTAAACTAGCATTCCAGTAGGGAGATGGGAGGCCACGGTGGGCACCAGTGCTTTTGAAGCTCCTCGGGTAACTCCAATGTGCAGCCCAGCTGAGAACAGCTGTTCTAGATGGATATGCACCAAGAGAAAGCAAACAAAGAAAGACTTCATTTGATATTCTCAAGTAGTGAAGGTTATGTAAGTAATGAGCCTGGCTGTTAGAAGATTAGGCCTCTTCCCAGGAGAAGCTCCCACTCAGGGCTATTCAGCCCTTGACCCTGTGTTCTCATTAAGTTCCCACCTGGATACTCCACAGTGCAGTCAACAGACCCTGTGAGCTGACACTGTGGAAATATATTTTCATACCGGCAAGCAGGCTGGCTAAAGGGACAGGAGTTCTAAGGCATCCATGGCCTCCTTACTCATTCACACTTTCTCAAGGTGGGGCAGGTCCAAAGAGTGAGACCTCCTAAAGCTGGAATTCTCAACCCACATTGCACATGGCCATGGCCTGCGAAGATTTTAAGAAATACTGATGCTTGGGCCCAACCTGAGATTGATTTCTAGGCTGCAGCTTGGGCTATCCAGGTGATTCTAATGTACAGCCAAGCTTGAAAGCCACTGTTCCCAAACAAAAGATGGCACCTATGTTCCCCCAAGTTCGAGGAGGCCTGCAGTATGGGACTCGCTGTGTAACTGGTGCTGCTGTGTGTGACCTGCAGTTGCTTCAGGTTTTGTAATACCTGCTAAGCAGCCCAGTCCTGGGCCTAGCTCTGTGCTCCCCAGGCTTTGGATTGGCTGGCTAGGAGTATGGCAGTTAAGACTACTAGGGAGCCCAAAGCCTGTCAACTGCCCCCCTCACTTCCCACTGGCTAGAAAGAACTCATACCATGTGGCACCAAGACAGCAAGGCTACCAATAAAAGGAAGATTAACATTAGGGCTCATGCCAATGAAGCTCCACGAGGAACTGGCAACCCTCACGCCGCCTTTGTGTGGTACAGGTTTTTCATCAGGCACTATTTTTTTAAAAAAGAAAACTAACCACATGCATCTTCATGCCTAAGGATATGTAGAAGGTAAGTGGTTATGTCTGGGTGGTGAAAATCCAGATGATTTACATTTTATTATTGTTGCTTAATTTTCAAATTTTTCTATGATGAATATGTCTGATTGATATAACAGAATTACTGATGTAATACAAAACCATATAGGCCAGGCAGAGGGGTTCACTCCTGCAATTCTATTATGTTGGGTGGCTGAGGCAAGTGGATCACCTGAGATCGGGAGCTCCAGACCAGCCTGGGCAATACAGAGACCACATCTCTAAAAAAATAATTTGAAAAGTTTGCCTACAAAAAAATGTTTATAATAAAAATTAGCTGGGCATGCTGGCACGTGCCTATAGTCCTAGCTAGTCAGTGACTAGAAGGATCACTGGAGCCCTGGAGTTTGAGGTTACAATGAGCTAAGATACTGCCAGTGCACTCCAGCCTGAGTGACATAGTGAGCAACATAGCTTGGCTTTAAAAAGAAAAAATAATAATAATAAACAGAAAACACAGGAAAATCACACAAAAAGAATCAATTCTCTTTCTTACACAACTGAAATACAGTATAGCTGGTCTCTGAGTGTTCAGCTTGCAAGTGTGTATTTTAGGATCCTTCCTGACTGTGAACCCTGAAATTGTTGCCCTTTCAACCCAGAGGTCAAGGGCCATGTTGTACTTTTTTGGTAGCTGGGGTACCTGGTAGAATCAAAACAAACATCCATTGATTCAATTGCCACAGGAAGTAAAACCATTCCTTCATCAGTCTTTTTTATAACGGACATGGATTCTTCACTGCCTGCCTGCAAATTCTGTCAGTTTTTCAAAGTATGCTCTGTAAAACTAATGTTCTCGGGACAGTAGCTATGCAAAAACAATAAAGGCAGATTTGTTTCCTACAGAGATTTGCAGAAGCTTGATTCCACTAATATTCATTTTGAGTCTGCAGTAGAATACTGTATATAGCTTTTCCCAAATTTATTTAGCCATGAAACACTTTTTTCCAGGAATAGGTGCAGGAACCAGTACTCCCAGGAATACATTTTAGGAATGCTAGTCTATCTTCGGTAACTACCACCCATGAAGCAGAGTGACTGCAAATCTGTCCTGTACCCTCTAATGGCAGCAGTGTTGCAGACCCCAGCAGGGTGCAGTACAGAATGAGGCTAGGGGACTGTCATCCACTGAGCTAAGCCACAGATGAAGTGACTTTGAGCCCAGAAAACAAACAAGGAATGGTCCAATAAATATTCACAACTGAACATCAGGTGACATTTTATTCTGTGTACTGACGCCACCTAGTTACACTGTTTTTTTCTCAGTCTTGCTGGAACTGGACCCAAAGACATTCAGAGGCATGGTGCAGGGAAAAAATCATTGGCTCAAGGCACTTTCTTACTACTTAGCACTCACTGTGTCTTTCCCCAAATTCATCACACACAAAGACATTTACTGCTAAATGACACTGCAAAAATCCAATGCAAAGTTTACTTGAAATAATGCCAAGTGAATGTAAATTAAGAAAAAAAAAAAATCCCTTTCAGGCTCTGCAAGAAAGTAAAGACCGAGGGTATGAGGGAGACACACACAGCCACTAAAAGTTGATGAGCCACTGAGTTTATCCACAGGTGGACAAAAGCAGCAACGAGCCCACTCTTCCTACAGGACAGGATGAGAGCTCAAAGCATCAGGTGGACAAAGCGGCAGCTTCAGTGTTGAAATGTGGCTTGCCTTTTTAGCTATCGCCTTGCAGAGGTATCTACTGCACATTGCCCAAGCCTGTTCCTAAGAACACTGAGCCTACAGAGCACTTTGTAAAAGGAGTTTGGGCATCAAAACGATTTAGAAAATACTGTACACTATTATCTACTTCCTGGAGATTACCCATGCCCATTATCACATGGACGTTTCCAGAAGTCCTTTAACCCTTTGCAGAGTGCTCAGAAATGAAATCTGCCTACAGGCATCCTTCACACCAAACATCTTGTTTGAACACCTGTGTTGCTCACATTCAAAAGGTTAATGAAGAAATGTTTAACCTAGAGTTTCCCAAATCAACGTCACCTTGGAATCTTTGTTTTAGGCAACATATTTCACAGAAAATATTTAGAGAAATTCTTCTCTATGGCTTTGGGAAATTCTTTACAGAAGTAACAAAAAATTTTTTACTTAAAAATCAAAATAACTCCTAAGATCATATGTAGGTCAACAACAAAGAGGTGACTTGAGTTATAAAGGCATGGACCCCATTTCTAACTCCAGCCCAGCACTTTGGCCCGAATCTGAGCCTGCCTGAAAATAAGCAGCAATAAATTGTCCATTTCTTTCTTTATGGCATCAGGTGTTGGGCCCGCTGATTATGCAGAAATGAACATGGCCAGACAGGGGCCCATATTTCCGGTACAAAGGCCAAGTGTTTGCAATCTTTTCCTCTTCTGTAACAATCAAATCATTAAACATCTATGTTGCCTATCATATGACTTTCAAATAGACCTGATAGACCTTTGTCCCTAACAGCAACAAAAAAAGAGATGAAAACATACAGCTTCTAATTATTTTCAGAAGCAAGAATTACACCAAGAGGACTCAGTGCCCATAACACAGTGGTTACGGCGCCAGCCACATACACTCAAAGTGGCAGGTTCGAACCCGCCCAGGCCAGCTAAACAACTGCAACAACAAAAAAAAATAGCCGGGTATTGTGGTGGGTGCCTGCAGTCCCAGCTACTTGGGAGGCTGAGGCAAAAGAATCGCTTAAGCCCAAAGAGTTTGAGGTTGCTGTGAGCTGTGAAGCCACAGCACTCTACGGAGGGTAACATAGTGAAACCCCTTCTCAAAAAAAAAAAAAGAATTATACTGAGAGATCACAATATAAAAAGTTTTGGCTATACACAGCAAATAATTTAAAAGTATTACAGCAAGGATAGGGAAAGTGGAAAACTAGTGAAATTACTAGAATGACATAAATATTTCATAATTTGCATATCATTTTTTATTCTTGTTTCCAACGAATATGAAGCAAAAGACAGAGAAAACAGGGCTATAAAGGGCTGGGTTATAAAGCCATATTCACACCTCAATAGCAATTCTGGCAAATCGATACTGCAGAGAAGCAGGAGGCCTCAGTAACACCAAGCCCCTCTCTGCTGCTGGCTGGCTAGACAGCATATCCAGCAAGCCTGTCAAACTAACAAACCCCAGGGCTTCCCCACAGCCCACAGCCATGGAAAAATCTCCCTGGGTGACAAAGCCTAGGAGAGCTCTACAGCAGTGGGAAGTCACAGGCGGGAGAGGGCCTGACCACAGCCCCAGAGTCAGAGATTCCTCCCCAAATGCAGGATCTTCCACTGCCAGGCCCTCAGAAACGGCATGTTCCCTCTTCTGCCTTCTCTCCATTTTCTTCTTCTCTTTCTGTTTCAGGATCTTGCTCTTGAATGGGTCACTGTGTTTGGATTCCTGAGGCCCACAGTAATGCCGATCTTGACTGAGCTGGACGAGGTCCTCCTTGGCTGGGACACAGATCATGGTATGCAGCTCCGGGCTGCCCTTCCTGAGCAAGGACAGGCTGACCCACACCAGGGCCCTGGGGAAGTGCTCCAAGACAGACAAGCAGGCCTCCTTGGTCAATTCTGGCTGGCCTCTGCTGGCAGCTCGCCAGGCTGCCCGACTGTCCCTAGAACTGGGCCCACACCAGGCTGACAGCTGCTTCAGTGATTTTCTACTCCTACATGAAGTTGAAGACACACAGTTAAGGATTATTTTGTTCAAGGAAGAAATATGCAATTAGAAGATTAGACATTGCTAGAGTTAATTTGATTTTTTTATACTATATGTAAGAAAGTATTAAAATATTTTTTAAAACTTAAAAATAGGGTGATTGGTGGGATTACACTTACGATGCATCTTACAAGGGTACATGTGAAACTTAGTAAATGTAGAATGTAAATGTCTTAACACAGTAACTAAGAAAATGCCAGGAAGCCTATGTTAACCAGTGTGATGAAAATATGTCAAATGGTCTATAAAAACAATGTATGGTGCCCCATGATCGCATTAATGTACACAGCTATGATTTAATAATAAAAAATAAAATAAAAATAAATAAATAAATCGCCATCTATTATATACAAAAAAAAATTAAAAATATACTTTCATACACTTTAGTAATGATAGTTTTCTTTTTATGTGTCTGCCATTCTGAAACTGAAAGACTAAAAGTTTAAGAAGCTGAAAGCAGAGAAAAATAAAACATAAAATTTAGGGTTGTAATCACAGTGAGATGATGAGACTGATACTTTAATGAGAAAAAAACTCTTAAGAGATAATTATAAAGTAAGAAAAAAGATAAAATTATGAGGTTACTATACAGGAAAGTATGTATGAGGCTGGGAGGAAGAGCACTTTTTAAAAATCAGAGCACAGAATATAAAGAAGCCGTGAAGCAGAACTTAGCCCGTGGCAGAACTCAGAGAAGGACACATTGTGTATGGGAGCCTCTAAGAAGGCTAGGACAACTTTACACTGAACGGGTTGCTGATCTGCCACGAATTCATATAATTCAAAAAAAGCTAGAAGGAACTAATTCAGCAATTTTTTTTTTTTTTTTGTAGAGACGGAGTCTCACTTTATGGCCCTCGGTAGAGTGCCATGGCGTCACAGCTCACAGCAACCTCCAACTCCTGGGCTTAGGCGATTCTCTTGCCTCCGCCTCCTGAGTAGCTGGGACTACAGGCACCCGCCACAATGCCCAGCTATTTTTTATTGTTGTTGTTGTTAGTTTGGCCAGGGCTGGGTTTGAACCTGCCACCCTCAGTATATGGAGCCAGCACCCTACCTACTGAGTCACAGGCGCCACCCAATTCAGTGATGCTTTAAAGCAAGGAATGCCTTGATTTAGGTCTGTTGATAACAATATTTTAAAGCATCTCATCAATTACTATCATGCCCTACATCAAATATTATTAAGCTATTTCCTTCTATGAAAATCGAAAGACTAGTTCTCCCTTCCAGAAAGTCCATAAATTCACTTGGGTTTTGCATAAAGGAATAGTGAGAATTTTTACATCCCAGAGCCTGTTCAATATTAAAATAAACAATGCAAAATGGGTCCAGAAGTCACCTGCACTCACCTAAGAACGCAGAGGTGATTACCAGTGGCGGCAATATGGTTCTCACCGACTTCCTGGTCTGTTACCTTCTTGGCCCCAGCCTGGTGTTGACACTCTGTGTCCATTACTTCTTCTGGCTTCCTGGGGTGGTGTATGGGTGTGCCCACTTCATCAGATAGCTGAGTTGTTTCAGGCATGAGAGCACAAGACACTTCATGTCTTCTTAGGTCACTCTGCTCACCACGTGGAGATGAAGCTACAGAAGATTCTTCCTCAGCCTGGACTCTCGCCACCCAGTCTTGAGTTAACTGCTCCCAGGGGCAGCAGAAAGGGGCCAGAGTGCCAAGCTTAACATAGTTGGGCCGTTTAGCAGGAGGGCGTCTAATGAAAGACAAAGAGGAGAACCAATGTTGAATGATTTAGTATTGGACAAAATAATTGTGGCCATTATAATGCAACTCCATCAGCAAATACACAAAAAAGCTTTCCAAGAAATATATAATTCGAGTAATAAATAATCAATTCTAATGGCCAAAATGGCCAAACTTTTTAATGTTTTACTTGGTCTTCAATAGATAATGCCTCTACAATGTAGCCCACGTGGCCACTGAAAGCTACTATTGCAATAACTGGTGCTCCTGGAGTGGTGCAAGGATGTCCTATGTATTTACAAGGTTCTATAAGTTCAAGATAACAGTAAAGTATCTCTCTCGCTTTTGATCTCTAGAGACCCAACTGCCCTCCTCAAAGACAGTATCAGTTTCCTATATATCATCCAGCGACATTTTATGTACATGTAAGCAGATATATACATACTTTCTTTTTACTTATTTTTACACAAATGGTTGCATACTAGATACAGTACTTTTTGGTTAACTTCACTTTTTTCATTTAACAAAATGTCTTTTAGATGATTTTGTATCAGTACAGAAAGCTCCCTCATTCTTTTGTAAAAGGTTCAGTATCTTATTCCATTATGTGAATACCTCCCAATTTATACAGACTATCCTCTATTGAAGGAAATTTGGGTTACTTTCAAGCTTTTGTTTCTACAAACAATGCTGCAGTGAATGACCTTGAACATGTTGCAGGTGCACAAGTATATCCACAGCATAAGTTTCTGGGAGTGGAACCACTAAGGCAAGGAAAAGTAGCATTTTTTATTTTGGCAGATAATCTAAATTGTTCTCCCTAAGGGTGATACCAGTTGACCTTTCCAGCATGAAATAGAACCTTTGAGGGCGCCTGTGGCTCAAGGGAGTAGGGCGCCAGCCCCATATGCTAAACGTAGTGGGTTCAAACCCAGCCCTGGCCAAAAAAAAACTGCAAAAAAAAAAAAAAAGAAATAGAACCTTTGAGAAATACTATGAACTAGTGAAAACCAGGGTCTGACCCCAAGAAGTCGGGACGGGACTGGCTGTTGGCCGTTCTAGCCTGGAGTACTCGCAGCAGGCTAAGACTACATTCTCAGGTTGAGACTGAGACCACAAATGGAAATTAAACTATAGGCTTGATGAAGGGAGTTCACTCTTAGCCTAAACCTTATTATACTCTGTAGGTTGACCCTCTTAGGAGGCTCACTGGCCTCCTAAGAGAAGCAGCTGATAAAACACTCCCAGGTACCAGCCTCACCCAGAGACCTTTCAAAGCCCAAAGGTATAACCATGGACACCCATTTTAACCCCTTGATTGGAAAATTCATTTTATTCACAGCATATGTAGTCTGCAACTCAGGGCAGAAGAGCACCGTATTCTCACAAACTGTTTTGAGTATACTGTAAGAACAGAGCCTGAGCCTGTCAGACGCCACCCTCTCTTCCCTATTGATCAAGGGCTTGGCTCTTGCATTTCAGTTTCTCTCCCCTCTCCGGGGCCCTCCCCACCAGTCTGAAACATTGCTTCCACCAAGAGTATAAACCAGGTGTCCTCAATGGGCCACATGAAGTGGCGTGAATTGTATTTGTTCCCGTTTTGTTTTTCACTTCAAACTAAGATATGTGCAGTATGCATAGGAATTTGTTCATTTTTTTTTTTTAAACTATAGTCCGGCTCTCCAACGGTCTGAGGGACAGTGAATTGGCACCCTGTTTAAAAAGTTTGAGGACGCCTGGTATAAACTCTACAAAGGCAGAGAAAGACTTATCTGCATGTTCCTGGGAGTCCCAGTGCCTAGTATGGTTATTACACACAGTAAACTCTAAGTAAATATGTGCTAAATGAAAGAATGAATGTGTAAGATGGAAGATGTTTACAGAAGCATAGCAAAAAATTGGAAATAACCTAAAGGGCCACCAATAAATGATAATGTGTCCACACTGCAATCCTATGTGACCATTCAGAGTTACGTTCTGAGCAAGAGCAGGCAGGTGATGACTCACAGGTCAGATATGGCTTGCTGTCTGTTTTTGTACTACCCATGAGCTAAGAATGGTTTTTACACTTTTCAAATGGTTGAAAAAAAAAAAAACCCAAAAGAATAATATTTTATGACATGTGAAATTATATGAAATTCAAATTGGAGTGTCCATAAACAAAATGTGATTGGAACACAGCCCTGCTCATTCGTTTATATGTCATCTGTGGCTGCTTTTGTGCCACAAGGGCAGAGTTGGGTGGTTGTCACAGAGACTGCGGTATCCACACAGCCAAAAATATTTATCATTTGGCCCTCTACCAAAAAAGGTTGTCAATATTTTGTTTATAGTCTTATTTTTTATATGAAAAAACTAGCCATAATTTATTATTAAATGAAAAGGCCAGGTTTTCAAATGGTACATATAGTACCATCCTTTTTAAAAAAATATTTTGTATAGGGCAGCACCTGTGGCTCAGTGGGTAGGGCGCTGGCCCCATATACTTAGGGTAGCGGGTTTGAACCTGGCCCTGGCCAAACTGCAACAACAACAACAAAATAGCCGAACGTTGTGGCAGGCGCCTGTAGTCCCAGCTACTCAGGAGACTGAGGCAAGAGAATCACCTAAGCCCAGGAGTTGGGGGTTGCTGTGAGCTGTGATGAGCAACCTCAGTATGACGCCACTGCACTCTACTGAGGGCAATAAAGTGAGACTCTGTCTCTAAAAAAAAAAATTTGTATCCACAGGAAATTGACAAGAATAAAAGAATGTTTGAAGAGTGAGAAATAAGCATTACTGTCAATTATTATTTAACAGGCACATAGAAGACCTTCAGGTACATATTATACACACGGCACAAGGACACACAACACATGATCCCTGCCCGCAGGTCCTGGTAGCTGTAATCCAGCAGTGTGTTACCGCTTATTCACTCACTCATCCCTCTATTTATTTACTCATCCATCATTCAACAAATGGCCCAGGCCTTCTGCCTGTCTCTGCGGTTGCAGCAGTGAATAGGAAAACCCAATCCTGCCCTGACAGACATCACAGTCAAAGAACTACAACATTCAATTACTGAGTCATTGTTCAGACAACAAAGAAATCTCATTGTTCAGACCCTACTGAGCACCGGGTAGTGGCTCGACACTGCAGATGCCATGAGAATTTCTGTGCTTCTGGGAGCCTACAACTTAATTGAGAAAAAGAGGATCCTGATGTTAGAACATAGTTCATATTTAGGAAATACACTGGCCATGCTTCCAATGGAAAAAAAGTCTAGACAGATAGATACTAAAAATAAGAACAGTACTTATATCTCTGTATGGCAGGACTACCCCAGTTTATAAAATATTTTATATATTTCCATAGTTTCATTAAGAGTTTATAAATATGTATTACTTCTATAATCCGTTTTTTAAACAACACAATTTCCATGGGGAGGACCTATTAGTAGGACTTTATTAACAGTATATGAAACTCACTAGTTCCAGAATACTCCACAATCAATGTAAGCAGATAACCAAGAGAAGGGTTTGTAACCTGGATGGGCCTATAAAAGCCCATAAAACAATCTCCTGAATTAAGTACTATCGTCTAATTACTTCTCAGTAATGCTGAACTCAAGGAAAAGTTTATGAAACCTGCACATTATAGAATAAGAATTACCAAAGCCACTGTGAGTAGGCACTTCTTTTCTTCTCAGGAGAGAACCCAGTTTCTTACCTTTTGTACTTTTCAAGAAGATTCTTAGCTTGCTCTTCAGCAAACAGAATCCCAGCAGGGCAGTCTGGGAAATCACCTGGGATATTAGGTGACCTTTTATATTGAGAATGTACTATACCCTCTTTTAATCCTCCAACTCTTGCACCTCGATAGATCTAAAAGAAATGTCAAAAAGTTATTGTCAATTTACCAACTTAAAGTGGAAGTGCTTGATTGTTTATATGGGGGATATGGGAAACAGCCTAAACATTAAAACACGTTGTGGGATAAGCCTACAATGGTTTACCATACAATAATAAAAATAAATGAAATCGAGCTTCATCAATCAATATGGGAAAATCTCAATGCCACATGAATATGGCAAGTTGCAAAAGCATATACACAGTGAGGTGTATAGTTTCAAAACATGTCAAATAGAGTTATTTTATTGGCATAATAGTGATCATTTTAGAAGGAAAAAAGGACACAAGATTGGAGAGAGGTAGAGAGGTACACAGCGGGGCAGCGCCTGTGGCTCAAGGAGTAGGGCACCGGCCCCATATACTGGAGGTGGCGGGTTCAAACCCAGCCTTGGCCAAAAACTGCGAGAAGTACACGGGGTACTTCAATGAATCTATGTTCTATTTTGTAAGCTGGACAGTAGGTGAAGGGTACACAGCTATTTATTATATCCCTATTCTTTTTTAAATATGTTAAGTATTTCATAATAAAAAATGTAGAATGATTTAAAAATATTTCCACTCCTAAATGAAATCAACTACCTGTTTTCCCAAAAATACGACATCCTCCGAAAATAACACCTACTTACAGGAAAGATAAGACGTCCCCTGAAAATAAGACCTAGCACATCTTTGTTAGCACACCTTAAAATAAGACACTGTCTTATTTTCGGGGAAACAGGGTACCAGCATGAATCTAACAGTCTTACATGTATTTTCTTTTACACTCTGTAACATCAAAGTAATTATTTAAAATCACCAGGAAAAAAGAAAAAAACAGTAGATTTTAGTAAAATTTTTAGCTTCAGTTGATAAATAATAGATGGTTATAGCTAACATTTTCTAAAAACAAAAAAATATATTCTATACATTAAATCTTTTGCTTCTAAACCAGCAGGTCTCAACCTGTGGGTCGCAACCCACAAGAACTATATTAAAGGCCGCAGCATTAGGAAGGTTGAGAACCATTGTTCTAAACTATTAACAAATTTCTTCAAGTCGAAAACCTCAACATTTTGTTGCCACTACTATTCAAAAATAAGACACTTTAAAAACCTCAACAGTTCCCAATAGGGCAGCATAGGTCTTATATAAGAACTTGGCTCCAGAGACCAATTATCATGTATCCAGGATTACAGCTCAAAGGGTAGAAATGTATCATTCAATTTCTAAGTTGTACAGTAAAGTCTGGAACATTTTCAGCACTTAGTATTGATTAGGAACGTATTTTAAAGTTTGCAACTATTAGTCAAAATCAAAAAATAACTTACAAATGGAATCCAGAAAGCCATGCCCCAGCCCTTTGGAAGCAGGACATCCCAGCCACTTCCCCAGCCTAGTCGGTCTTCACCAGTCACTTTTCCTGGCTGCTGAATCAAAAGTATAGGTATCTTGGATTCATAGGGACCTAAAACAAGCTGTGACCCAGGTACCAGCAATTTACTTCTCATCCGGTTTAAATCCTAAAGTGGAAGAAAATAATTCAAGACAAACAACCCTAGTTTTCTGGAAGAGTTGGGTCCCCCTAACAGCAGCTTTAGACAGGTAAATACTCTTTTAAAAAGCAAGGGGGAAAGTTCTCAATAAATAAATGCAAAGCCGTTTCATATATAAGGCATTCTTCCTACAGATACAGATTTTCCACTATACAAGTGTGTGGCAGAAAATGCCAAATTACCTTACATTTGCTGTACTTGTGCTAGAATATGCTACATGATTCAAAGTTATAAAACGATATATTTTCATTCTGCTAATCTCTTAAATCAAATTAATCTTATATTTTGATACTGTGTCCCTACATTTATTTTGACTAAGATTTATTGGCATGAAGTGAAAAAAGTATGAAAAAATAAGTGAAAACTTCTCAAGGATGAGTAATAGGAAAAATACTCTGGCTCTTGGGAAAATTTCTCACCAAGTATTAAAGATTTAAAATAAAAGGTACCATAAATTACTGTTAACGGGAATGTAAGGAATGGATAGTAACATCCTTTCAGACTTTTCTTGGAGCTATAGAAAGAGATTAACAGGTAGGAGGACTATTCGCTTAATTTAGAAAAACTGTGCAAGAGACTGCCTCCATGCTATGAAATCTAACTGCTACCTCATGAATGCTCTTCAAGCCAGGTCCAAGTTCTAATTGCTCTTTTTTCACCTTTGCTCGAATTTCCACTACCATCTCTAAGTTGGGAATTTCGAAATATGTATCTCTTTCACCCTGACTCTTCCTCCTGGGATCTAACTCTACCTCCTGCAGAGTCCCAGAGCCTCCTGGGTAAATGCAGTTTATCAATACTGAACTCATCATCTCTCCCATCATATTTTTTCTCCTCCTGTGGTCTCCACCTAGCTGAATGATGCCACAATGCACACGTTTCACTCATTCATCCATTTGGTTATTTACTGAGCACCTTCTATGTGCCAAGTGCTTGTCTAGAACCCAGAAATATAGCAGTGAGCAAGTCAGACATGGCTCTGGCTCTCTTTAAGCTGAGATCTTAAACCCAAACTAGAATGTAAGTAACTAATCTACACATGTCCTCCCTTCTTACCTCCTATCTTCTAGCCAACTACCAAGTCTGGTCAATTTCACTCCCCATCCACACTGCTGCCAGAGTGAAATCTCATTATGGCATGACCTGCCTTAAAACCTTCAGGGGTACCCTACATCTCCAGTCCAAATCCTTCAAATGCCTCAAGATCTTTTATGTTATGGCTCCTGTTTATCTGTTCAGTTTCATTTCTTGCCCCACCCTCAACTCCATGTTCCTAATCTACTTGGAGATTCACGAACACATCACTCTGTTTTGGGTTAGACCCCTGCACATAGTGTTCTCATTTCCTACGATCTTTTTTCCACTGTAGCCTTAACCCTACCCCCAAAAGTCTGGTTAATTCTATCTCCCACCTGAGACTCAGCTCAAATACCAGCACCTCTGTCAGGAGGCCAGCCTCAGTACCCCTTCTACAGACTTCCTGAGCATGCTGTACGTCTTCAATCAGATCCCAGTCATCTATCCCAGCATTTAAAACAATGCCTGGCCCTGGTGGGAGTTCAATCATAGTGAAATTAGAGACAGAGAACATTTAGAAAAAAAAAAATAAATGAAAAACATATTTAAACCATGAGATCATCATTTCAAAAAAAAGATCTTTGTGTTAACTTTTTCTAAAGATTATTCTCATTTTATCCCTAAGAGCAGAAAAAGCTAATAGTATGTATCCTTACTCTTAAATTCTTGTCCTTAGATAATAGATAAGATCCTTATCTTATTCTTAGATTCTTACCTCTAAGAACAGAAAAAAATATCACAGTATATTTGAGTAAGGTATCAACAACTTGTTTGAAAATAAAAGCAAATCTATGGGATTCTACAAAATATGGACTTTTTATGGTCTCTAAATGGACGAATTTAACCAGTCATTCACAACTTTACCAATAACCCTTACACTATTAGTTACCTGATCCGAGATTTTATTCTCTGTGACACTCTTACAGATATCTTGGTTCCAGATAAAGCTATGCGTACACTCCACAGGCACACCCTCCAGAAGTAGCTGTCTAACTTTCTCATTATCTAAGAAGGAAAAGAAATAGCCTTCAAATCACATCCTTTAGATTAATGAAGTCAAACCCTAAATGTTGGCAGCAGACCTTTTGTTACAAAAAAATATTTTATAGGCATTTACTTTACTTCTTTAGAAGAACTTACTTTATAAGAAATTTAAAGCCAGGCACAGTAGCTCATTCCTATAATCCTAGCACTCTGGAAGGCCAAGGCAGGAGGATCACCTGAACGAAAGTGAGACCCCCATCTCTACCAAAAATAGAAAAATTAGCCAAGCCTTGTGGTAGGTGCTTATAGTTCCAACTACTTGGGAAGCTAAGGCAGGAGGATTGCTCGAGCCCAGGAGTCTGAGGTTGCTAACAGCTAGGCTGATGCCACAGCATCCTAGCATGGAAAACACTGTCTCAAGGAAAAAAAAAAAGAAAGAAATTGTATTATTCTTATACTTTGTTTCATAACTTATGAAATGGTAAAGGCTCCTAAACTATTTTCTTTGATATTTTTTATATATAAGATACACATATACTAATATTAAATTGCCTCTATATAACTGCCTAGTTTCACATTTAAAATAATCAGAGTCTAGGAGCCGCTGCGGAAGTGAAGAATTCTTTAGCAATATGCCATATTATAAGCACGAGCCATCTTTTAGCCACTGGCCTCAGGGCTTTGTATTCTTAACCCACTGATGATGAGCCCAGCAGATATCATCCTCTTTTGCCCCATATTTTAAGTCTCTGATAACTCATTTTTGATGAACTTTTTATTCCTTTCTGCAAAATCTACTTTTTCATTCCTTTAAATCAGCTTGTTTTATGAAACATAGTATTTCATTCTTTTCAATAAGCCACACCATGCTAGAAAGTACTCTAGTGAAAAAGGAAAGGACTTTTTCTTGATACATGTAGTCATTTAATCATTAGGGAGAAAAAAATCTTCCAAATATTCTGTTGGACTGAAGAATAAGACAAACAGACAATTTATGAGTTTAGGTTAGGTTCCAAATGCCAACACAGAAACATCACTCAAAGGCACATACCTGCATGGGTCTGATGACTGGGAAAAAATAAGTTAGAAGTGACTGGGTCATATGTGAGGGAGTCGAGGGGAAAATAAAGTCAGAGAAAATTAAATTGATGAAAAGAGCCAAGATAAAAGCTGCTTAATTAAAAGCTACAATGCTTCATTACACTGCTCTTCCTCATGGAGATAATAATTAAGAGATTTTCCAGTAACAGTGCTGTGTGCTGTGCAGATTCACATAGCCTGCCTAGGAGTAAATAAGCTCCACTTCCAACAGCCTCATTCTGCCCAGAGGGCTTTCCTGTGGAGTATAGCCACAGATTTGAATGACAGAATTGGGACTGTATTCCAACTGGGCCACAGACAAAAAAGATGGTTGATACTTAGGGTGTAAAGGCACAGGAAAGCACTACCTCATCTTCAAATACTCTAAAAAATTATAATAAATAGATAAAACAAAGTAGATGGTATGTCCAGAAAAGGAATATTATTCAGTGCTGAAAAGTGTATGGCGCCATGAAAAGACATGGAGGAAGCGTAAATGCATAGTACTAAATGAAAGAGGCCAATCTGAAAAGGCTGCACACTGTATGATTCCACCTTATGACATTCTGCAAAAGGCAAAACTATGGAGACAGTAAAAAGATGGGTGCTACTAGGAGTTGCAGGGAGAGAGGGATGAATAGACAGGGTGCAGAGGATTTTTAGGACCATGAAACAACTCTATATGATACTATTATGATGAATACATGTCATCATACTTTTGTCAAAACCCATAGACTGTACACCAGAAGTGAATCCTAATGCAAATGACAGACTTCAGGTGGTGACACTGTGTCATGCGGGTTCATCTCTAAAAACATACGTCATCACTTCAGGGTCTTCATGTACTTTCTCTTTTAAAAACAAATTCCCAGTACACACAAGAAGATAAAGAGTTTGTTATCTAAATAGGCCAAACTCTTCTTTATGGTTTAAGCAGTACCAAAACCAATCTTTTTTGTCAAAGTCAAAATTGGCAGAGGATGGGGCGGCGCCTGTGGCTCAGTGAGTAGGGCGCCGGCCCCATATGCCGAGGGTGGCGGGTTCAAACCCAGCCCCGGCCAAACTGCAACAACAACAAAAAAAATATAACCGGGCGTTATGGCGGGCGCCTGTAGTCCCAGCTGCTCGGGAGGCTGAGGCAAGAGAATCGCGTAAGCCCAAGAGTTAGAGGTTGCTCTGAGCCGTGTGACACCACGGCACTCTACCCGAGGGCGGTACAGTGAGACTCTGTCTCTACAAAAAAAAAAAAAAACATTGGCAGAGGATGACTTCAAATACAGAAAGACAAACTGGTAATATGTCAGAGAATTAAGTTTCAGGTCATCAGATGTTGAGATTCTGAAATTTTTACTATTTGACTCAGCTCATTGAAGTATATTTCTAACCTTAGTTTTAAATTGTTTTCCTAGATGAGATGTTACATTTGTTAATAATATTGGTACTACATGTGATACTAATTCCTTAAAAAGTTTACTTCTTTATATAGCTCACATACCAGATAAAATACTCCTTCAAAGAAATTTTAATGAAATACAACAGAAACTAACAAGATGTTAGAAATTAAAATTTATAGAAATTAAATCAAGTTTTTCAAAACAGAATTTAATATATAACGTCCTCATTTCCAAAAAAAGATGTGATGTGGCAAGAGAAGCTAAGTGGAATTTAGCCCCAGCTTTACAGCGGTTCAGCAGTCAACATCTCATGGCACAGCACATGCTGCGGCTTTTATGTTGCACCAGTCTGTTTGGGCATTAAAAAAGGAAAGGAAGCGAAAGAAAGAGGCAATGACTCACTGACTTAAGACTTAGGCTGCATAACTAACTTAACTATAGTCTTCAAACCTTTTCGCATCCAATCTACCTTTATTGTGAAGTCCTGAGTGCAGTTTATTGCCCCTTTAATAAGCTAATTACATGTGAAAAGACAAAACAAAACAAAAAAACCCTTTGTACTTGTTCTGATACAAACCTATATTTTTTCCTCCAAAAATTTATAAGCTAATTTCAATTTTTCTTCTTATTAATGTTAAATGACAATAAACACAATGAGATATTATCACAATTGCTGCAAATTCCAGATCACACTAAAACTCTAGCCAGCCCCCTACCCATGACCCTGCACCACCCCAGCCAAGCAACTTTCTCAGGCCACTCTACTCAATCTAAATCAAGGCATCTTACACTCCAGCACCTAGGATGGCCTTGCCAGGATTCGAACCTGGATCATCTGTATGGTCAGACAGAGGCTTCCACTGAGCACAAGACCAGCTTCGGGTGCAGATCCCTTCCTCACAATTAAAATTTTGAAATGCCATTTTCAGAGAACCCAGTTTGCAGAGAGACAGGTTTTGCTAGAAACTAAAAATAGAGAACTCAGAAAACAGAACAAACATAAAGATTAGGGTACCCATTTTATAGCTAAAAGACACTTCCACATACACCGCCTTTGCTGACAGTAACCACCTTACGCTGTGGGCATGTAGAGACCACCCTAATTTTTTACAGATGAAGTTACTGCAGAAGTGTCAGACATAGAACTCTTCTAATAGGACTAGATTGTTTGAAATAATAAGGAAAACCTGGGATGTTTCAAGACTTTACCTTGGCATTTTACTGGATCGGACAAAGCTTTGGACTTCTTTTGAGGCAAATGTATTCGAGGATCCCCAACTGTTAGTCCCAGAATAGTACCTGCTGGAATTTCTGCTGGTGAGGTTATTCCTTTTATAATAAAAAGATCGAAAAAAAGAGAGAAATTCAGAAAGTCATTCATAACACATACATATTTGCTACTTATAGTTTCAAATCTTTCAGATTCTCTAATGAAACTTTCTTCTTGGGCAAATGATTTAAAATCATGTATTCCCTTTGTTCCCCAGTGATACTTTTAGAGAATAAATTAACATTCATAAAGAGTGAGGTTCCTTGCAAAAAAACATTGAACGTAAAAGGGGTTATTTTATGACATGAACACATATCCAGTGAGCACAGATGCAGTCAGACACAAATAAGCAATACTGGCATGTGCATTTATCTATCAGAACACTACTTATTTAGAATTTGAAGATCTCACTTGTTTGCTGTTTCCATAACCAAACATGAACATAGTGTCTACTCAGTGAGTTCTTTTACTTGCCTCTCTGGTTGCCTCATAACAAACAATAGCAAGTTAAAAAGCAACACCGTATGTCAGAAGTCATGCAGAGGCCCAACTGCAAAAGGCTCTTTTAACCCCCCTTTCCACCCTTGTCTCCCTCCCCAGTACAACCCAGTATTCCCTCTGTATACCTCCCAACAATTCAAAAATGGCTTCTTGTCTGCAATGAAGGGAAATGCTATCAGGATTCTTACAGGTTTCAATCCACCAGTGGTGAGGGGTCTTCTCCATGTCCTCTCCTTCCTAAAAAAATAACAATTCCTATTCAATAGACAAATAATTCATTGGAATTAATCATTTTCTCATGGTTGTGATACAGCCACCACTATTTTTATTTCTGTGTGAAAATGAATATGTTATAGGTCAACCAAGAAGTTGCCACTATACTTGACATACTAATTGATACCAGATTAACTATTCTTCTAATTAGAAGCAAGGACTTTATGTATCACACTTCCCTCCAGATTTCCTATACTGGGAAAGTCATCCATGATTTTCAGCGGGACTAAGACACTTCACACTCAAAGTCTCTCTAGAGCACAGTAGCAACAAGAGAGGCCTACTTCCTCTCCCACCACGGGCAACTTCCTCTCCATTCTTAACCAGAGGAACACCAAACTAGTATCTTTTGAAGAAATCTTCAGATGAAGGATATATCACTACAACAACAGTACTCCTGAAAATGTCTAACAAGGTATACAAATACTTCACTCACGTTTTTTCTGGAGAAGGATAAATCTTTGATAATAGGGGAAATAAACATTTAAAAGCCATGCCCAGGAGGATACCTTGAGACCAAGAGTTCAATATCAGCCTGGGAAACACAGCAAGACCCTCTCTCTACCACATATAAAAATATTAGCCAGGTGTGGAGTCCCAGCCACCTGGGAGGCTAAGGCAGGAGGATCACTTGAGCTCAAAAATTTGAGGCTACAGTGAACTATGAAAGTACCACTATACCCCAGTCTGGGCAACAGAGCGAGATCCCATCTCTTAAAAAAAAAAAAAAGCCATGGCCCCAAAGTTTACTAAATTACATATTAGGTTTCACAAATCTGACAAGAAACACAAGACCAGAGTAAAACATCATAGGCACATTTACTCTTACCACGTGGACAGCAGCAGTTTTCAGAGCCTCAGTTAGGATGGAGTGGGAAAGTGGACCAATCAGCCGGAATCTGTTCATCTCCATTGTCAAATCACTAACAAAGAGAAAGTCTTAAAATGGAAATTTCCATAATGTACCATGTCTATGCCACTGGCAAAAACGTGTCTTCACTAAAAAGATTCAGCAAATTCAACCATACCTGATCATAATGCCTGTGGTTGGACAGATCCAAGAATATGGTTCACATGGATCTCTAGTTCCATCACCAACAACTTTTTTAATTGGTACAGAATTTTTCCCATCATCTTTCCTTTTTCTTTTCTTGCCAATTTTCTCATCAAACAGTTCAGTTTGGCTTTTTTCTTGGGATGGTGTCAGAAGTGGATCAGAGATGCAAGTAGCTGGTTTGATGGGTTCCATACAATGGCACACTGCTTTAATTTCCTCTAAGATATCCTAAAGTTAGAAATCATGTTATAATGGATTCACTCTCAAATTCTAAACTTTTTATAGAAAATATTTCTAAAATTTTATCAACAATGAGTGAATAGACGTGCTCTCTATGTAGTATGAAATTATCTATTTTATTAAAATTAAAAAAGACTACATAAAAAAAGATATCCTAAGGATATATTAAAATATTTACTTTTAAATTTTGACATTTAAAATTATTATAAATTCAGTTGATTTAGTTTATATCTTTTTATCCCTTTAAAAACTCACAGTTGGCTTGGCGCCTATGACTCAAGAGGCTAAGGCACCAGCCACATACACTTGAGCTGGCAGGTTCAATCCAGCTTGGGCCTGCCAAACAACAATGACGGCTGCAACCACAAAAATAACCGGGCGTTGTGGCGGGCACCTGTAGTCCCAGCTACTCGGGAGGCTGAGGCAAGAGAATCGCTCGAGCCCAGGAGTTGGAGGTTGCTGTGAGCTGTGATGCCACAGCACTCTACCCAGAGCGACAGGTTGAGGCTCTATTTCAAAAAATAAATAAATAAATAAAAAATAAAAAGTGGGTGGCGCCTGTGGCTCAACGGAGTAGGGCACTGGCCACATATGCCAGAGGTGGCGGGTTCAAACCCAGCCCTGGCCAAAATAAATAAATAAATATAAAATCACAGTTGTTATCCATTCACAAATTAAATTCATCATCATTAAAAGGCTTTTTCATTTTTTTCTATGAAGTGCACAGCAGGTGGAACAAAATGATCTGGCTCAATTTCTTTTTTTTTTTGCAGTTTTTGGCCGGGACTGGGCTTGAACCCACCACCTCCAGCATATGGGGCTGGCGCCCTACTCCTTTGAGCCACAGGTGCTGCCCAGGCTCAATTTTTTTTTTAAAAGCAGTGAGTATCCTTAAGAAGGGAAGCTAAGCTAAATGCAATGTGAAAAATCAGAATTATTCAAAACAGTTTCTCATTATTAAAGAGGCTCTACCAAGATCCCAGATAAAAAGAGAACCAAATCGATAATAGTGGAAGCATTAGTCTAAATTCAACATTTATTTTTTTTTGAGACAGAGTCTCTGTTTCCCAGAGTAGAGTACTGCACTATTGGTCTACCTCACAGCAACCTCAGAACTCCTGGGTTCCCAGGTGATCCTACTGCCTCACCTCCCAAGTAGCTGGGACTACAGGTATACCAGCCTCAACGCTCAGCTAATTTTTCTATTCTTAGTAGATATGAGGTTTCATTCTTGCTTGGGCTGCTCTTGAACTCCTGGGCTCAAGCAATCCACCTGTCTCAGCCTCCCAGAGTGGTAGGATTCAGGCATCAGCCACTGTGCCAAACCCTTTCAATTCAAAATTTCAAAATCATTAGTCTAAGGTTGTTTCATCTTCACTTCTTATGACTTACTAAAAAATGAGAGATCAAGATTTTCTTCATTCTGCAAGATGAACAAGTTCTGGGGATCTCATGTACAGCATGGGTGGTGATGGATTTGTTAATTAATTTGATTGTGGTAATCATCACAATTATATGTCTATCAAACTGTCACACTGTATACCTCTGATATATTCAAATTTTGTCAATTAAATGTTTTAATGTAAAAAATTAAAATGAATAAATTTTAATTTGTCTCATTCAATATTCATACAATTCCCTCCCCATCCAAATATCTATCAGGCAAACTTTTATCCTATTTAAATTTTTCTTACCAATGGTAAGTAAGAATGTAGTAAAAGAATGATGGAAAAATAGCGCATAGGATTATACCTGTTTAAGAGCTGGATGCAGCCAGATCCACAGCTGCCTGCTCTCAGAAGTGTCACTAGAGGTCCTCTCCGACTTCCAGATGAAGGTAACAGGCCCAAGCATTTCTCTGGGATATTTATTAGCCCGGTAAAGCACAAGGCTCCCTTGGCGCTTTCCAGACAAGCAGTGAACTGCTGCAAACGTCAATCCTAACATACACAAAAGCAAAATTCCATGATTCCAAGTGTTGAGAATACAATCCTATTTTCTGATAGCAAAACTGTTATTTATTCTCAATAAATTTCAAACTATTAATCAATTATCAGGGGCAATGTTCTGGTTTTGAGCATTGCTTAGCTCAAAGTTCAGCACACAGTAAGTTCTCAATAAATACACAGGGTGTCCATAAAGTTCATGTGCAATTTAAAATAGCTATTTTATTTTATGGACACCCTGTATGTTCAATGAATTATTTAATGACAGTTTCAAGTTTCTGCCTAAGTTTACTCCACCAGAAAAATCACTCTCACTTTACACCTAATAATGTTACAAATGACTTAAAAGATATACCAACTCTTCTTGAATTAACGTATTCATTAGGAACAAGTATCTCACACATTTTTGCATATGTTTAAATTCCCAAATGTTAACATTTCATGTTCTGAAATGAATAAATATACAAAGACTAAAATATGACTCAGCTTTGAAACAAGTTTACCTGTTTCTACGCTACACATTGGAGAAAGTGCCTTTAGTATTTCTTCCTCTTTGCCCTTCACCTCCAAACAACAGTAGTAGGATAAATCCTGGACAAAGGGGGAGACAAATTAAATACTTAAGAACTGACATGGGTGCCCACCAACCCAGCAATGGATTAACAAACTGTAGTTTATATATACAATGGAACACTATTCAGTCATTAAAAAAGATGGAGACTTTACATCTGTTGTATTAACCTGGATGGAGGTGAAACATATTCTTCTTATTTAAGCATCACAAAAATGGAGAAGCAAAAATCCAATGTACTCAATCCTAATATGAAACAGTGGATAAGCTAATACAAGGGGTGGGGAGGGGAATGAAGGCGCAGGGAGGGGAAGGAGGGAGGAGCACGGGGGTCACAGTGTGTGACACACTTCTTGTGGGTGGGACACAATTAAAGAGGGACTTTATCTAACAAATGCAATCAATGTAACCTAATTCTTTATACCCTCTGTGAATCCCAAACAAAAAGAAAAGTTAAAAAAAATAAAGAAAAGAAAATACACAGTTTCTTTCATGGGAGAACAAAGGGATGGCAATGAAATAGGTGGCTGCTGTCTGACTTAAATATTTTCTTGTTTAAAAAAAATTGAATTGTAACTCTGAGGTCTACAAAAAAAAAAAAAAAATTGAATTGGCATGGGGCAAAACTGTTAAGAAGACAAAAGTCACATCAAAAAACCTCTAGAGGTCTAAGACAAGAAAAAAGGGTTAACACTGTTTTTGTTTGTTTGTTTGTTTTTTGCAGTTTTTGGCTGGGGCTGGGTTTGAACCTGCCACCTCTGGCATATGGGGCCGGCGCCCTACTCCTTTGAGCCACAGGCGCCACCCAACGCTGTTTTCCTATATAAAATCTAAACCTTCTCATAGCTGCTGATTGAGGTGGGAGGGATCTAAACCTGTCTGTTCCTCTTATATTAGCAAACATTCTTAAACCAATCTGAATCAAAAATCAAAATGAATCTCCATTTAAAATGTAAGTTACGATGTCCTACTTTTTATAAAGAAAATCTGCTTTTTATCCCATATTCTAATAGGCAAGTTCTAGATAGTGTGAAGCTGCTTCAAAGTAAAGGACTGTTTAACTTCAAAATCTATATAAGGTAAGAAACCAGGAGTACAATAAGCAAGACAGTAACAAATTCTGCAAAATTAAGTTGCTCATTCTGGTTAGCTAATTCAGGACCTCAAGACTACTGAACACTGAGCCTAGAGACACTGCATTGCAATTAATTTTTCCCATATTGTCCTAGGCCCAATCTTAACCATGATGTGCAACTTTGACTAGGCAATGTACAAGGAAAAATAAGAGCAATTACTTAACAACTTTAGTTAAGATGAGGAGAGATGGACCTGAGCTAATAAAATCAATGTTCCTAATGTTATAACAGCAGCTTTAATGACAGTTATAATAGTTAATAGTTACTGAAGTGCTAGGCACTGGGCTAATTCCCTCACATGGATTGTCATTTAGTGCCCCCAACCACCTGATACACCAAATATGGTTATCTCATTTGACAAAGGAGTACACTGGGACACAGATTATTACTTGTACAAAGCCATAGAGTCAGTAAATGGAGAAGTCAACATTCAAGTTAGGATCACTGACACCCACCCCCCAAACCATCCCCTCTGCTATAGTACCTTTGAGCAATTTCAGTGCAGCAGCTGAAACTGAAACATATTATAGCTATGATTCTGATAACTCAAATTAATCAGTGTGATGGCTCACACATAAAAATCTTCCCATCAACAGTGACTCACACTCAGCTGTCAGTGGCCAGATGACCCTCACCTGAATTTGTACAACCAAGTGACAGCAGAGAATATAGGACCCTGGAGTCAGTCTACCTAGGCTCAAATCTCACCAGTCACTAGCTACATGACCATGGGTCAATTACCTAAACCCGGGCGGCGCCTGTGGCTCAGTGAGTAGGGCGCCGGCCCCATATGCCGAGGGTGGTGGGTTCAAACCCAGCCCCGGCCAAACTGCAACAAAAAAAAATAGCCAGGCGTTGTGGCGGGCGCCTGTAGTCCCAGCTGCTCGGGAGGCTGAGGCAAGAGAATCGCTCTAAGCCCAAGAGTTAGAGGTTGCTGTGAGCCGTGTGACGCCACGGCACTCTACCGAGGGTGGTACAGTGAGACTCTGTCTCTCCAAAAAAAAAAAAAAAAAAAAAATTACCTAAACCCTTTACACCTCATATGTAAAATGGAAATTACAGTAACTACTTACATCTTATTGTTGTAAAGATGAAATGAACAAACACATGTAAAGCACTTAAAACTGCTGGGGGCATATGTTAAGCACTCAAAAATTATCTGTTATTATGAGCGATTATTTTCATTACTTAGGACTGATCAAATGTTAAGAAAACAACTGATAATTTCAGCAAGAATTCTGCCCAAAATGAGAAGTGACTCATTGGAACAGTATAGTGGGGAAAGCCCAGGCCAGGGTGTCCAGTGCCCAAGTGTTATCTAGACCACCAACAAACTGTGACCTCGGCTAGGCAAATCACTTTTTCTTTATAATACATAGCTTCCTAAATGTAAATGAGGAATTAACAGTAATTTATAATGTCTACCACTGAGTTCTCAAACCAAAGGTTCTTAAAAGGTTCTATTTTTTTGTGGTTTTTGGCCAGGGCTGGGTTTGAACCCGCCACCTCCGACATATGGGACCGGCGCCCTACTCCTTGAGCCACAGGCGCCGCCCTCTTAAAAAGTTCTTATATTCACTTTACATCCATAAGAATAGCTATTAATAAAAAAAAACCAGAAAATAACAAGTATTGAAAACCATATAAGAATGTAAAATGGCTCAGCTGCTACAGAAAATGGTAAGGTAGTATTTCAAAGAATTAAACACAGAATTACCATATGATCCAGCAATTGGACTTCTGGGTATATATCCAAAAGGACTAAAGGTAGGAACTCAAATGGTATTTGTACAACTGTGTTCATAGCAGTATTATTCACAGCAGCCAAAACATAGAAGTAACCCAAGTATTCATCAACAGATGTATGAATAAATAAGATGTGGTATATACCTACCATGAAATATTACTCAGCCTTAAAAGGGAAGGGAATTCTGACCCATGCTACAACATGGATGAACTTTTGAACTTTTAAGGCATTACGCTAAATGAAACAACCCAGTGACAAAAGAACAAATATATGTGAGTCCACACATATGAGGTACCTATAGGCGTCAAGTAAAAAGACAGGAAGTAGAATGGCGGTTGCGAGGGCTGGCAAGCAGAAGGAATGGGGCATCAGAGTTTAATGGGTACAGTTTCAGTTTGGAAAGATGAAAAAGATCCGGAGGTGGATGGTGGTGATGGTTGCACAACATGAATACACTTAATGCCACAGAACTGTCCAGTTAAAAATACTTAAATGATAAATTTTATGTTATGTTTACTTTCTCACAATTTTTAAAAAAGGTTCTTGTATTGATTATTCTACTATAGTGCTCTCAAGAGTTATCAGAGGACACTAATAACAGTGGCTTTCAAAATGTGACCAAGTAGCCGGGTGTTATGGCGGGCACCTGTAGTCCCACCTACTCGGGAGGCTGAGGCAAGAGAATCGCCTAAGCCCAAGAGTTTGAAGTTGCTGCCACAGCACTCTACAGAGGGTAACAATGTGAGACTCTGTTTCTAAAAACATGGCCAAGGCCATACTGCCATCAAAAGATATGCCCTTTGCTTCAAAGAGCAAATTTCTAAAAACATTCTAGAAGAGAAAGCAACTGAATTGGCTACTGGGGAGTGGTGGCAATCAGATAAATACTATAAAGGGGCTTTAAAACAAAGTATCCTCTCAAAGAATTTAAAACCTCCTTCTCACATCCCACCGAGTCATAAGCACTCGGACCAGCATTTTGAACACTGCTCAGAGTACACGGTAGGTTCTCAAATATCTATTGATGATGAATGATTCCTAGATTAAACCAAACACATCTTGAACATTTCCAACCAACAAGACCTTCGTGGTCTGGTTCCTGCTTATTTCTCCAGCCTACCCTCACCCTGATGCTAGCCTTGCTCTCCACTCTCCTCTTTATCTGTGTCACCCAGAATTTGTTTCAGTTCTTCACTCTCCTCTGGCATCCTTCTGCCTCCCCCACTCTCCCATCTTCTCATCCCTGAGAGCTCAGCTCAAATATCACTTCCAAGGGGAGCCTTCCAGTCGCTCTGTCAGAAATACTCATTAAGGGGCAGAGGGAGGGGCATGGGTGTGCTCCCACTTAATGGGCACCACATAAGGGCACATGGCACACCTCGTGGGTGCAGGACACAACTACAACAAGGACTCCTAACAATGCAAACATTGTAAGCTAGTTGTTTGTACCCTCACATTAACCTGAAATTTAAAAAAATGGGGGGAACACTCATCATACTGTATGCTTTCCCTTACGATTCTACATATATGGTAATTATACGATTAATGTCAATCTTCCCCATGAATTTCAGGCTGCTTCATCTCCGGCATCTAACAAAGGGCCTCATGCTTAGGAATCATTTTTTTCTTTTCAAGACAGTCGTACTATGTCGCCCTCAGTAGAGCACTATGGTGTCACAGTTCATAGCAACCTCTAACTCTTGGGCTTAAGTAATTCTCTTGCCTCAGCCTCCCAAGCAGCTGGGACTACAGGCGCCCATCACAACACCCGGCTATTTTTGTTGTTATTGTTGTTGCAGTTGTCATTGTTGTTTAGCAGGCCCAAGCCGGATTTGAACCCACCAGCCCTGGTGTATATGGCCGGCGCTCTAACCACTGAGCTATGGGCACCAAGCCCTTAGGAAATCATTTTTTTTTTTTTTTTTTTTTTTTTTTTGTAGAGACAGAGTCTCACTGTACTGCCCTTGGGTAGAGTGCCGTGGCGTCACACGGCTCACAGCAACCTCTAACTCTTGGGCTTACGCGATTCTCTTGCCTCAGCCTCCCGAGCAGCTGGGACTACAGGCGCCCGCCACAACGCCCGGCTATTTTTTTTTTTTGTTGCAGTTTGGCCGGGGCTGGGTTTGAACCCGCCACCCTCGGCATATGGGGCCGGTGCCCTACTCACTGAGCCACAGGCGCTGCCCAGGAAATCATTTTTAAAATGAGTAACCTCATAAACAGTTCTTCAGCATTCCAAGAATTACTCCAAAAGTCTGTATCAGAAAGAATCTAAACAAAAATTTAAAGAAAGCCCATTGTAAAAGCTTACCTGAAGGAGGCAGGAGTTTGTCATGGCTCGATAGCAGGCTCTGTGGCTCTTCACTGTTGGCCGCTCCCCAAGGCAGTAGCCCCACTTCTTGACCATGTGAAACCGCTTGGCATGCCAGATGTGAGTTTCTAACCATTTGTTCTTCTTTTGTCTCCGGTTAAATTCTAGCATCCGGTTTATGTGACATCTCCGAGCTTTATGGCACTTATTTTTTGAATGTTCTTTCTTCTGATGTACAGCTTTCTCTGCCTATAGTTTCAAGAAGAGACAGAGATTCCAGTTTGTGAGAATCACAAAACAAAGTGACCTTATGAATGCGAACAAGATTTAGAGAAATACTTTTAGCAGTTTGCTAAATTTTCTAACTTGGTGGTTCCTCCAATGTAAGTAGAGAAGGAAGACAATGGAAAGAGTTGAAGTATTAGAACCAGGCAGACCTGGGAAAGAAGCACAGTTCTGTAACTCAGTAAACGGACAAGTTGCAGGCTCTATGAAGATTAGGACACTCATGAAATATCCAACACAAGTTTAATCTGACTATTAATATTAGAGAACAAGAGAGAATAAATCAAATGTTAGCATCCAGCTGATGTACTAAGATGTGAGACTGTAATGAAACAAAAAACTCATAACAAAAGTTGGGAAAACCTATACTTTCACTTCAGTTGAGCTACAAAGGCTACATGCTGTCACTGAGAAACAGACCTTACATTAATTCTTGAAAGTATTATATTCCTATGAGTTTTTACTCTTAATCTTCCATAACCAAGCTCAACTTTTATGAAAAAAAAATTATTCTTCATTGGTTTGTGAACCCATTAAGGACAAGGACTTTCCTTGCTGAACTCCAATCCCACCACCAGTGTAGTACTGGTACACAGAAAGCCACTCAATAGATTTTAAATCAATTAGTAAAGACATGGGTGGCTTAACAATCTTAGAATGATCAAGTCCAGAATTTTGGTAAAGTACAATTAAATGTGCACAAAGATTAAAACCAAGTCCAAGTTTTCTTTTCTTTGGAGACAGAGTCTCACTATGTCACCCTTGGTAGAGTGCAGTGGCTTCACAGTTCACGGCAACCTCCAACTCTTGGGAGCCTACGTGATTCTCTTGCCTCAGCCAAGTAGCTGAGACTACAGGCGCCCGCCACAACGCCGGGCTACATTTTGGTTGCAGTTGTCATTGTTGTTTAGCAGGCCTGGACAGGGCTCAAACCCACCAGCCTCAGTGTATGTGGCTGGCACCCTACTCATTGAGCTATGGAAGCCAAGCCAAGTTTTCAACTTGGAAAAAGTCAAAAAGCAAATGCTAAGCACTGATGCTTACCTAAGTAGGCCACACCCCAAAACACAGATCCAAAATTATTTAATCTGGTGAGAGGCTCAGAATTTTTTTTAATGTGTAAGGGGAATATCAACTATTCAACACCCTTAAAATAGAGGGTTTCCCAATGCTAAATTTCAAAGCAGCTGTAATGTCCAAAGTCCTGCTAATTTGGCCTGGGGAGAAATGGAAGGTTGGATAATGATTAAAATTAAAATATGCAAAAAAAAAAAAAAAAAAAAGCATGCCACAATAAGCATGTTATTTTCTGGTTTTCGTTTTAATAAATTCTATTAAGTCAATAATTCTCGATTTTTTTCTAGCAAACATTAACCTAAACATTTATACTACATGAAACTTCTACCTCTTTCTGGGCAATCTCCTGTAATCGTCTAGGAAGACGTTTGACATTGTGGCTCATGGCTCTCCGTCGCATGTGCCGAGGCAGAGTCTGGAAGACCAGTGAATTAGAAGACTTCTGGGTTACAGCTTTTAACATAGCACTGATTTCGGCAGCTCGTGCTTGAGCAAAAGTAGAAGCTGTTGAAGGAAATGACAATGTCATGGAAAACTAATCTGACTTCAACAAGACTTGTTTTTTCTGGGATTTCAGAAGGAAGACAGACTTGAAATAAGTAAGTTTACAATTCATCCACCACTACCCTCTGTTAGATGAACACTGCTAGTGGTTATTTCTGTTATACCATTTTGAGATTATTTTTCTTCAACTTTTATATTTTTCAAATTTTCTACAAGGATTCAGTTTCACTTTTCTTATCAGAAAAAATGTTTAAAAACAAGTTTTACAGAGATTTTAAAAACAGGTCTACATGCAGTACAGTACATGCAATATAATCACAGCTACTTGTAAGTGCAATAATCTCACAGAAAAACAAAGAAGAGACAAAATTCTAACAGTGGTTCTAACTCTAAGAGGTTTTTTTCTTAATGTTTTCTGCTTTTTCCAAACATGTGACCATTATTACTATTCTTTATTGAAAACTAGACTCTTTTTGAAGAGTAAACAGGGTGCTGAGGAAATTTAAGTGAATTCCTCCAAGAAGGCATATAGACCAAAAGACATATCTAAGGTGTCTACAATGAATATGGGGTTTAATGTGCTAGCAGAGGTAGGAGTGTTGGGGGAAAATAGAAGATGAAGCTGGAAAGGGCCTGAAGACAGGCCGTTTAAATTAAGGTCTTGATTGCTGTTCAAGTGTACCAAATTTTACTCCATCTTTGGAGAACGCCATGACAAGTGTGGACACCACATTTAAAGGGTGGAGGGAGGAGGTTAAGATGAGGAACAATTCACAAAGACTTACAAGAAGATGGCTAAGAGAAAGGGATACCGAAGAAGGGAGAGCCATCAGGCCTGAAAAAGCTATGGCCAAAGTCCAGGCTAGAGGTGGGAAGGGCCCCATGTGAAAGGATTAGAGGAGAGAGGTGGGGAGGCAGAGCCAAAACACCGAGGCAGGCAATTTCTTGGCATATCTGGCTGTACTAGAAACAAAGGGCCCCTAATATAATCCAGTGTCATTTCTTCACCAATACCTACCAGTTATATACTTGGGAATCTCCTGAGAAGTGCCATCGGGACCTGCTTTCCAGCCTCCTTTTTTTTTAAACATTACTTTGGAGGAAGACTGCTCACTCACATTTGGCTCAGGCAATGAATGATGAGTAATTTTGGTTTGCCGCTGTCCTGAAGTTCCAGAATGAGGTTCTAGTGTATTTTCAAAAGGAAAACGAAAAGAAATATGTTACTTACGAGAGATAAAAATCATAGTAGAGAACTAACATTTGTTGGATGGCAACTGACCATGCTTTTAGTCCTACAACCACCCAATAAAGTAACTATCAACAGATAGGGAAGTCCCCCATCCAAGTACTAACCAGGCCTGACCTTGCTTAGCTTCTGATATCAGACAAGATCAGGCACATTCAAAGTGGTATGGCCATGTACTCAGGCAGGGAAGTAAATTAACTTGCCAAAGGTCATAAAGCTAGCAGATAGCATGCTAAGTAACCGTTTCAGCATGACATATAAAGAACCTTGAATTGGGCGGCACCTGTGGCTCAGCGGGTAGGGTGCCGGTCCCATATGCCGGAGGTGGCGGGTTCGAACCCAGCAAGGGCCAAAAAAAAAAGAACCTTGAATATAACAGATAAGGGTGTAATTTTCTCTGTATAAATACTGTAACATGAATTTTAAATCTAAGCTCCCTACTATGGTCTAAAGCAGTGGTTCTCAACCTTCCTAACGCCGTGGTCCTTTAATACAGTTCCTGTGGGCTGCAACCCACAGGTTGAGAACTGCTGGTCAAAAGGTTTGTGTCCCCACCAAATTCGTATGTTGAAATCCTAATCCCTGAGGTGATGGTATTAGGAGGTGGGGCCTTTGAGAGATGATTAAGTCATAAGGGCAGAGCCCTTATGAATGAAGTTAGCGTCCTTATAAAAGAGGCTCCAGAGAGACCCTCACTCCTTCCCACCATGTGCAGACACAGCAAGAGTGTGCTGTGAACCATAATGCAGGTCCTCAAGAGACCCCAATCCTGCCAGCTCCTTGATCTTGGACTTTTCAGACTCCAGAACCATGAGAAATAATTTTCTTTCTTTTTTTTTTTTTTTTTTTTTGAGACACAGTCTCACTATGTTGCCCTGGGCAGTGCCATGGCATCACAGCTCACAGAAACCTCAAACTCTTGGGCCTAGGAGATTCTCTTGCCTCAGCCACCCAAGTAGCTGGGACTACAGGCACATGCCACAATGCCCAGCTATTTTTTTGTTGCAACTGTCACTGTTGTTTAGCAGGCCCGGGCCAGGTTCAAACCTGCCAGTCTGGGTGTATGTGGCTGGTACTCTATCCACTGAGCTATAGGTGCCACCCAAGAGAAATAATTTTCTGTTATTTATAGTCTACCCAGTTTATGATATAGGTTGTGTATCCCTTAAATGCTTGGTACCAGAAGTGTTTCAGATTCCAGATTTTTCTGAATTTTAGACTATTTACAGATACATAATGAGGTATCTTAGACGTGGCACCCAATTCTAAACATGAAATTCAGCTATGTTTCATATATACCTTATATATATAGCCTGAAGATAATTTTATAAAATCTTTTAAATAATTTTGTGCTTGAAAAAAAAATTGTGTACACTGAACCACTAGAAAGCAAAGGTGTTCCTATCTCAGCCACCCATGTGGATCATCTTTGGCATCATTATGAGGCCTAGACTAAGGTGGAAAAATACCAGTTAACTCCTGCCAAATTTCTGGGCTTCAAGCTCTCAAAAAATGCAGTGTCTGGTTCACTCCCAAGATAGATGGTAAAGTACTCACTGACTTCTTGCTTGACTAACTCCCTGAGAAACAGACCAGGAGGTACCAACTGTTCCCAGACTGACCTTTAAGAAATACCAGGGAGGGCGGCGCCTGTGGCTCAGTGAGCAGGGCACCGGCCCCATATACCGAGGGTGGCGGGTTCAAACCTGGCCCCTGCCAAACTGCAACAAAAAAATAGCCGGGCGTTGTGGCGGGCGCCTGTAGTCCCAGCTACTCGGGAGGCTGAGGCAGGGGAATCGCCTAGGCCCAGGAGTTGGAGGTTGCTGTGAGCTGTGTGATGCCACGGTACTCTACCAAGGGCGATAAAGTGAAACTCTGTCTCTACAAAAAAAAAAAAAAAAAGAAATACCAGGGAAAGTACTGAAACAAAGATGTATGACTAACCGCAAAATTCTGCTTCTGTACAATGCTTGCTAACCTACCGGATGCACCTGGGCAGCCTGCATGCCAACCATGACGCGGACCAAGCCTTAAAAATCCAACCCCTTAAGCACTCGGGGCTGCTCTCTGAACCCCTGTGTTGGGTGTGAGGCAGTTGCCAGCCGGTTCTTCAATAAAGGGACTCTGCTATGAATTCGGCTTATTTGGTAGTGTGGTCTTTGTGGAACTCCTGGGCATAACATCATCATCATTCCTGATTCTGAATTTATATGCTCCTGATCAGCCATCCTTTTCTTATACTTATTCACACATAAGTACCTAATAAATAATACCTAACATTGAGGCCTTCAGCCTGCACAATGCCATTTTATTATCTTTTGTGGGCATGCTCACTGGATAAATCACAGCGGAAGGGGATTGGTAGCTTTTCTTTTCCCTTGAGAATGATGAATAAACTGTACACACCTTGTTTTTACCTGTGATCTATCATATGAAGAACTTTTGCATTAGGGATGGACGCTCAGCCTATACTTTTTATAGCAGTCCAAATGACACTCCTTTAAATACTATAATCCACATGGTTTTGTATAGTCAGTCTAATTCTAATTCAGTCTAATTCCTGACATACTCTGAGTTGAGAGCCACTATGCTAAACTAAAGAAGGAATTAAAAACAGTCTCTACACAAACATCTGGGCATTCAAATCAGTCTGACTCTAAGACAACATCAAATCTCTGTCTATGAACAAAGGGAGAGACCAGTAGAGAATTTTATAGTGTCCCTGCTTATTTCCACTGTGGTGCTAATTATTAAGCCACTATAATCTTGGAACTTGTTACAGGGTTTATCATTGTGATGTTTAAAAGAGATAATAGAAGTAAAAGGTTATCAGATGGTATAGCTATCAATTGTCGGATCTGCATCTAGATCTTTAAAACTGGAATTTAAATTTATGTAATCAGACCCAAAGCACAGTTTTTTAAAGCATTCCAAAAAAGTTCTTGGCCACCTGCTTTTATAATCTTCCCAAACTGGCATTTTCTTTCTTTTTTTTTTTTTGTAGAGACAGAGTCTCACTGTACCGCCCTCGGGTAGAGTGCCACGGCATCACACGGCTCACAGCAACCTCCAGCTCTTGGGCTTACGCGATTCTCTTGCCCCAGCCTCCCGAGCAGCTGGGACTACAGGCGCCTGCCACAACACCTGGCTATTTTTTTGTTGCAGTTTGGCCGGGGCTGGGTTTGAACCCGCCACCCTCCTCACTGAGCCACAGGCACCGCCCCCAAACTGGCATTTTCTACTGCTGGCCTGATGAACTGTCACCTTCTTATCACCTTGTAAAGTGCTAAAATCAGTCCAAAGGTTAAACGCAGATAACTGTCCTGTGTGTCTCTTAGGAAACATAGAAGTATAATTTAATAAAAATTAATGTCAAGACAAAAATGTCAACTCTAAAATATGTGTAGTCAGTTTTCATTATTCATAGAAGTTATATCCTATAAAGTCACAGTGAGCAATAACTTAGTGAACACGGAACTACTTCTCCTAGGAGATATACAGTATATACCTCACATAGAATATGCTCTTTAATCCTAAAAACAACTCATCCCGGTAGATTCTATGTCCTTTATTGTACAAAGGAGAAAATGAAGCTCAGAAGTGTTGAGTGACCTGCATCAGACCACCCCAAGGTTGAACTGTAGCTTCCTGCACTTCCTGTACCGTCCCTCTACTGCTTCCACCCTCTGACTATCTCTGAGGCGAGGGTGGAGGGGGCTAGAACAGGAAGGCACCAGGGAACCTCCCCTAGGGCTGTATAGCAGCCCTGCCCTCCACAGGGTGACTTGCATTCTTCTTGCTCTGTGCATGTCCACAAAAATGGCCAAATCTCATGGGTACTGACTTTCGGGTTACAAATAAACTTTAGCAAGTGGCAAATTTGCAAATAGGAAATTCAGTACTGTATCTGTTTTTAATTCGGTTCATTTACTACTGGACAATGACTGTCAAGAGAAGGTGACAAAAGCAACTAGATCAAAACGAGAGTGGAGCGAGCACTGTGTACACTTACCTTGCTTCTGAGGTTTCCCACCTCCATTATGGTGCTTTCCACCTCTATCAGCCACAAAGCCAGAGGATAAAGTCACATTGGTAGGCTGGTTTCTCATTTTCTTAGCATGTTTTCTTTCTTTTGCATTAGACATTTCTGGAAAAGAAGTCATAAATTTAACAGAGGGAAAGGAAACTTCCATTCAGAAATGAAAATAAATTTAAAAAATAAGTTTTCATGTGGCTCAAAATAAATCTATTAATAAAATAGATCCTATTAGTACATTCCAGTTTGCACTGGCAAATAAATCAATTCAAATGTTGTCACTATATAAAGTCTATTAGAAGAATGAAAATTAAGGTGAGATAAGATTGTTATGAGGAGGCTCGGTGCCTGTAGCTCAGTGGCTAGGGTGCCAGCCACATACACCGAAACTGGTGGGTTCGAACACAGCCCTGGCCTCCAAAACAATAACTACAACAAAAAGATTGTTATGAGGGTAAAACAAATTTTTAATTTAAAAAATTAAACAAAATTTACATTTTACCTTGATTCTTAGGTGAAATAAGAGCTACCTTGATTAATAAAATACAGAACACCCTACTCCCAAAGGATAACCTCTATAAAAACTGAACATAAATTAATGATGATTTCATTTCTACTCCCAAGATGAGACCAGTTACACCTTTGTTTTCTGAGACAGTCTCACTCTCTCACCCTGGCAGATGCAATGGCCATCATAGAGTGCAATGGCATCATCATAGCTTATAGCAACCTCAAACTCCTAGGCTTAAGTGATTCCCCTGCCTCAGCCTCTTGTGAGGCTGCAGGTTCTCAACACTGCAAGCTATTTTTAGAAAAATCAGCCAGGTGCAACTCTTGCTCAGGCTAGTCTCAAACTCCTGAGCAAGTGATCCTCCTGCCTCAGCCTCTTGTGTAGGATTATAGGCGTGATCCACCACACCCAGCCATGAGGCCAGTTATATCTTGTTTTTGTTTTTATGTAGTCAGAGTTCAATGACCTATATCTTTAATTCATAGATAAGCCGACTCTGTGGCTTAGCCAGTGTAGTATAATAGCAAGACAATGATTTCTATTTGAAGAAGAAGAAAAAAAAAGAACTCTAGTGGAGCCTAGTTGATTTACTCAGTAGTTATCAACTCTCAAATGCAACGCTCCTTTTTTTAGACTGATTCAAAATCAGTCAAGCCCAGGAAAATCCAATAGTAGCCTGATTCCTAACTCTTTTACACAAAAATGTTGGTTATGGGGTGGGCGCAGTGGCTCATGCCTGAAATCCCAGCATTTGGGAAGGCTGAGGTGGGAGGCTCAGTTGAAACCAGGAGTTCAAGACCAGCCTAAGCATGTTTTCTATTTTAAAATGAAATTAATATAGCCTATTAAGACACATAACTTTTACTAGTACACACCTTATAATGCATGTGCCATCTGAAACATAAAGGAGAACTAAAAAGTAATTTTAATAAAATAATATATCAATGTATTTCTGTATGTAACTATTTCACCACAACTATACTAGCTAACATCATGAAAAAGAGATTTTGAACCCAGGAGATAATCTCACCAACACAGGCACCAGCACACTCACTGGCACAATCCGTAAGGCCAGAAAAGGGAAGGAGGAAGGCTCCCCCACTCCTGCCCTGTCCAACGGTCATTAGCTCTTTCATTGCTAACTATATGAAGTCTGAGCGTCCTGAATGGAGACACATAAAGTGTGGAAGCTCAGAGTAACAGGCATTACCAAGCTGTTCTCAAAGTTATTTCAGTATTTTAACACAACTCTTTACTTCTACCTAGACAGAATTACCACGAACGCAATAGCTAAAAAGGCAAAGTAAATACAGGTGTCTCCTACTAGTGCCTCAAAGAGAAAATAACGATGCTGCTGGTGATGTAATTTTCCACACTGGTGAATACTCCTTGATAAGGTACACCCTGCCCACACTAAGAAAAAAGTATAAACTTATTTTGATTTATTGCATTCCTGAAAAATTTAGTGTATATTAAAACTGCAACCAATACTTTTTTTTTTTTTTTAAGAGATAAAGTCACACTCTGTTGCCCAGGGTAGAATGCAGTGGCATGACCAGAGCACACTGCAGTCTCAAATTCTTGGGCTCACCCTCCCAAGTAGTTAGGACTCTTTGGCCCATGCCACTGCGCCTGGATGTTTTTTTTTTTTTAATTTTTTGTAGAGAGATAGTCTGGCTATATTGCTCAGGCTGGTCTTGAACTGATCCTCCCACCTCAGCCTCCCTGGGATGATAGGTATGAGCCACTGTGCCCACCCCACAACCAACACTTTAATGTAAAAGAGTTAGGAACTGGGCTACTATTGGACTTTCCTGCACTTGGCAGGCTGTCTAACATCCCTGAGCCCTGCCCAATAAATGCCAGCAACCTTAGCCCAATCATCATGCCAACCAGAACACCTATACAAACTTCCAAAATGCCACATCAGGATTTGCTAGCTGTCACTGAGAGCCACTAATAAATTAATAACCACCCATTCACTTAGCTCCTTTTCCAATGCAAGACATCATACAAAATTAAGAGCCTGTGTGGTGTAGTGTTTAAAAGCCTTTACTCGGTCAGTACAGTGGCTCATGCCTGTAATCCTAGCACTCTGGTAGGCCGAGCCAAGTGAACTGCTTGAGCTCATGAGTTCAAGATCAGCCTGAGCAAAAAGCCATACCCCAATCTCTACTAAAAACAGAAAAACTGAGGCAAGCGGATTGCTTAAGCCCATGAGTTGGAGGTTGCTGTGAGCTATGATGCCACAGCACTCTACCCACAGTGACAGCTTGAGACTATCTCACAAAAAAAAAAAAAAACTTCACTCTGGAGTTAGAAAGACCTGGATTAAAATTCCTTCCTCTTTTTAGTTATATACTCTCAGAAAAATTATTTTCCTTCTTCGAGCTTCAGTCTCTTCCTCTATGGTTGCTAGAAGAATTAAATAAACATTAGATAGTTTATATACATACTATATGAGGTTCTAGTTTTATCAAACACATGTACACAAGTCACTTAGTATGGAGCTTTAGCTTTACACAAACTAAATACTCAATTCATAAATTTACTATTCTTTTTTATTTAACAGTAGCCTTTTATTTTTAATACCTATTATGCCATGAATTCATAGGGAAAAGGTTCCAGCAGCTCGGGGAGGCGCCTTTCCATTGAATATGACAAAGCCTGCTATGCCTATTATGCCATGAATTCATGGGGAATAGGTTCCAGCACCTTATATTCCTGTTCCATTGGTTCTCTTGGTTATCCTGTGTGGTATGCTATACACCTAATCATGCCATGAATTCACAGGGAATGAGTTCCAGGAGCTCAGGCTCCTCTCCGTTGGTTGTCACAAAGTGGGCTTCTCTGGGTGGCGCAGGCTGGTGCTTCAGCTGAACCCAGGTACCTTTCTCTTTGGCTGCCTTCTTTTTCTGATCATTTTCCTTTGGAGAAGCTATCTCAGCTCATAGAGGGCTTAATATGCTCAATATGAACATTAATAAACAAGTTCATAACTACTTTGTTTATAACAATGCCAAATGCATGCTGGTAATAACATTGTAGACTCTTCTAGTTCTGCTATGGTAACATTTGTATGGGATGCCTTTTTGAACAGTGCCCATTCCCTTAGTATTTACAATATCACCTATCCTGTAGATTCACATATGTGTGGCCAAAAGAACAAGTCCATGTTTTCTAAAATGCCTAGAGAACACGTATCAGGTGCCTCTCCTCTTTCCCTTTGTGTTTGTCATTTTGGTGAATTACAGGAAGATGGCATCTCTGGCCGAAAGGGATGATAGCTATTATTCTTAAATAATAAATGAAATACACAGGGATTTATATCATTTCAGTGCCTTGGTCCATTCTGCTTTCACCTAAATGAAAGACAACTATATATACACCCAAAAACATTTTTCAAATTAAACAATCAATCAGAAGTAAACAGAGTTCTATAGAATGGTTGGCTAGTGAAGTGCATGATTCAGATAGGCCTGCATTAAGAACCATTCAAAATATTTCACAAAACAATTGAGTCCTTCTACTGTTACCTGCTTGAATCAGAATTTACCCAGCAAGACAAAGCATGACCATGGGAACCCTAACTCTACTCAGGATAAGAATGAACCAAGAGCAGGCTGGTGCTAGAGTATTAGGGTAAACTTGGGAACATCTCTGAGCTTTGATTCTAGGTGAAAAAGTGAGGAGATTGAACTAGCAGTGGTCTTCAAACAGTTCTAACAGCAGAAGAGAAAAATACAGAATGCATCCTTATGAAGTCTGAGAATTTACCTTAAAAGAGCTTCCAGAAGGAATCTTAACTTTTTGTTGTTGTTGTTTTTGTTTTTGTAGAGACAGTCTCACTCTATCGCCCTCGGTAGAGTGCCGTGGCATCACACAGCTCACAGCAACTCCAACTCCTGGGTTTAGGCGATTCTCTTGCCTCAACCTCCCAAGCAGCTGGGACTACAGGCACCTGCCATAATGCCTGGCTATTTTTTTGTTGTTCCAGTTCAGCCGGGGATGGGTATGAACCCACCACCCTTGGTATATGGGGCCGGCGCCCTACTCACTGAGCCACAGGCACAGCCTGGAATCTTAACTCTTATCCTAACATTTCAGTCAATTTTATATCTATTCCTAATAGTATAGTTTGTGGTTTTCATCTTCATTCCTTTGGTCAAACTTTAATGATGTACAGGCTTTATAAAAATGTGCCCCCTAATCTACAAACTAAAGATGTACCAGCTTTATAAAAATGTATCCCCTAATCTACAAACTAAGATGTACCAGACTTTATAAAAATGTTCCCCCTAATCTTCAAATAAAATGAATGTCATGTTTTCTCACACAGCTTAGTATCCTCTGCTTGACCAGACATACTCCTTAACATACTGGACTCCCGTCTGAGAACCTCTGTAAGTTGACCACCCAAGGGACTATAACAAACTGACCAACATCCAGAGATGGTCAACATAAGGAACTTTTCTGGAGCATTACAAATAATACTATGGTCTATGAAAATTAAGGTTATCGATGTAGGGAGGTGGTCAACTTTGGAGGTTTTACTGTACATGATTTCAGTTTTCTTCCACATCTAAAAAAGTTGGGGGTGGCGCCTGTAGCTCAAAGGAGTAGGGCACCAGCCCCATATACCAGAGGTGGCGGGTTCAAACCCAGCCCTGGCCAAAAAAAAGAAGTTGGTGATATAGACTTGATATAAAATCTGTCTTAAGAATAAAGGTAACTTGTTTCACAAGAAATGTTTTATACAAGTTGAATTATTTGTAGTGCTGCAAGAAAGCTCCTCATTTAAAGAATCATATGGTGAATTACTTTGTAAATAAAAAAGCATCTCCTAATTATCCGGTTTAACCAAATTTAACCAACTTTGGGGTACTTATTATGTGCCTAATAGTTTCAGGCTGTGTGAAATACCAAAGTAGTCTAAGGATGTGTTCTTCAAAAGAACTGGGTCATCTTAGGTAGCTAATATTAACTGAGAACTTTATGTGTCAGGCACTCACAACTCTATCAGGGAGGTACTAGTATTATCCTCACTTATGAATGAAAAAAACTGAAGCACAGAGAGGTGATATAAACTGCCCAAGGTCACCACACTTGTGAATGTGCTGGAATTCAAACCAGGAATTCTGACTCTATTCACTGTACTTAAAACACATAACAATTAGAGAATAAGACCACATATAATAAAATAATTAAATTTTGTAGTATAACACAATAGGAAACTGGAGGAGAAAAAGAAAAAATATGAATTGGTAGGAAAAGTAATCAAAAAACAGGATTTCAGTTAGCTGGAATTTGGATACATAGGGAAGAAAGAATATTCAGCAATTTATGGTGTAAATACAGAAGTGAGGAAGCTAGACTACTAAAATGGGAAGAGAATGAAATTGAATAGGTAAGGGAAGGATAAACTGGAAGGTCTTTTATTCCAAGCTGAGGCCCTAAACCGATGAAAAAGATGTGAAGGTTCTTATTTATTTTTTTGTAGAGACAGAGTCTCACTGTACCGCCCTCGGTAGAGTGCCGTGGCGTCACACGGCTCACAGCAACCTCTAACTCTTGGGCTTACGCGATTCTCTTGCCTCAGCCTCCCAAGCAGCTGGGACTACAGGCGCGCGCCACAACGCCCGGCTATTTTTTTGTTGCAGTTTGGCCGGGGCTGGGTTTGAACCCGTCACCCTCGGCATATGGGGCCGGCGCCCTACTCACCGAGCCACAGGTGCCGCCCAAGATGTGAAGGTTCTTGAGCCGGAAGTAGGAAGGTCAAAACCTTAGCACTATGTAAGGCAAAATGACAGGGAATAAAGGAGATTTTCTTTTTTTTTTTTTTTTTGTAGAGACAGAGTCTCACCTTATTGCCCTCGGTAGAGTGCCGTGGCGTCACACAGCTCACAGCAACCTCCAAATCCTTGGGCTTAGGCGATTCTCTTGCCTCAGCCTCCCGAGTAGCTGGGACTACAGGCACCCGCCACAACGCCCGGCTATTTTTTTGTTGCAGTTTGGCCGGGGCTGGGTTTGAACCCGCCACCCTCGGCATATGGGGCCGGCGCCCTACCCGCTGAGCCACAGGCGCCGCCCTAAAGGAGATTTTCTTATACTACACTTTGGAAACAGGGAAGGCATCTTACCTTTCTTCACTGCGGCACCCAGCACCTTGCAGAGTGCCCTGCACAAAGTAGTGGCCCAGTATCTACTTGTGAATGTATGCACGCACGCATAAATGAAGACGTGAATCGTGCCTATAAAGCATACATTAACAGGGTGAAAAAATACTAAGCCAAATACCACCCTTTCTGACACAGCAGAATTTCACAAGGGTTCTAGGCCATCAGCTAGATCACTATCTTACCTTTTGAAACCCGATTCCAGGCACTCAAAATAAGGGAATCTGGGAGGAGCGAGAAGGTGGACAACGCCCAGATCTCAGCGTGGTCCCTGAATGACCCGTCTCACACCTTCAGGGTGGCAGAAGGTGGGGGTGGGGGGTTTGCAAGCCCATTCCCGGCACGGCCTCCGCTTGGCAGGGCAACGAAGGTAAATGTAGAGACCTAGGGGCTCGAGCGCAGGGACAGGAGATGCAACAAGGGCAAGCGATGCCCCGGGCGCAGGCAGCAAGGACAGAGAGAAGGTCTACACAGTCCGAGGCAGAGAAGATGCGATGTGAGGCGAGCCAGGGCGCAGGCGCCAGGCGGGGGCCGCCACACACACCCTCTCCAAACTCGAGGGTCCTAGAAGGCACCAACCTCTCCGGACCTACCTGCTGAACACTCTGAGGGATCCCGGAGTCAGAATGACCAAACCTCGGCGACTACAGTCCCCACCAAAACGAAACGGACGGCGAGCGAGCTGAACGGCGCATGCGCCAGCGCGGGCTTCCTCCACGTGGCCTGGAGTGGCGCCGAGACTACAACTCCCAGAATGCCGTGCGAACTGCCCCTGGGGGCGCCTGAGGGCGGAGAAGCCGTGGAGCGGTCAGTTGGCTGGGACCTGAGCTGAGTAGTTGGGCTTGTAACTTAGGGGCCGCAAGAGTGGAGGACTGGCCATGTCGTCCTTGATCAGAAGAGTGATCAGCACCGCAAAAGCCCCGGGGGCCATTGGCCCCTACAGGTAACGTGGTTTGTGGGAGCATCGTCAGAGCTGGGGCGTGTTTGAACCGAGGTTCGAGGCCGGGGCCACTCCAGGTCAGAGCGCCCCTGACCAGTCCCGTGGAACACGCAAGGAAACTGAGCCTGGAAAGGGGGCAGTGCACCCGGAGACCCACCGCGAGTTGGGAACCCCAGTGGAACCCCGAGCCTGCGCTTTGGGGAACTCTGCCTCTGGCTGCGAAGCCTAGCCTGCCAGGACTCTTTTCTGCTCAGAAATCTGTTCTGTGTTCTGACCTTTATTTTGATTGGGGCGGTTTTGTTTGTTTGTTTGTTTTTTGTTTTGTAACAGCTTTGTTAAAATTCACTCCTTTAACATGCACGATTTAGTTTTTACCATCATTATAAAACTGTGCAGCTATCACCACTTCCTGATCTCAGACACTTTCTTCACCCCAAAAAGAAAGCCCATACGCGTTAGCATTCACTCACCATTCTCTTCCCCAGCCCCTGACAACTACTAACCTACTTTCCATATCTATGGATTCTATTCATAGAATCATAAAATACGCTCTCTTTTGTGACTAGCTTCTTAGCATAATATTTGGTTTAACCCTTTCTTCATTGAAAAGAGAAAACCCTGAGGCTGAGGCAGGAGAATCGCTTGAGCCCAGGAGCTGGAGGTTGCTGTGAGCTGTGTGATGCCACGGCACTCTACCAAGGGCCATAAAGTGAGACTCTGTCTCTACAAAAAAAAAAGAAGAAGAAAAGAAAAGAGAAAACCCCATCAAGAGATGTTTGTCTCTTCTGGGGAGAGTTGAGTTCTTTTCACAGAAATGCTTAGCAAATCCCGGCACATCTGCCCAAGCCACTGGTTTTCAAAACACACATAGAAATGGCATTGCGATGTTTATAAATTGATTGCCCATTCTTATTTCCCATTAATAAAATCAAATACATGTTCAAATCACTGCGGAAGCTTATTTTCTAAGATTGCCCAACATGCTCTAGCAGCTAAGTATGTGTATAGTGGCCAGAAAGTCCACCCTCTGTGTACGTGTTTCCACTTGTCAGAAGTGCCTTTAAATAGAAAGGTTAATTCGTTTTTTAAAAAACTTGTATAAAACTACTGGATCCTGCCAGGTGTGGTGGCTCATACCTTTAATCCCAGCACTTTGGGAGGCCAAAGCAAGAGGATCCCTTGAGCCTGGGCGTTTGAGGTTGCAATGAGTTATGATTGCACCATTGCAGTCCAGCCTGGGTGATAAAACAAGACCCTGTTTCAAAAAACAAATCCCCCAGCTATTAGATCCTGTCCTTTGTATTCTTAGAGATTTATTTCTGTAATTCGTGTTTAATTTTTTCTCAGCTACTTGAATTAGAATTGTCATTTATATGTAATCTTGTAACCCTTTCTCCGTTTTTCCTTTTTAAAGTACAGTTTATCTTGTTTGCTCACTGTTAAAAGATCCAAGACAGAAAAACTTCTACAACTGTAGAACTAGGACAGACATCTATTGAACAATACTATGCCAAATAATTCACATATACAAAACTGCATTAAAAAAAAAAAAAAACAGTGTAAAGGACATCCTTCATCAATATGGGGAAAGGAAAAGAAATTTTTAATTTTGTGCAGGCTATATGCCAGCCACCATTTCAACCACCTTCCTAAGTGCCATCCCCCTTTTACAAAAAGAAAACTGAAGCTCACAGTAAACTTTTCCAGGGTCAGATAGTCCATGAGTGACAGCTTGATTTAAACTCAAGCCCTAACTGCCTACTCTATATTACACTGCAATGAGAAATAGCACTTAGAGGTGGCAGAATAGTAATTACTATAGTAGTGTTAGAAATAAAATGCCATGGGAATGAAGTGACAGGTGGGGGAGAGAGTGAAATAGAAAAAGAGAAATTGACTCTAACCTGGGGTGGAGAAAGAAAAAGAATATTAGTAAGGCTCCTTGTGAGAGGTAGTCCTTGGGTTTTTATGTTGCATTTGCCATTTATAGGAGTGTTGTATAAAGTTTGATTTTTAAATTACTTCGTTAAGGATTTCAACAGAAAGTCACTGAGTGAAGGGCATCCCAGATAGAGAGAAGGGCTTGAGTGAGGGCCTAGAGGTAGAAGAATGCATGGTGTAAAGGTTTCTGGGAGGTAGTTTTAGTAATTCAAGCATCTTTTTTTTTTTTTTGCCATATCTGTGTACAACCTGTATTATAGTTTGTATTATAATTTACTTAACATATTTCTTTGAGATGGCTCACTTTATTTGACAAATTTAATTTAAAAAGGAAGCTTTGCAGGCCAGATGAAGTGGCTCACACCTATAAACCTAGCACTTTGCAGGGCAGAGGCAGGAAGATCACTTGAGCTCGGGAATTCAAGACCAACCTGAACAAGAGTGAAACCCTGTCTCTACTAAAAATAGAAAAATTGGCCCAGCATTGTGACAGGCACCTGTAGTCCCAGCTGCTTCGTAGGCTGAGGCGAGAGGATTGCTTGGACCCAGGAGTTTCAGGTTGCTGTGAGCTAGGCTGATGCCAGGGCACTCAACCTATATACAACAGAGTTAGACTCTTGTCTTCAAAACAAAAAAGGAAACATTGCAACAGTATGCTAAATAGATAACTATCCAATGCAAAGCAAAATAAAAAAAAATAAACTCAAAAGTATTATTTGTAGCTAGATATGCAGTTGGTTCAAAACCTGAGGCCTGCTCTCTCTGTTAAAAGTGATGTTTCTTTAGACTTGTTTTCTAAAAATAGTTTTCTCTATAATGTAATCAGAAGAGTTGAAGTAATAATTACTAACATTTACTGATGCTTTCTCAGCGCTAGGCACTGTTCAAAGTGCTTTATGTGCACCGTTACTAGTAGAGTCTCCATTTTCCAGATGAAGAAACAGTATGCAAGGTCAAATAGCTTGGCCAAGGTCACACCCCTGAGAGGTGGTATAACAAAATTTGATTAGGCAATGGGTTGCATAGCCCAGTCTTAATCATTTGTTTAGTTTTCTGTCCCCTGCATAGGATTGAAAGGGAGTTTTTCCTTACTGTGATTCACTGTGTATAACAGACACCATAGGGAAATACTAATTAAAAGTTAGACTTTTAATTTTTGTTTGGCCTCTTTTTAATTGTATGGCCTTGCAGAGTGACTTAACCTTTCTTCGTAGGTTTCTTTATCTTCTAAATGGGCATAACAATACTTCTTCATAAGATTGTGGGAATTAAGTAAAATAGAGACCAATAAATAAATTTTAGCAGGGTCCAGGCCGTGATAGTTTCTAATATTAAATTGAAAGTATGAACTTTACTTTATATATAATGAGGAGCCATCAAATGTTTTTGAGAAGGAAGGAATACGATCAGATCTATTTTAAGAAGAGAATTCTGATAAAAATTTGGAGGAGGGCTGGGCACCCGTAGCTCAGTGGTTAGGGCACCAGCCACATGCACCAGGACTGGTAGGTTTGAACCTGGCCCTGGCCTACTAAAACCAAACCAAAACAAAACAAAACAAAATAGCTGGGTGTAGTGGCGGGTGCATGTAGTCCCAGCTACTAGGGAGGCTGAGGCAAGAGAATCACTTGAGCCCAAGAGTTTGAGGTTGCTGTGAGCTATGACATCACGGCATTCTACCAAGGGTGACAAAGTGAGACTATGTCTCAATTTAAAAAAAAGGAAGAAAGAAAGAAATTTGGAGAAGAAGATAGAATAGTTACAGGGAATTACAATATTAGCAAAAATCACTAATCTTCCTCCTTCTGCTTTGATACCTCTCCTTCAATCACACTGTAGTATACCATTTAGAAAAACACTTCAGAACAAAAGTGACACTTTAGGAAAATTAAAATGATTACAAGAAGCACTTTGTCCTGGAGCCTGCTAAAGAGCATACAGCTTCCTTGACCTATTTACTGATACTGTGTACTGTGTTCAAAAAAGAAAGCACAACAGTAATATTCTTGGTTGACCCAGAGATGGGGTCAACTGTTTATAATGCTGCAAACAAAACGGATCTGAATATGCCAGCATGAGAAGAGAAAAGCCATCAACCAGCTTCATGGGGTGAAGACTTCCCAGGACATTGTGCCTCTTATGTACTAGGTGACTAGAAATGGTGCTTATTTTCGGCATTTTATGTTTAAGAAAAAACTACAACAACTAACTAGTTGTATCCTGATAAAGTTAACTGGACAAGAGTTTTCATGCATGGTATTGACAGTGAGTATATTTTTTGAAATTTCTGGCTCCTTTCCAGGAAGCATTCGAGCATGTTGGACTTTCAGTCCCTGGCATTGGGGTGGATTGGAGTATTGTCACTAATTAGCCAGTCAGCTCAGCACATTTCAGGAACACTTCAGGACAGAATCTTGAAGATTTCAACATCACATTATGTTGCATTGCCCTCTATTTTGCTACCACACCATCCAAATAGTCATAAATTTTTGAAATGATAGCCCACATGGCATAGGTTATGACATGAGAATTATTATTTGAATGCTTTTTGAAACTGTGATTATCCTTTGACCTGGAAGTCGAACAATATACTTTTAAATTTTCTGGGGCCTAACAACTTGTCTGCAGAGTCCTGCTCAGCATATCCAATTATCAACTGTCACCTATCCAATTATTTTTGTGAACAAAACTCTTTAAATGTCTAAGAGGTAACTCATAGAGCTCAGATGGTGTCAAGAGTTCCAGCACTGACTTTTAATATTCTGGTGTTGGAGGGAGTGTTTCTTTTACAGTCTTAAAGTTTTTGAGAGTTGAAGGTACTTCGCAAAGGGCCTAGGGCAGACAGCCTAATTCTACAGAGGACAGTAATAGCAATGATACTATTTAACCTGAGAAAAGATTACAAATTAACATGCTCCATAGTTATACATTTGTCGGCCAATGTGAAAGCCAGATCATTGAGAGGAATTCCTAGACCTTCTAGACCAGCGGTTTTCAACCTGTAACTGTATTAAAGGGTGGCAGCATTAGGAAGGTTGAGAACCACTGTTCTAGACTGTTGCCACATTTAAATATACTTTCAGTTTTCCAATGATTAAAGAAATATTGGAAACAATGGTGACTTGTTAAATAAAAGTATGTGCATATAGTGAAATTTAAAAAGAATGAGGAAGTTAAGAAGAATGAGGAAGCATTCTACACATAGTTATGGAAAGATCCTCATGATCTACTGTTCAGTGAAAAAGCAAAGTGTGGGCGGCGCCTGTGGCTCAGTCGGTAAGGCGCCGGCCCCATATACCGAGGGTGGCGGGCTGAACTGCAACCAAAAAATAGCCGGGCGTTGTGGCGGGCACCTGTAGTCCCAGCTACTCGGGAAGCTGAGGCAGGAGAATCGCTGAAGCCCAGGAGTTGGAGGTTGCTGTGAGCTGTGTGATGCCACGGCACTCTACCGAGGGCTATAAAGTGAGACTCTGTCTCTACAAAAAAAAAAAAGAAAAAGAAAAGTGTGTAAGAGTACTTAATATACCATATTTTATGTAGAAGGAGGGAGCAAATGTGTGTGTATGTATGTATATATATATATATATATATATATAATTTGGTTTTGTTGATATATATATATATATATATATATAAAGAAACTTTGGAAGAATACATAAAGAGCAGTGGTTCTTGGCTGATGACTAACCAAATGGGGAACAGGATGGAAGGGAGGCTTTTCACTGTGATTCATTGTATATTTTATGGATTTTTGCAGTATGTGAATGCTCTCCTACTCAAAAAGCTAGATTATAGGCTCGGCGCCTGTACCTCAAGCGGCTAAGGTGCCAGCCACATACAGTGGAGCTGGCGGATTCAAATCCAGCCCGGGCCCGACAAACAATGACAAGTATAACCGAAAATAGCTGGGTATTGTGGCAGGTGCCTATAGTTCCAGCTACTTGGGAGGCTGAGGTCAGAGGATTGCTTACGCCCAAGAGTTTGAGGTTGCTGTGAGCAGTGAGGCTACATCACTCTACACAGGGTGACAGCTTGAGACTCTGTCTCAAAAAAAAGAAAAGAAATTTAGATTATAAAGAGAAAAATGTGATCAAGAAGACCAGGGGAAACATCATGAAAGTCTGGGCCACATTGGAATACAGAAGAACAGGAAACTAGGTGAAAAATAAAATGAGAACATCTTCAATTTCTAGATAAACATGAAAATGGTAAAACACATTTCACTTCTAAATTAAAATTATATTAAGGTTTCTCTCTTCAACATCTTAAACAACAGGCTGTCCATCCCAAAACTGTAAAACGTTTGTTTGGCTTTTTTGAGGTATTAATGTAGTACGTTCCTTTTCCTGTGATTTTATCTTAATTCAGGACTAGTTACAAAAGTAAGCACTTGGCAGAAAGGAAGTTTAGCCTCAAAAGTACATCTTTGGGTGTGCTCAATGGCCCACGCCTGTAATCCTAGCACTTTGGGAAGCCACGGCGAGAGGATTGCTTTGAGGCCACAAGTTCGAGACTGCCCTGAGCAACATGGTGAAACCCCATCTCTATAAGAAGTCAAAAAATTAGCTGGGCCTGGTGGCATCCTCCTATATCTCAGCTACTCAGGAGGCTGGGTCAGGAGGTTTGCTTGAGCCCAGGAGTTCGAGGCTGCAGTATGCTATGATGATACCACTGCACTCTAGCCCAGGTAACGGCAAGACCCTGTCTCAAAAACAAAAAAAAAGTGCATCTTTAATTGACCCTTCAAGATGCAGTGACAGATCTTATCTGAGAATGACTACTTATATTTTTAGAGGGCTCTTGGCATTGAATTTTTTGTCTCTTACACCTTTATTGAGGTGTAAGTACTTAAAAAATCAACCATTTTAAATGTAGTGTTCATGAGTTTTGGTAAACTTATAAAATCATGCATCCATTACAATCAAATTAAACTGCCAAAGAAGTATTTTCTAAGGTGTCAGTACTGTTTTGCATTCCAGTTGCTCTGCATAGTCACCAGTGCTGCTTATTATCAGTAATATCTTATTGTGGGTAATGTGTCTTCTTGTGGTTTTGCTTTGCATTTCTCTAATGACCAATGATGTTGAACAACTTTCATAGACTCGTTAACTCTTTGTGGGGTTTTTTTTTTTTTTTTTTGCTTGTTTGTTTGTTTGAGACAGGATCTCACTCTTTTGTCTAGGGTAGCATGCAGTGGCATCATCATAGCTCACTGCAACCTCAAATGCCTGGGCTCAGGTTATCCTTCTGCCTCAGCCTCGTGAGTAGTTAGGACTATGGGAGCATGCCAGTCAATTTTTCTATTTTTTATAGAGACACAATCTTGCTGTGTTGCTCAGGCTGGTTTCAAACTCCTGAGCACAAGTAATCCTCCTACCACAGCCTCCCAAAGTGCTAGGATTACAGGCATGAGCCACTGTGCTGGCCCATCTTTGTATATTTTCTTTTGTGAAGTATCTGGTTAAATTATTTGCCTAGTTTTTATTGGGCTGTTTGTCTTAATATTATTGAATTAAAAGAGTTCTTCATATATTTTGATAAATAAATTTTTAATTTTAATAAAGTCCATTATCTTTTTTTTTTTAGTTTTATAGTTTGTACTTTTTGTGTCCTATTGAAGGACTCTTTTAGCATTGAATTTTATATTTTATGCTCACATATACACTGGCTTTCTTTTTATTGCAGTCAAGCTGTGTTAGTCGACAGGACCATTTACATTTCAGGACAGATAGGCATGGACCCAACAAGTGGACAGGTTGTGCCAGGAGGGGTAACAGAAGAAGCTAAACAGGTAAGTCATTTTCCACATTGTAGTCTCCCTTTTCTACTACTTTTTAATGTTGAAGAGTATTAATTATTAATAATCCACTTTTCTGATTTGTTTTATAGAAATTAAAAGATAAATGCTTTTTAAATTACTTATAGCATGACTTAAGATGGTTTTTGATTTAAGAGTTGGAAATTTGACAAATCATTTAACAGCCAAAAAGATTCTACCTGTTCATCTACAGTGACTTTAAAACTAAATTGTTGAAATCAAATAACATGTTGCTACATCCCGTAGATTGGGAAATTTTCTTTTCAGAACCATTGACCGGTCCTGTGTCCTAAAAAACAAACCAAAAACCCCATTATCACAGAAGTTAAAAAGCAAACATTTTTTCAAATAAGAAAGGGGAATATAATTCTTTAATGCATTCACTGAGTCATTTACAATACCGAAAGACTTATAATACTGAAAACAATTAAATGTCTATCTATAAGGCACTGATTGAATAAATCATGCTAACTCCATATAACTAAATTGATGTGGAAAGAGCTCCAAGATAATTGTTACATGACAAAATGAAACCAGGATGCAGAACAGTACGCAGAGTATGCTACCACCTGTGTGTTTAGGAATATGTAGCTTTATTGGCCAGGCATGGTGGCTTACCTCTAATCCTAGCACTTTGGGAAACCAAGACAGGAAGATTACTTGAGGCTGAAAGTTTGAGACCAGCGTGGGCAACATAGCTCAAGCCTTTGTCCCACCTCAGCCTCCCTAGTAGCTGGGACTACCATTTCCAGCCTTTTTTTTTTTTTTTTCCTTTTTAAGAGATGGGTACCCAGCTACTAGAGAGGATGAGGTGAGAGGATGGCTTGAGTCCAGCAGTTTGAGGTAACAGTGAGCTATGATTGCACCCTGCTTTCCAACCTAGGTGACAGAGGAGGACCCCACGTCTTCAAAAAAAACATGTAGATTTATGCTAGTGTAAGTATTGATTGTCTCTAGAAGGATATACAAGAAACTAGAAACAGTGGTCACTGTATATGCTTTTTTGGCCATATCCACATATTACCTATTTAGAAGATTATTATTCAAAAACATAAAAGTATACCAAATGTTATGTTGTAACCAGTAATGGGAGGAAGAATGAATTGGAAAAAAATGGATCGTGTAAAATGTTTTTTCAACAGCCAGAGTGTCAAACATTTACATAATTTACTAATATCGTTTTTTGACAAAAAGGAAAAAAAAACCTTTAAAGTCAAATATTGCTTTGAAAGAAAACATGTTTTAATGCTTTCTAGCCCATACTTGTTCTCGAAATGATACAGAGTAAGAAATCCCAGAAATTGTTTCTGTTTCAGCTTAATGGACAATAACTGAAAACTTGATGTGTTTTAGCACTGGAAAAAGGACTTCAACCCAATCTTTTTACTCAAAAAAGGAGACAAAATTTTCATTGTATTTTGGAATGATTCATTTTGTTAAAGGAAAACTAAAATAATTCACTCATATAGAAGAGTCCTAAAAAGGGGGGGGGGGGATTTTTCTGCAACATAAGCTATTTAAGGAGGTATTAGTAAAGATGATTAATTGGATTTAATCAAAGCTTTTGTTTATTTATTTATTTTTCTTTTGATTTAATCAAAGCTTTAAATATAATATCAGGGTCTTAGACCTTTCCTGGCTTGGTTCACAGGCTCTTAAAAACATGGGTGAAATTCTGAAAGCTGCAGGCTGTGACTTCACTAATGGTAAGCAACTTGATATTACTTCACATTTCTGTGTGATACATGTATTTCTTTGGTGTTTATGAAAAACATGGCATCCATGAACATGTCATGACAATATCTTTGTTGCTTTTTAAACTTGTTTGAATGGTCTGGGAAACAACATTGTTCTCCAGGCTTATTTTAATCAAGACAGTCACAAAATCATACACTGTTTTTCTAAGTAATGTTTTAGATCAGACCAAATAGCTAAAGGTAATGACAATGTATATATCTTCTAGTGGTAAAAACAACTGTTTTGTTGGCTGACATAAATGACTTCAATACTGTCAATGAAATCTACAAACAGTGTAAGTAATTGGATTTATTTCTATTTTCCGTTTTTAAAGAGAAATTAATCTCTTAACATAAATGAATTTTTACCATGAATTAAGAGTAATGGGAGATGCTAAAGAAATGATCATAGCCTGTAGTCCCAGCTACCCAGGAGGCTGAGGTGGGAGGATCACTTGAGCCTAGGAGTTCAAGGTTGCCACGAGCTATGATCGTGCCACTGCACACTGGCCTGGGCAACAGAGCAAGATCCCCATGTCAACAGAAAAATTTTTTAAGGTCCTATCCTAAAAGAATTAGTAGTCTGATTGGAAACATACAGTATACCCCCATGAAAAAGTATAAAGAGATTTCTGCTGCATTCTCTAAAACAATATACTAAAAGCCTATATATCCACCTTTCTGAAGCTTAATTTTGTCCTACCTTACTCAGGCTTTTTTAGCCTCCTAAAAAAAAATTTTTTTTGGCAGTTTTTGACCGGGGCTGGGTTTGAACCCGCCACCTCTGGCATATGGGGCCGGTGCCCCACCCCTTTGAGCCACAGGCACTGCCCCCTCCTAAAAATTTTTTATATACATAGGTCGTAGTACTATTGCTGTTTGGTCCAGCCACCACGTTACTTACTTACTTAACTCTTCTGTTTCTCAGTTTCTTCATGTGCAGAATGGGGGTGCTATGCTGCTGCCTTATGTAGTTGTTAAAATGAATAAATGAGTCACTATACATGTAAAGCACTTAGAACCGTTTCTAAAACAAAATTAATGTGTATTATAGAAATTATATGATAAAAAATTTTATCAAACATATCTAAATGCAAGCTTTTCTGAGCTTTTTAAAAATGTTGCTTATACATATGAACTGACTAGTCTATGAAGCACTTCCAGATTCTTGATTATACAGTGTTGAATAGCAATCCAATTCTAAAAACTAAAATGAAATTATTTTAAATTCAGATTTCAAGAGTAATTTTCCTGCTAGAGCTGCTTACCAGGTTGCTGCTTTACCCAAAGTAAGTATACTTGAAAAGGGCTAATGTACACAATTTTAAATTTCCACATTGTTTTCTTAAAACAACAAACTAAGCACTGTGAAAGGAAGCTAAAAATGAAAAGTAGTAGTCCCTGTACCCCAAGAACTTAAAGCCCAAAAGGAAACACCCCATATTACAGGCATGGAAAAGAAATTAAGAAAGCGTGTAAGACAACATATTTTGTTTTTACTTTTTTAAAAATAAAATTTTGACCAGGAGCTACACCCAAGAAAACTTGAGCAAGTGGACTCATAAGACAACATATTAACATGATGAACATAACAGAATTAGAGTACTTAAATCATGAGAAAAAAGTAAAGTAGCAGTTATGTTGTAGTAATGTTACTTAAGTTTGTGCCAGGTTGGTTTCTGACTTCTGTTGTAAAACTTTCACTTGGGGATGGCGCCGATAGCTCAGTGGGTAGGGCACCGGCCCCATACACCAAGGCTGGCAGGTTCAAACCCAGCCTGGGCCTGTAGAACAACAATGACAACGCAAAAAAAAAAAAAAAGTAGCCAGGCATTGTGGCGGGTGCCTGTAGTCCCAGCTCCTTGGGAGGCTGAGGCAAGAGAATTGCTTGAGCCCAAGAGTTTGAGGTTGCTGTGAGCTGTGACATCATGGCACTATACCCAGGGTGACAGCTTGAGACTCTGTCTCAAAAAAAAAAAGTTTCACTTGCTTATCATATAAAAAACTAGATCTTACATTAGAGAAATAATCTCTATACTAGGGGTACCTGTGTTTCTCACCATTCTGATTTTGATATTCTAATCTAACTGGAATCTGTTAGCAGCATAATAGTCCTGCTAATAAAGAAGCATCTTTTACTGACTTCCACTTATAATTTTCTACTAAAGAAAATTTATTTCCTAAAATTGGCATTTTTATTGCTTTAATTAGTTATTACTTGGAATGAACATCAACTTTTTAAGGTATGGGTATAGTAGAAAGAGCTCTGCACGTGGAACCACAGGTAAGACTTTGAACCTCTGCTATCTAGTTTTCCAAGTTAGGTTGAGTTAATTTACCTTTCTAAGCTTCAGTACATTTTATGAATTGAGGAAAAGACCATCTATATGAATAGGGCTGCTATGAGAATCATATAAGCTAATATGGTACATGAACTTGCATGGCCTAGTAACCTGGCCTATTGTACATTCTTAGTGAATATTCCTTTCTCCTATTGCTCTTTGAAAGATACTGTTTTGCTGTTAGTTGTGTGTTTTTAGTAGATATTATGGCACTCTTAATTTGTGCAAAATTATTGAAACCTTGTTTCATTATTTTCTTTACAGGGAGCCAGAATTGAAATTGAAGCAGTAGCCATCCAAGGACCTCTCACAACAGCATGACTATAAGTGGGCCTAGTGTGTTGTCTGGAATTTTTAACATGTCAGTTGTTACAATTCATGTAACATCTTAATTAACATCTTAATTTTTACGATTGAGAAAAGTATAAGCTTGACTAAAATATCTGAAGTGATTATGGAAATACCATATAACAGGGGTAGTTGAATATGAATTGAAGATTAGATAATGAATCTAGTTATTGATGTAAATTACATTTACATACTCCCATATTACTGAAAGTAGGAAAAAGTTACTCGTTATGTAGTTACTCAAATAAGTAAAAGTAAAGTGAAGTAACAGGAATAATGAGATATGTCCCTGAGAAATAACCAGAAGCATACCGAATCAAACTAATGATGTGAAATAGTTCTCATGTCAGATTTGTGATTTACTTGAATAAAATTAAAGTATTTAAATTTGAATGGTAGAGGCCTAGGAGAAAAAAGTGGACCAAAATTTTATATAGATAATATTTTTCTAATGAAATAAAATAGACATGCAGATTTCCATTGGTGTGATTTTGTTCACTTTTTCTTTAGCCATTTAATTTATAGATTAAAACATTCTATCTAATAAAGGTGATATGAGAGGGTGTGAAGTTAAATCTCCAACTGTTTTCGTTTCTTTTTCTTTCTTTCTTTTTTTTTATTAAATCATAGCTGTGTACATTAATGTAATCATGGGGTACAATGTGCTGGTTTTATATACAATTTGAAATGTTTTCATCAAACTGGTTACCATACCCTTCACAGCATTTTCTTAGTTATTATGTTAAGACATTTATATTCTACACCTAGTAAATTTCACATGTACCCTTGTAAGATGCACCGTAGGTGTGGTCCCACCAATTACTCTCCCTCCACCCATCCTTCCCACTCCCCTCCCCTCTCTCTCCCCTTTCCCCTTCTTCTTGGGCTATAATTGAGTTACAGCTTTCATAATAAAGCTATAAATTGATTTCATAATAAGACTGAGTACATTGGATACTTTTTCTTCCATTCATGAGATACTTTGCTAAGAAGAATATGTTCCAGCTCCATCCATGTGAACATGTAAGAGGTAAAGTCTCCATCTTTAAGGCTGCATAATATTTCATGGTGTACATATACCAAAATTTATTGATCCATTCATGGGTCCATGGGCTCTTGGGCTTCTTCCATGACTTAGCAATTATGAATTGGGCTTCAATAAACATTCTGGTACATATATCTTGGTTGTAATGTGATTTTTGGTCTTCTGGATATATACCTACTAGAGGAATTGTAGGATCGAATGGCAGGTCTATTTTTAGATCTCTAAGTGTTCTCCAAACATTTTTCCAAAAGGAACGTATTACTTTGCATTCCCACCAGCAGTGCAGAAGTGTTCCCTTTTCTCCACATCCACACCAACATCTCTGGTCTTGGGATTTTGTGATATGGGCTAATCTTACTGGAGTTAGATGATATCTCAAAGTAGTTTTGATTTGCATTTCTCTGATGATTAAGGATGATGAGCATTTTTTCATGTGTCTGTAGACCGTGCGCCTGTCTTCTTCAGAGAAGTTTCTCTTCAAGTCCCTTGCCCAGCCTGAGATGGGATCACTTGTTCTTTTCTTGCTAATACGTTTGAGTTCTCTGTGGATTCTGGTTATTAAACCTTTGTCGGAGACATAACCTGCAAATATCTTCTCTCATTCTGAGGGCTGTCTGCTTGCTTTACTTACTGTGTTCTTGGCTATGCAGAAGCTTTTTAGTTTGATCAGGTCCCAGTAGTGTATTTTTTGAAGCTGCTTCAATTGCCCAGGGGGTCCTCCTCGTAAAATGTTCACCTAAGCCTATTTCTTGAAGAGTTTTCCCTGCACTTTCTTCTAGTGTTTTTATAGTTTCAGGTCTTAAGTTTAAGTTTTTTTAATCCAGTGAGAGTCTATCTTAGTTAATGGTGAGAGGTGTGGGTCCAGTTTCAGTCTTCTACAGGTCACGAGCCACTTCACCCAGCACCATTTATTAAATAGGGAATCTTTTCCCCACTAAATGCTTTTAATTGGCTTGTCAAAGGTCAAATAAAAATAAGTAGCTGGGTTCATCTCTTGGTTCTCTCTTCTGTTCCATGCATCTACCTCTCTGTTTTTGTGCCAGTACCATGCTGTTTGATTTTTTTGTTTGTTTGTTTGTTTGTTTGTTTTGGGGGTTTTTTTGCAGTTTTTGGCCGGGACTGGGTTTGAACCTGCCACTTCCGGCAAGTGGGGCTGGGCCCTACCCCTTTGAACCACAGGCACCACCCACCATACTTTTTTTTTTTTTTTTTTCTGAGTAATGTCTTGGCTATTTGAGGTTTTTTCTGATTCCACATAAAACGAAGTATTATTTTTTTGAGATCTTTAAAGTATGACAATGGAGCTTTAATAGGGATTGCGTTAAAATTATATATTGCTTTGGGTAGTATAGACATTTGAACAATGTTGGTTTGTCCCTGCCATGAGCATGGTATGTTTTTCCATTTGTTAACATCTTCAGCTATTTCTTTTCTTAGAGTTTCATAGTTCTCTTTAGACAGATCTTTCACATCCTTTGTTAGGTAAACTCCCAAGTATTTCATCTTCTTTGGCACTACTGTGAACAGAATAGAGTCTTTGACTATTTTTTCAGCTTGACTATTGTTGGTTTATATAAAGGCTACAGATTTGAGTGTTGATATTGTAACCTGAGACATTGCTGTATTCCTTGATCACTTCTAAGATTTCTGGAGTAGAATCCCTGGTGTTTTCCTGATATACAGTCATATTATCTATGAAGAGTGAAAGTTCGATCTCTTCTGACCCTATATGGATACCCTTGATTGCCTTTTCATGCCTAATTGTGATGGCTAAGACTTCCATTACAATGTTAAAAAGCAGTGGAGACAATGGGCAACCTTGCCTGCTTCCTGATCTGAGTGGAAATGATTTCAATTTAACTCCATTCAATACGATATTGGCCGTGGGTTTGCTATAGATGGCCTCTATCAGTTTAAGAAAGGTCCCTTCTATACCAATTTTCTTTAGTGTTCTGATCATGAAAGGATGCTGGATATTATCAAAAGCCTTTTCTGCATCGAGAGAATCATATGTTCTTTGTTTTTTATAATTTGTTTATGTGCTGAATTATATTTATAGATTTACATATGTTGAACCAGCCTTGAGACCCTGGGATAAAACCCACTTGGTCATGGTGTATAATTTGTTTGATGTGTTGCTGGATTCTGTTTGTTAGGATCTTGTTGAATATTTTCACATCAATATTCATTAGTGATATTGGTCTATAATTTTCTAGTTGGGTCTTTTCTTGGTTTGGGGATCAAGGTTATGTTTGCTTCATAGAATGTGTTGGGTAGTATTCCTTCTTTTTCTATATTTTGGAAAAGTTTGAGTGATATAGGTACTAGTTCCTCTTTAAAGGTTTGGTAGAATTCTGATGTGAAGCCATCTTGTCCTGGGCTTTTCTTTTTAGGGAGATTTTGTATAGTTGATGCTATTTCATAACTTGATATAGGCCTGTTCAACATTTCCACTTGATTCTGGCTAAGTCTTGGAAGGTGGCGTGCTTCCAAGTATTGGTCAATTTCCTTCAGATTTTCATATTTCTGAGAATAAAGTTTCTTGCAATATTCATTAAGGACTTTTTGAATTTCTGAGGAGTCTGTTGTTATTTCGTCTTTGTCATTTCCGATTGATGAAATTAGAGATTTTACTCTTTTTTTCCTGGTTAGGTTAGCCAAAGGTTTACCTATTTTATTGACCTTTTCAATAAAACCAACTTTTTGATTTATTGATCGGTTGTATAATTCTTTTGTTTTCAATTTCATTTAATTCTGCTCTAATTGTGGTTATTTCTTTCCTTTTTGGGGGGCGTGGGGGGACAGAGTCTTACTTTATCACCCTCGGTAGAGTGCCATGGCATGTCACAGCTCACAGCAACCTCCAATTCCTGGGCTTAGGCAATTCTCTTGCCTCAGCCTCCCAAGTAGCTAGGACTACAGGCACCCACCACAACGCCCGGTTATTTTTTTTGTTGCACTTTGGCCAGGGCTGGGTTTGAATACACCACCCTTGGTATATGGGGCCAGCGCCCTACCCACTGAGCCACAGGTGCCTCCCTTGGTTATTTCTTTTCTTCTACTGGGTTTGGGATTAGAATGTTCTTCTTTTTCCAGTTGCTTGAGATGTCCCATTAAGTTGTTAACTTCCTCTCTTTCCATTCTCTTGAGGAAGACTTGCAGTGTTATAAACTTCCCTCTTAGGACTGCCTTTACAGTATCCCAGAGGTTCTGATAATTTGTGTCTTCATTGTCATTTTGTTCCAAAAATTTGGTAATTTCCTTCTTAACTAAACCTCTGACCCAGCTATCATTCAGCATAAGGTTATTTAGCTTCCATTTTTCTTTTGTATATTTGTATATTTTATTATTTATTTATTTTTTTATTGTTAAATCATAGCTGTGTACATTTGTGCAATCAAGGGGTACAATGTGCTGGTTTCATACACAATCTGAAATATTGTTATCAAACTGTTCAACGTAGCCTTCATGGCATTTTCTTAGTTATTGAATGTAGACATTTGTATTCTGCCTTTAGTAGGTTTCACCTATACCCATTCTAAGATGCACCGTAGGTGTGGCCCCACCCATTACCCTCCCTCCGCCCTGAGTTCCCACCTCCCTTCCCCTACCTTGGCCCTTTCCCCATATTCTTGTGCTGTAGTTGGGTTATAGCCTTCATATGAAAGCTATAAATTAGCTTCATTGTAGGGCTGGGTACATTGGATACTTTTTCTTCCATTCTTGAGATACTTTGCTAAGAAGAATATGTTCCAGCTCCATCCATGTAAGCATGAAAGAGGTAAAGTCTCCATCTTTCTTTAAGGCTGCATAATATTCCATGGTATACACATACCACAATTTGCTAGTCCATTCGTGGGTCGATGGGCACTTGGGCTTCTTCCATGGCTTAGCAATTATGAATTGGGCTGCACTAAACATTCTGGTACAGATGTCTTTGTTATATTGTGATTTTTGGTCTTCTGGGTATATACCTAGTAAAGAAATTATAGGATCGAATGGCAGGTCTATTTTTAGATCTCTAAGTATCTTCCAAACATCCTTCCAAAAGGAACGTATTAGTGTGCATTCCCACCAGCAGTGTAGAAGTGTGCCCTTTTCTCCGCATCCACACAAATATCTCTGGTTTTGGGAGTTTGTTATGTGGGCTACTCTTACTGGGGTTAGGTGATATCTCAAAGTAGTTATGATTTGCATTTCTCTGATGATTAAGTATGATGAGCTTTTTTGATGTGTCTGTAGATTGTGCATCTGTCTTCTTTACAGAAGTTTCTCTTCAAGTCCTTTGCCCACCCTGAGATGGAATCACTTGTTCTTTTCTTGCTAATACGTTTGAGTTTTCTGTGGATTCTGGTTATTAAACCTTTATTGGAGGTATAACCTGCAAATATTTTCTCCCATTCTGAGGGCTGTCTGTTTGCTTTACTTACTGTGTTCTTGGCTGTGCAGAAGCTATTTAGTTTGATCAGATCCCAGTAATGTATTTTTGATACTGCTTCAATTGCCTGGGGAGTCCTCCTCATAAAATATGCACCCAGGCCAATTCCTTCAAGAGTTTTCCCTGCACTTTCTTCAAGCATTTTTATAGTTTCATGTCTTAAGTTTAAATCTTTAATCCAGTGAGAGTCTATCTTAGTTAATGATGAAAGGTGTGGGTCCAGTTTCAGTCTTTTACAAATCTCCAGCCAGTGCACCCAGCACCATTTGTTAAATAGGGAATCTTTTCCCCACTGAATGTTTTTAATTGGCTTGTCAAAGATCAAATAATGGTAAGTAGCTGGATTCATCTCTTGGTTATCTATTCTGTTTCAGACATCTACTTCTCTGTTTTTGTGCCAGTACCATGCTGTTTTAATCAGTATCGATTTATAGTACAGTCTCAGGTCTGGTAGCATGATTCCTCCTGCTTTGTTTTTATTTCTGAGTAATGTTTTGGCTACTTGAGTTTTTTTCTGATTCCATATATAATGAATTATTATTTTTTCAAGATCTTTAAAGTATCACAATGGAGCTTTAATAGGAATTGCATTAAAATTATATATTGCTTTGGGTACTATAGACATTTTAACAGTTGATTCTTCCCAGCCCATGAGCATGGTATGTTTTTCCATTTGTTAACATCTTCAGCTATTTCTTTAAGTTTCATAGTTTTCTTTATAGAGATCTTTCATGTCCTTTGTTAGATAAATTCCCAAATATTTAATCTTCTTTGGCACTACTGTGAAAGGAATAGAGTCCTTGGGTGTTTATTCAGCTTGGCTGTTGTTGGTATATATAAAGGCTACAGATTTATGGGTGTTGATTTTGTAGCCTGAGACATTGCTGTATTCCTTGATCACTTCTAAATGTTTTGTAGTAGAATCCCTAGTGTTTTCCAGATATATGATCATGTCATCTGCAAAGAGTGAAAGTTTGATCTCTTCTGACCCTATGTGGATACCCTTGTTCACCTTTTCTTCCCTAATTGCAATGGTTAAACTTCCATTACAATGTTAAAGAGCAATGGAGACAATGGGCAACCTTGCCTGGTTCCTGATCTAAGTGGAAATGATTTCAATCTAACTCCATTCAATACGATATTGGTGTGGTTTTGCTGTAGATGGCCTCTTATCAGTTTAAGAAATGTCACTTCTATACCAATTTTCTTAAGTGTTCTAATCATGAAGGGATGATGGATATTTCAAAAGCTTTTTCTGCATCAATTGAGAGAATCATATGGTCTTTATTTTTTAGTTTGTTTATGTGCTGAATTATATTTATAGATTTACATATATTGAACCAGCCTTGAGAGCCTGGGATAAATCCCACTTGGTCATGGTGTATAATTTTTTTGATGTGTTGTTGGATTCTGTTTGATAGGATCTTATTGAGTATTTTTGCATCAATATTCGTTAGTAATACTGCTCTATAATTTTTTTTGTTGTTGTTGGGTCTTTCCCTGGTTTAGGGATCAAGGTAGTGTTTGCTTCATAGAATGTGTTGGGTAGTATTCCTTCTTTTTCTATATTTTGGAAGAGGTTTAGTAATATAGGTACTAGTTCTTCTTTAAAGGTTTGGTAGAATTCTGACGTAAAGCCATCTGGTCCTGGGCTTTTCTTTTTAAGGAGATTTTGTATAGTTGATGCTATTTCAGAACTTGATATAGGCCTGTTCAACATTTCCACTGGATTCTGGCTAAGTCTTGGAAGGTGGTGTGCTTGCAAGTGTTGGTCAATTTCCTTCAGATTTTCCTATTTCTGAGAATAAAGTTTCTTGCAATATTCAGTAAGGACTTTTTGAATTTCTGAGGGGTCTGTTGTTATTTCATCTTTACCATTTCTGATTGATGAAATTAAATATTTTACTCTTTTTTTCCTGGTTAGGTTGGGCAAAGGTTTATCTATTTTATTGACCTTTTCAAAAAACCAACTTTTTGATTTATTGATCTGTTGTATAATTCTTTTGTTTTCAATTTCATTTCATTCTGCTCTGATTTTGGTTATTTCTTTTCTTCTGCTGGGTTTGGGGTTGGAATGTTCTTCCTTCTCCAGTTGCTTGAGATCTCCCATTAAGTTATTAACTTCCTTTCTTTACGTTTTCTTGAGGAAGGCTTGCAGTGCTATAAATTTCCCTCTTAGGACTGCTTTTATAGTATCCCAGAGGTTCTGATAATTCATGTCTTCATTGTTGTTTTGTTCCAAAATCTTAATCTCATCTATAACCCATCTATCCTTCAGCATAAGGTTATTTAGCTTCCATGTTCTTGTATGGGTATGCAGATTCCTGTTGTTTTTGAGTTCAACTTTTATTCCATGATGGTCTGAGAAGATGCAAGGGATAATTTCTATTTTTTTTAAATATGCTGAGGTTAGATTTGTGGCCTAGGATGTGGTCAATTTTGGAGTATGTTCCGTGGGCTGATGAGAAGAATATGTATTGAGTTTTGTTGGGATAAAATGTTCTGTAGATGTCTGTTAAGTCCAGATGTTGAATGGTTAAGTTTAAATCTAAAATTTCTTTGCTTAGCTTCTTTTTGGAGGATCTATCCAGCACTGCTAAAGGTGTGTTAAAATCTCCAACTACTATGGAACTGGAGGGAATCAAGTTGCTCATGTCTGTTAGAGTTTCTCTTATAAATTGAGGTGCATTCTGGTTGGGTGCATAAATATTAATAATTGAAATCTCATCATATTGAGTATTACCTTTAACAAATATGAAGTGTCCATCCTTAACCTTAATTATTTCGGTTGGTTTAAAGCCTATTGCGTGTGCGAATAGGATTGCAACGCCAGCTTTTTTCTGCTTTCTATTTGCCTGGAGTATAGATGACCATCCCTTCACCTTGAGTCTATATTTGTCTTTTAATGTAAGATGCGATTCTTGTATGCAGCAGATATCTGGCTTGAGTTTTTGTAGCAAGTCAGCCAACCTGTACCTCTTTAAAGGACAATTTAAACCATTCACATTAATTGAGAATATTGATAAGCCTTTCGAGAGTCTGGTGGACATTTTTAATCCTTTTGCGACTGTAGAAGTTGGAATTTGATCAACATTTTCTGCGTGGGTTTACTTTTGTGGTGCAGGATTACACTGGTCTTTATGGAGGATAGGTCTGAGAATATTGTGAAGAGCTGGTTTAGTTGTGGCAAATTTCTTCAACATGTGAATGTCGTTAAAGTATTTAATTTCTCCATCATAAATGAAACTCAGTTTAGCTGGGTACAGGATCCTGGGTTGAAAGTTATTTTGTTTTAGGAGATTAAGTGTCGATGACCATCCTCTTCTAGCTTGAAAGGTTTTAGCAGAGAGATCAGCAGTTATTCTAATATTCTTGCCCTTGCAGGTGATGGTTTTCTTTCGTCTGCCTGCTTTCAGAATTTTCTCCTTTATATTAACTTTAGTGAAATTGATTATGATGTGTCTGGGGGATGTCTTATTTGGGTTGAGTTGTGCTGGAATTCTGAAACTGTCTGCTATCTGAATTTCAGAATCTCTTGGCATGTCTGGAAAGTTCTCTTTCATAATCTCCTGGAGAAGAGACTCTGTGCCTTGTGAAGCCACTTCATCACTTTCGCGGATCCCTATAAGAGAAATACTGGTTTTCTTCAAATTATCCCAGAGCTCTCTGAGAGAGTGATCTGTTTTTGCCCTCCATTTCTCTTCCTCTCCACGAGTTTGGGAGCATTCAAAAGCTGTGTCTTCAATGTCAGAAATTCTTTCTTCTGCTTGCTCCATTGGGATTCTACTGTGTTTCTCAGATCTTTGAGGGCTGCAACTTCTTGTCTCAATGTGTCAAAATCTTTGGTCATTTGGTCTTTGAATCCGTTGAATTCTTGAGACATCTTTTGGGTTACTGCTTGGAATTCTAATTCGATCTTATTTGCTATCCAGATTCTGAATTTGATTTGTGACATCTCAGCTATTTGTTTGTGCATGGGATCTTGTGCTGTGTCTGCCCCATTGATCCTTGGGGAAGTTGATCTACTCTGATTATTCATATTGCCAGAGTATTTCCTTTGATTTCGTCTCATGATTGTTTTTCACTGTTGCCTCTGGCCATCCTCAGAGTTGGGGTGGTGTCTCTCCAAGATTAGACCTGGGGGGATCACTATATTGTTGCTGGATCTTTGTAGGGAGTGATCCTGTGTAGCTCTTCTGGGACTGCCCCATCCAGGGGGTTCTGGTTGTAGGAGCAGCTCCAGAGTGTGACACCCCCAGATCCAGCAACAGGGCAGGGGGTGGTGCACATGGTTCTGGGAGTGCCTGGCGCCCAGTGACTTTGGCACAAAGTGCCCAAGGCTCCAGCAGTGTCTGGCCAGGAGAAGGGCTCTGCACAGAGGCAGGAGGGCTCCGGAGGGCATGTGGCTACCAGAGTCCCTGGCCAGACAAGCGGGCGGTGTGGAGGGAGGGAGGGTACAGGAGGCAGGACGCGGGGTTGCCCGGCTCCCGGAGTTCCTGGTCAGAGCATGGGGTGGCCTGGTGGGCAGGGGAGCAGTTCCCTGCAGCAGCTCTTACCGGAGTCTGGTAGGGCTCATCTCTTCCAGAGCTCCGGGAGGGTCCCGGCGCAGCTCTTACTGCGTCTGGGAGGGTGCCAATCACGGGTCCCGGTGCAGCTCTGCCGGAGGTCTGGGAGGGTGCTGATCACGGGTTGGCGCAGCTCTTCTGGAGGTCTGGGTGCAGCTATTCCGGAGGTCCGGGAGGGTGCTGATCATGGGTCTGGCACAGCTCTTCTGGAAGTCTGGGTGCAGTTCTTCTGTAGGTCCGGGTTGAGCTATTCCGGAGGTCCGGGAGGGTGCCAATCACGGGTCTGATGCAGCTCTTCTGGAGGTCCGTGTGCAGCTCTTCTAGAGGTCTGGGTGCAGCTCTTTAGGAGGTCCGGGAGTGTGCCGATCATGGGTCCCTGCGCAGCTCTTCCAGAATTGGGAGGGTGCCAATCACAGGTCTGATGCAGCTCTTCTGGAGGTCCGTGTGCAGCTCTTCTAGAGGTCTGGGTGCAGCTCTTTAGAAAGTCCGGGAGTGTGCCGATCATGGGTCCTTGCGCAGCTCTTCCAGAATTGGGAGGGTGCCAATCACGGGTCTTTGCGCAGCTCTTCCGGAGGTGGGAGGGTGCTGATCACGGGTCCCGGCGCAGCTCTTCCGGAGATCTTGGAGGGTGCTCTAGCGTCCATGATTTTGTATGAGTAGGTGGATTCCTGTTACTGAATTCCACTTTTATTCCATGGTGGTCCGAGAAGATGCAAGGAATAATTTCTATTCCTCTAAATTTACTGAGGTTAGACTTGTGACCTAAGATACGATCGATTTTGGAGTATGTTCCATGGGCTGAGAAGAATTATGTGCATTCAGTTTTGTTGGGATGAAATGTTCTGTAGATGTCTGCTAAATCCAAATGTTGGATTGTTAGGTTTAAATCTAAAATTTCTTTACTCAGCTTCTTTTGGAGGATCTATCCAAAATTGCCAAAGGAGTGTTAAAATCTCCGACTATTATGGAGCTGGAGGAAATCAAGTTGCTCATATCTGTTAGAGTCTCTCTTATAAATTGAGGTGCATTATGTTTGGGTGCATAAATATTAATAATTGAAATATCATCATTATGATGAGTATTATCCTTAACAAATATGAAGTGACCATCCTTATCTTTCCTTACTTTTGTTGGTTTAAAGCCTATTGTATCTGCAAATAAAATTGCAACACCTGCTTTTTTCTGCTTTCCATTTGCCTGAAATATAGATGACCATCCCTTCACCCTGAGTCTATATTTATCTTTTAAGGTAAGATGAGATTCTTGTATGGAGCAGATATATGGCCTGAGTTTTTGTATCCTGTCAGCCAACCTGTGCCTCTTTAGAGGACAATTTAAGCCATTCACATTAATTGAGAATATTGATAAGCCTGGTATAATTTGAGGTATCGAGTTTTTCAAAAGTCCAGTGGACATTTTTATTCGCCACCGTGGAAGTTGGGATTTCATCAAAAGTTTCTGAGTGAGTTTACTTTTGTGGTGGAGGATTGCACTGGTCATTATGGAGGATAGGTCTGAGAATATCCTGAAGAGCTGGTTTGGTTATGGCAAATTTCTTCAACATGTGAATGTCATTAAAGTATTTAATTTGTCCATGATAAATGAAACTCAGTTTAGCTGGATACAAGATCCTGGGTTGAAAGTTATTTTGTTTTAGGAGATTAAAAGTTGATGACCACCCTCTTCTAGCTTGAAAGGTTTCAGCAGATGGATCTGCAGTCATTCCAATATTCTTCCCTTTGTAGGTTATAGTTTTCTTACGTCTGGCTGCTTTCAGAATTTTCTCCTTCTTATTAACTTTAGTGAAGTTAATTATGATGTGTCTGGGGGTTTTCTTATTTGGGTTGAGTCATGCTGGGGTTCTGAAACTGTCTGCTATCTAAATTTCACAATCTCGTGGCATGTCTGGAAAGTTCTCCTTCATAATCTCATGAAAAATGGCCTCTGTGCTTTGTGAAGCAACTTCATCGCCTTTAGGAATTCGTATATGGCAAATATTAGTTTTCTTCGAATTATCCCAAAGCTCTCTGAGAGAATGATCTATTTTTGCTCTCCATTTGTCTTCCCCTTTGAGCACTTGGGAGTGTTCAAAACCTTTCAGTATCAGAAATCCCTTCTTCTGCTTGCTCCATTCTGTTACTGAGGGATTCTACTGTATTTCTCAGATGTTTGAGGGCTACGAATTCTTGTCTCAGTGTGTCAAAATCTTTGGTGATTTTGTCTTTGAATTCATTGAGTTCTTGGAGACAACTTTTGAATTGCTCCTTGAATTTCTAATTCCAACTTTACCTCCATTCCATTAATCTTATTTGCAATCCAAACTCTGAATTGGATTTGTGACATCTCAGGCCATTTGTCTATGAATAGGATCTTCAGTTGTGTCCACCATATCGTTCCTTGGAGGAGTTGATCTACTCTGGTTATTGATGTTACCAGAGTTTTCCCACTCATTCCATCCCATGATTATTTTACACCATTTGGCTAGATGAGCAGATAAGGTGAGGTTGGGTTGGGGAGCTCGTGGAGTAGTGATTAACCAAACCTTTACCCAAGAGCTGTGACTGGTGTCTGTAGCTTTTCCCCTAGAGCTTTGCAAAGGACCCATACTGTGCTATGGCCTGAGACTCTGGGGACTTACTTGGTGTGGTAGGGCTAAGTGGCTCTGTCTTGTTTTCAGCTGGTCTCTGTCCTACCCTAGTGAATTAGTTACTGTGGGTTGAAGTCTTAGCTGTGGAGAAATATCAGCAATTAAGACCCTGCCCACCATGGGCAACAACTGGAAAAGGAAAATCAAACCTTCCCACAACCACACACCCAGGGTACCACTTGGGACAGCCCTTGGGTGATTGGTCCAGTCTGAGAGATCCAAATCAATTGTGCCAGTCAGCCCCCAGTCTCAAGTGAGGGAGTTCAAAAGGTCTCTAGCAACTAGATAGAAGGGGTCTGCTGGCAGCTCAAGTATGACTCATTCTGATGCTCCATAGAGTCGGAAGGACCCCCCCACCCCCAGTAAATAAATTAGTCTGGGAAGGTTGATACCTCCTTCCCCACCTTGCACCTCTGGCACATCCAGTCACTGATAACCCCACAGGACTATCACCCAGTTCCCTCCAAAGAGCAGATGCTCCAGGGGTTTGAGCCTGCCTGAGTCACAGAGAGGTCTTATGTCTCCTCAGCCAGGCCTACACACTGTGCCACCATCTGGCAGGGGAAGCTGAGGCCTGACAACCTCGGGTGGTTAATGGAAACTGTTCACTCAGTTCCAACCCCACCCCCGATGGATGTTGCTGACACTTATATTTGTGCATAATTTGTGATTCTGCCCTGTGTAACCTCAACGTGACTTCAAGTGCCATTGACTTATGTTTCAAGATGCTTTCTCAGAGTCCATATGAAGGAATGTTCCTTTAAGACCCTCCAAAGTCATTAGAAAACTAATCATGTAGGAGGCAGGCCCTGAAGGCAGAGTCTGGCTGTCTCTCGAATGTCCTGGAAGGGACCTTGGAAGTAGAAAACGAGGTAAGTTAATGTGCATCTGTTTTGACAGACGAATGGCTGAATAAGTTTTTGTGGTTGATCTGAATGGTTTCTTTGTACTCTTATCGTATAGACCATTTGCTGCCAACTGGTTTTATTATTAGAATGTGTACATGTGTGTACATGCAGAACTTAGCAAGAAATAAAATTAAGGACTGCATGCCTGAGTGAGCTGCAGTCCTCTGCTTCTCCATAATTCTGACTGCTGGTCTTATCTCTGTGACCCTAGCCTGGATGATTTACAGCAACAGTCCTGGCTATATTCCCCTGCGGACCAGGCACTGTTTGAATTCACAGAAACTGCAACTCAGCCCTGGTCTGGGCTGCTGCCCAGGGCTGGTGTTTCTGTTTCCCCTGCAGTCTGTGTTGTGGTGGGTGCATTTAGAGCTTACATTCAGTTTTCGGTTTCCTGCCTGCCTTTGTCTCAGCTATGATTCCCTGAGGGCCAGGTGTTTCTTAGGCTCAATAAAGCAGTCCTCTGGCTCAGCCCTGCCCTGGGAATATACCTCTCTGTGCAAGCATCTTCAATTCTCCATCCCCCCACACTCCACCCTGGTCGGTACCACCTCAGGCATACCCTTTGCTCTCAGGGTCTGCGTTATCATCTCAGATCTATTCCGCCAGTGTCTGCCACCAGAGAAGATGCCCAGCTTTCTCTGGTTGCCCAGAGAGACAGAGAGTGTCCTTCCAAAATATCCCCAGGGGTGTAAACCCTATTGTTCCCACTGCTGCTGCTGCTGCTGCTCTGTGCCAGGGGGCACCACTTCTCTCTTTTCTAGTTCCTTCAGTCTACTGTTTTCTCCTTACCCCTGTGCCGCAGAATCAGCACAGACCTGCAACAGTCCACCCCCTGTCCACACCTCTCGAGAAAATGCCCAAGAATCTGGACTCCATGGGGGACAGGCTTCCAGACCTCAAGGTTAGAGTGGAGGGGAGTGTTGGGATTTCAGAATTGCAGGTAGAGAATAAATACAGTTTTATACAGTTTTATGCCTGGCAGGAGATTGCCATGGCACCCTAATAGGGGAAGGAGGTCTGGTTTTGTTTTTTGTTTTTGTTTTTTTGTTTTTGTTTTTTGGCCGGGGCTAGGTTTGAACCTGCCACCTCCGGCATATGGGACCGGCGCCCTATTCCTTGAGCCACAGGCACCACCCAGGAGGTATGGTTTTTAGAGAGTCTCTCCCGTGGGATAAAATGGAAGGACATTTGAACTCTGCTCACTTGTTTGTTTGTATGGAGTATACTGCGAGCCGTTCTCATGGCAGAGGAGACTCCTGTCTGCTTGGCAATGGATTTTGTACCTTTATTTTTGTATCCTTGGGATCGCAGCTCACCTCAGCAGGGTTGATGTGTGTTCTTCAACCTTCTCTCTTGGCTCAGTTCCAAACCATCAGCTTACTTGCTAAACTTCTGTCCTTTAACTCTCTTTCTGGATGGGAGCCTCTGTGGAAAGCTGGCTGCAGTTGGCCATCTTGCCTCCTCCCCCTGTTTTGTTTCTTTTTTTTTTTTGCAGTTTTTGGCCGGGGCCGAGTTTGAACCCACCACCTCCAGTATATGGAGTTGGCACACTACTCCTTTGAGCCACAGACGCCGCCCAACCTGTTTCGTTTTTTAAAGCTTACCTCTGACGTACATTTTTTACAAAGTATTTTAACATGTTTAGACAACCACATAATGAAATTATGAATAATGAATTCCTTTTTGTAGGATACATTCCAGCAAAGTATTGTTAATATATAGATTAAAAGGTAAAAGTTCCCTTCACTCATTCTCCATTCTGCTTACCTGCCCACGAGAACACACCTCTGTGAAGAGTTTTATGTGTAATTGGCAGATGGCTTCCTATTCCTTACACATTCAATTACCTGGTTTGGGTTTGTGTGTTTACATCAGTGAAACTCTGTATGTTTTGTTGAAGATCTTTCCATACTGATCATAAAACATACAGATCAACCTCGTTTTTAAAACTACTGCAGGGTTTCTTTCCTGTGGATATACCTTCAGTGATTTAACCATCCCTCCAAGCAATTTGTTTTCAAAATTGTCATTATCATAGCAGTGCTGCCATACATCCTTTACACATAACACAAAAAAATTGCACTTTAGATTATTGACAGCCATAGAGAAAAGCAAAGAAAGGAAGTTGAAGAGTATTTGGGAGGGATTAATTTTAAGCTCAGTGAAAAGAGAAGGAAGGCCTCACCTAGGTGATACAGGAGTTAAAAATGGTTGTTGAAATTTATTGACTTTATTTCTGTATAAGCTCATATGATTTTTTCATTTAATTCATGCTAATATGGTAAAACACAACTGATTGTGTAACGTAGAACCAACTTTGCATTCCTAGAATAAATTCATTTTGTTCAGTACAGTCCTCCCTTGGCATATGTGGGGGATTGGTTCCAGAACCACCAACTTATACCTAAATCCAGGCATACTCAGGTCCCATGGTGGCCCCATGGAACCCACATACACAAAAAGTCAGACCTCCATCTCCATGGGTTTCACCTCCTACAAATATACTGTATTTTCTTTCCACATTTGTTTGAAAAAAATCCTCATGTAAGTGGACCCACATAATTCAAACCCATGTTGTTCAAGGGCCAACCATATGTGTTTGTATACATGCATACATATTTATAATATATATGATTTATATATTCTTAAATTCACGCTGATATTTTGCTTAGGATATTTACATTTATGTATGTTTGTGAAACTGGCTTTTTCTTCTATAAAGGGATTTATTGTTGTAAATATCCTTGAATGTTCAATAGATACGTAAAACATAGCCTATAAAACCAGACTGGGTACTTTCTTTGGGGAAAATTTTTCAAGGATTGTTTCATGGTTACAGAAACATTCAGATTTCCCAGTTTTTTCCTTCAGTTTTGGTCATTTACAGTATAATAGAATCTGTATAATTTATCTAAATTTTTGCATTTGTACACATCTTTTTAATCTCTACTGTATGAGTATTCAAATGCCCACTTTTCATCTCTAATGTAGTTTTATTTGGGTTTCTTTTTTTTTCTTTATCTTTTTCCGAGAAGTTTATTGATTTTATGAATCTTATTGAAGAACCACGTTTTGACTTTGTTGATCTTTTTTTATTATATTTATTTTCTTTATCATTAATTTCTGCTCTTATATTTATTATTTTCCCTAGCTTTTTTTTTTTTTTAATTGTTTTTTTTTAGCTGGAGTGCAATAGTCATAGCTCACCTCAAATTCCTAGGCTCAAGCAATCCCCTCACCTAAGCCTCCCAAGTACCTGGAACTACAGGTGTGCATCACAGTGCCTGCTAATTTTTTTTTGTTTGTTTTTTGAGACAGAACCTCACTTTGTCACCCTCGGTAGTGTGCCATGGTGTCACAGCTCACAGCAACTTCCAACTCTTGGGCTTAAGCGATTCTCTTGCTTCAGCCTCCCAAGTAGTTGGAACTACAGGCACCCACCACAACACCCAGCTATTTTTTTATTGCAGTTGTTTAGCTGGCCCCAGCCAAGTGTGAACCCACCACCCACCGTGTATGTGGCTGACACTGTAACCACTGTGCTACAGGCACCAAACCGAATTTTCTAATTTTTTGTAGAGAGATCTCTGTTGCTCAGGTTAGTCTCAGGTTCTGGCCTGCAGCAATCCTACTTCCTCAGCCTCCCAAAGCATTAAGATTATAGGCACTAGCCATGGTACCTGGCCTTCAGTTTATTTATAAGATAGCGCTATTTTTAATATTAAGAGACTTTTACTTCTGACAAAACCCCAGCTCAAACTAGTATTAAGTGGAATAAAAGTTCACATAGAACCCCAAGGTACAGACTGTAGGCACACGTGGTCCTACATCCTTACAGCTCCATCTGTCTTTGGGGGGAGAAATTAGAGGCGCAGACATAGCAGGCTACCAATGTACTAACCCCAGCAGGAAGACATAATTTCCTGATATCTCTGGCTGAGAAAGTGTGTCAGGGTGTGAAATTAAATCTCCAATCTCAGAGAAGCCTTAAGATTGCTCCACCTTAGGTTAAGGGCCCATTCCTTAAGAAAAGCCAGAAAATTAAATACTCTGGTCAGCCTGGGCCTAAGAGGTATTGTATATATAGATCATGACTTCAAATCAAACGCTAGGCTGGGCGGGGTGGCTCATGCCTATAATCTTAGCACTATGGGAGGTTGAGGCAGATAATTTTTTTTTTTTTTGAGGCAGATAATTTTTTGAGGCCAAGAGTCAGACCCCAAGTCTGCAAAAAACAGAAAAATTAGCCAGGCCTGTACACACCTGTAGTCCCAGCTACTTGGGAACCTGAGTCAGGAGAATCCCTGGAGCCCAAGAGTATGACATTGTAGTGAGCTATAATGATGCTACTACCCTCTTGCCTGGTGTGACAAAGTAAGACCCTGTCTCAATCAATCAATGAACCCATCCCCATTTCAATATAAATTAATAAATCCATGCAGGTACTACTACTCTAGCTCAGGTGACAGAATGAGACCCTATCTCAATAAATAAGTAAATAAATCCATCCGTCCCTTCCTCCCTCCCTAGAATCAAAGAGCAGGAACCCAAGTTAACAGATGCATTGATGGCTGGGTCTGACTTAACATTCTTATCTCCACATTGAAGAATCACTAGATTCTGTTAAATGTGAAAAAAAAAAAACATTATAAGTTGGCCTTTTAAAACACATTTAAAGATAACAGCAATTTCTTTGAAATGTGAAATAGCTAAAAAGTCACCATATTTTCTTGCTGTTGTCTTATTCCTTACCTTTGACAGAGTATGTAATTTAACATCTGCTGTTTTTCAGAAGGACACAATTAAAAGAAATTTTATATTTTTGTAAAATAAGTCAGATAAAAAAGAAATACACCAAGATAGGTTTTCTAACACTTTATTGTTTCTAATAGCATATGTATTCAACCAAAGTTATAAATGTTGAGTCAGTGATACAAAATCATTTTATAAAAATTTTGGCCATAATTTCCCCAATAGCCGATTGTATTTAGTTATAAGGATGTTGGCATGATAACATAAGAATAAATAGCACTTTTTTCCAAATATTTACAGAATAACCAATTTGCACTATATCCTGTGGGAAAAATGGAGAAGGATGAGCTAGCTTTCCTGCCCTGAAAAGAGCTTATAATCATTCTCACGTCTATCATTTGTTCAGCAATTGTAAAGTATTCAAAATAATTCCAAACAAAACATTCGATTTTAGTGAATTATCTACCAGAAATAGTAAGTCATGATCCGCTAAGTGCTAATATACTTAGGTACAGTTGCTTTGTCAACAGCACTAATCAATTATTTACTAATATAGCAAGTATTACTGGAACATTCTCTATAGCTTATTACGTCCAATCGATTCCAGTAAGGAAAATTCAGAAATACTGTGCTCATTCACTCAATAGACTTAGTTCTATGGATAGTTGTGCTTTGGCTAAGTTGTTATTGCATCAAGTTTTGTGACTAAAAAATAATCCCTCATATACATCAACATGCTAGCAGTGATCATTTCTGACTGATGGAACTAAGGATCATATTTAGATTTCATCTTTTAAAGTTTATATTTTCTGAAGTTTCTACAATGAACATGTACTTATTTTATGCCAAGAAAAAAAGCAGTTGTGTGATAACAAAGGAATCCTTCCTTGCAATTATTGCCTAATCATTCTCTGTCACATGTAAATACCTAGGCAGAAAGTGTTATTTTTACCAAAAAAAAAAGTTTTTTTATAAAATGATACCCAGAAAACTTGAAGCTAATCCTTACTGATTCACTGAATAACTAGCAGTTGAAATCAACTATTAGTTTGTTCTCTCATTGAGCCACTAGGGGTGTGGTGGCAGTTGAAAAAGCCACCTTTGGGCCTCATGACTTCCTTATGAGGCACTGGGGCCCAACCCTGTCCCCCACCCAAAGCCACTCTCCAAAAGTACAGCTGCCAAGGAATGCCTCTTGTCACTGAGTAATTTTTTTAAAGTGTTTGAAATCAGGATTATATAAATCAATTCAATACAACATGTGTGTTTTTTCATAAATGTGATAGTATGAATGACATTTTGCTACAGTTACTTTTCATGTGTTTTTTTTTTTTTGGTTTTTGGTTGGGGCTAGGTTTGAACTCACCACCTCTGGCATATGGGACCAGCGCCCTACTCCTTGAGCCACAGGCGCCACCCTACAGTTACTTTTATTAAGAGAGAAATCTGAGAAAAATCTATATTGTAGGCATGGTGGCTCACGCCTGTAATCCTAGCACTCTGGGAGGTCAAGGCAGGTGGATTGCCTGAGCTCAGGAGTTTGAGACCAGACTGAGCAAGAGCAAAACCCATCTCTAAAAATAGCCAGGTGCTATGGTGGAAACCTATAGTCCCAGCTACTGAGGAGGCCAAGGCAAGAGGATTGCTTGAGCCCAAGAGTTTGAAGTCACTGTGAGCTTTGATGCCACAGCACTATACCAAGGGCAACAAAGTGAGACTGTCTCAAAAAAAAAAGAAAAGAAAAGAAAAGAAAAATATATAGTCTACAAGAAAAAAAAAAAAATTGAGGCAGATCCCCAAACAAAACATCCTTAACTGGTTTTTCAGAACTCTTTCTGGAAATTGGTGAGGTCTGTAGCTCTCCATCCCCAGTGGTAAATAAGACTGGAATGTTTATTGGTGTCAGTAACACATTATTAAACTGAATGGGTAACTTAGATTAATATCATATGGATTGGCCTTTCTTCCCCTTTGCAAGTTATTAAAGGCTGGCTCTGATGTCTGAGGCTTCTTTCATCAGGCACAGGATAATGACATGGTTGTTAGTTTTTAACATGTCAAATATTTTCCAATAAATTTGCTGAGTGGTATTATTAAAGTAAAGCAAAAGCCTCCAATTTGACTGTATGTGGATTAGTAATTCCTAGGAGTTCCCAACCTTTAATTATAATAACAAGAACCGAAAAGAGAAATGCCACATCTGTCAGCTGCTCTGTGAGATTACACTGATTCTGCTTTGGCAATTATACTCTTAAGATAATAACCAAACACTCATAACTTTACAAACCCTGGGAAAGTGAGAAGCTGACAACAGTTTTAGACTGAATGATATCTTGTAAGCAAACACTAAACTTTTCGAACACAGCCATGCCTTGCTATCAGGTGTGAGGAGAGAGAAGAAAAAGATCATTATCCTTTTACCTGGCAAATATGTCTGGGCAAATGAATGGCTTTATAATGTCCACACTGCTGGGCTTGTTCAGAATTCAGAACTGGATTACCAAGCTATCTTTATGAAAACAGGATACTTATAATCTATAACAAGCTATTACATTTGCAAAAAAAGCACAAAATGTAAATCTTACTAGGGTTATTTGACTGTGACCATCCAATATTCTTTGATTAATTAAATGTGGAAAAAACATTTCCCTTAAAAGAAATTTTTAATTCAAGCCAAGAAGAAAAGCATTTGTTAAGAGTCTTGTAGGTATTTTGACTGCTTGAAATATAACAGCTCTTCCTCCAAAGCCTTAATGAAAAAGCAGAGGCCAGGTGGTGGATCACACCTGTAATCCTAGCACTCTGGGAGGCCGAGGTAGGTGGGTTGCCAGAGGTCACAGGTTCGAGACCAGCCTGAGCAAAAACGAGACCCCATCTCTAAAAATAACCAGGAATTGTGGCAAGTGCCACTAGTCCCTGGGAGGCTGAGGCAAGAGAACCACTTGAACTCAAGAGTTTGAGGTTGCTGTGAGCTATGATGCCATGGCACTCTACGGAGGGCAACAAAGTGAGACTGTCTCAAAGAAAGAAAGAAAAAAAAGAAAAGAAAAGAAAGAAAGAAAAAAAAGTAAGGTAACAGGTTGACCACACATTTCTATCCTGTGGTATCCCCCTGGGGTTGGCACTTCTGGCCAAGCATTCTGGGAGTAGAGTCTTGGGATAACCTAGATTTGCAATTGGCACCCCCTGCTGGCCAATGCCAAGTATTCCCTCTCTTCTGGGGATGCTAGTTGAGAAATTGGTTCCCCATTTCCCTCCCACTTAGGTATTGAAATTAATAAAATTACCTTAATTAATAGAACATCAAAGGGCTACAGAGTGGCTACATAGAATCGAGAGATAAAAATTCCAGCCCTGGTGGCAGTTCTTCTACGCATTCATTATGACAGCTCAAGGCTATTGTCCACCTTGCCCATTTTGAATTTGGGGCAAAACTGATTGTGTCAGGTCTGGGGACTTAGGATCAGAATACATATTGCTCTTTTAAGACTATCAGGTTTTGGGGTGAAGGAAGGTGAGGAATAAAAACTTACCTATTGAGTACAATGAATACCATTCTGGTGACAGGATCTGACTTCAGCGTTACATGATGTATCCATGTAACAAAAATCATTTTGGTACCCTCCTAATATTTTAAAATTTAAAATCATTATCAGTGTTAGGCAAAAGAGAAACATTCTAACACAGGAAATGAGATAAATTAGTGGTTTTACATGAACTTTTCATAGTACAGGGGCTATGTAAATAATTTGTCATTTGTGTTCTAAAATGTAGATATGTAAGGGCGGCGCCTGTGGTTCAAGGAGTAGGGCGCCGGTCCCATATGCCGGAGGTGGTGGGTTCAAACCCCGCCCCGGCCAAAAAAAAAAAACTAAAATGTAGATATGTAAATATACACTTATATTTTAGCATATATATTCAGCCTGACATATTCATATACTTTTTTTTCCAAAAGTATATACTAGAAACTTTATTATTTTTTCACTGAAGGACTAAATGAGAGAGGGAAAACTTCACTGCCTACTTTATACCATTCTGTATTTGACTTTTACTGCAATTATTTATTACTTTTATTTTTTAATTAACCCATTTAGAAGGAATATTTAAATGTTGGAATATTCTAATATTATGGAATATTTTAATGTTCTTAATAGGTTTTTAATTTAAGCACTAAATATGAAAAGAATAAAAAACAAAGTTTCTGGCTAGGTGTGGTGGCTCATGCCTATAATCCTAACACTTTGAAAGGCTGAGGCAGCAGGATCGTTTGAGACCTGGAGTTTGAGACCAGCCAGATCAATAATGTGACCAGGTCTCTACAAAAACGGAAAAATTAGCTGGGTGTGGTGACACGGGCCTGTACTCCCAGCTTCTTGGGAGGCTAAAGCAGGAGGATCCCTTGAGTCCAGGAGTTCAAGGCTGCAGTGAGCTATGATTGTATCATTGTACTCCACCATGGATGACAGAGCTGGACCCTATCTCTAAAAAAATAAAATAAAAAATAAAGAATCTGGAAAAGTTAATTGGAACTATATAATGCTTTTTGAGAAAGAGTTCTTTCAAGAATACATTCTGAATAGATTTCTTTAACATATCCACCCAATAGAGAATGGACCTTTATGCCTATAAATTAAATTAATCCTTCTATTTCAGTGCTTGATACAAAAGACAATTCTACTTATTAAGGTGAACATTCACATTTTACACTAAGCCCTAACATTTTCTTCTTACTAGACATCTGTATACAAATGTCTTCTGAGAAGGAATAAAAACCTATGGATAAGAAAATGTAGCTTCCAAGACAAGTTATGTCAGTTCCCGATTTATAGAATTTTTTCTATAAATATTGCTGTTTTTAGAGCTATACCAAACATACAGCTTTTCAATGAGCTTGAACAGTCGTGCCTTGAAAATGGATTTTTTGGGTGGCGCCTGTGGCTCAAGGAGTAGGGTGCTGGTCCCATATGCTGGAGGTGGCGGGTTCAAACCCAGCCCCGGCCAAAAACCACAAAAAAAAAAAAAAAAGAAAAGAAAAAAAAAAGAAAATGGATTTTTCCCTCAATGTCCCAGGTAGGATTGGTGTGGTATTACACGAATTCATATTTAAAAAAAAATTTTTTTTTGTGGCTGGGTGCCCATAGCACAGTGGTTACATCACCAGCTATATACACTGAAATTGGCGGATTCAAAACCCAGCCCAGGCCAGCTAACCAATAATGACAACTGCAACAAAAAATAGCCAGGCATTGTGGTAGGTGCCTGTAGTCCCAGCTACTTGGGAGGCTAAGGCAAGAGAATCACTTGAGCCTGAGAATTTGAGGTTGCTGTGAGTTGTGACATCACAGCACTATACCAAGGGTGACATAGTAAGACTCTATCTCAAAAAAGAACTGAGACAGAGTCTGACTCGGTAGCCCTGGATAGAGTGCTGTGCCATCATCTTAGCTCATAGCAACCTCAAACTCTTGGGCTCAAGCAATCCTCTTGCCTCAGGCTCCCAAATAGCTAGGACTACAGGTACCACCACAACGCCTGGGTAGTTTTTCTATTTTTAGTAGAAAAGGGGTCTCACTCTTACTCAGACTGGTCTTGAACTCCTGAGCTCAAGGGATCCACCTGCCTTGGCCTCCCAGAGTATTAGGATTACAGGCGTGAGCCGAATTCATATTTTAAATGTATTATTTGTTGAGTGAGTTAAATGTGAACATGAACCCTTGGCATTTGTTATTCAACTTATTGATTCAACAAATATTTATCAAGTATCTACCATGTTCTGTTAAAGGAGGAATGCCTGAATTCAAAGATGCATGAAACACAGTGCTTGCTCTCCATACAATCACAATCCAGCATTTCTGCAGAAAGGATAATGTCGCCTACTCAAGAACTCTTCTTTTTAAGTCAGAAGCATATAAACTATATGAAAATCAGAATAAATATGATACATTTTTCCTTGAGTCCTGTATTTTTATCATTAATTATAGGTCATCTTAGTAGTCACTCTAATGTAGAAACTAAAGTAAAAGAGCTTAGTTAATTCATCTGAGCAATTATCTTAGAAATACATATTTACAAATAAGACAAAGAAACCAAATTTTTCCATAATTCTATTTTGATATTCACAAACAAAAGGCACTCAATGGTGAGCAAGTTAGTTGTTATTATTATTACTATTCAACCATTTACCAAATCCCTTGCCAACTTTGGGGGAATTTCTAAAAACTGACTTTCTTTGGTGCTTCATTTTGACACTGAAATAGTATAAATGCTTTTCCAATCTTAGCATCTTAGTTCCTTTCTATCTCTAATGCCTAACATTAAATCAGTCATTTAAAAGAACAAATATGACCCAGGGATAAGACTTCACATAGGCAGCAAAGCTAGGTTTTAATTCTTGTTGTTTATTGCCTCTGAAATACATTTAAAAGTCAGTTGATTTGAAATACCTTTAATGTTATTCAAAAGGATAACACCAGTTGAAAACCCTCACATAAGTGTAAAAATCAACAGCTAATTCAACATGACATGGAAAATGCATAGCCTTCCATTGTGAAAAATGCCTAATCGTGCAACAGCACCAGAGTTTGAATTCTTTTTGTTAACATATTTAACGTGTACTGTGATAAATAGAATCTGTGGTAGTAGACAGCCTTAAAGATGAACAGATAATTAAGTGACACATTACAGTTCTTATCAGATCTAAATTTTGTGATAGGACAGAAATGCTATGTAGAGTTCACCCCGTTTTGTTTTAGTTCATTCTTCTTTCATTGTAATTGTAACTATGTGACTTTATTATCATGAATTTTCTGAAATTTGCTAACTCCTTTCCCCAGCCTCTGTACTTAAAGGTTTATACTTTCTTTCTTTTTTTTTTTTTTTGTTGTTGTTGTTGAGACAGAGTCTCACTATGTTGCCCTGGGAGAGTACCGTGGCATCACAGCTCACAGCAACCTTCCAACTCCTGGGCTTAAGTGATTGTCTTGCCTCCGCTTCCCAAGTAGCTGGACTACAGGCACCCAACACCCGGCTATTTTTTTGCTGCAGTTGTCATTGTTGTTTAACTGGCCTGGGCCAGGTTTAAACCTGCCACCTTTGGTGTATATGGCTGGCGCTGTAACTACTATGCTACGGGCACCGAGCCAGGTTTGTACTTTTTTTCAGTGCCTCATTTTCAATATTGAATGAACCCACTGCCACAATGAAGAAAGTCACCTTCACACTCTTAAACTATCATATACCCTAATTTGTATTGGCTTTAGCTATTGTAATTTTTTTTTTTTTTGCAGTATTTGGCTGCGGCCAGGTTTGAACCTGCGACCTCCAGTATGTGGGGCTGGCACCCTACTCCTTTGAGCCACAGGTGCCACCAGGCTATTGTAATTGTATAAGTCTAACTATTCTAAGTAGCTAAGGAAATTGTTCACGGCTTAGCAGTTTTACAGAACAATGTAATCAAGAACATGACAATAACATTCTCATGGTTCCAACAATCTAAAACCAACTCCTTGTGTAAAACACGTAGATGAAGAAAGATAAGATCCACAACCACAAGCTTCACCACCATTTTTGCCTTCTCTATTGTATCACATTGGGTCCATCCCCTTTCTCTCACCACACCCATCTACGTGGCTGCTGAAAGGTCCACGGCTTCTCCTGTTTCTTCTTCTTTTGTTTCAGCCCCTTCACTTACTTCCTCAATCTCCATCTTTTCCCCTGTCTCACCTGGAAAAGTAACCAAAGGAGGTATTAAGAGACACTCATTTATCATTAACAATAAATTACTCCCCAGTTTGTGTCCAGTAGGAGAAGTTCTTGATCTTTTGATCTGAACAGTGGGTTTCCAGAAAAACCATCACCTTGACTCTCTCAGAGCCTCTGAATGGCTAACGTCAAGTCACTTAGCAGCTCAAATCCTACATTCTCATAAAATAAATTTTCTCTATAAATTCAGGATGCAAAATTACCGAAGAAATGGCAGGTGAACATATTACAATAGAAAGTTTCATTAGTATCTAAATCAAAAGGTGGTCCAGAGATGCCTCCAAACCTTTCTGGTTTGGCCATTATGGTGTTCAAAGAAAACAACTGGTAAACATTTAAAGACTGCCGACATTTACGAGTCTGGACATTGCATGTACACGTCTGCTTCCCTGAGAGGTTGGTTTTGGCAACGCTGGCCCCATTCCTGGAGCTGCAGCCTCACAGAGCTGCCTCTTTTGACAGGGCTGTGCTCTCCAGTGCACCAAGGTCCCCAGGGCTTCTCTCACTTCACTTACTTGCAGCATCTAAGGTCCAAAGGCTTTTGAGTCTGTCTACTCTGGTCTAAGACATATCTGTTTTCACTTGCCTCTCCCATGTCGTCCCCAAAGCATTTTTGGCACACCTTTATTAAAGCATATGCCTTAACAGATAGTGGGGGTGTGGTTACATTCTGCCTTCCCACACTAGACTCTGTGCCCAGAGGACAGGGACTGTCTTTTAGTCTGCTTTTCTAGCACCTTGGGTAAGGGCAGGCATGCAAAGAATGCTGAGTTCATAAGTGAAAAAATTAAAAAACAGAAGGGTGATTATAATTACCACTTCATTTAATTGTACTGCACTATGAAGCTAAATTTTACAAAAAATATAAATCATGCCCCAGAAGAAAATATTTATTTTTTATTATATCACCAGCAAAGAACAGTATAAATATAATTTGTGCCATGCTGGTAAAAGACATCTAAAATTTAAAAACACCATGTACTAAGACCTAAATTTTCCGTAGTCTTCTCATAAAGATCAAAAGACAACAGAAGAACCAGAACACACAGTCATTTTCTAAAGATGAGACTGGCAGACATGAAAATAACATTCTCATCCTAGAACCCATTACTTAACACATTTTTTCATTGGAAGGTCAAGTCCTCCACTAACTATCTATCCACCTTTACTGAATCCTCATCCATTCATGTGGAAGGATGAAGAGTGAGTCTGGAAAAATTCAGAAATTTTAGCATGTTGCTTTCGATATTTAATACTGTTTAACCATAGAATTCTATTTAAGAATTTGCACCTTAGAAAAGTTTTACTGGCAAGCTGAACCAAGCATTGATGGAATGCCTGTTTCTCAGGGATGGAGGACTTTTTGTTTAGGTCAGATGAACTTCAGCAGCTAAAGAGCCATCAGCGACTATCAGTCATCCCTCCCCCAGTGCTGGTCTCCATGGAGCACACGTGAACATCCTGAATGTTTGACAGCATAACTTTTACCTTCGATGTGTTGGTCTTCTTCATTACTATGAACTTTCCTGGCCATTTCCACCCTGGCCCCTGGCTCTGCAATTCCTGCTGACTGCTCCAAGCTTCCAACTTTTCCTTCAAATTGAATCTGCTCCACCTTTCCTGGACTTTCAGGAGTTTTATGGAGGGGATTATTCATTACAGGTGTTTCCACAAGCCGGCTTTCTTCCAAGACTTCTGGAGATTCATCCTCTTTGGGAATTGTTTCTAGAAGCTGGGACTGCTCCTGTTTTCCTGGTGTTGCCTGAAGTTGCTGCTCTTCAGCTATTTCCACAAGTTGGCTTCCTTCCAAGACTTCTGGAGATTCATCCTCTTTAGGAATTGTTTCTAGAAGTTGGACCTGCTCATCCTTTCCCATTGCTTCTTGAGCTTGTAGCTCTATAGCTGTTTCCAGAGGCGCGATGTTTTCAGTCATTCCTAGAAGCTTCATCTCTCCAGCAGGTTGTGGATTCTCATCACCTTCCACTGTGCCAGGGGAGTCCCTCTCTCCTGCGGTCCTCAAAGGCTGACCTTCAACTTTTGTTCCTAAAGGTTCAACCTCGGCATTTCCTTTCAAAGGCCGAGCCCCTGTCACTGCTTGCACATCTTTCTTCTCTTCTTCTGTTCCTGGGGTATCATCTTTGCCACCTGGTCCCTCTGTAGGCTGTGTCTCCTCCATAGATTCGGAGTGGTCTGCGGCGTTCTTTCCAGGGGCCACATCCTTTTCCAGGGGCTGTTCACAGAGGGATTTAACGCCATTAGCTGTAGACACTGCTGAAACCTTGAGCTTTTCTAATGGGGGAAGGCTTTCCTTTTGTGCGTTGTCATACAAAGTAGATTCTCTTCCCAGGGTACGTGGCTTTGGTTGGGCAAAGCAGGACTCACTTTTCTCTGTGGTTGAAAAATGTTCATTTGAAGTTACTTTTTGATTATGCATTTGAAAAAGAAAAAGAAAAGATAAATCAGATTATTGTCTAGTTTTATCTTAAAGTGGCTGATATCAAGAGGGAGCTATAACAATTCCACATAGTCCCAGGTACATCGGAGGACAAAAAGCCATTATCATGACCCCAGGGCTCTGCAAGTCACATCCCTTTCCTGTCTTCAGCTCATCTTAACTTCTAGGGTCCTCCAGAACCACAGTTTTCTCCTATCTGCTTTTTGTGCACCTTCTCATGGTTCCTGTCCTATACTCTAATTTAGGTTATTCCGCTTTGTTTCTGTGTTCTTTTCCCTGTCTTACTCTTTCTTCCTCAATAGAATGTTTCATGATTTGTGTTATTTGGGCTGCTAGAGAGATCTTTCTTTCCTTCTCATGCAGAATGACTCCCAGGAAAGGGAAAAGCCCTGTGGCAGAGAAACCCTACTAAGTGAAGAAATCTGGGAAGGGAAGTGTTAGGAAGAGTTTACCCTGAGTTTCATGTCATTTTAGGAGCACGAGGAGAACAGAAATCAAGAGAGAGGAAGCATGCATGCAACTTCTTGTTCTTGCTCTAGCTGTGTGACCTTTGGACCTTAGCTCCCAGTGATCTTGTCTTTACAATGGCAGCAAATCTGTCTCTGCTTCCCCTATCTCAGACTTGCATGAGGCATCCTGTCACAATAAACAGTGGATTTGAATGTGCTCTGTATAGTTTAAGAGGAGCATCTTGGCAACACATATGTACTCTTTGACCTAGTAATCCTACTTCTGGAAATCTGTCCTAAAAGCATAAAGCTTAGGAAAATGCTTTGGGGGAAGATACGTTTTTCCCAGTATTCTTTATAATAGCAAAAATTGGAAAACAATTTAAGAGTCAAGTTAGGGAACAGCTAAATATTCCACTGGATGGAATATGGTTGTACCATAAAAAAAAAGATGATTATGAAAGTCAAATGCTAAAATATGAAAGTAATTATGGTGTAATAAGTTTTAAAAAATTGCTCAAGGTGGGGTTGATCAAATGGAACAATGCTTATAAAGCAGGAGTTCTCAATCCCTGGGTTGTGACCCACAGGAACTGTATTAAAAGGCCGCAGCATTAGAAAGGTTGCAAACCACTGTTACAAAATGTGTTTATTAGCCCAAAGTCTGCTGTGCAATTAAATGCTTGATAAGTTAGCTAGCAATTTCATATACAGTATGATATAATGTTCAAAGAAAGGGAGAGAGGGTGAGAGGAAAAACAAATTACAAATAGAGGGGGGAAAGACTAGATGAAAACAAGTCAAATGTTAAAATGGTCTCTAGGTGATATTTTTCCTCTTGTATCTTTTTTCCCTAAAGATTCTTTTTCTTTTTATTTCCTGAGTTACCATTCACCCCAGTTATATACACATGTAGTTTAAAGAGTTACCTGCTTATCTAATGTAAGTTGAAGACAAGTAACACTCAGGTATCTTCTCCCATTTCCCCTTCTCTAGGGATAAATAATTTGATTCTTTTAGCTGTTTTGGAGGAATGCTTTCTCTATTCTGCTAAATGAATTGTACTTTAGGATTTTTCTGTTAGGGCTCTTTCAGTCGACTAAAACTATGGAAGATAAAGACTTAGCTCCTTTTCCTCCCACCTCCTTCACCTACTACTCCCTCTCATTACACACTCACATTTCCTTTCAATTCAGCAATCATATATTAAGTATTTAAAATAGTAATGTAATTTGGATCATATCACTTAGATGCACATATAATGACTATGCCTGCTATGAAGAACTGAGCCATATACTAAGCCATGACTTTGTGTAAACAATTTTTATTTTTCTCCAAGTCAGTAATTGTCAGTTTTTCCTTTCCTTAGTTTGTGGTATCATTCATTCAATTCACTACTGCTGATTCTCTTTTTTTTTCTTTCTTTTTAATATATTTATTCGTAACAGCCATCAATTTCATTTTTTTTTTTTTTTTTTGCAGTTTTTGGCCGGGGCTGGGTTTGAACCTGCCACCTCCGGCATATGGGGCCAGCACCCTACTCCTTTGAGCCACAGGCGCTCCCCCATCAATTTCATTTTCATGAAGAAGATGAGACACTTGTTGAAATACCTGGTGCCACCAACCCCTGAGCTTTTTTTTTTTTTTTGTAGAGACAGAGTCTCACTTTATGGCCCTCCGTAGAGTGCCTTGGCCTCACACAGCTCACAGCAACCTCCAACTCCTGGGCTCAAGCGATTCTCTTGCCTCAGCCTCCCGAGTAGCTGGGACTACAGGCACCCGCCACAACGCCCGGCTATTTTTTGGTTGCAGTTTGGCCGGGGCTGGGTTTGAACACGCCACCCTCGGTATATGGGGCCGGCGCCCTACTCACTGAGCCACAGGCGCCGCCCCAACCCCTGAGCTTTTTAAGGATCCTGTGGCCTTAGAACCACAACTATAAAAGGAAAAAGAAAAAAAAAAAAAAGGTCCTGTGGCATCTGGGGTGGTTCTCAGTTTTCTCTCCTGCTAACGTCCCATCGAGCTTTCCTTGGTATGCTCAGCAGTTATCACACCTCTGTCTGCTTTCTGAACCCCCATGTTGTTCTATTATTGTCTTTTCTGATGTTTTTCCCATCCTTGTGGGTTTCAACAGGTTTGTTTTTTAATCTCTTTACCGTCATTTTAGAGCATTTCAGGAAGGCACAAAATAAGATCCATGTCTTCCATCTGAACACATGTCATCCATGTGTTCCATCTCACTGTCACTAATACATCCAAAAATGCTTTGATGATTATTTATAATGAAAAAAAATCTCCAAAAGAATACATAGCATGTATATAAAAACGGTTTACATTTAAAAAATGAAAACCACGGGCTCTGCTCTCTGGTATCCTAGAATCTCATAAAGCCGTCAGAAGCAGTAAACTAACAAAAACAATGACCATACGATAAGTTCTGTGACAGCTGCAAGAGACTGCACATGGGTTGAGGGTTATGGGATCGTTTCTGCCAGTTCCATAAGGAGAATACATAGGGGAACCTGAAGGACTTGGAAGGAAAGCGTGGCTGGAGGCTGGTGCAGGAGCCAGAGCGTGAAGAGCCCTGTAGGTGGTGCTAAAGAGTTCAGAAGTTATCCTGAAGAGAGAAAGGCATTAGGAATAAAGAACAAGAATTGTGAGCAGGATTTTCTTTCTTTCTCTCTCTTTCCTTTCTAATTTTCCTTTCTTTCTTTTCTTCCTTCCTCTCTTTCTTTCCTTCTTTCTCTCCTTCCTTCCTTCCTTTCTTCCTTCCTTTTTTTCCCTTGGAGACAGAGTCTCTCTCACTGTCACCCCAACTAGAGTACAGGGTAGAGACAGGGTCTCACTATTGCCCAGGCTGGTCTTGAACACCTAACCTCATGTGATCCTCCTGCCTTGGCCTCTCAAAGGGGTAGGATTAGGATAGGGTAGATGTGAGTCACTATACCCAACCAGAGCTTTCTTAAAAAGTTAAATAAAAAATACACAGGCACTTGGCTTGGCGCCTGTAGCTTACACACCCCATAGCTGGCGGGTTCGAAACCAGCCCAGGTCTGCCAAACAATAACAACTACAACCAAAAAAATAGCTAGGCATTGTGGTGGGCACCTGTAGTCCCAGCTACTTGGGAGGCTGAGAGAAGAGAATTGCTTAAGCCCAACAGTTGGAGGTTGCTGTGAGCTGTGACACCATAGCTCTCTACTCAGGGCGACATAGTGAGACTCTGTCTCAAATAAAAAAAACAAAGAAACACGTGCACCATATAACTCAACCGTTTGACTCCTAGGTATTTTCCCAAAAGAAAAGCAAAGATGGCTCAGCGCTTGTAGCACACTGGTTACGGCCATATACACTGAGGATGGCGGGTTCAAACCTGGTGTGGGCCCGCTAAACAACTGCAACAACAACAAAAAAATAGCCAGGCATTGTGGCAGGTGCCTGTAGTCCCAGCTACTTGGGAGGCTGAAGCAAGAGAATTGCATAAGCTCAAGAGTTTGAGATTGCTGTGAGTTGTGACACCACAGCACTCTACTGAGGGTGATGTAGTGAGACTCTGTCTCAAAAAAAAAAAAAAAGAAAGAAAGAAAGAAAAGAAAAGCAAGGATGCAGATTTGACAAGTTCATGAACTTGCCACCATGCATTTACAATGAACAAACAACTAGGTAATGTTTCATAACTTTGGTATATCAGTGTCTCGTGGTTGTGTCTATGCCTACACAGAGCAGTGTCGTGCTGAGTCACATTCATTAGTGTTATTGCAAGTTTTTGTGTGCCTTGGCAAGAATATCAGAGCTTCAATTAGAGCAACAAACAAACATTCATAAATTTCTTTTTAAACTTGGCAAGAGTGGAAGTGAAATCAGTCCATATTTGTGGGGATAATGCAATGAAGAAAATAGCAGTGTATAAATAGATTAAACATTTTTCTGAGTGGCAAGAAAGTGTCACTGATGAAGAAAGGTCAGGGCAGCCAGTGACAAGCAGAACTGGTGAAAACATCGTAAAAGTTTGACAAATTATGCATCAAAATTGTGGACTGACTGTAAGAAGCATAGCAGACCAAGTAAACATCAATAGAGTAAGAGCTAGGAAAATCTTAACTGAAAATTTTGGCCAAGAACTCATGGCTCTTGCATCAGGACAATGCACCAGCTCACACAGCACTGTCTGTGAGGGAGTTTTTAGCCAGTAAACAAATAAATGTATTGGAACACCCTCCTTATTCACCTGATCTGGCTCCCAGAGACTTTTTTCTTTACCCAAAGATCAAGATATTATTGAAAGGAAGACATTTTGATCACATTCAGGACATCAAGGGTAATACAACAGGTTTCATAGCCATTCTAGAAAAATGTTTGTTTGTTGCTCTAATTCAAGCTCTAATATTTTTGCCAAGGCACACAAAAACATACAGAAAAAGAGTTCCAAAATTGCTCTGAAGGGTGGACTAGGTGCTGGCATAGAGCATAGCTACCCAAGGGGAGTACTTTGAAGGTGACCATACTAATTTTCAGCAATGAGGTATGTAACACTTTTTCTAGGGTGAGTTTGCAAACTTAATTGTCAGAGCACGTATGTCCATACAAACACTTGTATACAAATGTTCATAGCAGCTTTATGTGCAATAGCTAAAACTGGAAACAACCCAAGTTTCTATCAATAGGTGAATGATAAGCAAACATGGTAGATCCATTCCATGGAAGACCACTCAGCAATAAAAAAGAAATGAGCAATCGATAAATCCAACAATATGGACACACTTCAAACATTATGCTGAGTGAAGGAAGATAAAAGATCAAATACCATAGGATTTCATTTGTATAAACCCTAGAAGATGATGACTTATCTAAGTGACAGAAAATAGAACAGTGGTTGCCTGCGGACTGAAATCAGAGGAAGACAGAAGGGGGATTTAAAAGGGGCATCTGCAAAGCAAACTGTATGGGGCAACAAATATGTTCACTATCTTTTTCGTGCTGATGCTTTCTTAGGTGCACACATAAACCAAAACTTACTATTGATAAAAATGTGCAGTTTGTTGTATATCAATTATACCTCTTGACAACTAATTTTTAAAATATAAAATTTTTAAATATAAAAATATAATGAAAAAAAGAATTGTGAGCAAGGTAGTGACTCAATCATATTTGGATTTTTAAAACCTTCCTCTGTACAATGAATTTGAGGTGGGCAGCATAGAAGTCAATGTGACCAGTGACTTCTAAGAAATGAAAGTGGCTGGACATAAAGACTGATTCAGGGCGCAGCGCCCATAGCACAGTGGTTATGTGCCAGCCACATCCACCGAGGCTGGCAGGTTCAGAACTGGTCCAGGCCAGCTAAACAACAATGAACACTGCAACAAAAAATAGTGGGGTGTTGTGGAGGGCACCTGTAATCCCAGCTACTTGAGAGGCTGAGGCAAGAGAATCACTTAAGCCCAAGAGTTTGAGGTTGCTGTGAGCTGTGACACCGCGGCACTCTACCAAGGGCAACATAGTGAGATTCTGTGTCAAAAAAAAAAAAAAAAAGATTGATTCAGGGGGTGAGGGAGGAGGAGGGAGGGCCTAGGGCTGCAGTTCTCAACCTGTGGGTCACGACCTACAGGAACTGTATTAAAGGGCTGCGGCATTAGGAAGGTTGAGAACCACTGGTCTAGGGTAACATTATTTCATATGTTGGATGCTACAGATGGAAAAATGGTATGAATGGATTTGGGTTAGAGAGAGACATGAATTGTTTGGGTGGGGCATGGCATGTTGGAGATGGCTGTAGAGTGTACATTCTCGTGGCAAGGTCCAGCAGGCAGTTGGGCATGCGAATATTGGCTGGAAATATTTGTGACAGGCTGCAGCTGAGCTATCTATCTTATTAAAGAGATTTATTAATAAGAAGGGAGAAAGGGGGAGTTTTTGCAAAGAGGCTCCTGTGCGGAGAGGGAAATGAGAAAGCAGGGGGGTGGGTATATGTGTGTGTTCAACACCTACCTTCTCCACCCAGTTGCAGAGAATGGGTGTGACCCTCCTGGATCACAGCCCGAGGCGGAGAAGCAGAGCTCAGGAACAATATCAAGAGACAAAGGGCTCAGGTTTCAGGGGTCCAAATGACGGAATTGGGAAGAGGGCTGTCCTTCACCCACCCCTACCCGCAAATGATCATGAATAAAGGCTTCAAATTAATAGCAAGTAAGGCAATTTAATAAAGGTAATGTCTCAGGCCTACAAAGTAATTCATGGTAACAGATTAACCTATTTAGATGCCACACAAAGGATGTTCTGGTGATAACAGCTTTAGGGAGTTAACCAGGAAATGTGTTAATGTACTAATCGTGGATGTCTGACAAATTATATTTCCTGGCATAATAGTTATTACAGTGATTAGTACCGTCAGTTAAATGAGTAAACCATTTTCATCCACCTATGCCAGCCATGGGAGCATTCTAAACGCATCATTCTTCTAGAGCAGAAGTAGCTGTGGGGGGAAAAATGTTCTGACACACCTAAAACATAAAACATAGCCATATAATTTTTTGGTTTGGTTTGTTTATTTATTTTTTTTTTTTTGGCTTTGGCGGGGGGAGGGAACAGAGTCTCAAGCTGTCGCCCTCGGTAGAGGGCTGTGGTGTCATAGGTCACAGCAACTTCAAACTCTTGGGCTCAAGCGATCCTCTTGCCTCAGTTTTTCTATTTGTTTAGTAGAGACGGGGTCTCGCTCTCAGGTTGATCTTAAACTCATGAGCTCAATCAATCCACCTGCCTCAGCCTCCCAGAGTGCTAGGATTATAGGCATGACCCACTGCACCTGGCCATAATTTTGTATTTTTAAAAATATGCCATGAGTTGAATTTTTCCCCCAAAAAAAGCTGTGTGAAAATGTATTTATTCACAAATGATATCATAAGTGTCTAAGAAAGTGATCTGGTAATTTTTGCTATGGCTAATGTGCTCATGATCACAGAGACCATTTTCATTCTCATGTGTTTTTCCCAGTCTTACTGCTACACTGGAAGTAGGCAAGTATCCTCAATATATAATTTTATAAAACACAACCCCAAAATAGTCAGCCAAACTGGGAAACATTACAGACGGATGTCACTGTCTTTAATGTTTTACTGGGATAGCCCAAAAGAGATAAAATACCTTTAAAATGATCACCAAAAAAGTAGATGAAATGCTAGAAGTGTAGTGCCACATGTTTTGCGATTATATTAATTGCCACATAACATTTTGTAATTTATATTGATTAATTAAAAATATAAATTTTGAAATGACTGTATTTTGGAGTTAATAGTTTCCAAGGAAAAGCTCAAAGTTCTTTCTCCTATGCAATAGAAAAGAGCAATCTGCTCTGAAAGGGAGGATAGAGATCGTATGACCTTGAAAAGGGCACCTATAACATAGTAGAGTTAAACCCAGCTCCTGCCCTGATTCGTCTCTGCCTCCGTCTTATCACCTGTAAAGTGGGAATAGTGTTAGTACCTGAATGGGGAGTTGCTGCGAGGAAAACATGAGATAATACTTAGAATGGACTGGCACAGCATCTAGCACCCACTAAGCACCACTATCATTACACCACCTTTAATGGCCCAAGCAGGGATGGAAATTATAATGGACAAACAGAAAAGTAAGGTGATTCCATTTATTCGAATACCGGTTCCTTTCTGTGAGCCTATTCAGAAACAGAAAGATTAGAAGAAATAAGTGAAAAGGCTGCAAAAACTAGTGATTGTTTTAAACTGTCTCTCAGACAACCTAAAAATAAAGTCTACAATTACCACTATAACTTTCTTTCTGGCTCCAGATTTCTTATCTCATATTGTTTCTACCCTTGACCTGCTAAGAAAAGCACATTTTTTTGTTTGTTTGTTTGTTTTTGAGACAGAGTCTCACTCTGTCGACCTGGGTAGAGTGCTGTGGCATCATCATAGCTCACAGCAACCTCACACCCTTGGGCTCAAGAGATCCTCTTGCCTCAGCCTCCCGAGTATCTGGGACTACAGGCACCTGCCACAAAGCCTGGCTAGTTTTTCTATTTTTAATTGAGACAGGGCCTTGCTCTTGCTCAGGCTGGTCTTAAAATCCTGAGTTCAAGCTCAGCCTGTCAGGGGGCAAAGATTTCAGACAAGAACGACTGCACCCAGTCTCACACGTTTTTTGTTTGATTTCCCCCCCTTCCTGTCAGCTGAGGCAGGACTCTCCTGATGCTGGTGTGAATCCTGACTCTGCCATTTACTTAACTGTGCAATGTAGACAAATTCCTAACCTCCCTGGACCTCAGTTTCCCTCTCTATAAAATGGGGATATTGTTTGTTTTTCAAGCTTGTTAGGAGAATTGACTGAGGTGATAAAGTATGTAATTTTTCCAGCATCATGTCTGACAGGAGAAGGTAGCCAGTAAACAGGAATGCAACACAAAGCTATTTAGGCTGCTGAAGGGCTGAGGGGGAGCTGAACCCCTGCCTGAGTGCACCTGCAAGGTGTACCTTCTTTTTCTAATTTTACAAAGATCCCATGAGGACCTTGAGTGACCTATCAAAAAATTACAGCTAACTTAGCAACAGAAAAGCTAAAATGCAATATTAAAGGGCTTGGATACACAGTCCCCTAAAGATTATGAAGTTATCAATGTTGACCTATAAAGTAGTATTATTATCATGGTAATTTTTAAACACGATTCTTGATAGATAATGGAATTATACTGATAACATATGCAATGACTTAACCAGGCCTGACTGGTGTTAATAAAGGTTACTGGTCATTTTTATATCAATGAATGTTTCATTCTGTTTGCTGGCTTTGTTTTTTTTTTGGTTTGTTTGTTTTTTGAAGTTTAGACCAAGTTTAATGATGAAAGGGGACAGAGACCTGCCTGAATAAAGATGGCATGTGCTGTTTGCTGGCTTTGATTTCTTTTATTCATCATGTATTCATCAAGTGCAAAATACAGGTGGACTCTGGGTAGGAAACAAGAGTCATAGCAGGTAACAAGGAAGAGCTGGTCTTTGCTATCCTAGAGTTGACTGCATTCAGGGAAAGTTGAATAACAGCTACTCCCACTGTTAAATACCATTTACTGGCTGTGTACTACCTCTTACCAACAGGCTCTGCCCACCTGATTTTGTGAATCCCCAACATACCCTCTCAAGGCAGAAGGTACTACATCCTTTCCTCTACCACTCTCAACTTGAAAAGCAGTGAGAGATATTTTTATCCTCAAACAGGAGACATTCTCTGCCTAATCTATACTACTATGTAATAAGAACTGATGCATTGTTTCCACATCCAAAGTTTTTTAAAGATGTGTCTGTTTTCTGAACCCTACATTTCATCAAATCATACACTGCTCTGGCCTAATCCTTTGGTGCTCATTATCTCTTGATTCTGTTGTAAATTGATCCATGCACAAATTTGTTGTGACAGCTGAACTAACAGAACTCCCGTTGTAAGCGCCGTTGTGATAAGCACACAAAGAAACTAAATACTAGGCAACATTACAGAAGGGATTAGAACTAGAGCTAACATACCTGAAATTCACATTATGAGGGAAGCTTTGCAATGCAGTTCATTACCCTAATCAGAAATGAAAAGCTGCTACCCAACCAAGAGAAAAACTTGAAGCCAGTATTTCCTATGGCAATGCCGTATCAGACATCCCAAGGACCTCATTGCCCTTGTCTGCTGGGTTTTCTAGAGAATTCATGAGGAAGGGGGATGCTGATATTTTCCCTTGCTGCCACTGTTTATAGGTTCTTGGAGCTTTTGAGCTTAGCGAACCAGAGATGTAGCATGAGTGAGCTCCAAAGGAATCGCTTCATATTCCTTCTCATTTTCTTATTTTGCTTTCACCTCAATTCCATTCTATCATTCATCCATCCATCTGATACTTGTGGCACTGCTAGTAATGTTATTGTAGATGTTTTTGCCCTTTTTCTACATCAAAGTGTGCACACTGTTCTGTGTACCACAGCACAAATGCTAATCCCTAGTGTGCAATCCACCAGCTCACAAGGCGCTCATTCCAAAGAGAAGTGAACTTAAGCAATGTTCTATGTATTGAAGTATGAAATCACCAACCAGAAAAATCCTAGCAGGGGTCCTCAAACTTTTTAAACAGGGGGCCAGTTCACTATCCCTCAGACCATTGGAGGGCCGGACTATAGTTAAAAAAAAAACAAACAAAACTATGAACAAATTCCTATGCACACTGCACATATCTTATTTTGAAGTAAAAAAACAAAACAGGAACAAATACAATCATACCGCCTCATGTGGCTGGCGGGCCGTACTTTGAGGACCCCTACAGGTAAATAAGAATCAGATGTATCACTTTTCTTTTTCTTTTTAGTTATTTATTTATTTTTGAGACAGAGTCTCACTTTGTCATCTTCGATAGAGTGCTGTGGCATCATAGCTCACAGTAACCTCAATCTCTTGGGCTCAAGCGATTCTCCTGCCTCAGCCTCCTGAGTAGCTGACTACAGGCACCTGCCACAACACCCAGCTATTTTTAGAGATGGGTGTCTTATTCTTGCACAGGCTGGTCTCAAACCCATGAGCTCAAGCAATCCACCCGCCTCGGCCTCGCAGAGTGCTAGAACTACAGACATGAGGCACCACACTCGGCCTCATCACTGTTCTTTTTAATAGAAGCACCTGAATTTACAAATGTAAAATTCATTTTGAATATCACAAAGCAAATGTGATGAAGTCTGAAGGCAAACCTTATGCCGAAATTAAACTATAGAGAAACTAGAGAAACAAGAACATGTAATTGGGAAGGTACTTAAAACACTTGATGAGCTCACATGGAGATGTGGGTGTCTGCCTAGGGGAGATTCTGGCATTAAAGTGAGCAGGGCGCCGGCCCCATATGCTGAGGGTGGCGGGTTCAAACCCAGCCCCGGCCAAACTGCAACAAAAAAATAGCCGGGCGTTGTGGCGGGTGCCTGTAGTCCCAGCTACTTGGGAGGCTGAGGCAGGAGAATCGCCTAAGCCCAGGAGTTGGAGGTTGCTGTGAGCTGTGTGATGCCACGGCACTCTACCGAGGGCAATAAAGTGAAACTGTCTCTACAAAAAAAAAAAAAAAAAGAAGTACAGAGGCTGTCGTGAAGCCACAAAAAATACAGTAGAACTTCCTTACATTGACCACCTCCTTAAGCTGACCTAATTTTCATAAACTGGACATACGCCACAGGTACTCAGTGAAAGTTCCTTATGTTGACCACTTTATATCAACCCATTTGTTACCATCTGTTGGGTGGTCAACTTACTGGGTAAATACTGGGTAGTCACTCCTCCAGATATACTTTTCCAATTTAATTATCTTTCATTTCTTTTAGACTCCTATAAGATAAACTGTTGTTTCAAAAACACAAAAGCACAATCGTCACTTATGAAATTATCAAAAGAAGGGCGGTGCCTGTGGCTCAGTGAGTAGGGTGCCGGCCCCATATACCGAGGGTGGTGGGTTCAAACCCAGCCCCGGCCAAACTACAACAAAAAAATAGCCGGGCGTTGTGGCAGGCGCCTGTAGTCCCAGCTACTCAGCAGGCTGAGGCAACAGAATCGCCTAAACCCAGGAGTTGGAGGTTGCTGTGAGCTGTGATGTCATAGCACTCTACCGAGGGTGATAAGGTGATAAAGTGAGACTCTGTCTCTAAAAAAAAAGAAAGAAATTATCAACAGAATTCACTACTGAAAAAGACAGTTTCATTGGTGGATGGTCATTACTAGAACAAGGGAATGCAACATTTAGGTAGAAATCTATTCTGTAAAATCAAAGCCCATTCACTGGACAAGAAAAGGAGACAGCAATGAACAGAACGTCTGTGTGGGATCAGCGCCCGTACTCAGTGGTTAGGGTGCCAGCCACATACACCAGAGCTGGCGGGTTTGAACCAGGCCCAGGCCTGCTAAACAACAACTACAACAAAAAAATAGCCAGGCATTGTAGCGGGTGCCTGTAGTCCCAGCTACTTGGGAGGCTGAGGTAAAAGAATCACTTAAGCCCAAGAGTTTGAGGTTGCTGTGAGCAGTGACTCCATAGCACTCCACCGAGGGTGACATAGTGAGATTCTGTCTCAAAAAAAAAAAAAAAGAGAGAATGTCTGTGTGTATATACTCTCACAGGCCTGGCCCACCATGCTTCTCCAGGAAGAAAAATAGTATTTAACATTTATTGAGGCACTGGGCCTAGAGCTCCTTCTTACAACGCCTTTATCTGGGAGGGGCACACTGCTAGTAAGTGGCAGAGCTCAGATTTAAGCCCAAGGAAGCCTGAGTCCACTTTGAAGAATTAGGTGCCTTTAAAGGCAAAGTGTGATCCTAGAACTTGCACCATGGGAATGACCTGGGAATTGTTTATTCTTTATTACTGAATCTCAGGTCCCACCAAAAGACTCACTGAACCAGAATCTATATTTTAACAAGATCCCCAGGTAATTAAGTCATCAATGGGTCACCTGAAAAACGCATATAGAAGCTAGTTAGGAGAGACTAAAGGTGAGGAGGGACACACAGGGTTGGTGGCCACAGGTGTCCTTTGTTCTCCTCAGTGTTGCTGCCTATCTTCAAGCATCTGGTGTGGTCTCCATCCTCACCTACCATGCCATGGAGATGTGCCATGGTCAGCACAGGAGATGACATTCGTACACTGATGTAGCAATGAACCAAGGATTGAGCGGTCTAAGTGAGTGCCACACTAGGGAGACAGATTTTTTTCTCAAGCTTTCTTCATTTCACAGAATTGGCTAGGTTTGCTAAGTCTCTACATTGGCTAAGTCAGGAAAAAAGAGCCCTTCTAATTTCTTATCTGAAATTAACTTTTTTTTTGAGATAGAGTCTCACTATGTCTCACTCTACCCTTGGTAGAGTGCCGTGGCGTCACAATCACAGCAACCTCCAACTCTTGGGCTTCAGCGATTCTCTTGCCTCTGCCTCCCAAGTAGCTGGGACTACAGGCACCCACCACAACACCCGGCTATTTTTTGTTGCAGTTGTCATTGTTATTTAGCTGTCCCAGGCTGGGTTCGAACCCGCCAGCCTTGGTGTATATGGCCAGCACCATAACCACTGTGCTATGGACACCGAGCCCTGAAATTAAAGTTAACACTTTCTCTACCTTGTACTCTAAGAGAGGTGGACACCCAGTGTGAGGTGGCCATTCTCCTGGCTTGGTCACTGAGCTTGGGCTTGACTTGGTCAGGCTCAGTGACCAAGCCAGGAGAACAGCCCCTGGTTAGCAGCTTTGTGGCTGGGATGGAAGACTTAAAATTTTGCAACAGAGCAGTCATGTTCATATCAGACTTGGGCCTGAAGTCTGGGTGGTCAGTGCACCCTGAGAGTCATTGGTACTAGAAAGAGCAGTGGGCAGACTCAGGAGAATGACCTGGGTCTTTCAGCTGACTGATGGCTGCTACAACTGTGGCAGATTAGGGACCCACATGCAGTTCAGATGATTTTGGCTCCATGGTTAGGAAACAGGACAGATCATATCGAAATAAAGGATTTTCTTTTCCAAAATGAAAAGCCATTTGTAAAAAAGCAAAAGTCTTCCTCTCATAATCCTATGCACCTTGGAAGCCAGCATTGGGCCTTCTGGCATAGGATTTGAAAGCCGAATTAACTAAATGAACTTCTTCATAAAGCAAATCATAAGAAAAAGCTTTAAAACAGGAAGAAGTAGGTTTGACCATAAATCATGGAAATATTTAAAGTGGAAGATTTCAATGAGCTTAGAAAATAAAAGAAAAGATCTATACTCACCCTTCTTCAAGCTTCAGAGTTTCCAGAAGTATTATAGGAATTTAGCAGGCAGTACCCGTCCTCCCCAAACCTCATAACCCCAGTCACGTCATGAGAAAAATACCAAACTCCAATTGAGAAATATTCTTTTTTTTTTTTTTTTGTAGAGACAGAGTCTCACTTTACCGCCTTCAGTAGAGTGCCATGATGTCACAGGACTCACAGCAACCTCTAGCTCTTGGGCTTCAGCGATTCTCCTGCCTCGGCCTCCCAAGCAGCTGGGACTACAGGCGCCCGCCACAACACCCAGCTATTTTTTGGTTGCAGTTCAGCCGGGGCTGGGTTTGAACCCACCACCCTCAGTATATGGAGCCGGCGCCCTACTCACTGAGCCACAGGCGCCACCCAATTGAGAAATATTCTACAAAATACCTGACTAGCACTCCTCAAAGCAAGGAAAGCAAATGTTAAGGTCAAGGTCATCAAAAGCCAGGAAAATCTGAAAAACTAACATAGCCAAAAGGAGCCTAAGGAGACATGTTAACTAAATGTAATGTGAGATCCTGCATGGGCTCTTGGAACAGACACAAAACATTAAAGAAAAACTACAGGAATGTGAATAAAGCATGGACTTACTTAACAAAAATGTATCAGTATTGGTTCATTAACTGTAACAACATATCCTACTAATATAAGATGTTAATAACACAGGAAAGTGAGTGTGGAATATGTGAGAACTCTCTGTACTACATAATTTTTCTGTGAATCTAAAACTATCCTAAAATAAAATGTATTATGGTAGCAAAAGTACAAGAGCAAGTAACCTAACAAAGTAAGCTCTGGCAGCATTATAAAAGCTATCCTGTAAACTTCAACTATTCATATACCACCTTTCTGATTTTTTAATATTCCTGTGCTACTTGTGACTTAATATTTTTAAGCCATCATTTTTCTTTTCTTTATTTTTCATTTTTATTTATTTATTTATTTCTGAGACAGAGCCTCAAGCTGCCGCCCTGGGTAGAGTGCTGTAGCATAATAGCTCACAGCAACCTTTAACTTCTGGGCTCAAGCGAGTCTCCTGCCTCCGCCTTCCAAGTAGCTGGGACTATAGGCGCCAGCCACAACACCCAGCTATTTTTTGGTTGCAGCCATCATTGTTGTTCGGCAGGCCCGGGCTGGATTCGAACCTGCCAGCTCAGGTGTATGTGGCTGGCGCCTTAGCCGCTTGAGCCACAGGCGCCGAGCCTCTTCTCTTTATTTTTAAAGTGAGGAAATCAACACACTCAAAGATATAGAACTTAATTTTTTTTTTTTTTTGAACAGGGTCTCACTCTGTTGCCTGGGCTGGAGTGCAATGGCATCACCATTGCTCACAGGAACCTCAAATTACTGGACTCAAGTAGTCCTCTTGCCTTAGCCTCCAGAGTACCTGGGACTCCAGGTACATGTGACCATGCCTGGCTAATTTTTTTATTTTTTGTAGAGACAGGATCTTGATCTTACCCAGACTGATCTCAAATTCCTGGCTTCAAGTGATTCTGCCACCCTGGCCTTCCAGAGTGCTAGGATTACCGGTGTGAGCCACTGCATCTAGTCTAGAACTTGATCTTAAAAAAATAATAATAATTAGAAAAGCCACTTGTAGCAATGAAGTAATTTCTAATTTTTCTAAGTGAGATTCACTAATATTGATATTAATGACAGATAATTTGTATCAAGGACTTACTAGGCAATACTCTAAGCCAGGAGCCAGCAAATTTTTCCTTTTAAGAGACAGACAGTAAATATTTTCAGCTTTTTCTATTGCAACTACTCAAATCTGTTGTCTCAGTGAGAAAGTCATAGACAGTATGTAATGAATGGACAAGTCTATGTTCCAATAAAACTTTATTTACGGGCGGCACCTGTGGCTCAGTGAGTAGGGCGCCAGCCCCATATGCCGAGGGTGGTGGGTTCAAGCCCAGCCCCAGCCAAACTGCAACAACAACAACAAAAAAATAGCCGGGCGTTGTGGAGGGCACCTGTAGTCCCAGCTGCTCGGGAGGCTGAGGCAAGAGAATCATGTAAGCCCAAGAGCTGGAGGTTGCTGTGAGCCGTGTGACACCACGGCACTCTACCAAGGGCAGTAAAGTGAGACTCTGTCTCTACAAAAAAAAAAAAAAAAAACTTTATTTACAAAACAGGTGGTGGGTTGCATTTGACTAGCAAGCCAGTTTATCAATCCCTGTTCTAGGCAATACTTAGGGTATATTCTAGGTGTGTTATATACCTTAACTCCTTTATTCCTCAGGTCAACTCTGTGAAGCACTATTTTACAGATGAAGTCACGGAGTCAGGAGAGAGGTAGAGTGGCTGGCTCAAAATCATACAACTAATAAATGGTCCTGAACCAGGATTTGAACCTAGACAGTCTAACTCCAGACCAACATTCCTCATCAGCACTCTATACTGTCTTTCACTGCATTGAAATTCACACACCCATACACCCATTATTTTGAGGTGTACAGACAACCAGAGCCTCTCAAAACATGTAGTCTACAGGATAAGCAAAAGGAAAGGAAATTAGCCTAAAGAAACTATGTGCTTTAAATCAGAGTCTTGGGAAAATGGGAAAGGGAAAGAATAGAAAAAAAAAAAAGGTGCATCGTCATTATCAATGACAGTGAGGGAAAGAAATAAGCAAAGACAATGGTTTGGGGAGGACATTTCATCAGAGGTACTTGCTGGAATGGTGAAGGCAGATGCTGTCTTGTAAGAGAAACTACTAGTAAAAATGTCAGTGTTAACTAAAATGTATAGCCCCGTGCTTCCTGATCTTCTCAATGTCATGGCACACAGAGAACATGCTATTTGTGCCGCTCACTTGAACAAAAGGAAGAAGCTGCTCCCAGAAGACCTGGGCTGCCCTGAAGGCTGGGAGGAGCAGTGGCAAGCTGTAACCCCTTCCGCAGGCTGGGAAACTCTGACACCATACAGGGGGTACTAAGCAGTGCACGCCAGCATTGCCTCGCTTAGTTCTCCCACTTCCATAAAGGTTAATTCCCAGGTGGTTTTAGCTGTTAAAAACAATGTTTTTATTTTTTTTTCTTGTGATCTTCACTCTTAAAGAGTGAAGCTCAAACATCCTTAAACACAGAGAGTGCCAAAAAATGTACATATATTTTAAGAAAGGAAAAAACTGTATTAAAATTATAACAATATATACTGATAATGAAAGATAAATACAAGTCCCATTTGACTTCTGTAGTTAAAAGAGATGCTCAGAGTGGTTACCATCAGCGTCCAGACACTTCTGATGAACTACTGCTCGAGCAACGCTGACCAAAGTGTCCACTGTCTGTGCACGCCATTTTGCTTTCTTCCAGAAGTACCGCCAGTGTAGCCAGGTTTCTATAGTACCCCACATCCATTACGGTCCCCATAGGTGAAAGATGCCATAATGTAGGATAATATTTAGAAATAAACTTATCCTACATCAAGCACACAAAGTAAATTCAGTGTGAGTTTAAAATGACATGCTTTTCTTCCAGAGGCTTAAGACGCTTGGACCCCCCTGGGTTACTCACAGAGTTAGGTTTTTTTGGAATTGTAAAAATTCCTTAGGCCTTTTCTCTGAAGCAGTACACCCCGTGAAGCCTGAGATCCAAGGGCAAGCCGCCCTTCCTCAGAGATACGGGCCAGAGGGTTGACATATGTTAACAACATATTGTCAGAGGTCTATAGGTGCTCTGCCCTGAAAGAAGGTCACAGTCATTACTTCATACTGAGTAAACTGAGTGAATGCTTGAAGATATTCTTCTATCAACTCTGTTCCCCTGTAGCTGTTTTCGTCTTTGTGCCCTGCTCAGAAAACTAGTCACTGTTTAGAGGAAGAGATTTACTACACAAGTGGTTACATTGATATGATAAATATTTCCTTTCAAGTTAAAATTCAGCTAATAGATAATGGATGAGGTGTGTACGTGACTGGAAGAGTATAAAACTTAAACTTGGAATAAAGAACTTTGCTATATGCCATCCCACGGTGTACAGACTGTTTCTTGACTTAATTATAGGAGCGAGTTTACACCTACAGCAAAGCTGCTGCTCGTTCGCGTCTTGGGTCATGCAACAATAGGTAGAAGTCAACAGATGTTAAATCAGGAGAACATGGGGGAAACTCAACCACACCTCTCTGTCTTATCATTGTCCTAGCAAATTCTCATCAAGGGAAGCTCTCATGTGTCTGTGCCTATAATAAATAATCTTGGGATAAAAACCTTGCATTTAGCTGTTTTAAGAATGCGTAGTATGCTTGTTCTGCTAACTCCAGTCTCGCGTGCACATTGTTTAGTAGACTTCTGTGGTGAACATGGGAACTGTTCATCCCCTTAGCAAAGGAAGCAGGGACTGTGGCTGTGCGAGGCCTCTCAGATCTTCCAAATTTATCATGAATGCATGCAACTGTTAGGCGTGTTGGAGGTTCTGTTGTATACTCATACTCACACCTCCATATTCATTGTACTTCCACAACATTCTCCAATTTCAAACATCATTTCAAAATGGTCTTGCACTCTTCAAATGACAACAGTACTTCTGCCATTTTCTTTGACTGCCCTGCCTGTCACATGGTGACACTGGCATTCGTTTGACTAATGCCATCTTTGGAGCAAATGTCATGCTACAGATTGCTATTGTAATTCAATTCAACTTTGCTAAGGAACACATAGATAACATCCCTTAAAGGGTGTATACATGTTTTTGGCACCCCTGGATATACCTCTAGTGAGGAGGAGTTCTACGAATGTGAACAGCGACAGCCCCCGAGATGAGTAAAGAAGCTTTTGAGATCGCAGAGGCATTTTCAAAACATTAACACTGATTTGGAGAGCTATATTCTGGCATTTTACTTAAAAATTACTACCTAGTACTATTCCACTTCCAAATGCCAGCATTTGAACTCTGGCCAAGTGTGATGCTTTTTATCAATTTTGATGACACTTTCAGTAACCCCCCACAAATACTCAGGTTTTTTTCTCAAACTTGCTGTAAAACATTAACGCAGAAGTGAAACTGTACACATGAGCTGGATGTGTGGCAATCTTACAGAAACATGATTTAAGAGTACATAATCAAGCTTTGTTTCACTGTAGTTAGCTTTTCCTGCAAGACTAGGGGACTCGCCTCACAACCCAACACTCTCTTCCCAAGCCCATTTCAGCCAGTTTCCTTTTGGTTTCTGCTATTCCTTGGATTCTGATTCCTCCTCTGCCTTCCTGAGTAATATTCTATCTCCCTGAATCCCCATCTCTGTCAATCCATCCATTCATCCATCTACCCATTCAGCCATTATTGATTGCACTTTTTGTATATGTAAGGCCACACTACAAGTTTCTAGCAGAAGTGGAACTAGACACCAGATGGAGTTGGAAGTTGTGAAAAAGCAGGGTCTTTGGAATCGCACACATTGGGCTTGAGCGCCAGCTCCATCACTTAGCAGCTCTGAGACGCTGAGCAAGTGACATCCTCACTACGCTTCAGTTGTCTACCTGTATTTGGTGCTTCTAATGTTTGCTTTATAAAGCTGTCGTGGGGACTAAATAAGATCACAAGAACCAAGTGGGTGCTCCCTACCTCACTCATCTCCTGACTTCTGCTCACTGCTAGTGTTTTTTCTTTCTTTCTTTCTTTCTTTTTTTGGGGTGGGGGGGACACAGTCTCAACTCTTGCCCTGGGTTGAGTGCCCTCCTGGCATCACAGCTTACAGAAACCTCAAACTCCTTGGCTCAAGTGATCGTCATGTCTCAGCCTCCTGAGTAGCTGGGAATCCAGGTACCTGCCACAAGGTCTGGCTTGTTTTTCTATTTTTAGTAGAGACAGGGTCTCACTCTTGCTCAGGCTGGTCTCCAAGTCCCAGAGGGCTAGGACTACAGGCATCAGCCACAGGACCTGGCCTCCATCCCAGTGATTTGATGTGGCTACACAAATGTTTGAAAGTCTCTAATTTTAGAATAAGATTTATTTTATTGTTGATGACAGTGTAAACTGGCACAACTCCTACGGAAGGCATTGAGGCAGTTAGTTATCTATCAAAATTATACATGCATATACCCTTTGACCTAGTAATGCGATTTCTGGGAAACTGTCCTACAGTACACTTGTACACATTCAAAATGATGTGTACACAAAGGAATTCTCTGCAGCCTTTTCTGCAACAGGAAAAGACTGCAAACAAATCAAATGTCCTTCAGTAGGAGACTAGTTAAATAAATCATGCAACACATTATTGTGCAGATGTAAAAAAGGAGAAAGAAATTCTTTATCTATCAATATGAAAAAAATCTCCACATTGTTAGGTGAGAAAAGCGAGGCAAAGAACAGTGGGTATGGTACACCACATCCCTTTTTAAAGACAAAGTCTATCTGGGTTGCCTTGTCTGGAATGTAGTGGCTATTCACGTGTGTGATCATAGCACACTGCAGCCTTGAACTCCCAGCCTCAAATAATGCTACGAACTACAGTCACATGCCATCATGCCTGTCCCGTATGTCACATTTTATAAATAAAAATGAGAGAGGGAAATAATATGTACAAATCATAAAGATACTTTGGAAGACTATACCAAACCCCTCCCCCCAACTAGTAAGTATTGGAACTAAGCAGATAGTGGAGATGTGGTGTTAGGTGTACTTTTCATTGCTTGTCTTTTCCAGGTATTTTCCCATTTGTGAACCACTCACGCAGTTCTAATATTCCGTTTTAATTGTCTGTATGCCATAATCTAACCTATCACAAAGACACACTGAGCTCTTTTTGAGTGCCAGGTTCTAGGGAGGACACAACAACACACAAGAATCAGTCCAGAGACTTCTAATATTCAAAAGAAAAAAAATCCCATTTAAATAATTTCTGTATGCAAGAAAAGCCTATAAATAATGAAGTTTAATGCTAATGATGTTTGTTCTTTGATTCAAAAGGAAAATATCTACTTTAGACTTCAATGTCACTGTGTGAAAATATTCGTTGAAGACTAAACATATAAATGCAGTACAAAGGACAATTCACATAACTGTGTGAAATTCAAGCTTCATCCGATTGCCCAGACAGTGTGGACTCCAAGCAGCTAGTGAAAAAGTTCAGGTTAGAACAAACAAATGATTATAGCTATCAGTGGAAATGTACACATTAACCTAGCAATGGATGTGTCAATAAATTTGGAAGCAAATGTAAAAAAACTTCAGATTTTACTAACTCTTACTTAGGAGATGATAATAAATATTGTATTTACTATAATATATATTATATGCCTCAAATAATGCTGGATCCCCATTAGGTATGCGGTTAACCACTATGCAAGATTCAAAAGAAATACAATAAAGAGTATTTATTCTGTTCCCTAAACATGTGTTAGAGGTGTTATAAAATATTATATGTGATATTTGATAATTATATATTTGTATAGTTATGTTATAATTTAAATTAGTATTTTATATAATACATGAGGTTAGAGAATTAAGTTCATGAACTTATCCTAGAAAAAGTGCTACATATCTCACTGCTGAATATCATTACAAAGACCTTTAAAGTACTTCCCTTGGCCATCTGATGACGGTAGTGGTATTCAGCAATGAGGTATATAGCACTTTTTCTAGGATGAGTTCATCAACTTAATTAATTGTTAGACCTTGTATGCTGACATCTCTGATAGCCATTCCAAGCAAATGTAATTTCCAGACCATGTATGACGATACTTCTGATAGACATTTTAGAAAAAGAGTTCCAAACTGTTTTTTTTTTTGTAGAGACAGAGTCTCACTTTATGGCCCTCGGTAGAGTGCCGTGGCGTCACACGGCTCACAGCAACCTCCAACTCCTGGGCTTAAGCGATTCTCTTGCCTCAGCCTCCCGAGTAGCTGGGACTACAGACGCCCGCCACAACGCCCAGCTATTTTTTTTTTTTTGATTGCAGTTCAGCCGGGCCGGGTTTGAACCGGCCACTCTCGGTATACGGGGCCTGCGCCTTACCGACTGAGCCACAGGCGCCGCCCAAGAGTTCCAAACTGTTTTGAAGGGTATACTAGGTGTCGGTGCCAATGCACAGCTTCCCAAGGGGAGCACCTGGAAGGTGATCATGGTGATATGCTGCAGTTAGGTATGTAGCACTTTTTCTAGGATGAATTCATGAACTTAACTGTCTGACCTTGTATACATTATGATTTATGTTACATATTAATATATCATTATATATTACATTATGACTTGCACATTATATCAATATATAAATATACTGTTATAATTGTATATTGATATATATTTATATATTATATATGATATGATATATGATATATATTATTATATTTATATAACACTATAATATGTACTTTATTTCAAGATTAAAAGAAATACTCTTTATTATATTTCTTTTGTTTCCATGGAGGATAATCACACCCCTAATGGGGGCCCAGAGTGGCTTGAGGCAGAAACATATTTACATCTAGTTAGCACACACTGGTTTAAACATGTGGGTTCAAAGCCCAGCTCTGACTGTTAGAAGTCCTGTGACCTTGGGTAAATTATTTACTCCTATCTATAAAATTGGAACAATTATAATACTTAGTCATGACATTGTTATAAGGATTAAATGAAATATTTCATTAAACAAATAATTACTGAAGGCCTGTTAGTGCCAAGCATTGTTAGACACTGGGAGAAGAGTGAATAAATGCATACACTTTTAATAAATTTAATAAACTTGGATTTTTTTTTTTTTTACTTAAAAGCACTTACACATAGGCTTGGGGATGTATATAGGATTTAAAGAAGTTTAAAGCAGCAGAAACAGGACTGAATTATTTATTGGGCCTCTAAGACGATGAAACTGAAAAGTTGATGAACATACAATAGTATCCAATTACAAGAGAGTATTGTCTCATCCAGGATCAGAAGCAAAATAACCTGTTGGTTAATACAGTATGTGTGCTGAGCAATTTATGCAGCACATTTTCTATACACTAAAACTGGTAGTTAGTCATTTCAAAATTTCTTCCAGGACAACACCCATGACAACTTAGAACAGTAATGAAAGCAAGAATAAAAAATGAAAGACTGTAACTCGTGGCTGGTTATTAACATTGGTGACAAAATATTTTTAAAGACAAGGTTATTGTGGCCGGGCACAATGGCTCACACCTGTAATCCTAGCACTCTGGGAGGCCAAGGCGGGTAGATTGCCAGAGTTTGAGACCAGCCTGAGCCAGAGTGAGACCTCATCTCTGAAAATAGCTGGGCGTTGTGGTGGGCGCCTATAGTCCAACTATTTGGGAGGCTGAGGCAAGTGGATCACTTAAGCCCAAGAGTTTGAAGTTGCTGTGAACTGTGACACCATGGAACTCTACCGAGGGTAACAAAGCGAGACTCTAGGGCCCCGGCCCCATATACCAGAGGTGGAGGGTTCAAACCCCACCCTGGCCAAAAACTGCAAAAATAAATAAATAAATAAAAATAAAGACAAGGTTATTCATTATTTTTTAAGACTATTAAAACCCCCATCCACCTACTGGATGCTTTTGACACCCCCCCCCAAGAGTTACAGTCCCTGAAATACATGTTTTAATCAGTTTAAAAATAATGATGGTAGTACAGAAGATAGTAGGAGAAGCCAGAATAATAAAATGTATCTTTCTGAAGCATCCATTTTCCCAGCTTTTCATATTGAAAGCAACAAGGACTTACAATAGACCAAAATATAAAAATCTATTTGATTCACTTCTTTTTTTTTTTTTTTTTGTAGAGACAGAGTCTCACTGTACCGCCCTCGGGTAGAGTGCCGTGGCGTCACACGGCTCACAGCAACCTCTAACTCCTGGGCTTAGGCGATTCTCTTGCCTCAGCCTCCCGAGTAGCTGGGACTACAGGCGCCCGCCACAACGCCCGGCTATTGATTCACTTCTTGCTCTGGCCTCTTCAGAGCATATAGTAGGGACAGAGGCTCTGGTCTCTTTAGGAAACCTTTCTTTTTTTGGGGGGGGGGGTGCAGAATGTCACTCTGTCACCCTGAGTATCGTGGCATTGTCACAGCTCACAGCAACCTCAAACTCTTGGGCTCAAGAGCTCCTCTTGCCTCAGCCTCCCCAGTAGCTGGGACCACAGGCAGGCTCTTGCCAAAACACCAGGTTAGTTCCTCTATTTTTAGTAGAGATGGGGGTCTCCATGTTGCTCAGGCTGGTCTGGAACTCTTGAGTCAAGTGATCCACCTGCCAGGAATCATTCCCTATCTTTTCACATTCTTGTCAGTTGACAAGGGGCTTGGAATCACTTATATATATGGTTTTAATATTTGGTTTATTTCCTAGCTTTTTATTGCTTTCTGTTACCTACTGAAGCTAGAGAAAATGAAATTACCACATATTGTGAAAATTACAGCAACACAACAGCTTTGAAACAACATTCATGATAATCCTGTGTTCTCTACCACAAAATCAGAGAGGAAGACATTCTATTGCTGCAATATCACAAGGTACTAAGAGAAGCTCTGTGAAGAGGAACGAACTGGAGTATGAAATTCCCCTCACCGTCAGCCTTGAACCAGCTTGAAGGAATTTGCTTAACCTCCAGAGCGTCATCACATCTAAGTACCTCGGCTGTCAACCCAGTCGTTCTCGAATTCACCTATGTGCTTTCCTACTTTTCACAGTACAGTCCTTATCATTTTGAGACTATCATAACCATTTGCTTCCCGCGTTTATTGTCTGTCTCAACCTCCCTAGGAGGGTCACTTTTTACCTCCAGCATCTAGCCAAGCACAGTGCTATATTATACGGTAGGTGCTCAAAACATCCTTGCTGAATTTCTTTGTTAAGTGTCAGTGGAGACCACTTTTTATCACATACGAGAGAAATATTTAAGCCCACGATAGGGGAATAGGTTATGTGACTTCAAAAGTGCAGGAACCTAGCTGACAGAGTGAACTTTCGTCTGCGTTCTCGGCATCCTTTTCGGCCTTTGATGCTGAAACGCCGGTGGGAGGGCAAAGGGCAGAAAGTCCGGATAGGGTATTCCCAATGCCGCGGCTAACCGAGCTAGGGATTTAACTTCAGTTCCCCGCGATCGGCGCACAGGGTAGGCGCAGCCCCGGGCCGCCAGCCCCGCACGTTGGACCGCGAGTGCAGCGGAGCTCACCCGGACTGCCGCACGCCGGGTCTCCGCAGCACCGCTGGGGACCTGGGGGAAACCGCGTCTCGCTCGGGTTCCGCTCCCATCATCTGGGGAGGAGAGCCCGCCCCCTGCCGGGAGTGGGGCACCGGGCGCGCCTGTTGGACCTCCCGCGGAGAGAACCCACCCGAGTCTCGGCCCGGGGCGGGGGTGGCGCCCGGTCGCCTGCTCACCGCTGCGGAACCTGCTGCTGTCTCCGGCCTTGTTGAGGGTGCTGCTGGAGCAGCCCATCGCGGGGACGTAGCCACCTGTCCCAGCGCCGCACGAACCGCACCCGAAGCCGCCCAAGTTTTTCCAACTCTGCAGCCGAGCTACCCCTGAGCACCGCGCAAGCGCAGAGCGGAACCTGAGGGAAGGGGTGCGCACCTGGAGGGGCAGGAGAGCCAGGGAGGGAGGGCACAGCGGAAGAGAGCTAGAGGACAAAGAGCAGAGGAGAGCCGGACCTGGGCAACTGTGGGCACTGGAGGGGAGGAGACCGAGGGTATGGTAAAGGCACAGAGGCTGGGAAAGGGAAGATGTCAGGGGGCTAGGGCGCAGTGCCGGGAGGTGTGCTCTGAATCAGCCGTCACTAAATAGCCGGGGAGGGGAGGGGAGGGGTGGCTGTGGGTAGTGGCTATTCATTGGTAGACTAGATGTGTGATGACGGTCTTCTCTTACATAACCCTAATACAATGTTTTTCAACGTTTTTAATCTCATGGCACACGAACTATAAACTTCCACAGCACGCTTAAATTATGTTGATCAAAAAAAAAAAGAGTAAAAAAAGGAATATACCTTTATTTATTAACACATGCACCATCCGCCAAAAAACAAAACAATGAATAATTTGTAATAAAAAGATAACAATTAAAATTCTTTTTAAAAAACTTATTTACATTTATTTATTTTTATTACAATTTAGCATTTATTAAAATATCCGAGCTTGACTTTTTTTTAAGAATATCTTCTTTGCAGGTCAAATTTTGGTCAGGCATACTCGATTTATTAAATCTTTTTCCAAAGATTCTGTCATTGATTTTTTGTTTTTAATTTTATTCATTGCATAAAAGCTCTCTTCACGCAAATACGACGTTAAGAACGGAAAATGTCTATTGCTTTTTTGGTAATGTTTGAAAATTCATCCTTGAGAGATAACCAAAAGGTTGTAATATCCCTTGTTGAATATTTTAATTGCAGTCCTCTGTCATTTCTTGTTTCTGGTAACTCTTCCTCATCTATAATATTTAAATATGCTGACATACATGCGCTTGAAACAAAAATATTTCTCAACCAATCCAGAGATATTATGGAAAGTTTTGGTGGAGGAAAGTATTTTTCAAAATTTCTGTTCAATGAATCTAAAAGTTTGTAAAATCTGTTCAGTAGGATTTTTATCCAGTTTACTCCTTTTCACTAGTTCAAACATTTCTACTGTATTTTCTCTTTTAATCCTTTCCTGCCAGGGCAGTAAGTTTTCTCTGAAAGCATTAATTTTATCCGAAGACATGAGAATATTTTCATGATTTCCCTACATACTCTTTTTAAGAGTATTCAAACGCTAAAATAAATCTGCAAGAAATCTAATTTTATTACACCAACCCCCATCACAAAGTAAATTGCCTAATTTAGAATGCTGCATTTTTAAAATGTTGATTTTTTTTTTTTGTTTGAGACAGAGTTTCACTTTGTCACCCTTGCTAGAGTGCTGTGGCGTCACAGCTCACAGCAACTTCAAACTCTTGGTGATCCTTTTGCCTCAGCCTCCTGAGTAGTTGGGACTACAGGTGCCCACCATGATGCCCAGCTATTTTTAGAGATGGGGTCTTGCTCTTGCTCAGGCTGGTCTCGAACTCTGCCCTCCTCAGCTTCCCAGACTAAAAATTGATTGTTCTTTTCATTCATAAAATCTTGATATAACTCTACCTCGAGATAGCTATCTCATTTCCATATGCAATAAGAGCTACATATAAGAAGCATCCACTGAGGAACATAATTCTGCAAATAATTGTGATCGCAATGGCCTATTTGAGACAGTCTCACTTTGTCACCCTTGGTAGAGTGCTGTAGCATCATAGCTCACGGCAACCTCTAACTCTTGGGCTTAAACGATCCTCTTGCCTCAGCCTTCCAAATAGCTGGGACTACAGGCGCCCACCACAACTCCTGGCTACTTTTAGAGACGAGGTCTTGCTCAGGCTAGTCTCGAACCTGTGAGCTCAGGCAATCCACCAGCCTCGGGCTCCCAAGTGCTGAGATTACAGAGATGAGCAACCACACCCAGCTGGGCCTGCTTTTTATATAATTAATAATATAAATAGTATTTTCTAGGACCTTTTCTAATTCTGGCACTGACGATTTTGATGCTAGCACTTCTCTGCTAAAAATAATTTTCAGGTTCTTCTCTTGCAAAAGTGTAACAAATCCTTTTACACCTCAGGACATAGATGGGGCTCCATCTGTGCAAATACGTATGCAGGAATCCCAAGACAAGTTATTAGAATTAAAGTAATTATCAAATAAAAAACATCTTGGCCCTTTGTTGTTTGCAGTGGTCAATAAAATAAAAAAAACTGTTATATGATTTCTTCTTTATGGACAAATCTACTCTGATGTCAGTAGATTCATCCAACTGAATTGCAAACATGTTTACTTCTATGAGGTGAGATATTACTTGAAATTCTATGTTTTCAGATAAATCCTTAACACATCGAGAAACTGTATTATCTGAAAGCAGAATTGTCAAAATTTTCTTTTTGTATTCTTCTCCAAACATTGTTTTTACAATTCCACAGCAGGTCAGTAAAATAACAGTATGTTATTGTTATGAATTTGTATGAGATTTCATTTTCCTAGCTAGGATTTCTGCAACTGAGTAACTTGCTTCTTGTTCTTTAGCTGATATCGTTGCATATTTGGTCCATATTTTTGTTGGTTGAGTATTGAGTGCAAGTAATTTGAAATATTCCACCGGCTTTTCAGACAAGTGAGAATGTCTGAATTGTACATGTCTCTTTAATTTGGATTTGCTAATGTTTCTCCGCCAGTTACATATGTGGAATGTGGTAGATTTCCTTTACTGCGTATGAAACCAAATGACAACTAATCTTCATTATATTGATGACTAATTTTTTTAATTTAGTTGCTGATGTACGGGATGAAGCAGCATTCAACATATTAGTGTTGTCTTCTGATTTTTGTTTCCTAACTAAAAATGTATCCATTTTAGGGGCACTGGCCCCATATACCGAGGGTGGTGGGTTCAAACCTGGCCCCGGCCAAACTGCAACAAAAAAATAGCTGAGCGGGCGGGGCCTGTGGCTCAGTAGGTAGGGCACCGGCCCCATATACCGAGGGTGGCGGGTTCAAACCGGCCCCGGCTGACCTGCAAACCAAAAAATAGCTGGGCGTTGTGGCGGGCGCCTGTAGTCCCAGCTACTCGGGAGGCTGAGGCAAGAGAATCGCTTAAGCCCAGGAGTTGGAGGTTGCTGTGAGCTGTGTGATGCCATGGCACTCTACCGAGGGTGATAAAGTGAGACTCTGTCTCTACAAAAAAAAAAAAAAGTTAAAAAAAAAAAAAATAGCTGAGCTTTGTGGCAGGCGCCTGTAGTCCCAGCTACTCGGGAGGCTGAGGCAAGAGAATTGCTCGAAGCCTGGGGGTTGGGGGTTGCTGTGAGCTGAGATGCCATGGCACTCTACCGAGGGTGATACAGTGAGACTCTGTCTCTACAAAAAAAAAAAAAAAAAAAAGTATCCATTTTAATGAATCCTATGTAATAAAAATTAAAAATGCCAAATCAAAAATAATAAAAATAACAAATATAAATGAACTCATACTTTTTAAAAAGAAATACAGGTATTAATTAAACACACTTGGAAAATTTTCAAAACTAGGATTTATAAGGTAATTGCATTCAACTACTTCATTATTTTAAATCTAGACGGAACTGCACAACATGTTCAGTACCAGCAACACCTCCTTACTACTTCAGGCACATTGAGGGATTGCTGAGTCATGCAGTTTCATTCACTTAGGTGGCTTCATTCACTTCAATTGAAGCGTTCATCAACAAATCCTTGTCAAATCGAACCATCTATGGACATGTACTGAAACCTTATTTTTCTTTTTTTTGAGACAGAGTCTCACTTTATGGCCCTCAGTAGAGTGCCATGGCATCACACAGCTCACAGCAACCTCCAATTCCTGGGCTTAAGCGATTCTCTTGCCTCAGCCTCCCGAGTAGCTGGGACTACAGGCGCCCGCCACAACGCCCGGCTATTTTCTTTTTTTTTTGGTTGCAGTTCAGCCAGGGCCGGGTTTGAACCTGCCACCCTCGGTATATGGGGCCGGCGCCTAACTGCAACAAAAAAATAACCGGGCGTTGTGGCGGGTGCCTGTAGTTCCAGCTACTGGGGAGGCTGAGGAAAGAGAATCACCTAAGCCCGGAGTTGATGGTTGCTGTGAGCTGTGACGCTACAGCACTCCACGGAGGGCGATAAAGTGAGAATCTGTCAATACAAAAAAAAAAAAAACACAACCATTTCTTACAACAATGATATACTTGTATAATCAATTTAAAGAGGTTTTAATTTTGATATGCATACTTACACTGCATTGAACTGTTTGAAAATAGTTAATGATCTTAATCTTAATGGTCTTTAAAATTTTTCATGGCATACCAGTATGCTAAGGCAGATGAGTTAAAAAATCACTGCTGTAGTACAATTACTACAGGAAGTTTAACACTGATGCAATGCTATTTAATCCACCCTCCATATTCAACTTTTGCCAACTGTCCAATCCATATCTCACTTTTCTTCAGTTATGATATCTTCTATTTTCTTCAAAGGAAGTGTTTTATAATCAGGTAAACAATACTAATCATACTTTTTAACATTGTGTTTTTCCTTTTATCCCTGGCTGAATGCCCAATATGCAAGCCGCAACAGGAGTGACCAATTCTAAGTCTCTGAAATGGTACCATACTTGGAGGGGACCAGTCAGCCACTTCATGGAAGATAAATCTGACTTCTTTGGAGACAGATGATCTTTAATGAATTAGACTTGCTTTTCCTGCCTGTCATGCCTCTGCCAGCCTCACCTATTAGTGGGCATACTATCAAGACATTACGTTCTGTACAGTTAGCCCTTCACATCTGCAGGTTCTTCATGCACGGAGTCAACTATGGATTGAAATATTTTGGCAGGGACAATCAATAAAAATACAATAATAAAAATATATTAATACAAATAAAAAAACAATACAGCCGGGCACAGTGGCTCATGCCTGTAATCTTAACACTCAGGAAGGCAGATGGATTGCTTGAGTTTAGGAGTTCAAGACCAGCCTGAGCAAAAGCAAGACTCTGCCTCTACTAAAAATAGAAAAAAAAAAAAACAAAACAAAACTGGTATTGTGGCAAGTGCCTGAGTAGTAAGCTACTCAGAAGGCTGAGGCAAGAGGGGCGCTGGAGCCCCCAAATTTGAGGTTGCTGTGAGCTATGAAATCACAGCACTCTATCCAGGGGGACAGAGACTCTGTCTCCAAAAAAAAAAAAAAAATACAGTATAACTACTAATTACATAGCATTTACATTATATTAGGTATTATTTTTTTCTATTTAATACAATGTTTATTATACTGTTTAATTACAGTTTATTATAATACACATCCTTGATCTCATCAATTCATCTGAAGACTAGAACATTCCTAATGACTTATATCTACTGTATGTTCCTCTTTTATCAATGTTTTGTTTCTGTGATCAGAGTTAACCACTGCATTATTTATCATTTTGATTATTTTTATTTTTTTAGAGTCTCACTGTGTTGCCCTTGGTAGAATGCTGTGCCGTCAAAGCTCACAGCAACCTCAGACTCTTGGGCGTAAGCGATTCTCTTGCCTCAGGCTCCCAAGTAACTGGGACTACAGGTGCCTGCCACAACACCTGGCTATTTTTTGATTGTAGTTGTCGTTGTGGTTTGGCAGGCCAGGGCTGGGGTTTGAACCCACCAGCTCCGGTGTATGTGGCTGGTACCCTGGCCACTGAGCTATAGGCGCCAAGCCAATTTTGATTATAAAAAAAAAAAAATTATCACATACATTTTTATGGGGAAACAGTTTGTTATTTAGCTATATTAGGTATTATTAATAATCTAGAGATGACTTAAGGTATTCAGGATGATGTGGGTAGGTTACTTGGAATTACCATACCATTTTATGTAAGGGACCTTACCATCCGTGGATTTTGTTATCCTGGGGTGGGGTCCTGGAACCAATCCCCCACAGATACAAAGGGATGACTGTACTGTCCTATCAAATAACTCATTTTATTGTGAATATTGTGAGACAAGAAAAATAATAGTTGATTTCTATGTGATTGACTCTTCTTTCCATTTACTTCATCATCTAGAAGCAGCCAAACCTATAAAATGGGGGAATAGCACATTAAACACTCAATTAGGGCACCAGCCAAGATAAAATTGAGGTGCTATCCTGTAGTGTTGCACATTATGCTCTGAATCAGTAACTAATAAATGGTGCTGCTTCTTCTGACTCGTATACACAAATCTGGGTCTTGCTGTCCTGAATTCTTGTTAATTTATTGAACTACAAAATAAATTCCTTTTCTTCTCAACTGAGCTATTTTGTTGCTTACAACACAAGTCTCCAGAAAAACGTACAATGCTTACCCTACCTCCCCTCTTCCTAACTCTGTCCTTCTTAACAAATACTTGTCCTATCATATTCCTTTAGTCCTGTTTGATGACTAGCTTGGTAAGACCAGATCATAAATGATATGGTGATTTTAAATGCAAAAAATATCTTCAAAGCAGTAGTTCATAAATTTTTCACCTCCAAGGATTCCTTTTATATATCATTTTTCTTCCACGTTTTTATCGTTATAATATTGCCTTGTTATGTATTTTTCTAAGTAATCAGTGATATTTTCTGATCAGCATAACATATAGTGTTACAACATTGAGTTGATATTATTGCAATTAAAAGCAAAAGTAGGCCAGAAATGGTGGCTGACACCTGTAATCCTAACACTCTGGGAGGCTGAGCCTGGTGGATTGCTTGAGCTCAGGAGTTCAAGACCACCTTGAGCAAAAAGCGAGACACTGTTTCTACTAAAAATAAAAAAAGTAGGGGCAGCGCTTGTGGCTCAGTGAATAGTGCTGGCCCCATATACCAAGGGTGGCAGGTTCAAACCTGGCCCTGGCCAAACTGCAACAAAAAATAGCTGGGTGTTGTGGCAGGCGCCTGTAGTCCCAGCTACTCAGGAGGCTGAGGCAAGAGAATCACCTAAGCCCAGGAGTTGGAGGTTGCTGTGAGCTGAGATGCCACAGCACTCTACCGAGGATGAAAAAGTGAGACTCTGTCTCTACAAAAAAATAGAGAAAGTGAGGCAAGAGGATCACTTGAGCCCAAGAGTTGGAGACTGCTGTGAGCTATGATGGCACAGTACTCTATCCAGGGTGACAGCTTGAGACTCTGTCTGGAAAAAATAAAAGCAAAAATAGGCTGGGTGTGGTGGCTCATGCCTGTAATTCTAGCACTGTGGGAGGCCAAGACTGGTGGATTGAGCTCAGGTGTTTAAGATCATACTGAGCAAAAGTGAGACCTTGTCTCCACTAAAAATAGAAAAACTAGCTAGGCTTTGTAGCAAGTGCCTCTAGTCCCAGCTGCTTGAGTTTAAGGTTGCTGTTAGCTATGACAATGCCACAGCACTCTACTCAAAGTGAGAGTGAGACTCTTGTCTCAAAAAAAAAAAAAAAAAAGGCAAAAACATAGCCTGTATTTTCCACCTTTTTTTAAAGGACAAAAGTACATAGACTTTTTAAATCACTGACAATGTGTTAAAACTTCTTACTTTCATGGATACTTGGAGGCACAGGAATCCTAGTTATACTGTACTAAAATTTCAGAAACTGACTCTAAGAAACATAAAACATCCAAAAGACCAACTTTTACAGGCACCATTTTACTTACCAAAAGTGTCACTTCTCCACAGTAAAACAGTGAATGAAGTACTCTGCATTGTTCATATCCAAGAGCATAAAAAGCATATGCTTCCATGGATTAAAAAAAATGGTTTTAAAACATGGGAGAAAGTGTTTCTCTGGCCTATTTTTAGTCCAATCCAGCAGGATTTGTAGTATCAAGGCCAGAAAACAAAACTGTTAAGAGTCTGGAGCACTCCCAGTGGGAACAGAAAGCAGTATGAGAAATATTTTAGATTCTTTATTATTGTGGAAGAAATGGTGGAGATGAATAGGTAACCTTCATCCTTCTTAAGGAATTCAGGGTTCAGAATTCTTGTAAAGGTACATAGTATGTTTCATTTAGTTGTAAGGCCACCAACATTCACTGAGTTGACAGGGTCTTGTCACTTGGATTCCTTGTCTATTCCTCTCCCTACCCTATTTGTGAATGTACTTAATGCCCAGGGAGACTGATAAGAACACGAAGTCTGAGTTAAGTTCCAAATCACTAATGGATTGCTTCCTAATCTGGATGCTGAATAGTTGATGGTAATGAATATGATAGTTTTAACTGTCTGACAATAAGGAGATGGGCCAGTGTACTAAACCAATGCAAGTGAGATGAATGTGTTAGTATTTGCTCCAACAGGGAATGCAGCCTGTCACTTTAAATTCTTACATCAAGTAAAAACTAGAAATACAATGAACCCAGATATCTGCAAAGTTCTCAGAAACTTGGAGCAGCAATTTTGGAAACCAAAGGAGGGCCTTGTGTTCATTCTGTCCTATCACATTTACCTGTTGGTATTCTTTCAGATCACTCTGAAATGCTACATACTAGTACCCAGAAAAAATAATGTCTGAATGGCAAAGTCCTTTTTTCAAAGGTTTACATATCCTGACTTTTTAACATGGTTTTCACTTACAAAAAGTTGAATAATACAATGATACAATGCTATGTCCTCTGCCTAAATTCAACAATTAACACTCTGCACTTCTTCTACCTTCCTAATCTACGTATAGTATTTGAACCACTGAAAATTAGTTGAAGAAATTATGACATTTCAACCCCAAACACTTCTACGTATATCTCATTAGGACATTCTCTATACGGCTTAAAGTGGCTATTTTAAATATTAGTAATAATAATCTTCTAACAAAGAGGTCAACAAACTGTGGTCTGCAGGCTAAATGTGGCTGCAGGCTAAATGTGGCTGCTGCCTTAAAAGGTTTATTGGAACAGTCATACCCATTCATTTACATATTGTCTGTGGCTGCTTTTGTGCTGCAACACAAAAGGTGGTGAATAGCAGAGGTGAATAGCTGCCAGAGACAATATGGCCGGAAGGCCTAAAGTATTTCCTGTTTGGCCCCTTACAGAAAATTTACCAACCACTATTCTAATAAATACACGTGTGGAGATAGTAACAAAACCTTCATGAGCCAAAGGATTTGGATGTCATTTTCACATAGCAAGTGTGCCTGTCTCAAGTAAAGACATTTTTGTCTTTTGAGACAGGGTCTCTCCATCACTTGGGCATCACCATCGCTCTCTGTAACCTTAAACTCCTGGGCTCAAACAGTCCTCCTGCCTCAGCCTTTGGAGCAACTGACTACAGGTGCATGCCAACATGCCTGGCTAATTTTTCTGTTTTTTTTTTTTTTTTCTTTGCAGTTTTTGGCCAGGGCTGGGTTTGAACCCGCTACCTCCGGCATATGAGGCCGGCACCCTACTCCTTTGAGCCATAGGCGCCACCCTTTTTTTTTAATATAAAGATGGGGTCTTGATGTTGCTCTTACTCATGCTGGTCTGGAACTCCTGGCCTCAAAGGATCCTCCTACCTTGGCCTCCCAAAGTGCTAGGATTATAGGCATGAGCCACCATGTCCAGCCAAGTAAAGAACAGTTTCCTCCTCTAGTGTGTAGGTTTTGTGCTGCTGTAACTGTGCAAGATAAGCTGGGTGGCTGGCTGGGGAGGTAAAGGTGGAACCAAAGAGCATCTACTAATACCCACTGCATACTTACCTTGTACAGGGCCCTGTGATAGGTGCTATGATACAATAGTTCTATAAGGTAGGCATCTTTATTTTATACAGTTTTATTGATGAGGACACTGGGGATTAGATTAGAAAATTTGCTTGAAGTCATGTAAATATTATAGAAAAAAACCAAGGACCTAAGTCTCTCTCCAAAGAGAGATTCAGTTAAGATTCCCTAGGAGGAATTCTCAAACATTTTTAGTCACGACTCACACACAAAGGAGCACTTTGGGTTTCTCTGGGCTTCCAGTACAAAACCATGGTAAGATCCTTGGGAGAAAGTAACTAAGTCCTATCTTTAAAACATAGTGTCTTTGTTTGTGCTGCTTTAATAGAATATCTGAGATTGGTTAATTTATAAACAGAAATTTATTGGCTCATAGTTCTGGGTACCAGAAGTGCAAGATGCCTGCAGGTTTGGTAATTCTGATTCAAAGATGGTGCCTGGAACACTGTGTCTTCATATGGTAGAAGACAGAAGAACAAAGAGACAGCAAACCTACTTCTTCAAGACCTTTGTATAAGAGCATTAATCCAATCCACACATGTTCAAGCTCTAACAAACCAATGCTCTCACATTGGGGATTTTGTTTCAACCTATAAATTTTGAAGGGGACACAAAAATTCAAACCATAGCACTTATCTGGAACAGGATACTTGGTACCCTATAATGAAAAGCACTTCAGAAAAGTTACCTCAAACACTTTAATCATTTATTCTGTAAAATGGGATAATACCTATCCTGGTTACTTTGTTTTAATTATTTATTTTTTTGTAGAGACAGTTTCACTTTATTGCCCTCAGTAGAGTGCTGTGGCATCACACAGCTCACAGCAACCTCCAATTCCTGGTCTTAGGCGATTATCTTGCCTCAGCCTCCCGAGTAGCTGGGACTATAGGCCCCCGCCACAATGCCTGGCTAATTTTTGTTGCAGTTGGCCAGGGCTGGGTTTGAACACGCCACCCTCAGTATATGGGGCCAGCGCCCTACTCACTGAGTCCAGGTGCCGCCCCCTGGTTACTTTGGAGAAAACAGATTAAAAAGCTTTGAAAGTGAAGCACTCAATATAAAATTATATTGTTTAGTTTGCATCTTTATCTAAGCAAGTATGCCTCAGAACCAATTTGGCTATCTCATTATTTAGGTCTCTAGTTCTCAAATTTTTAAAAATCACTAAGATGCCTGTTAACTCAGATTCCCAGGTCCTATACCCAGAGATTTCTTCCATAGGCCTGTGTGGGATGCAGGAGTCAGAACTCCAGCTGATTCTAATGCAGATAATCTGGGAGCCTAACTTTTGAGAAATACTGCTTTGAGATATAATTGATGTTTCATGAAACAGCTATTAAAAAGGAATACTTTATTATTAAAAAGGAACTTAAAAAAAAGTCTCACTCTGTTGCGCCGGCTAGAGTGCCACAGCCTCAACATAGCTCATAGCAACCTCCAACTTCTGGACTCAAGTGATCCTCCTATCTCAGCCTCCCAAGTAGCCAGGACTACAGGCACAAGCCACCACACCTGGCTAACTTTTTTTGTTTTTAGTATAGACAGGTTCTTGCTTGGCTTAGGCTAGTCTCAAACTCCTGATCTCAAGCATTCCTCCTTCCTTGGCCTCCCAGAGTGCTAGGATTACAGCCGAGAGCCACTGTGCCCAGCCCCAAAAGGGACTTTTTATGTAACAATTAATGGATGCTGTAAAATAATTCAAACAGTACTAAAAAATACAAAGTAAAAAGTAAAGGTTCACTCCTCACCACCCACTCTTCTCATCACTTTTGTATACATTTTGATGATGAGCTTTCTGGACTTTTTCTATGCCTACACAACCATATACAATCATGCTATGATTAACAGTGGGGATGCACCCTGAGAAATACATCATTAGGCAATTTCCTCATTTTGTGAACATCACCTAGATGGTACAGCCTAGTAGACACCTAGGCTATATGGTATCAGCCTGTTCCTCCTAGACAAACCTATACAGCGTGTACTTCACTGGATATTGCACGCAACAGTAACATTATGGTAAATTATTTATGTATCTGAATGTGACAAAAAATGTTGGAAATCTTTGGTAAGAATTATTACCTCGTCTTATCAAAGATTTGATTATAGACACTATTGGTCTCACCAACACTATTTCCATAGTTTGAAAATGTTTTTATCTGGTTGGTCAGTTTCTTCCACAAGTGAACTTTTCGTACTACATACTCTGTTTCCCCAAAAATAAGATAGTGTCTTATATTAATTTTTGCTCCCTAAGATGCACTAGGTCTTATTTTCAGGGGATGTCTTATTTTTTCATGAAGAAGAATACGGTACACATTTATTGTTAAATGAAAATAAAGGAAATTTATTACCTGTATACGGTACGGTAGTAACTTGAGTATCTTCCAGCCTAAACAATGTTGGGGATCTTCTTAAAGACAGTTCACTTCGTTGAAGGAAATTATCCAGCCAGTGTTGTGATGCTTTGAAGTCTTCGGGGGCTATGTCAAACTGTGGTGCCATTGCAAGGGCAAATTCTTGAATCTGAGCCCTATTCACAACCAAAGCCTTTGCTCTCCTGTCAACAACCCATTCACAGATCAGGTCTTCCAGCTTGGAAAATAATGGTTGCCGACCTGATCCACACTTGCGCTTTTTGGCATTTCCCTTGTCCACTTGTTCAACAAGGTTACCATACTCTGCTCGCCATTTTCGGACCAATCGGATACTCAACATCTTCTCTTTACAGAAAGCAGTAAGATTTTGGCCCCAAGAGTCTTCCACGATTCCTTTCTTATACTCCACGGAGTAGCTTTTTCTTTTTGCGCTCATTTCTAGGGGTAAAAAAAAAGGAACTGGGGTATCAGGTAGGGCGAGGGGGATCACTTAAAATGACACAGTGGGGATCAGAGGGGGGAATCAAAATGGCACAGGAGAATCAGAGGGGGGATTACCATTTTAGTAACCCCTTTTGATCCTCCTGTGTCATTTTGATTGTCCCCTCTGATCCACCTGTGTCATTTTAAGTGCTCCCCCTCCCCACACCCCTGTGCCACTGAACACCTTCACCAGACATATCCCCCCACTCCTTTATCAGACATTTCCCCCCTGGGGACTGCCTGGGGACTGTCACTGGGCTGGCTGGGGCCTGGACCTGGGCTGGAGCAGGGTCTGCCACTGACTGAGAACCTTCAGTCATCATGAGGGCGGCTGCAAGCATCAGGCAGTGTCACCGGAGACAGACCAGCACTCAGCATCTTCGCCGCGACCCATCCGCTCTGATCCTCCTGTTCTTCTACACGCATCTGCGAAAGTCTCCTCCTCTCTCCCGCCCCACGCTCACCTCTCACTCCGACCTCCGCTCCGCCTCCACACAGCAGTGACATCAGGACTCCGCATAACATCACTGATTGCTAGACGCCAGTGGGGGCGGCCCTAGCAACCAGTTTACATAAATTAATTTTCATTCGGAAAAGAGCCTGGGGGGGCCTTATATTTCACCCAGAAAGAAACCTGTAAGTAGGTCTTATTTTAGGAGGATGTTTTATTTTGGGGGAAACACAGTAGGTTATTTTTTCCTCCAAGTTGCCTAGCTCTAACTTAATTTCTTAAATGGTGGTGACTTGAAGAATACATTATTACAGAAGACAGTGTGCCATTTCTTTTTTTAATTATTATGGGTACATCTTTATAGGATACATGTGATGTTTTAATATAGGTATACAATGTGAATTCTTCAAATCAGGGTAAACTGGGGCATCCATCACCTCAGGCATTTAACATTTCTGTGGTTAGGAACATTCCAAATATACTACTATTCGTTCATTATAGTCACTTTGTTGTGCTATCAACTACTGTAACCATGAGTTAAGGTCTGTGAAAAGTACATTACAGTCCATACAAAAACTACTCTTATTATTAATTTCCCTCAAGGCTTAGCTAGACAGGAAGCTAAGAATAGGCAACACAGGCTCAGCATCCATAGCTCAGTAGTTAGGGCGCCAGCCACATACACCAGGGCTGGTGGGTTCAAACCCAGCCTGGGCCTGCTAAACAAACAGGCAAGAATGACAACACCACCACCAACAACAAAAACAAAAAACAGCCGGGTGTTATGGCAGGCACCTGTAGTCCCAGCTACTTGGGAGGCTGAGGCAAGAGAATCACTTGAGCCCAAGAGCTTGAGGTTGCTGTGAGCTATGCTGCAGCATACTACACTGTCTCAAAAAAAAAAAAAAAAAAAAAAAAAAACTTAGGCAACATGTCTTTTTTTCTTTTTTTTTTTGAGATAAGTCTCACTTCGTCACCTTTGGTAGAGTGCTATGGCATCATAGCAACCTCAAACTCTTGGGCTCAAGTGATTCTCTTGCCTCAGCCTCCCAAATAGCTGGGACTACAGGCACCTGCCATAACACGGGCTATTTTTTAGAGACAGGTCTCACTCTTGCTTAGGCTGATCTCGATCAAACTCATGAGCTCAGGCAATCCACCCGCCTCGGCCTCCCAACATACAGGTGTGAGCCACCACACGCAGCCCCAGGCAACATGTCTTATCTTTGTATATTCTGTCTGGAGTGAAGCTGAATTGTTAAACGTACTTGTTAAACTGAACAAACACGTTATGTTATCTATTTGTATCTTCCTTTAGACATAAACAGCAAAGTTTTTGAAGGCATCTTATATGATCAGAGTCTAACACAGAACCCACCACATACAACCATTTGTAGAATGAACATGCAATGTCTGTAACAACAGTTTTGTACTTATGTATGGGAGTTAGATTTACACTAAGTATCTTTTTATAGGTCTTGTCTTCTCAACAGGACCACTAGTCTTAAAGGTAGGGTTTAGTTCTTTCCATATCAAGTCTAACAAAAATGTCTGACGATAATGGAGAAAAAAAAAAGATGCATACCAGAATGTCTAATGTGAATGGTAGACTAAACATTTCCAAACTGTACCTGCAATGAATTGTAATGGAAAGTGCTCTTAAGTAAATGATTCATTTTAATTTTTTAAGTCTATGTTGCCCTTGGTAAGTGCCGTGACATCACAGCTCACAGCAACCTCAAACTCTTCGGCTTAAGCGATTCTCTTGCCTCAGCTTCCCTAGTAGCTGGGACTACAGGCGCCCACTACAACGTCCGGCTATTTTTTTGTTGTATTTGTTATTGTTGTTTGGCAGGCCTGGGCTGGGATCCAACCTGCCAGCTCTGGTGTACGTGGCCAGAGCCCTAGCAAGTGCCAAGCCAACTCATTTTAATTTTTATTTATTTTACTATGTTTTTTAGAGACCGAGTCTGATGCTGTTACCAGCCACTGAACAGCCATTTCATGCAGGGCACTGCTGGTCAGGCCCTAACAAGGCCAGATGAGCCTATATGCCACATCTGGACATTGCTTATTCACTTCCAAGGCCTACTATCATAGATTAGTTGGGGAATTAGGCTCCATGGCACCAGTCAAGGACCCAGGGTATTCTGTGCACTCAGTGAAGTGTTGACTAACTATAAATTTAGTCTAGGCTAAAAATGCTTTGAAGATATAACCACTTTAAGATAGGGAGATAATTGTGTAACCTTATAACCTATGAAGGGGAATCTGTTTGACATATTTTATAATGACTAGTAACATTACTTGAGAATACAAGAATGATAAACAGAGCAGTTTCTGGGAGGAGATATTCACCTGCTCTCTGGAATTGTTGGCTTTTCTGTAAATAAAAGTGAAACTGTTAATCTCTCATCTGCTTGTCTGTCAACTGGCTTGGGTGACAGGCAGATGGACTCCTTGGTCTGGCAACAATATCACTGGAGTGCTGCAGTGTAGTGACATGATGATAGTTCAGTGCAGCCTCAAATTCCTGGGCTCAAGTAATCCTCCCACCTAGGCCTCTCTGGTAGCTGGGATTACAGGCATGAGCCACTGCCTCTAGCTCAATTTTCATAACAGGATGACAACCACAAATGAAACATGATCAGAAAAGAAAAATAAAAAGCACAGGATTAAAAGGGGGACTGGTGTTGTAACATTTATCAGGTAGTAGCATCACAACTTCTTGAGGCTTGTTTGTTTTTGTTTTTTTGAGACTGAGTCTCACTATGTCGCCCTCGGTAGAGTGCCATGGTGTCACAGCAACCTCAAAGTCTTGGGCTTAAGTGATACTCTTGCCTCAGCCTCCCAGATAACTGGGACTACAGGCGCCTGCCACAACACTCTGCTATTTTTTTGTTGTTGTTGTTTAGAAGGCCCATGAAGGGCTCCAACCCATCAGCCTCGGTGTATGTGGCTAGCGCCCCATTCACTGAGCTACGGGCTGCCGAGCCAAGGTTTTCAATTTTAAACTAGATGACTAAGTTACCTGTAACCAAGTACTATGAGAACTTGCTTCTACTTGCTTAATTCCACAAAGTGGAGCACACCGTGAATGAACTTTAATTGTGAAGAGCCTTAAGTTACCTGGGTTCTGGTCCTAGCCCCAACAGTACACTAGATATGTAAATATCTACTGAAAATAAAAAGGTTACTATCGCATGGGATTTTTATGATCATTAAATAAAAAACATAGGTAAATGACATAGCTTAGTTACTAGCATAGCACGCGTGGAGGAGGCAGCGAGGTTCCTCCCCTTCCTGTCCTCCAGGGCAAGAGGACGCGCGAAATAACTTACCTAAAGGTCTGATTTTACTTTTTCTCTCTTTCGTTCCTTTTTTTTAAGGTGGTGACGGGGTGGCGACTTTCAGTGCTAGATATTTTGAATGACCTATCATTAGACCAAGGTCCAACATTAACAGCAAAAAAGTTTTTGGCCGGGACTGGGTTTGAACCCATCACCTCTGGCATATGGGGCCGGCGCCCTACTCCTTTGAGTCACAGGCGCCGCCCAAAATGCATATTTTTTAATTAGACCTCTCAATCACGCTCTCTAACTCGGCTCACAAATTCACGTTAACCCAGCCCCAAACGTGAGTTACGGGGAGCCCAAGCGAGGGACCACCGTTCTCCAGGAGACCAGCAACCTGGGCAAGAGCTGGGAGTGAACGCATTTGTTTCTGTTTTTGCCCAGTACAGGGTGGATGCCGGAGCTGCGACGGGCCGGAGTCCTCCCCCAGCTGCCCCAGAGCCGCGCCTTCCGGCAAAGATGAGTTCGGCGGTATTAAGACCGTGGTCGCAGCCGCAGCCGCAGCCGCAGCCACCGCCTCTTCTCACGGACCCACCCACCTCGCCGACTCAGGTTCTCCACCTCCCGCTGGGTTTGGTCCTCCTAAGCCCGCAGCTCTCTGCAGAAAAGCAACATAAAGTTGGCAAGCATAAGGCCCACCGCTGGAAAAAGCAAACTTCTCCTTCCACCCTTCTAACCAGCAGTACGAATAGCAACCAGGCCGCTACCTTCCACTTCTTGTTCCGCTCATTCCGCTTGCGATTTGCTTCCGCTTCCTGTTTGCCTGGCCGGCGCCGCCGGGAAGCGCTTTGCATTGTGGGAACTCCTTCCTTTCTCGCTCCCCGGCCATCTTGGCGGCTGGTCTTGGTGAGTGGGCTCCAGCGGACCGAGGTTTAAGCCCGGCGGGTTGCCTTGTGGTTTGCCGTATGGAACTTCGGATCCTAAACTTCCTGTCTTGTCCTTGTATGTTCTAGGTTGGGGGCCGTCGCGCATCTAGGGCAGGAAGATGGTGGCCGCAAAGAAGACGGTGAGTGAGGCGGAAGGCCGATTCACGTGGGGGAAAAGAGTTTTGGCCGGGACCGGCAGGTCTGAGCCCGCTGGGGCAACAGTATGCCCGCTGGCATTTGGAGGGTCCCAAAGGGAACCAGAAAGGTCCGCTCAATGTCTTGCGGCCCTTGACTTCGGAAGTTTTATTAAGGGGCTCGACTCCGGAAAGCTGGATCTAGTTTTGAGGTAGTTGCAGACCAGGCCTTCAAGTTCCTCTTTAATGTTTGCTTTGTAGAAAAAGTCGCTGGAGTCGATCAACTCAAGGCTCCAGCTCGTTATGAAAAGTGGAAAGTATGTGCTGGGTTACAAGCAGACTTTGAAAATGATCAGACAAGGCAAAGCGAAATTGGTCATCCTCGCCAACAACTGCCCAGCTTTGAGGTAATTGAAGGAACCTGAGCTTGCGTCTCCCGCTGCAAACTCAACGTGAGCCATTATACAGTAGTGTAAACTTGTGATTTGGGTGACATCAGCTCGATTTTATGTGAAGTTTATTTTCCACGCGAACGCTTACAGAAAAATTATTAAGTTCTTGTGGTATTTGGCTCTTGATTTCACCCCTCGCCCCATCATGTGCTTTCCCTCTGTAAACTGGTCTTGGGGGAGAAATGTGTTAGGAGTGGTAGAAACTGCGGAACGTCAAAGAAAGGTTGAGGCTGGATTATGGACTTTCAGGGTATTGAACAGTCAACCTGGGTCAGCTTGCTGTATCAACTTTTTGAAGCAAGAGTTCTGCCCGGCTCACTGGTTGGGAGTCGAACTTGGTAATGTAAATAAGCAGAAAAAACTTGGACCTTGCAGAAATGAATCGTGCGATTAGTTCCCTACCCTGCTTGATTTTCTGTGTAATCCATAATTTGCACACAGCATTTTATGCGTGGTTTAATTAATCTGTAGTTGCAGAGTTCGTAGTGCTCTCTCCATCCCATCCCGTAGTTTGGTTGTATTCCAAGACTTTGGTTGTATTCTTTCAAGCTTTCCTTAAAGCTTACTACTTTTTATAATAGTGCTTCTGAAAAGTAGCTGTGCAAAGAAGTCACATAGGCTATTTTGTTGAAATGCTGGTTCTGACTCTGGATCTGGCATGGGGCTTGAGATGACTTTAGCACTGAAATGTTAACTCTGAGTAAAAAACATCACTCATCTCAGATTCAGAGCACTAGTGGGTGATAGAAATGGCTTATCTTTTAAAGATAACTTGAGGTTGGGTTCTGGATCTGCCAGTTACTATTCTGTTCCTTGATTTTTTTGTGAGCTTAAAAAGTATATAATACCTGCTTCAGTGGTCGTGGGAATTATGTAATGTAAAGTGTCTAGCACTTAATGCTAAGTGAATAATGCTTTGCTTTAATTTATTTTGCATTCTGCTATGTTCTATGAGCATAGGTACTGTTGTAAACATAGTAGGTGTTCAGTAGGTATGGTTGTCCATCACTTGTGACGGACTCGAAGGTTGGCATGTATGGGTTAATGGATGTGATACTGTGTTTTTAATAGTAAGTGGTTTTGCTACTATTTAGAGGCCTCACCATTGTTAAAACTACTTAGTCTGCCATTCACTTGGTATGAAATTTATTTATTTATTTTGTTCCCAAAGGAAATCTGAAATAGAGTATTATGCCATGTTAGCCAAAACTGGTGTTCATCACTACAGTGGCAATAATATTGAATTGGGCACAGCATGTGGAAAATACTACAGAGTATGTACACTGGCCATCATTGATCCAGGTATGTATTTTAAATCATAAAATCACTTTTTCCATTCTAGTGTAATATCTATATGTAAGTTTTCCTTGCTATGTAAGTATCTTTGGCTTCTGAGCTCAGATAGTATTTGGCTGGATATAGCAAAGTATATCTTTTGTATTATGTAGAGAACTGGCAGTGAATGTCAATACGTTATAATTAGCTTTGTTACAATATTTTTTTATTCTGAGATTGTGAATTGTTTAATAATTAGACACTTAAGAAACAATGTCTTAGAAACTTGGAAAAGGTGAAATTCATAAGTGGGAATAATCAGGTAAAATAGAAGATAGTAATTCAAAGATGTGTGAAAACAGGTAAAATTGGGTTTAAAAAAAGTGCCTACAAATACACATCTTATGAATTTTAGTTAATTCCTAAAATACTGCAAATATTCTCGCTGTTCTGGTTTTATAATAATCAGCACAGGCTAAACATTCGCTATATAAAAACCATGCATGTGTCCCCAGACCTAGTTCTTTTCCTAGGTTTGGTTTTATAAATGCTGGTGATAAACGAAGTCTGATTTATTACATGATTAGTTTGTGTGATCATGTACAATGGCTGTGATTCTAGGTTATCTTTGGTCACAAGTCATCTTTAAGTGAATTGTAAAATTACTGTATTTTTATTTTCTAGGTGACTCTGATATCATTAGAAGCATGCCAGAACAGACTGGTGAAAAGTAAATCATGTACATTTTTTCTTTAATAAAACTTGCTAGAGCTTGTTTTAAAACAGTGTATCCATTTTATTTATGTCTTTGTTTTAGTACACTTGTCTGCAGGTAGTTTTTGAGAGAATGGAGTAGCTGGATGTGGTGGCTAGACTTTCCATCGAAGAGTTAAACATTCCAGTTTCCATTGTTCCATCTTTGTAAAGGGAGTACACTGAGTTTCCTTTCTAGTTTTTAAGAGACTTAATTTGTGTAATTCCAATCTTAGGACATGGTTTGCGCTTTATATTTTGAATATGTCTGAGAGGTAGCAAGGTTAAATGCCCAAACTTTAACCAGAAGTGCATTTTGCCAAATCTGTAGCAAAAAGGATTAAATGAAATATGTTTCCTCACTCAAAATGCTGTCATAGGCTGAGAAAAGTCTTGTTGAACCTTACTGAAAAGAGGTCTTTCCTAAGGTTGTACACTGGTTGGAGTAGAAGAGATGTACTTGGATGACTTCAAAATAATCATTGCCCAAGTATGTTTTATATCATAGTCCTAAAAGATGTACTGTGACGTATATTTTGGTGTTTAAGATTTTGGGAAACTGCATCTTGCATTTCCCAAGAGTATACATTGTTCCTGAGTTACAAACATCCAACTTACATACAACTTGCACTTGTGAATGCAGGCTATTAAAGTAAGTCCAAGTTATAAACATCTGACTGGTATATGGCTCATACTTACAAGTGGAAGCTATTATAGGTTAGAGGTAAATGTGACTGTTTCAACTTAAGAACCTATCTCGTTTGTAACCTGGTGACGGTCTATAACTCTTCCCCATATGTGTTAAAATCCTTTGGAATTGGTCTAGGGGAGAAGGGGAAAATGCTGATTTAGCTGCATCTTAATTTATAGAGTTGAGTGGTGCTGGTAGGGTATACTCCTGGAACTCTGCTGGGCTTTGGGGGAAGATAGTGTCTTTGGATTTTAGAATCAGTTTCTCTTCCACCTTCTTTCAATCAATTTGGATGGTAGATGAGTGATGTAAGATAGGATGATGCCTTCTATATACCATCCAGAAAATCAAGCATGTACTGCAGTTGGGAGTCAGGACTCAGCTCTTATTTTTTTGCCCTGAGAGTCAATCTCAAAACTCCTGAGCTCAAGGGATCCTCTTGCTGCAGCCTCCTGAATAGCTGGGAGTACAGGCTCCTGCCACAACGTCTAGATAGTTTTTCTATTTTTACTAGAGACTTTTCGCTCTTGCTTAGGCTGGTCTCAAACTCCTGAGCTCAACTGATCCACCTGCCTCCGCTTCCCAGAGTGCTAGGATTATAGGTGTGAGCCAGGGCACCCTGCCTAAGACTTAGCTCCTAATAGCTGTGTGACATCCAGGGGTGAGTTATGTTCCCAGATTGACGAGTGAAGGAGTTAGTTTCTCTCAAGATAATATCTCATGATTTTACTTTGTGTCTGAAGTTAATCTGAGGTGGATATACTCTGGAGCAATGATTTTCAACTGGTGTGCTGTGAAAATTTTTAAAGATCATTAAGTTAGTTTTAAAAGAAGTTCAAAGCACAGTAAGTTTATTATTTATACTCTTTATTTTGATCCACATAATTTAAGTGTGCTGTGAGATAAAAATGGTTGAAAGATGCTTTAGAGAGTCTAGAATTTCACTGGTTATTCAGTTAGTTCAGTATTTCTCAGTTTGAGAGCAGTACTTTGTTGAGAACTGAGACAGTTCTTTGTTGTGGAGGGCTGTGAATACTATAGGGGAATTTTCATTCTTGTTGTTTCCTAACATGTCATTGTGACATTAAGCACCCCAAAATATCATCCCCACATTTAAAAAATGTGTAATTATTATGGGTAGGGTATGTGTTAACGTTTTGATGTAGGTATACAGTATGTATTAATTAAGTCAGGGTAATTAGGGTATTCACTTCCTTAAGCATTTTTTTTTTTTTTTGTGATGTTTCGGCCGGGGCTGGGTTTGAATCTGCCACCTCTGGCATATGGGGCTGGGGGTGGGTGAGCATGTCATTTGTAAACTGGCATCTCCCCTGTTAACAAGACACTGAGTTAATACAATTTTAAATGTTCTAAAGTATTCATGTTTATATATATCTAGAGACCAGGGTGCCCAAAGTGATACATGTTTGAAATCTTTGGTAAGAATTGCTTGGTCTTCAACAGATCTGATTATACAGACTATTGGTTTCTGACACTAACACTGTCTGTTTCCCTAGTTTGAAAATTTTTATTTCCTGCTTGGTCAGTTTCTCCCACAAGTGAACTTAACACACTTTTTGGGTTATTTTTTCCTCCAGGCTGACTAGCTCTAATTATACCTTATTACAGATGCCAGTGTACTATTTTAAAAAATTTTTAATTATAGGTACATGATAGTTGTGTATTTTTATAGGATATATGTTTTAATACAGGAATACAATGTGACTTAATCAAATCAGGCATCTCTTTAGGCATTTAACATTTCTTTGTGTTAGGAACATTCTAATTCTACTCAGTTTTATTTTTTGAGACATAGTAGAGTACTCAGTAGAGTGCTGTGGTGTCACAGCTCACAGCAACCTCAAACTCTTGGGCTTAAGCAATTTTCTTGCCTCAGTCTCCCAAGTAGCTGGGACTACAGGTGCCCACCACAAGGCCCAGCTATTGTTGCAGTTGTCATTGTTTAGCTGGCCTGGGCTGGGCTCAAACCTGCCAGCCTTGGTGCATGCAGCTGGCACCATGACCACTGAGCCTACTATCAATTTTTTGAGGGAACCAATATACCATTTCTTTGCAGTGTTTCTTCTGTTGCATGGTTTGGGGGCTGCAGACATTTTGGAATGATGGTTTGTCACAAATTTATGATTTTTAAATGTTCTTTTCTGATTATAATGAAAGCAAGGGTGTTTCAGTAGTTCAGAGTATTGTGGGGAACTCTACCCTATTGGATTTACTCCATACCTATACTGAATTGTTAGGTATGGAGATAGAAGTCCTAAAGAAGTCAGATATTGTGGAGTGTGTTATGAATTGGTATGGGATGGTGGCAGGAGCAAAAGGAGTATAGAGAAGAAACCACCTTTTAGGCCGATCATGAATGCAGTTAGTTGGGTCATCTGAAAGATGATCATCTGTTTCATGGAAAGCTGCTTTCTCTTGGATCTGCTGTGTTGTTACTACCAACTACCCCCTAGACTTGCTCCCTCTGCCTGCAGTAGCACTTGCTTCCCCCCCACCCCCTTCCCTCTTTTCCAGGCTAGAACAGGTGCCTCTGAGTTACCTTAGGACTTTTTTAATCACAACTGTCTCACTAAACTAAGTCCCTAGAGGATAAGAACTCAACATATTTAACTTTATGTCACTCATCAAAAATTAGAGCAAATATGGGCGGTGCCTGTGGTTCAGTCAGTAAGGCGCCGGCCCCATATGCCGAGGGTGGCGGGTTCAAACCCAGCCCCGGCCAAACTGCAACCAAAAAATAGCCGGGCATTGTGGCCGGCGCCTGTAGTCCCAGCTACTCAGGAGGCTGAGGCAAGAGAATCGCTTCAGCCCAGAAGTTGGAGGTTGCTGTGAGCTGTGTGAGGCCACGGCACTCTACCGAGGGCCATAAAGTGAGACTCTGTCTCTACAAAAAAAAAAAATTAGAGCAAATAGGGCAGTGCCTATAGCTCAAAGGAGTAGGGCGCCGGCCCCATATACTGGAGGTGGTGGGTTCAAACCCAGCCCTGGCCAAAAACTGCAAAAAAAAAAAAAAAAAGTAGAGCAAATAGGCTCAGCACTAGTAGCACAGTAGCACAATGGTTACGGCTTGGGTTGGAACCCAGCCCAGCAGCTGAACAATGACAACTGCAACAAAAAAATAGCCAGGCATTGAGGCGGGTGCCTGTAGTCACAGCTACTCGTGAGGCTGAGGCAAGAGAATTGCTTGAGCCCCAAAATTTGAGGTTGCTGTGAGCTATATGATGTCATGGTATTCTACTGAGGGCGACAAAGTGAGACTCTCAAAAAAAAAAAAAAAAAACCAAAAAAATAAGAGCAAATAATGATTTTTAGGGCCTAAAAGTTTACCTAATTCTTGCTGATATACTTCTGACTGTCCAGAATTCTGTTTGTCTTGTTAGTAGTAGTTCTTCACTATTTTGTGCATTTACCATTATGTAAATTACTGCTTCCTACTTGTTTGCCTCTAAAGATAATTTTAGAGGTGAGAATCCATCAGAATATTTTTCTCAGGTAAGCAAAGAATTCCTTATATCCTTACATTCACTCAGCATACACTCAACCCACGCACCATCTTTGTTTCTGATACTCTTCACTGAAGAATAAAAATATAGTAGCTAATACTGAGTATTTAAAATGTTTTACTAAGTACTGTATATGTGAACTCATTTAAATCTCTTGGCAACCTGTTGAAGTAGAACTGTTAGCACTATTTTGCAGATGGAGTTAAGGCATAGAAAGGACACAAATGATGAAAATGGAATGTAAAATCCTTACATTGAAATGTACAGGGGGCAAAAATAAAACAACTTCAGATTTCAGGCAATCTTCCAAGTATCTTTGATTAACCTGTAAATTTTGAGTAATATTGCAAATTAATTTGCAAAAGTTTGAAAGCCTTTGTTTTCCAGGAAGTCCCCCCCCAAGTTGGAGGAAATGTATTTAATAGCTAAAAAAGGTAGGATGACATGTACTACTGAGTATTTAACAGCGGGGGCAGAGGGTGGAGGGGCGGCTTTTTGAGCCACTAGAGGGAGCTTGAAGCCAATAGAAAATGAAATAGAATTGACCAAGTGGAAGCAATGCCTGAACGAATACACTCAACAATGAACTGCATTTAAAATGGTGGCCCTGTGAGATTATAAGAAAGCTAAGATTCCTTTTCTATGTTTAGATATACATAGATACACAAATACCACTGTGTTAACAGTTGCCTACCAAATTCAGTACAATAACATGTACAGGTTTGTAGCCTAAGAGCAATAGGCCATAACCTAGCTGTGTAGAAGGTTATACCAGCTGGGTTTGTGTAAGTATACCAAGATTCCCACAATGAAATAGCCTAATGCAGGGGTCCTCAAATTTTTAAACAGGGGGCCAGTTCACTGTCCCTCAGACCATTGGAGGGCAGGACTATAGTTAAACAAAAAAACTGAACAAATTCCTATGCACGCTGCACATATCTTATTTTAAAGTAAAAAAAACAAAATGGGAACAAATACAATCACACTGCCTCATGTGGCCTGCGGGCTGTAGTTTGAGGACCCCTGGAATGCCTACTCAGAACATACCCCATTGTTAAAGGATGCAGACTATCTTTTTTTTTTTTTTTTTTTTTTTGTAGAAACAGAGTTTCACTTTATTGCCCTCGGTAGAGTGCCGTGGCATCACACAGCTCACAGCAACCTCGAACTCCTGGGCTTATGTGATTCTCCTGCCTCAGCCTCCCGAGTAGCTGGGACTACAGGCGCCCGCCACAACGCCCGGCTATTTTTTTGTTGCAATTTGGCTGGGGCGGGTTTGAACCCGCCATCCTCGGTATATGGGGCCGGCGCCCTGCTCACTGAGCCACAGGTGCCGCCCAGGGTGCATGACTATCTTAAAGTCAGCACAAACACTACTTCCTAATGAAAACCTGTGTTTTCAGAGTCAAATGGAGTACCCAAGGTATAAATAAAAACTCAAGGTTTAATACTTTGAGTAACAACTTTTATAACTAGAATGAACTTGATTTTCAGATAAAGTTGAGGCCTAGGAGATAATCTATCATTTGGCAGTGGCTTCCATGGGAAGAACATTCTCGAATTTTTTTTTTTTTAATTTTGAGATAAGAGTCTCAGTCTCACTGCATTTTCAAACTTCAGTTGTCCGACCTCAGCTTCCTGAGTAGCTGGGACACCATAGGCACATGCCATCATGCCTGGCTAATTTTTTTTTATTAATAGAGATAAGGTCTGGTTATGTCTGTCAAGCTGGTCTTGAACTCATTGCCTCAAGCAATTCTACCTCAGCCTCCCAGAGTACTAGGATTACAAGCAGGCCTTATTGGCTTTTTAAATATATCTATGTTTGAGTTTTAGTATGTATTTGCATAGATTTAATTTAGCACATTCCTGTAAATAAAGTATTTCTGTGGTATGAACTACCTTGTTTATAGTACTGGTGATACTTTCGGTTGTTTCTAATTTGTTGCTTTTACAAACATGGTAACATTCTCACATGGATCTCCTTGTAAGTACAGGCAGTCCCCCAATTACAAAGATCTGACTTAATGTGCAGCTAACACATGAATGGAGGCTATTACAGTAAGTCCCTGAGTTATAAACATCCAACAGATATAAGACTTGCCCTTATGAATGGAGGCTATTACAGATAATTGGTAAATGCACCTGTTCCAAGGTACATACAAATTCAACTTAACAAACCTACAGAACCTATCTCATTTGTAACCTGGGAACTGCCTGTAATGTGCTAAAATCATCTAGTTAGGTAACTGTAAGTACAGGTGCTAGTCACAGGTTTGTATTTTCAGTTGTATGAGACAGCAGACTTATTCCCCAGAGAAACTATTGTTTGTACTCTTCTTTTTTTAGACAGTCTCACTTGGTCACCCTTGGTAGGGTGCCATAGTGTTGTCATAGCTCATGGGCTCAAGCAATTCTCTTGCCTCAGCCTCACAAGTAGCTGGGACTATGGGTACCCACCACAATGCCTGGTTATTTTTGGAGACAGGGTCTTGCTCTTGGTCAGGCTGGTCTCGAACCTGTGAGCTCAGGCAATCCACCTGCCTCGGCCTCCCAAAGTGTTGGGACTACGGGCATGAGCCACTGTGCCTGGCCTGTTACTTGTACTCTTAACTATAAAAGCCCCATATTTCCACATGCTTACCAATAGTCAAATACATTTATTTTTACCAAGTTGATGAAAGAAAAATACTATGTTTTAACCTGCATTTTCCTAATTACTAGTGAGATTCAACATTTTGTTCGTATGCATATTGGCTATTTTTCATGTATACATATCTTGCATTTAAAGTTAAAGTAAGAATTTTACTCAATACCATTCTTGAAGTAAATTTTAATATATAAAAAAAATCCAACTTGTTACTCAAGTACATATGTCCTATGATTTTGCGCGTACATCCATATACATATATCAAGGTAAAATCCAATACAAAAAAATAGCATTTCCTATGGCCAGTGTTCTACAGAAGTAAGACTGCAAACTTCATCTTAAAGTGAAATGAGATTGCAACACTCTAAGGCAAGACAAGGCAGAAGCAAGTCACGTCCATGGTATATTACAAAATACCTTGCATAGCTTATTTATTCTCACATGGTGGACTCAGAATTCCAAAAGATTTTTTTCCCCTCTAGATAATCATATACAAGTTAGTGTCTACTTAATGTCTTTGTTCTATAGCAAGCCGGCTTTCTCAGTACCGGTTATGTTTTACTTCACAACATTATTGACGTAAGCCTGAGCTTTGGGGCTCTGCACTGCTTTCACTGTAATCTTTGATGCAGTGACGTTCAGATATGTAGAGTATTTCTAACCTTCATCTGTATCTGAGGCGATTTTCCAGGGCTTCCATTCTCTGTGTCATTTCTTCTAGTAAACCTCAAGTTAAGGAAGAGGAATCTGAATTGCCTATTTTGACTTACATTCAGATGTAACTTGATCATCTACATAAAAATTTGGATCCTGAAATGTAAAAGGCTTTGGTTTGTTTTCCATTTTTGTCAATATTTTAAAATGGTGACTTGTAAGTTTATAGTAACTTATTTTTTATTTTATTTTTTTAAGACAGTCACTTTTGTCACCCTGGGTGGACTGCTGTGGTGTCATAGCTCACAGCAACCTCAAACTCCTGGGCTTAAGTGATCCTCTGGCCTCAGCCTCCCAAGTAGCTGGGACTACAGTTACCCACCATAACGCCCAGCTATTTTTTAGAGGTGGAGTCTCACTCTTGCTCAGGCTAGACTCGAACTCCCAAGCTATCCACTAGTCTCAGCCTCCCAGAGTGCGGGGAGGCATGAAACATTGCATCTGGCCTATAGTAACTCATTTAACATAAGATGTCATAACAAATACGTTTTAGGGTAAGCACTTTAAAAAAAAAATCAAAGCCATACATTTCTAAATTTGTACTTTTTTTTTTTGTAGAGACAGAGTCTAACTTTATCGCCCTCAGTAGAGTGCCATGGCGTCACACAGCTCACAGCAACTTCCAACTCCTGGGCTTAGGTGACTCTCTTGCCTCAGCCTCCCGAGTAGCTGGGACTATAGGCGCCCGCCACAACGCCTGGCTATTTTTTTGTTGCAGTTTGGCTGGGGCTGAGGTTTGAACCCGCCACCCTTGGTATATGGGGCCGGTGCCCTATACACTGAACTACAGGTGCCGCCCGGAATTTGTCTTTTTAATTCCACTCTCACCACTGTTGCTTGTAAATTAATTTGTCATAGCACACAGCTGGGAGCAGAGAATTGATAATGCTGGGAAGCTGGTGAAGAAAAGAAGATGAAAGGATTAGGCCTCAGAAAATACAAAGTCAGAAGAGAAGGGAAATGGGTGAGTTTTCACCTATGGAGCCAGATAAGGCCAAAGGGTAGCAGCCTTGAAGAATTGTCCGACATATATATATATATATATATAAATAAATTATATATATTTATTTAAATTATTTATATAATTATATAAATTATATATTTTATATAAATATATATATATTTATTTAATTTTAATTTTTTTTTTAAGTTTCTCACCAAATAGACTTTCAGAGGTATGGTGGGAAAAGGGGGAGGAAAGGGGCATCAGAATAAGTATTATCTTCCTTGTAAGCTCCTTTAATACCTGCTATCTGCCGCCTTGGGAGAATAAGAGTCCAGATTCATCATTTATATCAACCACTGTCAGAAAGATGATTTTATTTTGCTTACGGTAACATATTTCCAACTTTCAGAAAGGGAGTTGCTATATGTGTTGTTCCGTATTATACAAGCCCAGTGGTACAGAGGTAGTCCAGAATTAAGCTGTTTCCCTGTAGACTAGTTGATGCATGCTGAGAAAGCTATCAGCCAGCTTTAGTAAGCTTACTGTAATTCTAAGTTGAGAGCATTGGCAGGGTGTTCAATAAGTAAAAGCATTGAATTCTCATTTCTCTATTATCCCAAAGCATTCCTTTTGTGATACTATTTTAACAAATTGTTGGATCTTGCCTTTTCCCTTACATGTTTCATCTTTTAGAGTGCTGATAGAAAATATATCTGCTGCCAAAAAATAAACCAACCCACACAGAGGAAAACCCCAGCCCTCCAGAAAGTACACACTGAATCCAGATGTGGCTGAGGTGCAGCGTGGGGCTAAAGGAAAGGTTTGGAGTTTAGACTGAGTTTGAAACCTCTTCCTCCTACAACATTCTTTGTCTATACATACTATACCTTTGATGTATGTCAGATCCAGTGCATATCTTCCTAGTAGAGAGGGAATTAAATCAGTCTCTCTCTTTCCTTACTTTGCAGGCTGATTGGCCTTAATGCTAAACACCCTGGAACAGCAGATGGCAACTAAGTGCTCAACCATTGCTCTTGGCTCCTGGATACCTCTTAGGCTGCTTTTCTTTTTTTTTTTTTTTTGTAGAGACAGAGTCTCACTGTACCGCCCCCGGGTAGAGTGCCGTGGCGTCACACGGCTCACAGCAACCTCCAACTCCTGGGCCTACGCGATTCCCCTGCCTCAGCCTCCCAGGCAGCTGGGACCACAGGCGCCTGCCACAACGCCCGGCTATTTTTTTTTTTTTGTTGCAGTTTGGCCGGGGCTGGGTCCGAACCCGCCACCCTCGGCATATGGGGCCGGCGCCCCCCTCACTGAGCCACAGGCGCCGCCCCTCTTAGGCTGCTTTTCAAAGCAAAAGCCTTCCCTGGAGTTCAGTATGCTCAAATTCATGGGAATGACTAAAGTTGGTAAACCCACAAAAAGTATTTATGCAGTTTTGATAATATTCTTTATATTCCATAAGGAAGCATAGTATTAGAAAAGGATATAGCGCTGTGTTAATTTCCTTACTTCTTCATTTGCAAGGTTCTGGAACATTATAAGGTTTTCACATTTGCATTGATCATGGTTTTCTTCCAAAGGGCTTCCTGAGAAAACAGATGGAAAGTATTTACCTCTATAATCCACCAGACTTCCCAGATGCATAATAATAGGACTGAATGAGCATATGGAGGAAACCATAATGAAAGAAATGTTCGACTTTTTCCATGCAGCCACATCCAGTAAAGTAAATACCAGAAAAGGACCATATATGCTTCCAGCACCAGAAGTGGCCATTATTGTGGATTAGTGGGGAAAATGACTAGTTTCTTTTAGTTTGTTTTTAGTTCTCATTTTACTTAAGTTCTTTCATTACCTGTATCCTATTCATACTTCCTCCTTTCCTTTCCTCCTGGAAGCTACGTTTGTTGGCAAGCTAAAAGTCTGGAATCACATTATTTTACAGTAAAATTTTACTTGGAATTACCTGATGATTTTGTTGAATGGAAAAGTTTTTGTGTAGAGTGTAAAAGATTGTCGTCTTCAAACAGATATCTGTGTTGCACTGCAAAATTAGAACAGGAAAGTAGGTCTTGGATATTTATGGTGATTGGCTCAGATTCTGTAAAGAGAAAGATGACTGAAGTCAAACCTGCTTGACACTACTGTGGTCATAAAACAGCCATCAGCAGAATAATGGACTTGGTCTTTCTAGCACTTGAGACAGAGCTTTACTTTGCGACATACTGTGGCAAAAAAATTGTCAGCAGAGATGCTAATTTCTTCTTTTTTGAGGGAAAAAGGCCTTAATATATCTTAAATCTTAATTTCACTTCTTTACAACTTTATCTGGAGGCAAACCATGGTGGAAGTATCTACCAAAGATTCTAAAAACACTACTTTTTAGGGCGGCGCCTATGGCTCAAAGGAGTAGGGCACCGGCCCCAAATGCTGGAGGTGGTGGGTTCAAACCCAGCCCTGGCCAAAAACTGCAAAAAAAAAAAGATAATGAATAAATAAAAAAATAAAACCACTACTTTTTAAAATTACCTGTTGGCTGGTGGACTCTATTTTGTGGTTCCCCTGCTGGGGAGTCCTGTCTTCCATCAGAGGCTTCTAGAGCTGAGCAGAAAAAGATGATGGAAAGGAGGGACAGTGGCCCACATGCACACTTGTGTTCTTCAGGAAGCTGGTCCCAGACCAACTCCTCACTTACCTGCCCCATAACCCAGCGTTTGTTCTGTTTGGTAACACCGAAGACTCAAAAAAGCAATTGGTTGCTGTGCTATCTCTGACCACTCCAGGCCATTTCTCTCTAGTGAGAGAAGCCTAAGGTCCCTTATGTACATCTTATTACATCTGAAAGGCCTGCCCTCCCTACTGCCCCTTCATCTCAGAGTTCTCTTAGAGGAGTGAGACACAGCCCTTAGGCTTGGATTTTACTGGTGACTGAACCTGGGGCATGAGTAAAAAGGAAAGATGGGCTTAACTGCTCTTTGTAAGTATACCTGGCACCACTAGCAAACTGGAGCAAAACATACACAACAAAACCCGAATTCTAAAGGCCAGCCTAATACGCTGTGAGCAGGAGTCCATGCAGGAAGACGTTCTTTAAGTTTTTGACAGCAGGCTTGGGAGGACTCCTGTCCCTTTCACTCTAATTATAGGCACATCTGAACTGCACAGCTCTCTAGGGTGTTTGTGAAGGTGGACTTGCTGGCCAGTCTACACACTCATCACACTGCTGGACAGAGCAAGTGCTCAAGCAGCCGTGCTGTTCCTGTTCTCTTGCCCTCCCTTCCCTGTTCCCCTTTTTGTGCTTAGTGTTTCCAGGGGTCAGTGGCCCTGCTCAGTGGAGCACTTTGAAGGAATGAATGGAGGATTTCTCATTCAAGGGTTCATGCTGCCCTGTTCTCTAAGGGCTTTCCTAGACCTAAGTTACAGTACCTTCACAGATGCCTTGCTTTAGTTTTTCACTTATCTGCCCCATTGTGGTGAAGTCTTCAGCATAGAAGAGATGCTTGTCTGTGGGCTCAGAGGCGATCTCTTGTAGTTCCTCCTCAATGGCTTTTCCTACCCCAACGGCATACATAGTAATGCCTAAGGTACAGAGCAAATAAAGAAAAAGGCAGAGTTGAAAGCTGGGTGTAGTGATGCATGCCAGTGTCCCAGCTCCTCGGGAGGCTAAGGAGGGAGGATCACTTGAGCCCAGGAGTTTGAGGTTGCTGTGAGCTATGCCACAACACTCTACTGTAGGTGTCATAGTGAGACTGTGTCCCAAAAAGAAAAAAAAAAAAGGAAAGAAAGTAAAACACAGTAAGAATTAAGTTCTGCTTGACTTCCTACATTTTTCTGCACTGATAATCTTATTCTGGCTAATTCATTACACTAGAATTTTTTTTTATTTATTATTGGGGATTCATTGAGGGTATAATAAGCCAGGTTACACTGATTGCAATTGTTAGGCATTACACTAGAATTTTTTAAAATGCATATAAAAATGGCTCTTCAAACCAAGGGGCAAGAGTTATGCCTTGTTCTAAGCCTGTAAAAGGTCAATAGCCAAGTTCAGCATATTTGTCTGGGAGCCCAGTAACTTTATGCACAATTTCCTAAAAAGGATAACTATTATTTCAAGACTGTGCTAGCTATCCATAAGAGTAATTAAATTCATAACAGGATATTACTTCAAATAAACCTGTTGATTCCAGAACGAAATAAACACGTTTCTCCTACTACCCTGCCTTTGGGTGATTTGTGGAAATCTGAATAGGGTGAAGTATAAGGTAGATTAGTCTCAATGAGACAAAGGGTTAACCAGTGTCTCTGGAGACCAAAATGTTTCCCAAATACTTTTTTTTTTGAGACAGGATCTTGCTCTGTTGCCAGGCTAGATTGAAGTGATACCATCATAGTTCACTGCAGCCTCAAACTCCTGGGCTCAGGGATCCTCCGCCTGAGTAGCTAGAACCACAGGAGCATACCTAGCTAATTTTCCTATTTTTTGTAGAGACAAGGTCTTTGCTATGTTGGTCAGGCTGGTCTTGAACTTTTGGCCTCAAGTGATCCTCCTACCTCCGCCTCCAAAAAGAGCTAGGATTACAGGCATCACTCACCATGCCTGGCCCTCAAACACTTTTTAAAAATACAGGCTACAAGGGCCCATGGGTTTGGCAAGCTAGTCAATTGTGAACAGCTAATTTTACAATCCCCCCAGATGATTCAGAGCAGGACACTTTTTGTAGCTACCACTCTCCTGAGCTAGAAAAAAAAGGAATGAATAGGAAGGTAAGCAGTATCATTAAAATGACCAACTTCACAAAGATTGAATGTTCATGTGAATCGGGCTTTATTGAACCCAATGGGATTGCTAGTAGTTTCACTCTTTTGTTCATTCATTCAGCAAGTAGTTGTCACACATCTACTATGGGCCAGGCCTGATCTAGGCACTGAGTCCATAAAGTCTTGGATAAGACCTTGGTCTATGCACATCTTATTTCCCTTTATAGGACCTCCTAGAGCAGGCACACTGCTCAACAGGCACTTAAAGAAGGTGGCTTTTCAGCAGATTACATCACAACCTTAAGTTTTCTCATCTCCCTCAAGGAATCTAGAAACTACCATAAACTGTCTCTACCAACCAACCATCCTAGCCTTTGGATTTCCTTCTGCCAAGGGCCATAGTCCTCTATCACACTTCACGTCTGTACAAGTGAAATAACCCCCAAGTCCCTTCCTGCATTATATACAAGGTCAGGAAAACCTCGGGAGAGGCTGAGCTTTAGTAAGCTGCAAGAACTTAGAATCATAATCTATTCCAACATTTCAATTTTCTTTTTTTTTTTTTTTTGTAGAGACAGAGTCTCACTGTACCGCCCTCAGGTAGAGTGCCATGATGTCACACGGTTCACAGCAATCTCTAACTCTTGGGCTTACATGATTCTCTTGCCTCAGCCTCCCGAGCAGCTGGGACTACAGGCGCCCGCCACAACGCCCGGCTAACATTTCAATTTTCTTAAAAGATAATTTCTGCTGGGTGGCACCTGTGGCTCAAAGGGGTAGGGTACTGGCCCCATATGCCAGAGGTGGCAGGTTCAAACCCAGCCCCGGCCAAAAAAAAAAAAAGATAACTTCTGCTTCCTGCTAATACGAGAGCATTCTCTACCCTAAAGCTATTTATAGCACTTTCAGAGTGTTCACCTGAAACACAGCTTAAAAATACATGCGCATATACACACACACACATATATATATACAGAGGGTGCCCAAAAATATATACACATTTTAAGAAAGGAAAGCTCTGTTAAATTTGTAATACTCAAGTCACATTTGACTTCTGAAATTACAAGTAGAGCTCAGGGTGACTTGTATTCATCTTTTGTTATCAGTGTATATTTAGTATTACAGTTTTGATATAGTTTTTTTCCTTTCTTAAACTGTGTACACGTTTTTTGGCACTCTAGGTATATAAAATATATATTCTCTATCTCACACACACACACGTATATGGCAGTAAAAGCTCCCAGCAGTAGCCGGGCGTTGTGGCGGGCGCCTGTAGTCCCAGCTACTCGGGAGGCTGAGGCAAGAGAATCGCTTAAGCCCAGGAGTTGGAGGTTGCTGTGAGCTGTGTGAGGCCACGGCACTCTACCGAGGGCCATAAAGTGAGACTCTGTCTCTACAAAAAAAAAAAGCTCCCAGCAGGAATCTAGTTTTCACAGGCTCTTGCAAGCATCCTCAAACTTTTTAACCAGAGGGCCAATTCACTGTCCCTCAGACCATTGGAGGGCCGGACTATAGTTAAAAAAAAAAACAACTATGAACAAATTCCTGTGCACACTGCACATATCTTATTTTGAAATAAAAATACAAAATGGAAACAAATACAATCACACGGCCTCATGTGGCCCGCGGGCCACCGTTTGAGGACCCCTGTAAGCAAACTCACATTTAGGAACTGTGAGTTGTGTATTTGTGGTTAAATAGCACACCCAGGGGTGATTCTCTCCACTGGAGGTCACACACTAGCTAATAGGTCACGTAGATGATTACCTGGTGTGGTCTAGGTAACCTCACCCTCCAGTTGACTAGACTTTCTCATCTTTTCTGAGTTTATTTAATTCCTGTGGGGCCCCATTGAGGCCTCCAGGTGGCAGTTTAATAAAGAAGTATATAATCATGGTTGACAGGAAACCTTTCTGTATTCTCAAAGAATCTTACTCCTGTGGCCAGCTGGGACTATTCAGTGAGTTTATGAGATCTGAGCCTTGAATGGTATTAACCACACCTCCATCCCATATTACCATTGGCCTTGGCTTTATTGGCCCACTCGGAGACGTCATCCTGAGCCCGTCCGTCGGTGAATACGATGACCACTCTGGGCACCCGTGCGGAGATGGGCCTGGCCCCTTCTACTTGAGTAAAACTTCTCTCAAACATGTGTTTCAGGGCCAGCCCAGTCATAGAGCCCTTGCCCATGTATTTCACGTGGGCTACAGCTTTTTTCATGTCTTTGGCTGAGCTGAAGTTTCTCAGAGTAAACTCTGGGCGGACCTGTGTGGAATACTGGAGCAGCCCCACTCGAGCAGCTTTGGGGGAAATCGACAAGGAATCTATAATCCCAGTGACAAACTGCTTCACAACCTCAAAATTCTCTTCTCCAAGGCTCTTGGATCCATCAATCACAAAGACCAAGTCAATGGGGCCTTCAGTGCATCCTACAGAAATGAAAGTTGACATAGTTAAATGACTAAAAATCATTTACACACAAGAGTAGAAGTAGAAAAATATGCTTCATTTGGAGGCATAACCACTTTGTAGAACCACTTTTGAATTTTAGCTAATACTTAGGACAGATAGGAGGTGTTGAGATGGTCACAAGCAACATATGCTGTTGTGTCTGGCTTGTCAAATTGATAAGAACTATTTTTCACAAGCAAAAGCACACAGCGGATGTACAAACTTTCTAGGAAACCAAGTCCACATTGAGCCCTGGAACACTTGACAGCAGGTCTGGAGGGGATGTGTATACTGTACACTGGAAGGTCTGACGACACCCAGGAGATCCTCATCACTGCTCCAGCAGGGTGACATTACCCTGGTGGTGACTTCTGACAGACAATGGAGAAGGAGATCCTTTTTTTTTTTTTTGAGACAGAGTTTCACTTTGTCACCCTCAGTAGAGTGTCATAGCATCTTAGCTCACAACAACCTCAAACTCTTCGGGTAAAGTGATCCTCTTGGCCTCAGCTTCTTCAGTAGCTGGGACTTAAGTAGCTGGCACCCGCCACAACGCCCAGTTATTTTTTAGAGTCTGGGTCTCACTCTTGCTCAGGCTGGTCTCGAACTCCTGAGCTCAGGCGATCCACCCACCTCAGCCTCCCAGAGTGCTAGGATTACCAGTGTGAGCCATTACCATGGTGATGCCCAGCCTCTGAGAAGGCGATTCTTAAAATTCAGCTCAGCCATCACCTTTTCCAGGGAGCTTTCCTAGTAACCCAGCTTGTATTAGTTATTCTCTGTGTACCCCTATCACGAGTCATTTATTTATTCAACCAAAAATCCATTTTCAGAACACAGCTTTCACACAGTCCTAGAATTTCAGGGTTGGATAAACCCCTTAAAGGTCACCTACTGCAGTCCAAATGTAGCTTACATCCTCTTTATAACATCCCCACCCAGTGGCCATTCAGATGGGGCCTGAACACCTCCCCACATGAGAAATTTGTCACCTTGCCACCAAAGCCCCTTTGGACGGCTCTGCTGTTAATAATTGCAGGAACCATCATTTCTCAATCAGTGCGTACCAGCCCTGGGCTTGGCACCTTTAAATACACCATCTCCAAGGCACTCTACCCAGGGTGACAGAGTGAGACTCTGTATCTAAATAGCTGATTGATAGAAGATAGAGAGAGAGAGAGAGAGAGAGAGAGTAAATGAGTAAGTGAATGAATGAATGATCTCACATGTTCCTCATGATGGTTCTGGGAGGGAGATCCTCATCTTATAGATGGGGAAACTGAGACTCAGAGGTTAAATAATTTGACTAAGGTCACCAAGTAGAATGAACCAGCATTCAAAGCCAGGTCTGTCTGACCCAAAGTTCCCATTCTGACCTAATTAATCATGCAGCTTCCCTGATAGAAAGTTTCTTTTTCCTTGTGCTGAGCTATGGCTTATCCTTAGTGTTCTTTCTAAGAACACCTGGGCAGGGTGGTGTCACATAAATCATGAGTGAAGTAACAGTCACATTGGTATTTGGTACCTCAAGGTTGGGGTTTTTTCCCCCCTACAAAGATTCCCAATTTCTTCCTTAATTTTTCACTTTTATAGTACTGAACACTGGGAGGCTGAGGCAGATGGATTGCTTGAGCTCACAAGTTTGAGACCAGCCTGATCAAAAGCGAGACCCCATCTCTACTAAAAATAGAAAAACTGAGGCAAGAGGATTGCTTGAGCCCAAATTGCAGGGTGTTATGATCTATGACACCACAGCACTCTAGCCAGAGTGACAGCTTGAGACTCTCTCTCAAAAACAAAAGAGAAAGAAAGAAAGAAATAGTACTGAACTTCCTCACCATGAAGCTTAATTCTTTCTGAGTCATGTTTATCTCTATCCTCTTCTTTTTTTTTTCCGAGACAGTCTCAAGCTGTCGCCCTGGGTAGAGTGCCAGGGCATCCCAGCTCACAGCAACCTCAAACTCCTGGGCTTAAGTGATTCTCTTGCCTCAGCCTCCCAAGTAGCTGAAATTATAGGCACCCGCCACAACACCCGGCTATTTTTGTTGTTGTTGCAGCTGTCATTGTTGTTTTAGCAATCCCAGGCCGGGTTTGAACCCGCCAGCCTTGGTGTAAGTGGCCAGTGCCCTACCCACTGAGCTACGGGAGCTGCCTTCTATCCTATTTCTTTAAAATTTTTTTCTAAAAAATAATACGTGCACGATAGAAAACTGAAACATTAAACAGCACATAGGCTGGGTGCAGTAGCTCACGCTTATAATCTCAACAGCTTGGGAGGCTGAGATGGGAGGGTCACTTGAGGTAGGGAGTTCAAAACCAGCCTGGGCAACATAATGAAATCCTATCTTTATAAAAAAAAAATAATAATAATAAGAAAATGTAGCTAAGCATGGTGGCACTTGCCTATAGTCAAAACTACTTGGGAGGCTGAGGCCGGAGGATGGCTTGAGCCCAGGAGTTTGAGATTGCTGTGAGCTGTAATGAGGTCACGGTATTCCAGCCTGGGTGACAAAGCAAGACCCTGTCTCTAAAAAAAAGAAAAGACTCATGCACACGTGTGTGTGTGTGTGTGTGTGTGTGTGTGTGAAGAGAGAGACCTTATATGTTAGAGTACATGTATCACTGTACGAGAAAAAACACATCAATGGTAACATACTATAAAACCACTCAGCGGGTGGCGCCTGTGGCTCAAGGAGTAGGGCGCCGGTCCCATATGCCAGAGGTGGCGGGTTCAAACCCAGCCCCGGCCAAAAACCAAAAAAAAAAAAAAAACCACTCAGCAACATGCTTTTTCACTTAAAATATCTTGAAGATATGTCTAGAGCTGCTTTGTTCTTTTTAACAGATGCATCATATTCTATTGCATAGATACACTATAATTTATTTAGCCAGTCTCTTATGTGTGAACATTTAGCTTGTTTCCAGTTTTTTGCTGCTACAAATAATGCTGCACCCACTTGTATATGTGGCTTTGTGAATACATGCACTTCCCTGTAAGATTAAACTCCTAGGAGTGGAATTACATTTAAATATTGCCAAATTTCCCCCAAAGGTTGTATCAATTCAGACACCCACTGATCCATTCATTCATAATTGCCTATTACAACATACTTTCACCAATGTAGAGAATCATCAAACTTCCTTTTTTTTTTTTTTTTTGAGAAAGAGTCTCACTCTGTTGCCCTGGGTAGAGTGCTGTGGTGTCATAGCTCATAGCAACTTCAAATTTCTGGGTTCAAGCAATCCTCCTGCCTCACCCTACCAGATAGCTAAGACAATAGGCACCCACCATAACATCCAGCTAATTTTTCTATTTGTAGTAGAGACAGAGTTTCACTCTTGCTCAGGCAGGTCTTAAACTGATAAACTCCTGAGCCCCAGGGATCTTCCTGCTTCAGCCTCCTAGAGTGCTAGGATTATAGGCATGAGCCATGGAGCCTGGCCTCAAACATTTTTTTCTTTTCTTTTTTTTGAGTCAGGGCCTTGCTATGTTGCCCAGGCTGGTCTCAAACTTCTGGCCTTAAGTAATCCTCCTACCTTAGGCTCTAAAAGAGCTGGAATTACAGGTGTGAGCCACTATACCCAGCCTTCATCAAACTTTTTGATCTCTAATAACAAATAGGTTAAAAAATGTTATCATAGGTTTAACCTCTCAGTATATATTTTCCTTTTTTTTTCTTTTATGGCTTTGAAATTTCCCATGTTTAGAAAAATCTTCTCTACTCTGAGAAACAATAACTTCAATTCTTATTGAAATAATTCTTTCAAGATTTCTTTTGCTATTTTGCAATTTTCTTTTTCTGTTTGAATTTTTGATCCATCTTTCTCTTCCTAAAGTACCAAGCCTGGAACTGAATGTAATTCTCCAGCACAAAGCAGACAATCCTACCTTCCTCATCCACACATTCTCATTCAGCCTAAGATCACTCTAGCCTCTGGGCTGATAACGAACTTAGTGTCAAGTAAAACTGAAAGTGTTTCCACAGTTGCTGTCCCCTGTGGGGGAGGGCCCTTAAGCCCCCCTTTCCCCAAGAGCATTTGTGCACCTGAGTTTATATTTATGAGGGAAACAGAGGTGAGGGATTTGTGTTGCCTGAAGATAACTCCAATGGCAGTTGCTGCAAACCAAATGAAAGAAGAGAGCCAAGTTCAGATCACTTACTTTTGCACCGTCTTCCGTCCTCAGCTAGAACAAATCCCTCTGAGCATTTGCAGATGTAGGAATTCCCATTATTAACACAGGTGTGCTCACAGCCATGCTGGGTGGATTTACAGACATCCTTCCCTGAGGAAAAGGTACGGAGTTGAACAATCCTATCGGTGTATAAACGGGCTGCACTGAATAGTCATGTAAGAAGAAATCATGGAAATAATTCATTTCTAAGAAAATCCATCTGTGTTCAAATCTCCTTCAAAACACCCACTTTAGTCTCATACTCAGGACAGACCATGAAGAAAGATGCTCCTCTCAGAAATCTCTGGCTCTCACAAACCTGAATGTTAAGATGGGTAATTGGATGTCCTTAATTCATTATTAAATTTTAGAATTGTTAAATGTGTTTGAGCTTCTGATTTTTTCCCCATAGGCATCCCAAATACTCCAGTTTTGATTGTCTAATGAACATTTCTCACGTGTGAGGTACTTCAAACTCTTCAAAGCCCTTTAATCCTCACAATATCCTGTGAGAAGAGGAAGGCAAGGGTAATTATTACCAACACACACATGAAGAAAGAGATTCTCGAAACCTCTCCCCAATGCCCGAGGTTATCCAGCAAGGGGATGAGAGCTGAGACCTCATGTCTCCTGAGTCCTCTTTCTCCACGGCATGAAAGCCCAGGGCTCTTTTCTGGCATTGCCCTTTCAAAGGAGAAGCTTCACACAAAATCATAATCAGTGACTACAGTCGTCCCCACCACCACCCCCCGGAAGTGGAAATGGTGGAACTTGTGCCCTGTGTCCCATAGGTTAATTTACCAATCAATGAATGTGTTGAATGAATAAATGGTGTGTGTGAATATGCACATGTTTACAAAATGCAAGCATGAACAAACAGCTCAGGCAGACATAATGGGCAGAATTACAGACACAGTATCCACAAAAGGGATACTGTAGTGTGTAGCTAAACCAAGGGACCCCTGCAGAGGTGGGCCAGGGTACCACAGGCATCCCAAGAGTCAGTAGTTCGAACAGAACTTCCTGTTAATGGTGGGAGTCCCTCTTCCCAGCATTAGTAGGAAGCAGTGTGTTCCATCCAACCCAGCTTCATCAGCATGTGGAATGTCTCCATTTATCTTAAAGGAGTGCAATACTATTTCATATGTGTTTATAGGTTTTCATCCACAGATCCATTGCCCTTGTTACACTGTTTTGTTATAAGGCAGGGGCGCTATAGGTCCCAAGAGTAGGCCTCGGGAAACAGAATCTCTCCCAGATCTTCTCCCGTCCTCCTTTCACCTACCCAAGATAGGACTCTAATCTGATCATGGGCTGAAAGATCCTCGCTCCAAGAAAGTGTCCTGCCCCACACGCTACAGGAAGGAATGCCACTCAGAGAGGCCAAGAAAAGCTGGCATAGACAGGCCTTGCCGGGTGAGATCTTGTACTTTTTGTCCAGTCCCGATTCTACATGGTTGTCAATCATGGCCGTGCAATGAAGCCTCCATAAAACCCCACAAGGATGGGGTCTGGACACGTTCCAGGGAGCTGAATATGTGGATGATCCTGGAGGGTGGTGCACCCAGGGCGGGCAGGGAAGCTCTGCACCCTGTCCCCCATATCTCAACCTTTCTCACCCTCATGGTACACAGGGTGAGATATGGGGGACGGGGCACAGAGCTTCCCTGTATCTTTTGTAATATCCATTATAATAAACCAGTAAACTCAAGTAAGTGATTCCCTGAGTGCTGTGAGCTGCTAATAGCAAATTAATAGAAAACAAAGCAGGAATCCTGGGGCCTCAACTTGAAGCCGGTCAGAATTTCCAGAGAGCTGAACTTTCAACTGGTCTCTAGGATGGGGAAAGTCTTAAGGACTGAGCCTTCAATCTGTGGGATCTGACGTTATTTCCAAGCAGATAGTGTCAGAATTGAATTAGATGACACCCAGCTGGTATCTGGGACTTGGTGTGTGTGGGGAATTCAGAGAGAGACAACAGAGGGAAAAACATGGTTAAAATGTTTTTTCCAAACAAGGTATCTGTAGGGAAATCCCCCCAAATCAACCTCAAAAGCAAATTATTTTGCTTTAACTAAAAAAGAACCATTTCCTCACTAGGCAGAGTGTCACAAAAACAAATAAGACATTGTCAAGTCCCCCCCAAATATGGGATCAATAGCTCATAATCTCACAATGTGGACAAACCCCTCCCTGTGCTCTTCTAATGCCCACCTCATGGAGCTAGTGTACCAGGTCCCTCTCATCCCTTAGGTAATGCGAAGGTTGGTTTATATGGCTACATAGTGCCCTTGGCTATGCTACAGAGAGCCCAGTTGTTTGGTCAAATACCAGTTGAAATGATGCTGGGGGGTAAGTTTTAGGCGGGATTAATCCGTAGACTTTGTGTAAAGCAGATTACCCTCCATAAAGTAAGTAGGCCTCATCCAAATCAGTAGAAGGCCTTAAAGGAAAAAAACACTGAGTCTCCCGAGGAAGAGAGAGGGCTGCATCCAGGCTGCCTTCAGGCTTGAGCTGCAGCATCAACTCATGCCTCAGTCTCCAGTCTGCCCTGCAGATTAAGGACTTGTCAGCCCCCACAATACTATGAACCAATCCCGTAAAATCATTCCCTCTCTCTCTCTCCCCCCCCGTATCTATCAATCAATCAATCTATCTATCCATCTCCTGTGGTCTGTTCTCTGGAGAATCCTGACTAATATTCTTTCTACCTAAACTTTCCAAGTCTATCCTAATCAATCGACAGAAACACATGATAGACTCAATAAATAAAATGCCCAGAAAATTCCTTCAGCCCCTTTCTCACCCTTTACCCTTACTTATATGGTCAAGTAGTAATTACAGTGCCAAGAAGGAAAAGCACTAAAATTAACCTTTGGTCCTTGTCCTGATGGCTGATAAAAACTCTAATGCAGTCCACGGACTAGTCAGGCCCTGTGCTGAGCTCAGCGCATCCCCACAGCTATTGTGGAAAGGACCACCGCTAAGAGAAACTGAAAAGAAGCTGACAACTCCGGGCCTTGACTGTGAAATTCACGAAGAACCGAGGGGCCACTCTGGCCAAACACTATCAGAGCACCCAATTAGAGGAACGGATATTTGTAACATTGGTAATAAAGGAAGATTTAAAGATCAAATGAAGTTTGATAACCACCCTACACCCACAGATGGAAAAGTCCTTCTCCACCTCGAGGCTACTTACTTCTGCAGTGTTTCCCATCCTCAGCGAGCCGGAATCCTTCCCGGCACTTGCACGTGTATGACTCGCCACTGTTCACGCACATGTGTTCACAGCCGTGGTCTACTGCTTGGCAGACGTCTTTCCCTGAAGACAGTAGAGCAAGTTAAAACAATTTCACCCACATGAATTTTCCATGGACTTCACCTTGAAGGAGCCATCCATCTCAGCCACTCTAGTGCCACTTGAGCTCAGTGATCCACGGGACAGAGAGATAAAACTGAGAATAACATTTAGTGGCTCTAATTCAGGCTAACTCTTCAAACTTTCTCACTATCATCACCATCATCATTCACCAGCAACTACTTTAATGTCTCATAAAAATGCAATCCATCATCAGCTTTCTGCAGACAGTTTCTGATATCAGAATGGAAATGCTATTGGTATGATTACTTAGGAGATTAAACCTCAGTTTAGGGCGGCGCCTGTGGCTCAGTGAGTAGGGCGCCGGCCCCATATGCCGAGGGTGGAGGGTTCAAACCCAGCCCCGGCCAAACTGCAACAAAAAAAAATAGCCGGGCGTTGTGGCGGGCACCTGTAGTCCCAGCTGCTTGGGAGGCTGAGGCAAGAGAATCGTGTAGGCCCAGGAGTTGGAGGTTGCTGTGAGCCGTGTGACACCACGGCACTCTACCCGAGAGCAGTACGGTGAGACTCTGTCTCTACAAAAAAACAAACAAACAAACAAAAAAAAAACCTCAGTTTAGATTAACAGCACTGAAATATAATTTGGGCTTTGTCCCTGATGTAATATATGACTTAGGAAGATCGCATAACTCTTAGAGTCTTAGCTTTGCTGTCTAAAAAATGAGTAATAATTCCCGTTACCCATCTTTTCTTCAAAAAAGTGTCAACATGAGTTGTTCTCTATAAAGTGCTTTGAGAAGCTTGAGAAAAAGATAACTGATAGGGATGGAAATCGTTTGCTCAGGGTCACACACTCCCTTTGATTATGCAGCAAAGTGTCTTGAGATTACCACCAGCAACTCACTCTATGACTGCTTGTCCCTGGCAGACTTGTCGCAACCCCATCTAATGGGCCATGCCTTCTCGAAGCAAAAATAGCCTCATCACAAGGTGCCCTCCATGAGGGATTTGTGCTACCAGAAGTAAGAACGTTATTACACATGAATAACAGAGGATCAGAGAAGTCACGCAACTTTCCTAGCTAATAAATGGAAGAAACAGAAGTTGATTGAACCTTGGATTTCTTTCTTTCTTTTTTTTGAGACAGAGTCTTACTGTGACACTCTCAGTAGAGTGCAGTGGCATCACAGCTCACAGCAACCTCAAACTCCTGGGCCCACACAATTCTCCTGCCTCAACCTCCCAAGTAGCTGGGACCACAGGTGCCCACCACAACACCTGGCTATTTTTTGGTTGCAGTTGTCATTGATGTTTAGCTTCCTGGGCTGGGTTCGAACCCGCCACCGTTGGTGCATGTGGTTGGCGCCATAACCACTGTGCTATGGGCGCTGCCCTGAACCTTGGATTTTTGACTGTACATCTTTCCACTGGAGCACACTGCTAAACCACTCTTTCTTCCCACAGAGCACATAAATGAACAGCTTCAGCTGTAGCTCTGGCATTGAGTATTTTGCTAGTGCATTCTTTTAAACAAACTTTATTTTTTAGGGCAGTTTTAGATTTACAGAAAAATTGAGAAGGTAGTACAGGAATTCCCATCTACCGCACACTTAGTTTCCTTTATTTTAACATCTTACCAGACTAATGTATGGCACATTTGTTATAATTAGTGAACCCACATTGACATTAACCCAGTACCCTTTTCTGCCCCAAGATGCCATCCAGGATACCACACGACATTTAGCTGTGTGGTGTTGACTTTTGAGAGTAACCGATTTATACAGAGACTGGGATAGTGGGTTTCAAGCCATGGTCTGACATAGTAAAATGAGCCAGCTCCAGCAAAAACTTACTTCTGCAGGTTTTCCCATCTTCACGGAGTGTATACCCTTCAAAGCACTGACACACAAAAGAGTCTCCACTGCTTACACAGGAATGTTCACAACCGTGGTCCCCCAAAGCACAAGAGTCCAACTCTGGTAACCAAATTAGAATTAGAGAAACATAAAAAGATGAGCCATAGAAGGCGCTAGTGCCTTATTCAATCATAAAACACATTTCAGACACCTTAATCTAAAACAGTGCCTTATCTCACAGGGAACATTTCAGAATAGAAAGCATGTCTATGAGAAAAATTATTATTATTTTTTGATACAGAGTCTCACTATGTCACCCTCGGTACAGTGCTGTGATGTCACAGCCCACAGCAACCTCCAACTCTTGGGTTCAAGTGATTCTCTTGCCTCAGCCTCCCAAGTAGCTGGGACTACAGGCGCCCACCACAACACCTGGCTATTTTTTTTGTTGCTGTTGTCATTATTGCTTAGCAGGCCCAGGCTGGGTTTGAACCCATCAGCCTGGGTATATGTGGCCAGCCAGCACTGTAACCACTGTGCTATAGGCACCAAGCCAAAAAAATTCTTAATATATACAGAGCACATACAAATCTAACAATCATCTCTAAAGGAAAAGACAACTTACAAAAGGAAAGATATAAAAGACTTATAAATGCTAGAAAATACATTTAATTCCATTGGCAATCCCATAGCTTATTATCAACTTAGCTCATACATATGTATATATCACACTTAGGTAATCCATTCATTCACTTAATTCAGTTAGTCAAGAAATACACGAGAACCTCTATAAGTCAATCACCCAAGGGACTATAATAAACTATAATAAACCAACATCAGAGGTGGTCAACATAAGGCAGTGGGTCTACTGTACTGATACATACATATGGTGTGTGTCCAGCCTATGAAAATTCGGTCACCCAAAGAGGTGGGCAATGGAGGGTGGTGGTCACCTATAGAAACTGCACTTTGTCAGTCCCTACAGTGAGCCAGGCACTGTTTTAAGATCTGGGGATATAACAATGAATGAAATAAAGTTTCTGCTTTTGTGAAGTTTATATTTGACAATGGGTGTCAGGGGAAGTGGGGATGCGTGGAAGACAAACAATAGACAAATATATTATGACGTGCTGTGTGGGAGAGAGCAAGATGCAGCAGAGAGAGCAGCCCCTGGGCTGGGGCTGGGGCAGGGATGGGAAGGGGGCTTATTATTTTACAGTGAAGTCAGATAAGGTGACAACAAGCAGAACTCCTTTGCAGAGTGAGTGGTGGTGTCTGAGAAATAGCAGTACCAGCAAGAAAAATAGCATGTACAAACTGCAGAGGCGGGAGTGTGCTTAGCACATTTCAGGAAAGGCAAGGAGACCTGTGATCACAGCAACCTGGAGTTTGGCAGGGGGAGGTGGCCAACAAGGTCAGCAGGGACAGACCATGTGGGGTTCCCAGATCTGAGTGAGATGGGCACTCACTGGAGCATTTTGAGCAATACAGCAACACAATCTGACTTTATTTTAAATTTTTATTTTTTTTTTAAGACAGGGTCTCACTTTGTCACCCAGGCTAGAATACAGTGTTGTCATCACAGCTCACTGCAGCCTCGAACTCCTGGCATGAAGTTATTCTGCTTCAGCCTCCCAGAGTGCTAGGACTACAGGTATGCACCACCACGTCCAGCCAATTGTTGTACTTTTTGTAGAGACAGAGTCCTGCTGTGTTGCCCAGGCTAATCTCAAACTCCTGGCCTCAAGTGATCCTCCTGTCTCAGCCTCCCAAAGAGCTGGGATTACAAGTGTGAGCCACCATGCCTGGCCTGACTTTGTTTTTAACAGCCTGCTCTGCACAAAGTGGAGCGCAGAGAGCGGGAAGCAGCTTTCTGCAAAGATCTTGGTGGCCTAGGCTGGTGAGAAGTGGTCAGACTGCGGCTAGATTTGCTGATGGACTGACTAGAAGAATCCATATGGACAGAACAGAAGAGTCAAAGATGCCTTGACATTGCTGGCCTGAAAGAGCAACTGGAGGATGGCACTGTCATCCACAGGACTGGGTGGCTTCTGGGGGACTAGAATATTTGGGACCCTGTGGAAATCAGGCTGTTATTTTAAAAACCTTGTGACTGATGACCAGTGGGCAGGGACTTTTTATAAGAACCATACAAATTGCTGAGCATTGACTCAATTCTTTCCGATTGTGTAGAATTTCTACAGTGAATATGAACTGAAGTTATTAAATAAAGGCACCAAAGGCACATAATGACCTTTATAATCGGGCACAAACCATACACTCCTTTTTTTTTTTAATTAAATCATAGCTGTGTACATTAATGCAACCATGGGGCACCATGCACTGGTTTTATATACAATTTGAAATATTTTCATCAAACTAGTTAACATAGCATACACTTCTTTTTATGAGACATTTTTGTAGTATTTCTCTTTGGAAAAGGGCCCTCAGAACCACTCTTTTGGTCAGTTTAGGCAGCTGTTGTTATTCCTGTTTACCAGCTGGGGAAACTAAGCTTTGGGAAGATTGTGTGCCAAGACCAGCTGTTAATACGAGGAAGAACCAGACTAAAAATGTAATTGTATGACAATAAATCCCATGCTTTTTCTTACTACACTCCACTGCTATATTCTAAAGCTTTCAAACATAAAGGGAATATTGTTTGTCTTTCTTTGGGCTGAAGCACTGCCAAAATCTTTGAACAATGGGAAAACGTCATGAACTAGAATTATGGCTGCAGAAGGGATTCAAAGCAGAGTTGGACCCTCCCATTTGCCCTGAACGTGACTTACTGTTCTGGGCACATTCTGGACTCATTATTAACACGGAACATCTCCCGGTGGCTTGTGGGGTAGTTCCTCATGTAATGACAGTGGAAAGTACAAGTAAGTGACCATAATACAGATGCTGGCTGGCCATGGGACAGAGATTTTTCCCCTACCATAAATTTATAATAAGTATACTCCATTTTCTAAGATAATAAAATTGATATGGCTCTTTCAGATCAGCCTTCTCAACCCATAATTCAGAAATACCCCTCTGAGCATCCCCTGGACCCCATGCTGGGCCCTTAGCTTCACCTCAGGTTTTTATCTTGAGGGGGCTTGAGAGTATCCACCCAACCCCCAGGCTGATATACCATTCTTTTTAATTTTTTTTTAAAATGGGTCATGCTCTGTCACCCAGGCTGGAGTGCAGTGGCACATTCACAGCTCACTGCAGTCTCCACCTCCTGGGCTCAAGCAATCCTCCTGCCTCAGTCTTCTGAGTAGCTGGGACTACAGGCATGCGCCGCTACGCCCTTTTTCATTTTTGTAGAGATGGGGACCTAGCTAAGTTGCCCAGGCTGTTCTCAAAGTCCTGGCTTCAATCTTTCCATCTTGGGTGGCGCCTGTGGCTCAAGGAGTAGGGCGCCGGTCCCATATGCTGGAGGTGGTGGGTTCAAACCCAGCCCAGGCCAAAAAAAAAAAAAAAAAAAAATCTTTCCATCTTGGCCTCCCAAATTGCTGGAATTATAGTCATGAGCCACCACACCTGGCCTCCATTATTATTAGTTCATTAATCCTTCCAGCACTGTTTTATGTGAATAAAAGTACATACAAATATATGCTTTTATTTTCTCTCCTTTGTTATACACACCAAAAAGTGGTGTGCTATAATACCCCATTCTGTGCGTTTTTGTTTTTCACACAGTGGTATTTCCTGGATATGCCTCTTTACATTATACAGAGGAAGTCTTCATTATTCCTGTAGCTGTACTGCATACAGTATTTATTCAGCCAGTCTCCTGTAGCTGGACACTTGGGTCGTTTCCCACTTTTCATAATTTTTTTTTGCAGTTTTTGGCTGGGACTGAGTTTGAACCCGTCACCTCTGGCACATGGGGCCAGCACCCCACTTCCTGGAGCCACAGGCTCCACCACCACTTTTCATTATTTTTAAACAATATGCAATGAATAACTTGAAAGCATATTTTTTCATAAGGCTCAAGGGTTTCTGCAAGAGAGAGTTTCAGAAGGGAAAAAAAAAGGGGAAAGTACACCCTTTAATACATTTGTCTTTTGGATCATACCCCCCGTTTTACCTTTAAAAACACCTGCAGGAGATTCTGATGATTATCTGAGACTAAGAACTCATTTACACCCACTCTACTCTCTTGATCTGATGCTCTGATAGGGGACAGGAAGATAAAGATTAAAAGCCAAAATTCTCCACCTGCTTTTAAGGCATCCACACAAGAAAAATTCCAAACAGCTACTAATGTAAAAGCCCAGAAGAACCAAGACAGGGGCTGGGAGGTCCTGGGATGACCTGCAGCCAGGGGTGAGGACACACCCACTATGGGCACAGTGCCCCCTCCCCCCAGCAGCCTCCTAACAAAGGAGAACAGCACCCAGGGCCCAGGAAAGCCTCTGACTCACTATCATGGGGAACCTTCAGCCTGGGCTATAAGGGTGGGGCCCTGACGAGGAGGCTGTTAATCTGGCAAGTGTTCGTATGCCAGGTAATATCCTTATTTAGAGGCTGGAAGGAATGTAGGAAATTCGTTTAGAGATGAGAAACTGATGCTCAGGGAGGGGAAGTGACTTTCCCAAGATCCCTTAACCTGCAGGCATGATGGTCTTAGCTGTGCTGGGGTCAAAGGCAAGACCAGATCCAAATCCATACTTCATGGCTCCTGGTTCAGTTGCCCATCCATGGCTCATCTGAGCTCAACAGGGTGTGGACAGTTGCCTCCTTCTCAGGAGACAAGCTAAAATAGTTGTCGCAGGGGAGGCTGGCCTCCAGAAAGTTTCCTGGAACTCTGCGGGCCCTGGGTGATGTGTCCTACCAGCTCCCCAGGCTCGTCTCTCACCAGCCTCCCTCTTACTCTCAGGACACTGCACTCCACTCCCTGCAGTTTGCTCGGGGGCCCTGGGCCCGCATGTGCTGTTTTCAATGCCTGGGAAGTACTTCCCCTTGTCTCTGGCTAGCTCACTGTGCGTGCTCTCCAGGTGTGGCATTAAACCTCTTTCTCAGGAGTAGGGGAGGCTTCCCTGGCACCCCTCCTTCTACTGGCTTGACTCTACTGGCATGGACTACCCATCTTTAATATCCTTCTTCCCAGAGAGACTTTTAACTCCACTAGGGCACAAACTGAATCTGTGTCAACCCCAGGGATCCCCAGACCCTCCTGCAGGTACCCAGTGAATACCTGTAGAGAATAAGAATAAATGAACCAAGAGCTTAAGGAAGTACTAAGACTCAAACCCAGAGAGAGACAGACTCAATTAGGAGCCATCATTTAAATGAAATGGATGCGAGGGCTCAGGAGACACTCCTCTTTCACAGTTAAAGTGGCAGGTCCATACATTTAATATAACCATTGGGTGTGAGATTGGCAATTTGTAATCAGGACAATTAGAAGTTTCAGGATATAGCAAAAGTTTTTGGTTTTGGTTCTGTTTTTCTTTGAGACACAGTCCCACTCTATCACCGGGGGTAGAGTGCCGGATCACCATAGCTCACAGCAACCTCAAACTCTTGGGCTGAAGTGATCCTCTTGCCTAAACCTCCTAAGTAGCTGGGACTGCAGGCGCCCACCACAACACTTGACTAGTTTGTTTTTAAGTAGAGTCGGGGTCTCACTTTTGCTCAGGCTGGTTTCAAACTCCTAAGCTTAAGCAATCCACCCGCCTTGGCCTCCCAGAGTGCTAGGAGTAGCAAAGGTTTTTAGGAGCCATGTCCGGCAGCCCCACACATCTGGATTATACATCTGGTGAGTCACATATGTCTGTGGTGCAGCAATTCTGGGATGAAGTGTTCCATGGGCTCACGCCTCTGCAGTGATGACAGACAGCAATCCTGTGTTTGGGACTCCATGTAAGAGGTTATTAAAATCAACCCCGGCCCAGGGGAAGAAAGCCACAGCGGCCATCTGCCAAGAGAGTAATCAAAGGCTGACAGGATTACACCACTTCCTGACTTTTCTTATAATGAAACTAGAAGCCACCAGTCCTTTGCTCACTCTGTATAGGCTTTTTCTTAGACAAACCCAGGAGCAGTTGAACTGAAATGTGCTTTTCAAGGGCATCTCATACTAGGCAAGAGATCCTGAAGTGAGGGAACTCAGGTTCCAGTTCTGGCCCTGCCACTGACCCTCACCCAGGACCAGCATGGAGCTGTTCCCTATGCCTGTTTCCCACAAAGAAAGGGAAAATCTCTAAGCTCCCACCTGTTCCATCAAGGCTTTTGAGACAGAGTCTTACTTTGTCACCCTCAGTAGAGTGCCGTGGTGTCATAGCTCACAGCAACCTCAAACTCTTGGGTTCAAGCCATTCTCTGGCCTCAGCCTCCCAAGTAGCTGGGACTACAGGTGCTCACCACAACACCCAGCTATTTTTGAACTCCTGAGCTCAGGCAATCCACTCGCCTCAGCGTCCCAGAGTACTAGGATTACAAGTGTGAGCCACCGCACCCAGCCCTCCATCAAGGCTTTAAGGTGACTACACAAGGGTGGGGGTGGTCCTCTCTCCTTACTCTCTGCTATGGACAAAATTGTGTCCCCCTAAATTCATATGCTGAAGCCCTAACCCTGGAGATGATATTTAGAGATGGGGTCTCTGGGAAGTAATTAGGTTCAGATGAGAGCCTGAGGGTTGTGCCCTGATCTAATAGGATTTGTGTCCTTATAGGAGAGACCAGACAGCTTGCTCGCACTCTATGCTCCCTCACCCCATGTTCCCTGCCGTGTGAGGACATGGCCAGCTGCGGGCTGTCTACAAGCCAGGAGGAGGCCCTCACCAGAAGATGGCCATGCTGGCACCCTGATCTCAGACCTCTGGCCTCTAAAAATGGGAGAAGTCAATTTCTGTAGCTAAGAAACAATACCCAGACTATGTTATGTTGCAGTTTTTGGCCAGGGCTGGGTTTGAACCCGCCACCTCCGGCATATGGGGCCAGTGCCCTACTCCTTTGAGCCACAGGCGCCGCCCCCAGACTATGTTATTTTGTTATGGCAGCTGGAGCAGACTAAGATGCTCCCTTAGCCTTGCTCAGACCCACTTCATCCCAGCGCCCCAAGAACCTAGGTCTGGTCTCCATGCTTCAGAGAACTTTCCAGAAGGTGAGTGACAAGTTCTTCAGACCACCTGCTCTCAGAGTTGTGAGTGGAGGCTGCCTGTATAAAGGGCCAAGGACACCCTCACTGAGCCAGGTCTGGCTGATCCCCGCAGGGTTTACCAAAAAGGTACAGTCACATCATCTAGTTCTCAGTCATCTGACACGGAACTGGGGAACATAAATCCCAAGCCCCAGTTAGTTGTTAGTTGCATTGAAAACCCAGCCCATTATTACAGGGTGCAGCAGTCAGTCTGAATCATTCCAGCCAGAATGGAACAGCTCAACACATTTGTATCAGCTAGTGGGCAAAATGTAAGTGTCAAGTACCACCCCCGAGGATAACTCATCTGATTACCTCACAAGTTCTCATATAGACACAACCATATGTAAACAATTGTATTCACTATTAATTGCATTGTGGGACATTTACTCATGTGGAAAATATCATTGTGCCATTAGTTAGAAACACACTTTAAATGAGAGAATGGGCAGCATTCAGAAGGGACAAAGGCATAACCCAGATGTGGTCCTCGGTAGAGGAACAGGGTGGACACAAGATTAAAGAAGAAAGGCCTGCATCTTCCTGGAAGGGTCCACGAGAATTTCTGACAGGTCCTACAACCATTGCATTGTCAGTTCTAGATGTTGGAGAATTAAAACAAACCAACGAAACCCCTTGCGTCTGGCTCTGGCGTGCAGTCATATGGAGATGCAAATCGACACGGCCACCCTCTTTCTGCACCCCTGATGCCCAGTCCCTCCCCGAGCTGGCTGAGGCAGCAGTCTAGAGGCAGCTGGGCAGGGAGCCACAAGCAAGCATAACCCATTTGCCGAGATTCAAGAATCTGTCCCCAACTGGGCAAATATTTTCTCACAGGCAGCACAGTTAGAGAGGCACAGCAGCTGCTCAGCCAGCTCCTCCGCCCGTATGAATGGATGATAATATGAAAAAGTAGACAAATTAGATTGTGCCCACTATTGCATCAGTGGTTGGGGAATTTGGCCCTATAGCCAGACAGACCAGCAAGATAGTGAAGGTAAATTATGGTCCTTTTCTTTCATTTCTGATCCCTTTTTTCAAAATGACAATTTTTCAATTCTTTATCTTGGGCCACTCAGAAACAAGATTGCAGGGGCAACAGACACAGCTGCATCCTCCAGTGAAGGAAGAAAGGCCATCTGGGAGCATTTTTTTTCTTTTAATTAATAGAGGCAGGAGTTGGGACCAGCTGCAAGACAATATGGACCAAAAAAAACTGCTGCCAGCCTCACCATGGGCTGTCAGGTGGTCTGGATCGGGGCGGGGCAACACTTTCTCAGGAGCCTTGCCTTCTCCCAGAACTGACTTTGGAGTCTCAGAGAGCAGAGTTTGAACCCACTACATGGCTGATAACCTTAGGCCCTTTACTTAATCTGAGCACAGGTTCCTCATCTGCAGCTGAACACAAGAGCATGTGTGGTTAGAGCAGCACCAGCATGTGGCAAGCTGCCAGCGAGGGGTCTGAATTATTACTGCTTATGTACCATGCTGGCTGGGGGTGCAGCTAGAGGGCTGAGAGCTAGGGCTCTGTCCAGCTTCAGAACAACAGTGGAAACAACAAAAACCATTTCAGGAAGCAGGGGAAGGCACCGGGGGCAGGGGAGAAACAGACACCAGGGCTCCAGTAGCAGAAGATGCAGTCACACAGCCCGCACAGGCCAGGAAGCCTGGACAGAGGACACATGAGCACACAGAAACCAGCAGCACACCCACACTCACGTCCACACTCGTGCCCACGCCCATGGAATGCCTGCGTCAGGTCCTGCTTGTTCCAGGACTTCAAACACTCACTTTCGCATGTTTTCCCATCACTGCGGAGCACATGTCCCTCAGGACACTGGCAGGAGAAAGATCTGTCCGTGTTGACACAGGAGTATTCACAGCCGTGGTCACTCAGCAAGCAATAATCCACCCCTGCGAAACCAAGGGCCACGTGGTCCCCACAGCCTCCATCAGAGAGGCCTCTGGACTATGAAGGGAATCAGGTCAGTGTCACACCCACCACTGCTACCACCCCAAGGCATGCAGCCCCCCATTTGACATTCCAGTAATCTCCAGGGAGCAGCATGGCCTGCATCCTCTGTAGTCCCGGTTCCAGCGCTGCTGCAAACCTTTCCCTACAGGGGGCGCTAGGGAGGGACTCACGGGAGCAGGTCTTGAGGTCTTCATTGATGAGGAAGCCTTCCGAGCACTGGCAGACGAAGGATTCCTCCGTGTTCAGGCACAGCTGCTCACAGCCGTGCTCCTGCTGCGCACAATGGTCCACCCCTGAGTTTGTCACACACAAAGACAGATAGATGAGCCAAGGGGACACGCCCCATCAGAAACCAGGATTGAAAAACAAAACCTTCTGGGAGGCATGAGGAGCCACAGGGGAGGTTTCGTTCTACTCCATGCCACTCGCCTCTCTGAAAATCAACCTTGCTTTTCTTTCCATTTCTGTAAAGAGTAAAGGCACACATCTCCTGCGTCTGGGGAAAGTTAATGACAGTGCACTCTGTGCCAGCACTGGGGCACACAGAAGCTGCAATCTCAGGCAATGCTGGGAGGGTGCAATTCCCACTTCAGAGACAGGAAAGCCACGCTTGGGAAAGGTCAAGTGCTTGCTTAAAGCCCCCCCACACACACACACACTTAAGAAAGGGGGTCTGACACCAAAACACTTGGACTCAAATCACACCTCTGGCACTTCCTAGCTGAGATGCTGGGCAGTCCCTGGGCCTGTCTGTGCCATGGTTTCCTGACTTGAGAAATGAGGATGATGGTGGCTGCTTTCCTATACAGATGCAGTGAGAATAAGAGGAGTTGATCCATGCAAAGCCCTCAAAACAGCAGCCAGCACACCCTCAACCACTTAATGAATGTTTACTATTATTACTATTACCAAGTAGTGCCACATAGGAATTAATTTCATAGTTGCATTTCTAATTGAAAATGAAAACAAAAAAGTGATTTTTTTTTTTTTTTACCTCCCAGAATCAGAAAACAAATGAAGCCTGGGCCTGCACATGTGGCCCCTCCTGGCACTGAACACCCCGCAGCTGCTGCCCTAGGCAGTGACGCTGAGGGAGAGTGAGCACACAGCTGGATTGAGCAGCTCTCACAGCAGCTTAGCAGGCTTCCTCCCCACTTTCCTGGATGGAGAAAATGTACCCGCAGAGACTGGACAAACACTGGAGGCCTTATGGAGGGCCTCTGCACTTCTGAAGGGTCTGGGACCAGTGCCTTCTGGAACATTCCACTGGTAGATACAACTACTGCAAACACGTACAGGATCTTACGAGCCACATCCTGTGTCCACATTCTGGTTCTGCCATTTACCAGTCACAGAACTCTGGGAAAGTGAATCTTTTTGTGCCTCAGTTTCCCCATCTTTAACTAGGGACAAGATGGAGATGCCTCACAAGGCTGGTGGAACAGAGTGAGTCAGCGCACAGGAAGTGCTCACAGCAGTGGCTGCACAGACTGAGCACCTATGGCCTGGGGCTCCCTGAGTCCTCAAGGGGAGCAGAAGACTGGCTTCCTCTAGGGCAGTGTTTCTCAACCTGTGGGTCGCAGCATTAGGAAGTTTGAGAACCACTGCTCTAGGGGCTCCTAGACAGAACGGGCTTGTTTATACTTCATCAGAACTGACTAGGTCCCAGGGAGAAAGGAGAGCCCTGGTCTCTTGTGGCCTGTCCTCTGAGCTCTTGTAGGCTTCCAGGCATGCTGGCAGAGGGAGGCAGGCAGGCCATATCCCCCGGTGGCTCAGGTTGCACCCAGCCTATCCTGAGAGGTCTGACAGGGCCATCAGCCTGGAAAAGTCAGGATATGCACGACCCATCATCACCAGGGTGTGTCCTTGTCTCCATGGAAGACCTCCTGCTGCCCCTTGGCTACCTGCTTCTCATGAGGTCACAGAGACCTCAGAGGCAAATGCACAGCAGGCTCTCTGGCTTTTGAACCAACCTTCTAATTCGAAAGCTCTCTGGCCTCTGAGATAGGTGCTAATGCTTCACTCCTCTGAAGACCGAAGGGAAACACGTTTTCCTGAGATGGCTCTGGACCTCCGACTTCATCTGTGAAACTTCCCTGCTGGCAGTTCGGGCTCAAATGCTCAACAGCTGTACTGTTCTCCCTCACAATCTATCTCTGTCTCCAAAGCAGAGGACACGTGGGGCTTGCTGGGTGGAAGCCTCACAAAGGGCCCCTTCTGCGCGGGCCATGTCACGGAGCCCCTGTGCCAGCGTGCCTGGGTCGTGGGATCCACTGCAGCGCTCAGGGTTCCCACCCTGCTGGCCTGGACCAGTGGAGACTATGCCTCATAAAACACGATGGAACCTCCCAGCTGGCAGTGCCTGCGAGTTCCCATGTGCTTACATCACCAACTGGAGCTCATCATGGCTCTGACACAAGAAAATTAAGAAAGGCTTCACAGAAGGTCCCACTATTCTCAGCTCTGCCCTCTGATCAGCCTGTGTAGCTCATTGCTTTCCAAGATTTGTCCCTTCTAACTTCTTGTCCTAGCCTGGGGCAGCGGCTCTCACAGGCTCCATAAACTGTTCTTTTTTTTTTTTTTTTTGAGACAGGGTCTTGCGGTGTTGCCTAGTTAGAGTGCAGTGGTGTCATCATAGCTCAATCTCTTGGGCTCAAGCAATCCTCCTGCCTCAGCCTCCTAAATAGCTGGGATTACAAGTGCACACCACCACGCCCACCTAATTTTTCTATTTTTAACAGAGATGGGGGTGGGTCTTGCTCTTGCTTAGGCTGGTCTTGAACTCCTGGCCTAAACTCACCTTAGCCTCCCAAAGCTCTGGGATTACAGGTGTGAGCCACCACACACAGCTGCAACCAACTTGACTTGGCACCAAGCACCAGGCTAAGACATTGAAATGGTCCTAATTTTTTCCCATAAAAACCCTGGGAGAGCAACACTATTATTTGTTTTTCTTTCTTTTTTAATATTCCTTGGATTAGATCAGGAATGCATTCAATCACCCTTATCAAGATCAGTTACTTTTATATTTTCTTTTTCAGCAACTTGTAATCTTTATTTTTTTTATTTTTATTTTTTGTTATTGCAGTTTTTTGGCCGGGGCTGGGTTTGAACCCACCACCTCTGGCATATGGGGCTGGCGCCCTACTCCTTGAGCCACAGGTGCCACCCCTTGTTTTTCTTATTTATTTATTTTTTGTAGAGACAGAGTCTCACTTTATGGCTCTGGGTAGAGTGCCGTGGCCTCACAAAGCTCACAGCAACCTCCAACTCCTGGGCTTAAGCGATTCTCTTGCCTCAGCCTCCCGAGTAGCTGGGACTACAGGCGCCCGCCACAACGCCCGGCTATTTTTTGGTTGCAGTTCGGCCGGGCCGGGTTTGAACCCGCCACCCTTGGCATATGGGGCCGGCGCCCTACGGACTGAGCCACAGGCGCCGCCCTGTTTTTCTTTTTTAAAAAAAGATACAATAGGCCAGGCGTGGTGGCTTACACCTGTAATCCCAGCATTCTGGGAGGCCAAGTTGGGTAGATCGCTTGAGCTCACAAGTTTGAGACAACCTGAGCAAGAATGAGACCCCCACCTCTAAAAATAGACTGCATTGTGGTGGGAGCCTGTAGTCCCAGCTATTTGGGAGACTGAGGCAAGAGGAGCATTTGAGCCCAAGAGTTTGAGGTTGCTGTGAGCTAGGATGTGAGAGCACTCTACCAGGGGGAGTGAGACTTAGTCTCAAAAATAATAAAAATAAACAGGAAATCAAAATATTTCGGATTGTATATGACACCAGCACATTGTACCCCTTGATTGCACTAATGTACACAGCTATGATTTAACAATAAAAATAAATTAATTAATAAAAAAAAACCCAGGAAATCAAAGCTAGGAGAAGTTACATAACTTGCCCAAGGTCACACATCTAGTGTGTTGTGGAGCTTGCAGTTGAACGCAGGCCTGTTTTAGTAAATGCTCTCCAAGGCAATTAATATAATAATGATAGCGACTGTTATTTAGTGTGCCTAGAGCACTGTTCTAAGTGCTTCGTTCAAATTAATTCTTTTAATCCTTACAACTCGACCTACGCGGTAGGTGGTATAGTCCCATTCTACGGATAATGAAACTGAAGGTGAGGAAGGCCACGCGGGGCCCGGAGCGGCTCCCCCGCACCCCCTGCCCGCGCCCGCCACTCACGGCGGCAGCTCCTCCCGTCGGCGTCCAGCGCGTAGCCCCGGCGGCAGCGGCAGGCGGCGCCTTCCTCCGTGTTCACGCACTCGTGCTGGCAGCCCGGTCTGTTCAGCGCGCAGTAGTTGATCCCTGAGCGGAGAAGGGGAAGCCCCTCCTCAGACTCGGGGCTCCTCACGGGGACCCCCACGATCCTCCACAGAGAGAGCGAGTGGTGCGGCCTGCTGAGCTGACCAGCGTTCATCCGTTCATTGGCCAACCAGGCCCCGAGCTCTGTGAGCTGCAGACGTGAAGGCCCCGGTTCGCGCTCCAGAGGGAACCGAGAGGAGCGGCAGCGCGAGCCCAAGGCTGGGGCCCACCGCGCGGGGGCGGGAGTGCCTTCCCAGAAGAGAGACAGGGAAAGGGGCTAGTGGCAGCAGAGTGAGGACTCGGGGACAGCCAACACAACGGCTTGGGGATGAGGGACCACGGGCACATTTGGGGGGCTGCAAGGAGCTGCAGGCATGAGGCTGGGGTGTGAGGACACAGGTGGGGTTGGGAGGTGAAGGGACGGTGGAGCAGGACCCTGCAGTCCCCAGAATGGAGCAGTGAAGGCTCTAGACAGCTGGCTGGAGGTGGAACTGCTGGGGGAAGTGACAAGGCCAGGGTCATGCTTGAAGAAGACTCCGCAGTAGAGGAGAAGCCAGGCGGACAAGGTGCTTCCCAGAACAGAGAGCATGGCTCCTCCCCTCCTCAGGCATTTGAAAGACAGCCTGGCTCCAGAAGTCTGCCTCCGGGTTCCCCAGCACTGGGCCTCCCCAGCTTTCATGGCAAAAGAGCTAAGTCAGGGCTCAGTTGAGTTGAGCTGATGGCCAAAGAGCTAAAAGCTGGGTTGCCATACCGTTCCAAGAGCCCATACCCTTCCAAGAAAGATGGAAAAGCTAAGAAAATCCCATCAGTTTCTTCCTTGATCCGTAATGTTCAAAAACACATAGGGAGCTTTTGTCTGCAGAAACATTTGACAGCAATGTCAGACAGCATGAGGCAGAATAAACCAAAGCTGATCTTGCAAAATATCTATGCCTTTAGGGGAGTCAAGAAAGGGCAGGCACTGAGAGGCCGAGCAGGGGATGGCCTGAACTCAGGAGCTCAAGACCAGCCTGAGCAAAAGTGAAACCCCAGTCTCTACTAAAAAATAGGAAAACTAGCCGGGCATTGTGGTGGGAGCCTGTAGTCCCAGCTACTGGAGAGACTGAGGCAAGAGGATTGCCTGGGCCCAAGAGTTTGAGGTTGCTGTGAGCTATGATGCCACAACACTCTACCCATGATGACAGAGCAGACTTTTGTCTCACCAAAAATAAAAAATAAATAAAAAGATGGCAGGCACATTAAGAAGGGTCCAAATGCTTCACCTTACTCTAGTAGAGATCTCGACAGCACCAGGATGGAGGAGACATGTTTCTGACGCTGCCCAGGTTCCTGTAGTGCTGTCCTGTGGTAAGTCTACCCCCATCCAAGCTGTGTTTCTGCTAGTAGATGGAAGCTGTCTCATAACCAGGAGCCAATAAGCAACTTTCTTGGTAGAAAATGCTTAAACCGCAAGATTCCACACACAGCAGGTTACAAGGAAGGTGGGAACTGGAAAAGGACATAAAGTGAGCGTGTAGTGGGCCTTTATGAGACTGGAGGTCACCTCCGACCTCACTGTCTGGGCCCGGCCAGTGTAACTGCATGGCATTGTTCTTTTTCTGGGAATGTGGCTGTCACTGTTGGTTGTCTTGCCAACATCCATTACACCGAGACCCCTGAGGCATGAATCACATCTGGTCTCAGCCAGCCTGGCAACCACATCTTCCTCTGTCAGTGGTTGGTCAAGGGGTGGGAATATGCCCTGGTTTTGGCCAATATAATATAAAGAGTTTACTAGGGCTCCTTAGGAAAGATCTTCTTTCCTGAAAAGACAAAAAGCGTATGGAGAGAAATGCCATTCTGTGTCCTCTGTCCTTTCTGCCTTTCTCTCCAGGGGAGTCTAATAGAGTGAGGGTATGATGCTTGGAGCTGCAGCAGCCATCTGAGGCCATGAGGTGACAAGCAGGGGCATGAAAAGTTAACATGCTTTGGTGAAGTAGAAAGACAGAAAGAGGCTGTGTGTTTTTGTTGTTTTCAAGACAGAGTTTTACTCTGTCACCCTGGGCAGGGTGCTATGTCATCACGCTCACAGCAACTTCAGAATCTTGGGCTCAAGAGATCCTCTTGCCTCAGCCTCCCGAGTAGCTGGAGCCACAGGCATGTGCCACCATGCCCGGCTAGTTTTTCTATTTTTAGTAGAGAAGAGATCTTTTGCTCAGGTTGATCTTGAACTCCCTAGCTCACGCAATCCACTGGTCTCATCCTCCCAAGTGCTAGGACTATAGGCTTGAGCCGCAGCACAGCATCCAGCCAAGCTGGGTTCTTTTCTTTTTTTTTTTTTTTTGAGACAGAACCTCAAGCTATCGCCCCTGGGTAGAGTTCTGTGGCATCACAGCTCACAGCAACCTCCAATTCCTGGGCTCAAGCGATTCTCCTGCCTCTGCCTCCCAAGTAGCTGGGACTACAGGAGCCCGCCACAATGCCTGGCTATTTTTTGGTTGCAGCCATCATTGTTGTTTGGCGGACCCGGGCTGGATTCGAACCCGCCAGCTCAGGTATATGTGGCTGGTGCCTTAGCCGCTTGAGCCACAGGCGCCAGGCCCAAAGCTGGGTTCTTGATAATATCACTGAGTCACTGAGCCAACCCTTGGACAGCCAGGTTTGGACTTATGTAAAAAGTAAATGTCCTTATGACTTAAGATACCATTAATTGGATTTTCTGTTAGTACCCTAACTGACCCAGAGGAAATGATCTGAAAACATAAACTAATGAGCTGAGAATGTACACCTCTTATTTTTACCATACATCTGACCAAAAATTATTTGAGTAAGCTTAAATACATAAAAGACTGGAGGATACGACATATGGCGCCTGTGCTTATGGCTCCTGATTGTCCCAGTTAACCTCTGTCTTCCTTCACATCAGCTCCACGTTAGCTCCACACGAAGTCAGTTCTTTGTACAGGACCTCTCTTTAGCAATTATCACAACGGTTACCTGCATTTTTTGTATTTGTGATACTTTAATGTCTGTTTCTTTCATTATACAGTTCCACGAGCAGGGACCTTGTCATTTTCATTTCTCTCACCATCAGCGGCAGTCCAATAATAACATTAATGATGGTAGTCATAGTTGTTACCATTTCTTCAGTGCCTGTTAAATGCCAGATACTGCCAAGCACTTTACAAATATAATTTCATTTGACCCTGCAAGGTGTATATAGTTGTTATCCATATTTTAAAGTTGAGGAATGGAGGTTAGGGAGGTAATAACTTAATCAAGATCACATAGCTAGTAAAAATGGAGATGTCAGTGAAACCTGCACCTGAGAGACCCCTAAAAGTGTCCATTAAAGAACCCAAGGTGTGCCTTCCCAGGTGACTGGTGGATGGAACTTTCTTCATGCACAGACCGAAAGCAGGATGGCGGAGGACTGAGCACATGGAGAGAATTCCATGACACACAGGACTGGCCTACAGGAAGAAACGTGACCTGGTTGTGTCATTCACCCTTTGGCACTGCTCGGTCACTCACTCCTGCATGACAGGCAGGATACTGTTAGCTGCGTGTAGTTCATCTGCCTGGAACTCGTCAACAACTTCACCTGTGCAGGACACAGCTGAGTGCCAAGAAACATGCAAAGAGCTTTGACCCAGAAAAGCAGGCCTGGCACTAAAACATTGGCCCCCATACAAACAGACAGACAGACAGAGCATGAAGGGCCTGTAGTCTAGAGCTATGTAGTACACAGCCTGTGGGATTCACTTCATTACACCATCAGGGGAGGAAAAATTATCTTTAGTAAACTCTGTTTTAAAAAGCCAGCATTCTGCCTCAGCAAATTACAGATAGAACTAACTATATGATCCAGAAATTCTACTTCTAGGTATATACACCCAAGTTCATAGCAGTATTATTTGCAACAGCCAAAATGTGGGAGCACCCCAAGTGTCCACTGATGGATGAAATGGATAAACTGAACGTGGCTCATATATACAATGAGACATTATAAGGAGGGAAATTCGGGCACATGCTATAACATGAATGAAGCTTGAAAATGTTCAGTGATATAAGCCAGCCATGAAAGACAAAAATATTATATAATTCCACCTATAGGCGGCGCCCTGTAATAGTCAAATTCATAGAGACAGAAAGTAGATGGGGGCTGCCAGGAGATGGGTGGGGAGTTAGTGTTTAATGGGTACACAGTCTTCGTTCAAGGGTGATGAAAAAGTTCTGGAGACAAGGTGGTGATGGTTATACATTCATATTAATGTACTTAGTGCCACTGAATTACACACTTAAAATGGTTAAAATGGCAAATTTTATGTTCAATGTATTTTTTTTTTGAGACAGAGTCTCATTATGTCACCCTCAATAGAGTGCTATGGCGTCACAGCTCACAGCAACATCAAACTCTTGGGGTTAAGCGATTCTCTTGCCTCTGCCTCCTAATAGCTGAGACTATAGGTTCCCACCACAACACCTGGCTTTTTTTTTTTTTTTTGCAGTTTTTGGCTGGGGCTGAGTTTGAACCCACCACCTCCAGCATATGGGACCAGCGCCCTACTCCTTGAGCCACAGGCGCCACCCTAATTTTGTTGTTTTTTGTTATTGTTGTCATTGTTGCTCAGCAGGCCCTGGCTGGGTTTGAATCCACCAGCCCCAGTGCATATGGCCGGCAACCTAACCACTGTACTATGGGCACCAAGCCTGTTCAATGTATTTTATAACAAAAAACCCCAGCATTATCTTTAAGTAAGATTTATATATACATAATTCAAAACATGTTGTACATAATGTATACATTTTTGTCAAAAAATAAATACCAAAAATATGTATAACTATGATCGATCTAAGAAAAATACTCCAAAAAAGGGCTAGGCATGGCAGCTCATGCCTGTAATCCCAAGGACTTTCGGAGGCCAAGGCAAAAGGATTACTTAAAGCCAAGAGTATGAGGCTACAGTGAGCTATGATCATGCCACTGCACTCCAGCCTGGGCAAGAGCATAAAACACTTTGTCTCTTAAACAATTCCCCAAAAAGACCTTAAAAGGGGGGAGATAAACAATGTTTTAAATATATGCATGTATTTTTTTGAAGACAGAGTCTCACTCTCTCACCCTGGGTAGAGTACCGTGTCATTTTAGCTCACAGCAACCTCAAACTCTTGGGCTTGAGCAGTCCTCTTGCCTCAGCCTCCCAAGCAACTGGGACTGCCAGTGTGCATCATCACACCTGGCTAATTTTTTTTTTTTTTTTTTTTTTAAGTAGAGACAGGGTCTCGCTCTTGCTCAGGCTAGTCTCAAAACTGCTGAGCTCTAGTAATCCACCAGCCTTAGCCTCCCAGAGTGCTAGGATTATAAGCATGGGACACTGAGTTGGCCTAAATATATTTCTTGGAGAAGGAAGATTTACACACAAAATAATTCAACTGAAAAACATTTAGATTCTTAAAGAGGACATCACTCTGCATCTCTTACCAACCCTCCAGTCCCTCCACTTCTGCCACTCCCTCTACTCCCTCCCCGGAGAGGCACTTGGGGTAAGAGAAGAGTTTAGCACAGCGCAGCATCTTTACCAAGGGAGGAAGGAGGCTGAGTAGAGAGTAGTGATGTTTTGGGAGTGGTCCCCACCACAAATTAAACGCCACACGGCCTGTTTGCAGGCGGTGGCCCAAGCCAGAGACCCTGATGCTCATTGGTGCATATGAGCTGGATCATATTGCTGTAACTGAGCAATCTAGCAAACAGCAATTCAAAAAGGACTCTTCCCAAATGTTTCTTTTTTAGCAGAGGTTTAACCAGACTTCTTTGCCTTCTTTCCACATTTATTTCATACTTCACACACAATGTGCTACTTACTCACTCACCTGTTTATTCATTAAGTATTTACTGAGTACCTGTATGCCTCCCACCTGGTTAACTCCCCTCCCAAACTGTGAAGTGGTACACACAGGCCAGGCGAGGATGCAAGTGCATCTGGGAAGGCCCAGAGTGTCCAGCAAAGCCCTGAGAGGGCAGATGGCAGGACCATGAGAATAAATCAGATCCTCTTTATGAGTCAGGGGAAGAGCTGGAGCCCTCCCGCAGATGGCAGGACTGAACCCTGAAAGATGACCCCAGGCAGTACGTTTGGATGCCAGCTGAGTGCACAGATGGTAAGTTTCAGAGAAACTGGAAGGGCATGGAATGTTCAAGCAGAAAGTTCTGGTCCTTCAGTTTAGGAAATCCAGGTCCAGAGAAGTAGAAAGTCGCACCCACAGTCACACAGCCAACACAAGTGATAGTGCCAAGCCTACGTGTCACATCTTGTCTGTGGCTTCCTGGCTCAGCCCAACCTGTGGACTTCACACCGGTTTGGAGTGTGATATGTCAGCCCCAGACAGCACTGGCGTGGCCCCAGCATCAGGAATACACCCAGGCAACTGGGCCAGGCCCCAATTCTGTGCTTTTGCCATCCTGTCTGTAGGACTTCAGCCTTACACTGATGCTGGGCTCTCCAGGAGAAGAAATTGCGCCCAGATGAGCAGTAAGAATGAATCCTGGCCCACAGTCTCTTTTCTGTTTTTTTTTTTTTTTTTTTTTTGCAGTTTTTGGCCGGGGCCAGGTTTGAACCCTCTACCTCCAGTATATGGGGCTGGCTCCCTACTCCTTTTGAGCCACAGGCGCTGCCCCCCACAGTCTTTTCTTTAGCAGGATTCTGTCTTGAACTTCCCGCCCCCGCCCACCCCAGTTTTCCAGTTTAATTTAGAGGACATAAGATTCCTTTGAAAAGCAGAGTTCTTATTAGATTCGAAAATAGCCCACATCCATTAACTTCCTATTAACTGTAAATGGCTGTACCCTGAGGTCAGGTTTGTAATGCTCAGATCACTCCAGAGACCTCAGACTCCTAACAACAAACTCCAGATTTTAAACCCAATTTCTTGGCTTCCTTCACCCCAGTGATGCTCCAGAGAGGCAGTGAGCGCTCGCATCTACTCACAGCTGTCTGCCCTAATGGACCGCGCACAAGCATTAAGTGCAAGCAGCAACAAGACGCTGGCCTCAGGGGTCAGGGCTGGGTTCATAGCAAAGACAATGGAAAATGTAATGGGGAGGCAGTTGGGAGAAGGGCTGATGAGGACACTGGGTTTAGGAACAAATTTCATTTTTCTTGGATGAAAATGTAGGGCTAACGAGGTGCTATACCCACTGAATGCATTAGGGTCTCTAGCCTGGGTCACCACCTGCAAACCAGCCCACGTGGGGTCTAATTTGTGGTGGGGACCACTCCCAAAGATGCCTGCGCTGTGCTAAACCCTTCTCTCACCCCAAGTGCCTCTCCAGGGAGGGAGTTAAGGGAATGGCAGATGCGGAGGGACTGGAGGATTGCTAAGAGATGCTTCGAGAAACTTTTCCTCCACCCAGGGCCACATGCCTGACTTGTTTTTCCTTCCCTCCTCCAGTGGTAACATAGGAAGAAGTTCATGGCTACAATGAATGTTTAAGCTGATCTAATCATCATTGCCCAAGTAAAAGCTTGGATCCACAAATAAGTTCTCCCACGAGTGATTATCCCTGGGTGCAGCCAGCCCCTCACATACTCACTCCCAGCTAAAGGTATAAATGGCACAGAGAGGAACAGCCAGGCCAGAAAAATGGGTTTTCTGATAAATCACAGCCATGTGTGGTCTAATGGAAAACATCCCATCTAATTATTTTCATGTTCTGCATGTTCAAAAATAAAAATCCCCATTTAATGCTTGATTGTTTCCAGGGTTTGTATCTAGGCAAGACAGTGGGAATGATGTTTTATAAGAGAGGCTCAGTTTCAAAATATGGGTTCTGCAACCACCTGCCACTATCCACAGTAGGACACTTACTAGAGTGAGCATACAAGTTATGTGCGCTATAAGCAGAATGTGACATGTCTAGATTCAGTTATACAGCTGACAGTGCTTTTCAAAAGGGATACTGTGTATGTTGAAAACACAGTCTTGCCACACAGAACACTGCTGTATAACTGCCAGGAAGAAGTGGGTGAAGGAGCATACAGGAAAATATGTCCCTAGATGGAAGCTTCAGAGAGTTCTGTGAGTGACATCACCAGCTGACCTCCAACAATTCAGTGTGCAGAAGTGTGGCCTGACTGTGGGAGGACTTTCTGAAAAAAAATTCACAACATGCATGCCTTAAAAAGGTCATTTTTCTATCAAGATTGAGGAATTCAAATAATGGTTGCAGTTTCTCCAAAATGACACATCTCAGGGAAGCTCACTGACTCATTCATTCATCCATTCAACAAACACTGTCCTGCACCTATGTATGCCAAGTACTCTGAGTACGGAGATTTCAGCAGTGAGAAAAAGACAACCATCTCTGTCCTACAGGCCATCCATTCCAGCAGTCCCTCAGGAACAGTCTGACTTAAAGAAGTCCCATCCAGGGTCCATCCTCAGATTTTCTCATGCCCCTCGACAATGTGCACCCCTTGAATGCTGCTGGATGCCCCAGAGTCTTGTTTTCTTCTTCTTTCCTATCAAAGAGGACAGAGCTGCAAAATACCCCCTTCAGCATCCATCAAGTGTCTTATCTTATAGGACTGGAAAAAACCAACTCCTTTTACCTCCTGTCTCTGGGCTCAGTCTTTTCTCTCACAACGTTCCAAACACACAAAGTGGGGTAAGGAGGAGGGAGCATGTACCCTCATTTCAAATAGCTGGGAGCTTTGGCTTGGGCCCCGACTTTGCTAAATGAATCTAATGGTCAGACCCAGTCTAGTCAGTCCTGAAAAGTCCTCCCCATAATAGGAGCTAGTGGGCCAAAAGGTAAAATGAAGGGCAGAATAATGTTAGTAGACACAAATGCTGAGGACAAGTACATCTTGCTCAAGATTGCAAGAAAAGGAAACTAACTAGAAAAGCGCCTGGTGGAACAAACCCTTCTCCAACTCCTGGTGTGACTTACTTTTGCAGGTTTTCTTGTCTGGATTCAGGGTAAAGCCTTTTAGGCAATGGCAAGAGTAGGAATTATCAGTGTTAACACACTCGTGCTGACATCCATGATTGGGTGAGGCACAGTAGTCTATCTCTGCAAAGAAAGAAAAATCATAAGAATGACAAACAAAATAATAAAGCTAACAGGCTCGATGCCTATAGTGAGTAGGGTGCCGGCCACTACACCAAAGCTGGTGGGTTGGAGCCCAGCCCAGGCCTGCTAAACAACAATGACAACTACAACCAAAAAATAGCCAGGCGTTGTGGCGGGCACTTGTAGTCCCAGCTACTTGGGAAGCTGAGGCAAGAGAATTGCTTAAGCCCAGGAGTTGGAGGTTGCTGTCAGCTGTGACACCAGGGCACTCTACCAAGGACGACGTAGACTCTTGTCTCAAAAAAAAAAAAAAAATAATAAAGCTAACAAATGAAAACCAGATAATTTCAGTTTTAATTTCTCTTAAACAGGCAAAATCCCATTTCTTAAAGACTCATGCCATGAAGGAACCCTCTCAGTTAAAATAGTCAGTCCCATGTTTAGGGATATGGTCCTCTCAGCAGGAGAAACTTCTTGACATAGTACAAAATGTTTATAGGACAAATGAATTTATGAACATGCTTTCCTTGTCTTGGTTCATGGAAGAGCCGCTTAAAACATTTTATTGTTTTAAAATAAAAAGGGGTTGTTGTTTGCCAGGTTACAGGCTGGGAAGAGAGAATTTAGCTGAGGGTTTTATGGGATTTATGCAATTGAGAGAATTTAGCTGAGGGTTTTATGGGATTTATGCAATTAAAACAATTTAACTTTCCCAAAATCAAACGCCAAACCACTTAACCCCCTCAAACAATAGGATATGAAATCACATCCTGGGAAATATAAGGTCTAGGAATGACAAGCATAACTATTCAAAACAGCTCCTCATCATCCCACTGGACACAGCTGCACATAAATAGGATTTTTCATCTGAAGATTCACAGTCAGAGAATGTGATCTCTAGGAATACACTAACTTAAACCAAATATTCAGGAAAAAAAGAGGGTTTCATTAAATGCATTATAATGAAATTTTACTTGTGCAAGTATTTTTAAATATGGAAAGAGACAGTTCTATTGAAGTGTCTGAGCAAAGTAGGGGAACTGGGATACATTGCTTGAAATAAGTGGCCATTTACGGGGTCTTAAAAGAAGTCTTTGTTTTGATGAGAATTTTTATTGTTTTAAGAAACATTCAGGCCAGGCACAGTAGCTCCTGCTAGTAATCCTAGCAATCTGGGAGGCCGAAGCAGGTGGATTGCTTGAGCTCAGGAGTTTAAGACCAGCCTGAGCAAGAGTGAGACCTCACCTCTAAAAATAACTAGGCATTGTGGCAGGTACCTGTAGTCTAGCTACTTGGACTAGCCTTGAGGCTAGAGGACTGCTTGAGCCCAAGAGTTTGAGGTTGCTGTGAGCCATGATGCCAGGGCACTCTACCCAGGGAGACAAAGTAAGACTCTATCTCAAAAAAAAAAAAAAAAAAAAAAAAAGAAAAGAAAGAAAGAAAGAGAAAGAAACATTCAAATTTCATAAATAATTTTCATAACGAAGGATTTGGTATAAAAGGGTTTTCCCGGTTTATACAAGAAAAAAAAAATGAGTAAGGGAAAAGCATACAATATTCCTGAAAGGAAAAACATTGAGTAAATGCTGATTTTTCCCAACTCAAAGTCACAGAATTTAAAACATGTACAAAAATGGACAGAACAGTATAATATAATAAATCCATGCACACATCACCCAGCTTCAAGAGAATCACTCTCTGGCTGCTCTTCCTCCATCTAAACCCCCACTGCCCATAGTAAGACACTGTACTACTTTGAAGCAAGCCCCAGACATTGTATCATTTTGTCTGTAATTATTTCGTTATGTATCTTTCAAAGACTGGGACTCTTTTTAAAAAACATAACTTCAATAGTTGCATATGAGAGCATTTTTTAAACTTTTTATTTGGAAACTATTTCAATCTTACAAAAAGTTGCAAACATAAAAATAGTATAAGAAACATCTATGTACTCTTTATACTGATTCACTTACTATTAACATTTTACCCCATTTGTATGACCATTTGGTCATCTCTCAGAACTCTCTGGAGTAAGTTACATATATCCTGGCCCCTTTTCCCTTAAATATAGTGTGTGCTTCCTAAGAGAAGCAATATTCCCTTATTATAACCACAGCGCAGTTATAAATCTTATAAATTTGTACCGATACTTTCATGTAATCTATCACCCACATTCTAGTCTCATCAGCTAATATAATAACGCTCTTTAAGACATTTTTCATCCTCCAGAACAGGATCCAGTCTAGGATCTGAGACTGTATTTAGTTTTCATATCTGTTTAGCCTCCTTTAATTTAGAACCATGCTGTTGAATGTGGCTATTTAAATTAAAATTGATTCAATTAAATAAAGTTTAAAGATTCAGTTCCTCAGTTGCACTGGCTGCATCTCCAGGGCTCAACAGCCACCTATGGCTCCTGACTACTGCGCTGTGTTGTGCAGACAGAACATTTCCATCAGCACAGAGTGTTCTGAGCAAAAGTGATGGTCTAGAACAGCGGTGCTCAACCTGTGGGTTGTGACCCCTTTTTAACAATGAAAATACATTGTGGCATCAGGAAGGTTGAGAACCACTGGTCTAGAACAAGGGCCTCTGAAGTGCAGACTGGTTATGTGAGGACTTTTTTTGCTCATCTGTGGTGTCAGATATCACGAAGAGTATGCATGGACCTTTTTTTTGGCAATCAACCACATTCGGCACATAGTAGGTGCTCAACAAATGCTTGTTGAATGAACAAATGATTATTGGTATTACTCTCACTGGTGTGTTTTGTGAGGGTTCAGATATGTAAACATTGCATGCCAAGAACCAACATGGGGTCACTAAGCACGGAAGGTAGCTCTCAGGGCCTCCTCCAGACTTCTTCCCACTAGGCTGTTTAAAAATCTCCTTCTAGGAGAACCTCATTTCAGTAGTCAGCATCCTCCGGGCACAGACATTCAGACAGTTACAAGCCCAACCAATCATTCTTTCATTTCGCACACATTTCTCCATTGAGTCCACAAGGCATGGGGCTCTCTTTAGCAAATTGGCCAAATGCCTGTTAAAGGCTAGATAGTTGCTACCACATTTTCCACGCCTGGCTAGTCTGCTAAAGGAAATAGAATTATTCTGATATGACTCATTCTTTGTGACCATGAAGAATGTAAGAAGCCTCAATTTGTTCTGTTAAGAGCAAAGGAGGAGATATTAGCTCAGGCTGGGAAATAACTTTCTAAGAGTCAGAGCTGTACAAAGTGGCATGAACCGCACTGGGGTATAGGGAGTGTCCTGTCAGTGCAGGCTGGACAGATGGCACCCTGGGGGGAACATTGTTGGATGGTCAGTTGGGCAAGAACTAGGTTGAACTTTAAGGCCTCTCTAACTGAGAGTCTTTGATTCATGCACACAGGCCCTCACAAAAGTGGGGCATATTACAGGCTGTAGGAAGGGAGTAGGGCTCAGCACATTAACTATTTCCTGTTCAGGAACACTGACAACCAATACTGTCTGGTTGAATCAGCATAAAATGTGTTTTATACACATATTGTGTTTCCCTTTTTGTTTTTAATTGAGACAGAGTCTCACTCTCTTGCCCCCAGAAGAGTGCCATGTTATCATAGCTCACAGCAACCTCAAACACTTTTGATTCAAGTGATTCTCTTGCCCCCACCTCCCAAGCAGCTGGGACTACAGGCACCTGCCACAATGCCCGGCTACTTTCAGAGACAGGGTCTTGCTCTTGCTTAGGCTGATCTTGAACTCACAAGCTCAAGTGATCCACCCACCTTGGCCACCTAGAGTGCTGGGATATGGGCGTGAGCCACTGCACCCAGCCCTGTGTCTCACTTTTAAGCACGGAATATTCATTCATTGCCTTAGTCTGTGCAAAGCATTCTTATTTGAAGAATGATAGACATGTCAACCAAGTTACCAAGGGAGTTTAAAAAACAAAGAGCATAATGATTTCAAAGTCGGAAAATAATACAGAGCAACATGTAAACTATGAAGTCCATATTGCCTTTATTCATCATTACAGGTATTAGATGATTAGTCATTAGACTTGAACCCTACAGTCTCTGTGATACCAAAGACATGACTCTCTAGCTAGTGGACTGAAGTCCTCTGTATGACTTTCTGGTGAAAAGACACTGAATATCTGAGAATGTTCTTTCTCATTGGTGAGCTCGTGAGTTCAAGATCAGCCTGAGCAAGAGCAAGACCCTGTCTCTGAAAGAAGCCGGGCATTGTGGCAGGTGCCTGTAGTCCCAGCTACTTGGGAGGTGGGGGCAAGAGAATCGCTTGAATCAAAGTGTTTGAGGTTGCTGTGAGCTATGATACCATGGCACTCTTCTGGGGGCAAAAGAGTGAGACTCTGTCTCAATTAAAAATGTTCTTTCTGGGCGGCGCCTGTGGCTCAGTCGGTAAGGCGCCGGCCCCATATACCGAGGGTGGCAGGTTCAAACCGGGCCCCGGCCAAACTGCAACCAAAAAATAGCCAGGCGTTGTGGCAGGCGCCTGTAGTCCCAGCTACTCGGGAGGCTGAGGCAAGAGAATTGCTTAAGCCCAGGAGTTGGAGGTTGCTGTGAGCTGTGTGAGGCCACGGCACTCTACCGAGGGCCATAAAGTGAGACTCTGTCTCTACAAAAAAAAAAAAAATGTTCTTTCTTGGCTCAAGAGTAAAGATTTCACCAGGCTGAGCAAGAGTGAGACCCTGTCTCTACTACAAATGGGGTATCTTTGCAAGTATACCAAGGAATATTATGCTGTCTTAAAAAGGAAGGAAATTCTGTCACATGCATGGATGAACCTCGAGGACATTTATGTTAAATGAAATAAACCAGACACCAAAGAACAAAATACTGGATGAGTTCACTTATACCAGGTGATATAGAGTAGTAGTCAAATTCACAGAGATAGAAACTAGAAAGGTAGTTTCTAGGCAATAGAGGTGGTGGCAGGAAATGGGGAATTGGTGTTTAATGGGTACTGTTTCAGTTTGGGATGATGAAAACATTCTGGAGATGAATGGTGATGATGGTTGCACCATTACTACAATGTTAATGTGCTTCATTCATACTACTGAATGGTTATGGTCGTAAATCTTACGCATATTTTACAACAATACAAAAAAAAGTCTGGGCAGCATTTTACACATTGATGGTACTTATATGTTTCCACATTTTTTTCCCCTCTAGACTTGGATGGGTTGCTTTCGGGTAACTGATATAAAAGGTAGTCCCTTTTCCAACATCATTTACATATTTCAAATTATAGTATTTGTTCAGGAACATAAAGCTCTATTTGTATACTTCAGGTTAATCATCAATTTTTCATAATTACATTGACTAGTCTACCTTTTTTAGACAATAATTGCACAATTACTAATTGGATTAGCTTTCAAATATACTTTTGGTTAAAAATAGACTGAAATGTAAAAATATGAGTTTATTTTACAAGTTTATAGGAAGTGAAAAGTTTTTGTTTGTTTTTAAGAAACAGAGGTCTCACTCTGGTGCCCAGGCTAGAGTGCAGTGGCATGATCATAGCTCACTGCAACCTCCAACTACTGGGTTCACACAATCCTCCTGCCTCAGCCTCCCAAGTAGCCGGGGCTACAGGTGCCCCCCATCACAATGGACAGTTAATTTGTATTGTTATTGTCATTGATGCTTTATTATGTACATATTTAAACAATGTTATTGTTTTTTGTTTTTTGTTTTTTGTTTTTTTTTTTTGTAGAGACAGAGTCTCACTTTATGGCCCTCTGTAGAGTGCCGTGGCCTCACACAGCTCACAGCAACCTCCAACTCCTGGGCTTAAGCGATTCTCTTGCCTCAGCCTCCCAAGTAGCTGGGACTACAGGCGCCTGCCACAGCACCCGGCTATTTTTTTGTTGCAGTTTGGCTGGGGCTGGGTTTGAACCCGCCACCCTCAGCATATGGGGCCGGCGCCCTACTCACTGAGCCACAGGCGCCGCCCAATGTTGTTGTTTTTAATAGTAGGTGGCTTGTGGCTTTTTTTTTTTTTTTTTTTAAGTTTCAAAACATTAAGTGGGTAGAAATGTTTTTGTTACTTGGTGGCTAATTTTTTAAATTTTTTTGTAGAAAAGTTTCACCATTTTGCCCAGGCTGGACTTGAACTCCTACCTTGTGGAATGTAGAAAACATATAAGTACCATCAATGTGTAACTCCCATAGCGCTGGCATTACACATATGGCAGGAAAATGTTCTTTTTAAATCTTTCCACATCACAGCAGTGGCCAGGCTGACTCGCGTAGAAGCTGATGGGATATATGCCTTGGCACTTCCTGACAGGGTGGCCACCTGGGTCCTGAGCTTCTGCCTCCATCCTGTCCTTTCAGCTGGTCTCTCTCAGTTCTTGTATCCACCACAGTTCTGGAGCACTCCTGAGTGTCTCAGTCCTCACAACTTGGCTTTGCCTTTCTTCCTCCTTGCACAGCTTTCCAAGTGCTCTGAGCATCTCCTTTCTCTTGTAGCCCTCTTGGCCAGTTTGGCTCCTGTCTACCCTCAGGCATGGTGGGAAGGGGACCCTACAAGGGAACTTATCACTCTAGTGCAGCCTGCACAGACCTCTTAGATTTCCCAGCACTCTTCCCTGCCCACACATGGGGGTGGCTCACCCCTGGGTCTTAAGTCTGGCAGGGCCTAGCTAGAGACAGCTGAACTGCTGGGCTCCGTCCCTAGCTTGGTGAGACCTCCCAGGTGGAGCAGTCCCTCCCCTGACTCCCAGCCAGACCTCATCTCCTAGGCCCCTACACTGCACTATCTACTGGCACAGCCTGATCCCAGGGCTCAGAACTCCTCCTTGCCTGCACCATCCTGGACCTTGGCTCTGGGAAGTGAGACAGGTAGAGCCACGGTGTGCGGAAGACAGCGCCTCTCTGGGAAGTGGGGCTGGAGTGGGGTGGACATCAGGTGAAGGCGATTCTGCACAGGCAGGAAGGAGCCTGGCTATGCTGTGTGCTTCCCTCCAGGCCTCAGCCTGAGGCCGCAGCACTCCTCCTGCTTTGATCTAACTGGTCTCTTTCCCTTAGCTCCTGCCAGGGTCTTGTCTGCATCACACTGTGGCCCCCAGTTGTGTAACTCCTGGAATGGTGACTGAGATGTTCTATATGGGTATGGCTTATGTCCCCAACCAACTCCCAGTGAAAGTCTTCAATTGCTCATGCACATTTAAACTTAGGCTTGTGCTGTATGTTCAATAAATTCCAGTGTAAAGCCTTTGAAGCCATATCATCCCTTCCCAAGAACTTAGCACCTGGCAATTTGCTAAATGATTTATATGAATTATCACATTTCATCTTGAACACAATGCTGTGAAGTTGGCAATATCATCATCCCTTATTACAGGTGAGGAAACTGAGGCAAGATCACCCAGAGAAAGAGCAGAAGAGTCAGGATTTGAACCAAGACCAGCCCCCAGCACATGGGGCCTCCCTTTTGATGAGAGTACTGAATCATGCGCCCATCAACCACAAGCCCTAGCCATTCCCACAGCCGAGGCTGCTGCTTTGTAGCTCAGAATATTCCGAAGAGAAGGACAGGAGCAGAGTGTTCACTTACTCTGCAAATAAATAAAATAAACAAGTGTGTGCCCGCTGCACACTGGTCATGGAGATCTGAAACACCCTGTCTGGTTCATATCGTCACATAGCTTTCCTTCTCCTGGAAGCCCCATCTCACTCTTCTTTGCCTACTGAATGATGGGTCCAATCTCAAGACTCAGCCATGGTGTCTTCTCCTCCAGGAAGGACCTCACCTTATTCATTTCTATTGGCACTTGGTTAGGACTTCAGAGATGGGTGTTTTTGACTTAATGTGGCCCTTACAATTCCATATCCTCCCCTATCTCCAGCTTTGGAGCTGGAGAAATTTAAGAATTAAAGAGTAGGAGTTAAATTTGTGTTTGAGAAGGTTTTGTGCAGGTGTACCCTGCTTTAACTTATAGATGCATTTTTAGAAAGGTTATATATTTTAGAAATGCATACATAGACATTTTATAAATTAAAATTATACTTTCTCATGGATGTATGTTTCAGAGATGCCTTATCTTAGTATAAATTGCTATTAAAATTCTATCTTAGTATAAATTGCTATTAAAATTAAACTTTTTAAAACTGCTGAGCCCTAGCGCCTGTGGCTCAGTGAGTAGGGCGCTGGCCCCATATACCAAGGGTGGAGGGTTCAAACCCAGCTCCGGCCAAACTGCAACAAAAAAATAGCCGGGTGTTGTGGCGGGCGCCTTGTAGTCCAAGCTACTCGGGAGGCTGAGGCAAGAGAATGGCCTAAACCCAAGAGCCGGAGGTTGCCGTGAGCTGTGACACCACGGCACTCTACTGAGGGCTATAAAGTGAGACTCTGTCTCTAAAACAAAACAAAAACAAAAACAAAAACAAAAAAATATGCTGAGCTCTAATACTTTAAAAACAAGTGACCCTCCCTTCAGCAAAATAATAATCCACTCAATCCTCTAAGGCAGCGGTTCTCAACCTGTGGGTCATGACCCATAGGAACTATATTAAAGGGTCATGGCATTAAGAAGGTTGAGAATCACTGCTCTAAGGGCTTCAAATACCTTCATACTTAAAAGAATACTTTTGGAATCCTTTTGCAAAACTAGTGATCATTATTTAGTTTACAGAGTTGTATGCTCAGATTTTGGACACTAAAACTACTTCTGATTTTTATGTATAGAGATAAAATCAAATAGAGCTAAATATCTCACACAAAAAATGAGCAGTCCTCTGCAAATTGCCATCCACCTATCCCTCCCCTACCCAGAAGAAACCACGTTCAATTCTTTCTGGCTCAGCAATTTTCTGGTACTTGTATGGAGTCAGAGCTGAAGCCCACAAGCCACAAGGCTTCAGTGAAAATACTCCTAAGCCCTCTTAATACTGAGGGGCACGGGTAGGCTGAGTTGGCATGAGGCAAGGAGATCTGGTTATCAGCAGATTCAGCGAATGTTGAAACAACCCACCCATGTGTGGTGACCCATAAAAGACACCTTCATCAGATTCCTTGAATGGCGATGTTGAGCTAGAGCAGGCTATGGTCTTAAAACCAGTCAAGAACGGAGGCAGGCTGGGGCAGAGGTTTCCTATGACATAATCATATGCTAATCCATGCTTGGAAGATGTCCAAGGCCACAGTCCCAACAGCAATCGTATCAAATGCTTCTGTGTATGTGTGTGTGTGTGACCTACTTGTGCACGTTTTTTCATCTGGGTTAAGAGCAAATCCTTCCCGGCACCGGCAGGAGAAGGAACCATCAGCATTTACACACTCATGTTCACATCCATGGTTTTCTGAAGCACAGTAGTCCACAGCTGTAGAAAATAAAACACAGAGTTTAATCAGAAATGAAAACAGAGAATGGTAGAATGGAAGTATATTTATAATAAATATAAATAAGCATTAATATATTATTGCTCCAGGGCAGCGTCTGTGGCTCAGTGGTTAGGGTGCCGGCCCCGTATACCAAGGGTGGCAGGTTTGAACCCAGACCCAGCTAGCTAAAAAACAGCAATGACAACTGCTGCAACAACAACAAAAAGCCGGGCGTTGTGGCGGACGCCAGTAGTTCCAGCTACTCAGGAGGCTGAGGCAAGAGAATCACTTAACCCCAAGAGTTTGAGGTTGCTGTGAGCTATAACGCCACAGCACTCTACCAAGGGCGACAAAGTGAGACTATGTCTCCAAAAAAAAAAAAAAAACAAAAAATGTGTTGCTCCAAAAAGTGTATGGAGGGCAGGTGCAGTGGCTCACACTTATAACCCCAGCACACTAGGAGGCTGTGGCAGGTGGATGGCTTGAGCTGTTCAGGAGTTCAAGATAAGTCTGAGCAAATGCGAGACCCTTGTCTCTACTAAAAACAGAAAAACTAGCTGGGTGTTGTGGCAGGCACCTATACAGGTACTTGGGAGGCTGAAGCAAGAGGATTGCTCCATCCCAAGAGTTTGAGGTTACTGTGAGCTATGATGATGCCATGGCACTCTATCCAGGGTGACAGAGCGAGACTCTGTCTCAAAAAAAAAAAAAAATTAGAAAAAAGAGTATGGATTAAAAACTACGGATCTAAGGCTCAGCACCAGTAGCACAGTGGTTACGGCACCAGCCACATATACCGAGGGTGGCAGGTTCGAGCCTGGCCCAGGCTAGCTAAGCAACAATGACAACTGCAACAAAAAATAGCCAGGCATTGTGGTGGGCGCCTGTAGTCCCAGCTACTTGGGAGGCTGAGGCAAGAGAATCGCTTAAGCCCAGAAGTCGGAGGTTGCTGTGAGCTATGACACTATGGCACTCCATCCAGGGCAACATAGTGAGACTTTGTCTCAAAAAAAAAAACAAAATTAAATTAAAAAAAATAAAACATATAGATCTAAAACCTTCTTTTTCTTATTCCTGCCAAAAAAAAAAATTAGGAGTCTGTATCAGGCAATTCATATCTGAAGATAAAAAGCTACAATTGTAGTTAAAAGATAAAGAAGGGCAAATCAAAACAATCACAAGACACATACCTATAGAACTGGCAGAATAAAGATGAAATAAAACCCAGAGGTGGCAAAGCAGCATAGACATGGTCATTAATGGTGAGTGGCATTATAAATTGACAAAAATGCTTATGTAAGGCAACTTGACAAAGTTTATGATGGAAACATGAGCTAAAGAAATGACTGACATAGGGGTGACATTAACTACATGCAGTAAGCTATTAACAGGAGCATTGTTTAACATGATTTTTAAAAGGTCTAGAAAATGAGATGAACATTTAATAAGGATAAATGGATTAGTAAATTATCCAGTGTGAGAAAACACATTGGCCAATTCCTCATTAATTCCACAAATATTAACTGAATGCCTAGTATGGTCTAGACTGTAGACACTGTTTTGGGTTCCAGGGATAAAGCAAATAACGAAATACACAAAAGTTGAGGCTCTCAAGGAGCTTATGTTTGGGTGGTGATGGTGGGAGTGGGGAATAAACAGAAGATAAAATATGTAAGTACACAGCATAGTCTACTAGAAGACAAAGAGTGCTCTGGAGGAAAACAAGACAAAGAACAGGATGGAGCCTGTGGGGGCGAGTGGGTTGTAATGGAGGTGGTCAGGAGAGCCTCTCTGGGAAGATGCAGTTGGGCAGAGTGTTGAAGGAGGTATGAGCCATGAGGGTACCTGGGAGACGGCATCCTGGCAAAAGGAACAGCAAATGCAAAGGCCAGGAGGCGGGGGGATACACGCCTGGTGAGCTAGAGGACCAGCAAAGCGGCCGGGGCAGCTGGAGCAAGGAGAGAGGTGGGACAGGAACATAGTGCAGTCAGGAGGGACCTGTGGGCCACTGCAAGGACCTTAGCTTTTACTCGGAGCTGAGGGTTGCTGGTGGTGAACCAACGTGTTAAGAATAGCCTGTATAGGGCAAATGTAACAGTAGAACACTAGTTAGGGGGCTACTCCAATAATCCCACCCTTAACCTGGATGGGGTGGGAAGAAGTGGTGTTTTGGGAGTTATGAGTTGAACTGTTTCCCCCAATAAAATATGTTGGAGTACTAACCCCTGCTACTGTGACTGTTGCCTTATTGGGAAATAGGACCTTTATGGAAGTAATAAAACTAAGATGCCATCATTAGGGTGGGCCCTAGCCCACTCCGACTGGTGTCCTTATGAGAGAAGAAGGCCATGTGAAGACAGCCACATGGGGAGAGCACCAGATGAAGACAGATGCAGGGACCGGAGTGACGCAGCTGGACTGGAGGAACATCAAGTTTCCACAGCCACCGCCAGATGTTAGGAAGAGGCGAGGACTCTCCCTGCCAGTCTCATAGGCAGCATGGCCTAGCCAGCACCTTGATTTTGGACTCTTAGCTGCCAGATTAGAAAAATTTCCTTCTTTTAAGTCACCCAGTCTGTGGCACTCTGTTATGACAGCCCTAGCAGACTAATATATCCGGTATGTGTGTCCACATGGGGCTGGTAGATTCCCATTGGATTAGCGCTGAGGCAAGAGAAAAAGAGACCAATTAAAGCTAACCCCAGGGATTTTGGTGTAAGCAACTGAGCTGGGATGGGCAGGTGTAAGAGAAGCAGGTTTCACAGGAGATCAGGAGCTCCAGTTTGGGCCTCAGGCAGTCACTAATTTGTCCATTATGATGATATAATTGTAAATAGAAAGGCAAAATTTGGTGGAACAAAGTAGGTCTAAATTGTATATTCATAGTGATTATAGCTATGTAAAATACAGCTCTGAGGCAAAGCCTGGAAATCAGAAATAAAAATGCTTGTTGTGTTAAGGTAGTAGGAGTATGTATGATTTTTTTTCTTTAAAAATCCTTCACTCTAGACAGACAAATGGCTGATAAACATATGAAAAAATGCTCATCTTCCCTAATCATCAAAGAAATGCAAATCAAAACCACCCTGAGATACCGCCTAACCCCAGAAAGATTAGCCCACATCACAAAGTCCCAAAGTTGCTGACATGGATGTGGAGAGAGGGGAACACTTTTACACTGTTGGTGGGACTGCAAACAAATACAGCCTCTTCGGAAAGAAATATGGACAATCCTCAAAGAATTCAAATTAGACCTCCCATTTGACCCCCATAATCCCACTACTAGGCATCTACGCAGAATAATAAAATCATTTCATAAAGACATTTGCACTAGATTGTTTATCGTAGCTCAATTTACAATCATCAAGATGTGGAAACAACCTAAATGCTCATCAACTCAGGAATGGATTAACAAACTATGGTTATATGTATACTATGGAATACTATTCAGACATTTAAAAAAGATGGTGACTTTTCATCTTTTGTATTAACCTAGATGGAGTTGGAACGCATTCTTCTTAGTAAAGTATAACAAGAATGGGAAAGCAAATATTCAATGTATTCAATACAAGTATGAAGCCAGTAGATGATCTAATTCATGCCCACATAGGAGTAAAACTCATTTCAATTGAACTTGAGAGGAGGGGGAACAAGAGAGAGGGAAGAGAGGAGGAGGAGGTGTCTGGAGTGCTCCCACTTAATGAGCAGGATACAGGAGCGATCAGAAGGATTCCCCTATATTATGCTGGCCCCATATTTAGACTGGAGAGAGGTTGGAGGCGCTACTTAGACCTTTTTGAGTCTAAGCCACATTTTCTAAACTCTCCTTTTTGCACAATACTGTTGAGTATCCAGTGTTGGCCCAGTCGTTTATAAAAAGCTGTATAGAAGAAGCTCTTTGAATAGACTTCAGATCAATCAATGTTTTCATTCCCTCTGACAGTAGGAGGCCTGATGCCCAGAACATGCTAAATGCTCAAGGCAGGTGGAACACCATGTTTTAGAACACTTGCCCAGGTCTCTCACCCACTGGGCTGTGTGCTTATGAAGCAGCCTTGGAGGAACACCTGTGCTCTCCTTCCACTGACTGAGTCGGATGGTTATCAAGCATTGATCCTCACAGCATGGTTTTGGATCAATGAACCAGCTGCATCAACTCCTGCTTGAGAACTTGTCGGTAATGCTGATTCTCAGACCCCACCCAGTGCCTAGTGACGAGGCACTGCAGTATGGAGCTCAGGAATGTGTTTTAATAAACCCTGCAGGTGATTCTGATGCATGCTGAACTCTGAGAACCACTGTTAAAAAGCATCAAAGGTGTTTTTGGTTCCAAACCTATATATGCTATTTCTATACGTTTCTGTAATGAACTTAAGTAGAATCAAAACCAAGAAAATATAAGCACTAAAATAAATTGAGGGGGTTTTTAAAATAAAAACTAAATTGAAAGCTTTGGAAAGAATTGAGGCAATTTGTTAACCAGAATTGCTGTGGGACCAAGAATGGATGAAAAATGTGTAAAAGATTGGGAAATTTTTCATTAAAATGTATAAGGATTCTGCTGTTAGACTGCTTTATAGAAGTCTTCAAATCCTTGCTCCAATTTAAAGAAACCAAAACTAAAAATCATAGATAACACGTTATAGGTATGGTTTATGTAAGAAAGATTTTTAAATATCATATTTTTTCTTCAAATCAATTTAAAATTAATATTTTTTAAAGTGTAATTAAAAGTAATTTTTATTCAAGGCGGGTAGATTGCAGCTCATGAGTTTGAGACCAGCCTGAGTCAGAGCAGAGCGAGACCCTATCTCTAAAAATAGCTGGGCATTGTGGCAGGCACCTGTAGTCCCAGCTACTTGGGAGGCTGAGGCAAGAGAATCACTTAAACCCAAGAGTTTAAGGTTGCTGTGACCTGTGATGCCACAGCACTCTACCAAGGACAACATAGTGAGACTCTGTCTTATAAAAAAAAGTAATTTTTGTCAAATGTACATGTATGTGTTTTAAATAAAAATAAAATGAGTAAGGTAGACTTGAGTATGTGTTTTTTTAGAATTCTTCTCTTTAAATAATGTTTCCATTAATCAGCCAATGGCATGCCAAATTTCCTGGGTGTAGAGGACGCCAAGAGCCAGATGACCTCTGAACAAGATGATTTGCAGCTGGGGGGCGGACCCTCGGGCGATTCATCCGCAGGTGCAGTCATTGTCTAACACTCTCCTCACCTGTCCTGTGCTGTCTCAATAAAAGGCTACTGCGAGGTTGCTTGGGGCTATCCTGCAAGATAGCCCCCGCCTCCTACAAGCTTGTACTTTTTTTTTTTACAAGCTTGTACTTCTAATCCGTGTCATGCCTGGTTCCTTTCTGCGGTGATCGAGTCCAGGGCCATAGGGGCAACTAGGGGCTGCGACATCTGGCGTAGTCGGCAGGATCCAGCAGGACACTCAGGACACCAGGGACATGGACCAAAGTGGAAGGTGACACTCAGAAGTGACACTCAGAATGCTTTGGTAGACAGTGGGAGGAAGTCCAAAGGGAAACTCCACTCAGCGCCAGTGGGACCTTTGGCCAATCCAGAATCTAGGGAACCTCACTCAGAATAAGTGAGCAAAGACATTTAGAGAAAACAATGGGTAACTTCCTGTTTGGGGAGTCACGAGAATTAGAAACTGAGGAAGAAAGCGATGTTCAAACAGAATTTGAAAGTGAGGAGAATAGTGAGGTTCAGAGGGAAGCTGGACCTAAGGAGAACTGGGAACCAAGAGCATATGATACAGACACAAATAAGCAAGGAATTACCTCTATGGCCATTATGGCTGCTCAGATCAGACAACTGGAAGACCGGGTAAATAGTCTCATGGTCAGAAATGCCGACTTAGAGCACCCAATATTGCCCTCAGTGCCTCCATATGTAGATGAACCACCTGTGACTTCTGTCATGAAGGCTGTGTTAGAAGGGCGTAAAACTGGTGACTTTAAGTGGGAAGACACTTTGGGGCTTTTTCCCGTTACAGTCATGATATTCCTCCCGATCCGCAACACCCTCAAGGGGGCCAATGTTTTGATCACCATATGATCACCTTTGCGATTATGAAAGATTTGGAACAGGCCGTAGCACAGTATGGTATGCAATCCCCATTTTCTAGAGGTCAGTTACAGGGGCTTGCACAAGAACAGCGGCTCATTCCTTATGACTGGGACATAATAGCCAGAACTGTTCTTGAGTCTGGACAGTATTTACAGTTCAAAACCTGGTGGAAGGAGAAGGGTGACCTGATGAGTCACCAAAACCAACAGAGAGGAATCCCTATGACATCAGAACAGCTCACAGGTTCTGGTCAGTGGCTGGGGATTTCCAATCAACTTCAGTATGATGACACAGCCGTAGTCCAGACAAGGCTGTGTTGTCTTAGGGCCTGGGAAAAGGTTCAGGCTCCTGGAGATATCTCTAAATCTTTTATTAAGATAATGCAGTCGGGGAATGAACCGTATACTGACTATCTAGCCTGACTAAAAACTGAGGTCAATAAGGCTGTTGCCCAGCCAGAGCTCAGAGACATGCTGTTCCAAACTTTAGCATTTGAGAATGCTAACTCTGAATGCCAAAAGGCCTTGCAACCTTTGAGAACACAAAATGCTTCTTTAGAGGAATATATACAGGCATGTGCTGATATAGGAATGGAATTCCACAAGGCTAATTTGCTTGCTGATGCTTTAAAAGAAGCGGTCAGTCCATACCGTCCTAAATGTCATAACTGCGAAAAATTGGGACATAGGAGAAAAGCTCAATTTTCTGAATCTCAGCAACGATGGAAAGACAGCTGCAGAAGGCCATTGGACCTCTCTCATTCACCCACCATCCTCTCCAATACAACAACCTATTTTTTATAGAAAACCTGACATGTCAGAGTGGATGATAGATACCTTGACCCTTTCAAGGTCTTATCTATTTCAACAAAATCCGTTCTCCATTGTTTTTGCCTGAAATTTCTACACTCTTCTTTACAAATGGAAATAGCGCTTCTCTGTAGCTCTTTGGCCGTCCAAGTCACTAAGTGCTAAAATCTCAGAGTCAGAAGTCAGTCTTGCCACATTTAGTCTTGGCCCAACATATAAGAAACCAGTCAGTCAGTTGTCTCCAAGGATGCAACATATTTGATGCAACATAATAAAACCCAAAATCACCAGTTTCTGATTTATAATCTAGTCACATTCCAAGGTTTTCTCAGTCAGGATCAGTGTGCAAAAGGATGGCACTAGCAGAAAAAGGATATTTGGATTTTAAAGCTTGTTAATAACAAAGCAAGAAAAACCAACTCTGTCATTTAGAGAAACAGTAGAACCAATTTACTTGCTGAGCATACATTAGACACAGACATAGAGTCAGACTCTCAAAACCTCTCCCCTTCAAGGCATGATTGGATTTCCATATTCAGGATTTAAAAACTCAGAGAAAGTTTCTTACTGATTTTGACAACAATAGAAGTGTTATTGACTGCATTGTTCTCCACCCCCCCAACCCACCACCCCCGCCAATATGTTGAAGCCCTAGTACCTCAGAACACGAATGTATCTGGAGATGGGGCTTTTAAAGTAGAGATGGAGGGGCTGCTGGGCGCCCTAATCCAATTCAGACTGGTGTCCTCATAAGAAGAGAAAATGTGGACACAGGGGAGGCACCAGGGGTGTGCACACACACACAGTGGCCATCTGGAAACCAAGGACAGAGACCCCAGAAGAAACCAAACCTGCTGACACCTCTGTCTGGAACTTCAGCTGACAAAATATATTTCTTTAGTTTAAGCCCCCCATCTGTGGTGTTTTGTTATGCAATCTTAGCAAACTCAATACAGGGAGAAATCCATTTGATTATCTACCATCTTGGGGGTGGAAGGATCATGTTTCAAACACGAGGAGTTAGCTGATTAATTCAAAATCTGACCTTTCAATATAAAATCCATCCTCCCATCCTGTGTCTCCAACTTAAATGTCAACCATCCCTTCCTCTCTGAGGGTAGATGATACAGGAGAATGTGGGAGGAGATTTTGGAGGCAGCAGTCACACCAAGCTAAATCCCACGCTGTGTGCCTCTGTCATTCGGACCTCAGTTAGCTTTTTTAAATGTGCCATACTCAAGCATTCATAAAAAGGCAAAAGTTCACAAAGCATATATGAATTAAGATCCAACTAGTGTTTACCAGTTGCCCGGCTACTGGACATTGTAATGACAGCAACACAGCATGCTCTAAGTGCTTTATGCATATTTGCTCATTTAACCATCACATGAACCCGGTGAAGTGGGTAGTATTAGCCTCAATTTACAAATGGAGTAACCCAAACTTAAAGAGGTTAAGTTGTAGTTGTAGTACAAGATGTAGTTAACAATAGGACCGATCTCATAGGTTGTTGCAATATACGTCAAGTATCTCAAAAGGGATCTACGACCCTAGTAACATTCAACAAATGTAGTTTATATTTTTATCACACTGTCTCTCTGATCAATCATGGTAAGATCAAATTTGGGAGTTAAGAGATACTTAAATGCCATTCACCTGTTTCACAACTATTTATTCAGTAATTACTGTGTCAGGCAGGGTGCCAAAACCTGGGTGGTAATGAAAAGGAAATACCACAAGTAAGACTGTCTTCGTAGAAAGGCGGGAAAGGTAAGCCAGGCTGTTAGCCGTGATTACCTCCAGGAAGTGAAACTGGGGAGAAGTGACCTCAGGTTTTAACTTCACACACATCTGTACTCTTAGTTTTAATAAGCACAAATTGATTTTGTAATTTAAAAACCAGTTGAGGAGAAAAGATTTTCTAAAAACATGAATGCTGAGATTGTGATCCATCAACCTCAGTCAATGATTCAAGAAAAAAAGAAAAATCTATGGCAAGTCCACCGTGCGAAAAATGAAAACACAGTGGTCTCTGCCTTCAAAGGTTTACAATCTGCTTGGGCAGATAGGATGCAGACAGGATCAAAGTTACCCCCAAACACAGCAGTGGGTAAACACCAGGTGAGCAAGAGCAGCAGAACATTCAAAGTCTAGATAACTGGCCTTTAAAAAAAAAGTGTGGGATGGCAATTAGCAAAGCTTTCTTTAGCTGATGAATTACAAATCTGGGGGCTCCACAAAAGCAAAAGGAGGGTTTTAGGCAGGAATCCACCTTTGATCCCCTGAATATGGAAATAAATCCAGCAGTCAAAGGGGAAATGAATAGTCAGAGAGATGGAACTCTGGCACTTGAATTTAATGTTCCACTTACTCGAATGTGTGGAAATGTTATATAAAAAGTCCTGAGTCCGTGACTAAGAATTGAATTTTCAGGCAGGTCACAGTCATAAATCAAGGATGGGTCAAAGTACTAGCACCACTGCTAGTGTGCTTAAAACAGAAAAGCCACTGCATTGATTCATCAGTAGCTGGGCATGGTTAGTGTTTACCAATTTGATTTAATTGGTAGTTTAGATCTGCAGTCCACTTGCTCCTCACCTGCACCCCACTATTAACCATTGGCAGTGGTGTCAAGGTCATCTTGACATCCTCCATGCTAGCAGAATGCCTGGGAAAATTCTGAAAGGTTTGCTGAGGTGGATCAGTGATTTAACTTGATGGCTTTTCTCCAATGACGTTGTTGGAGCACAACATTAATATTGACCTGGACCAGATGTGATGGCTCACACCTATAATCCTAGCACTTTGGGAGGCCAGGATGATTTTTTTTTTCTTTAAGACCAGCTCACTGTGTTGCCCTCAGAAGAGTGCTATGGTGTCACAGCTCACAGCAACCTCCAACTCTTGGGCTTAAGCGATTCTCTTGTCTCAGCCTCCCAAGTAGCTGGGACTACAGGTACCCACCACAACCCTAACTACTTTTTTGCTACAGTTTTTATTGTTGTTTAGCTGGCCCAGGCCAGGTTCGAACCCGCCAGCCTCCGTGAATGTGGCCAGCACCCTACCCACTGAGCTATGGGTGCTGCCCGATTTTTATTTTATTTATTTATTTATTTTTGAGATGGAATCTCACTGTGTTGCCCAGGCTGGAGTGCAGTGGCATGATCACAGTTTATTGCAGCCTGGATCTCCTGGGCTCAACTGATACTCCCACCTCCGCCTCCCAAGTAGCTGGATACATGCCACCACACCCAGGTACATGCCACCTACAGGTACATGCCACCACACCCAGCTAATCTTTCTTTCTTTCTCTCTTCCCCCTTCTCTCCTTTTCTCCTTCCTTCCTTCTTTCTTTCCTTGCTTTCTTTTTTTTGGTAGAGAGCCTCACTATGTTGTCTAGGCTGGTCTCAAATTCCTGGCCTTAAGTGATCCTTCTGCCTCAGCACCCCAAAGTGCTGAGATTACAGGTGTGAGCCACCAAACCCAGACTACAACAAACTTTTTTTTTAAGACAGAATCTCACTATGTTGCCCTGGGTAGAGTGCTGTGGCGTCACAGCTCACAGCAACCTCAAATTCCTGGGCCCACAGGTGCCCACCACAATGCCAGGCTATTTTCTTATTTGTTTGTTTGTTTATGGTTGCAGTTGTCATTGTTTAGCAACCCCAGACCAGGCTCAACCCAGCAGCTTTGGTGTACGTGGCTGGCGCCCTACTCACTCACCTATGGGCACTGAGCCTACAACAGACTATTAATAGCAATTTTTCACATCTGCTTAAGATTCCTCAATGAAAGTATATTACTTGCATAATAAAAATTAACAAAGCAAAAATAATCATTGGTGATTACATGTTGGCTTCTTTTTTGCTAATTTTGCTGGACGTGGCACCATTCCACACTAGCATGGTCACCACCAGCAGACTCAGGGATAAATAAACAACCCTGAAGCTCAGGAGACAAACTGTATTTGTGGCCCTCTGATGAGGGAGCCCTTCATCCCTGTCAATGTACAGAAACAAACCCATAATACTCTCATCGCTCACCTGAAAGTAACAGGCTACCGCTAACACTTTGGTTTTGTTTTCTTCCTTTTACATCCTTAGCTAAGCATCAGGATATACTAAAAATGTAAATTCTACATGCAAAAAAAAAATACACCTTGTTCTTGGAAAGCAAGACATGATAGGGCTGCTGAAAACAAACGAATATGGAACAGAAAATGCAGGATTTAATCAGAAAATCTAGATTCCAGTTCTGACGTCAGTCAAGTCCTTTTCCTTCCAGATTTTCTGCCTGAGAGAATCCAGTTCAGTTTATGTAACACCTGTTGACTGGGTGCTTTGTTAGTGGAAGGACCAATGACACCGTGCAAGTTTAAAATGGGCTCTGTAGATAAACAGGGAGGTGCCACATGCAGAGTAGGGATTGGCCAGCCTGCTCCAAAGGTGCGGAAGAAATCAGATGCCACCCACCTCTCCTACCTCTCACCTGGTCACTCACTGTGGCGTCTCGCAGGTGGGAAGCTGCTCAGCTGACCAGACTCAGCGCCTGCTTGAGAGCTCCCTGGGCTTGGGGGAGGCTGCTGCTACTGTTTTCGCTGACCTGCTGTCTTATATTCACTGGGCTCTCACCCCTGCAGTCACTCCGGGCTCTTGGCTGAGCTGCAGGTCTTATACCAGGGAGGAGGTGTGCCAACGTCTCCAAGGGACCACTAAGCAACCCCACCCACCACCAAGTAAATTTCACATATGACTCAAACTTTATTTAAGTCAGGCCATCTCAAGTTTGAAGAAAACCCAACCAGGCCTTCTCAAGCAGTAACAATTACATTTCCCTTCAGTGGTTCTCAACCTTCCTATGCCGCCACCCTTTAATACAGTTTCTCATATTGTGGTGATCCCCAACCATAAAATTATTTTCGTTGCTACTTCATAACTTTAATTTTGCTACTGTTATGGATGCGTTTTCCGATGGTCTTAGGGGGGTCGCGACCCACAGGTTGAGAACCGCTGTGTATCGTAAGTATGCGTTTTGCTGAGGACCCGGAATGAAAAAACGCTGACCTCAGCCACAAATGAAGTGTTTTAAAGTTCAAATTCTCCCTAACAACTAGACCAAAGAACTGAGCATTTTATTGAAACCCAAAGTAGTAAATGGATGTGTGGGAGGCACATGTTGAACCCCACCCCAACACACACACACAATGTGCTGAACTTGGCCTTTCCCACTAGGCAAGGCTGGGGGATACTCACCCACACACCCTTTCCCGTCCTCAGCCAGAGTGTAGCCACTGTAGCACTGGCAGACGAAGGAGCCTGGCACGTTCACACAGAGCTGCTCACAGGCATGGTCCTCCATGGCACACAGATCCTGGACTGAGGCAAAGTAGCACCATTAGGACGCGACACCAGGGGAGAGGCTCCCTCAGCACTGGCTACGCAACGAGCAGCCGGTAGCACGTGCCAAAATGACTCTTAATAGCATTATAAGGATTACTATGTGATTGTCCTAGAAAGTTTGGAAAATATAAGCAAGTAGATAAAAGAAAACCCACCTGTAATCCCCTGACTTGTACTACCACCACCCAGACTCAACCATTGTTAACATTCTAGCAAGTTTTCTTTCCAGGTGAGTTTCTCCATCCATATAAAAACATATTTTTCTTTTTTTTTAAATTTCAGATTAATATGAAGGTACCTGTGGCTCAAAGGAGTAGGGCACCGGCCCCATATGCCAGAGATGGCGGGTTCAAGCCCAGCCCTGGCCCAAAACTTCAAAAAAAAAAAAAAATATGAAGGTACAATTAGGTGACAAATTCCTCTTTGTTAGGAAGAGTCCCGGTGGTAGTTGTGTCCCGTACCCAAGAGGTGTGCCATACACCCTTACATTGTGCCCATTAAGTGGGAGCACACCAAGCCCCCTTCCTCCTCCTCTCTTCCCGCCCAACTTGAATTGAGTTTTTCTCTTATGTGGGCGTATATTATATTGTCTACTGGTTTCATATTAGTATTGAGTACACTGGATACTTTTCCATTCCTTTGATACTTTACTAAGAGGAAGGTGTTTCAATGCCATCCAGGTAAATGCAAAAGATGTAAAGTCTCCATCTGTTTTTATGGCTGAATAGTAGTCCATGGTATACATATACAACAGTAAAATATATATTTTTCAAAGTTGGAATTATTAATTGCCTCTATGAAATACAGTAAACTGTTTAATATCAATTTATATATTTTTTTGAGACGGGTCTCACTCTATCACCCTCAGTAGAGTGCTATGGCATCATAGCTCACAGCAACCTCAAACTCTTGGGCTCAAGCTATTCTCTTGCCTCAGCCTCCCAAGTAGCTGGGTCTACAGGCCCCCACCACAACACCTGGCTATATTTTAGAGACAGGGTCTCGCTCTTACTCAAGCTGGTCTCGAACTCCTGAGCTCAGCCCATCCACCTGCCTTAGACTCTCAGAGTGCTGGGATTACAGGCATGAGCCACCAGGCCTGGCCTAATTTATATTTTCTTATGTCAATGAAAAGTGCTCTGAAAATATCTTGCTGGCCCTGGAGAACTGTCATTTTTCACAAGCAGCATTTGCACTCGTTGGCATCAAGCTCCCTCTCCTTTGGGATGTGCTTCGTAATCATGGTCCTAGCTGATGTACGCTGAGATGATTCAGCGCTTTGACATTTACAGATGGGGCGGCTGGTGTAGGAGCCAATCAAAGGACCTGCTACTGCACCAAAACACAGCAGTCTAAGAATAGCCCTGAATTCCCACATGGGCACCATTCCCTTTGGAGATAATTTCTTCAGTCCATTTGCTTACCAGGAGGATGTCTGGAAATCCTCTTTGTGCTCTGTTCATCCCAGTGACAGATGAGGAGGATGAAAAAGCCAAAAGATGTTAGGTAGGGGTAACAAAGATTACCAAGAAGAAGTGGATGTATGGCCATTTGTGTCTTCTTTTGGTCAGATGTTTATTACATGTCCACCCAGTGCTGTGCTCTGGCTGCCTGTGCACATGCAGGATAGTAATGCACTCACAGAATGCATCTACTGCAGCAGGACTAAGAACACGTCAGAGAATGAGAAGGATAAAGGCATCTTCAGTCCAGCAGTCTGTGACACTATTTCCCAGCAAGAACAGGTGCATGGGGCCAGGTGCAGGGGCCTCATGCCTGTAATCCTAGCTCTCTGGGAGGCCAAGACAGGAAGATGGCTTGAGCTCAGGAATTTGAGACCAGCCTGAGCTAGAGCAAGACCTGGTCTCTAAAAGCAGTCGGGCATTGCGGCGGGCACCTGTAGTCCCAGCTACTAGGGAGACTGAGGCAAAACAATCACTTGAGCCCAAGAGTTTGAAGTTGCTGTAAGCTAAGACACCACGGTACTCTACCTAAGGTGACAGGGCGAGAAACTCATGTCTCAAAAACAAAAAAACAAAGATTTAGGCCTAAGATTCCACAATTGAGAATGAGAATTCTGGTTTTAAAATTCTGAAAGGAGTATTTTCACTCCCAAATCAATTTAGTATATGAATAAAATTAGAGATGCAAACTCCTTTACCTCTTACTAGTAGGTTTACATCTTAGATTTCTAGTTGGAAACCCCAAATGGGACTTTCAATAGATTTTGATGTAAGGAAAACACCAAGAACCAGAAAAAAACTTCAGCCAATGTGAAAAGCAAAGTCAAAAATCAAAGAATAACAAAACCTACAGTTAGTTCTAAGCTTTGGCCAGACATACCACCTGAATCACAGGATATTTATTTATTGACTCGATAAACACATGCTGAGCACCCACTATGTCCCAGGCAGGGGAGATTCAGCAGTGAACTACACAGAGGAGAGTCCCTCTGCTGTGAAGCTTGCATTTGCTTTGGGGTTGGTAACATGAAGGTATGAGAGAGCACGTTTGGCTAAAAGAAGAGCAAATGCAAAGGTCCTGTGGTAGAACAAACTTGCCCCACTTGAGGAACTGAAAGGTCAAAGTGGCTATCAGATGCCATGTAAATAACTACAATATGAGGAAGAACGTGACAGAAACCCCTACGAGGGATGCTGACAGACCTATGGGAGTCAAACGGGGCTTGGGATAGGCTCTGGGGTGCGGAGACAGAGAAATGGCATTCTAGGCTCGGAAGTGTGAGTCAATGTGCAGAAGGAGAGGCAGGCAGGACAGGTGTGGATGGCAGCTGACTCCCACGCAGGGAACTCCAGGCCAAGAAGCCGGAGAGGGGATGGGGCAGACCACGGACGCCAGATAGCAGAGGGCCCTCTGCACACCAGCTGAGTAGTCTGCACGCCACTCAGTAGCAATGGGGACCCCTGAGGGCACATCCTTAAAAGGGGAGACCTGCCATTTCACCTGAGTTGGACTTCTGATAGAGAAACCCAGCAGCCCCACAGATCTCTCAGCTCTGGGCAACTTCAAAGACTTCTAGCGCAGTTAAATGAAAATCACAACTTTGGGAATGGTGGTAGGTTTCTGAATTCCAGGTCGAGTTTGCCTGCACGGTGCTGGGGACTTAACCTCTTGCTATCGGGGCTTTCCGTGTTCCTGGAGCACGTGGCCTCAGCCATCAGTGTCAGCACCCCCTGCACTTTTCCCCCATTAATTACATATGCGTGTATGTAGTTACAGGTTTGCTGTGTCTACAGCACTAGACTCCAAGCCCCGTAAGTGGGCAGGCAGCATCCTCTGTGCAAAGTCCTAATGGCTAGAAAGTGACACTCTAGTATGCCGGACCCAGCTGCCCCCAAAAGTCCCAAGCTGGTCTCTGGAGGGGAGGGAGGCAGGGCCCTCCCACTCTCTGCTACAGAGACTGCTTTGCCCCCTCAGGATCCCGTAGGCACCCCTCCTAACCTCGGTCACCTAGGAGTGGTGGGAGGAGAGGTTTTTTACTCTCCTACTTAGAATCATCTCATTTCAAATTTTCCAAGAGCTTTTATATAATAATGGGACAAATCAACATATTATATTATAAAAGAACTCTTTTAAAGGTAGCGTTTCAAAAGCAATGAACCAGAACCTTGAAGAAACAATCATTTTTTTCCAAAAGACTTCCTTCCCTCTCCAGGGCAGATGGAGAGAGACAATGAAATGCTTATTCCTTTTAGGACAGGCTTGGGACACCCCCAAGGTGCCAGCTACAGAAGTGGCAGTCCCCAACCTCAGCTTCCCATCAGACCCGCCTAGGGAACTTGTGAAGCTCTTGCTGCCAAAGTGCTGCCCTCCCGGATCAGATCAGACAGGCCAAGGCGGGATTCGGGCAGCGGTGTTTGTTAAAACTCCCCAGAGGGCCCAGGGTACAGTTGGGCTGGGTGTCACTGACCCTAACAGATACAAAGTCCCCACACTCCTCCAGGGGGGAGGTGCCCAGACCAGGAGTCAGTCTCCCCCTTTATTAACTGAGATCCCAACACGTCTCCTCTCATTAATCTCAGGTCATTGCTGCCTTGCTCCCAAGAGGCTAGAAGAGCCCCAGACTCCCCCTCGAGTGTGCAAAGTGTGGTGGCCTCAGGTGGGATTGATGCTCACACTGCAGAAGAAACATCCCCCAAACAGCGAGCTTGCCAGTTGGCTTCGTGTGGACTGTCCTTTTGTACTGTTTTTAGAATGTTGGGGGGATTTATGGCCGTAGTGATTTGTACTGGCCATAGTGATTTGTACCGACCCAGGGGAAACCATTGAGGGATTAATCTAATTAAACAAGGACAAAAGAATAAATACAGACTGGGTTCTGACAAAACAACTTTGCTGTTTTTCTGGCAGTGGTCACTTCCTTTTGAAACAAATACAGATGTTTTTGGAAGATTTCTTATGCTTTTGGAAAACAGCACTTCTTTTAGCCGGGAGGATTCTGCTGAAGGATGAGAAGCTCTGGGTTCTGAGCACCCATTACCCCGTACACCCTTCCACCGTCCCCACGTGGTGACCCGCACTGACTGCTCACAGCCCCCGGCACATGTCACCCCCCCAGGGATGCCTTCTCCAGGTTGACTGCCCTTAGGCTTCCTACCCTGGGCTCCCACAGCCCCAGAGACATGGCTGGACCTAGCCTTTATCCCATGACACTGGGAGGACTTGATCACATGTCTGTCTGTCTGCCCCACGATAGCATGAGCTGTTCTGACCCAGAGCCTAGTGTGGAATCCCAGCACACATGTGGTTGGTCTCCGAAAGTGTTCATTTGCTGAATGATGACCAAGGCCCATGTGCTTCACTTCCCAACAGAGATGTTCCCAAAGTCCTAAAAATACATTTCATCAGAAATGAGTCCTAGGAAGACGAGTGAGATGGGAACAAAATTCTCTCCAGGTCTGTGTCTCTCCTCCTCCCCAGCAAGAGGTATTCCCGTACCAGAAGAGGGCTCAGAGTACAGAGACATCTGACAGCCAGCCAGACATCACCAGAACTGCCAGGATAGCGAGGGAACCTGTGTGCCTCGGGATCTGTGCATCCCATTACCTGCCACAGTGCTTGGCACCGCCCATGCCCACGTTACACCAACAGACTTGTCAGGGGTTCCTAACTCATCACTCCTACCTAGGCTGTGAGCTCCGTGAGGGACAAGGCTGTCTCTCATGAGTCATGGCTTCCCTGTGGAGCCTGGATAATACCATGCATTCACATAGCTTGGGCTTAGTGGCCATCTGTTAATTTGGTTTGGCAGCCTCTCTTCCTGGTCAGCCCAGAGCACTGTCTCAATTAATGAATGTCACTAGGCAGAAATGGGACAGCTGGGAAGAAAGCAAAGTGCTCTTTAACTTCCCTTTAGCACAGCTAACTTTTATCTTGGGGTCAAGGATGGCAGCAGAAACTTAGAAGTCATGGGGCGCCTCCCTCTCCTGCACTTTCAGATGCAATCAATCCTCAGGTCCCATTGACCCACTTTTCTTCACCTCCCCTGCCAACGTGGAGCCACCATCATCTCTCAACTAGACAACCATGGCAGAATCTTAACTGGTCTTATTGTATCCATCCCAGCCCAGGGTTCCCCTGCAGTCAGAGTTATCAACTCCTGCTTCTTGTCTGCTTAAAACTCCCACTGCTCTAGGATGAAGTCCAAATCTCTAGTATTTGGTCAGGGTACTGCACGAGCCATCCCTTCACTTCTCCAATCTTTTCCAGTGGTCCCTCTCGTTTTCTCTATTTCATCAACTTTCCTCTCCATTTTCCAAATGAAGCTTTTTCATGCCTCAGGGCCTTTGCACATGCCATTCCTTCTTCCTAGACTGTTCACGCCCCTTTCTTGCCTCCTTTTCACCCTTATATACCGTTGGGATTCACTTTAAAGGCTATGTTTTCAGTGGACTCTTACCCATCAGGGGTCAAGTCTTCCCTCAATGTTTTTCTTTGTAGTCCTCACCACTGTTATAAGTTAATACTTAATTTGAGATGGATTATTTCACATCTGTCTCCCCTGTCACATGAGGGCAGCCACCATGTTTGTCTTATTCAACACTCTAGCTCAAATATCTGGCATGTGGTCAATTAAAAAAATTGTGAATGATTGAATTAATCTGTTCAATCATGACATGGATTGTGCTGGAAAACAACAGTGAATAAAACGTATCAAAATAAATAAATCCCTAGCCTCACAGGGCTGATAGCCTGGTGGAGGAATCAATAGTGTGCTGGAGGCAGCTTTACTGACAACAAGAACAGAGATGTGCGTTTCTTCCCAAGTCTCCATTCAATGAGGCCAAGTGGGTAGCTCTGAAAAGGCCACGGTGGGAATATTTACACCATGGAAACTGGCCAACACTTCAAATCAGAGCTTTTTTTCCTCAAGAGCTGATTGTTAAACATTTACCAACACATCACTGATAGGGGATCAACAATAAGCAAAATAAATAGGTAAAAATATGTGATATGTTACAAGCAGGAAAGAGGAGTTGAGCATGTCCAGAAAGCAGGGCTTCCATTAAATAGTGTAATGAAATGAAAAGATGTTGTACAAGGGCCGGAAGAAGATGATAAGAAAAAAGGGATAAAGGGGCCCAGCACTGGGGAAGGGCAGGAGGGAGGCAGGCCACTGAAAAGAATATTGAATTTGGAGCCAGACTTGGCCACAGCTGGGTGACCTGCATGACGTCACGTAAAAAATATCTTATTTGCAGGGTTAAATGAGATGATTTGATGGGCAAAGAATCTGATCCACAGCAGGAAGGGAACAAACATTAGTTTCCTTCTTCTTTCCCAAATCCAGGAGGAGAGGGAGAAAACTCGTGGTGGTATAGGCCTATTTAAGCACCAGAGCGAGGTGACCTCCCACCAAATTTTGCCCACATAGCAATTCTAATACAGATGGATTTACTTTATTGGGTGCCTATGAAGATGCAAATATGGATGCAGGCAGTCTCTGGGTTACGAACAAAGGTAGGTTCTGTAGGTTTGTTCTCAAATTGAATTTGTATGTAAATTGGAATAGGCACATTTACCTATTACCTGTAATAACCCCCATTTGTAAGTGCAGGTTGCATGTCAGTTGGAGGTATTTGTAATTTTGGGACATACTGTATTAGCCTCTGTGTGTAAGTGCAAGTTGTATGTAAGTCGGATCTTTGTAATTCAGGGTCTGCCAGTATTAGAATAAAAAAATTTTTTTTTAAGTATCGTTAGCTAAGTTGTGGTTTTTGAGTTCTATGCTAAGTTGCTCTGATACAGTGAAGTAGGCAATTTTGAATTTTATACACAGAACCAAAGATCTGGCCAAGCTTGAGCCATGCCCTGCCAGAGGGCAACCATTAGCACATACCTATGCATCTGACAGTCAGCAAAATCTGCTTGCTTTTAGTTCTTGGAGTATTTTATGAGGCATGGTAACTCAGTCATCCCAGGTGAAAGTAATTAGTTAGGATTTGTTAGCTAAGAGCCCCGAAATTGTGCTCAAATTCATCCACAATGCTTCCCAGAGGCCCCTGTGCACCCTGCATTAAAGTGCCTTCCTTCACATGTGCTCTCAGCTCAGAGAACTTGAGAACTTTCATCTGGCTACACTGGACAAAGGACACACTGGACAAAGACTGAGGCCACTGTGGCCAAAGCTAAATCAAAGGGTTTTTATGGGCTTTTCAGAATTTTAGACAAACCGCATTGTATGTGCTGTTGATTCCAACGACAGTTTAAGCTCTCCTTTGGCGTTAAGGCAAATGAACACCTTTGTAAGACACTCTCCACTTTTTATAGCTCTTGCTGTTATTTAACCCGAGACATAGAAATCAGAAATTATTTATCACAGCATACAAGAAAGAGAAATGTGTTATTAGGACTCTTACTTCACTTAGCGGGGTCTCTGCCCACTCCCCCCAGAAAGCCTACTCAGAGCCAGGGCTCCACAAATCCAAAAAGCCTGCATTTTAGGGAACACCCCCTTCCTTTCATCACGTCTGAAAGCACTAATCTTATTTTGACAACTGTGAGTTTGGATTTAAAGACTTTCAACAGTAAGTCTGAGTCATCAGCCTAATGCCTCCCTCTACACTGAAAAAAGGAAAAAAAGAAAAAGAAACAAAATAAACCCAATGTCTCAGGCAAACCCCAGCTGGGCCTGATCTCTTTCTTACCCTCCAGCAGTTGAATTCACTTTTCTATCCACTAACAAGATTTTGGTTTTCTTTAGGGAAGGGAAAAGAAGGAAGGGGGGAGCTCTCAAAACAAAGTTAAAATATAGGTAAATCTGATTGGATAAGGTTGATCAAAATAAAAATAAAGGTAAATAACCTTGCGGAGGATCTTTCAATTTCCAAACAGCTATCACATCATTATGTTCTTAATATAAATCCCCGCCCAGGTGGACTGTCCCAAGGAGAGACCTGGCTTAAAACATCTAAGTCAATGGTCTTCAAACTGTGTACATCAGAATTCCCTGCAGAGCATGGGAAAACCCACATCCCTGGGCTCTGCCCACAAAGGTCCTGATTCAGGTCCCAGTAGGCCTGGGAACTTGCATTTCTAATAAGTTCTCTGCAAAGCTGATGCCACCGTTCAGGGGACCACGCTTTGAGAACCACTTGACTGGGTGCTCATGAAAATAGCAAAGCAGAGAAGCTGTACAAGGTTCAAGCTGGTGTTCCTATGACGTGTATAATTCTTTCATGATTGGCATTTTTCCACTCACATTTAGCCAGCTCAATTCTCCCATGGGGTTCTTCTAATCATCTAGATTCCTTTTTTGTTTTCAATAAAACCCTGTGCCCTGGCACAGCCCAAGGGTGAGCAAATTACATGGAATGATCTCTAAGCTCTGGCCCAGCAGCCAGGGTGCAGAGGCGGCTGGATGACGGCATCTCCCCCACTCTGCAGGGTAGCAGCCCCTTCTGCTCACGGTGGTCTCAGCAGCAGCTGGGGGGCGTTGCTGCTGACTGAGCAGCTCAGGCGGCTACTCTGAGTGAGCAGGGCTTGTTCACCCTTCTGCCCTTCTCCATGCTCTACTGTGGGCTGCCGTGAAGTCACACCCTGACCTTCACTTTCCACACCCCCTTCTCCCTCCAGGATTTCATCCATCTTCAGGGTCAATGACCACCACCAGGCATGTCCCACCCAGGCCTTTTCCTTGAACTTGAATCCTTCATCTCCAGCTGTACCACTTGGGTGGGCTTCCCCTGGATACATTAATGTGCCCTCAAAACCAGAGTTTCTTACTGAAATTATCTGTCAGTCTCAATTACTATCACCCACACCCACACCCCTCTCATGGGATGGTATAGACTCCTCCCAGCGCTGAGATTGTCACTGTGGTTTCCTAATTAATTCTGTGGGCCTAAGAAACACATACACTGAATTGATTGAACTGACTAGAATTGTACGCTGATTGCATCTTTCATATGCAATGGGGGAGATCACAAGAGAAGCCAAGATCTAAGTGTGTCTTGGGTCCCAAATATCTGAGTAACACCCTACACAGGTGCCTGGCCCACAGAGCAGAAGCCACACCAGGGACTGACTAACTAAATAAATGAGTGGATGGCATCTCACCGCCCCCACCTACTTCTAATCCAGTGCACACGTTATTGGCAGCCCCAGTTTCTACAATGTGGTTTGTCCTTGACACCCTGTAGTCAGCTCCCTCTACTCAACAAAGGACACGATTGGAACTCAGCTTGAGAATCAGATCACTCCATAATTTGTCCCAGTTTACATTCCTTCTCTTATTTCCCACTGATGTGCCAAACAAATTATGTCAGAAAGGCAGCCTAACCTTGCTTCCTGGCTCTTTTTCTCATAGCATTTTGTCTTAGCACACCTTACTTCTGAACCTTGTTCTGATTAATGTAGCTCAGCATTACTGAGTTATAACCAGCATACAATAAACTACACATATTTATACTGTACAACTTGATAAACTGGCATATCACTATGTCATCACCACAAGATAATGAGCATAGTCATCACCCCCAAAGTTTCCTGCATCTGCCTCTCCTCTCCCCTGCACTCCCGCACCTGCTAATCGGCTCTCTGCCATTACTGATTAGATGCCTTGTCCTAAAATTTCCTATCAATCACACGGGTAGGTATGTGTTTTCGTCTGGTTTCTTGCATTCAGCATAGTTCTTCTGAGATACATCCAGGATGCTGCGTGTGTCAACAGTGCATTCTTTTCCTTCTAAATAGCGTGACGTATGCACATATCACAGTGTGTTACCCACTCACCTGCTCACGAACACGTGGGTTGTTTTCAGTCTGGGGCTTTTACAAGTAAAGCTGATGTGAACATTTGTGTTCAAATATTTGGACATAAATTTTCATTTCTTTTGAGTAAATACTTAAAGGTGAAATAGCTGGGCCATATGGTAGGTAAGTAACTGTGTAAGAAACTGCTGAACAGGCGGCGCCTGTGACTCAGTGAGTAGGGCGCCAGCCCCATATGCCGAGGGTGGCGGGTTCAAACCCAGCCCCGGCCAAACTGCAACCAAAAAATAGCCGGGCGTTGTGGTGGGCGCCTGTAGTCCCAGCTGCTCGGGAGGCTGAGGCAAGAGAATCGCGTAAGCCCAAGAGTTAGAGGTTGCTGTGAGCCGTGTGATGCCACGGCACTCTACCCGAGGGCGGTACAATGAGACTCCGTCTCTACAAAAAAAAAAAGAAAGAAACTGCTGAACCGCTATGCAAAGTGACTGGACCACTTTGTATAACCATTGATAGTATCTGAGAATTGCAGATCCCAACTCCGCCAACACTTAATATGGGCAGTATTTTAAAATCTATCCATTCTAGTGGAGGTATAAGGTATCTCACTGTGGTTTCACTTTGCATTTCCCTAATGTCTAAGAATACGGAGCAAATCTTCATGTCCTTCTTTGCCATCCATGTGTCTTGTTTTGTTTAGTATCTGTTCAAATCTTTTGTCCATTTTTTCTTTTTTTTTTTTGTAGAGACAGAGTCTCACTTTTATGGCACTTGGTAGAGTGCCGTGGCCTCACACAGCTCACAGCAACCTCCAACTCCTGGGCTTAAGCGATTCTCTTGCCTCAGCCTCCCGAGTAGCTGGGAGGCACCCGCCACTCTTTTGTCCATTTTTAATGGGTTGTTTGTCTTCTTGTTAGAATTCTTTATTTATTTCTGAAGTCTTTGTTGAATATATGTTCTGGAAATGTTTTATCCCAGTTTGTGGCTTGCTTTCTCACTTTAGTAGCAGCAGATTTTAAAGAGAGTAAATGTTTTAATTTTGACAAAGTTTATTAATTAACCTTTCTACCTTTGTCAAAAATCATTTCACCACACACATTAGGGCTTATTTCTATATTCTATTCTGTTCCATTGACCTATATGTCCATCTTCACACCAACACTGTGACTATTGCTTTATTTTTATTTTATTTAATTTTTTTTGAGACAGAGTCTCACTATGTCGCCCTGGGTAGAGTGCTGTGGCATCACAGTTCACAGCAACCTCAATCTCTTGGGCTTAAGTGATTCTCTTGCCTCAGTTTCCTCAGCTTCCCAAGTAGCTGAGACTACAGGCACCCACCACAACACCCAGCTATTTTTGTTATTGTTGAAGCTGTCATTGTTTAGCTGACCCGGGCTGGGTTCGAACCTGGCAGCCTGGGTGTATGTGGCCAGCGCCATAATCACTGTGCTACAGGCGCCAAGCTGACTATTGCTTTATAGTTAGTCTCAAACCCCTATAGCTTTATCTTTTTCAAAGTTTTAGACAATCCAACTTTATCTTTTTCAAAGTTTTAGACAATCCTCTTATTCACACATTCCATATTTGTGAATTTGCCTACTTGCTACAATTTGCTTAAAACCCAAAATCAATACTGGTGGCATTTTCTTAGCCACTCATGGACATGTGCAGAATGACAAAAAAAACTGAGTTGCGGGCAGCGCCTGTGGCTCAAAGGAGTAGGGTGCTGGCCCCATATGCTGTAGGTGATGGGTTCAAACCCAGCCCCGGCCAAAAACTGCAAAAATAAAAAAAATAATAAAATAATAAAATAAAATTGAGTTGCCCAATACACATTTCCCAGGTAAGGTTAAATAAGCAAAGTTCTCTTCATGTTTCAGCTCTTGTCCTATGAACAGCTTTCATCCTGTGGTCTATCTAGTGCCACATTTTATTGCATTTTTGTGCTTTTTATTGGTGTTCTCCCTGTTTAAAATGGCTCCCAGGAGTAGTGCTGAAGAGCTGTCTAGTGTTCCTAAGTACAAGAAGGCTGTGATATACTTCATGGAAAAATATGTATGTGAGATAAGCTTCATTCAGCATGAATAATAGTGCTGTCAGCTTTAAGTTCAATGCTAAAGATCAGGAATACATATTCAATAAAATGTCTTTAAACAGAAACACACATCAACTAAGGTGATGTATTAACAGATGAATGTTGTGACCAGAAGCTCTCAGGAACCTAATCCTATATTTCCTCTAGGAGAAATGATTCAGTATTTGCTAATTTAATGCTCATATTTTATGCTGGGAATAATGAGAATTAACTGTATTTGACCATTCTAGGGTTTTTTTGCTTATTTTATTTTATTTTTATTTTAGAGACTGGGTCTCATTTTGTCACCCATGCTGGGGTGCAGTGGCTCTATCATAGCTCATTGCAAACGCCAACTCCTGGGCTCAAGGGACCCTCTTGCCTCAGCCTCTTAAGTAGCTGGGACTATAAATGCTCGCCACCATGCCCAGCTATTATATATGTTTTAGAATCAGGTTGTCAATTTCTAAAAAAAAAAAAAAGAAAAGTCTGCCAGAATTTTGATGGGTATTACCTTGAATTTATAAATCAATTTGGAAAGAACTGGCATCTTGGCTATATTAAGTTTGCTAAGCCATGGTATGGTATACCCTCCCATTTATTTAAGTCATCTTTAATTTATCTCAGAAGTCTTTTGAACTTTTCAATGTATCGATCATACATACTTTTTAAATTTTTCCCTAATTTACATATTTTATGCTATTGTAAATTGTATTTTAAAATCTCAATTTCTGACTTTTGTGGCTAATATAGAGAAATAATAAAGTAATTTTTATATTGACTTTTTATCTTGCAACCTTGCTAAACTCATTTGTTAGTTTTAGTAGCTTTTTGGACAATTCCTCAGCCTTTCCATAAAGGAAATCACATAGTCTGTGCAGAAAGACAGTTTTACTGGGCAGCGCCCGTGACTCAGTGGGTAGGGTACTGGCCTCATATAGCCAGGCTGGTGAGTTCGAGACCAGCCTGGGCCAGCTAAACAATAAAAATTGCAAAAAAAAAAAAAAAAGACAGTTTTACTCTTTCCCTAAACTATATGACCTCTAATTTCTTTTTCTTTCATTATTACACCAGATAAACCCTCTAATTCAATGATGATAGAAATGGTGAGTTTTGTTCCTTATTCTTTATCATAGGAGGAAATCATTTAATCTTTTACCCTTGAGTAGGATGTTAGCTGTAGATTTTCTCATAGGTGCTATTTATCAGGTTGAAGTATTTCCCTTTTATTTGTAGTTTGCTAAGAGTTTTTTTAAATCATGAATGAGTAGTAGGTTTTATCCAATGCTTGTTCTGCATCTGAGATGATGTATGATTTTTATTTTTTTATTCTATTACTATCACAAATTATATTGATTAATTTTTTTAATATTAAACCAACCTTGCATTCTTAGAATAATCTCCATTTGGTACTGATGTACAGGGTATCCCAAAAGTCACCCATAAAGTCTCCATACATAGGGAAAATGGGAAATTGTAGCTAAATGTGCCTTTATTTACAAAATATTCATTGCAAAAATTTTACAAAATATTCTCTACATGTTGTCGACCTCTTTGTAAAATTCTCTTTTGTGTAGATTTTGAGCACTATTTAAGTACCCTGCCAAACTCAATGTCACCAAGGTCTTTCTTGTGCATTTTCATCTAAAGTGTGTCCAACATTTTTTTTTTTTGTGTGCTGCACATTGGAAGAAAAAGAGTTGTCTTGGGCCACACATTAAAAACGCAAACACTAACAAAAGCCGATGAGCACAAAAAAAAGTCCATGTATAATTTTCATGATCTCTGACACCACAGATAAGCAAAATGAGCCTCAAATAATCTCAATGTAGTCGGCAGGGCGCAGGTTGGATATTCTTGGTCTCAATATTTAATAGTGTCCACTCTTACATTTTCAAGAATACATTTTGAATTAATCTTTATATATTGTTGGATTCCATTTGCAAAAATTGTATTAATAATTTTTGCATCTAAATCCATAAGGAATGGTGGTTAGTTTTCCTTTCTCTAATAATGTAACTGTTTTTCTGGGTCATTCTCCTTGTTTAAACTCTAACATAAAAGCTACCAAGTCACTTACATAGCTTGAGAAAAATAATGTCAGGAAAATTTCCAAAAAATGAAAGCAGTAAAATGCATTTGGTATGGTTCTTGAGAGAGAAAAAATAATATTTAAGCTGGACAAGATAGTGTATGTTTTCTGCCAAATGAAGTTTTCTACATGTTGACTTTTCCTTATCTTCCAGATAGATTAAATATTCTAGAAGGGAAATAAAAGTTCCTTGTTTAAAAAAAGAAAGAAAGAAAAAGGAACAAGATAAAGTTCTTGTTAGTGGAAAAATAATTCAAAGGGAGAGGAATGGTAAGGGGGAACAGGCATGTGAGGAGGGGCTCACTTCATGAGGCTTTTACACTATTTTTTTAAATAGGGGAAGGAAAGAACATAAACTTCTATTGTTCCAGCATTATGCTAATGATTTTGCATACATGTCATATAATGGTATTGGATAGAGAAGACTTTCTGAAAGGCAGAGGAAATCCACAATGTTGACCTTCAATACATTCAAGATTGCCCATATGGGCAGAGCTTGAAAGGTAATATTCTACACTTAATCTTAGCTAAAAGACCAAGAAGCAATGGAAGGTAAGATTCTTTAATACATTTGATCTAGTCTTTAAATGGAAAGGCACTTGTGTCCACCCATAATAGGGAAACCTGGGACAGTGAAGAAATCCCACACCAGGTCACCTAAAGATAGTCTTTTTCCCTTAAAAAGAGAAAGTTTATAGGAGTGGGTTGTGTGGGAATGACACTCTTCAATAATTGGAGGGCTTTCTCTTTTTTTTATTTGGATATAGAAAAATAATGTTTTGGTATATGGCTTTAGATAGGAGAAATAGGATCGCAGGTAGAAATTCTAGAGAGAAGGGTTTCAGCTCAGCCACTGATTCAGGCTGCACGGACATGAGACCCAAGTGCTTTGAAACAACCTAGTTCTCAAGAACCATCTGGGACTCCAGGAAGGTACAGAAATATGAGGTTGTATGGGAGAGGAAGCTAGACGGTCCATTGTCATTCAAAGAATCTATGAATCAACCGTGTCTGCTTCTTCTCTCCACACAGGAAAAGTACAAATAGAAAGTGGTGGGAATACATAGAGTCTATCTATAGCATGTGTGTGCATGCATATTTGAAGGCAACTGCAGAAAAGGTCCTCCCACAATCGTTTTGAACAATTGACAGTAGCACAGCAGTTGGCAGTGGACTTGGGGAAACAACAATTAGTTGAATATTAGCCCTAGTGAATTTGTTCCAAGTCTCCGCAGGATTCAAGGACTGTGGAACCTGTCTGTCCTCCTGCGCTTGGAGAAGGTTCTCCGGTGGAAGGCTCGCCCTGCTGCCATGTGGTGGCCCTCAGGAGCCATGGGACAGTCTGGAGTAGTGGCTGAGAGCTAAGACATAACAAGATTTAGATTCTGGTTTGCTTACATTGCTAGCCATGTGACCCTGAGTAAACTGTCTAACCTTTTTGTTCCTTATTTTTCTCATCTGTGAAATGAGAGTGATAAAACCTACTTTAAAAGCTCACCGTGAGAACTAAATGAGATAACAGGTACAAAGTGCTCAGGAGAGCTCCAGGTACCTGGTAAACACACAGTGGCTGTAGTCAGACCTGACCCTGGGGCTGCACACGGAGCTGGGCCTGGCTGCTGTTACTTAGTTACCTCAGTTATCTATTCGATTCACTCTCATGCAAGAATGTGAGCTGCATAAGAGAAGGAGCATTGTATTTTATTCACTAGCTTATTTCTAGTATTTTGGGTGCTGCCTGGCATATCTGATATGCCCAAAAACATGTGGTAAATGAAAAAATAAATGAAGCAATCAACGAGCATATGGAGGAATGAATGGCAAGCCCTTCTTAGGGGCTGAGAGGTGCTTCAGAGAGGAGGTGTAACCCATATTCCTCTCTCTCCATCGAGAGATTATCAGCTACTCCGAGGACAGGGAAAGAAATGGACATAGAGGCGTCTTATTGCTCTCCAGGTCCACAGTGCGTTCCTGTCAGTGTTAGCAGGGACAGTTCCCTGCCAGATTCCCCTTTGCACAGCTTTCAACTGGCCCCCAGACCAAAAACGGGGCCATCAAGCACCTATCAGTGAGATAGGTATTGATTTGCTACCACCCTTCCCATCTTACGAGGGAGGAAATTGAGAGCCAAGGACTGAAAAACCAGCTCAGGAGAGACAGCCCCCACTGGACATGGAAATGTCAGGACTCAACCCCAGATCTGTACAGACACTGCTCTTTCCCCAAGGCCACTGGTCACCACTTTCAGGAAGCAGTAGAATGATTAGTATCGTCTTCTTCTCAAAGGGAGAGAACTGCTTTCTATCAGCACACATGTATTAAGCCAAGCCTGGCATTGAAGGTAAAGACAGATTGACTGTGTGAGGGTCACTAGAGGCTGGGTCAGATGGGACAGCAGAGCTCTGCCAAACCCCTTACTGGGGCCCCTCGCTGGCTTAGGCCTATGCATCTCCACGTGGCAGCATCTATCGTTGAAATCCAGATCTGCAGACTCGGGATCTCTGAAGTGGAGGCCCAGGAGTTAGCTCTCTGCCTGATTCTGAGTTACTGATCTTACTCTGGGCACGGTCCTTCCTCCCCTTAGGCTTCCCTGTCCTCCATCCCATCAGCCTGTCTGAAGCCCAGGCAGTTTTTGCCTCACACTCTTGTGCGTCACAGCCCCAGGCAGGAGGGAGCTAAGGCCAGAGCATCACTCCGGAGAGCCCAGAGACATGGGTACCGGTGATGGGCCCTGGCAGAGCCTGGCAAACCCTGGTGCACAGGGAAGCCTTGCTTATGAAGCCAGAGGGAGCTTTTTATTTGTATTCACTAGTGTCAGAATTCCTCTGGCTTGGTGGGGCCAGCCCACAGAAAATGAACATCAGTAGATTCCCAGATGCCAGTGGATCACTGGGGCTGAGACAAGGAGAGCGGTCCCTCCTGCTCCTACAAAGGGCGGGGCAGGGCAGGGCAGGACTCTGCAGAGAAGCACCCTGGGAAGGAAGGGCACTTGAAGTAGGGGGACATCTAAAGGAGATTTCTAGGTTGTTCCCTGAGCAGCACGTGAGGTGACCCCTCCGGGCTCCACCCATTCTTCAGTCAATTCTATTGAACCCATGAGCATTTGAAGCAAGTGAATTTTGCTGTGGAAACTGAAAAAGTGTCAGATTTTCAAGTGGAAGATGAGGAGGACTCAGGCTGCATTTGGCAACCTGGGATCCTGGGGTCTGGGAGAAGCCTAAGAACACAACCCCCTGGGGTTCCATAGGCCACAGAACTGGAGGGTCAAGCAGATGTTACCTAATCTTAGGGACCAGGAAGCCTCCAGCCAACCACTCAACCCTGAAACTGAAAAGTGAGGGGAAAAATTGAAAATGTGGTTTGGCTCTATAGATGCAGTACTAATTACAACCATTGTGCAAACTGCTTTCCAAGAATGCTAATTGCATACCATGCGGTGTAATGACAATTCCACATTGCATGGGCTACACATCACATTAGCTGAGTTTTTATGCACCTCCGTGTGGGCCACTCTTCCTGAGGCCTTGCTTAGTGGCCTGGATGAGAGTTAACACAGGGGCTTCATTCACAATTTAAAAAAGGGGGTCAGGGGGCAAAATACTATACAGATGGGTAACTCTCTCCTTTAAAGGAAGGATTACCTTGTACTGACACAAATATCAGTATATTGTCTAGTCTTTGGGGCTTGGCAAAAAAATCGAATGTGAGCTCTAACACTTTACATCTATTTACTCTTTTTTTTAATTTAGGAGACCTATGAAGTGTCCCTCACCAAAGCAACTGGATCCCGGCGCACCTCGAAACAGAACCTGAATAATCATTCCTAGTTAATGCCATTAACTCATCCCAAGTCCATGATTTAGAGAAGAGAATAAAATAGGGAACCAGGGTACAGTTAATAAAGATGAATGAGAAAACTCTTCATTTGTTCCCCCTAAAGAACAAGCTTGGAGGTAAAGGAGACCAGCTCACACACTCGAGGTGGCTACTTCGGAGAAGGTGGAGCCACTGGTCTTCACACTCCTACTAATGGCCCACTGTGGAAACTGGGTTGGGTGAGGGACCACAGATGCTTAAACTGAGCCCAGGCAAAAGAAGAGAGAAGAAAAGAGGAGTACAAATATCAAAGTAATCTTACTTCTGCAAGTCTTCTGGTCCAAGTTGAGAATATACCCTTGTTTGCACTTGCAGATGTAGGAGCCAGGGGTGTTGATGCAGAAGTGGGCACAGTTGTGCCCCAGGGTGCTGCACATGTGTGCCGCTGAAAGGGAAGACACAGGAAGGTCAGTGAATGGCGAGGCCTTCTCTAACTTCATTCCACCCCGCAGACATTGATTCAGAGCCTACTCTGTGAGGAAGAGGGCAGTACCCAAAGAGAACCAAGCTGCAGTCCTCCCCTCAAGGGGGTTCACAGTCTCAGGGAGATAAGATGGGTCCAGACAAATGCCATCGGCAACATGTGGGTACAGAGCCATGTAAGGTCAAGGGGAAGTGGTGTTAGGCTGAACCATATCAAAGTGCTGACACCCAATTATTTTTGATCTACAGAAATAGAAATTTCCAACTCAACTTAGTAATACCTATTTGGTGGGCAAGGGGATCAGAATAGTCTGCTGACGTGATAGGAGACTTTGGCTGAATTGTGGATTTTCAGTAACAATGGGGTTGCAAGAAAAGATATTTCATAGGGGTTTGGGGGGTGAAAGAAAAGATATTAGATAAACAAAGATCTGTTAAAGAACCAACAGTTTCTCAGGATCATAAATTTCAAGAATAATGTGATTTTTTTATTTTTATTTTTTTTTTTTGCAGTTTTGGCCGGGGCCAGGCTTGAACCCACCACCCCGGGTATATGGGGCTGGCGCCCTACTCCTTGAGCCACAGGCCCCTCCTGCAATGTGATTTTTTTAATATGCAGAAGTATGCAAAAAATTTTGGCATAAAAATGCATTCGTATGTTTCATGTTTCCATGATCTTTGTCTCAATTTGAAATGTTTCTGCATTTCATTTCTGAAGTACCCCAGCTTTCAGATACATTGGTTCTTGCATAAGTCTGTATGAAGCTCATAAAATTCTCATTGTTTTCCATCTTAATTTATGACCTTATTCAATGTAATGTAACCTGACCATATTTAAAATTAATAAGCATCAGTATAAACAGAACAAGCTATGCAAGTGTTCTCAAAAACAGAAAGATGTCTATATGTAGAAATATATTATTATGGGGCGGCGCCTGTGGCTCAGTGAGTAGGGCGCCGGCCCTATATGCCGAGGGTGGTGGGTTCAAACCCAGCCCCGGCCAAACTGCAACAAAAAAATAGCCGGGCATTGTGGCGGGCACCTGTAGTCCCAGCTGCTCGGGAGGCTGAGGCAAGAGAATCGCTTAAGCCCAAGAGTTAGAGGTTGCTGTGAGCCGTGTGACGCCACGGCACTCTACCCGAGGGCGGTACAGTGAGACTCTGTCTCTACAAAAAAAAAAAAAAAAGAAATATATTATTATGAAGCTAAAAGAAAAGGGGCTTTCAAAATCTGAGAACAATTCCATTAATCCAAGGCTTAGAAAAACTCAGCTACTAATGAAATCCATCGTAAGTCTTCTTATGTCAACATAAGATATGGTGGATAAATCATGAACTAGGGGAGTCAAACTGTTTTATTTCATAACAATACATTTTAGGATGTATTATTCTGAATTTATGGTTGTGTTTTCCTTTTTTACTTTGTTGCCCTTGGTAGAGTGATGTGGTGTCATAGCTCACAGCAACCTCCAGCTCTTGCGCTTAGGTGATTCTCTTGCCTTAGCCTCCCAAGTAGCTGGGACTACAGGCACCTGCCACAATGCCTAGCTATTTTTTTGTTGCAGTTTGGCCAGGGCTGGGTTCAAACCCACCACCCTCGGTATATGGGGCTGGCGCCCTACTCACTGAGCCACAGGCGCTGCCCATGATTGTGTTTTAGTTCTCATTAGGATGCATATAACACTAAGAAAGTTTGCAGATTAGATCCAATCAGTCAGCTGGGCACAGTGGCCCACACCTGTAATCCTAGCTGGGATCCTAGCTGGGAGGCTGAGGCTGGAGGACCCCTTGAGCTCAGGACTTCAAGACCAGCCTGAACAAAAGCAAGACCCTCTCTCTACTAAAAAGAGAAAAACTAGCTGGAGATGGTACCTATAGTTCCAGCTACTCAGGAGACTGAGGCCAGAGGATCGCTTGAGCCCAAGAGTTTGAGGTAGCTGTGAACTATGATGACACAATAGCACTCTAACCCAGGGTGATAGAGTGAGACTCTGTCTCAAAGAAATAAAATTTAAAAAAAAAATCCAATCAGTCATTTTTACTTCAGGGTGACATAAACATCTTTGGGGGTGGGGGACAATTTTCTTAACCTCGTTATATAAGAAGGGGACAAAAATAGCATCCACCTCACAAGGGCCTTGTGAGGATTAAGTTAGTTAAGTTGGTAAAGTGCTGAGAACATCGCTCAGTACCCAGGGATTACTTGAGGAACCTATTAACCATTTTACAGCAAAAGAAAAGTATGATGGCATTTTGTTTTATTTTAATCCATCAATTCATCCTATATATATCTTCAACTTGGTTTTCACTCAACATTAATCACAGATTCTATCCATACTGATACACACACTATTTCAGGGAATCTAGAATGCACTCTAATTTTGGATATGTTAAAATGGGAAGACAGGTACAGTTCTCATCATTCACAGATTTGGTACTTGTGAATTTGCCTGCTCACTTAAGTTTATTTGTAACCCCAAGTCAATATTCACAACACTTTCCCATGGACATGCTCAGAGTAGCAAAAAATGTGTAGCCTGACACAGATGTTCCCAGCTGAGGTTGAACAAGGTGGCCCTCTGCCTTCTGGGTTCAGCTCTCACGCTGTAAACAAGAGTCCTTTTTGCAATCTACTTGCAATCTCTAGTGCCAAGGTCTTTCCATTTTTGTACTTTTTGTCAGGGATTTTGCTGCTTAAAATGGGGAAATGCTGCCTCGTGTTCCTAAGGGCAGGAAGGCTGTGACATGCCTCACAGGAAAAACGAGCTTCATTCAGGTGCATTGTTGGCTGAGACTTAGTTCAATGTTAATGAATCAAAAATACATATCAGCAAGATGTCTGTCAACAGAAACACACATAAAACAAGGATATGTATCCATCAGTTGAGAAAAATGTGACCAGAAGATTGATTTCCCTTAAGAGCAACGGTTCAGGATTCACTAATTCAGAGTTGCAGGGACTATTTATAGAACATAATTATCCCAAATAATGGCAATTGACCGTATCTTAGATTTGACTAAATACTTTAGATCTAGTTTATTCCTCCCAGTTGATTTATCTATTGGTCATTTGACTGTTCTTCATTTTACTTAACCATTTCCTCATTGGTCAATATTTGGGTGGATGCCAATGTTTCACTTTCACAATGCTGTGAGGAACATTCTTGAACATGCGCAATTGTTTCTCTAGAACTGGGTCTCAGTTGAAATAGACGTGTCCTCACGGCCTTCCAAAATGGCTCACATTGGTAATAACAAAAGTGACGAGTCCTATAGCCTCAAAACTTCAGCACTTAGTAAAATCAAACTTTAAGTTTTTGATAATCTTATGAGAAAAAAAATATCATCATCTCATTTGTAATTTGCATTTGCTTTGCATCCTGGAAGGCTCTCTTCTTCTCTTGCAGTGCAGAGGGACAAAGGGGCAGAGGGCATCCCTGAGAACTCACAGCATGTCACTATCTTCCTCCAGAATGAAGTAAGCCTAGAGTCTACGTGGCAGTTGCCCACCGGCAGGAGGCCCACGTGATGAGCCTGGTGCCCATATGCTCACTGAGACCCCGACAGACAAAAGAGGAAATCAGTAGATTTGGGCAGCAGGAACCATAGCAGGGAAGAGGACAGATGCTGGAAACAGGCCATCTCAAAGCTCATAGTTTGCAACATTTTTTTTTTTTTTTTTTTGAGACAGAGCCTCAAGCTGTCGCCCTGGGTAGAGTGCTGTAGCATCCCAGCTCACAGCAACCTCTAACTCCTTGGGCTTAAGCAATTCTCTTGCCTCAGCCTCCCAAGTAGCTGGGACTACAGGCACCCACCACAATGCCTGGCTCTTTTTTGGTTGTAGTTGTCATTGTTGTTTGGCAGGCCTGGGCCGGATTCGAACTTGCCAGCTCTGGTGTATGTGGCTGGTGCCTTAGCCTCTTGAGCTACAGGTGCCGAGCCAGTTTGCAACCTATTATGACCCTCCATGAATGACTTAATTTCTCTAAACTCCACTTTTCTTCTTCATCTGACAAATGAGGAAATTAAAAGAACCTCTGCATGGGTTTCGGAGTGACAGCTGTCACTAAGGTTTATTTTAGCCACACACCATAAAAGAAATCAGAGTTGGGAGACCATAGTCTGGAGTAATGGAATAACTTCAGGTCAGGGGCCAAAAGACCTGTGTTTAGTTCCCCCCACCTTGAACAAGTGAGGGAAGTGAGTTGGCTGGTTCTTTCAGGTCTATTTCTTTACCTGTAGGATAAAGCCTTGCATGGTCTCTAGAGACCCTCAGTACCTATGCAGCACACCCTTTTTCTAGACACTGTCCTTTCTTCTCACTTCAAATGCCTGGTGACTATGGGAGCTGCCATGAGAGGGTCTGCGGCAGCTCCACTCCTGGCCACTGTTGGTTGCTCCAGGGTTTGACAATCAGAGTCCTTTATTGGCATTTAGGAACTAGGCCTGAGTGAAGGGCACTCAAACCAACGGCAAGTGACCCTGGGGGCTCATAGGCCTCCTGCCCATGGACCTGAGAGGGAGCAAAGCAGAGGGGAGGAGAGAGGGGACGTCCCTCACTATTGCTGTCCTTATTGCCATGAGTAATACAACACAATCTCCTTCCCCCTTTTAAAGCTAGGTCAAGTTGAATTTCCGACTCTTTCAATTGGAAAGAATCCCTAACATCTTTACTAAAATAAAATAAAACTTTCCCATCTGTAGAACTCTAAGGACCAGCACTGAGTGACTCTGAGCATCTGGTCTCGGGGACCTTGCTCTCCCCAGTAATCTCATTTCTCAGAAGGCCTTCTGGGTTTACATTCAGCCAGGGGTTGCGTTCAGAGTAGGAAAAGCTGTTCAGAGTAGGAATAGTTTATCAACAGACTAAGTCATTAGAGGGGTTGGATTATGTGACTAGGAAATATGGACATAGATGTTTTTAGTGATTGTATGAATGTCTAAAGGCGTGATCGCCGTGGCAAGGGTGCCTGGAGGTCTTGGAAGGAACAATGACTGAGTAGGCAGACTCAGCACTGTGGAGTCAGCCTGGCCCCCCCACTTCACCACAGGGCCTCCCTCCAAGAGGTGCAATCAGCAGGGACTTTGCCCAAGTCAGTTGATGAAGGGTGTGTCCTAAGAACACTATTAGGGCCTTAAATTCTGCATGGCCAGGGTGGGGTGGAACTATTAGAGTAAGAAGTGCTTGGCTCCAGGACTGCAAATATCAAGAAATTAACCTCTGGGCAGCTGATAAAGCCGAGGATAATTAAAGCAGTCCTGTCCAGGTTACCATGATCACCAGAACTCTAGGGACGGTGTTTTCAGCCCCTGGATTCAGTGTTCTCTGTTACTGGGTACCAAAAGTGGTGGACCCCAGGATGTGGGCTTTGGCCATCTATAGACAAGACCTCAATTCACAGGGCATCTGGATTCCAAGTCTCTCTGGTTGTCTCAGTGGTGGCCTGAGAATCTAGCTTCAGGATTCCCTTTGCTGTGGCTGGTGCAGGAAGTCACTGCCCATGGGCATAAAGCCGCCACTGTATCCAGGTTCATGGCCACACAGTCAGAGAGAGCCACAGCCAGGACTCTCGCCCCAAGCAGTCCATCTGCAGAGCCTCATACCTTCAGTATGAAGGTACTGCCTTGATCACACCTGGAGCCTGCCTGTCTCCTCCAGTCTGCTGACACAGCATGGCTTTTCAGTTCTGCATGTGGAATTCCTGGGCTCATGTCTCAGCTCCACCACTTCAGCTGTATGACCTTAGACGAGCTACTTAACCTCTCTGGGTCTCAATTTCCTCTTCTATAGAATGGAAATTATAAGAACACCTATTTCATAGGTTTGTTATATGAATACAATGACTCAACATATGCTAATAGCTCAAAACAACACATGTATATGTTAATATCAATGTTAGCGTTATTTTATCACCTCCTCTTCAGTACTCTCCTAGAGCCCCTCAGCATGCCCTGGCATTCCTTGGCTCAACATCCCACAGTCCCAGGTGACTCTCTGAGGCCTCTGCAGTGCACACTTTGTATAGCAAATATCCCATAGCTGTGGAACGAGAACATCTTTCCACTGGCCTGACATGTGGGGGTAAGGGCCAAGGCTCTCAATCTCCAACTCTGATATCTGGAGTTACATAGCCTTTCTAAGCCTCAATTTCCACTTCTGTAAAATGGGACAATAGGGCCAGATGCAGTGTACACCTGTAGTCCTGGCTACTCAGGAGTCCGAGGTGGGAGGATTGCTTGAGCCCAGGAGTTTGAGGCCAGCCCGGGCAACAGAGTGAAAGATCCTGTCCAAAAAAAAAAAAAATTTAATAATAGTATCTGCCTCAAAAGCCAGGTTTAAGTATTAAATTAAATAGAATAATGGATAAAAAGTACCAAGAAAGGACAAGATTTACTATTATCAGGGCATAGCTCTCAATAAATGTTTAAGGAATGAATGAGACTTCCGAAACCTCAGAGAAGTCATCTGCAGCTTGGAAGATGCTCATCACTGTTGTCTGGTCAATTGAGTGCAGGTCCAAACCGAAGCCACTTGCCTCGCCCGTTGGTCCTCAGTGTATCTGACGGTAGCAACACACAACACAGTGCACACTGAATAGGACTCCACAGTTTGTAACTCCCGTTCACACATCTCTCTGCACGTAAAACCCCCATTTTATAGATGGGACAACTGAGGCTTAGAAAGGATATGTAACTCCAGATATGCAACCCCCTCAGCCTTGTGCAGCAGGCGTCTGTGCCTCCTCCCCCTACATAGGCTCCCTTCAGAGTTTCACCTATTTTGGGGGGATGCCAGCCACAAAGCAGGATTCCCTACAAGGCTGGACTGCAGGGCTTGCCATCAGAAAAGGTTTACCTGAAAGGAGGGATTTATAATTCCTGACATGCAGAGGCATGAAATGAGCAAGAGATTTTGAATCAGAAACAACTCCTGGCTGTATGTTTGTAGAAGATTCACTTAACCGGTGAACAGACCTATGAAATTGAGCAGTCTGACTCCCCTGCTTTTCCTGAGGATCAAATGCAAAAGTGTAAGGGAAAGTGCTTTATAAATGTTAGTTCCTGCGGTCTTGACTGTGCAGTTGGTAAAGAGGCCCTGGGGCCTCTTCAGCCTTTCAAGACAGTAGATGAGTCTGTGCAGCAGAGCCAGGTGGTCCAGGGAGAGACAGCAGCAGCTCCTACAGGGTGGATGGGGACGCCCGGGGGGGAATCATTTTGCAGGCCATAGGAACCAGTGAAATAATACCAGTGTTTTCTTAGAGCTTCCAGATTACAACAGATAATGGAGGAGAAAAAAAAATCACAAACTGCCAGGCTGGGCATAGTGGGCCACATCTGTAATCCTAGCATTCTAGAAGGCCAAGGTGGTAGGATCCCTTGAGCTCAGGAGTTCAAGACCAGGCTGAACAAGAGCCAGACCCATCTATACTAAAAACAGAAAAATTAGCCAGATGTTGTGGTGGATGCCAGTAGTCCCAGCTACTCAGGAGGCTGAAGCAGGAGGATTGCTTGAACCTAGGAGTTTGAGGTTGCTATAAGGTAGGTTGATGGCACAGCACTCTAGCCTGAGCAACAGAGTGAAACTCTGTCTCAAAAAAAAAAAAAAAATCCAAACTGCCTTTTAATTTTGCTACCTTGCCATAAAGCACACAGAGAAGGGTCTTGCATGGACAAGTCCACGTTCAGCTGCGTGGGTTCAGTCCTGTTGCATTGCTCTCACAGCTTTATTATCTTTTTCCATTGACTGATAAACTCCTCCATTAAAATTTCCCAGCACAAATGAATAAACTGTCAAAACTGTTACAGAACCAATTTCTCTTTTAATATTTCCAGGAAAGGGAGAATATAAATTCTGCAGAAGTCATTTAAAGTCATAAACCTTAAAAATGTTTGCAGTGTGTTCTACTCACTGAAGTTTCCCAGTTGACTTAAGCCACAGCACACCACAACACAGCCCCTCCACAGTGCCAGGGAAAGGGCACTGCTGAACATTGTCCAAGGGACATCGCAAAGAAAAAAGTTATTTTTCCTTCACGGCTTGATTTTTTAAAAATAAATCTTTTGACTGTGGAGTTAGGAATGATCAGTCTCTGCTTTTGGAGGTTAGTTCTCAGCAGGGGATTTTGTTTGACACATCAAAACCACACTGTTCTTCTTCCTCCCTGAGGTCTAGATTGTGGAGATCTAGGTTTTGTCACATTCTGAGAACTGGTCACCAGAGCCCCTGGGTGGCAGGTTCCCCCTCCTGCAGAACTGGTTCTTAGGCCCATCCTCCACTCACACACCAGGGAAGACTGGTCATTTCAAAACAGATGTTTCCTTTTATTTCTCCATCACAGATTTATGGTCGCTGGAGAGGGTCCACTGAGGGTGGACAAGGCAGGATGGGACACTGTCCATCAGGCCAGGATGCACATTTCCTGGGTTGGCACCCTGGGGGCCTGCCCTCCTGGAGGAGGGGACAAGAAGGCAGCTGTGAGAGGGAGGAAAATGGGGAGAAAAGAGAAAAGCAAGCTGCCCTGATGAGAAAAGTCAGGGCAGAAAATGAGGGGTGGGGATGAGGTGCCCAGGAAGAGTGTGGGAAGGAAAGGAGAGGGAAGCCTCATGGAGAAAGGGGTTAGAAAGTGAGAGAGGGAAGAGAACGCTTACAAAGAACACAGTTCAAGGACTTGGGGAGGCACCTTCCTGCTGAAGTTGGTGGGTGGCAGGGAGGCCTGCAAGTCCAACAGGTGGGAAGCTGCCAGGACCACAGCCTGGTCCTCCCTATACACTGGGCTTCTTTGTCAGTTGAGAAAATATCCACTGCTAGCACCACCATGGGGCAAAAACGCCTTGAAATTCCACACCACCCAAGCAGAAGTTATTGGTACTAATGCCCTCCCATCCCCGGCCCTCCTCCAACTCACAAATTTCCAACTTAGGAAATTCTAGGGCAGCTCAGAGTGCTGGAGGGAAACTGTCTATCCAACCTTACTGCTTCCACGGTTTGGGCTTACATGCCCCCTCCCCAGGGCAAATGTCCCAACCACCCTGGCCTAGGCTGGGTCCTGGGATTGTCCCTCTATCATGCCCTGAATTCTTCCTCCATTACACTGTCACACCTGTAGTTACTCATTTATTTGTGTAATTAGATTCTTAATATCTGTCTCCTTGGCCAAAGTGTGAGCCCCAAGAGCACTCTGTGTCTATGTTGGCCTTTGCTAAACACCCACTGGCAGCACAGAACATGGGACATGGTAGCACAGAAAGAGCACTTAAGATGAATGAATGAACCCAGTGACTCCCCTAGAAGAGCCACAGAGGGACGGGACTTACTGCACAGCTTGTTCTGGAACACGGAAGTCAGCGTCTCGATCTGGCTGAAGTTGGCCACCAGGAAGACATGGTCCTCGTGGGGCTCACTCCCAATGGCCTTCAGTGTGTTGAAGTCCACCTGGCCCACGCCAATGGCAAAGATTAGGATGCCTGTGTTCCGTGCCTTTGCAGCCACCTCGGCCACTGAGTCCTGTGGCCTCCCATCTGTCACAATCATTATGACCCGTGGCACATTCTCCCTCAGGGGTCGGGCCCCCTCTGCTTCTGAGAATGCGATGTTCAGGGCATACTGGATGGCCAGACCCGTCATGGTGCCTGTGGACAGATGCCGCATCCTCTTGACAGCACGCTCCACCTCGGACTTCCTCTTGAAGGTCTTGAGGGAGAACTCATTCTTGACAGTGCTGCCATATTGGAGCAGGCCCACCCGGGTGACGTCAGGACCAATGTCCAAGAATTGCAAGATGTCCATGATGAACTCCTTGACCTTTGCATAGTCGTGGGTGTTGACGCTGCGGGAGCTATCGATGATGAAGACCAGGTCTGCCTGCTTATTCTCACAGGTGCTCTCTGGGGAAAGAGGAGAGGCCAAACACATTAGAACAGAGTTAAGGATCCAGCACAGATGGGCTGTTATTGGAAATCCTGGGGCTGAGGCTTCACCAGTTTTCCTCCTCACTCAGGAAAATTATCAGGGTGCATGGCTGGAAGGTTGTGACTAATGGGCACAAACGGGATTCCTTTTTGCAAGATAAATAAACAGATTCATTTCTAGAAAGTCACCAATGCAGTTTTCAGATGGGCAAACACCTGACCAAGGTCAAAATTATTTTATGATTTACCACATGTAACTTTGCACTGAAGAGAATATAAAAGAAGCTTAGAACAGGGTTCAATGCCAAAGAGCTTATGGTCTACCTGGGGAGACTTAACTAATGGAAAGATGAAAGAATATCCAGTAAGAAACCGTGGAGTTCTGACAAGAGACGTTAAGGGGATAGAGATATTAGTGGGCTGAGGTCAAAGGGATGACCATGAGCTGGCCTTATGTGTTTGGACTGGAGGGAAAGAAGACATGAAGGAAACCCCAAGATGGAATGAATGAGGCGGGTAACAGGATCACGGAGGAGACCTCAAAGCAGGGGGAATATTAGGAGTTCCAAGCAGGAATTAGTTGGAGGGATGGCCTGAAGCCAGTTATAAAAGACTTTTCCATTCAGGCTGAGGAATCCGTCGGATGCCTCTGGTGATGGGGGATCTTAGCAGCATGTTGCATAACTTAGCTATATAATAAAAAGCCAGTTGGGTCTGGCAGTGGTTTCCAAGGTGGATGACCCCACACAGCTGTTGCACTAATCCAGTTGAGAGGAGGGCGCAGATCTTGTTCAGCAGTGGAAATGAAGAAAAAGGGATTTTTTTTGAGACAGAGTCTCACTGTGTTTTCCCTGGGTAGAGTGCCATGGCATCATAGTTCACAGCAATCTCAAACTCCTAGGCTCAAGTGATCCTCCTGCCTAGCCTCCCAAGTAGCTGGGACTACAGGCACCTACCACACACTAAGCTAGTTTTTCTATTTTTGGTAGACTTAAACTCCTGACCTCAAGCAATCTACCCACCTTGGCCTCCCAGAGGCTAGGATTACAGGCATGAACCACCATGCCCGGCCTAGAAAAAGGATTTGATCAAGACATAGTTCAGCAAATGACAGTTAAACTGGATAAAGGAAAATGTTAAGTCTCTCTCTAACCCCGTCACTACCATACTTATACCTTAAGCATCTAAGTGAGAAGGCTGTAAGAGGTTTGAGTCTGTAGATGACACTCATCCTCCATGTTTCTGGGATGAAGATGATATTCGATGAGAAGAGAGGCCTCTTGCCTCTTGCCTCTGCCTCAGGGACTGGAAGCTGGGTATTCCTAGTAGAGTTTCTCACACAATCTGAGCTACTGCCTGTAGCCAGGGTGAGTCCCTCCTCCCTCCTTCTCTTCCCCCTTCCTGGACTTTGCAGCTAAATCAGGATTTGAAAGGGATTAGAAAAGGGATCCCAAGTGTTTGCCCTAAATCCCAATTGCCACAGCTGCAAGATGGACAGAGAAAGCCAAAAATGAAACAGTGAAGCCAGTCACCGAGATGAGAAGTGGGACAGGCCTGTGAAGTCATCCTGTCCAGGCGGCCTTGCCAGGCTGTGACTCATCCCCGCCTGAACACCCACCCCATCACTGCGGACTCACAGCCTGGTGATGTTAGGAGAGGAGGCACCCCCAAAGCCAGGAGCCTGGCAGGGAAACCAAACTTCTGTCCCACCCATGTATAAGAGTGGGGCTGGGTGAATCTGAGGAGAGTTTCTCAAGACAGAGGGTCCAGAAACCACCTTTGAGCAATAAGAGTTATATGAAACCTAACATTTATAGGATGCGCTAAAATCTTTCTTCCGGAGCCCTTTGTCACTATGGTCTCATTTGATTTTCAAAACAAGTTTTGAGAAAACGGCTAAGATTATATACCCTTTGGGTAGATGGGAAAATGAAAGCACTGAGAATATGAAATTTTTCATAATTAAAAAAAAAACAAATTTAGATGCCAATATCCACCTCACAGGGTAAAAAGCCTGCGTACAGGGACCCCCACACGTGGTGGCTGTACGCACTGGCCGTCCTCTGCCCTCCCCGACTCCGGCCCCCTGCCTCAGTCCTCCCTTGTGTCCAGCCCTAGGCCAGTGGGGGCAGGGCTGCAACTATGGTTGTGTGGCTGGCACTGCCCACAGGCAGCAGCCCAAGGAAGCAAGTGGAACTGCAACCCAGCCGTGTGCTGAGTCCCAGGGGCCGAGTCCACACTAAGAAGCACCTGGAAGGGGTGTATTTCTAATTTTCACAAAGGTGCCTATGACAGCACACACAGTGAGAGTTAGATGGAGTCAGTCAGGTGAGGGCCGACATGACCCTGCTCATGTCGGGTTAGGTCGGGTTAGGTCCTAAGTGACCTTTACCTCGTGTCTCCCATTCTTGTTTTGTAAACTCAGCTTTACCCTAAAAGTGTATGCATGTTGAGTATAGGGCAATTGATTTGGAGATTAACTTTTGAATTTAAAATGTTGTTCTGGGTCATGGGTTCTATCAAGTATTACTTATTATGGGTCATAGGTTAGGGCAATTACTATTGCATAAGATAAGGGTTAGTACAGTTCTTGCTTTTAACTTTAATGTATGAAACTGTGATTTTGGACATGGAAGAACAGGACAGTCTTGAAGAGGCTACTCTCACTGTTCTCCAGAATTGCTGGCCTTCTGACAAATAAAATTTGTTGGACCTATCCCTGTCTCTGGGTATTGGCTGACAATGACAGGCGGGTGGAACCTCTTCATCTGGTAACACCTATCTATGGTTTAGTACATAGCCCTGGGTTGTCACAGTGAATGACAGATCTGCAGTTCCCAGGAAGGAGGACAAGAGTAGACATTCCTAGGACCCAAGCAGGCTTCTCTGGAGGAGTTTCACCTGCCCCATTCTTCATGTTTGAATCTACTACAGGGAGGATGAAACTCAATGATTTCTTTTTTTTTTTTTTTTTTGAGACAGAGTCTCACTATGTTGCCCTTCGTAGAGTGCAATGGTGTCACAGCTCACAGCAACCTCCAACTCTCCGGCTTAAGCGATTCTCCTGCCTCAGCCTCCCAAGTAGCTGGGACTACAGGCGCCCACCACAACGCCTGGCTCTTTTTTGGTTGTAGTTGTCATTGTTGTTTGGCAGGCCTGGGCTGGATTCGAACCTGCCAGCTCTGGTGTATGTGGCTGGTGCCTTAGCCTCTTGAGCTACAGGTGCCGAGCCAGTTTGCAACCTATTATGACCTTCCATGAATGACTTAATTTCTGGCCTGGGCCAGGTTTGAAACCACCACCCTTGGTGCATGTGGCTGTCACAGTAACCACTGTGCTACAGGCGCTGAACCGAAACTCAATGAAACTCTCTCAGTTAGGAGAACAAGGACTAGGCTTAAACACTGCCATGGAAAAGGATATTAATTAAAGCACCTTTGGAGGGAGGGAAGTACCCACAGAGCTGGCCCCTGAGAGCTCTCTGCCTTTGGAGATCTTTTTTTTTTTTTTTTTGTAGAGACAGAGTCTCACTTTATGGCCCTCGATAGAGTGCCGTGGCCTCACACAGCTCACAGCAACCTCCAACTCCTGGGCTTAAGTGATTCTCCCGCCTCAGCCTCCCGAGTAGCTGGGATCACAGGCGCCCGCCACAATGCCCGGCTATTTTTTGGTTGCAGTTTGGCCAGGGCCGGGTTTGAACCCGTCACCCTTGGTATATGGGGCCAGCGCCTCGCCGACTGAGCCACAGGCGCCGCCCTGCCTTTGGAGATCTTTGGAAGCAGGAAGTCCTCCTTGAACTGAATTTTTATTGTGGGTCTCTCTTAGTCATGGTGTCAATTTAAAGGGAAGCCTGTAAGTTCTATGGGGAATTATGCACTAAACTGGATTAGTTCCTGTCAAAACAAATGGATAATTTCCACAATGCCTGGACATTTACAAAAAGACCACAAAGGTTCGAAATGTTGTTGGAGATTCCAAGTGAGCTGTGATTCTGAGTTGAAAACACCAAGTCCTGGCACCCCAAATGACTGAATGTTCTTTAAGATGTTTCCTCAGCCCTCTTGGAGGCTCAGAACCACAGTCGCATAGCTTGTCCCTGGAAGGGCTACTTCCATGGTTCTCAAACTTGAATGTACATCCCAATTCCCTGGAGGACTTGATAAAAACTAAGAGCAGGCTGGGTGTGGTGGCTCATGCCTGTAATCCTAGCATTCTGGGAGACCACGGCAGGTGAATTGCTTGAGGTCAGGAGTTCGAGACCAGCCTGAGAAAAAACAAGACCCTATCTCTAAAAATAGCCAGGCAGCCAGGCCTTGTGATGGGTGCCTGTAGTCCCAGCTACTTGGGAGGCTGAGACAAGAGGATCCCTTGAGCCCAAGACTTCGAGGTTGCTGTGAGCTATGATGCCACCACACTCTACTCAGGGCAACTGAGTGAGACTCTTTCAAAAAACAAACAAAAAAACTAAGGTTAGTGGACCACACACTCCAGAGTGTCTGATTCAGTAGGTTTGCATTTCTAACAAGTTCCCCAGTGAAGTCAATGCTACTGGTCCAGGGACCACATTCCAAGAACCATTAGTCACGGAAATAGAAAGATCTCTGGAGAAGGAGATCTGGGAAGTCTTGACCTGACTATCTCACAGTGAATTTCCCAGGCTGAGAAATTAGTCTCATTCATCTTTGCAGCCATGCAGTTGAAAACACAGTTGAGTCTTCAGTCAATGTTTGTGGAAGTAAAAGGAATTCTGGTGGAAGAAACAAGTCTTCAGATAGAAGAGATTGAGTCAGAGCAGATAGTTCAAGAAGATAATGACAAACATAAAGTTGAAAAGTTCCAGAGTAGGTAAGGTCCTGCTAATAGAGTCATAGCTTCTAGGTCCCATATTTTTGCCATTTTAGAAGGGAACACAACTATGTTTGAACTTTTGATTCCTGGAAGCATAGACTAATAAAATGTTAGAGCTGGAGGGGCCCAAATAGAGTCCAACCACTCACTTTACAGAAAAAAATCAGAGGCTCAGAGAAAGGCCTCGTGGCTCCTCATGGTCAGACCTAGGACTACACTGATGCCTTTTCCACCATCTCATGGCAGGCACCCTTAAGAAATTCTCAGTACAGCTGGCATTGCAATATGAGCTTCACAAATACTTGGGAATGCTCTAAAATATTTGCTGTGAAGAGCCTTGCAGCTTCTCCACATGGAGATTGAGACATGTTTCCAGAGATGATTGAGAGATGTGTGTTCCTCTTATGCCAAACTTCACTTCTAAGGAAGGACATCCCTGTCTCCTTGGCCTGGAAGAAGAACATGCGATGACTTCCCTTCTCGCCTTTCATGACAGGACTCTCAGCAGTAGTTGGAAGAGAGTTGGACCCATAATAAAATGTCATCCCTCTAACCATAAAGTGATGATCTGGACACTGTCAACAGCACTTCCAGTACTATCAGCTTGACTCCAGAGTCCATGTATCGGGCACACGACTGCCTCTCCCCTTCCAGAGAAGGGGAGCTGAGCCAGGACAAGTTTAGGCAACACTCCTGCTCTAGCAGAATGACAGCATGCAACCCCAGGACTCTTTCCTCCCCTCAGCCTTACAGGCTTGTTGCTAATCAGCCTCTTCTGTCCTGGCTAATTTCAATCATGCTGTAATGATACAGTAAACAATCACCTTCCTGGAGAGGTCACAACAAATTTGGAGAAGGAAGGGATATGAATCCCCAGGATAAGAGTAAAATAATTTCATCTGGAGACCACGGGGGCTCTGAAATTCTAAGTAAAACAGTACTAGAGTCCTGGGATCCCAGGCCAGTCCAGCCTCTGCCACAATCTGTCCGAATAGACCTGTGCCTCTCCTTAACCTCTCTGACGTTTAGGCTCTTCCTCTGTAAAACGCAGGTAATAATACCTTAAAGGACAGTTGTGAGACACAAAAGAGAACATAATCATAATTTATAGCTAATATTTATTGAGCACTAAGTGAGCACCAATGTGTTACTTATTTTTTTCATACACCTTAAATGGTGACTGTGAAAAGGATTTTGTCCTTTTAGATGTGCCGTTTCCAGAATACGCAAGATGCACTAAGGCTGCACTGGCTCTCTGGGGTCAGCTCTTCCCTTGCCTGGAATCAGATCCTGAGAGCTATGGCCCAAACTTGCCTGCCTCCTGCCACCTGCTTCTCTCTTGCTAAATGCCTATTTGTATTTCTTTAAAAAAAGAAAGAAAAAACTTAATAAAATGATGAAAACAGATGCTTGCCTCCCTGAATAGCAGCAACCCAGTAAATCGAGCTGGGAGGCATTTACATCCTCACTTACTCGACAAGTGATCACAAAGAGCTCCGTATGAGCAGGGTCCCGGGATAGGGCAGGGTGGGACAGACAAGATGGAAAGACAGAGGTACGTTTCTTTGAGAGACCGTGGGGAAGAGGAGGAATACAGTCCAGACAAGGGGCAAATGCCCAGGGAAATGAATTTTAGAAACTGATGCTTCATGTCAATTTCCAGCAAAGCTCCCACAAGCAGCTGGTTTGTGGGCACTTAACAAGAGAGCCATGAAAAATTTAATGATATAAGTGGAAAAATGAAACTGTAACAGTTTTTAGGACAGTGGAAGAGTGAACAGATTAGGGAGCTACAGTATGATTTCCAGGCAGCATCAAAGGCCTATTTGGAGCTGGGGATCAGGAAATCCTTGAGATCCGTGAGACTAATCCATGTGGTTGTGTGTTTTGCTGCAGTCACGTTCAGTTGCACGGGTGTGTGGGGAAGCAGGCAGACAGAAGTGGGCTTTAACCAGGGTTACGTCATAGCCAAGTGAAAGCAATGATTCGGGAGAGGGGCAAAGGTCACGGGCAGAGTGACTAGAGTGATTCCCCATGGAATTAGAGCTGGGGAAGTAAGGACTAGAGGAACGGAGGGGATGAAGGACAGTTAAAAGATAGCAGGACCAATGGGTAGAAAGTCCAGATAAGGTCATAGAACAGTTGGAGCTGGAATGTTAGAAGGGGTGAGCTGGGAAGACAGGAGGTTTAAATTGAGATTATGGAGGGATTACAGTTGCCATAATCGCAGGGTCAAGATCAGAGCAGTGAGTGCCTAAGATATGGTGGAGGACAAGACTAGTACAGAAAAGAAAGCCAGAGCTATTAAAGGATGATTCACACGGACACTGACATCACCAAGAGCTATGACGAGAGCGATGCCCCAGAGCAGCAGTAAGCCAGGAGCTAAAACTGTTCTAGGACCGAGGATATTTTTAACTATCAAAGGGGAACCCTGAACATTATGAAACATGTTTTAAAACACAATTAACATTTCAGAAAGGGAAAGAGAAAAAACTAGATTACCAAGAGTTTAAAGGGACACTGAGGGAAAAAAAATTAAAGGTGTTTTATGTTAACAGAAAGAGAGGACCATGATCGTCATGAGCCACTAGGAGTTTAAGAGATTAAAAAACACACACACAAAATTTATCTTTTATTCCTAGATGGCACAGATTAGGAGGATCCAGGGAAAACTAGAGCTGGGTTCTAGATAGGCAGAAATGTAGATCCCACGTATGTAGAACAATCAGGTAGACCAGTTAGGTAGAGCTGGTCATTCAACAAACTCTGTGAATGCCTGTAGTGGTCAGGCTTTGCACACACAACAAAGGAAAGGTTCCCAGTGAAAGGCAATCATACAGACAAATAATAATAAGGTACAGTGAAGTAGGCAGAGGAGAAAGACAGTCTGCTGTTGTTGATGGACACACCAAGCCTGGCTGAAGGAGGTCACTGGAGACATGCGCAGAGAAGTTGTAGAAATGAGAGGGAGAATTGCTGACTATCTCTCTGGGACAAGCTTAGCCATGCCCCTTTTTTCAGTCCCTGGCAGACATTCTTAATCAATTCCAGCCTTCTCCCCTCAGCCTGGACCCAGTAGTGTTGGAATCCGGGATCCTTTCACGCGGCATTCCAGGTACCTGCAGACAATTCCCCAAAGCTGACGCTGGAAATAGAATCATCTGGCCAATCTGGCTTTAGAATCTGGTGCTCCACAACAAAAGCTGAAGGACTCAATTTCACCCATGTCTAAGAACTTCAATAAGGGAAAATTAGCTAATCATACCTGGCAGACACTGAGAAATGAGAAGGGCAGGTGGACAGGGCTGGCCATGTCAACAGTCAGCACGTGGGCTTGCACATGGAGCCGCCTGTAATATAGGAGGGCCCCACCTGGGTATGGGGTCAGAGCCAAAGAGACAGACAGGCAGTAAGGAATACTCTCCCCAACTGTGACAGAGGCGTGGATCCTCCACCAGAGGAAGACGGACTGACAGGAAAGGGAACCTCCCACCTCTGTGCTCAGTGAGCCTGTGCCCACACACGCCCAGGTGTGGCCCCTGCTGCTCTCGCAGGGGCCTCCAGACTGTGACTAGTCTCAGCGTTTATGGACGACCTGAAGCATATTTAGAGGTAGTTTGGACTCTCTTTGCTCTTGGCCCCCAGTACAACTTAACCTGTAATTCCCCAGTGTTTAGTGTACTCCAAGGCCGCTGTGTCCTTGCCCAGGCCTGGAAAGCCCATCATCGATTCTTCCCTCTCCAATTCCCATATTAGTCAGTCACCAGCTGCTGCATTACATCAGGCCAGACACTATACAGCGCACTTGATGAGCTGGGGCTTCCTTTGAATCAGTCACTCTCTAGTCACATCTTCCAAAAGAACCAGTGGAGACCACCCTAACAACTTGACTATATTATTAGGGAGACACCCATGACTACTTAAGGGGTCTGGGACCTATCCTGGACTAATTAGAAAATCATTTACCATCTAGTAACATTTTCCAAACATTTTTGCAAATTCTGGAGGCACTTGTGGTTCTCTCCACACCACTACATATGATGCTGGGAGGAATCTCTAATAAGCCAAGTAACAGTAAGGAACAGAAAGGATTTCTGAGGGCTAAAATAATGAGTTGAAGCTAACAAGAGGAAATGTAAATAGTATACAAGTCAAGCTGGGCACAGTGGCTCATGCTTGTAATCCTAGCACTCTGGGAGGCCAAGGTAGGTGGATTGCTTGAGCTAGGAGTTCAAGACCAGCCTGAGCCAGAATAAGACCTTGTCTCTACTCAAAATAAAAAAAAACTAGCTGGTGGTGCCTGTAGCTCAAGTAGGTATGGGGCCAGCCACATATACCAAGGCTGGTCATTCGAACTCAGCCCGGGCCTCCTAAACAACGACAACTGCAACAAAAAAATAGCCAGGCGTTGTGACGGGGACTTAGGAGGCTGAGACAAGAGAATCACTTAAGCCCAAGAGTTTGAGGTTGCTGTGAGCTGTGACTCCATGGTACTCTACCAAGGGTGACATAATGAGACTCTGTCTCAAACAAACAAACAAGCAAATAAAAACTAGCTGGGCATTGTGGCAGGCACTTGCAGTCCCAGCTACTCGGAAGGCTGAGGCAAGAGCATCTTTTGAGCCCAAGAGTGTGAGGTTGTTGTGAGCTATGATGATGCCACGGCACTCTACACAGGGCAACAGAGTGAGACTCGGTCTCAAAAAAAAAAATTAAAAAGAGAGAGAGAGGGAGGGAAGGAGAAAGGAATAAAGGAAAGGAGGAAGGGAGGGAGGAAAAGAAAGAGAAAGAAAGGTCAAGCCTGCATGTAGCATTCCAAATGAACTGTATAAACCACAGGAAGGCAGACGTCCGGAGTGACAGCTGGTCACATGATAAAATCTGGAGCCAGGATGGCAAATTCAAGCCTTGCATGTTGCTCCCTCGCCCCTGGTACCTGCAACAAACACCCCACACACACACACACCAACTGGAGGGGGCTTATGGAAAGAAACCAACATGGCACCCAGATGACGCTTCGCAATCACTCCTGCTCCACTCCTCCTCATCTATGCCCCAGTCATCTCATCAGTGACTTTTCTGACCAGGGGGAGAGACTCTTCCAAAAAAACAGATTTTTGTCTTCCTCTCTTTGCATCAGAACTTTCCTAGGAACGAATGTTTGGGGGAGTTTCATTGATCTGAGTCACAACAGCTGGAACTGGCAGCTTTAAGTTCCCAGTACAAATGGGCCTCAGGGAGCTTTTCCATCAAAGCAATTTCTTCAGAAGCTACCATCCTAAGGGTCACTAACAGCAAAGTTACTGACATCAAGGAGAGAATGAACTCATGAACTCACACTCAATGCACCCAACTGCCTGTCTGTAGTTGCCTGCTCACCATCCTCTCTGTGAGGGATGCCCTCCAGTGCCTCTTCAGCTGAAGACTCAGCCCTGTGGTCAGCTATTTTGAAAACCTTTTCTTGATGGGCTCCCCTCCACGGGCCTAAATGGCCTTCCTCTGAGCTCCTGGTACCCTGTCTACCTCTATCTGAGCACTTCCCTGCCAGCATCTCACACATGGAGCAACCTGGCCACAAGCAGCATCTTCAGTAAGTCCCCAGTAGCCAGCATTGCACCAGGCCCTTAGATGCCCTGTCGTCCTTGCTCCTTCCCTCTGGTGTGCACATGTGGGTCGGGGTGGGGGGGAAGGCGGGGAGAAAGGCTGGAATGGGCCAGGAAAGCTGGTTAGCAGGGGTGCAATAAAAAACAGGCTACGGCAGGGATCCTCCACAACTTGGTGACACGAGAAGCACCTGGAGGACTTATTTAAAATGCTGAATCCTTACACAGCTATGATTTAATAAAAAAAAAAAATAATAAAAATAAATAAAATAAAATGCTGAATCCTGAGCAGCATGCTAGAGCCAATGACTCAGAATCTCTAAGGTGAGACCCAGGAATCTGCACTTAAAATTGTTCCAGGTGATTCTTAGGCACAATATATCTGAGAGCTTGGTCCTTGGGGCCATGTGAGCCTAGAGAGACCATCTGCCAAGAGTCTAGAAGAGAATATGGTGGCAGGGCACTCCTTTCCTGTGTTCCAGAACTTACATCCCCAAAACAGGACCTTAGAGGGCTGTGTTCCTAAAGGAATTTATAGAGACAGCTGAAATTTGAGCTGGTGTCAACCCAGGATCCCAGTCCCATTCTCCAGAACCCTCTTAAAACAACAACAAAACTCAACATGGCATTGCCAAGCGTACTTTGCATAGAAACTTCCCATGTGTATCTCTGTGGGCAGATGGCATCCCTCCTAAAAGGGTGTCTCTCGCCCAGCACACTCACCTTCTTGGTAACAGCTGTATAAGTGTGCATAGACAAAGCCTGACAATTCTGAAATCTCAGCTTTTGTCTTAAAAATATGGGACTGCACATATTGGATTCTCCCGTGTCTCCCAATGTAAACATTCTGTTCCATTGTCAGCTGACAATGTTTACATTGGGAGACACGGGAGAATCTTGGCTTTCAGCTGGGTTCAGAAAATAAAGAAGGTAGGCAGCATTATTACCCCACTTATAGATGAGGAAACTGAGGTCTAGAGAGGTTAAATAACAAGTCCTAGCTAATCAGGGGCTAGTGAGTGGTGGTAGAACAGAGATTTAAACCCTGAATTAGGCCAGGTGCACTGGCTCATGCCTATAATCCTAGCACTTTGGGAGGTCGAGGCGGATGGATTGCCTGAGTCAGGAGTTTGAGACTAGCCTGAGCAAGAGAGACACCCTGTCTCTAAAAATAGCCAAGCATTGTGGCAGGTGACTGTAGTCCCAGCTACTAGGGAGGCTGAGGAAAGAGAACCGCTTGAGCCCAAGAGTTTGAGGTTGCTGTGAACTATGACGCAATAGCACTCCACCCAGGGGACAAAGTGAGACTGTCTCAAAAAAATAAAATAAAATAAAAATAAATCCTGCATTTGTCTGACTCTAATATCTGCCACTTCTCACTCCAGGACTGGCCTCGTATGAAGAGTTTCCATTTAATAGGAAAACGTTGCAGAAGAGCTCCTTTACCCTTTCAAATACCCGATAACACATTAACTGGCAGCTGAGACTAGAATGAGGCCCAGGAGATAAACCTCAACTCAAGACACTCCCCTAAATGCAAATGTCCCCACTCCACCCTCTTCCCTGGGCCAGTGCCCTGACCCCAGAGATTCACCTGTTGTACCCACCAGGCAGAGATGACAGTAAGCCCAATTAGTCACTGAACATGCAGTGATGTCACCCCACAAATACTTACGGTAGCTACTGACTTGCAAGCCCCATCAAACCATAAGACACCTCTGAGGCCATGCCTGGGCTTTATTCATCTTCATTTTATTGATAACCTGGCTCAGAGCTGGCACATAAAAGGCAGTGAACCAAAGGCATCACAAGCAAAATATAACACTTGGTTCTGTAGGGATGTTGACATTTAGAAGACACAGCGCCTGGTCTCAGGAGGGTCACAGTCCAGGGGTGGTTGACACAAGTACACAGGTGACTACAGAGCAAGGCAGGGTAAGATGCCTAACCCTAGATCACAAAGAGCAGTTGCTAGAGATTGTACTTCTGAATGAGGAAGCGTGAACCCAATAATGATATGAGCAAATACATGCTCTTCCTCCTGGCCAACTACCGGGCAAAAAAGTAACAAATACATCCAGATGGAGCTGATTTCGGTGGTCTGCCCCCCATATACCCTGTTTTGAATACTTGGTTAAAAAGAAAAAAAGGCAGCAGATGACTGAGGAAAGGGAATTTGTGGCTGGCTGGGCTCCCTGTCCCGCCGGAGTCGGCCCGGTGCGCTGCTCCTGCTGAGTGTTTTCTGTCTTGGACCCACCTGTCCCAGTGAGCTGGTGACATGCATCAGATGCTCTTCAAGGTGCCACGGGCTGTGTGCTTCTCTCAAGAATGCACGAGTACAGGCTGAATGTCAGCCTGCTTTCTGCCAATTCTGATACCCACAGGCAGAACCAAAGTTCACAGACGAAAGTTGGGATTTTGGAATTGTCAGGTTTGCTCTATGTCTGCTTAAACAGCTGTTTAAGGGTGTCTGCAGAGCAGAGAGAGATGAGTGTGCTGGGAGAGAGACGCTTTCAGGATGGATGCCAGCTGCCCACAGAGATACACACGGGGAAGTTTCTGTGCAAAGTACGGTTGGCAATGCCATGCTGAGTTTTGTTGTTGTTTTAAGCAGGTTCTGGAGAATGGGACTGCATCTTTGGGTAGGGATGTGCTCTATAAAGCAGAGACACTGGCCAGTGGGGCTCTGAGGGATCCTGGGCTAACACCAGCTCAAATTTCAGCTGTCCCTACTGACTGTCATAAATTCCTTTAGGAACACAACAGCCCTCTAAGGCTTGCAGGAAGTGTGCACCAAAAAGCCGGCAAAATGGAAAAGGAAAAAAAAAAAGAAGGAAAGGAAAAACACGCCACATCACACCAGTCTCCTCTAGTAACTGTTACATGAGCTGAAAGAAAAGAGACAGCGTATGAGGTTCAACAACTGTGGTTTCCAGAACCATGGACAATTTTCTTTGCAACAGAGCCAAAGAGAAAGCTGCCCTGGTTTAGTCCTGGAGAAAACAGTTTCCAATGAACTGAATTTCCTTGCGAGGTAAAGCAGTTTGCTCCAGTCTTGTTAAAAAAATGGCCCTCAAGTCCTCACCCGCAGTTTGCTGTAGTCTTTTTCTTATTTGATAAAGAGAAGTATAAATAAGTCCTGAAATAGTCAATGGTTTTAAGACCGTTTTTAAAAAAATGATATGAGCTGACTGAATATGTACAGAAAAAAATTTGTTCTCTATCAAACCCCCTCTCACCACCCTTCTTCCTTTCTAAAATTAAGAAATGACCCATATCTTAAAATGTGACACACACCTGCCCCCAATACAAGATAGTACAGAAAGCACTGGGAAAGCAAGGTGATTTCTGCCATCTGCAAAGTAGAAAACAGCATACACAGTTTTAAAAAGCAAACCCACATGAGCCTTTTAACTTAATAAATTGAACAATTGCCTCATCTGCTTTCTGAGAGTTCTGCAGGAAGCCAGGTGCAGAGCAGAGTGACCTGTGAACAGCAACGCAGGGCTGGACTTCGAGGGAAGAGAGGCAGGAGGAGCAGGCCCCAGGAGGTCACCCTCGCTGACACAGGGTCACGGGTCCTTCCCCTGAAGGAGAGAGTGCAGGTGTACAGGGAGGAAGGGGCTAGCTCTCAGCCCCTGTGCCAGCAAGGGCAGAGTTGGTCTTTGGAGATCCTTCCTGCATCATCCCGGCTTGGTTGGGTTGTGCAAACATTACAGGAACCCCCTCTTCATGCTTGGTGCTGGGATACAGTCCGAGAACCAGCCTCAGCAGCCTGGGAGGAGCTTATAACCTTGTGGAGAAGACAGAGTTGTAAGATTCAGGAAAAACACAAGCAACTAGAAAGTAGGGGAAAGCACCAATCCCATAATGGAGGACAGAGGTGGAGGGGGACTCCTAAACAATGCAATGAGTGTTACATTATTATTATGTTATTTTAGCATGAGAAGATGTTGGCCAAAGAGTTGCAGTGGGCATTCGGGCAAAAGGTGCATGTGCAGGTGATGCAGTAAGGCTGGGTCCTAAAGGCCATATGGGTGGGCTGCAGGTGCCTCCCTTCATTAGGGAGCCAGTGGGGAGCACCAAAGGGTTTTAAATGTATTTGTCCTACCTGAGGGCTCTGGACTCAGCTTCACTGCCTCATCCCTGGCCCAGTCCAAAGTCAGTCCCTCCAGGATGGTCCCCACCTCCGCTTTCCCTCCCATCCAAATTCCTAGCCTAGTCTCAGGTGTTAATTGATATTGCCCTATGTATTTACTAATAGAGAAGGCACCAGAGAGAATTTTAAGGCAGCTCCTTTGTCTTTAGAAGTTGCACTTCTACCCCTTTTTTGTCTAACTCTGGACTGAATCTACCTGCAGGACTGGGGGAGGTAGTGGGAGAGATAATTTAGGTCAGTGACTGGGCCTTTTCAACCCATCCCTCTTTGGTGTCCAACTCCTCTATTTAGTTAATCCAAATATCAAATGAAATATTGATTGGCTGTCAACTGGCACTCAGCGTGAACTTCTACCTGTCCCTACAAATCTCCCAGTACTATGGAAGCTAAGAGGAAAAAATCCACATCTCCCAGACTCTCTTGCAGCTATAGGGTTCTGGGTAAGAACTAGGTAACCCCAATTAGATACATTCACAAAGGTTGAGGTGAGGTGAGGTGGTTACTGTCTCTGCTGGCAATCAAGATTGTAGAAAGCCAGTTAGTTGTAGCAGCCAGGCTTAGGGCGCTGGGGTCTGCTCCCCAGCTGCTTACATGTCAGTTTGGTGGCAGGAACATCCTGACCACACTGCTGTGCTCTTGTGTGGTGTCCCCAGACTCCTGTGCCTCCTGCCCATCTGACAATCATGTCAGCACCTGATTCCACGTATTAAATCCTTCTCTGCCTAAAATACCTTGACCTCTTTGTTTCCTGCCCTGGACTGGTGCTGACAGTCCTCATCCTATCTGCCTTCCTGATGCTCCACCCACCCACCGTGGTGGAGTAGAATCCTCCTGCTGAGGACTGCCAAGTGTGCTGGAGTAGAGAAGCACAACTGGGCACGCTCAGTCCTGTCCCTCAAGCTTACCTGAAGGCCTCGCCCTCCACGCTTTGGGAACAGTGAAGCTGAGCCTCCTCCCTGCCCCAGACATCTGCGTGTCTACCCTCATCCTTCCTCTGCAGCACCGCCCCAGGAATAAACCTGGGCTTATTCCCCGATTTGCTAGGAAACTGTGAACACTCTGATACAATGCTTCATTTCCTCCATTCGGATTTAACTTGGCCTGCGTTTAACTCCCTAAACACACTAGGACAGTAAATTACACAAAAGGAAAACTACTGAGCCAGTGATGTGTTTCCTCAGCACTCAGGGCTTGGATTCTGCACTCTAGCTGCTCCTTGACTCCATCAAGCTTAACGCCCAATGTTAGGGTTGCTATGGAAGCCACAAATAACATTTCAGGAGTCTCTCATAGCCTTGGTGACTTTGGTTTCTAGGCTGTTCTACAAATAGACTTTCTTGCAGCTGATTGTTAAGATGAAGGCCAGTTAATAAGACAGGAATTTTAATAAATTGAATGGTATTTCTTTAAGACCCGGTAATAGTGGAGTTCTTCAGTTCTTTCCCGCTTCCAGAAGCTCTGGTGCTTTTTACTATTTCTGTATATCCTATCTTACCACTGGGGGAAAAAAAAAAAAAAGACCCAGTAATAGCAAGGCACTTAGGATCTGCAAATTCTAAGGTTGAAAAGGGACTTGAAATGCCAGATTAAAATTCCCTATTTCACAAAGAGAGAAGACCAGGCAGGTTCATGGTGAAGCCTGCCTATGTTCCCTTCACCATACACGGAATAAAGTTTTTAAATGCCTAAATAAAATGCAACACCCACTAGGATGACTATTATTTTTAATGGAAATTACCAAGTTTGGTGAAGATGTAGAGAAATGGGAACCCTTGTGCATTGCTGGTGGGAATGCAAAATGGGTACAGTCACCGGGGAATACACTTTGGTTGCTCCTCCAAGAGTTAAATATAGAATCACATTTCCTAGCAATTCCACACCTGGGTGTTCTTCCAAAAGAATTGAAAGCAGGGATTCCAATTCCAGATCTTGTATGCCAATGTTCATAGCAGCATTATTCATAAGAGCCAAAAGATGAAAGCAACCCAAGTATCCATTGATAGATGAATGAATAAATAAAATGTGGTATATACACACACCAAAAAAATGTATGCATACTTTCAGCAAGGAAAAACTGTATTAAACTTGTTGATACTGAACATACACTGATAACAAAAGACAGATGCAAGTCACATTGAGAACCTATTGTAATTGCAGAAGTCAAATGTGACTTGAGTGTTACAAATTTAATACAGTGTTTTTTCCTTTCTTAAAATGTGTATACATTTTTTGGCACCTGCATGTGTATAATGAAATATTATTCACCCATTAAAATGAAGTTATGATACATGCTACAACATGGATGAACCTTGGAAATGTTATGCTAAATGGGAAAAGTTAGACAGCAAAGGATAAACATCATATAATTCTTTTTTTTTTTTTTTGAGACAAGAGTCTCACTATGTTGCCCTCCGTAGAGTGCTGTGACATCACAGTAACCTCAAAGTCTTGGGCCTAAGTGCTTCTCTTGCCTCAGCCTCCCAAGTAGCTGGGACTACAGGCGCCCACCACAACACCCGGCTATTTTTTGGTTGTAGTTGTCATTATTGTTTAGCAGGCCTGGGCCGGATTTGAACCCGCTAGCTCCGGCGTATGTGGCTGGCACCCTAGCCACTGAGCTACAGGCGCCGAGTCTAGAATAGGCTAATTCTTAGAGACAGTAAGTAGAATAGAAGTTACCAGAAAATAGAGGAGGCAGAAATGGGGAGTTATTGCTTAATAGGTACAGAGTTTCTATTCGGGATCATGAAAAAATTCTGTACCTATTAAAGAGTATTCTATGGAAAGTAGAATAGAAGTTACCAGGAAATGGGGGAGGCAGGAACGGAGAGTTATTGCTTAATAGGTACAGAGGTAGACAGTACAATTACACAACATTGCAAATGTACTTAATGCCACTGAATGTAATTTATAAATGGTTAAAAGGTTTAATTTTATGTTACCTATCTTTTACTGCAAGAAACAAGTAAATAAATGCAAAGAATTAGAAAGAAGGCTATTTGAACCGCAATTACTAATATATCGAAAAGAAAAAAACAAATTTGGAATATAGTACACATGTACTTTTTTTATTGTTAAATAACAGCTGTGTACATTAGTGCAATGAAGGGGTACAATGTGCTGGTTTCATATACAATCTGAAACATTCCAATCAAACTGTTCAATGCAGCCTTCATGGTATTTTCCTAGTTATTGTATGTAGACATTCGTATTCTGCCTTTAGTAAATTTCGCCTGTACCAATTCCAAAATGCACCGTAGGTGTGGCCCCAACCATCACCCTCCCTCGACCCTAAACTCCTTCTTCCCTTCCCCTTCCTTGGCCCCTTCCCCATAGTCTTGTGCCATAATTGAGCTATAGCCTTCATGTGAAAGCCACAATTTAGCTTCATAGTAGGGCTGAGTACATTGGATACTTTTTCTTCCATTCCTGAGATACTTTTCTTCCATTCCTGGATACTTTGTTCCAGCTCCATCCATGTAAACATGAAAGAGGTAAAGTCTCCATCTTTCCTTAAGGCTGCATAATATTCCATAGTATACATGTACCACAATTTGCTAGTCCATTCGTGGCTCGATGGGCACTTGGGCTTCTTCCATGACTTAGCAATTATGAATTGGGCTGCAATAAACATTCTGGTACAGATGTCTTTGTTACATTGTGATTTTTGGTCTTCTGGGTATAAACCTAGTAAAGGAATTACAGGATCAAATGGCAGGTCTATTTTTATGTCTCTAAGTATTCTCCAAACATCCTTCCAGAAGGAACGTATTAGTGTGCATTCCCACCAACAGTGTAGAAGTGTGCCCTTTTCTCCACATCCACGCCAACATCTCTGGTTTGGGAATTTTATTATGTGGGCTATTCTTACTGGGGTTAGGTGATATCTCAATGTACTTTTGATTTGCATTTCTCTGATAATTAAGGATGATGAGCTTTTTTTCATGTGTTTATAGATTGTGTGTCTGTCTTCTTTAGAGAAGTTTCTCTTCAAGTCCCTTGCCCACCCTGAGATGGGATCACGTGTTCTTTTCTTGTTAATATGTTTGAGTTCTCTGTGGATTCTGGTTATTAGACCTTTATCAGAGGTATAACCTGCAAATATTTTCTCCCATTCTGAGGGCTGTCTGCTTGCTTTACTCACTATGTTCTTGACTGTGCAGAAGCTTTTTAGTTTGATCAGGTCCCAGTAGTGTATTTTTGATACTGCTTCAATTGCCTGGGGAGTCCTCCTCATAAAATATTCACCCAGGCCGATTCCTTCAAGAGTTTTCCCTGTACTTTCTTCAAGTATTTTTATAGTTTCATGTCTTAAGTTTAAATCTTTTATCCAGTGAGAGTCTATCTTAGTTAATGGTGAAAGGTGTGGGTCCAGTTTCAATCTTCTACAGGTTGCCAGCCAGTTTACCCAGCACCATTTGTTAAATACGGAATCTTTTCCCCACTGAATGTTTTTAATTGGCTTGTCAAAGATCAAATAACAGTAAGTAGCTGGATCCATCTCTTGGTTCTCTATTCTGTTCCAGACATCTACTTATCTGTTTTTGTGTCAATACCATGCTGTTTTGATCACTATTGATTTATAGTACAGTCTCAGGTCTGGTAGCGTGATTCCTCCTGCTTTAGTTTTCTTGCTGAGTAGTGTTTTGGCTATTCGAGGTTTTTTCTGATTCCATGTAAAACGAAGTATTATTTTTTCAAGATCTTTAAAATATGACAATGGAGCTTTAATAGGAATTGCATTAAAATTATATATTACTTTGGGTAGTAAAGACATTTTAACAATGTTGATACTTCCCAGCCATGAGCATGGTATGTTTTTCCATTTGTTAACACCTTCAGCTATTTCTTTTCTTAAAGTTTCATAGTTCTCTTTGTAGAGATCTTTCACGTCCTTTGTTAGGTATACTCCCAAATATTTCATCTTCTTTGGCACAACTGTGAAAGGAATAGAATCCTTGACTGTTTTTTTTCAGCTTGGTTATTGTTGGTATATATAAAGGCTACAGATTTATGGGTGTTGATTTTGTAGCCTGAGACATTCCTGTATTCCTTGATCACTTCTAGAAATTTTGTAGTAGAATCCCTAGTGTTTGCCAGATATACGATCATATCATCTGTGAAGAGTGAAAGTTTGATCTATTCTGAGCCTATATGGATACCCTTGATCGCCTTTTCTTCCCTAATTGCAATGGCTAAAACTTCCATTACAACGTTAAAGAGCAATGGAGACAATGGGCAACCTTGCCTGGTTCCTGATCTAAGTGAAAATGATTTCAATTTAACTCCATTCAATACGATATTGGCTGTGGGTTTGCTGTAGATGGCCTCTATTAGTTTAAGAAATGTCCCTTCTATACCAGTTTTCTTAAGTGTTCTGATCATGAAGGGATGCTGGATATTATCAAAAGCTTTTTCTGCATCAATTGAAAGAATCATATGGTCCTTATTTTTTAGTTTATGTGCTGAATTACATTTATAGATTTACGTATATGGAACCAGCCTTGAGGCCCTGGGATAAATCCCACTTGGTCGTGGTATATAATTTTTTTGATGTGTTGTTGGATTCTGTTTGTTAGGATTTTATTCAGTATTTTAGCATCAATATTCATTAGTGATATCGGTCTATAATTTTCATTTCTTGTTGGGTCTTTCCGTGGTTTGGGGATCAAGGTGATGTTTGCTTTGTAGAATGTGTTGGGTAATATACCTTCTTTTTCTGTATTTTGGAAGAGGTTTAGTAATACAGGTAGTAGTTCTTCTTTAAAGGTTTGGTAGAATTCTGACGTGAAGGCATCTAGTCCTGGCCTTTCTTTTTAGGGAGATTTTGTATAGTTAATGCTATTTCAGAACTTGATATAGGCCTGTTCAACATTTCCACTTCGTTCTGGCTAAGTCTTGGTAGGTGGCGTGCTTCCAGGTATCGGTTGATTTCTTTCAGATTTTCATATTTCTGAGAGTAGAGTTTCTTGAACCCTGTTTCCCCAAAAATAAGACAGTGTCTTATTTTTAGGTGTGCTCCCAAAGATGCGCTAGGTCTTATTTTCAGGGGATGTCTTATCTTTCCTGTAAGTAGGTCTTCTTTTCGAAGGATGTCTTATTTTCGGGGAAACAGGGTAGTATTGGTTAAGGATTTTTTGAATTTCTGAGGGGTCTGTTGTTATTTCATCGTTACCATTTCTGATTGATGAAATTAGAGATTTTACTTTTTTTTCCTGGTTAGGTTGGCCACAGGTTTATCTATTTTATTGATCATTTCAAAAAAGCAACCTTTACATTTATTGATCTCTGGTATAATTCTTTTGTTTTCAATTTCATTTAATTCTGCACTGATTTTGGTTATTTCTTTTCTTCTGCTGCGTTTGGGGTTGGAGTGTTCTTCCTTCTCCAGTTGCTTGAGATTTCCCATTAAGTTATTAACTTACTCACTTTCCATTTTCTTGAGGAAGGCTTGCAATGCTATAAATTTCCCTCTTAGGACTGCCTTTGCAGTATCCCAGAGGTTCTGGTAATTCGTGTCTTGATTGTTGTTTTGTTCCAAAAATATGGTGATTTCCTTCTTAATCTCATCTATAACCCATCTATCCTTCAGCATGAGGTTGTTTAGCTTCCATGTTTTTGTATGGGTATGCAGGTTCCTGTTGTTATTGAGTTCAACTTTTATTCCATGATGGTCTGAGAAGATGCAAGGGATAATTTCTATTGTTTTAAATTTGCTGAGGTTAGATTTGTGGCCTAGGATGTGGTCAATTTTGGAGTATGTTCCGTGGGCAGATGAGAAGAATGTGTATTCAGTTTTGTTGGGATGAAATGTTCTGTAGATGTCTGTTATGTCCAGATGTTGAATGGTTAAGTTTAAATCTAAGATTTCTTTGCTTAGCTTCTTTTTGAAGGATCCTTCCGGCACTGCTAAAGGGGTGTTAAAATCTCCAACTACTATGGAACTGGAGGGAATCAAGTTGCTCATGTCTTTTACAGTTTCTCTTATAAATTGAGGTGCATTCTGGTTGGGTGCATAAATATTAATAATTGAGATCTCATCATATTGAGTGTTACCTTTAACAAATATGAAGTGTCCATCCTTATCCTTCCTTATTTTGGTTGATTTAAAGCCTATAGCATCTGCGAATAGGATTGCAACACCTGCTTTTTTCTAGTTTCCATTTGCCTGGAATATAGATGACCATCCCTTCAACTTGAGTCTATATCTGTCTTTTACTGTAAGATGCGATTCTTGCATGCAGCAGATATCTGGCTTGACTTTTTGTATCCAGTCAGCCAACCTGTGCGTCTTTAGAGGACAATTTAAACCATTCACGTTATTGAAAATATTAATAAACCTTTCGAGAGCCCAGGGGACATTTTTAATCCTTCTGCGACTGTGGAAGTTGGAATTTGATCAAAATTTTCTGGGTGGGTTTACTTTTGTGGTGGAGGATTACGCTGGTCTTTATGGAGAATAGGTCTGAGAATATCCTGGAGAGCTGGTTTAGTTACGGCAAATTTCTTCAACATGTAAATGTCATTGAAGTATTTAATTTCTCCGTCATAAATGAAACTTAGTTTAGCTGGGTACAGGATCCTGGGTTGAAAGTTATTTTGTTTTAGGAGATTAAAAGTCGAGGACCATCCTCTTCTAGCTTGAAAGGTTTCAGCAGAGAGATCTGCAGTTATTCTAATATTCTTGCCCTTGTAGGTGATGGTTTTCTTTTGCCTGGCTGCTTTCAGAATTTTCTCCTTCATATTAACTTTAGTGAAATTGATTATGATGTGTCTGGGGGATGTCTTGTTTGGGTTGAGTCGTGCTGGAGTTCTGAAACTGTCTGCTATCTGAATTTCAGAATCTCTTGGCATGTCTGGAAAGTTCTCTTTCATAATCTCCTGGAGAAGAGACTCTGTGCCTTGTGAAGCCACTTCGTCACTTTCAGGGATACCTATAAGACAAATACTGGTTTTCTTCTAATTATCCCAGAGCTCTCTGAGAGAGTGATCTGTTTTTGCCCTGAATTTCTCTTCCTCTTTGAGAGTTTGGGAGCATTCAAAAGCTTTGTCTACAATGTCAGAAATCCTTTCTTCTGCTTGCTCCATTCTGTTACTGAGGGATTCTACTGTGTTTCTCAGCTCTTTGAGGGCTGCAACTTCTTGTCTCAATGTGTCAAAATCTTTGGTCATTTGGTCTTTGAACTCGTTGAATTCTTGAGATATCTTTTGGGTTACTGCTTGGAATTCTAATTTGATCTTATTTGCTATCCAGATTCTGAAGTTGATTTCTGACATCTCAGCTATTTGTTTATGCATGGGATCTTGTGCTGTGTCTGCCCCATTGATCCTTGGGGGAGCTGATCTACTCATATTATTCATATTGCCAGAGTTTTTCTGTTGATTTTGCCTCATGATTGTTTTTCGCAGTTGCCTCTGGCCGTCCTCAGAGTTGGGGAGGTGTCTCTCCAAGATTAGACCCCAGCGGGATCACTCTATTGTTGCTGGATCTTTGTAGGGAGTGACCCTGTGTAATTCCTCTGGGGCTGCCCCAGCCAGGGAGTTCTGGTTGTGGAAGCAGCTCTGGAGTGTGACACACCCAGATCCAGCACCAGGGCGGTAGGTGGTGTGCACGGTTCTGGGAGTGCCTGGTGCCCAGTGACTTTGGCACAGAGAGTCCAAGGCTCCAGCAGTCTCTGGCCAGGAGAAGGGCTCTGCGCAGAGGCAGGGAGGGCTCAGGAGGGCACGCAGCTACCAGAGTCCCTGGCCAGACACACGGGCCGGTGTGGAGGCAGGTAGGGTACAGGAGGGAGGATGCAGGGTTGAGCGGCTCCCGCAGTTCCTGGTCAGGGCATGCAGAGGCCCGGTGGGCGCTGGTCATGGGTCGCGGGTTTAGGGTCACGGCGCAGCTCTTATGGAGGTCCGGGTGGCGCCAAGCCCAGGAGTTTGAGGTTGCTATGAACTGTGATGCCACGGAACTCTACCCAGGGCAACAGCCCAAGGTTCCAGTGTGCCAAAACTGGTCTCACTCTGCCCCTGAGGGTTAAGGCTGTAAGGCAGCTCAGTGCCCACCTTTAGGCTGTTCAGTCACTAGGTTACTAGCTCCCACCGGATCCTTGCTCTGCGACCCTGAGGGCAGAGCTTGCCGGGGCAGTTCTCTCACAATGGCTCCCTGCAGTCCACAGCCAAACACTATTAGCTCCCTCCGGCTCAGCGGCTCAGTCTGGGGCCCTAGACAATGCCCAGAATTCTCCGCACTCCTGCTCGAGCTCTCCCTAAGGCAGTTCAACTGAGTGCCAAATCCAAAAACACCGAAACAGTTCACAGGTAAGGCCTTTCCGGTTGGCAGTCTCACTGCTGCTTGTACTTACGGCTGCCGGCGGGATTAGGTTGATCAAACACACACAACCACTTGCCAGTTTTCCACTGTTTTTGTCCTCCTCTTGGGGTCCAGAGGTCCCTTGCTAACTCCCTGTATCCTCAAAGGGATGATTATAGGCAGATGCCACCAGCCAGAGATGCCTGGAGTCTTATCTCCCCAGACTCACCATGCCCAGTTGCAGGGAAGCTGTTACTCAGCTGCCATCTTGCTCCACCCCCCTATCTCTACACATGTACTTTTAAGAACAACATAAGATCAACAAGCAGGTCTACTAAGTAAGTTTGAAGCAGTGATGAGTATAAACAATCTTTTGAGCTATCTCTTTTAGTTCTAATTTGCCATGAAAGTATCTGTGATCTCTAATGGCGACAAAGTACTGCTTCAACTCCTGTGATTTGATGCCTACAATCATAATAGAAAGAAAAGCTAAATTGCAGTTACAAGTTAGTGAAATGTGGGCGGCACCTGTGGCTCAAGGAGTAGGGCGCCGGTCCCATATGCCAGAGGTGGCGGGTTCAAACCCAGCCCTGGCCAAAAACCACAAAAAAAAAAAAAAAACAAGTTAGTGAAATGTGATGTAATTTCTTCCCAACCAAATTATAGACCCACTGAAGTCTACCTATGGGTTCTTTGGGGGTCAATGGATCCCAGGTTTAGACTCTCTCAACTAGGACTAGGCATGGTGGCTCATGCCTATAATACTAGCAGTCTGGGAGGCTGAGGCTGGTGGATTGCTTGAGCTCAGGAGTTCAAGACCAGCCTGAGCAAAGTGATACACTATCTCTACTGAAAATAGAAAAACTATCTGGGCATCGTGACAGGTGCCTATAGTACCAAGCTACTAGGGCAGTTGAAGCAAAAGGATGACTTGAGCCCAAGAGTTTGAGATTGCTATGAACTATGACACCATAGCACTCAAGCCCAGGACAACTGAGTGAGAGACTCTGTCTCAAATAAAAGAAAAAAAGAATCATCTCAACTAGATGATTTCTATACTCTGTTCTAATTAAAACATCATGCTGGGCGGGACCTGTGGCTCAGTGGGTAGGGCGCCAGCCCCATATGCTGAGGGTGGCGGGTTCAAACCCGGCCCCAGCTGAACTGCAACCAAAAAATAGCTGAGCATTCTGGCGGGCGCCTGTAGTCCCAGCTACTCGGGAGGCTGAGGCAAGAGAAACGCTTAGGCCCAGGAGTTGGAGGTTGCTGTGAGCTGTGTGATGCCATGGCACTCTACCGAGGGCCATAAAGTAAAACTCTGTTTCTACAAAAAAATAAAAATAAAAATAAAAAAACCATCATGCTTTAAGAGTCACTTTTGATTTCATCTGTATATGGGGGATAAAGTAACATCACTGATCATATTTTTCTTATCCATAAATTGAGAAATCATTAAACATCTACCTGTCAAGGACTTTGAGAAGACAAGAGAGATAAGCAGAGATAAGCACAGATAACTAATCAGTGTTTTAAAAAAACTAAAGCTCTTCTATGAATGCCAGATATTATCAGAGAAACCCAAGAGTCAATAGAAACTGTTTTCTCTTCAACACACATACCCATCCCCCAGGTCTCAAACATTTCTTCAGAATTTGTCTAAGAACTTCGTGATCTACAAGAACAAAGGTACTTTTTGTTAAAGACTATCATGTCCCCTATTAAAACATAGCTCAGTAGTGTGAACTATAATTTCTGCCAACGGATTTGAAAATGTAGACAAATAGTATAATTTTTAAGGAAAATACCAATCGCTAAAAGGGGCTCAAAAAGAAATCAAAATGTCATCTATATTCTAGGCAAATGGAAAGCAGAAAAAAGCAGGTGTTGCAATCCTGTTTGCAGACGCAATAGGCTTTAAACCAACCAAAATAATTAAGGATAAGGATGGACACTTCATATTTGTTAAAGGTAATGCTCAATATGATGAGATCTCAATTATTAATATTTATGCACCCAACCACAACGCACCTCAATTTATAAGAGAAACTCTAACAGACATGAGCAACTCGATTTCCTCCACTTCCATAGTAGTTGGAGATTTTCACACCCCTTTAGCAGTCCTGGAGAGATCCTCCAAAAAGAAGCTAAGCAAAGAAATTTTAGATTTAAACTCAACCATTCAACATCTGGACTTAACAGACATCTACAGAACATTTCATCCCAAAAAAACTGAATACACATTCTTCTCATCAGCCCATGGAACATACTCCAAAATCAACCACATCCTAGGCCACAAATCTAACCTCAGCAAATTTAAAACAATAGAAATTATTCTTTGCATCTTCTCAGACCATTATGGAATAAAAGTTGAACTCAATAACAACAGGAACCTGCATACCCATACAAAAACATGGAAGCTAAACAACCTTATGCTGAAGGATACATGGGTTACAGACAAGATTAAGAAGGAAATCACCATATTTTTGGAACAAAACAACAATCAAGACACGAATTACCAGAACCTCTGGGATACTGCAAAGGCAGTCCTAAGAGGGAAATTTATAGCACTGCAAGCCTTCCTCAAGAAAACAGAAAGAGAGGAAGTTAATAACTTAATGGAACATCTCAAGCAACTGGAGAAAGAAGAACACTTCAACCCCAAATGCAGCAGAAGAAAAGAAATAACCAAAATCAGAGCAGAATTAATTGAAATTGAAAACAAAAGAATTATACAATAGATCAATAAAACCAAAAGCTGGTTTTTTGAGAAGATCAATAAAATAGATAAACCTTTGGCCAACCTAACCAGGAAAAAAAGAGTAAAATCTCTAATTTCATCAATCAGAAATGGTAATGATGAAATAACAACAGACCCCTCAGAAATTCAAAAAATCCTTAACAAATACTACAAGAAACTCTACTCTCACAAATATGAAAATCTGAAAGAAATCGACCAATACCTGGAAGCACGCCACCAACAAGACTTAGCCAGAACGAAGTGGAAATGTTGAACAGGCCTATATCAAGTTCTGAAATAGCATCAACTATACAAAATCTCCCTAAAAAGAAAAGCCCAGGACCAGATGGCTTTACATCAGAATTCTACCAAACATTTAAAGAAGAACTAGTACCTATACTACTAAACCTCTTCCAAAATATAGAAAAAGAAGGAATATTACCCAGCACATTCTACGAAGCAAACATCACCTTGATCCCCAAACCACAGAAAGACCCAACAAGAAAAGAAAATTATAGACCAATATCACTAACGAATATAGATGCTAAAATACTCAATAAGATCCTAACAAAGAGAATCCAACAACACATCAAAAAAATTATACACCATGACCAAGTCGGATTTATCCCAGGGTCTCAAGGCTGGTTCAATATACGTAAATCTAAAAATGTAATTCAGCACATAAACAAACTTAAAAATAAAGACCATATGATTCTTTCAATTGATGCAGAAAAAGCTTTTGATAATATCCAGCATCCCTTCATGATCAGAGCACTTAAGAAAATTGGTATAGAAAGGACATTTCTTAAACTAATAGAGGCCATCTACAGCAAACCCACAGCCAATATCGTATTGAATGGAGTTAAATTGAAATCATTTTCACTTAGATCAGGAACCAGGCAAGGTTGCCCTTTGTCTCCATTGCTCTTTAACATTGTAATGCAAGTTTTAGCCATTGCAATTAGGGAAGAAAAGGAGATCAAGGGTATCCACGTAGGCTCAGAAGTGATCAAACTTTCACTCTTCGCAGATGATTTGATCGTATGTCTGGAAAACACTAGGGATTCTACTACAAAAGTTTTAGAAGTGATCAAGGAATATAGCAATGTCTCAGGCTACAAAATCAACACCCATAAATCTGTAGCCTTTGTATATACCAACAATAACTAAGCCAAACAACAGTCAAGTACTCTATTCCTTTCACAGTAGTGCCAAAGAAGATGAAATATTTGGGAGTATACCTAACAAAGGACGTGAAAGATCTCTACAAAGAGAACTATGAAACTCTAAGAAAAGAAATAGCCGAAGATGTTAACAGATGGAGAAACATACCATGCTCATGGCTGGGAAGAATCAACATTGTTAAAATGTCCATACTGCCCAAAGCAATATATAATTTTAATGCAATTCCTATTAAAGCTCCATTGTCATACTTTAAAGATCTTGAAAAAATAATACTTCGTTTTATATGGAATCAGAAAAAACCTCAAATAGCCAAAACATTACTGAGCAATAAAAACAAAGCAGGAGGAATCACACTACCAGACCTGAGACTGTACTATAAATCAATAGTGATCAAAACAGCATGGTACTGGCACAAAAGCAGAGAGGTAGATGTCTGGAACAGAATAGAGAACCAAGAGATGGATCCAGCTATTTACCGTTATTTGATCTTTGACAAGCCAATTAAAAACATTCAGTGGGGAAAAGATTCCCTATTTAACAAATGGTGCTGGGTGAACTGGCTGGCAACCTGTAGAAGATTGAAACTGGACCCACACCTTTCACCATTAACTAAGATAGACTCTCACTGGATAAAAGATTTAAACATAAGACATGAAACTATAAAAATACTTGAAGAAAGTGCAGGGAAAACTCTTGAAGGAATTGGACTGGGTGAATATTTTATGAGGAGGACTCCCCAGGCAATTGAAGCAGTATCAAAAATACACTACTGGGACCTGATCAAACTAAAAAGCTTCTGCACAGTCAAGAACATAGTGAGTAAAGCAAGCAGACAGCCCTCAGAATGGGAGAAAATATTTGCAGGTTATACCTCTGATAAAGGTCTAATAACCAGAATCCACAGAGAACTCAAACGTATTAACAAGAAAAGAACACGTGACCCCATCTCAGGGTGGGCAAGGGACTTGAAGAGAAACTTCTCTAAAGAAGACAGACACATGATCTACAAACACATGAAAAAAAGCTCATCATCCTTAATCATCAGAGAAATGCAAATCAAAACTACTCTGAGATATCACCTAACCCCAGTAAGAGTAGCCCACATAACAAAAATCCCAAAACCAGAAATGTTGGCGTGGACGTGGAGGAAAGGGCACACTTCTACACTGCTGGTGGGAATGCACACTAATACGTTCTTTCTGGAAGGATATTTGGAGAATACTTAGAGACGTAAAAATAGACCTGCCATTTGATCCTGTAATTCCTTTACTAGGTTTATACCCAGAAGACCAAAAGTCATAATATAACAAAGACATCTGGGGCGGCGCCTGTGGCTCAGTTGGTAAGGCGCCGGCCCCATATGCTGAGGGTTGCAGGTTCAAGCCCAGCCCCAGCCAAACTGCAACAAAAAAATAGCCGGGCGTTGTGGCGGGCGCCTGTAGTCCCAGTTGCTCGGGAGGCTGAGGCAAGAGAATCGCGTAAGCCCAAGAGTTAGAGGTTGCTGTGAGCTGTGTGTCGCCACGGCACTCTACCCGAGGGCGGTACAGTGAGACTCTGTCTCTACAAAAAAAAAAAAAAAAAAACAAAGACATCTGTACCAGAATGTTTATTGCAGCCCAATTCATAATTGCTAAGTCATGGAAGAAGCCCAAGTGCCCATGGACCCACGAATGGACTAGCAAATTGTGGTACATGTATACCATGGAATATTATGCAGCCTTAAAGAAATATGGAGACTTTACCTCTTTCATGTTTACATGGATGGAGCTGGAACATATTCTTCTTAGCAAAGTATCTCAGGAATGGAAGAAAAAGTATCCAATGTACTCAGCCCTACTATGAAGCTAAATTATAGCTTTCACATGAAGACTATAACCCAACTATAGCACAAAATTATGGGGAAAGGGCCAAGGAAGTGGGGGGAGGTTTTGGTGTAGGGAGGGTAATGTGTGGGGCCACATCTGTGGTGCATCTTAGAATGGGTACAGGTGATTGCACTAATGTACACAGCTATGATTTAACAATAAATAAATAAATAAAAGTCAAATAGATGAATGACTTTTAAAAAATTTAATTAGGTTTCCAAGATATACCCCCAACCAAAGGCATCAAATCCAGATGTTTTTATGAGTGAATTTACCAGCTCTTTACAGAACAGATAATCCCTATTTTATAAAAACAATTGATTTTCATAAAACTAACTTAACTTTGATACCAAAACCAGACAGTGTGCAAAAATAAAGAAAAAAATTACAAGGAATACTAGCCAATTTCATTTATGAATCTAAGTACAGAAATATATTTGCAAAATAACTGAAGTAGCATATTAAAAAGTACACCATGATCAAATAGAGTTTACCCCAGTAATGGAAGGATTGGTTCAACATAGAACAAAGAAAAAAAGAGTTCATTGTCTGGCTCGGTGCCTGTGGCTCAAGCGGCTAAGCCACCAGCCACATACACCAGAGCTGGGGGGTTCAAATCCAGCCCAGGCCCACCAAACAACAATGATGGCTGCAATCAAAAAATAGCCAGGTGTTGTGGCGGGCGCCTATAGTTTCAGCTACTTGGGAGGCGGAGGCAGAAGAATTGCTTGAGCCCAGGAGTTGGAGGTTGCTGTGAGCTGTGATGCTACAGCACTCTACCCAGGGCGACAGCTTGAGGCTCTGTCTCAAAAAAAAAAAAAAGAGTTCATTGTCATGTTAATTGACGTGAAGAGTTGATGGAAGAGTTCACTTATGTGAAGGAAAAGTATCTGGTCAGATAATCTCTGAACCTGCAAGGATGGATCTTAGTCCCCTTGGTTTCACTTGCCCTTTGGAGCTTCTTAGTCAGCCCCCTTCTGACTTCTGCAGATACAAGGTACCCCTTTAATATTTTAATGCAGAAGTGGACCCCATCCCCAAAACCCTGGACATTTTCAAATCTTTACTCCACTTCCCCCCAGCAGAGCAGCATCTGCCAACCCTCCAGTTCCTTCCTAGGGTATTTGCCATCTGCAGGATGAAGATCAAGAGTGGCTAGGGCTGGGGGAGGTGGCTTATGCCTGTAATTCCAGCATTCTGGGAGGCTGAGGCGGGTGGATTATCTAAACTCATGGGTTCAAGACCAGCCTGAGCAAGAGCAAGAGTAAGACCCTATCTCTAAAAATAGCTGGGCATTGTGGCAGGCACCTACAGTCGCAGCTACTCTGAAGGCTGAGGCAAGAGAATCTCTTGAGCTGAAGAGTTTGAGGTTGCTGTGAGCTATAATGCCAAGGCACTCTACAGAGTGTGAGAAAGTGAGACTCTGTCTCAAAAAAAAAAAGAGTGGCAGAGTCTTTTCTGCTACCCATTAAGGCCTCTTCATTTCATCCCAGTTTCCATTCATTCATTCATCCATCCATCCAACAAATATTTATTGAGCATCTATTATGTGCCAGTCAAAGATCCCTGCCTTCATAGAGTTTAGATTCTATCGGTACCTTTCCAATGTCTCCCCATGGAACTGACATGGTTACTCCATAAAGCAGCAGTTCTCAACCTCTAGGTCGTGACCCACAGGAACTGTATTAAAGGGCTGTGGCATTAGGAAGGTTGAGAACCAGTGCCATAGAGAAACTTGTCTTTGCCCTTGCACCATAACCACATCCAAATGCAATACATACAGAATTCCTATTCCAAAACTTCCAAATACATAAGGAAACGGGGGTGAAGGTGTGCATGTGTGTGTTCCAGAGTACCACCTATCCCTCTCATAGCCAGTGTGGTCAGTGTTATAAACCACATAGTGCAAGGAGCAGGACTATCAGAAAATGGGCACTCGTACTAGGCTGCCAGGACAAGTTTGCTGGCATCTGAGATGCTCCTTTCTCCTAGCAGGACAGGCTACTCCTAAGCTCAACTCTTTATGGACCTAGAGTCTTCCCCCTGCTAGCACAAGCACTACAACACCCCAGGAGTTTGGTGGCACCGGTAGCTCAGTGAGTAGGGTTCTGGCCATATACACCCATGCTGGCGGGTTCGAACCCGGCCGGAGCCAGCTAAACAACAATGACAACTGCAACAACAACAACAAAATAGCTGGGCATTGTGGTGGGCCCTATAGTCCCAGCTACTTGGGAGGCAGAGGCAAGAGAATCTCTCAAGCCCAAGAGTTTGAGGTTGCTGTGAACTGTGACAACACAGCACTCTACCAAGGGCGACATAGTGAGACTCTGTCTCAAAAAAAAAAAAACACCCCAGCAGTCTAATAGTCCTTGGGTACTGGGCAGGTGACAACCCCTGCAAACAGCTGGGCCCCCAGATCCAGACCATCTGCACCAAGCAGACTGGCATGCCTCCCTGGACAAAGCTGCTTTCCCAAGCTTGCCTAGAAACAGGAGACCCCTCCAGAGAGCAGAGGGATGAGCCCTTCACTGGAATGCAGACCCACACTGTTATTCCCTGACACTTCTGGGAAGTTGTGGGAGTAACAGCAGGGAGATAAAGTAAGCAACAAGTGCTTTGAAAAAATGGAAAACTCTTCTATAAATGCCAGAGAAACCCCAGAGTTAATAGGCTCTGCTCTCCCCCCTCACACACCTATCCCCAAGCTCTCAGAGAATTTTTCCTAAGAAGTTTGTGATCTGGCATTTGTTTTTAAAGAATCCACATCCCCTATTAAACATAGTTCTCAGTATTATGAACGGTAATTTAGGCTAATAGATTTGAAAATGTAGACAAATGGGACTGTTTTTATTTTTTTATTTTTTAGCCGGGGCTGGGTTTGAACCCGCCACCTCCAGCATATGGGGCCAGCACCCTACTCCTTTGAGCCACAGGCGCTGTAAATGGGACTGTTTTTAAAGGAAAACAACAATGACCAAAATAGACTCAAGAAGAAACAAAAATCTTGAATACAATAATGGCTTTTGAAGATATTGAATTAGTTGTCATGTATGTTCCCCCTACAGAAGGCAACAAACTCAGATGGTTTTATGAGTGATCTTAGCAGGTCTTTAAAGAGTTCTCTTAGTTATTTTGGTAAGACCTGTACATTCCACATTTACTAAGATTCACATATACCCTTGTAAGATGCACCGCAGGTGTAATCCCGTTAATCCCCTTCCCTCCACCTACCTCCCGCCCTCCCTTTCCCCCTACCCTCTATTCTTAGGTTGTAACTGGGTTATAGCTTTCATGTGAAGGTCCTACATTAGTTTCATGATAAGGGTGAGTACATTGGGTACTTTTTCTTCCATTCTTGAGACACTTTACTAAGAAGAATATGTTCCAGCTCCATCCATGTAAACATGAAAGAGGTAAAGTCTCCATCTTTCTTTAAGGCCAGGAAGGCTATGTTAACTAGTGTCATGAAAATGTGTCAAATGGTCTATGAACCAAGTGTATGGTGCCCCATGATCATACTAATGTATACAGTTATGATTTAATAAAAATAAATAAATAAATAAATAAAAAAGAGTTCTCTTGTTGATCCTACCCACACACGGTCCCTGGGGCAGTGGAATTTGTACCAAACCCTAACGCCTGTGACAGGCAGTGAGCCAGATAGGACCCTGGCATGACCCTGAATAACATCTTCCACACTGTAGGTTCGCGATATGTATTTGTTGAATAAACGAATGAATGATAAAACGTAGGCAAATTATGAAACACAAAATAGTGTATTAGAACTAAACCACTTTGGTATTTTAAAAATCTACATAAAATTGATAGTCTCCCCATTTCTCTTCATTTTGCAGACAATTCAAGTTTGATTAGAAGAGGGGAGTGGCGACACCACCTTCAGTCGGTGGGACAGTGGCACAGGGCAGCCATCAGGGACAGTGGCATCTGGCTGTGTACTGTCCTCTAGGGCGAGGACACACTTCCCCAGCGACCTCACCAACAAGTTCCAAAGACTTAAGGATTCATCTTTCACTGGGCCTGTGCTGCCCTTGGAACAATGGGGTTCTCAGTACATGTTTATTCAATGAATGGGTTGAGCAGGCTGGAAGGAGCCCGGTGTCTGGGCTGGGAATTAAGAGCAGCCAATGAAAGCAGCCTCTCGCAGCCTTTGCCAGGTCTGAGCCTTTTTGGACAGGATTCCTCTACAGTTTACTTCTCCATCCAAACCAACTTTCAGGGCCTCTCCCGGCTTCATATGGTGCAAAAGCCCCGCTGCACACACCCTCCACCATCTGCACCATCCCTCTCCAAGGGCCCTTCCTGGCTCTATGTGGAGCTGTCGGGGTGCAGCACACGATGTCTGGTTGCTCCCCCAGGAACTCCCCGAGCCTCAGGTCCGGGTACATCTGGCCTTGAGGCTTCCTCTTTGATGTCCCCACTCATGGGCTGGCTGTGGGCTCATGATCGCTTCCTCCCCTCCCTTCCCAGCCCCACCGTCCTCTGAGCTGCCAAAATACACACATTTTCCTCCTTTCATCCTTCCTTATACATCAGCCTCCCTTGGATACACTGAAAGACGTTTTGGAGCAGGTGGTTCTAATCCTTGGCTCTTGAAACCCCTGACCGGGTCTGGGTTTCACGCCCTGGCCAGATCGCACTCCTTCCCATGGGCACTACCAGGTCGCTCGCTGCCCACTGGGAAAAGCGCGATGGGACTCTGACAAGGGACAACACCGCTGGAGGCTTTGAAGGCTCCTCTCCAGCGTTTGTTAGTGACAGTTACCTCATCCTGAATTGGGAATATAAAGGCAACCAGAAAGGAGAAAGAGGCTATGTAGGAACATGTCAGGAAATGACACTGTCCTCCAAAACGGGGAAACTGAATAGCAAAGCAACCTGTGTCCCCTCCCCGCCCCCCAATTCGTATGTTGAAGTCCTCACCCTAGAACTTCAAAATGTATTGGGATTCAGAGTCTTTGAATAAGTGATTAAGTTAAAAATGAGTCTCATCAGGGTGGGCCCTGAATCAATGTGACTATTGTCCCTATAGAGAGAGGAAATTTGGACAGAGACAGGTAAAAAGAGAAGAGACCACGTAAAAACACACAGAGAAAATGACCTTCTACAAGCCAAGGAGAGAAGCCTCAGAAAAAACCAACTCTGGTGACACCTCCATCTCAGACATCTAGCCACCAGAATTGGGAGAAAAAGCTTTTTAGTTGTTTAATCATCCAGTTTGTGGCACACTGTTATGGCAGCCCTAAGAAACTAACATGCACCTCACATCTCTAGATTTCCCATTTATAGCTTGATTGTTCAGGCCAAGTTCTGAACTAGCTCTCCTTGTATTTTCAGTATCTAGTACTCATTAAATGTTGAGACACTAATTTTTAAAGTGAAGATAATTTCTTATCATCACTAAAAATGAACAAAAAATATTCTTTTAGTCTTTTCAGTGGTGACTTGGGAAAAGATATATATAGAAAGCATTTTATCAAATTTGTGAGTGATCCTAACTTGCTAAACTAGGGGGGTAAGATTTTAGCAAGCAAGAATGATGAACCTAAATGAAGATGATAAAATGTAATTCAAATAATTTAAAGTATTCCACTTACATTAAGAAAAATACATGATAGCTATTAAATCACCATAAGGTCTGATGATTTCTGGTGACTGTAAGCTCTACATGAATTGACCAGAAAAGCTAATGCAGTCTACCTGTAATCTTCATTAATTCACTTAACATTGCTGAGAAGGCCACATCACAGCAACCTCAACTCCTGGGCTCAAGCGATTCTTCTGCCTCCGCCTCCCAAGTAGCTGGGACTATAGGCACCTGCCACGATGCCCAGCTATTTTTTGGTTGCAGCCGTCATTGTTGTGTGGCGGGCCAGGGCTGGATTCAAACCTGCCAGCTGAGATATATGTGGCTGGCACCTTCTTGAGCCACAGACACCAAGCCAGGTGTTTTTTTTTTTTTTATTTAAAGCCTTTGCTACATTTAAAGCAGGGGATAGGATGGGTGCAGAGGCTTGTGCCTTTCATCCTAGCACTTTGGGAGGCAGAGGTTGGAAGATCCCTTGAGGCTAGGAGTTTAAGATGAGTGTGACAACATAGCAAGACCCTATCTCTACAAAAAATAGATAAAATTAGGTAGTTCTGGTAGCACATGCCTGTAGTCTAGCAGTTCTCAAACTGTGGGTCATGACCCACAGAAACTGTACTAAAGGGCCGCAGTATTAGGAAGGTTGAGAACCACCGCTGTAGTCCCAACTACTTGGAAGGCTAAGGCAGGAAGATCACTCCAGGAGTTGGAGGCTGCAGTGAGCTATGATCTTAACACTGCCCTCTAGCCTGAGAGAGTGAGAACCCCATCTCTTTAAAAATATGTATGCTGTCTGCATCCACTTTAATTTGTATAGTCAGTTCTGATGATAAAGACACATGCCAGCCACTCTATTCTTTAGCTTTATGTGGCTAATCACTATATGGTAAGAGGTTGGCTCTTGTATAGAGACATCTTTTGCCAACTCCCCATAAAATAGGAAAATGCTTGAAGATTACTTTCAAAGCTTCATAAAGGATGATCCCCAGACGCCAATCAATTTATACTCTGCAGCTGCGATTTTCCCTGCAGATGTTACTGATCTTGAGCTGCCTTTCTGGCACACGCCCCACAGCATCTCTTCTTGAGATCTTTCCCATCACCCATTCCCATGTTGTAGAGTTCACTTCTGCAATGAGTTTCAAACTGAGATCTCCAGAAATGCAGCTTCTCAGCCCCTAACCCAGACTTACTGAATAAGACACTGGGCTTGAGTGCAGTAATCTGTGTTCTAACAAGCCTTCCAGAAGCTTCTGATTTACTATGAAGTTTGAGAACCCCAGCTCTCCTGCCTGATCTTACCACCCAGCCCTGAGGTGTTGCCTGACCTACCACCCAGGCTGCTATCTCAAAACTTCTCCTTTCTCCAGACTATGCTACTTCCTGGCGCTCCTACCTGGGGAACGTGAAAGAGAGGATTTCACTACATGCCCCACACAGAAGGGGCATCAGGATGCCACAGAATTAGTGACATCGCCACACCCTAGATGAGACCTATGGGGTCACTGAGTTCAAGCTCCTCCTTTTATACATAAATGAACCAAGTCCCAGAGACAAAAACAGCCTGGCCCAGGTCTACCGCTAAAGAAGATAAATCAAGTCTGGAATCATCCCAAATGAGGACAAAACCAGCCATCTGTATGTCTCCTTCACTCAGCTGCTCAATACACACTGAGCCGTGGACAGGACCAAAGCCAGGGCTGGAATCAGTGGAAACAGCAGCGGCAGCACCTCTAAATACAGAGGCATTTTATGGTCTGCACAAAGACTCGTGGTCAAGGAGCAAGCAGGGGCTGAAGTCACCATGTTCAAGTATATAAGGTGCCTTTTTCTTTGCTCCAAGGCACATCTGACCCTAAGCCATGCACCATTTCCATGAAGGAGCTAGGGACTGGGCGCCTTTTTGGCCTTGCCGAGGTTTGCAGAAGCCTTGACAAGTTTGCCAAATTGCTTAACCTCTCTGAGCATCGGCTTCTTTGTCTGAAAATAGGCTATAAAGATAACCACCATGCAGCATTTCCCCCTCCCGGGGATTAAGAGAACACATCCCAACTTACAGCAGGGACTCAATAAATGAGAGCTGTCCTCCATAGGTGCTGTGAGAAATGAAAAATCTGCAGCCCTATCTTCAAGGGAGTTACAGTCTAGTGGTAAAAAAGAGACAAGTGCAAAAATAATTAAAATATGAATCCCTCTGAGGTACGTACCATCATTCCCCATTGGAATGCAAGGCAGACAGGGTTGGCGCCTTGGCAGAGAACCTGCAGTGTGTGCGGTCAGTTTAGGGAGGGCATTGCCTGGCTGGCGTTAGACCTGGGCCTGGATGATAATGTGTCTTGGCAGAGAAAGGGTAATCCAGGCATAAGGAAGGCGATGAACAAAGTCCTGGAAAGCTCAGGGCTAACCATGCAAAGTGGCTTCAGGGGATGTAAGACTGGTAGCTCCAAAGGGTCAGTCTAGGTAAAGACTTCCACTGACAACACAGAGCAGGAGATTCTTAGGTTCAATTCTCTAGGCCAGCCAACTCCTTCTGATATATTGCTATAATAATTTAGAAGGCTTCAACTCCTGAAATGTGAGATGAAACACATTGCAATTGTACTATTAATAATATTTTGATGTCAGGATTATTTAGAGAAATCAGGTTGGTGCAAAAGTAATTACAGTTTTGGCTAGGCGCAGTGGCTCACACCTGTAATCCCAGCACTCTGGGAGGTCAAGGCAGGTGGATTGCTTGAGCTCAGGAGTTCAAGACGAGCCAGAGCAAGAGTGAGACCCCTTCTCTACTAAGAACAGAAAAATTAGCAGATGCCTGTAGTCCCAGCTACTTGCGAGGCTGAGGCAAGAGGATTGCTTGAGCCCAAGAGTTTGAGGTTGCTGTGAGCTATGACACCATGGCACTCTACCCAGGGTGACAGAGTGAGACTCTGTCGCTCAGTCTCCCCACCCCCTGACCAGACTACAAGGTGAGCCTCCTTTTAAATTCTTGCCACAAAGTGCTCTCTTAAAACACAAACGTAAATTCCAAGTAGGGGGTACTAATCCCCAGGGGAATCTATAAGAGGGAAAGAAAATGGTTTCAAGGTGAGTTAGAAGAAATAAAGTGAGCTAGGTTTGGTGAATTTAGAAAAGAATGCACATGTCAACAAGACCTGTAAAAGAGAAAAAGCAAACAGGGAGAGCAAGCTGGCAGCATGTGGGGTGGTGTGTGGAATGAGGGGGCCACGAATACATGGGGGAGGGGGTTAAGGTTTCCTAAAAGGCTGACATGGGCCCCACTGGTTGCCCTGGAGACAGGTACAGCCCTCATAGGACAAGGATATAACAAAGAGAAAAGACATGCAGAAATAAAGCGATAAAGCAAGCAATAATTGGGCGAGGCAATGTAGCTCCAGTTCCCACACCAGGGCCTAGAAGGAGTTCAGAAGGGAATGGGTACCGCTGATCAAGGATGGGTCAGGGGAAGAATCCAAACAGGCCACTGCTCTACTCCGTCTCTACTCCAGCCCCCATCATAGTCTGGAAGAGTCCGAGGCCTGGAGCGTGTGCTAATTCATTGTCCTGTTGGCCTGGAAGAATTGGCTCAGAGCTGCCCTCCACTAGTTAGATTGCTTGTTAGATCCCTGCCATTTGCCACAGCCCACGGGCTCTTCCAGCTTGAGTCTGTGCAGAGGGCACAGTGGGGGCAAAGTCAAAGTGATGCTGCTGATCTGCTTATTCCTCCACGGGCTCCCACCCTGCAACATGAAGTTCAAACTTGCTGGAGCCCCCACAGCTTGTCTCCAGCTCAGACTACCAGCCTGATGGACAGCCTGCAGTCCCCTGTGCCTTGCCCAGGCCCTATCGCCACGCTGCACCTCCCTCCTCTGCTGCCTGCTCCTCCCTGAGGGCTCCATGTGGTCATGACCTTCACTGGGAACGATTCCCTTAAACTTGCCACGTAAACTGTGGTTTGAGGAAATCTAGGGGTCCCTTTCAGAGGGTCTAGGAGGTCAGAACTATTTTCATAATAACACTAATGTTTGTCTTTTATACTTCCATTCTTTCATGAGTACAACAGTTTACTGATGTGGTTTTAGATTAGTTTAAGAAACTACCATGGACGGTGCCTGTGGTTCAAAGGAGTAGGGTGCTGGCCCCATATGCCAGAGGTGGCAGGTTCAAATCCAGCCCCGGCCAAAAACTGCGAAAAAAAAAAAAAAAAGAAACTACCAATTGTCAAGTTTTGGTGTAGTATCAAAGAATATCCACAATTATATGAAAAGGCTATTAAAATGCTCTTCCTTTTTCTAACTACATATTTGTTCAAGGCCATTTATTTGTTTGTTTGTTTTTTAATCTAATCCAAATAACATTTTATACCAGATTCAATGAATGAGAAATGAGACCAGCCTGAGCAAGAGTGAGACACCATCTTTACAAAACATAGAAAAATTAGCTGGGCATGGTGGTATACACCTGAAGTCTCAGCTACTTGGGAGGCTGAGGCAGGCAGACCCCTTGAGCCCAGGAGTTTGAGGTTTCAGTGAGCTATGATGATGCCACTGCACTACAGCCTGGGAGACAGAGTGAGAAAAAATAAATAAATAAATAGAGAGAGAGACAGAGATAGAGAAAAATGAGAATCCAGCTACCTTCTATCAAGCCAGATGTTACATAGATTTGCAAAAATGTAAAAACGTGTCACTTCTCTAAAATTTTTTTATTATTTATAAAATACAGTTTTGGGGCGGTGTCTGTGGCTCAAAGGAGTAGGGCGCCGGCCCCATATGCCAGAGGTGACGGGTTCAAACCCAGCCCCAGCCAAAAACTACAAAAAAATAAAAACTAAAAAATAAAATATAGTTTTATACACATAGAATCTTCATTTTAATTTTTTTAAAGTTTCTCATTTTATTTTTAATCCAGTAAATGTCAGTAGATCTAACCCACATAAACAAAAGTTCTTTAGGCCAGACACAGTGGCTCACACCTGTAATCCTAGACCTTTCCAAGGCTAAGTTGGGAGGATCACTCGAGGCCAGGAGTTTGAGACTTGGGTAACACGGTGAGCCCACACACACAAACAAAATAGAAAAGTGAGCACAGCATGGTGACATGTCTGTAATCTCAGCTACTCAGGAGGCTGAGGCTGGAAGATCCCTTGAGCCCAGGAGTCTGAGGTTGCTGTGAGCTATGATGATGCCACTGCACTTAGCCAAGGTAACAAAGCCAGACCCTGTCTCAAAAATAAATAAATAAAAGCACTCTGGGATCCTTCATAACTGTTGAGTATAAAAGGAAGAGTCCTGAGACCAAAGAGCTTGAGAACTACTACCTGATACCAAGCCATACCTACGGTGCATCTTAGAATGGGTACAGGCGAAACTTACTAAAGGCAGAATACAAATGTCTACATACAATAACTAAGAAATGCCATGAAGGCTACGTTGAACAGTTTGATGAGAATATTTCAGATTGTATATGAAACCAGCACATTGTACCCCGTGATTGCACTAATGTACACAGCTGTGATTTAACAATAAAAAAAATGCCTGATGGGGCGGCACCTGTGGCTCAGTCGGTAAGGCTCTGGCCCCATATACCGAGGGTGGCGGGTTCAAACCCGACCCCGGCTGAACTGCAACCAAAAAATAGCTGGGCGTTGTGGCGGGCACCTGTAGTCCCAGCTACTCAGGAGGCTGAGGCAAGAGAATCACTTAAGCCCAGGAGTTGGAGGTTGCTGTGAGCTGTGTGATGCCATGGCACTCTACCGAGGGCCATAAAGTGAAACTCTGTCTCTACAAAAAAAAAAAAAAAAAATGCCTGATGAAAAAAAAAAGAGTTAGAGGTTGCTGTAAGCTGTAACGTCACAGCACTCTACCCAGGGTGACAGCTTGAGACTCTGTAAAAAAAAAAAGTTTTTTTCATAAAATCTTTGTCCAGATGAACCCAATAAGGATACTTTTAGATGAAAAATCTTGCTCTGCATATTGGAGAAAATCATGAGCCTCAGATTAAACTGAAGGCTTCAAACTAGAAGGGGTTTGGTTTTATTTTGAATGTCTGTGCACAACCATATCCTGCACTCTGGATGCACCCGTTACCAATGACACCCTGGCCCCAGCACACCCCAATAGAGGACCCAGGGACAGGAGAGCTTCTCCAAGGGATGCCAGACCCCATGTCTGGACACCCCCTTCTGCAGGTGGGGCCCCTTACTCACCCAGGAGGGCCGTCTGGGGGTGGGTCCGAGCGTGTCTGCCTCTAGCGGTGGCCCTCTCATGCAGCCGCTGCCTGGCCTCCACGGGGAGGAGGAGGGCCTGTCCGAGGATCAGCAGAAAACAGCTGGCTAGCATCTTTTCCATTTTCAAGATGAGAAGAGGGGTGAAGCTGTGACAAACCCAACAGAGAAGGGAGCAGGGTGAGATTTCTGGGTTTCCCTGAACTCCAGGTGCCACAGACCCACCTCCCCTCCTTTTCAGGTTGCAAACATGCCACTTGTACTTAAAATGCCATTTGTGTGTCTGGCTCTTAAGAGCTGGTAGATTGTTCTTGGATACTCTGAGCAGGACATGGGCAGTTGGAATTTTTCCTCACTTTGGTCACTAAGAGACTGAAGGGAAAAGTTGAGGAGAAAAATTCTATCCTCAATTTTCCTATTAGTTAAATGTAACATCAGTTATTCATAGTCACAATCTGTATCTTGGATTTGAACAAGGAAAAACTATTATCTGAGAATTCCAAGTAACAATGTTCCTTCAGTCTAATAATAGCAGATGGCACAAATTAATATATATAAATTTCCCAATAAATCATGTATAGCTGACATAAGACAACATCACACAGCCAGTCTCTCAACCTCCCAGTCTCCCTTCCCAGCCTCTCAACCTCCCAGTCTCCCTTCCCAGCCTCTCAAACTCCGAGCCTTCCAACCTCCCTTCCCAGCCTCCCTTTCCTGCCTCCCAACTACGCAGCCTCCCAAGCTCCCTCCTATCTTCCCTGCCTCCCAGCCCCCCTGTCTCCCAGCCTCCCTGCCTCCCTGTCTCCCAGGCTCCCTGCCTCCCCGACTCCCAGGCTCCTTGTCTCTCACTTACATTTATTAGGAGAGAATTGGCACAGTAGCTGGAGTCTTGGACTCTGATATGGGACTGAGACCATGTGCCAGGCACATGCTATTCCAAATGCTTTACCTGTATTAACTTGCTCAATTACCTAATATTATTCCCATATTCCCACAATGTTCAGGAAGATTCAGTGGCTGTCCAAGGTCACACACAGTTAGCAAGTGTCTAAGCCAGGATTCAAACTCAGGGTGAGCAGACCAATTTTCTAAGGCATCAATTAGCAGAAAACTCAATTAGCTGAAAGTCAGATCCCCAGAAGTCAGTTCATGAAAAGCCATAACTGTTTCACCATCCCAAGGCAGGGACAGGTCAAGGAGCATTTCTCAAACTTAAAAAAATATTCAATAATTTAATGAACTGTTTGTTCAGCAAATTGTTTCCAGGAATTGACCTGGAAATGAACCTGGGCCTGTCAACCTTCAAAGATCACAATTTTTCACACTTGCTGTGTTAAGCTAGCTCATAATTTAATACATTAAAATTATATTAAAAATAGTGACTGTTTATTCAGCACTTACTACATGCTGGGCACTGGGCCAAGTGCTTTAAATGTATAAAGTGATTTAACTCTTACACTAACTCTGATCAAGAGTATGTGGCTGGGGGCGGCGCCTGTGGATCAAGGAGTAGGATGCCAGCCCCATATATCAGAGGAGGTGGTGGGTTCAAACTTGGCCTCAGCCAAAAAAAAAAAAAAAAAAAAAGAGTATGTGGCTTATGAGGGATGAAGCTCCAGAACCCACTCACTCACTACAGATAACCACTCCCTTCACTCCCTTTTTAAACTATATCTAAATTCTTTACTAATTGAACTGGTCCCCTTTCATAGCTTTAATTTTGAGATTCCTTTGAGAAAAAGTAGAAAATTTAAAACATCTTGACTGTTTCTCTAATCTTAAACCCACAATTTACTTTCAAATTTCTTTGCTATTTATCACTTTATTTTATACAACGCTGTAAGTGTGCTACATCATTTCTTGGTGATTTATTATTTCACTGTGATTCCCTTGCCTCCAAACTGAGCAGATACAAAGTCCAGATTTACGTCAAAACATACAACTGGTGGGCATGGTGGCTCACAGGCATGGTGGCTCACGCCTGCAATCCTAGCACTTGGGAGGACGAGGAGGATGGGTTGCCTGAGCTCACAGATTCAAGACCAGCCTGAGCTAGAGTGAGACCTCATCTCTAAAAATAGCCAGGCATTGTGGTGGGTGCCTATAGTCCCAGCTATTTGGGAGGCTGAGGCAAGAGAATAGTTTATGTATAGGAGTTTGAGGCTACAGTGAGCTATGATGCCACGGCACTCTACCCAGGGTGACAGTGAGACTCTGTCTCAAAACAAACAAACAAAAAAAAACATACAAAGGATGCTCTCAAGGCCCACTTCCACCCTGACACATCTGCACTGAAATTGGACATTTAGAATATGATTGCATGTGGTTTATGTTTACTGTGGATTTCAAGGGAGTTGAAAATAAACAGAATTAAATACTTCTAGGTCAGGTCACTTATCTTCTCTTGGCCTCAGTTTCCTCGTCTTTAAGTTAGAGATAACAATAGACTTAGTTGCTGTATTGATTAAATCAGTGCATATATACATATACATAAAGCATTTAAAACATGGCCTGGCACATAGTAAGTACTGAATAAGAATTACCTATTTGTTGTTATTATTATCATTCTACACTCAAACCAATCAACAGAAAGTATACATTGTTAATTTTATCAAAACCCTTTAATGTATGTTAAATTAACTTCTGTGCTAATTTATTAATTATCTTTAATAAAACAATGACATACAAATCCATAATTTTAAAATATATGTTAGTATCTGGAAATAATTACACCTTTCCCTTTTCAAAATGCAATGGCATGGCAGACCACACACTGGTAGAAAATATATATTTTTCTTTTTTTTGAGACGCAGTCTCATTATGTCGCCCTTGGTAGAGTGCTGTAATGTCACAGCTCACAGCAACCTCAAACTCTTAGGTTTAAGCAATTCTCTTGCCTCAGCCTCCCAAGTACCTGGGACTACAGGAGACTGCCACAATGCACGGCTATTTTTTTATTGTTGTAGTTGTCATTGTTGCTTAGCAGGCCTGGGCTGGGTTTGAACCTGCCAGCCCTAGTGTATGTGTCCAGTGCCTGTTGAGCTACAGGGGCTGAGCCACTGGTAGAAAATATTTATAAAACAGATATCTCAGAGTAGTGGAACAAAAAGAGGGTAGAGGCAAAAACCTACCTAACAGGTCAGTTATACAAATAGTACAATGAACGCTATTTGAGTAATGGGCACCCTTGTAGCTGTGACTCAAGCATTACGAATGTAATTTATGTAACCAAAAATATTTTTACTCCCTTAATACTTTGAAGTAAAAAAAAAATCTGATTAATTACTTATATTCAGACCACAACTCAATAAGAGGACAAGCAGCCCACTTAACATTGCACAAAGAATTTGAACAATCATGTCACCAAAAAAGTATTTTAATGACAAACAAACACGAAAAGACATTCAACAGTCTTAGTCATTAGCAAAATACAGATTAAAATCACAATGGTCCCATGACAAATCCACTAGAATAGATAAAATGGAAAAGATTGATATAACCAAGTGTTGGATGTGAAGGAACTGGAACCCTCATACGTTGCTGATAAGAATGCAAAATGGGGGTGGCACCTGTGGCTCAGTGAGCAGGGCGCCGGCCCCATATGCTAAGGGTGGCCAGTTCAAACCCAGCCCTGGCCAAACTGCAACAAAAATATAGCCAGGCGTTGCGGTAGGCGCCTGTAGTCCCAGCTGCTTAGGAGGCTGAGGCAAGAGAATCGCCTAAGCCCAAGAGTTAGAGGTTGCTGTGAGCTCTGTGACCTCATGGCATTCTACCCGAGGGCGGTACAATGAGACTCTGTCTCTACAAAAAAAAAAAAAAAAAAGAATGCAAAATGGTATGGTCTCTTCAGAAATCAATTTGGCAGTTTCTCACAGTTAAACATACACTTTGCCAAACAGCACAGCACAGGGTGACTGACTGTCCCCATTCACCCAGAACTACCCATGCTTTAGCACTGGAAGTCACATATCCTGAGAAACCATTTAGTCACAGGCAAACCAGATGTTTCATCCTCCTACCAGCAACCTCACAATCCCAGGTATTTACCCCAAAGACAAGAAAACACGTCCACACAAAGACTTGTACACAAATGCTCACAGAAGCTTTATTTCTAAAAGCTAAAAACTACAACAACCCAAATGTCTATCAATTGATGAACTGATAAATTGTGGCACAGCTATACAATGGAATACGACTCAGCCATTAAAGGGATGATCTACTGAATGAATCTCAGGGTAATCATTCTAGAGAGAACAGCAGACACAAAAAGATGATCTACTGAAGCTGCTATTTATATGACACTCAGTAAAGGGCAAAACTATATGACAAAAAGCAGATAAGTGGTTCCAGGGGCTGGGTGTTAGGCCACAGTGGTCCCCAACCTTTTAGTCACAAGGGACCAGTTTTGTGGAAGATAGTTTTTCCATGGATGGGGGGTGGGGAGGGTGAAGATTACATTTTCATAAGGAGCACAAAACCCAGATCGCCTGCATGAGCAATTTATAATAAGGTTTACGCTCCCAGGAGCATCTAATGTTGCTGTTGATCTGACAGAAGGCAGAGCTCAGGTGGTGATGGGAGCAATGGGGAGCGGCTGTAAATACAAATGAAGCTTCGTTCAGCCACTGGCCGCTTACCTTCTGCTGCGAGGCGGAGTTCCTAACAGGCCCCAAGTTGGTAAGATCTGTGGCCCAGGGCTTTGGGCCTGCAGTGATAGGGAATCAGCTATAAAGGGCTGAGGGAAAACTGGGATGTGATGGAAATATTCACATCATTATTATGATAGATCTATACATTTGTCCAAACATCAAATTGTACACTTAAAAGTGATTAGTTTTATGATATGTAAGTTAAACTTTAAAAAAGCTAGTAAAGAAAAGTAAAAGAATAAGGAAGGCCAAGTGGCAGTGGTTCACACTTGTAATCCTAGCACTCTGGGAGGCTGAGGTGGGTAGATTGCCTGAGCTCACAGATTCAAGAACCGCCTGAGCAAGAGCAAGACCCTGTCTCTAAAAATAGCCAGGCGTTGTGGTGGGCACCTGTAGTTCCAGCTACTTAGGAGGTGACGCAAGAGAATCACTTGAGCCCAAGAGTTTGAAGTTGCTGTGAGCTATGATGCCACAGCACTCTATAGAGGGTGACAAAGTGAGACTCTGTCTCAATAAAAAAAAAAGAATAGTGAAAAGTAACTATATAGACAGCAACCTAAAACCAGTATGACAACATTAATATCAGGCAAGATGGATTTTATTTTTAATGCAACAGCAGTGGGACAAAAAAAATGTCAGTTGTATGTCCCCATCTCTGTGGTTATTTCTCAATTTGGCATTTACAGCTGACAGCATTTGAAGAATAAGATTCATTTCTAACTGGAAAATGGAATGATATTTGAAAGCAGTTCCATTCATATGTAGGGAGATGAGAAGAACTGTTGTGCTGAGAACTAGAGGTTAATTCAATCTGAACAGATTCCATGAAGTATTAGGGAGCATGGAAAGAATATTTTAAAATAATACAATGGCTTTGACTTTTGTTTTAGCAATTTTTTTCCTCTCCATGGGACAATGAGTCTTTTCATTTAACTTTATCAAGAGGGTGGGAGAAGAGAGAGAAAAAGAGATTGCTCTGTCTTAGCTACAAGTTCTTCTAAGTATCACTGCTATAAGCAAATCCACAGGCAAGCAGAATCCCTCCAAAGCCAACACTGTGTGCTGTGGGCCTCGAGACAAGAAGCCTGGCTCACCACACTGGTGTGACTTCACCTAGGTGACCTGACTCTTTAGGGTTAATTAGCCATAAAGTAAGAAGCATGGCTGGGAAGCAGGGTTTCTCAACCTAAACAAGACCATAGGCTGGTAAGCCCTGCTATCTTAGGCCCGCTATCCTGTCTCCATCTCCAGACAAAAAGAGAGGGGAATAGGGCACTAATATCTAAGTGTCTATGATGGCCCAGGCACGGAACCAGGCATTTTGCACATTATCATCTCACAAGATCCCCTCAATCACCTTGGGAGGTGGAGGCATTCCTAATTTTATGGATGGAATGCTGAGATTTGCAGATAGACAGACCCTCTCTAAGACGTGAGCATCAGTTAACTGACAAAGCCAAGATGCTACTCTGCCACTTCTCAGGCATTCAGCCTGCTTTTTTTTTTTTTTTTTTTAAAAAGAGATTTTCCAGGGGATTGGTGGGATTACACCAGCGGTGCATCTTACAAGGGTATATGTGAAACTTGGTAAACAGTCTGTGAAGCTAGTGAATGATGCCCCATGATCATATCAATGTACACAGCTATGATTTAATAAAAAAATAATAAATAATAAAATAAAAAAATAAAAATAAAAAAAAAGAGATTTTCCTAATTTGTAAATTCTTAGGTATCAGGCTCAGTAGTTTTGTCCCTCTAAGACAGTGGTTCTCAACCTTCCTAATGCCACAGCCCTTTAACACAGTTCCTGTGGGTTGCGATCCACAGGTTGAGAATCACTGGTCTAAGACCTCGCTGTCAGCATAGCAAGTATGCATACCAACTACTGTACACATTCGCACAATCGCAAGAGGACAGGAAATATGTAAATCTCACAGCCTTACCTTCTGCTTCCCACCTAATACTGGAATCCCAGGCAAATGGGAAGCTAACCGCTCTGCCTGCCAGGATTCAGGCTAGTATGGCATCCAGGCAGCTCCAAATATCAGACCTCAGTTTTCCTTCATGTCGACTTGACATTACCTTTGGAAACGTCCACCCAGTGACAAAGGCCTGCTTGCCAGCTCAGCCTGTCTAGACATAAAGTCATCTTTTCCACTCAAATCCTTCATAGTCAAGGCAACCCCATCTGCTCAGCCACCTGGAGCAAAAACCAGGAACTAGCTTCCACGTACTCTCTGGACAGCCATTGCATTGGTGAGTGGACACACTTGGGCTTTCCCACATCTTCATGGCACCCCCATTCAGGCCTCCTGACTGTTCCCATCACTATAGCCAAGCTTCTATTCTCTTTCTTTCTTTCTTTCTTTCTTTTTTTGAGACAGAGTCTCACTTTGTCACTCTGTAGATGGCTGTAGCATCACAGGTCACAGCAACCTCAAACTCTTGAGCTTAAGAAATTCTCTTGCCTCAGCCTCCCAAGCAGTTGGGACTACAGGCGCCCGCCACAAAGCCCAGCTATTTTTTAGAGACAGGGTCAGGCTCTTGCTCAGGCTGATCTCAAACCTGTGAGCTCAGGCAATCCACCCGTTTCAGCCTCCCGAGTGCTGGGATTATAGGTGTCAGCCACCTCGCCCAGCCCCCAAGCTTCTATCCTCATCTTTTCTTACCCAGACTCTTCCAAGAGCCTCAGAACTGCCCTCTCTGCCATGGGTCCTTCATCTAATGGCCCTGTCCCTCCTCTATTTGGAACTTGTCTATGGCCTCACTGCACATTAACATTCAAGCCCCTCCATGACTGACCATTGCCCATCTCTCTAAGCATGATGATCCCCACAACTACCCCAGACTCCGTGCTGGGGCCTGAAGAACTCAGATTCTTGTCATAGCTGGGGGCATTCATCCATGCAGGTCCCTGGGCCTGGAATGTCTACCTTAATCAAAATGACAGCCAGGCTTCAAGATTCAGCTCATATGTCACCCCTGATAATGTGTCTGTTGCCTGCTCTAGCACACTGTTTATTTTTCTTGCTCTCACGGCTCTCTCCCTGCCTACAACTGTGAGCTACAACTTGGGGGCTGCACTTTGTCATCCCTGCATCCTCCTTGTCCCAAGGGCTGAATGTTATAAATACATTTTGAGAAAATTAAAAAATGTTGAATAAACATATTGATCTTTAATTGATCAATAAAAAATAAGCTGGAGTACTTAGATCTAGATCTACACCTGACAAGTGCCGAAGGGAAGTCCATGTGTTCCCTACACTTGCCTAACTGTAGACACCCCTGATAAAAGGTCATCTCCCATTTCTTTCTTTTTTTAAAATTATTTTTTATTAAATCATAACTTTGTACATTGATGCATTTATGGGGTGCGAGGTACTGTTTTGATATACAATAGCCAGCTCCCACTTCCCTGGGAGGAATCCACATACAATTTCTTAGCTAACTTGAATATTTAAAGGATACAGATAAATATCTATATTATCTACTATTATAAGTAGATAAAATAGCCCTCTAAGACAGTGGTTCTCAACTTCCTATTGCCACGACCCTTTAATACAGTTCCTCATGTTGTAGTGACTCCCAACCATAAAATTATTTTAATTGCTACTTCATAACTGTAATTTTGCTACTGTTATGAATCGTAATGTAAACATCTGATATGCAGGATGTATTCAGGCGACCCCTGTGAAAGGGTCGTTTGATCCCCAAAGGGGTCACAACTCACAGGTTGAGAACTGCCGTTCTAAGACCTCTCTACTTATAAGATATATAAGATAAGATATCTACTTATAATAAAGCATCCATTTAGTTTAAATACGTGTTTAAAACATTTTAATAGGGGGGCGGCACCTGTGGCTCAAGGGATAGGGCGCCGGTCCCATATGCCGGAGGTGGCGGGTTCAAACCCAGCCCCGGCCAAAAACCAAAAAAAAAAAAAAACAAAGTCAAAAAAAAAGGGTGGCACCTGTGGTCAAGTGGGTAGGGCGCCGGCCCCATATGCCAGAGGTGGCGGGTTCAAATCCAGTCCCGGCCAGAAAAAAAAAAAAAAAAAAAAAAAACATTTTAATAGGGTGGGCATGGTGGCTCATGCCTGTAATCTCAAGACTCTGGGAGGCCAAGGCAGGTAGATTACTTGAGCTCAGGAGTTCGAGACCAGCAAGAGCAAGACCCCATCTCTGCCAAAAATAGAAAAACTAAGCAGGCATTGTGGCAGGTGTCTGTAGTCCCAGCTACTGGGGAGGCTGAGGCAAAAGGATCACTTGAGCCTGAGAGTTTAAGGTTGCTGTGAACTATGACACCATGGCACTCTACCCAGGTGATTGAGTGAGACTTTGTCTCAAAACAAACAAACAAAAAACAAATAAAACATTTTAAAGTATATATTAACTTAGAAAGAATGTTTTCACTGAAAACAGTTTCATGAAATTGTTTTCTCTCTCATTTCATAAAACAATGTTTTCAAATCCTTTACTTATTTCTACATCTCATTAAACAATGTTTTTAATTGCTTTTCCTGCCTCCCTAACATCAGAATCTTAACACTAAAGACGCCTTCTGAGTCTTGTAGCATCTTCACTTCTACATCGTTTTAAGTGCAGCACTTTTTAAATCCATACGTGATGATTGCACTGGGAATTTTACTTGTGAAGAATAATTACTAAATCTGAGTTGAAATTTTTGCCAGTTTTGGTCAATTTATTTCTATTAGAATCCCAAACCAGCTTTGAGTGAGGCCATTTAGGGCTAATGTGTCTTCTTCAAACAGTACTTTGTCCAAAATATTTGCCAGGGCTCCCTATACTTTATAAGATTCAAATACAAGGCAATTTCTTCTTTTCCAAGGAGTAAACTGCTTACCCCATACTTTAATGTGTACGGTCATTCCTCCCATATCTTTTCTCTCCCCATTATCAGGCACACAAGTCCACAAGGTTTTACCGTGCTGTCTCTTATGTCCCTTAGCCCTTCCATCCCTGCCGGTCACAGCTCTAGACCTGGCCCTTGTTCATATCGGAGAGATGAAAAAGTCCTTGGCAGAGATTGCTGGCTGTCCCTCAATGCCGTCCTTGTCCTCCTTTTGTTACACAAACCTACTTTGCAACAGGACATGTGATGGGCTAGAACAGAGCCACGCGTCCCAGTGCACCCTCTTCCCTGCCAGGTGACTAAGTACTGGCCGTCATAATGGAAGTAGACCTGGTATCCTTAAGGGGGTGGGGGGCTTCCTTGTATTTTCCTTCCTAATGCCTGGAATGGGGAATCTGGCAGTCATCCGGATGAAGGGTGAACCAGGATGAAGCGGCATGGAAATCGAAGCCACGTATGCCACAGAGCAACGAGGCACAGAAGTGTGGGAATACATTTCCTTCTTTAAGCCACTGTCAGTCATTTTTTTCTATAACTTTCAGCGGAATTTAATCCTAATTAATAGACTGTTTCTAAGTCTCTGCATTGAACCCATCTGGCACCAGCAATAAATTCAGTCTTTCCAGGGCAATATCACATTTACTATGCTCCTGGCTCAAAAATTGTCAGGGGCGCCTATGTATCAGGAGGATCAAATCTAGACTGCTTAACCTGGCCTTCAGAGCCCCATAACCCAGCCCTATGTTACGATGTTAACCTCAACCACTCCCTACCAACTCTGCAACAAATGCGGTGCATGTGATGTGTACAGACACACACAAACTCTTCACCATTAACCCTCCATTCCAGCCAGGTAACTCCACACAATGTCTCTTAACATCCTCTGGGTGAACAGAGCTTGTGACATTTGAGATATGGATAGTAGTCACTCCCTTACAAAACTAAAAGTGAATGGTAACAACCTAAGTGGCCCTTAACAATAGTATAGGTAAATTGTGCTGTCACCATGCAATGGGATATTATATTGCAATAAAAAGAATGAATTACTGCTTCTCACAATAACATGATACATTTATAAACATAATATTAAACAAAATACAGTTTATTCTTGTCTTTTTTTTTTGAGAGAGAGTCTCACTATGTCACCCTTGGTAGAGTTCTGTGGCGTCACAGTTCACAGCAACGGCAAACTCTTGGGCTTAAGTGATTCTCTTGCCTCAGCCTCCCATGTAGCTGGGACAGGCACCCACCACAATGCCCAGCTATTTATTGTTGCAGTTGTGATTGTTGTTTAGCTGGCCCAGGCCAGGTTCGAACCCCTCATCCTCAGTGTATGTGGCTGGTGCCGTAACCACTGTGCTACAGGCACCGAGCCCAAAATACAATTTTAAAATAAGCAAATCAGGGCTTGGCGCCGATAGCTCAGTGAGTAAGGCGGTGGCCACATACACCAAGACTGATGGGTTCAAACCCAGCCTGGGCCTGCTAAACAACAATGACAACTACAATAAAAAAAAAAAAAACAGCCAGGCATTGTGGCAGGTGCCTGTAGTCCCCGCTACTTGGAGTCTGAGGCAACAGAATCTCTTAAGCCCAAGAGTTTGAGTTTGTTGTAAGCTGTGATGCCATAGCAGTCTACCAAGGGCAACATAATGAGACTCTGTCTCAAAAATAAATAAATAAATAAAATAAAAGAGAAAATGAGCAACTCAGGCCAGGCACGCTGGCTCACGCCTATAATCCTAGCACTCTGGGAGGCTGACATGGGTGGATTGCTTGAGCTCACAAGTTCAAGACCAGCCTGAGCAAAAGTGAGACCCCCATCTCTACTAAAAAATAGAAAAACTGAGACAAGAAGATTGCTTGAGCCCTAGCAGGAGATTTCTGTGAGCTATGACACTATGGCACTCTACCTAGAATAGACAGCTTGAGACTTTGTCTCAAAAACAAAAATTAAAAATTAAAAAAAATTAAAATGAGCAAATCAAATCATAGAAATCAGGACTGTGGGCCAGGTATGGTGGTTCACACCTGTAATCCTAGCACTCTGGGAGGTCAAGGCAAGTGGATCATCTGAGCTCAGGAGTTTGAGACCAGCCTCAGCCAGAATGAGACCCTGTCACTACTAAAAATACAAAAACTAGCTGGGTGTCGTAGTAGGCACCTGTACTACACTAGCTACTTGGGAGGCTGAGGCAAGAGGCTTGCTCAAGCCCAAGAGTTTGATGTTGCTGTAAACTATAATGCCACAGCACTCTACCCAAAAAAAAGGGGCCGATGCGGTGGCTCACACCTATAATACTAGCACTCTGGGAGGCCAAAGTGGGTGGATTGCCTGAGCTCACAGGTTGGAGACCAGCCTGAGCAACAGCGAGATCCTGTCTCTAAAAATAGGCAGGGGGTGTGGTGGGTACCTGTAGTCCCAGCTACCTGGGAGGCTGAGGTAAGGGAATCGCTTGAGCCCAAGAGTTTGAGATTGCTGTAAGCTGTGATGCCACGGCACTCTACCGAACTCAATATAGTGAGACTGTATCTCGAAAAGAAAGAGGAAGGGAGGGAGGGATGGAGGGAGGAAGGGGAGGGAAGAAAGAATGGAAAGGAAAGAAATCAAGATTGCAGTTACACATGGAGTGTTAGTGCACAGCAAGGACCTAAGGGGAGATTCTGGTGCTGGCAATGTTCTCTTTATTGACCAAAATGCTGGCTACACAAGCATTCGTGTCATGAAAATTAATCCAGCTGCATCTTTGGTTTGTGTCCTTTTCGGTATGTGTGTGTACTTTAATAAAAGACTGCTTAAAAAAAAAAAAAAACAGGCAAAACTCAAGATATGGAATCAAGCTAGTTGTCCAACAACAGATGAATGCTTAATGAAAATGTGGTATATATACATGATGGAATACTACCTGGCCATAGAAAAAAGAATAAAATCATTTTCATTCTCAGCAACATGGATGGAACTGGAGGACATTATGTTAAATGAAATAAGCCAGGAGCAGAAAGTGATGCAGAAAGAAACCTGGATTTTCCAGGTGGGCCCAGTGTAATCACAAACATTTTAAATGAGGGCAGCAGGAAAGTCAGAGTAGGGAGGTGGGTAAGAAGTCAGAAAATGCAAAGCCCCAGATGTGCCCTAGGGCTTGCAGAAGGTGCACAGCCCTTCTGACACCTTACTTTTAGCCCTGTGAAACCCATTTCAGACTTCTGACCTCCAGAACAGCAAGACAACAATTTTGTGTCATTTTGAGCCACTATGTCCATGAAATTTATTATAGCAGCAACTACTATAATAACCTAAAATAGAAATGGGGTATTCCAATGGGCAGTGAGCCACACTTTCCATACATAGATGGAAGTTCTTCTAACAATAGTCTTGGAAGAACTTTCCAAAACTGTTAGCCAGTTCACCTGCTCAGCCACTGACTTTTTTTTTTTTTTTAAGATACAGAGTCTCACTTTGTTGCCCTCCGTAGAGTGCCTTGCTGTCACAGCTCACAGCAACCTCCAGCTCTTGGGCTTAGGCGATTCTCTTGCCTCAGCCTCCCAAGTAGCTGGGACTACAGACGCCTGACACAATGCCCAGCTATTTTTTTGTTGTAGTCTGACAGGGGCCAGGTTCGAACCCGCCACCCTCCGTAAATGGGGCTGGCGCCCTACTCACTGAGCCACAGGCACTGCCCTAGCCACTAACTATTATATGGAGTATTTTATGCAAATTTCAGCCAACTCACTTTGAGCACCTACTATATCCTTCACAGTGTGTTCAATAAATTCACATTAATCATTTCATTTAACCCTCACAACAACCATATGACATAATACCACCCACATCTGATGCATGATTTAACCAAGGCATAGATAATAATCATACATATAACTAATAAATAAAGAGCATGTGCTGAGTCAGTCATTGTACTAAACACTTCACATGTATTAATTAATGTATTAATTTAATTCTCCCAAGAATCCTACTTCCCCATTTATAGACAAGGGAAATGAGACAGAGACTCCAAGTAACTTTTCAAGCTATTTACAGCTAGGACCGGGTGGGATAGGAACTCAGGTCTTTCCAGAGCCAAGACAAGTGTGCTTTAGGTTGTACCCCCAAAGCACACTATCTACTTCCTGTTGTACTCCCTCTCACACTGTCAAAGTCACTGTCATAGTCACTACTATCAATTACCAACCATGGCCAAGGCTTCTGGAATTCAGCCCAGTCCCACTGTTCCATTTGAGCCCACTTCAGGCAGTGGTGGCTGTCTGCCAAGACACATGGCAGGGTTCAAGGATGACCTCACAGGATGAAACTCCAAGTGGCAAGTGGTCCCTTGGAAGGCCCTCCCTGGCCCTGTTCACTAGCTACAGTACTGACACACTCCCCTCTCCTTGACACTGTGACTTCCCTCTTCTCTGATCCTCTTGAGTTATCCCCATAGGTACCCTAAACAGAGAAGTCCTCCTTAGCTCTAAAAGACGGGGAATCTCAGGAAAAGACTCAAGGGAAAGCCCTAGAGACTCTTCATTGACTTGACTGGTCTTAAACCTCACCCATTCTCTACAGAGCCTTAGCATCTCCTCTCTCACTGCCCATCCAACCTTCTGCCGCAACACCCTGCACAGGCCAGCGGTCCACCCACCACACCTGCTCCCGCCTGCTTTCCTGAGACCCAAGCCTGTCTCTCCCCCTCTTCTTTTTCCCTCCCCCTCTCCTCTTTCCCTCCCCCTGCTCTTCTTTCCCACCCCCCACCCTCACACCCCTAGCTTTTCTTTCTCTCAGCCAGAACTGTTTCTAGATAAACAGTAGAATTTTTTTCCCAGAGCCTCCAATGGCTATCTTACTTCAAGGAGTAATCATCTTTTTTCTTTTCCTTTTTTTTTCAATTATAGAGATGGGGTCTCACTATGTTGCCCAGGTTGGTCCTCACCTCGTCCTCAAGTAATCCTCCTGCCTCAGTCTCTCAAAGCACTGAGATTACAGGTATGAGCCACTGCACCTGACATGTCCTTCTTTTTCTTTAAATCTTGGGGCTCCTTTCAAATACATTTTGCTGAACAAAGGTATACTGGTGCTGGCTGACAAGAGCTTAGGTCATGACAACCATCCAAGGTTATTTCAGATTTGGGGCCTACTTGACACCTCCAGAAAGTGAGCTCAGGCCTCAGTGGCTCCTGTTTGTGTGTGTCTGGACTCTAGGAACAAGGAAACTGGAGCCCTGATGTGTTAAAAAAAAAAAAAAAAAAAAAAGAGAGAGAGAGAGACAGATTGAGAGAGAGAGACAGAGACCTGGTACTCAGGGACCTGAAATTAAATTCTATGGAAAGGAATAAAAGTGAAAAGGGCAAACAGAGAGGAAAATGATGGGTAGATATCTGCATTCTCAACAGAGGTTTCTAAGGAACCAAACTTCAGCAGCTGAGAGGAAACTTTCCAGGCCCTAAACCCATCTTGGTACATATATCTTGACATGGTTTTATGAGGCTGTCCCTTTGAAAGCAAAAGTGGACTGCACAGAAAACTCTAGTTAAATGCATGTGGACTATCTGCCACCCTCACATGTCCAAGGAGGCGACTCTGGGGGAAGAGATGAATTCATTGTTCATACCAATCCTTGCTTTTTCTAGAAAGACAGGTAATAGAACTCACTTGAGGGTGCTCCTGGAACTGTTCTAAGGATAGACGGATTTGAGGCTTCCTCAGGAAAAGAAAAAGAAATGTTCTAAGAACTGTACTTGTCACATGTCATTTAATCTTCCCAGCCTGTGGGTATTACCATTTGCATTAGACAGATGAGGAAACTGAGGCATACAGTAGTTGGGTACCTCCAATTTATCAAGCCTGTAAGGGTCACAGCTGGGTTTTGAACCCAGACAGGCTGACCTCAGAGTCTCTGCTATTGACCACCGACCCCTGCAGCCTATCCACTACCCCCAACTGCCCCATTCCTCAAAGGCCAACTGTAAACGCACTCAATGCAAATGCATTGTAGTTTCCTGATTTAGAACAATTTGGAACTTGGTCAATTGGATTTGTTCCGGGTGGGAGCAGGTGACCCCAAGAAGGGTACCTATCTGTGCGCCTAGTCCTCTCGAGACCCTACTAGGAACAGTCCCCATTTTTGGTCCTCTGGGTCCCCAAACCGTCCGGGGTTTCTAGCAACTACTACAAAATGCCCCCCACCCCACCCCCACCCCCACACACACAATATAGGGAAGCTGGAGCTTTAGCCACCATGGTGAACCAAGAACAAAGTCCAGATGGCACTGGCATTAAAATCCCACTCTACGAAGTGGGGAAACTGCACTCCTCGGCTGACAGCTCCATAGGACTCACACCACGTCCCCGCTCAAGTCTCCCTCTCCTGGGGCGGCGCAGACCAGTCTGGGTGTCCCGGCTGCGGGCACAGCGCCCCCACGGGGCCCTCGGGAGCCACCGCCGCGCGGTGCGTCCTGCGCGGGGAGCGCGCCCTGCACGCCGGCCAGGGTCAGAGAGACTTCTCCGGGCCGCGGGGTCCGGCGGTGCCCCGCACTCTCCCGCTGTCCTCCCCGGGGTCGGCGCCCACGGGCCCCCGGGACGCTCGGGGCTGCAGCGGCCGCCTGCGTCGGTCAGCCCAGGCTCAGTCTGTCCGTCTATCTGCCCGCACCTCGGGCCGCCGGGCCGCGCAGACCCCGGGGAACGCGCGCCGCGCTCACCTGCAGCCGCCGCCGACGGCGCCCGGGAAGCGACACAGGGGCGCGGCCGCCGGCTCCCCCTCGCGGGCCGCCTCGCCTTGCCCGGGCCGCGGCTGTCCGCGGGGATCGCTCGTGGGAGTTGAGGGAGAAGCCCGCGCCGCTGCCGCCGTGTCCGCCGCCGCCGCAGTCTCCAAGTCCCATCCCAGAGCGCTCCCCTCACTGCTCGCTGGCTGCCTGGGAGGCTCCGGGCAAGGGCGGGCGGCGGGAGAGGCGGCGCCGCGCGAGGGTGGGGAGCGGGCCGGGCGGAAGGAGGGGTGTCCTCTTTGGGGAAGGGGAAGGCGCGGGCGTGGGGAGCGGCAGCGAGGAAGGCCCCTCCCTGCAGGCGGCCGCGCGCCCTCCCCTCTGCCACCTGGCCCCACTCTGCCTGTTCCCAAGCGCCGGCGCTAATTGGCCTCCAGGCGTCGGGAGCCGCGGGCTCAGAACTACAGAAAGCTTTAGGGGCTAGGGCGGTGGGGGGATGTGGGAGGTATCTCCAGGAGAGCAGAGGCGTAGCAGGAGTCCTCTATCTTGAACTGGGGTCATGATCTGCAGAGGGCAACCGTCGACGAGGACGACGAAGACGAAGAAAAAAGTGGTGAAAATTGAGATAATTGGTGACAAGTGCCAGGAGCTGTCTAGGCAGTCCCCAGATCACCGTGCCAGTGCCAGTTCATATTGGAGAGTCCACTGGCTGGGGACCAGCCTCCCCAGGGTGGGGAGAAGGTAAAGATGCCGGGACGGAGAGGAGACAAGATTCCTACCCTGAAGGAACAGTGAAAAGTCTAGTTCAGACAAGACTTGAAATTAAGGGCAAAAACTATTTGCAACTTTGCAAAGTGGAGGAACCTTACCTAAAAGGTCCCCACAGAGCCTTGGAAGGATGCGGGAGACAAGCCTGGGCAGTGACAGGTAAAAGAGCTGGTAGAGTGGGGTGCCAGCCCACTCTACCAGCTCCCCTGCTCCTGTTGGCTGGGGGAGTGAGCTACAGGCCAGGACATCTAATAAACCTCAAAAGTTCTATACCCAAACTCCCAGTTCGGGTTTTAACAAGCTACAGGGACAGACAGCCAAACTAACTAGTCTTGAAACCTTGGGATGTGCCACAGTATAACTTGGTGCTTTGGGGCAAACTTTGGGTCTTGTGACTCACCATCACTCTTTTTTTTTTTTTTTTTTTGTAGAGACAGAGTCTCACTTTATGGCCCTGGGTAGAGTGCGGTGGCATCACACAGCTCACAGCAACCTCCAACTCCTGGGCTTACGCGATTCTCTTGCCTCAGCCTCCCGAGTAGCTGGGACTACAGGCGCCCGCCACAACGCCCGGCTATTTTTTGTTTGCAGTTCGGCGGGGCCGGGTTTGAACCCGCCACCCTCGGTATATGGGGCCGGCGCCTTACCGACTGAGCCACAGGTGCCGCCCATAAAGTTACTTTTTTTTTTGGCCAGGGCTGGGTTTGAACCCATCACCTCCAGCATATGGGACCAGCGCACTACCCCTTGAGCCACAGGCACCGCCCCAAAGGAAGGATGTCTTTTTTTTTTTTTTTGGTTTTTGGCCAAGGCTGGGTTTGAACCCGCCACCTCCGGCATATGGGACCGACGCCCTACTCCTTGAGCCACAGGCGCTGCCCCATCACTCCTTTTTGATGTTAGATTGGTTTCTAACACCATGTAAAAATCACTTCTTCAGAAAAGCTCCAATAGGGGTGATTAAAATTCCAGCTATAAGGCAAAGGGTTAACTTATTCAAGCCATTGGGCAACTGAATGGTGCCATAAGGCCAAGAAGGAATCTTGGATTCATTGCTCTCTTGTTCTCTTACCCTGCACCTTGTACCCACTTGGGCACTCTTGGCTGCCTGCACTGATTAGAAATAGTTTCTTTGTTGTGTCTTTGGGAGGAGAGAGGTGGAGGTCAGAAAGCAAAGGAAAGTCTTCAGGAAATGGCTGGTCTCTGCAATCTTGGATCCCATAGAAGAAAATTCTTCCTGAGTTTGGGCCAGTGAAAATCCCCCAGGAGCTGGGGAAGTTGAGTTACAGTTTATGGAAACTTAACATTTAAAATGTGTTGCCCTATTCCCAGACACAAGTATGATCCAGTAATTTACCAGGAAAACAATAGCAGTCCCCATATCCTTCTAAATTTTAAGGAAATTGTGATTTAGTAACTTATTTAAGTGACTTTGGTGTATGCCAACTAAAATGGGTGTTTTTTCCCTTAGGGAGTCATACTGGAATTCTTGGGAAATTGTGCATAAAGCATACTTGGGGTCAAGTCAGATAGGTCACTTCGTGGGATAATCTTCAGGTCTGCCAGAAAAAAAAAAAAGAAGGAAAAGCAAGTTCAATGTCCTGAAATAGGAGGACAAACCATGCCTTATTCCCAGGTAACCTTCAGGGTGAGTGCAAGATGATAACAAAGCCACTGGAGAAAGGCCAAATTTGCTTTTTCTGCCAGAGTCTCTGCTGTGTGCTAGATACTCAGCCTCGTTCACAAGTGCAGGTAAAGATTTTCAGTTTTCATGCAGGAACTCATGCAAGCAAACAAGAATTAAGTGCTAGGCTAAGTGTGGTGGCTCATGCCTGTGATCCTAGCACTTTTGGAGGCTGAGGTGGGTGGATTGCCTGAGCTTAGGAGTTCAAGACCAGCCAGAGCAAGAGTGAGATCCCATCTCTAAAAAGACCACAATCTAACATCAAATAGGAGTCATGGTGAGTCACAAGACAAAGTCTGCCCCAAAGCACCAAGTTACACTGTGGCACATCCGCCAGGTACTATGGCTGGCCCCTATAGTCCCAGCTGCTCAGGAGGCTGAGACAGGAGGATTGGTTCAGTCCAAGAGTTTGAGATTGCTGTAAGCTATGATGCCACACACTCTACCAAGGGTGACAAAGTGAGACTGTGTCTCAAAAAAAAAAGGCTAAAGAATGAACTAATAGTAATAGAGTAGAATAAGCAGCCTTAAAGCATAAGCAAGAATGGGTAGAAATACAATTTTGTTTTCTCGGATACTGACGAGGTTAAAGCCCAGTCTACCTGGAGACAAGGTTCCACTTTTGGAGTGGAGGATGGACTTCCTTTCACAGGCATGGGAGCATCACTCAGCCACACAAATTGTTGCTTCTTTTCATCCCTAAACCTAGCAATTGGCACAAAGTAGTCCACTATTAGAAGCCAAAAGCCTCATCCTTGTAACACTCAACTAATTCCTCTCAAGGCTATTAATGAATCTATATTTGTATTGGTTGTCTGGTGTTAAGTCAGGTTGCAAGATACTTGGGCAATGCCTACGTGTATCTATTCTATAAAATCCCCCAGCACACTGGCAGAGCTCTATAAGCAAGGATTCAAGAATAATAAACATACCAGGAGGCAGGACTTCTCCACGTTCTCTCTTGCCAGAGGAAAGAACTGGGACATGGTTATTACCAGGGTCCAACAGAAGGAGAAACACTACAGATGGTTCAGTGGAAAGAATAAAGTAATGAGCTGCTGGGAATCACAAATAAGTTAGAAGATGGAGAAAAAATAGGATATAGTGAACTAAAATGAACAATTTCCATAGTGGAGCAGTCTTGGAGAAGCAGCAATAGGAATGTCTTTACTCACTTAAAACAAGAATTGGGGGCGGTGCCTCTGGCTCAAGGAGTAGGGTGCCGGTCCCATATGCAGGGGGTGGTGGGTTCAAACCTAGCCCCGGCCAAAAAAAAAAAAAGAATTGGCATAGCTATTCTCAAGTATAGAAAGTGCCAAAAAATCACTGGCTACACACATACTACCTGTGAACAATATGTATTTTAAAAGAAAGACATTGTAGGCCAGGCATAGTGGGTGGCTCACTCACTTTGGGAGGCCAAGGCCAGAGGAGTGCTTGAACCCAGAAGACTAGTCTGGGCAACAGCGAGACTCCATCTCTACAAAATTAAAAAAAAAAAAAATTAGGCTGGGCAAGGTGGCTCACACCTGTAATCCCAGCACTCTGGGAGGCTGAGGCAGATAGATTTCCTGAGCTCAGGAGTTTGAGAACAGCCTGAGCAAGATCGAGACCACCTTCTCTAAAAAAAAAAAAAAAAAAAGAATAGCCAGGCATTGTGGTGGGCACCTGAAATCACAGGTACTTGGGAGGCTGAAGCAGGAGGATAGCTGGAGCCCAAGAGTTTGAGGTTGGTGTGAGCTATGATGCTATGGCACTCTACCAAAGGCAACAAAGTGAGACTCTGTATTAAAAAATAAATAAATAAAAGGACTTCCACAATCTAACAAAGGGTTATGTACAAAACCCCCACAGTCAACATTATACTTAATGGTGGAAGACTGAAAGCTTTTCTTCTAGGATCAGGAATAAGACAAGGATTTTTTTCTCTCACCACTTCTATTCAATGTTGTACTAGAAGTTCTAATCAAGACAAGAAAATGAAATAAAAAGGCATCCAGATCGGAAAGAAAAAAATAAAAATACTTTTATTTGCAGATGGCATGATCTGGTATGTAGAAATTCCAAGGAATACACTAAAACCTATTAGAATACATGAATTTAGCAAGGCTTCAAGATATAAGATTGATATACTAAAATCAATTCTATTTCAATACGTAGAATGTAAGTTGACTACCCAAGGGACTGTGGTCAACATGTGCAGCATGAAAATTAGGTCAATTTAGGGAGGTGGTCAATGTAAGGAGATGGCCAGTGATGGAGGTTCTGGAACAAATAGCTTGAAAGTGAAATTAAATGCTACTTACAATAGCATCAAAAAGAATAAATCACTTAGAACTAAATTCAACAAATAAAGTGCAAATCCTCCCATATTTGTGAATTGGAGGACTTAATAATGTTAAGATGCGATATTCCCCAAACTGATGTACAGATTCAACATAATCTCTATCAAAATCTCAGGATTCGGCTTGGTGCCTGTGGCTCAAGAGGCTAATACGCCAGCCACATACACCTGAGCTGGCGGGTTCGAATCCAGCCGAGACCTGCCAAACAACGACAGCTGCAACCAAAAAATAGCCAGGCATTGTGGCAGGCGCCTGTAGTCCCAGCTACTTGGGAGGCGGAAGCAGGAGAATCGCTTGAGCCCAGGAATTGGAGGTTGCTGTGAATTGTGATGCCACGGCTCTCTACCCAGGGCTACAGCTTGAGGCTTTGTCTCAAAAAAAAAAAAAAAAAAAAACTCAGGATTCCTTGTAGAAATTGACAAGTTAATGCTAAAAGTTTATATGGCAATTCCAGGGATCCATAGTAACCGAAATAATCTTGAAAAAGAACAGAGTTGGCCAGTTCACACAAAAACCTGAAGGTGGGAGCAATCAAAGTGATCAACTGGGGCGGCGCCTGTGGCTCAAGGAGTAGGGCGCTGGTCCCATATGCCGGAGGTGGGGGGTTCAAACCCAGCCCCGGCCAAAAAAAAAAAAAAAAAGTGATCAACTGATCAATGGATAAGAAAATTGGTATATCCAGAAATGAAATACTATTTGGCTATAAAAAGGAATGAAATATTGATACATAATATATGGATAAACTTGAAAACATGCTAAGTGAAAACAGCCAATTATTAAACATAAATGACCCCGCGATTTCATGTCTAGAATAGGCAAATCTATTGAGACGGAAAGTAAATTAGTGGTTGCCTAGAACTGGGAAGGTTAGGGGAGGAAATGAAGAGTGACTATTTATGGATGTGTAATGAAAATATTCTAAAATTGTGGTGATGGCTACAGAACTCTGAATAGTGCTTAACACCGTTAAATTACATAAACCACTGAGCTATGTGGTACATGAATGATATCTCAAATACATTTTTGGTTTACATCCAAGCTCTCATGTAAACCTTTTTGAACCTCTTCTCTTCCTTTTTTTTGGGACAGACTCTATGTCACCCTCAGTACAGGGCTGTGGCATCACAGCTCACAGCAACCTCAAACTTTTGGGCTTAAGCGATTCCCTTGCCTTAGCTCCCCACGCCCGGCTATTTTTTTGTTGTAGTCGTCACTGTTTAGCAGGCCCGGGCCAGGTTGGAGCCCGCCAGCCGTGGTGTAGGTAGCTGGCGCCCTGACTGCTGAGTACCAGTGCCCAGCCTTCTCTTCTTCCTTTGCACCCCTCCCTTTGAGTCCCTTACAAAGACAGGAATGGCTGCTTGCTCCAGCTTCTGTTCATATTCTTTCCTATTGTCTTTTTAAAGTTTGCTTTCCACTGCAAAATGGCCTCCTGGTGGGGATTTCTGTTTGCCAGGGTCTATTGGAATCTTGTGATGTTCTTATAAAGGATGAAAGACAATAAGCCTTATTGCACAATCTTATAGGGATTTTAGTTCAATGTGAATGCCGTGGAAGTAGGTGAACAGGTCACGGTACTTGAGTTGTATGTTAGCTGTTGAGAATTTCCTCTCATACACCCAAGGTCTCAGGATAGCATGCATGGGGTGTCAAATTTGGTCATTATTGCTGTAACAATACAATGATTTACTAGGAAAAGAAAAAGCTCCTAAGAAGCAGTTAATCTTTTATTCAGAGCCCTACTGAATTAAGCTCGCACAAAAGGGACTTGATCACAAGGATAGTAGGAGCTAAGAATGTCATTTCCTTTTTATTTCAAATTTAAGAACATCATTTAGATGAGCTAGCCTCTCATCTCTGCAGTCCTTTAATCTTGCTTTGGAGATCAATCCATTTATTACTAGGATGCTGTTACCACCTTAGCAACTTTCTTCTAAAAGCCTGTTCCTGCACCCCCCATAGTGCTTCGGCTGTGACTTAGGTAGGGTTTGCTAGAGTAGTGACCCTTTGTCTCTGCATGGTCTATCACAGGAATGAGTTTCTTTTCCAGTGGGCTCTTCTGTGAGGAGTCTTCTCTGGAACTTCCAGCTTTACTAAGACTTTGTTGCTATCACTGGAGTGGAATTACAGCTGGCTTTAATTTTTTTTATGTGCTTATTTTTATTCTCGTAAATGTTTTGATTTCCTTCTATTTGCCAGACGTGTGCCAGGTACTGACAGAACAATAAGTGACGCAGACTCTCTGTGAGCTTCCAGTCCACTGGGAGATTATGAACAAGGAAAGCAGAAACCACCAAGTGCGAGACTGAAGTGCGAGAGGTGCCTTCACTGGGATTGCTGTGGGAGCACATAGAGTGACGGCTAGTGGGTCAGAGAAGGCTTCTGGGGGAAGTCACTTGCAAATGGAGACCCAAAGGATGAGATTTGGGCTTTATTTTGTTTCTCACAATTCATTACTTACATCATTTTATTAAAAACCACAAGTTCACAATTCCCGATACCTGATTCATACCTGGATTTTCAAAGGTGTTTAGGGAAGTTAACTCGGGGTGATAAAGATGACATAGCACATTAACTTCAACGGGGCAAGGCGAAGCCTACACTCCCATGGGAAATGCCTGTGCTATTCTGTCTCTATTTGATAGGCGTGAAAACAGACAAGTGATACAGGCTTTCTGGGATAGAGGCAGGGAGGGAGGCTGAGACTTAAAGTCTTCCAGTATTCCTCCAAGAACAAACTAGTGTTCCCCTCACTAGCCAGAGCTTGAAACTATAGTGCACATATTCTTCTCAACAAAGATAAATCAGTGGTTTAAAATGGTGCCTATATTTCCTCAAAAGGATGTTGCTCCCTTAAAACAATTAACCACTCACTCTAAAAGGGCCATCTCAGTTGATCTTCTTTCTGCCTGAATAAGTTCCTAACACAATGAAAAGCTACCTGCGGAGTACTTCTTTCCTGTCTAATTAGAAAGTGACAGCTTTACTTGTGTACCATAAACTTCAAGTTAAAGATTCCCCCCAACTTTGTAATTTACTTGGCTTTGCATGACTTGCCTTCCTTGTTGGGATGTACTAATTCAAAGTAATAGAAATCATTGTTAGAAAAAAAAATCATTGTTAGAAGCGAGAGATTATAGGTACAGAATTCTGAAATTCTAGATGTCTCAAAGATATGCATCACCCACTTTAATGTATTCAATCTGCATTTAAGTCCTGGCTCTGCCACTTACAATGTGACTTCAGATCAGCTATTTTTCATCTTCAAGCCTCAGTTTCCTCATCTGTAAAATGGGAATAAGGAGTCGGAATGCTTAAAGTGCTTAGAAGCACGTCTGGCACACAGGAAGGACTCGGTAAATGTCACCCATCCCACCTCATGAAAGGGAGAGGCACAGGGAAGGGAAGAAAGAGGGAAGGCAAAGAGGGATGATGGGGAGGGAACCAATAGATGCCTGAGTCAACAGATTGGGGAACAGGAGCACAATTTTCCATTTGGGGAATAATGAGTGTCAGATGTAATAGGTCATCAAGACAGAGAAGACTGGGAAGCATTGATAAAAACAGGATTAGAGCTCCCTTCATTATTTATTAAAGGGAAATAAAAGCAGTAAAGATAAAGACCTGTAGTTAAAAACAACTACAGGAAAAGCCTGTGAAAGTAAAATAGACAATAATTTAAACTACATTCCTTTGGTGAAAATGAATAAAATGAACATCGCACAAAGGCCATAGTGGGTCCGAGGAGCATCCCTACCACACAGGACAATAGGGCCCTTGAGCTGCTGCTGGTCACAGAGCGCTGACTCACCATTCCCTGAATTCCCAGACCCAGGTTTTTCCTGAGGCAGAGAAACCACAGGTGGAAGAAGTTCTGAATCCGCGTCCCAGGAATTAGACCGTGTCACTGGATACAACTTTTTACGTGAGTAGGTACGGGAGGGGCTGAGACATCACAGCCCCCAGGCCTGTGACCCACAAGGAGCAGGTAGGTGATGACATACTCAACCCAAACCCTAGAGGAAACCTGGGGAAACTCGCCTGACCTATCCGGGGTCACACACTTCCTTTCAAAACTGTCCTTGCTCTAAAATACCTTGGACATCCTGACATTCACCAAGGAACTTTTAATTTTATTTGCTGGGTCTAACAGGTTTCCATCTTATTGATAAAAACTGTTTAAACCATTAACAGCTTTAAAAGCATGGAATAAAACAAAACTGAGTCCATTGTGCTGTTTTAAGCCAAACGCCTCTCTGCAGCAGCAGCTGTTCTTGCTCATCAGGGTCATATCGATAGGCATACAGTGCTAGGACTTTTGTTTGATGTAACATTCTCTAGGTAGTCCAAGAGCCAGCTTCTCTTCTGCCGTCTTGGTACTGTAGTCAGCAGAAGGCATGCGTGGGCTTCAGGACAGAGGGCTGCAGATCTGGCTGGTTTCCATACACCAGGAACCATTTAGCAGGGAACTTGGCCCGCGTGCAGAAGCACTTGAAATGAATTCCGTGGGCGTGGAGACATCCTTGCAATGCCTTTTTCCTTCCCTTTTAAAACATGTATCTGAGCTGCCAAAACCTCTTTTACATAGCCACAGGCACTGTTTTTGGTGCTCTAAAAAGGATTAGCCTGCACTTCATGCTGGTAATTAACTCCTTCCCATGACTGTTCATTCAACACCTTGGCAAAGACGCCTGCTCTCTCCCCTCCAGAATGGGAGACTGCCTACATGACCAGCAGCAATATGACTTAATGATATTTAAGTCGGTTTCCACACTGGCTGCAAAAACTAACACATCTCTAAAAACAAAAGGAAAATAAATGTTCTCATAATCTCATTAGTTTTCCTCTATTACAAAAGCTTGGTTTGCACAGCAGGGTTTTTTTTTTTTTAAGTGATGAATATTTCAAATACAATACATCCCTCTATGGAGAAAACAACTTTAAAGCTTACAGTCTTTAATACAGATGGCCTACTGAGATCATTACTAAAAAGTATTGTGGATAACAAAGTGAGGGTGCAGAGGAAAGCCAATGGACAATGTGGTTTGGTTAAGCAGTCAAAATAATGTTCAAGATCAGAGTTTAGAAAAAGAGGAGGGGCAGAAAGAATGAGAAGGGGGAGTTTCTTGCATTCCCGGGGAACAACAGCACAGAGAGGGGCGCGCTACACGTAGTGTTCATGTAGGAAGAAGAGGGCCTGCTGGCCTCAAGTCTCTTCTGTTAACTTGGCATTCTGGAAATCCGAATAGCTTGTCCAACAAGCTGTGTCTAGGGCGGATAGCCCATAATCTAAGCCAAAAGGGTTTTCCCTTCCTTTTACCCCACCGGATTTGAAATTCTCTCTCCTACATGGGCAGCTTATTAGTGGGTCAATTTGCACACCTCGTGGTACCGGGTTCAGTGTCCATGACCTTGAAGTAAGGGTTTGGGGATTGAGATGGAAAAAATAGAAAGGGAGCGGTGCCTGTGGCTCAGTGGGTAGGGCGCCGGCCCCGGCCAAATTGCAACGAAAAATAGCCGGGTGTTGTGGGGGGTGCCTGTAGTTCCAGCTACTCAGGAGGCTGAGGCAAAAAGAATCACCTAAGCCCGGGAGTTAGAGGTTGCTGTGAGCTGTGATGCGACAGCACTCTACTGAGGGTGACAAAGTGAAACTCTGTCTCAAGGGGAAAGAAAAAAACGTAAGGACTCCCACTAGTATAAAGTGATCAAGAAGTACACAGGCACGAGAAAAACTGAGGGAATGACTGTTCTGTTGGCAGAGACAGGGGCTAGACACCCAAAATTTTTGTTTTGGAGACATGGTCTTTATTGCCTGGGCTAGAGTGTAGTAGTCTCATCACAGCTCACAGCAACCTCAAACTCCTGAGCTCACGAACCTCCTGCCTCAGGCTCCCAATAGCTGGGACTCCAGGTCCGCACCATGACAACTAATTCTTCTAGTTTTGTAGAGAAGGGATCTTGCTTTTGCTCAGGCTGGTCTCAAACTCATGGCTTAAAGTAATCCTCCAGTCTCTGCCCCCCAGGGTGCTAGGAGTACAGGTGTGAGCCACCATACCCCACCTCCAGATGGGATTTAAAAGAGAGTTATTTATCTGGATTAGCTGAGACCAATAGATACGGGGGACTGCTGGGGCACAAATGTGCTCTGCAAGGTCACTTTAATCCAGCCTCACCTGGTGGAGACAAGAGGACAAATCCTCACTCTGTAAACACAGCTTAGCCTGGGTGATGCTACAGGTCATGAAAAGCCAGCACGTCCCACACCATGTGGGCTTGCTGAGGATGAAGTGACACCAAGTCTATGGTGAACTCGAGCCCTGCATAGGCACGAGCAGCAGTCGTGGGTCCCTGTCCAAGGACCCTGCTGGCCTCCATCTGATCATGCACCATTTCTCAGACTGCAAAAAAATACCAGGCAAAGAGCGAGAAAACCAGGATGAAAACAGGAGAGTAACTGTGACTTCCTATGTCCCTCACACAGGGATTGTGAAACCTACGACAGGCTTTTTCTGTTCCTAACAACCCATGATGTGTTTAACTCTGCGTGAATCCTTTGGACATAAAGCTTCAAGGAATGGAATTCCTTAAGTTGAGTTTGTAGAAAATACTGATAAGAGAAATACCAAAAGAAATAGCTGAGGCTGGTTCTTGGGGATAAAATTGCTCCCAGCCCCCAACTTCTCATTTCCCTTAGAATGTAATCAAATCACAACCATTCATGACACGGGCAATCTGAGCCTGAAGAAAGCCAAGCACACGGAGCCCGGCAGGGCGGGAGCCAGGAATGGACGCTCAGGTCTGCTTGCCCCACGCCTCTTGGTCTAAGATGCTCTGAATTATTCCCACTGATTTTTTTTTTTCTTTCAAAAGACGTGTTTGTGTGAAGTTGGTGGATAGAAAGGGTCCTCAGGCACAATCACCACAGAGTCCAAAGGTTTGGATGTGGGCGAATCTCCCTTTAATTGCCAAATGTTTCGGGTATAGCACATTCACTAGTGAACCAACAGCACAGCTGCTGACTTCTGAACATACGAATACATAAAAATCCCTGCAATTCAGGTAGTTAAGTAAGAGCATACAAGGAAAGCAACAACACTCCTTTTTCTGAAGGCTGTTTTACACCTTTTTTTTTTGAGACAGAGTCTCACTATGTCACCCTCGGTAGAGTGCCGTGGTGTCACAGGCGCCCGCCACAACACCTATGTTTTAACATTTTAAAAGGTGACTAGGCATACTTGGGTGTTCGAAGCAGTAGGATGTACCTTTTGCAGGAAAAGAAGAAAATCTTTCATTTTCAGCAAATGTCTGTCCAACATATCCCAGCTCTACTTGATAAAGTAAGTTGGATGTCCTCTTTGAATTGGGCAGAACAGGGAGTAAAAAGGGCCCTAGGTGGGGAAGGGAACCAGGAGAGAAGGATCCCCAGATGCCCACAGTGCCAAAAAAGTCAGCGTCACCCCTAACACAGATGGGACACGCGGCCCCATGGCCAGGCACAGGATGTCCAAGAACAGCTGCAGACAGTTACATTCTCACTGCCTGGTAATACCCAACAGTCTTAATTCAGCCCACAGAGAGAATCCTTGACTGGCAAATTCAAACCGTCATGGAATTTAAATCATAAAGGATGTTAAGGAAATTCTTAGAACATATACTATGTATACAAGGACTTATTAGCTTAATTAGAGCAATGATTACACAATTAACATTCCTGTTTTCATAAGGGCTTGTTCTTAAACTGGAATGGTTTATAAAAAGCATTGTCTAATTTTATTTTCCATTTTCAAAAGATTAACAAAGGAACAGAGAGAAGAAATAAGACTCACTGCCCAAGTTGGGGCCCAGCAGGTACAAAGGCAGACTTCTCTGACTCAAAATCCCCTTGACCCTGGGGAGGGTTCATTGCCTGGGGAAGACTAGTGAAGCCAGTTACAATCCCACCCTGACAAGAAAAATTCTACAGCTAACCTACCACAGTGTTTCAGCTAAAGCATATGTTTAAAACTAGACAAGGTTTCAAATTAACATCTAAATTTTACAATGTAGCATTTCAGCAACAAACTCAGAGAGCTCATCTCAAGAGTGAAATAATAGAACTATTGCTCAGACATATGAAAAGCAAAGCTGCTGCTCTCTGCCCCACCCCACTCTCAGGCTCAGGCTGACACGTAAGGTGGTGGCGGCTCCTTTGCAGGGCCCGTCACAGCAGCATCTTCGTACGGGGGTAACAGCACCTGAGAAGAAAGAAGCCAACAGTTAGTGTTTAAAAGTGGACATGTGTTCCCCTAAGATTTAACTTGCTCAGTTAAATGTTTTCCATAACCTGTACTGAGTTCAATTTCCCAGCAAGTGCATACACTTCCATGAAAGACTTTGTGAATCCTTAAAGAAGCAAATGTAGAGAGACTTCAGTCCCCTCTGCAACTTCCTCACTCTGTCCACATGTGCCTGGAGGGTTGTCTCTCTAGGAATAAGAAGATGGTGCTATGAAGACGACGACAACTCTGAGGTGTGTGTGTGGCCCACAAATATAGGGCAAACTCACACACACCACAGTGGAAAATACATGAGTTCTGGTATCACCTTGGGCTCAAAGCCTGGCTCAGCCGCTTTGCATCAGCATAGCCCCGGGTAAGTCATTTAACCTCAGTCCCCACATCTGCAAAATAGGGAGACCAGAGAATTCGACATCTACAAAATACCTAACAGGGTGTGCGGCACACCTGAAATGGTAGGCATGTTATTTAAAAATGGTGGAAGAAGAATAAACAAGAACAAGCACTAAATCGACGGGTCCCCCTTGTTTACAATTCAAACACAAAAACAATGGCTTGTAATTGTGAACAATTAATAGAAGAAAACATGAGCTGACCTTTCCTTTCTTGGAGGAGAATACAAAACACAGAATATCAACTCAATTGAATTATTTTTTTATTAATTCACTAACATTTATTATTCACCAATTATGTGGAAGGCATTTCAGGTACAAGATAATTAAGATAAAAGACAGCTCCTGGCCCTTTAGGATTTGAGAGATGAGAAGATGAAATAAAACTTCACCTACTCCAGCTGGTGAGTAAAGAAGAAAATATATTCACAGACAAAACCACACTTTGTTTTCTACTATGGACGATCTTTTAGACTGAAAGTGGTAGACCTCAATTTCATGGATTTACATTTATCTGTCCCTTTGGCTCCCGGAGAGATGACACCAACATTTTCTTAAGTTTCTGTTTTAAGTTTTTATCACGCCCCACTCTTTTCACCCTAACCCTCACACACACCCTCTGTCTAACTACCATTACTCTCTTCTTACAGTCTTGGAGCTCCGGTAGGGCTGAAGCCGCATCTTGCTTGCCCCAAGGGTGGAGACCAGTGCCTATTTAATAGCAGGAATTCAGGTATCTGTGGGGGAGATGACTGAGGGGCCATTTGGGGGTCCCTGAAGAACCTGCACGGTTCACTCAGTTGGGGAAGATCAGTTGCCCACCTAGAGAGAGGGCACTGTACTGGTTAGGCTCCAACCAGGACACAGAAGCCACACAGTCATTTGAATAAAGTTTAATAAGGATTATGAACGGGATTACAGAGTGGAGAACTGAGCAATGAGGGAAAAGACAGCTCTAATGTATACTGGTGTTGAGGGAGGATACTCATGGCACGAACAAGCATGGAAAGACATCCCCTCTCCAAGGCTGGGAAGAGAAACTGTCGGAGAGGAATGGATGGTGAAGCTTTCTGGGTTAAGCCAGGTGGCAGCTCATGTGGAGAGAAACACCTGCTGGGCTGCTGCAGACCAGCTACTGGAAGCTGTTCACAAGAGGTGCCACCCGTCCTGGAACTGCCTGAGAGGTAGGCGTGTCCCTGTCACTAGGCGGTGCTCTCCTGCTGCCCCCACCTCCCCTCTGGGACTGGGGGCCACTGCAAACAACCCAAGCACTCTGAGATGCACACCCCCTTCTCATCCAGCGCCCCCTAGTAACATGGCTTAACAGGGCAGCTGCAGGAGCAGCCAAGGCTAGGAGGGAGATTCTGCAGCTGTGAAGCCGTAGAGGGATGACCAGTGCAGTGAGACATGGGTGATGGCAAGGGGCAGACTCCAGTCTGTCCCATCACGGCCTTCCTTCCAGGAAGAGGGAGTGACATTGTGCCTATGTCCTAAGTCCTTCAGGCATTACCCAAAGTGACTGCATTTGGGGCAAATGTTTCACTCTTGCCCCTGCTGAACAGGAATGGAGCACCCAAGATACACTCGGACAGGGAGCTGATGCAGGCAAGGATGCCCTCCAGGTGGGCTCCCCACAAATGAAACCTTCTGTTTTCACATCCAACCAACCACGTTGAGCGCCTATATGCGTGGGCACTCGCACAGGCACTCAGTGACAGCCAACAGCAGGCTGTGAGCCCGGCATGGCCTGCAGAGGAACCACAGCACAGCGGAAGGCACACAGGAAAAATGGGTGAAAGCCACCCGATGCACGTGTGGGCGCAGATGATGTCAATGAAGAGCAGACGGGGACAACCAATTCAGGCTGGGGGGTTGAGAAAGGCCTCTCGGTAGGACGGCAGGAGGGGGTCATATGCGGAGGAGGAGACAGCACTCCACATGGAAAGAGAGAAGCAGGACGCAGAGCACTTTCTGGAACTGCAAGGGGTGTGTGCCGTGGTGAATATTTGAGGAGCGTTGTGGGGAGGAAGTTGGAAAGACCAGCAAGGCTCAGAGCATGAAGAGCCTTCGCGGCCACCCTGAGCAATTCTATTCAGTAACAGCAGCATGGCCACTGGAAATCCAAAAAGGATGTAAGCCGAGGAATAATAAATGTATTCCCTCTCTTTTTCTTTTTTTATTAAGAGACAGAGTCTCATATTGTCGCCCTCAGTAGAGTGCAGGGGCATCACAGCTCACAGCAACCTCCGGCTCTTAGGCTTAGGTGATTCTCTTGCCTCAGCCTCCTGAGTAGCTGGAACTACAGGCGCCCGCCACAACTGCTCAGCTATTTTTTTGTTCCAATTTGGCTTGAACCCGCCAGGTTCCAGGTTTGAACCTGCCACCTTTGGTATATGGGGCCAGCGGCCTACTCACTGAGCCACAGGTGCTGCCCAATAAATGTATTCTCTAAAACAAACAACAGTTCCTTGGCTGTGCTCTCTGCATCTGCATGTTTGGATGAGTGTGTGTGTGTTTGAGCAAACATGTGCAGGCGAATCAGACACAGTAACTTACAAGTGGATCAGCTATGATTAGCACCAGAACTATTACATTCAGCACAACCAACTTCACCACTAGGCTCCGCCACCTCACTCAACAATTAACCGATTCATATCTATCATTATGATTTTTGGAGAACTCCTCCTAAAATGCAGTAAAGTATCTTATGAAGAAATAAAATCAGTCATCGTATATAACTTTATCTGAACAAAACCCAACACCCAAACCAAATTCTCCAAAATGTTCAAAGTGTAAACACAAATTTTCTTAAAAAGAAAAAAGATGCTGCAAATCAGATTTTTGTCAAAATTAAGCTTTCACATTAAATTTGATAGTCTGTCACTATTTCTTGTTATTTACCTTCAATCTTCTTTTAAAGTTCCATTTTAAATCAGCATTTTAACACCACGATAGCATTTTCTCTCAAAGATTCTACTGCCTTCAACCTTTGACCCAAAGGCCAAGGTAGGTGAAGAATTCCTCCTGTCACTGAAGTTTCTGATACTAATCGTTGGTTTTCACATTTCCACCCCCACATATTTAATGCTGATTGTAAAATATGCTTCACATGATGCCTCTTGCTACTGGACTACTTCCAAAATTCTCCACGTGGAACTGGTTTTAAATTCTAGAAGGAACAGCATCATCTTTTTATCTAAATGATGTTGGTCTTATCGATGGCCTCCTGGGAGGGCTGTGAAAGAAGGACTCCCACACAGTTTCTACCATAATCTGTTACTTGCTATTTTCCTTTCTACAAGGACTAGTGAATTGCTTGGAAATCTGATTTTAGATTATTATAGTATAATGCCTCTTCTAAGTCAAGTATCGTGAGAATGGAAGAACAAATATCACATGTACTCAATACTAAACTAGAATTAGCTGATCAACACTTAAGTGCACATCTGGAAGTAAAACTCAACAGAAATCAAGTAGGAGAAAGGGTTGGGTAAATTCACACTGGTACAACGCACACATTCTGGGTAAAGGGCACACTTATAGCTTTGACTTAAGATGTACAAAAGGCCTTGGTGCCCGTAACTTAGTGGTTAGGGCCCCGGCCACATACACAGGAGCTGGCGGGTTTGAACCCGGCCAGGGTCTGCTAAACAACAATGACAACTACAAAAAAAAAAAATAGCCGGGTGTTGTGGCAAGAGAGTCCCATGCTTGTAGTCCCAGCTACTCAGGAGGCTGAGGCAAGAGAATTGCTTAAGCCCAAGAGTTTGAGGGTGCTATGAGCTGTGACTCCGCGGCATTCTACTGAGGGTAACACAGTGAAACTCTGTCTCAAAAAAAAAAAAAGGATGTACAAAAACAAATTATGTAACCAAAACATATGTATATCTATTACATTGTATAATAAAAATTTAAAAATCCATCCAATATCTATAATGAAAAAATAAAAAGAATATTCCCAGTAAAATGACAAATAGCAAAATTGGTGAAACTCAATTATTTTGACATATTTTAGGAGTTGACATTTACTTAAACCCAGTCTTTCTTGTTTTTAAGAACTCTAACCATTCACAATGACCAAAAAATAATTTCTGAGTACTAAGAATATAGGTCATGTTCTACTTCTAAAGTCTTGGCAAGCAACAGCTGCTACTCAATAAGCCCAAGTTCATGTGTTATAAACTTCAACCACAGATTGCTTTACTTCAAACAATGTTCAATACAACTAAATACTAAGAATAGTGCCCTGGAATATGTCTTAACATGACCTTAGCTCCAGACAGACTGGATGACAGTGGAACTCTTCCATACAAAGAAAAATCTCTCTTGCTAATAATGACCCCAGAAGGCATCTGTTCATTAGGAAGATTACCATCTATATGTAATGTCTCTTCCATTGAAGTTGTCATACTAGGTGACAGCCTTCTGGTGGGAAAAAAAGCTCATCATTCATTTCATTTCAACTCAGAAAGACTCAGAGTGTCACCAGAGAAGCTACGTCAACATACAACAGTTGGGGGGAGAGTAAATCAATGTCAGATTGCAAAATCTAACATCCTGGAATAAAAGCAATTCCAACTGGGCACAATACACAAGTCATTAAAACTCAAGAAAACTAATGCATTTCCTCAAATAAGAAACGGATAAAATGTTCAAGAGACAACTATTTATCAGTAAAAACAGGAAGTGTTTCCGTACTATATGGTTAGAATTAGACTTTTACTGTAATATTAGAGCCAAATCACTAAAGGCTTGTTTGGAATTCTACAGTTGCGAGAATCACATTCCTAAGGGTACTACGTATAATTTACACAAGTGTTTTCAGACATTCACACAAATATATCAAACTGTTAAAGATGTGTTGATTATGACCACAGGTTCTTGGGGATCCTCAAATGAACTGCAAGGAATCTGAGTACCCTAAAATGGCATGCCAGATTTTACATCTCTCTATTTTCCTAGGGAAAAGCATCCAGAGCTGTCATCTAATTCTCAAAAAACCATCCCTGGAAATTGTGGTGTGTAGGATGGAGGGGACAGTACAAGGTCCATTGCAAGTCTGTTCACTGGTCCTCATGTCCTAACAAGGATGAGGTTAAGATGAAAATAAGTCAAGGCTCAGAACAACAACTGTGTGGTCCCTTGTCCACCCTTGATCATGGCAAGGAGAAGCCCCAGGAAAGAAAGAGAACTGAGGAACTATCTTGTAGAGCTCCAATAGGGAGGCACCTGTAGCTCAGTGAATAGGGCACCAGCTACATACACTGAGGCTGATGCGTTCTAACCCAGCCTGGGCCAGCTAAAAACAGTAACAACTACAATGAACAACAACAAAAACAGCTGGGCGTTGTGGCAGGAGCCTGTAGTCCCAGCTACTTGGGAGGCTGAGGCAAGAGAATAGCTTAAGCCTAAGAGTCTGAGGTTGCTGTGAACTGTGACGCTATGGTACTCTACCCCAGGCAACAGCTCAAGACTCTATCTCAAAAAAAAAAAAAGGCACGGTACCTGTAGCTCAAGCAGCTAGGATGCCAGCCACATACACCTGAGCTGGCGGGTTCGAATCCAGCCTAGGCCTGCCAAACAACAATGACAACTACAACCAAAAAATAACCAGGCTACTTGGGAGGCTGAGGCAAGAGAACTGCTCGAGCCTAAGAGTTGGAGGTTGCTGTGATTTGTGATGCCATGGCACTCTACCCAAGGTGACAGCTTGAGGCTGTGTCTCAAAAAAAAAAGAAAGATAAAAAGAAAAGAAAGGCTCGGTGCCTATGGCTCAAGCAGCTGGGGCGCTAGCCACATATACCTGAGCTGTTGGGTTCGAATCCAACCCGGGCCCACCCAACAACAATGACGGCTGCAACCAAAAAATATCCGGGTGTTGTAGCAGGCGTCTGTAGTCCTAGCTACTTGGGAGGCTGAGGCAAGAGAATCGCTTGAGCCCAGGAGTTTAAGGTTGCTGTGAGCTGTGACGCCACAGCACTCTACCCAGGGCGACAGCTTGAGGCTCTGTGTCCAAAAAAAAAAAAAAGAAAGAAAAGAAACCTTTTGATACAGTGATTTTGTATATATAATACTGTGTTAAAAGTAACATTCTAAAAATAAAAAGACAATCCTGGCAGTCATGAAGGAAAGAGGAAGTTAGTCATGGAGGAGCAACTTTCAGCCCCAGGCAGGCAAAGAGGAGCTACCCCATTCTTTCAACCTTCCCAGTTGGCAGATGAGTCATGGGTTTGCCTATGAGCCTCTGCAGGGGCCTGGATATCAAGCCCAACTCACCAAAGAGGCAGTCTTCATTTCTTTTTTTTTTTTTTATTTGAGACAGAGTCTCACTATGTATGTCGCCCTGGGTAGTGCCACAGCATCACAGCTCACAGCAACCTCCAACTCTTGGGCTTAAGCGATTCTCTTGCCTCAGCCTCCCAAGTAGCTGGGACTACAGGTGCCCGCCACAATACTGAGCTATTTTTTTGGGTTGTAGTTGTCATTGTCATTCGGTACCTCTGGGTTGTATGCGGCTGGTGCCCTAGCTGCTGAGCTATAGGCGCCAAGCCCATAAATACAGTTTTATCAGGACACAGCCACACTCACTCATTTACTTACTGTGTACAACACCTTTTGAGCTCCAATAGCAGAGCAGAATGTATGCCAAAGACCTTTATGATGCACGAAGCCTGCAATATTTACTACCTGGCCCTTCATTAAAATAGTCTGACTTTGCCTGTACTAAGCAATACTCTGAATTCTGACCTCGGTAGATAGGACAATGTCAAATGAGAAAAGTACATAGCTCCAAAACAATCTCACTATTTAGAGGCACTTAAATCTGCAACAGGTCCATTAAATTAATCCCACGTAAACAATATATGCTTTCCTTTTTTCACCACTTACTTACTACACCCCTGATTGTCTACAATACATCTTAATTAAAACATGCTGTGTTGGGTGGCGCCTGTGGCTCAAGGAGTAGGGCGCCGGCCTCATGTATCGAGGGTGGCAGGTTCAAGCCCAGACCCGGCCAAAAAAAACTGGGGAAAAAAAAAAAAAAGGCAGTGTTTACACGAAATATCTGTCTTAAATTGGTCATAACACATGTGCCTATTTAGATGTGAGTTTCCTTTATTCAGGCCAAACAGGAAAGGAGAGATAGCTGGATCATCATAAATCTCCATGATTAACTGAAATAGCCATATGGGCATTTGGGACAGAATCATCACAAATATGAAATCTGGGTTTATCTTTTAAGACTTCTAGCATAATTGTTCTCAAACTTTTTGAATGCCCCCACCTATGACATATACTATAACACACACACAGACACATGCACAACTACATTTTTTTTTATTCTAAGGTACACATTTTTGTACGATTTAACACCTCTGGATTTAGGCTGTGCCTTACAGCTGACAGCATCTTACAATAAAAGGTACCTAAAATAATGGTACTATTTACAATTGATGACAACTAATAGTCAATGAATCTAACATTACAGGAGATTGGTGGGGGGCAGAAATTTGGGAGGAGTCTATTGAGATGCTCCCCACTCCCCCACCTATAGTAAGAAATCATTTCCAAAGACAAATAAGATAGAAATTGATATTCAATCCACTGCAAAATAGGTATATGTTATCCTCCCTTGAGTAGGAAGAATACTATTCCCTTGAATAGGAAGAAGCCATTATTTCAGGCGTGCTGGTTTCCTTAAAGACCGGCAGGCCACTGCAGTTGGATGACCACGACAGCAGGAGCCCTGGAGAAGCCAAGATGCTGTCCAAGGGAAAGGATAAAAGGAAAGGCAAGACCAAAGGCAAAGACCAGAAATTGACAAATTGAAACAGCAGTTAACGGAAACAAAGGAAAAAGCCCAAGAAAGAAGGAAAAATTGGAAGAAAAGTATACCATGCAAATAAAGGAGCTAGAGGGACAGTTCCATCAAAAAGCCAAAGAAATTGGCATGATTCAGACAGAACTGAAGACAGTGAGACAATTTCAAAAGAGAAAAATCCAAGTGGAGAAAGAATTATAGAGGATGGAGAAACCAAGGAGCTATGGTCATCAGGTCACCATCTGAAGTCCTGCCGAGCTGTGGTCTTTTCTGAAGATGGGCAGAAACTTGTTACTATCTCCAAGGACAAAGCCATCCATGTTCTAGATGTGAAGCAGGGCTGACTAGAAAGACCTATTTCCAAGGCTCATGGTGCCCCCATTAACAGTCTGTTGCTGGTGGATGAGAATATTTTGGCCACAGGGGACGATACAGGTTGTATCCATCTATGGGACCAGTGGAAGGAGGGCCCCTTAATGGATATGCAGCAGCATGAGGAATACATTGCAGACATGGCTTTGGATCCAGCCAAGAAGCTGCTTTTGACAGCCAGTGGAGATGGCTGCCTTGGTGTCTTCAACATCAAGAGATACCGGTTCGAGCTGCTGTAGAACCTCAATCTGGGGGCCTGACCTCTGTCACCCTCATGAAATCTGGGAAGAAGGTCACTTGTGGCTCCAGTGAAGATACCATCTACCTCTTCAACTGGAATGGCTTTGGGGCCACAAGTGATTGCTTTGTCCTGAGAGCTGAGTCCATTGACTGCATGGTTCCAGTCATTCAGAGTC